>NC_056670.1:35625736-36858236 GCF_018350195.1 Panthera tigris | reverse complement strand
GCCAGGATATATAAAGAACTCTCTAAATTCAACAGCAAGAAAACAACTCAAGTGAAAAA
Source organism: Panthera tigris (assembly GCF_018350195.1). Classification (NCBI taxonomy): domain Eukaryota; kingdom Metazoa; phylum Chordata; class Mammalia; order Carnivora; family Felidae; genus Panthera; species Panthera tigris. The sequence continues at coordinate 36,858,177 of NC_056670.1, read as the reverse complement.
TGAGCAAAAGACTTGAACAAACACTTCAACGGTTGTTGGTGCCTGACAGTCTGAAAAGTGCTTCCTTGGAACTACAGAAATTAGGAGGGTCCTAAGGAAGATGCACTTAATTATTCACCTCAGCCCAGTCTGTCAGAGTTTTATTATTTTCTCCAAGAGCTTATGGATTAATGTTATTTTTTAAGATACTGTACATTTATGTGGGATCCTAGGCAGGGATTATTCTCCCTTCTTGCAGGTAATATCACTGACACCCTGGGAGGTTATGGTTATAGAGTGTGTTAGCGAAAGAACAAGGAGGAGGCTGATTTCTTACCCACCAGAGTGACCAAGATTCCCCACAAGAGGCAGGTCAAATGGCCAGAGCCATCACGGAGCACCAAGCACGGGAATTAGGTTCTCAGGACTCTTTTGGGGAGTGGGCTGCAAGCTCACACACCAAGGTGAAGACGGCAGAATAAAATACTGTATGGAGATACAGTAAAAAGCAAGGGGAGGGAACAGAAGAGAGGAGATAAAATCATGACTGTCAAGTATAGGTTTAAATACACAGTGAAGGACTGAAGGGTGCATCTTTGTCAAATGGTGGGTCTGTGGGAAACCATACTATCACTTACTCCTAATTACCTTTTCTCCTCCCCCAACCAGAGGAGGTAGTACATGAACATTCCAGTATTGAGAGTCTTTTTAGGCTTGGGCTTGGGCTTCAGTTGGCTTCTTCTGACACCTCGGTTATTGAGAGATCTTAAACAAGTCAATGAAAGCCTTGTCTCCGGAAGGTCCCAGGAAAGGGTATCTGGGTTGCTCAGGGTTTGGGAGTGGAAGAAGATGTCTGTGAATGGTGCTTCAGTGAGTTGTGGTGCCTTTGAGTGAGGCAGTGAGAGGAACCAAAAGACAATGCCTAGGTTGGGCTGTTGGGATGTGAGGTTGTGACGTCTCTGTCATTTGTTTCAGGCACCCCTACCCTCAGTTGTGCTTTGGTTGATAACCTTAGTTATTCTTCTATGCAGATGGCTCTTAAACCTCAATTTTCCTGGCAATTACCCCTCAACAGTACCTTCCCTACTGCATACAACTTCAATTAATCCTCAGTTACAATGCCACAGAGACTGAAAGGCTTTTTTTCCCTTGTTCCCCTTTTTTCCTTCTGAGCAGATTGGATTTTGTGCAGCTCCATTGGAAGAGGAGTCAGTTTTGAAAACAGGTTCAGATTCTAGCCCAGTTCCTATTTATTTATAGCCCAAGTTATTTCAGCAACTGCTGTCAAGTAAAAACTCTGTTTAATCGGAGGCAGGTAAACATGCCAGTTCCATTTCATTGCCTAAGCTGCCCTCTCTGCTGGGGTGGGGGAATGAGGCCATGATGAGTCTGACCTTGGCTGCCAGAGGGTTGAGGACCAGAGGGTTGAGGAGCTGCTCCCCATTCAGACTTGGGCACCCGGCTTATTGCCACTTCTGTCATTTGGTAGAAAAAACAAGAGCTTAGGAGCCATTCTGGTTTGGCCACTTGCTGACTCCATGACTTATAAAAGTTACTTAGCTTCTTGGGGTCAGGATTTACTCATTTTAAAATGGCAATGTTACTAACTACAAATAAAAATGAGCTAATATAAGCCTCCAGTATGGTGCTTGGTAGACAGTGGTTTCTTACTTCATGGCTCATGGAAGCTCTTTGAATGAATGAAGTCAGACATTGGGAAATTGAATGAATAAATGAGCACATTTGTTCAGCAAAGATTTGTTGAGAATCTGCTAGGCATCAGACGTTATGCAAGCTGGTGGGGACAGTAAGATATTGTCCCTTACTTATATTGTCACATAAGCTTCACAGAGCTTATGTGGCAGGGAAAGAGAGGGCAATGTGCACAGAAATGTATACTCATGCACATTAATACGTTTGTTTTTAAAAGATCTAGAAGAGAGAGGAGGTTGGGAATAACTTGCACTGGAGAGCTGAGATCAGAATGGGAGGCGGGAATTCACTGGGCAAAGAGAAGGAAAAGCATGTGTCCAGTCCTGAGGCAAGAGAGAGAACATCACATATTCAAGGAAGGAAAAATAAGGCCAGGGAGGCGGAAGTGTGGTGAGCAAGGAGGGGTCTGGCTGAAGGAGGCTGGAGAGGAGGGCAAGAGGCCTTACAGGCCACAGGAAGTGTTTTGCATCTTTTCTGGGCACCAGGGAAAGCCATAGAAGGGCTTTGAGCAAGGAATTAATGCAATTCTATTTATTAGGACCAGATGAGTTTGAAATGAATACAAGGTTACTAAGAACACAGATGCCATTTTTATGGGAAGAGCTTATGCACTCAGCGCTGAAGGCTGGCATAAGGCAAGGGTGGCTGTTGATGGTCATTTTTGGTTCTTCCTGATTCTGGTCCCTGCTGTAGAGTGGGAGACAGGCTGATAGATGCTACAGTCTCTAGAGTCAGTGGGGTTCTGCCTGCCTGAAGCCATAGACTTTCCCATGACCCACTCCCATTATGCCTTTGGGTATGAGAATCCCCAGGAGTGGGAATCCAGAAAATGTCAGCTGTGTGGCCTGATCTGGAATTCCAACTTGATTTAAATCCACTATTGTTTGAAAGAGAAGCAAGGAAGCTGTGGTATCGGTTGGAATAAACTGGATTGAGGAAGCCCTCCATGTATTTTCCAGGAAAAAAAGTTCTTAAGAATCTCAAACTACTCTCAATATTGTAAGTCACCTTGGCAGCACAAGGATTCAATTTGTCTACTGCTTGGCCTAGCCACTTTGGTGCTCTTGGGCACGGAGATAGTTCAAGCGAAGCCAACCATGTCTCTCTCTTTTCACTGACAGGAGGACCATAAAAACTTGAAAAGGGGACATCTGCCCTTTGTCCCCACTTCTGCCTGACCTGGAGAATGGCAGGAACCCTTCATAGCATTCCTCCTCTATATAAGCAAGTAGCCTGGGGAGAGATTTGTCAGAGGCCCACTTGACTGATGCATGTATTTTAAAAGCTAACCATCGAGGGGAGAGTCTTTCTAACTAAGAAGAGGGCCACGGCAGAGAAAGCTAATGGAAACTCAGGCAAACAGACTGAGGCTCCCATGTCCTGCTGCCCTGTGAGCGGGGTGGCCGGGTCTGAGGCAGGGTGTAAGGCAAGGTCCATCCAAAGAGCATCTCGAATTTATCGAGAGTCTGCCATCTTTGGAGCTCTGCCTTTTCCACATGCCATGCCATTTACCCTTTCCAGTGATGCTCTATGTATTCAGATGAAGCAACTGAGGCCCAGAGTGGTTACGTAAGGTACCCAAAAGCAGACGGGCAATAAGTGGTTGATATAGACTGAATGTTTGTGTCCCCTCTCAAATTCATATGTTGAAATCTAACCCCTAATGTGCAGATGTTTGGAGGTGGGAATTTTTAGAAGTGATTGGGTAATGAAAGGGGAGCCCTCATGGGGTTCGTACTCATATGAAAGGCCCCAGAGAGCTCCCTCACCCCTTCTGCCATGTGAGGGCACAAAGAGAAGATTACTGTATGTGAACCAGGAAGTGGGTCCTCACGAGACACTGAAGCTGCCAGTGCCTTAAGCTTAGACTTCCCAGCCTCCAGAACTGTGAGAAATAAATGTGTGTTGTTTAAGCCATTCCGTTTGTGGTACTCTGTTGGAGTGGCTCAACTGGGACTAAGACACAGGTAGAGCTGGCTCTGAATGCAAATCTTTCTGGCTCTTTCCACGTTGTCTCACAGCCTGCCCCAGCTTTCTGCATGCCCGTGCATGTCAGGAAGAGGGTCAGTGATGCCCTTCTCCGAAGCATGTCTCCTGGTGCTAAGTCATTGTCCTTGGTGGGGTTGCAATGAAGGGTCACTGGCTAGGGCATGTCCCAGCATGGACTTGTCAGCAGGCCATTATTTTCTCCTCTGTGAAGCAGGGTCAGCCTGCCCGCCTTGCAGGGCTGCCCTCTGCCAGCCTACCGGGAGCCCGAGTGAGATAATGGGTGTGAAGGTCTTTAGGGAAGAGAGAGCACAGGAGAGGAGGCTGAAGTGCTAATGGGCAGCCAAGACCACTGGTAGCCTGCTGAGAGAGACCTTGGGCTTGTTTTGGCTACATATGTGCTGAGCTCCCAGGGAACAGAGAACTGGGCCATGGTTTGCCCAGGCTGGGTCAGAAACAGTGTTTCCTGAGCCCACGTCACCAGCCTCCGTTTGCATGGTTGAGGAGGTGCCTGGGCGTCCTGTTCCCTGCCTGGCTGCATGTGTGGGCCCTCTCATCCTGCTGCTTGGAGCCCAGTGTTAGCCAGGAGCAGCTCTTGGCCCACCAGGTAGACCATGCAGGCTAGCTGTGGGCAGTGGTCACCTGTCCCACCTGGCCACAGAAAGCCAGTGCTCCTCTTTGTAGCTGGTGGCCTGGACCACCAGCTCCCCCAGCCCTGCCCCTACTTCTGTCTCACCTCATCTCTGCAGTTACCCTGCAGTTGCAGTGGGAGGTGTTGGAGCAATCAGGTGGAAACATCCTTCCTGCTGCCTAGAATCTTTGAGCTCTCGGAATCTTGTTAGTTCCTGTGATCTTCTCTCTGCCTTCCTGTTCTTTGCTAAGAGCAAATCCAAGGGCCAGGCACCTTTTTTCGGGGGGGCAGATGGAACCTCTGGCAAGTGGCCTCCCTGGGAGGAAGGTCTCCTGACTACGGGTGCACACTGTGACTTCTCTAGGCCTGTTCTACTTCCGGGCCCACTTTCTCATTCTTGTCTGCTAGAACAGAGAGGGCTCTGGATGCAGACTTAGGAAGACTGGGGCCTAGTCTAAGATATGTCTAATCTTGCTGATGGTGGTACTAATAGTAATAATAGTTAAAATTGGAATTTACCAAATGCCAATTTGCACCAGAAGTCATTTAGACCTGCAAGACACGTATTATAGTCATCTTAAGATGAGAAAATTAATGTTCAGAGAGGTTGAGTGACTTTCCCAGAGTCAAACAGCTGGAAGGTTACTGAGCTGAGGTTTGTGTCCACGTCTTGGCGACTCCAAAGCCCAGCTCTGTTCACCAGGTGCCCTGACACATGACTTTGTGAGCCCTGGAGTCACTCACTCAGAAACCCCCCAGAGCTGTCAGGGTTCCAGATCATTTTGTCACTCTGGCGATGAGGGGGTTCAGGCCCCTGACTGCACTAGTACCTTGGATCCTTAGTCCCTCCCACCCACCCAACTCTAAAATTGCCATGGCTGGCCTGGGTGCTTTGGAAAGTGCCGGGTAGAAAGAAAATTCAAAGGGGCTTGACTCAGTCTCTCCCCTGAGTTTCCCTTTGGAGCCCTGAGAAACACATCTGAAAAATGAATGGGAATATGAAAAGAAGCAAGCAGAATAGGAAAAAGCAGAATAGGAAAAAGAAGGCTGAAGACCTCATATATGAGGAGGGTGCCCATCTCCCTAAGTGCTTAGGCACACATTTGTCTGGAGAGTGGCCTGGCATCCCAGAGGTCAAGGTGGCGTGAGACCCTGCTAGTCTTGACGCTCTACTTCCCTGAGACAATCAGAGAACAAAGCAAGGAGGGCTTCCCCAGCCTGAAACCTCATGCTCCAACAGGGGCTGGCCTCCCCAACCCTGGCAGGGCTGGGAAGCCCAGTGGCTGTCTGTGCCTAGGTTCGCAGAGGAGACAGTTATTGGAAGCTCTCCTGTCTTTCCTCATTGGTTATCCTGCTTCTTCCTAGGCTCCCATCCTTTCTCCAAGGCTGACATTGACACCTCCTGTAGGAGGTCTTCTTTGGCTGCCCCAGAATCAGGGCTCCACACCTCATTCTAGAACAGCTACTGCATTGTGGTCTAAATGCTTTATATGTTTCTCTTCCTTTTCTGCAAGATAAGTCCACAAGCTCTTTGCAGCCTGGGGTGGTCTCCTTTCTGGATAGCCAGTTCCATGAAATATTTAAAATACTGCTGGCATAATTTAGCATGCATAGTGAGTTTATACTCTTGGGTATTTAGATCATTTCCCTTTTCTTTGTAGTTGATATTGTTAATTATTCTTATTATCACTTTGCTCTACTTAGGTTTTTTTTTTTTTTAACAGCTTTGCTTTCCACTACTTTTTCCTATCTTGGCATTTATTTACTCATTCACCAAATAATCATTGAGTACCTACTATGTGTCAGACAGTCTTCTAGGTACTGGGGGTACAGAGGTGAATGACATATTTATTGTCTTATGCAATTGAAAGACACAGGATTAGGATTCACTTAGGCTCAACAGTATCACCCCTGGAGCTGACATCCTGTGGGAGCTGACTTTGTGGGTTGAGTATCTGCGGACCCTTTCCTGGACATGCCTCAGGTCATTTTTGAATGAGTATTTCATCTGGCAATGAATGAGGCCACCCAGGCTCACACACACTTGTTCCTGGAGTTGGAGCTACCCTCCAAGGTTTCATAATGGGAACACGCTTTTTTTAGGGGAACAGGTGTGTGGTAGATTCTGGACTCCTACGCGGCTGTCTTCTGATTATTCCCGGAGAACTGCACCTCTCTGATCTGGTTTGGCTGAGGCTGTTTTTGTCACCCCCACAGGGCTGTGTTGCTTGTTCCTAGAGCAGAGAGACATCTGTCATCCTCACTGAGCCTTGACAGATGCCACAGTCAAATAAGCAGCACCCGTTTAAACACACACACAGCAACAGTAGTTCTGTCGTTGCCACGCTGGCTCAGACTCCGCACCTCATTTCCATATTCTGTGGCCTGCCCGTCCTCCTGCTGGGCACTCCTTCCTGCACCTCCCTGGCAGCCTGTGTGCCCACATGGCAGGTACAGAACCACCAGTACCTGTGTGCATTATGACACCCAGCAGACCTGAGCAAGAGGGTTTGAGCCAATGAGATGTGAAGGAGGGTCTCACTGCAGACTTCCAGGTTGTAAGCACCTGCTAGACAGTGAGCATCTCTCGGCCTCTGGGTTGGAACAGGGGTTGGATGCTTGATCTTGAGCATGATGGGGAAAGCAGATAGGACCTCACCTCCTCTGGGATATGGACGAATCTTCCTTGGGAAGTGCCACACTTGGCCCCTGTTTGCTTCAGGGGTGAGAGGTTGGGGAAGTGGTGTGGGCACAAACCAACAATGGGGCTTGCTCCTAGTATCAAGGGGAAACTGAGGATGCTCCACCTGTATTATAAGAAAGAGAAGGCTTGACCAAGGATGGCTTCTAAAAAGAGACCCAGAGAGATGAGGGAAGATTGGGGGTGGTGGGTTGAGAAGTCAAGGAAGAGCCAGGCACGAAGTCTGTGTAGTTGTACGAAGGCCTGGCACATATTTTACCATGATGTAGAACATTTCCTCTTACTTTATAAAATTGCCCTAGCTTTTGTTACTTTATCTCTCCCTCCCTGTGGGTCCTAGCAGTGTAATCCTGAAAGGTTTGTGGACTTGTTTTGGAGAAGGCCGTGTTAAGAAATGTAGAGGTGGCAGGGAATATCCTTCTCCTTGGCAGGTTCCTGCAGGGAGCGGGTGGCCTGGGGAAGGATGCTGGAGGGCCAGGACCCTGGGGCCTATAGAGAAGATGAGCTCAGCGGTGTCCTGGGGACGGACAGGGGGACAATCAGTGGTTAGGTTCTAAGCAGTGTCCTGGTGCCGTGTCCCAGATGGGAGCATAGATAGATACCATCCTGCTCTGTGGTTAGACTTGGGAAAGTGGGGCAGGAGACTGTTCTGTATATTTAACAAGATCTACTAGAGACAAGCCAATACGATAAGTCCTACTTTTTACTATGTATGCTTATAATAGACCACTAGCTGAAAAAGACTGGTCCAGTCCTGGAAGCTTCCCGGAAGGACTTCTGCTAGTGCAGCCCCAGCTAAGCTAGAGGTGTGAGGCTCTGGGTGCTGGAGAATGGGGCGGCAGAAGACCAGGTCTGGGGCCACCAGCTGGGCCGCAGGCAGTCCTGGGGGTGGTTCTCAGTTGACCCTCACTGCTCCTTCTCAAACCTCCCTCTTTGAAAAAGCAATTCTTGTTTTTCCGACTGGCTCAGTTGGTTAAGTGCCTGATTCTTGATGTCAGCTCAGGTCTTGATCTTGGGGTTGTGAGTTCAGGCCTCATGTTGGGCATGGAGCCTACAAAAAAAAAAATAGAAAGAAAAAGAAAAGAAAAAGTACTTCTACTTTTATATTGTGCTTGTGCTTAAATATTGTATTTGGAGAAAGGCATCAAGAGCTGAAATGTTTCTCTGTACCCTGAATCTGATCATCTGCAGCTCCCTTGGACTCTAAGCTGATTTTGTGATGTGGTGTTCCAGAGACCCCAGCCCACTTCACTTCATCTTGCTTTTTATTTTTAAGCTACTCGTTCTTTCTTAAGCTGACATTTGAAATCTTAGGTTGTTCTTTTGGGATTTTCCCAGATTATATTTGTGACTGATCCTTCTCATGATGTTTTAAGTGATGAAGAGAACCTGACTCCAGCAGTAAAACCAAAGGCCTTCGTCATAACTGTAGAAGTTTCTGGAGCGTATAAAATATCGGTCTAAGAAAGACAAGCTTTTCCCTTAACTGAAATGACTACATATCATGGGAAATTTAATTTTTAAAATAAATCCCACATTCCAATAAAGAGGAAAGCCCTGCTAGATAAACAATGAACATGTTTGCTCAGAAAACGGTTCTTTATTCAGCTAGGGAGGAACCATGGGAATAGAGGAAGATACAAAGTGCTGAATCGAATCTAGAGGATTGGATTTTGAAATCAAGGCTGAATTTATCATCCCTCTTTTTCAGTGGGATCTACCTAGGCAGAACCAAGCAGATTTTCTCCAGATGTGTCCTGTCCCGGTTCTAGGACCACCAGAAGATGCTGCCAGAAAGGCTGTCCCAAAGTCCATGAGTGTCAGGGAGCAAAGCCAGGGTCTGTTACCTGATAGAAAGCCTCACCAGTGTGACTGCATGTATCATCCAGGATTTTATGTATACACATGGGAGAGATCTGGTTCCAGCTGCCTAAGCAAAAAAAAAAAAAAGTGGGGGTGGGGTTTGATGGTTCCAGTAACCAGAAAGCCCAACGGTTAGGTTTGGCTTTCGAGGTAGCTGACTCCAGGCACTTGAATGATGTCCTAAGGTCTCTTGCTGTCACTGTTTCACTCATTTCTCCTTCTATCTATACTTCTGCTTTCTTCTATGCGGGTTTTCCACCCAGGAAAGCTTCCTCCTCAAATGCATATCCTATTTGCTCCTTACCTTGAGCTCCAGTGGAAAAATGACTTCTGTTTTGCATACAGAAGTTCCAGCAAAAGCCCCAGAACCAACTCCCATTGAAACAGGTTGGTTCACATGCTTGTTCCTGAGCCAATCACCATAGCCAGGAAGATGGGTCTGATGCTCTTACTGGGGAAGCCTGGCAGGACCTGCTCCCAGAGCTAGAAGGTGGGGTCGGGGTCCTTCTTGAACCAGATGGAATGAGAGTGAGGGAGTTTTGTTACTAAAGGGGCAATATATACTAAGCAGATAAAGATAATAGCTCTCCATTGTGGTGTGGTTTGGTCAGGTGGATTTGAGGGACCAGCCTCGGGGTGGACCCATGTTTGCCAGATGATATTCTTAGGTGATTTCTTCTTTGGTTTCCTATAAAGTACCTCAGTTGTTTGAATGGTCCTTTTGCCATCTTGTTCCTTGACACTGAAAGGGTGTGCAGAGGCTAATTTACCACCTTGGACCTCCTCTAGAAGACAAGGCAAAAGCTCTGTGCCCACACTTCTTCCCCGACTACAGATTTGAGAAATCCTTCCACCCTCTAGGCTTGCTATTAATTTCTGGCCATCAATTGAGAGCTGATAGCTATTGGAGATTGAAAAAAATCTTTGTCTCTCTCTCTTTCTCCCTCTCTCCCTCTTTCTTTCTAATTTTACTATTGGAACTATTTAATTTTATTAATTGAACAAGTTTTTGTTAAATATCTGTATCTATCTGTTATTGAGTACTTACTATGTACCAGGCAGTTGCATGCTTTATAAATATTAAGTCACATGTTGGCAGGAACCCTGTGAGATATATTATGAGTCCTCTTTTACAGGAAAGGAAGCAGGGTCAGGGTGTTATGTGACTTATCAGAGGCCATGTAACCTGGAGCATCCTACACACTTATGTGGTTGTGCTGGGTTTAGTGCATATAGGGATGTGTAAGGCATGTTCTGTGCCCTTGAACAGTATGTAATTGCTGTGTGTTTACAGTTACATAAAAGAATGAGTAATACGTTTCAATGGGAATAAATGATACACCAGAAGGAAGTGATTAATTTTCCTTGAGTATAGTCTCGGGGGCAGGAAGGGACATTTGAGCTAGGCCTTCATGAGTGAGTAGGAGTTTCCAACGTGGGTATGGTGCAGAGGGAATTTGTTCTTTAACTGAGTAATACATGAGTTGGTTTTTGTGTGTGTGTGTGTGTGTGTGATGGAGTTGCCACCTCCAGAAGATGTAATATCACTTTGTACTCTGCCTTCTCATTTTACTGGGTGGCCAAAGTGATTCTATTTAGTTCAGATGCTTTCATTTGCAAAGAATGGAAACCCTAGCACAAGCTGGTTCAAATAATAAAGGGGGTTTATTGTTTCATCTAATTGAAAAGCACTGAATTAGGGCTGGTTTAGAGTAAGGCTTAATCCATTGGGTTACCGATATTGCCAGGGGTCTGGTTTCTTTCCATCCCTCTCTTGTGTCTTAGGCAATGGTCTTATCATCCAAGGCTGGCTCCTTTTAGGGTGTTAAGATGGCTGACACCCTCCTTTGCCATGCTCATCAGGAAAGAAAGGTGGCTTCACCCCAGGATTCTCAGCCCAAAACCCAAGGCACTCTGACTCTAGATGGAAGGGGGAAGTGGACAGTGGATGCTGGGAAGGCATTAAAGAAATGTTACCACAGCATTTAGGTTTGTATATTCCTTTTGTCTTGAGCAGTAAAGGTGGCTTATACCTACTGCACGTAACCTTTGATGCTCAGTCTGGGGTACCTCAAACTCCAAGCTTGACCTTGGGTAATCCAGCCATTGAACCTTTTTTCTCCATGTTGTCTCTTCCTAGTTTGTCTCCTGGACCAGCTTGCTTTGACTTTGTTTGAGAACACCCAGAACACCTACTCTCTAGTAGTATATGGTAAATTTTGTGGATAGACCAGGATACTCTGGGCATAATGACAAAGTACCACACAGGATGGTCTAGAACTTGATAGCAGCTAATCTCTTAGGCCTTTTACAGAGCTGCTTCAAAGAGGGTAAAAAAATCTGACACACGGTGCCTGGGTGGCTCAGTCGGTTGAGCATCTGACTCTTGATTTCAGCTCAAATCATGATCCCACAGTTGGTGAGATTGAGCCCCACATTGGGCTCTATGTAGACTGTGCAAATCTTGTGGATCCTGCTTGGGATTCTCTCCCTTTTTCTATCTGTCCCTCCCCTGCTCACATACACATTCTCTCTCAAAATAAATAAATAAGCTTAAAAAAATCTGTCAAAGTATTTTCTAAAACCCTTACCACACTCTAAGACCACTACTTTCTCCTTTCTACGGAGATACCTAAATTTATCCTCAGTCATGGAATAGCAAAAAAAAAAAAAAAAAAAAAGCTTCCCAAGATGTCCGGCACTGATGAGAGGAAGAAATACCCAAGGCTGTTATTAGCCAGAGCTGGTCAATCGTATGTGGATTGTAACAACAGCAGGATGGCTCTAGGAAAGGCTGACTATTTGGAAGTGGGTAGTCCTGGGTTTCAAATTCTGATGCTGTCACTTTTGAAGAGGCAATGTGTCATGAGGATGAAGAATACAGGCTGTCGTCAGACTGCCTTGAGTCTAAATCCTGGCTTTTAGGATTTTGTTTACAAGCTGTGCCTGGGTTCCTGTCCCAGCTTTCTCATATATTAGACCTGGATCAGGAAATAGGCACCAGGTCCTAATCTTCCATTCAGGGGATTGTTTTCTGAGGTGTTGTCTTGTCATCCGACCTTCCAATTTAGTTGGGAGGGTGATGACTGTCGCTTTATGTCTGTGGTCTCAGTGCTTCATTGGTAAAATATGGATACAAGTAATAGCCACATTATAGGGTTGTTGTGAGAATTAAGTGAGTTAATATATGGTAAACAGTTGACACGGCATCTTGTAAGCACCAACAGTATGGATAATTAGATATATCTTGTAGGGTTGCTCTAAGCCCTAGAGACATTGCATATATGCTCTCTGGTATATTGCAGACACCTGATAAATGTTAGCTATTATTAATGATAATTATTTTGATCGAGCTGCTTAATAATAATGTGAGTCATCTGAGTAGAGCTTTATCATTGCCAGAGTGCCTGCTGCCAGCATTGTCCCCCCTGGACCTCACAGCTGCTCAGTGATGGGGCCCCTTCTTCTGGCCAGTGGGTCCCAGAGGAGGGTTGAATGCCTTCCCAGGGTGTCCTGGCCAGGTGGTCACTCTCAGGATGAGGGCAGGACCCACTGTGAGGAGCTTCCTTGTCCGGGGCTCCTACCACATCCCCTCTCTCTCCATCCTGGAGGCTTCCCAGCCATTTGTCACAGCCTCTTTTGAAATGCATGCAGTTCTCATCAGTAATATCCTGATTGCCCCATTAATCTCCTTTAAGCTTCATGAAAAATACAAAGGGCTGGATCAGGAAATAGTCACCCAGTTCTAATTCTGCATTCAGGGGATTGTTTTCCATGGACGTGAAGAGACTGATGTTTCCCATTTGGCAGTTGGATTTCCAACTAAGTCGGAGAGAACTGTCACCTTCTAAATTATCAACCAGTTTACAAGGTTGCATCTATATTTTGCCCCTAACGTGTCTGTACTTTTTGTTGTGTCTCTATCTGCATGTGCTTTTCTTCCTAATGGATGTTTTTCTATACGCCCAGAGGGAATGCTAAGGAAATTTCTTTTGATAAGACCTTAGAGAAGCGAGAAGCCTGAAACTTCCACTCACCCCCCTGTGCATATTCCTTAGACTCTGACCATAGAGCATTGTTCACTATGGAAGGAGCAGTGTTTGCTTGGTTAAAATGTGTTCATACACACACACACACACACACACACACACACATTACACACACACATACATATACACATACTCAGATACATATACACATGGGCACACATACACACACAGACAGACACACACATACACATATTATTTCACACATATAGACACATTATACACACACACACAAATGCAGACACACATATATGTACAGAGGCACACATACACACACAGACATAGACACACACATATTACACATACATATATACATTATACACACACACATACTCAGACACACATACACACAGACATAGACACACACAGACACACACACATTCCACACTTGATATTAGCCAAAAGACCGAGAAGTGATCACACACACATTCCAGGGCCCTGAATTCTACACTCCTTTGCTGTTTAATGTGGTAGTGACTCACCACATGTGGCTTTTAAAATTTAAATGAAGTGACCAGTTTAGCTCTTCACTCTCATTAGCCACATTTCAAGTGTTCAGTAGCTACATGTGGCAAGTGGCTACTGTATTGGACAGCATTTCCATTCATGCAGAAAGTTGTGCTAGCTAGCCTTTGGTGTAAAGGAGAAAAGGAGAGGGGACTAGCCGATGAGTGTCAGCATTAGTGACATAGTGCCCCAGACCAACAAATATTAAAATATTCCTCTTTCTTCACTCTGTGTGTATTTCTCTTGTGATTCCAAGGACACTTACAACCAGGAGAAATAAGAGACTATATTGTTCTTCGATCCAACACATTCAATGAAAGCATTCACTGAAAATTGAGTTATTTTAATCTTATGGAGAAATATAAATGCCTATTTTGTTACTTCATATGAACAATGAACTTGGACAGCACATTATGTTTCATCCCTTTGGTGACTGGCAAGGGGGTGGCCAATGTAGTTAATACCTTGTTTGTCTTGGAGACAGTGGGGTTCAGGAAGACTGTTTTTGAACATTGCTTGGCAGGTCTTGAACTGGTCCAAGACTTTTAAATACTCCTGTCCAATTTAAACTTTAACATTTCTGGCTGGGGATTACTCTGGGGTGCAAATCCACTTAGGAATAATCGAGCCTACTCGTTTGTCTCCAGACACCAGACATCAGAAATGACTGCAAGAACACACTTGCTTTTGATAATATCAGAATGGCGTCTGCTGTTGTTTTGTTGTTAAATATCAGTAGGTTGCCCAGTAGTACCATCCAAAGAGATGAGCATCACTGCATGAATATTGCAAAAAACGTGTGGACCTCGTGGGGGCCGCCCAGACCTGGTTTTGAGAATGACTAATTTAATCAGCTTGCAGAGTTTAATTCACATACGGGACAAAGGTTCTGAATCCTTAAGTCCTGTGTGTGGCGTGGGTGGGGGTGCAGGGAGGGGAAGAAAAGCAGAGAGTGGTCACTGGCTGTCTGAGCTAACAGGAAAGGTTGGAGAGGCTGCCCCCAAGATCTGAGGTCTGATTGACAGAGCATGTGTGGGAAGGGGTTGATGTGCCTGCCTGAGATGGGCTTATCCAGCAGCGTTCTAAGCCTCTGGTGAGTATGGGGGGCAGGGGGGGTGCGGGTCATTGTGTTCCAAATTGTGGGCAGCTGGCTTACCAAACAGGCTGGAGAATATCTATAGTATTTTCAAAAGACCAGAAGTCCCAGGACAAGAGGATGCTCTTCCCCAAATATCTTTGTAGTCTTTTAAGATTTTTTTTTTGCGAGAGAGACAGAGACACAGAGAAAGAGAAAGAGAGAGAGAGAGAGAGAGAGTGTGCATGTGTGGGGGTGAGGTGGGGTGGGGGAGGGGAGGAGGGAGGGAGGGGGAGAGAGAGAGAGAGAGAGAGAGAGAATGAGAGAATCTCAAGCAGGCTCCACAATCAGCACAGAGCATGCTGCAGGGCTCGATCATGACCTGAGCTAAAATCAAGAGTCGGACACTTAACCTGCTGAGCCATCCAAGTACCCCTGTCCTTATAGTCTTAATAATGGCATCCTGGGAATTTCAACCCATGTTAGGGGTCATCTTTTTGGTGCCCTTTGACCTTTAGTTCCTTCAGAGTTGACTGGTGACATTGAGAATTTTTTAACTCCTGTCACTGATAAAAATATTAGAAGATTTATAATACTCTAAACATATCACAGTAATAAGTGTAATAATACCTCTTTACATTTCTGTAGCCTTTTGAATAAAGCCCCCTGGAAGCATCATCCTAGCCATTCTAGCCATCATTCCTTGGCTAGAATCCACCAGGCAGTCCAGATATAAGTGGAGCGGTGACTGAGGGGAGAGAAAAGGTGGAGCACAGCTCACTGAACCTATGCCCCCCATACCCTCCATCAGTCTTTGAGCCAGCCCCTTGGTCACCAGTATGCCACCTCAGAGCATCACCCACTAAGCCTTGCCAGTGTGTCTTCTGATCACAACAGCAACCCCGTGCTACCCCTGGAATTAGGGTGGCAGCCAGAGAGAGGAGAGTGGCCCCTACACCACTTGGCCCAGTTCAAGGAGGGTCTATAGTGATGGATGCAGGGGGAAGGGACTCATCCAAAGTCACTGGCAGGATAGGGACTGGATTCTTCACAGGCTGGATTGCTTATTTATTTGTTTGTTTGTTTGTTTATTTACATTTACATCCAAGTTAGTTAGCATATAGTGCAACAATGATTTCGGGAGTAGATTCCTTAATGCCTCTTGCCCATTTATTTATTTATTTATTTTTTAAATTTTTATTTATTTATTTATTTTTCCAGATCAACAAATACCATTTTATTTTTTTAAATATTTTTTAAAATTTAACTTTATTTTTTATTTTTTAAAATTTACATCCCAATTAGTTAGTATATAGTGAAACAATGATTTCAGGAGTAGATTCCTTAATGCCCCTTACCCATTTAGCCCATCCCCCCTCCCACAACCCCTCCAGCAACCCTCAGTTTGTTCTCCATATTTCTGAGTCTCTTTTGTCCCCCTCCCTGTTTTTATATGATTTTTGTTTCCCTTCCCTTATGTTCATCTGTTTTGTCTCTTGAAGTCCTCATATGAGTGAAGTCATATGATTTTTGTCTTTCTCTGACTAATTTCACTTAGCATAATACCCTCTAGTTCTATCCATGTTGTTGCAAATGGCAAGATTTCATTCTTTTTGATTGCTGAGTAATAGTCCATTGTATATATGTACCACATCTTCTTTATCCATTCATCCATCGATGGACATTTGGGCTCTTTCCATACTTTGGCTATTGTTGATAGTGCTGCTATAAACATGGGGGTGCACGTGTCCCTTTGAAACAGCACACCTGTATCCCTTGGATAAATGCCTAGTAGTGTAATTGCTGGGTCGTAGGGTAGTTCTATTTTTAGTTTTTTTGAGGAACCTCAATACTGTTTTCCAGAGTGGCTGCACCAGCTTGCATTCCCACCAACAATGCAAAAGAGATCCTCTTTCTCCGCATCCTCGCCAACATCTGTTGTTGCCTGAGTTCCTTAATGCCCCTTGCCCATTTAGCCCATCCCCCCTCCCACAACCCCTCCAGCCACCCTCTGTTTGTTCTCCATACTTAAGAGTGTCTTATGTTTTGTCTCCCTCCTTGTTTTTATATTATTTTTGCTTCCCTTTCCTTATGTTCATCTGTTTTGTACCCTAAAGTCCAGGCTCTTTTCTAGAGTAGCACATATCCTCATAGAACTTGGCTCATGGTTTCCCAGGCAAAGCTGGGGATTTTGAGCACTGGCCTCCATGTAGCCTGTCTTCACGGTGAGTGTGTGCTCCACTCAGGGATTCTGCTGGGAAGACCCTGAGGAGGGTTTTCAACTTAGCTCAAACTCTGGGTTGATCCAGTTTTTCTTGCTTTGCAAACTCAGGTGAGGGCACCTGGAAGTCCTGCTGTGGTCTCCACCCCAGGCTCATGAGACCCATTGTGCTCATTCTGCCTTGCAGACTGTCACCTGTAATAAAACAACTACAGAGTGTCCACAGATGCAATTGATTCTTATACATGGATGAACGAGCACTTGTCCTCCACGGACTCTTGTCTCTACCTATTGGCACGTGCCCAATGCCTCAGTATTCTTGCCTGTGAAATGGGCACATAAATAGGTCTACATAAGACTCACTAGAAGATTAAAGCTCTTAAACACTTGGCTAATGGCAAATTTTCCCAAATAAATGTTGGTTGTAGGACCAGAGAGTAGGAATAGTTGGCCTTCATCTCAGACACGGTTACTTCCATGCTCCATAAAATTTCATTACTCTTCTTGTTCTGAAAGCAAAGAAACTAAAGCTGTGGCTTCTTGTCTACCCTTTGCTAATGTTTTTCAAATTGACTCTATATGCAGAACTGCTGATCATTTTCTTATAGGGGAAAGCAGATGATAGGGAGAAAAGGAACTGAATGTATTTTCTAAACTTGGTTTCTATGCTGACTCACCCAGTGGGTTGGGAGCAACTTTCTACGTGTCCGCATCCACCATAGAGATGGGGGAGATGTTACCCTTTTGCCCAAGGGAGGGGGGTGGATGGAGAGAATTCCAAGGACTGCATTAAGAAAGGGAGCTTGCAGAGGAAAGAACTCCTCTTCAAAGGTCAATACAATCTTAGTAATCTTATGAAAAGCCTTCCTGGCTTTAGAATTAGCTCCAAGGAATCTGGCACCAGATTTTAGATTTGCTCAGAGAGCGAGAGGGAAGGAGATGCCGCCTTTGTCTGGAACTGCCGTACCTTCCTCTGCAAGGCCAGCATTGCAGAGATATACCCCCAAAGAACAGTGGCAGCTTATAGTTGGGACAGAAGCACTTAATTTGTTTTAATCGTAGCAATTTCTAGGAGTCACTGGGAAATTCAGCAGCTAATGAACGTGCCCCTGTTCTGTCAGATCCCTATTATAATATTCAATATTCTCTTTTTCATACTTATCAGCTAGGGGAAGTACAGAAATATATCTCTGGAGCCTGCTGGGGATAAAAGCAGGGATGTAAAAACCTCCTTCCTTCCCACCAGATGGGTCCCAGTAGCCCAGGTGAATGTCACACCTGTGTTAAAAAGACCATTGATTGATTCCTCGCAGGCTCTGACCAGAGCCTCCACTTTCCAGGACGGTGCCAAGTTGACGTCTTTTCCCTTGTCCTACCCCTTGCTGGAGTCCTTGAGGACCTTCCATTCAGTGTGTGGATGTCCAGGTCTGGAGGCAGACACACTTCAGATCTGGACAAGAGGACAAAAGACATAGGATGAGGGACTATTCATTTTTGGGCTGTTCGCTTTTTTCTTCTCTCCCTCTGCCCATACGGTAGTCCTGCTTCTCCGCAGGGACTAGTTCCAAGACCCACAGTAACTGCCTGAAACTGTGGATAGTGCCCAACCCTACAGATACTATGTTTTTTCCTACACACACATACCTGTGGTAAAGTTTAGTTTACAAATTGGGCACAAGAAAAGATTAACAATGATAAAACTAGCACAGATTTCTTTTTCCTGTTTTACAGTTTGGCGGAAAGAAGATTTGTTCATATTGTAGATCTTAGCAGCCTCAGCACATGATTTTTACCCTCATTAAGTTGAGAAGTTCTACCTTTTCACTTAAAGGAAGCACTTTATGGCTTTACTTTGGCATCTGCAAATCGCCAGCAACACTAGCCTTGTGTTTTGGGGGGGGCATTATTAAGTAAAATAAGGGTTACTTGAACTTAAGCACTGTGATACCACAAGAGTAGATCTGATGCCTGAGGTTGCTGCTACATTACTAGTGGGCAGGCAGTGTATACAGCATGGATATGCTGGGCAAAGGGATGATCCACATCCCTGGTGGGATGGAGCAGGATGGCATGAGATTTCATCACACTACTCAGAATGGTGCCTGATTTAAAATATATGAATTGTTTATTTCTGAAATTTTCCATTTAATATTTTTGGACTGTGGTTGACCGTGGGTAGCTGAAACCATGGATAAGTACTACTGTACTTAGTGTTTCCAACAGCTGATGGGAGGCTGTTCTGTCTAGAGTAAATGACTCAGGAGTGGTATTTATGAAATCATATTTCAGGAAATACTGGCACCCCTCAAATTTGGAAGAAGCTTGCATACTCTGTCTCCCACTTGATGATTTCCATGCATATTTACATATTAAAGACCATGGAAGTCTTATAGTAAAGTGACCTGGACAAGCTTGCCTCTGTTTATCCTGTGAGACCAGGATGCTGATATTCTGCAGGGCACAGTGTACATGTGCTGCTTACCTGGACTGATTCATCCTTTGAATGAAGTTTGGATGCAGCCAGGTGAATAGCAAGGTGGTAAGTTTTCAGCATCTAGTTCCGTGCCCTCGTGCAAGTTACCTGTTTCATGCCTCTGTTTCCTCATCTGTAAAAGGAGATAATAAAAAGTACCCACTTCATAGCATTGTCATGAGGGCTAAATGCTTTAGTGAAGCTTTTAGCACAAATTCTGAAATATAATGTGTTCTATATTAGCTATTGTTATTACTGATACCTTTAATTATGGTTTACTGAAAGCTTTTGTGCTAAGTGGTGTTAATGTCTCCTCCTCATGTTGTAGAGCACAGGATAGTACACTACCTTGGATGAAAGATTACAAGGAACCCTTGTTTTATTAAGCCTCATGACAATCTTAGAGGAAAAATGTAGCTGTCCCTCTTTTATACTGGAGGACGGTGAGGCATACGTGAGCGGTGAAGAGACTAGTCCCAAGTCCCCCAACACATAGAGGGCACAGTGCAAAGCAGGCTTGTTGGCTCCATGCCCGTAATCCCCAAGCACCTCTAACTACCTGTCAATCAGACCCTGATAGAAACCCACAGACATGGACCTGGTGTCAGCTCTTGTAGGAGGCACCCTCCACTAGATCCTGGTTTCGAATCTTAATTCCACCCCTCTCTAGTTCCTTGCCTTTGTACAGGTCACTTGACTTCTCTGATCTTCAGTCTTCTCTGCTGTAAAATAGAAATGGGAATACCCATATCTGATGGACACAACAGGGCTAATGATATAGTGAATGTGAAGGTCAAGCACAAAGCCTATCATATAGCTAGTGCCCAATAAGTCTTAGCTCATAGTGATGCTGTGCATCAGCCTTTGTGCAGGTTGCTTCACATGCATGATCTCCTGTAATCCTCACAACTCCAGCAGGAGATCTGGACTCTTCATTTTTCAGATGGGGAAACTGAGGCTCTGTGTAGGTAAGTGACCTGCCCAAGGTCATAAAGCCACAGACTGTGAAGTTGAGGTTCAAGCCCTGGCAGCCTTCCTCCATGGAAACACCTTTCCCGTTCCTCTTCTGCAGAGCCATGTGCTGGGATATATGCAGGATTTGTGCGTGACCATGTTACTTGGTCAGCCCAGTAGTCTGGCAGTGGACATTTTAGCCATGTCTCTGTAGGATAGTACTGTCATTTGGGCTTGAGGACAGTGTTCCTGAGCCAGGAGAATCAGGCAGAAGTTTCACCAGGAGGGATGTACCAACTCCAGTCTTGGGTCCAGCAGTCACCTCAGAGATGGTGGCCCATTCATATGTGCATGCTTGGCTGGGGTTAGAGTCTATGCCATGGCATAGGACACACTGACCCCAATGAGTCCAGTTACCTTCTTAACAGTTCAGGTGACCAGAAGAAATGATTTCCTGCACGATGAACTGAGAGAATACCCAGCCAGTTTTCCAGCTGATTGGGGGATGAAATCCAATGCATCGTAAGACAACAGAGTGTTTGCATCTTCCAGACAAATTCTAGTTAACAATTTCAAAATACCCATCAGCCTGAGGGACAAGAGAAAAACAACGGACCCGAGGTACCAGATGCAAGACACTAGAATAGGGGGAGGAAAGGAAGGCAAGGGAGAGTCCAAGATTTTCCTATCATGCTTTTCCTATTCAGTTGGCATTGAGAGTCCAGGAGAAGAGCCAGGATGGGTCTTCAATACTAAGGGAGTGTTAATTTTGATGTGCTGAGCAGGTGGAATGTTTTTGTTCCCAGGACAAGAAAATGCACTTGGTTTTGCATGATTGCATTTAAGTTTTCAGTGGAACATTACTTGGCCTTGGCCCGGGTCTGCTAAATCCCACAGTTTGGAAGGACAGTCACTGCAGCACTATTACACTTCAGGGTTGTTCATGGGGAATAATAGCAGGTTCCACTGTTCAATTGCAGCACATTTCCCAGGATATCCCTATTTTACCTTCCTTGGCTCAGGGTCCTGTAAGCATCCCTGTGGGGGAAAGGGAGGGTGTGTCCATCCAAGGTTGGTGGCCAGTACATGAATATGCCCAACACTTGGGTTCAAGAGAATGGGTCCAGGTGTAGCTGGGCAGTCTGGGAGTGGAGATAAAGGCAGGTCCAAGGCAGTTAGGACATTAGGATCCTTCATTCAGTCACCCAGTCAACATTGACTGAGCACCTGCTGTGTGCCAGGCATTGTGCCAGGCAAAGGTATAAAGCTGTGATTGGTGCAGCCAAGCACAACCACACACAGTCATGTCACAGACAGTGTGGGCAATGGGGCCAACATGGTGGAGATGGGAGCACTGGATTGGGAGTTGGTCTGTGCTGTATGGTGATGCTTCCTTACTAACCTACCTTATTAGTTCTTCTCCACTCTCAGTCAGGACCAACTTAGTAGGAACAACACTTTACTTTCTTCCTCCCCCCCCACCCCCATTCCTAGCATCTCACAATTGATACTCAGCTATTTATTTTGCCTTTGTCCCGCAGGCTGAAAGGTGAACATAGATATGAGATCCATAACTTCATCTCTCTGGGATTCAGTTTCTGGACAGAGGGAGAGGGTCTTCTGAACCGGCTAAGCTCTGCCACATGCTTCTCAGGGGAAATACCTCCTCCTGAATCTTTAGTTTGGTTTTTCTTTTTGAAGGAACTGAGTCCATGATTTCATATCAGGAAGGTACCACCTGGCAAAGGGGGAGATGATAGACCTGATGGGGACAATGAGATGTGGTTCAAAGTATCAGACTTGGGGGAAGGTGTCAGGGAGAGCCGGCTAGATGTGAGGATTCAACCAGACAATATGAATAGAGAATTTAGGACCATGCCTGCTACGTAGGGGGTCCAGTAAAGTCCCAAATAAGCCTGGGAAGGAAAGCAGGGAGGCAGCCATTCACCCAATCTACAAATATTTTTAAAATATCTGTGTCAAAAGTGCATGGATTCTGGAGCCAAACTACCTGGGTTCAAATCTTGGCTGTTTTATTTATTACCTTTGTAACCTTGAGCAAGTTAGATAATTATTCTCTGTGCCTCAGTTTCCTCATTTATCAAATGGGAATAATCAATAATAGCAAATGGAGGTTTTTTGAGGACTATAAGAGATTAAGAGCTCCATGTATTCATTATAAGTATCTTTTTGTTTATTTATTCAATGGCTATTGGTCGTGTTAAGATCAAGGCAGTGGAGACTAGCAAGTTCTCTGCTTTGCCCAGCTTATATTCCAGTGGAAGAGCCAGATTATTCAAAAAGCCAATAAACAAACTGACAAATGATGCATCTTAAGGTAGTGATAAGTGCTCTGAAGGAGACAAGAGAGAACACCGGGAAGTGAGGGAGTAGAGTGAGGATCAGTAATACAGAGAGGACAGGGAGAGGGAAACAGGCATTACACACAGAGATCATTCTGAAATAAATTCTTTGGAATTTACCAAAAAAAGAAGGTGGGGGGAGCACTCTTCGAGTTTCCAAGAGAGGCAAACAGGATAAGCAACCAAAAATAAATATAGTTAAATAAAGATTGATTCTGGGGCCAAACAAGCTTCAAGATAATTATTGTACCCAGGAGTGAATCATTATGGCTCACAAATGAATTCATCTTTTCGTGTTTTCAGTACCAAAGGTCCTTGATAGATGGATTAATCCTCCTTTTCACCTGGCTTCCTTCACCTGGTCCCCTTACTTCATTGAATTGAAATTAAGGGCCATTCATTTGGAAAAACCTATTAACTCCCTGCTCCTCGATGGCTCACTATCCAGTCAGCCTGGCTGAGTTCCATCTCTTAGGGCATGAGTCCTCCTGCATCTCTGCTATCTCCATTAATGTCCCCTTTGGGCCTGTGGCTGAGGCAGTTAGGCTCATTGAATATTCTAGTCGCTTCTGTACACTTCCCAGCTCCTACGGTTAGGCAGGACACAGGAACCCAGGAGATGGGCATCACTTCTGGTCTGAGGCAGGGAGTCCCCATGTGGGGTACGCCAGCACTCCCTTCCCTGTGATGGCACCCCACCACAGGTTGGGTGCTTTTGATGGTGTGATGCAAGATGGCAGAACTTCCATTAGCTCCGGCCCTGGAATGGGTGGGCGAACCCTCACTGTCTGTCTTCATGGGTCTCTGACTTCTGGCTTCATAAGGGCCTCAATGACTGCTTGTTCCCTGTATTTTGTAGACATGTGCAAACCTCTACCCAATGAATTTATTCAGCTTCAGCTAGGCCTGCTTCTGCTTCTATTAAAGTTAAATTTACCTCCTCTAAGATCACTTCCACACCTCTTTCTGCCCTAGTCACTCTATCTGACTGTCCTGTGTTATTTCTTTATTGTATTTGCCATTCTGTGACATTATCTTATTTATGTTTATATATTATCTGTGTCTTTTCACTAGACTATAACCTCTCGTCTGCTTATACTCCGCTGTACCGTCAGTGCCTATAGCAGTGCCTGGTGCAAAGAAGGTACCTGATAAAAATGTGAATGAACGAATGCCAGTCACCAGGGAGGCACCTCCTCTCCTTCTCCATAACTTCTCCCATCTGCTCTCCCCTCCCTCAGGGCCTGCTGAAAGGTTGACTCATTGAGGCTGTAGAATGTCTGATTAAAATGATGAACATCAGACCCAGCCTCTCTGGGCTTAAATGCAACATATGTGTGACCTTGGGCAAGTTCATCTATGCCTCACCTTCCTCATCTATAGTCTGGACAGTAGCACTACCTTCTGCATAGGATTATTTTTCAGATTAAATGAGTTAATATTTGTAAAACTCAGGAAAATTCCTGACTCCTATGAAGAAGCATGTAAGAATTACCTTGTTGCCAGTTGTTGGGAGAGGGGAGGGGTCTATTCCCTATGTGGCCCCCTAGGCATCCCCTCAGTAACCTGCAGACTTGACCTTGCAGGTCACCTGAGGTCCCCTGGGGTCCATTCAACAAGGAGGTTCAGCCCAGTTTTTATGCCCAAGATACATAAACCCACCCAGCCCAGAGGAGGGGTCCCTGAGGAAAATGGCTGACGGGGTGAGAATGGAAGGTCCTTTTCTCAAGGTTGAAGCTCCCAAGGCTTCATGAGGTCCCGTCCTCAAGGCTCTGTCCTTCCCAAAGTCCTTCAGCAAGATTTCCATAATGTTATTAAAAAGCCACATATGCCGGCCAGATGAGTGACACTTCCCAGTGATGGGGCTTTGCTCTGCTCCTCTGGGCACGAAGAACTTGTTCAATTATGTGCCACCCCCATGATGGGCCCAATCACGAGTGCACACATTAGCTTCTGATTATACCCTTGTTGAGTTTCTCTTGACAGGAGGGAAATGAATTTACCTCGTGTCACCTCTGTAGTTTGCAAACAGCCTTGGCTTCTGTGATAATGGCACTTTTTGAATTTTGTGAGACGAAGGAGGAAACATTCATTTGGTGACCAGTCCTTAATGACCCACATGTTCAAGCCTGGAGGTGGCTTGAGCTCATCCATCTCCAGGATGATTGCCCCTGGGCTTGCATGGAGAGCAGAGCCCCAAATTCACACTCTTAGGGTCTTGAATCACTGAGGCCGGAGGCAAATGATGACCCTCCACTTCCTTTCGTAAAATAAGCATAATACTAGTAGTTATTTTGCAGGGTTGGTGTGAGATTAAATAAGCCAATACACATAAGCATGTAGAACAGTGCTTGGCATATGGTAAATGCTACATAGGTTTGTCTTTTGTTAAAAATTATTTTAGGGGCACCTGGGTGGCTCAGATTGTTGAGTGTCCAACTTTGGCTCAGGTCATGATCTCACGGTTGGTGCGTTCAAGCTCCGCATCGGGCTTGCTGCTGTCAGTACTGGAGCCTGCTTTGGATCCTCTGTCCCCCTCCCTCTCCCCCTTCCCCCCCCCCAAACATAAATAAACATTAAAAACGATTATTTTAAAAAATAGTTTTGCCCTTGTTACTATTATTATCATCATTGTGAAAAAGCCATCCCCAGAGTTCGAATACATCTCTGCCATTTAGTAGCTGTGTGGCCTTGGACACATCTCTTATCCCTGTGGGTCTTCATCTCCCCATTTGTAAATGAGAAAAGAGTAATGCATTCCTCAGTAACTGTGAGCCGTTCAATGAGGGAGTGCATGGAGAGCATTGAGGACAAACACTGCCGGCACAGAGAAGTGCTTAGTGAATATTAGCCATTGCCAGTTGTCACTGGTGATTTGCCTCCCTCACCAAGGGGGAGGTTGCATGCTGTGCAAGCCAGAAGGGGCAAGGGAGAGGAGACTCCGCACGGTAGCTTGGTATTATGTACTGAGGTCTTGTTCCACTTGGGGCAGTGAGCTTCTTGAGAGAAGGAGTTGCCCCAACCCTAAGCTTGAGTTCTGCTGAGGGATCCTGGGACAGGCGCCAAAGGGTGATGGGAGTTGTCTGTGGATCCGTGATTCCAGCCCTCAGACTGGGCTGATCAGTGCCACCTTGAAACAGTGCAGTTCCGGTGAGGGGCAGAAGACCCCTCTCTTACCGCCCCATCCCCTCTCCCTTAAGAGCCCTGACTCTTCAGGAGCCCATCCCTGCAGAAAGCCACCCCCTGCCCAATCACTGGGGAGCATGAAGTCCCTAGGGACTCGCCTCTGAGTGCCTGGGAAGGGCTTCTCCTGCATCTGGGACAGGACATCTAAAAAATTAACAACCTTTCCTCAACCATTCCCTGGGAGTTGTTTGTGGTTGGATCTCTTAAGTTGACACTTTTCCTGTCCCTAAGGAATTCCCAGTGGCAGAGTTGTTTGCTCGGGAGGGCCCCTGTGTGGATGAGGCCCTGAGGTCCCTGAAAGCACTGACATTGTGGTCTGATCTGAGGTTCCAGGGCTGAGTAGGGTACCACCTCTGGGTTCTTTTCTGCCTTTCATGGCTGCCCTTGCTCATCTCCCAGAACATGAGCCTCAGCAGCAAAGCTTCATTCTCAAAGGGAGGCCATTGTGGCCTCGTTGAGGTTCAGGGTCCAAAGTCTGGGGCTTTCACCCTGCTCCCCGAGCCCACAGCCTCAGCCAAACCAAGTAGCTGCAACAAGAGTCCCTTTTTCCAGAGGAGCCTGGGCCTGTGATGTGCGGGGACCTGGTGCTACGTCTGCGTGGGATGAGCTCTTCAGAATCATAGGCCAATGAGGCAAATTGCACATGCCTCCACTGTGAAAATGAATGGGATGGGGGAGAAGGGAGAAGAAGCCAGAGGCAGTCAGAGTCACTGCAGGGCACTGGAGAAGGACAGGACCAGAGTGAGACTGGGAAGTGAGAAAACTCTTGGAAACAGAAGGGAAAGTAGAAAATTGTCATGAGAACAATCCAGCACTGAGAACCTAGTGTGTACCAGGCACTGAGCTATGCACTTTGCATCTCATTTAATCTTCCCAACCCAAGTATGACGTAAGTATTATTCTCAACTTTGTTTTATAGTAGAAACAACGGACATTTGAAAGGGCCAGGCATCTTATCTAGGATCACACAACGTTTGGTGGAGAGTCAGGACTGGAACCCAGGCCCAGGCGACTGCAGAGTGCATGTGCTTATCCCCTGCAGAGAGCCAGCACCCCACAAGTGTGGCAGTGTGGCAGAACACCCCTGGGCCCCGCTGCGTGCCCAGACACTGAAAGGCACAGGCCTTCTCTTTGTAGTTGAGATGAATTTGCCAAGAGACCTCAGGAAAAGCAGATGAGTGTTATGCATCTCCCCCTCGGCTCCTGTGTTACTTAGGATGCTTTTGGCTAATAACAGAGAAAAGCATTTTTTTCTGCACAGAAAGAAATCCAGGCACGGGTGGTTGCTGGTGATAGTTCAGGTGCTCTATCATGTCACGGTTGACCTCTCTCGGGTGCCAAGATTCCCTTGTCTTTTTGCTCATGGTTACAAAACAAATGGGCAGCTTCAGATTTTGTGTGTCTTTTGAGGTAGGAAGAAAAGGGGAAGAGGCAACATCAGGTGATGCTTGTTCGCTCTTCCTTCTTGGACTTCCTGCCATGCAGACTTCGTGACATGGCCATCCATAATGGCAAGAGGAGCTAGAAGGGATTTTTCAGCTGTACAGCCTCTAGCACGGGCAGCCTGGGAATCCACCTTGGGTAAGCCAAACTGTGGGGCCGGCCACATGTTAACAAAGCAGCCAAAGCTCAAACCCACCAGGGACCCTCATCCCCGGGGAAAGCCCATTTAGTTCTCTGGACGATACAGGCAGGCCTTGACCATTCTGAGTGGAGCAGAGTGGTGGACGGCACGAGGAGTTAGGGGCGCCCAGCTCCCTTCTGCCTTGTGGCTGCTGCAGGTGGCGACGAACACAGTCACGTCTGTGGTGTCTGCAAAACCCAGCCCAGAGTCTCTCAGCTCTTTACTGCCTGCTTTTTCTGCAGCCAGCTGCACCGCTCACGTCCCCGGAGAGGC
Organism: Panthera tigris; assembly: GCF_018350195.1. Classification (NCBI taxonomy): domain Eukaryota; kingdom Metazoa; phylum Chordata; class Mammalia; order Carnivora; family Felidae; genus Panthera; species Panthera tigris. The sequence goes on along the minus strand of NC_056670.1, from coordinate 36,830,582 downwards.
GACAGATTAGATCAGTGGAGCAGCAGAGAGGCTGGGGAGGGGGTGGAGGAGGAATGAATGTGGATTCGACAGAATTTTCTAAAATATCATATTATTGATTTGGGAGAGACACAAGAGAGGAAATGTAAGAGACGGGTGCTAAGAGGCTCAGCTGAGATGGGCATGAGAGAGGAAGCCTGTTTTCTGATTGGAGGTGACATTAGACCAGTGATTCTCAACCAACTTCTTATTAGGGCCTGTTTGTGGAGCCTTTTTACACATTTTTTTCCTAATCATCCCCCCACCCACCCATGAAAGTTTAATATCACAGATGTTTATGTGCTGTATGGATACCTGTGCTTATCTATAAAAGGAGTAACATTGTTTAGATCCCCCAAATATCAGTTGTGCCCCTTCAGAGGAGTTATTGATAATACATGTGTTAGACAAATCTCTGGGGGGCACATCTGGGCTTCTCTGGGGAGGGGAGTAGCTGGCCCTGCTCAGACCTTTTTATAAAGACGGGAGCTAGGAGGAATCTCACATTTCTTGAGCACCTGCCATGTGCCGGGCACAAAAACAGGCACTTTAAACACATCATCTCACCCGATGGGAGGTCAGAACTGTGACCCCATCTCATAAATAGGGGCATCAAGTTTCAGAGGCTCATCCCTCCTTTGAAGAGACCGACTTTGTCCAGATGAATGAGGTGACACTGTTCCTATGGCAGGGTATGATTGTGCGTCAAATGGGTTCAGAGCTGGTGGGATTAGGAGAACAGAATGGGCTTAGTTCATGGTGGTACTTTCTGGAGGGGAGGGGATGGGACCAGGCTTTGAAGACCCAGAAATGAGAAGGGGGAGGCAGCCCAGGAAGTGGGGACAGGAGCTTTGAAGGCTTAGGACTTGTATGGGGCCCTGCCTGAAAGCCAAGGATTGGGAGCTGAGGGAGATGTGGGTGGAGCCATCAAGTCACCAGAAGAAGCCACGGGGAAGCCTGTCACTCTCTGGGCTCTAGTTAGAGTGTGGTATTGAGTCAGTGACCCAGCCCGGATACTTTGCCCAATTGCCATGGGGCACAAAGACATTTTCTTCATAGGTTAGGGAAGGAGATGGGGTTCCTAACTCATGGGCTTTTGGAAATTGAGCAGTCTTTCCAGAGTGTCCGGAGGGAATCTCTGAAAGAAAGTAGCAGAGTGTATGACCAAAGAGAGACTAGAATCTTGTTTTCTTTTCACTCCCAAGACCTTTGTGTCTCCCTCACTCCTTCTCTGACAGGTACTTTACTGGAGTTGGACCTCCTATGGACATGACTGTATCAATGAAGATAGACTCTAGTAGCAAATGGCCCCCAAATCTCAGTAGGGCAGAGCAACAGTGGTGTGTTTCCTACTCAGGCTTCCTGCTTTTCATGCTTCATATTGGAACCCAGGCTTCTGGAGCCTGCATTTCCCCCACCCCTTCATTTTTGCATGTGCTCCCACTATGGCTATAGCAGGGCATGATGACGTGAGGAACTCTGTACAGCTCCTAAAGTTTCTGCCAAGATGTGACTCATGCCACTTCTTTTGACATTTCATTGGCCATTGTAGGTTACATGGCTTAGCCTAACTTCAAAGGGAGCAGAGAAATGTAATCCCGTCATGTGCCCCGGATGTGAAGAGCAGGAGATACTTGTGAACAGCTTTAAAGATGACCACAAAGATAATAATAAATGATGAAGATATGAAATTGATTTTTCAAGATCAAGTAGAAATCTCTTTCCTCTGTTCTGTGTAGCTCTCTGAGTATCTCTCCATTAGTGCTCATAGTATGCTGTTTGGTAAATATTTATTTGTTGCCCCAACTAACGTCAAAACTCCTAAGGGCAAGAAATATGTTGAATGAGAGACCTACAAATACTTATTGAGGACCCACATACTATATACCAGGCACAATGCTGGTACACAGAACAAAATCCCAGTCTTCCAGAGTGGTGGATCAGGGCTGGGGGGGGGGGTTGCTTTGCATTGCTTGTGACTTCCAGAACACCCTGGACTTGCCTCCATCCTGGCACTGACTAGTCCAATGGCTTGTTGATTGACTAAGTTAGAAATGGGAGAGGTGGTAGAAGAAGCTTCCAGAAGGAGGTGGTTTGTGAGTGATGACCTCGCCCAGGCTCCACATGGGGCAGGTATATCATACATTCTTGGCCTTCATAGTATACTTTGCTTTTAACAATGGTTCATTTATCCTCTCGTCCCACTTGTTCCTTTAGGTGGACAGATATCATTGCTCCCATTTGACAGATGCGCAAGCGTTCTCAGAGTTGGCCCTTCAACCTGATCCGCTTAGTTCCTTATGGATGAGAGCTCATCTCCTCTCTGGCTGTGTTAACTGAGCTGGACCTGCCGAGTTTAGGCTTCCCATCATTCAGCTCCCAACACCATCAATCAAACATTCTCAGATTGGTGGAGCTTAAACATGACAGCCATTTGAAATTGAGTAGAATTCAGTATTATTAAAATAGCATTCTAAATTTTAATCTTGTGCATCGACTTTTTAATAGCTTCTACTTTCACTAAAAATTATGAGCCATGCTCACAGACATTCAATTTAAATACTGTCAGGCACGACTGATTTCTCTTCCAGTATTACCAAATTCCTTCCTTCCTTCCTTCCTTCCTTCCTTCCTTCCTTCCTTCCTTCCTTCCTTCCTTCCTTCCTTCCTTTTCTTTCTTTCTTTCTTTCTTTCTTTCTTTCTTTCTTTCTTTCTTTCTTTCTTTCTTTCTTTCTTTCTTTCTTTCTTTCTTTCTTTTCTTATCCCCACATCCCCCTCTCTTCTTCCTTCCTTTCTTCCTTCCTTCCTTCCACACACTCTCTCTCCTTCTCCTTTGCTCTTTTCTTCCTTTTATAAATTAAAGTACTGAGTTAATTTGTTACTACTTGATGATTTTACAAGGTAAGAACTCTAAGAAAGAGGGCGTGTCTTTGCTTATGGCTTGATTATTCTTACTCTTCTATTGTTTGGCCTTCTTTCTGGTCTAGCCATTGATAAGGGAAGACAGGCTCCTCCACTGTGGAAACTGGATAATGTTTACTTTTTTTCTGGGGCATCTCTTCTTATTATTATCTCATTGTCATGATACCAAACAAGTGTACTCAATATTGGTACCCTCCCCCATGTGCTCTTTCAGTACTCAATCTCTTCAGGACTTGCAAGTCTCCCAGGGCCGTAGTACCCTCTGTTATGCATTTGCTACTAGTTTTCACTCCTGCCACCAACCGTCTCCTGCCTGGTTATCTTCATCCTCTCATCCCCATCCAAGTTTCTCACCTTGAACCGAGACTGGTGTAGGGGAGATGGGGAGCAGGATTGATAACGAGGACAGGCATGGATGGATAAGAAGAGATGAGAGTGGCTTTTGGAGTCAGACCTGGTCTGGATTTCTTTTCTTGCCAATTGCTAACTGCCTGACCTTGGAAAAGCACTTAGCCTCTCAGAGCCTTAGTTTCCTTACCTGTAGAATGGGGTTAGTGATACCTCTCTCATGGGGTGATAGTATGGATTCAATGAGAAAATGTACACAAAGCCCAATGCTCAGCATTGTGGGCTATGGCATCGATAGCTAACAGGCCATTCTTCCCTGTCCTCCACCCCAACCCACTACTTCTCAGTTAAAGATACACATTAGAATCACCTAGGAACCTTTAAAAGGTGCCCAAATCCCCAAGCTTCACTCCAAACCAATTAAATCAGAATCTGGGGGTATATGCTTATAGCATCTTCACTTTAAAAATTCTTTCCAGGTAAATCTGATGCATGCGAGGGCTGAGAACAACCCTAAGTCCCCAGAGTTGCCTAAAGCCTGAATATACTTTTCTTTTGAGATCAGAGGAAACTTATTTTAGTGCTTGTGGGCAAAGACCCAGATCTCTCATTAACACTGGAATGGGGTTGTACTTTTTCTGACTGTGCCTGAGAGAATAAAGAGAAGAGGTGGGGTGGAGTAGAGTGGGGATTCTCAGTGGGTGAGACTAGGCACACCCTTTACTTGTTTTCTTTTGGGGGTGCCTATGTTGTGCCTGTAGCCATCACTCTTGATTCTGAGAGGTGGGCAGAGGGGGAGGGGAGGAAAAGGAGGGAGGAGGGTGACCCTCATGGAGTCTTCTCCAGACTCGTCTTCCCACTAAGGTACTCCTCTTGTATATACTCTAAAAACTTTTGGTCTAACTGCCAGCTGTCCAGTATGGTGGCCACTAGCTATGTAAGGCTGTTAGACACTTGAAATATAGCTAGTCTGAGTTGAGATGTGCTGTGTCATATACATATTCAAAGAATAACTATAAAAAGATAATGTAAAATAGCTTATTGACAAAATTGTTTTAAATATTGGGTATATGTTGAAATGATAATACACAAATTTTAAAAAAATATTGGGTATGTGTTGAAATGATAATATTTTAGATATGTTGGGTTGCATAAAATATTACTGAAATTAATTTAGCCTATTCCTTTTTACCTTTCCATATGGCTACTAGAAAAATTTAAGTTCCCTAGGTAGTTTGCATTATTATATTTCTATCAGATGGCACTGACTTAACCTCTCATTTTCCACTCAGTATATGTTTCATATATAAATATGTCTTGATGTTTCCATCAGACAGACAGTCTGAGGACAGAGACCTCAACATCCTATTTGTTTTATGTCCCCCAAACACCTATTATCAAAACACCCTGTACTCAGCAGGCAGTGACAAATGTTTTCTGTAATTGTTGACGATGGGGATGGTGTTGATGGTTGTGGTGATGAGGGTGTTAATAAAGCTCAAATGATCTTTTGGGGCCAAATTGCAAAGATTTTTGAAAAAGCATGCAAGGTGAAATGGTTATATTACTTAGAATAAGGGTCCTCAAATGTATCTGAATTGTTTGATTAATTTACACATATAAAGATCCTTAGTACAAGGAGCAGAAAAATCTTCAGTCATTTCTGTTTGGACCTGGAGTACTTCTTAAAAGTCTAATGATCAAAACTCTCCTAAAATGTTTAGTGAACTGTACTAGGTGATGGGGATATAGCAGTAAATGAATGGGCTAAAAATCCCTGCTCTTTGGAAATTCCTTGCATGTATGCAAGTAAAATAAACACATTTCCGGTAAAATGTTTATAGGTTGGATGATATAATTAGCAGCCTGGAGAAAAGTAACACAAGGCAAAGGCAAGGGGGTATGGTGGGTCAGGTGGGTGACCTGTGAATCTTCCATGGGAGCCTCATCAAGAAAATAACGATCAAAAGTCTGGAGAAGGTGAGCAAATCTCTTGAGGTTCACTTTATCGTATTGTTTCAGCAATTCACCTCACATTGTGTTTCTTTCACTCTTATTCATTCAGTACATATGTGGATTGAAATTCTTTTATGTGCTTCAGGCATTGGTGAGATGAGGAAGTAGGTTCTGCCTCCTAAGCTCACAGCTTAGTCTCAGAAGTATGGAAAATGTGCCAATTATACATCACACTTGCATCCTCTTCAAAGTCGATCCTCAATTAGACAGCCCTCCAGCAGCTGCAGTCACTGTATGGTATTCTCAGGTAACAGAAGTACACCTCATCTGAAGTATCATCTGATGCAAGATATGCCGGGGCTGTAGCCTGGGAAGATCCCTCTCAAGGAACCTGGGTCCTGCAAGCAAATGCTATGAGGCTCTGGCTGGCATTCTGAACCCAAAAGGAGTTGAAATGCTGCAATTTCGTTGCAGTGTGGTAGTGTGAATTTAGGCACAAAATTTGTTTTGAATTTGATTCTAATCATGGGGCTGGTTTGTGGTGATGTGGTTTGAGAGGACTGTGGGCTATTTGCCAGGCCATTCTTGATACATGCTGTGTCTCACCTGTTTAGTCTATTAAGACCAGAGCCAACAGGGAAGTCCAAGATAGTGTGACTCACATCCTGCTTTATACAGTCTATGCCATTGCTGGTTTAGCTTCTGGAATTGGCTGGCAGGATTGAGACCTATCTTGACCTTGTGAGGTCATCATGGAGCTCCAGGCAAAAAGCAGAATGAAAACTTGTATTTATCTTATTCATGGCTGATGAGTCTCTCTGTTGTAAGGGCCCCCAACTTGGTGAAAGAGAAGAATCTCCTTTTTGTAAATTTCATCTTTGAAAAAGGTTAACACATACACTACATTTGCTAAGTGAGTCCAGTATCTCTCTGAGTTTGAAGTTTAGAAGCTGAGCTGAGGCTGATTGAATGATTTCCTTGAAAGTCACGCATTTCTGTTATTTCCATTTCTGTCCTTTTGATTGCTAACCTGTCTTTGCTGGCTTCCTTGCTGCCATCCCACGGATGTGTTCATAGTTCCCTGTCACTCCAAAATTCTGCTACCTCCTCCTGGTGACCCCACAAATCCCCAGTGTTCCATGTTCAGTGCTCTGGGGAGGGAAGCAGATGGCAAGACTGTCCATTCCGCCACCCAGGGAGGCAGGTGGAAGAATGGCTAGGGTTACAGCAACAGGTGGGGAATTGAGGTTTCAGGGCTGAGCCTGAAGGAGACACTGAATCATCCATGACCCCTGGGCAGATCAGCTCACCTGGAGCCAGCCCTGCTGGCAGAAGGTGGCAGCAGCTGGGAGTTGTTTCAGCTCTTGAGCAAGTGAAGAACAACGTTGGGTGGGTGACTGGGAACTGCTGCCTTTATGGATGATCACTTGCCACTCACCACCTGGGTGCAGTGGCTGCACTGAGGTCCCCAGGTTCTGTGACAAAGGGGTTTTACTCCAGTGTTTTCTTGATCCCGGGCAACATCCTCCTGTTTCCCCCCTCTCTCCTCTCTCCTACCCTGCCCCCCTTTAGTTCCCAGCTTTGAGCTAAATGCCTCCAGTTCAGGGAAAGTGCCCTTCCTCTATGCTCCCCCAGCACCAAGGACTTGGTCCACTGCACTGCTTTGTAATTGCTTCTACAAGCTGTTTCCCACACTGGGTGGTGGCTGGGATTGTGTCTTGACCCACAATGTATTTCCAGGGCCCAGAAAATTATGCCTGTGCTACAGTCTGGAGTCAATGACATCTATGTGCATAGCATCATTTAATCGATTAGAGACATCTCTCGATTATCCACTGAATGAAAAAAACCAGCAGCCTAGAAAAGCCAGAAGAGGACTTAATCCAAAATTTACTATTTAAAAAAAATTTTTTTTAACGTTTATTTATTTTTGAGACAGAGAGAGACAGAGCATGAATGGGGGAGGGTCAGAGAGAGAGGGAGACACAGAATCTGAAACAGGCTCCAGGCTCTGAGCAGTCAGCACAGAGCCTGACGCGGGGCTCGAACTCATGGACCGTGAGATCATGACCTGAGCCGAAGTCGGACGCTTAACCGACTGAGCCACCCAGGCGCCCCAAAATTTACTATTTTTAAGGCTTTGCAGTGCTCCATAGGGCAATTTGGGGGAAGGAAACAGATATGGTAGCTTCTTGATCATTTTTACATTTATTAAATAAAAATGAGGATTTTGGTAGTGTTTGAATATTGATAGTATAAAATGCCTTTCACTGACTCCCTCTTAAGCATTGTTTCATCCTTATTGGTTCTACCTAGTGAAGACAGGAATAATTGTTTATGGAAATGGATATGTTTCATCGACCCACTGTTGTCCTGATGGTGTATTTCCTAAAGTAGTATTGTATAAATTGAACATAAGCTTGGACAGGGTTTTCTAAGTTATTAGTTATTATATTCCTCACGCTCAGACCTGCTGTCAGTCATTGTTAGGAGCCTGGGGGTATGCCAAGTGGGGTGAGCCAAGCCAGTGTAGGATTTAAAAGTTTTCCAGATAAGCCACATGTGATAACTGAGCTCTCTGTAGTTCAGGCATGTGACTGGCAAGTACATCAGAGAGGGTGGGTGGGGAGGGGACAGTAGGACACTGGCATTTGTTTGAAGCCAGTATATGTTACGGCCTCCTTTAATTCAGATTCTGTGTGTCTTTGCACATTGGAAAGAGACTTGGCTGGACACTGACAATAATGACAAGTGTCTTCTTATTTAACCCCATCTCTATGCCAGACAGTAGGCTGAGTGTTTTGCTCACCCTCCCTCCCATATCCTGAATGGAAGATACTATTTCCATTTTACAGATGAAGAAAGTGAGTCTTCAGAAGTTAAGGTCACCTTCACCAAGTCAATCAGCTAGTAAGTGGTGAAACTTGTTTTCAGATTTCTCTCTGGCTGCCTTTCCATGCTTTTCTCACAAAACCTTCCTGCCTAAAGAGCCAGCCTGGCTGTCTTGAATTTTCCATTCACTAGTAGCTATATGACTTTTACCAAAACACATTAGTTCCCAGACTTAAGCTACCTTTTCTGTATAGTGGGGATGACACTAAGTGCCTGCTCTGGAAGGATATGAAGAAGATTGAAGGAAGTAAGATACATGGAAGTATTTAGGAAAGTATTGTGAGTTCAATATCAGATGGGTTCATTATCGTTGTTTGTCTTCCATCATGACTGCTAGAGTTTTGGGGTCATGGGCTGGGAATGTTGAGTTAGCATTGGCCATTCCTCAAAGAAGCCATGCAACTGGGGCCTTGGTTTTGGTGATCTACACAGCTTGTGTCAGCCCTGTGAGCCTGCTGGGCTCCTCTGGAAGCTGACAGACTGATGGAGAAGCAAGTGGATGGTGGCCTCAAACATGGGTGAACAAGGGGTGGAGAGTGGCTCTCTTGTAATATGGACTGAGCTCTCCATTGCTTTTAGGGGAATTGTGGCATTTGTGTTTTTATGTCTCCCATTTTAAGGAATGTCTGAGTTCTCTTCATGTTGAGTTCAGGGGATGGGTGAGTAACCTTCCCTTATTTCTTTCTTACTTGATCTGTCTCCAGAGTTTGCTCAGGAACAGGACAGAAGAACAGGATAGCAGTTAATAGGAAAGAGAGAAAGAAGGGCATCCATGCAAACCAAGATGTAGGAGGAAAAAAGAAGGCTTCATCTTTGTTAAGTCTGATTTGAAACAGTAATGACAATAAACACTATGATAATAATAACAATGATAATTATACTTAACTCAGTTCTTACATGCCCTTTCTAAGTAATTTAGAGCATTATCTTAATTTTAAAAATAACTTTATGAGCTGAGGACTATTTTTGTGATTGTTTTTATAGATGAATGAGCTGAGACATGAAGAGGTGAAGGAACTTGCCCAATGTCGCCTCCTGATAAATGAGGAGTTAGGATTGGAATCTAGGCAGTTTGCTTCCAGAGCCTCACTCTCGATAATGTTCTCTGCCACCTCTTTGCAGTAGGTAAATTAGAGAATAGAAGAATTAACTCATTTCAGGATAGAAGATCCATGTTGTTCAATTTCTTATTATTCAGGCCAACAGAGGGGAGCCAATGACTCCCCATGTAATTTATGTTAGCTCTGGTCTGCATTATGAGGGTTTTTTTGAATGATATGTTTAGAATCAGGAGCACAATAGGTGAGGAAGCTCAATTGCTAAGCTGAAACACATTTATTCTGAATAATTGTTTTTATTTGAATGATTCCAAAGAGTCTCTCTCTATCCTCCTTGGCAATTTCTTAGAAGTCATGACTCCCATCAGCCTTTGTCCACTTGTCTATTTCAGTACCATGGACAGGGTCCTGGGTGCTGGAGTGGGCAAACATTTTAGTTAGATTATGCCTGTGTTTTTGGCTCAGTTTCTTTTCCATCTTCCATAAGACATATTTCTAAGCATTGTAGTAAGTCACACTAGCATTGTCTGAATACACGCATGCTGACATCAGAGTGTATAATGCTTCAAACATTCTGCGGAGTTGGTACTGGCCCTTTTTTGCTTTCTCTGACCTTATTGAGACTTCATAGGCTTGACAGTTTGTTTTCAGTACAGCCTGCCTATCTGAAATTTTGGTCCCTTAGTGTGGTTGGTGCCAAAATAAAGAAATTCATTTACCTGTTCTTCAGTATCATTACATGACAATGACATCATGGGTGATGACAATACATATTTATTGAGTGCTTATTGTGAGCCAGCCTCTGCCCTGAGTGCTTTGCATGTATTGTTTTATCTAATCTCTCACAACCAAAACAGTCCTAGGCAATGTACTGTAGTTTTACAGAGGAAGAAAATAGGACACAGAGAGACTAAATTGCTCAAGATAACCCAGTTAGGTCATAATTAGTGGAGCAGAGCCCACACTCTGAACTTCACGGTAATCCTGTATCCACTCACAAGGGGTCCTCAGGGTGGAAAGAGAGGGATAACCTTTTCCGAACAGAGATGTAGGAGATTTGGTTGGCATTTGATAGGATTTGATGCTCAGTCCCTTGTTCTGCTTATGATCCAAGCTTGTTTAGACAAGAGGGTAGTGATACTCTAGAAGCCAGAGAAGGCAAGTGAAGCTTCCTTAGGAGTCATAAAGTGTGGGCTCAGAAGTAAAAATGGGTGTGCCTTGTAGAAGGGATAATAAGCATCTACAGTCTGGATCATTTTGTCACAACATCTGCTGCTAACCCACTGCTGGGAGGAGGAATGTCAACCATGATGCTGTCTGGAGTAACCTTTAAAACAGAAAGCATTTGCATGTCCTGTGAGCACTGGTGTTCTGTTGCTTGGCTGACATAAATCCCAGTTTCTTCCATCTCCCCACTGGTAGGCTTGCATTTGTGTATCAAGTTATATTGGGTAAGGATGACCATAGAGATGGAGGGCAGGCTTGCTTTGTTGTCAACTAATCTCATTAATGACCACATCATTGCAATATCATCAGTAGACTGAACCTCAGATCCTTGTAGAAAACTCATTCTTATATAGCAGAGGACACTGAGACCCAGAGTAGGAAAGCAGAACTAAAATTCAATATTTGACCCCTAATCCAATGCTTTCTTTGTGACTCTATGCTGCAAACATGATGCATATTAACAACAAAATATTTTCAGTAGTATTAATATTATTGATAAAGCTTCTACCAAGGGTAAAGCATTGGGATTAAGATTTGAAGTTTGTCAAGACAAAGTAAGCAATTGTCCTTCCCCTGAAAGAGGGGATTGACAGCCTGGGATTTGAAATATAAAAACAGAGATATCGCCATCATCATCATCACCATCACTGTCACCATTTTCACAGAAACCTATTGTGAGCACTTACTATGTGCCAGACACTGTACTACATGCTTTATGTTATGTCTTAATTTAAAATGTATGGCAAAGCTATTATTAAGCATGCTTACAGATTAGGTTCTGAGGTGTTAAAATAACTATTACAAAGTCTTCTATTATGAAGCTCCATATGGGGGACGCAGCTAATCAGGTACAATAGAAGCTTAGAAAAAACCAGGACAGTATAGAGGCTTCATGGAGAATGTGAGACTTTCAGGGGGCCTTGAGCTAAGCTGCAAAGAGAGATAAGGACAGTGAAGGTGAACGGATGGGGAGGACACCTGAATGGTTTTGGAACGAAGAAGGTGGGAGGTTAGAAGAGAACAATGTGTAGAGTGGTCTGAAGAATAAATGAATGACCTTCTAATTTTCTGAGCACATTCTCTGTTCCAGGCCCCATGCAAAGTGGCACTGGGCATGCAGAGGTGAGGGACACAGACCCCGCACTAATGAATAGGGGAGAAGACCCCAAAATAGACAACCACTATCGTGGATAATAGGGTTGGGCAAGGGACCATGTGAGTTCAGTGTAATGGGGCCAACCTCTCCTCTATTTGGGGGTATACTACTGATACTGTCAAGAGTAGCCTGGAGACAAAGAGACCTGGGGCAGTGCAGATGAGCACATGGTTCTAGCTGGTAACTGGCCTTGAAGGTCATCTTCTCTCCTTGCCTGCCTATTCCCTGCCTGTGAGCAGGACAGGGGGAACTTCTGTTAGTGCCACTCCCTGGCATGGTCAGCTGCCAGAGCTGCACCCTGAAGCCCAGAGCTGCCCACAGCCAGAGCTCGGGGCTGTCAGAGGATATCACTCCACACAAAGGCTGTTTCCCCTCTGCTGCTGGACTGGGCATGTTTGTGTTTACTGTGCCAGCCACTCCTGCCCTCCTCAATTCCCAGTGCTGAGGCTGGGCGGCTGCCGAAGGGCGGGCTTCCGGGAGGCCAAGCTTGCTGTGGGGGGAAGGAGGGGGAGGAACGCAGCTGGTGCCAAGAGAAATATTAACTTGACATTTAGCGAAAGGGTGAATCCATTTATTGCACTGCAACAATGAGGTGTTTGCATCCTGAGTTGCCTTCTGTTTTCCTATTGTCTTTCCTCCTCAGTGGTCTGGCCAGGCCCTAGTCTTGGCAGTTTAAATCAACACAGTAATGAAGGGAAGCCTTCTGGTCAGTTTAAAGTCAGTCTCTTTGTCTGTGTCTGTGTCTGTCTCTGCTTCTCTCTCTCTCTCTCTCTCTCTCTCTCTCTCTCTCTCTCTCACACACACACACACACACACACACATACACACACACGTGTGCAGAGTCCCTAGAGCTGTACTGATTGTTCAGAAGTCTGTTTCTCCTTGGTTCCTTCCTTGCTAACCCTACAGTTGCAGCTTCAGTCCAGACAACTTGGGCACTTTGAAATGCCTCCATCCTGGCCTGCCTTTCCAGCTACTGACAAAAACCATTTCCAGACAGGATGAAACATGGATCAAACTCTTGCTATGTACATTCAGGAATGCTAAGAACATGACAAAAATTCCTTACATAGCCACAAGGATGTTAGTATTTATAGGGCTCTTGCCTTTTTATCATCACCCAGTGTCATGGTGAGATGGGCAGGGTTGGTGCCATTCTAGGTGAGGAAGCTAAAACTTAGGCTATTGTAGGGGCACCTGGGTGGCTCAGTCGGTTAAGCATCAGACTTGGGCTCAGGTCATGATCTCACAGTCCGTGAGTTCGAGCCCTGCCTCGGGCTCTGTGCTGACAGCTCAGAGCCTGGAGCCTGCTTTGGATTCTGTGTCTCCCTCTCTGTCTGACCCTCCCCAGTTCATGCTCTGATTCTCTCTGTCTCAAAAATAAATAAATGTTAAAAAAATTAAAAAAAAAAAACAAACTTAGGCTCTTGTATACTTACAATGTGCCAGGCTTGGTACTGAACTCTTTAACTGCATTACATCATTTAACTCTCACCAGTGGGATGGGTCTAGTTGTCCCATTTTCTAGATGAGGGGACTAGAAGGTTTGAGAATTTTTCAGCTGGGAAGCAGTCATATAAACCTGACCTTAAAGCCACCACACTGCTACTTTAGGGGGCATGGGTCAGTTTGGAAGGTGGGCAGGGTCCAGTGGGCACTACACCATTTGGTTTTCTTTCACTCCAGTAACCTGTAGTGGTCTGAGATGGGATCACAGGTGTTCTAGAGAACCATTTCGTTTGCTTCATTGTTCACCTTGCCCCCAGAATCTCCAGAAGAGACACTGCTCTTACCCTCTTGTCTTGTCCAAACAAGATCCAGTAACTCAACATCTGAATATCTAACCCAGGACAACTCAGAAGTTCATAGAATGTTCTCTCCAGAAATTTCCTTCAGGTCTCACCCATAACAGCCCTAAACTACAGGATGGTACTATTGCTTTGAGCCCATTCTCAGCTCTGAAACACTCTTATCCTTCAATCCCCTTTCCATGAATTTACTTGCCCCAGGCCCTTCATTCTATATCAGGAGGGAGATCCCACTGGCCTGACATGATAACTTGACCTCTAAAATTTATAGTGATACATAAAGCATGAGAGAGAAGTGGAAAACACATATAAATACATCTACTATTTATTATGCAACTTTTCTTCAATTGCTAAGTTAACATGCTCAGCTCACTCAAGCTATCTATGTGTTCATATTACCCCTCTCACAGCTTAGTAGGTATGACAAATCTCTTGCCACAAAATTATGCTCTTTTATAGTGATGGGCCTGACCACATTTGGGGAGGGCAAACCCATTGATCCAGAACGAAGTTCTTTTCTTTTAGACCCATCTATGTGCCTGTGTCCCAGTAGGTCCCAAACTGACATGGAATAGAAAAACCAGTGCTTACCATTGACAAAGGCTTTATTCCCATCTCAAACCATTCTTCCAAGCCTATAAACATCCTTCTAGGGAGTTCCATTTGTCTCTAAGAGCCTTGGTTTCCAAATGAGAGGACCAATCACTTTTTTGATGTTCTAGTCTGTTCTCCAGTGAAGACCCGCCTCAGCTCTTTTGCCATCTATCAGATATTGAATGGACCCCAGTGGTCTGCTGATCTCGGTTGGTTTCAAATCAATTACTTGGTCTTGGCTCTCATTTTAAGACTGAGTAAGTCAATCCTGGTGCTAGGGGAACCTTATATTTTTCTCCAGGGCAATAGCTGTCAAATATGGCTATGTATCACATGACCTGGGGTTGTTTGTTAATAGGCAGATTCCTAGGTTCCACACTAGATTGACCAAATTAGAATTTCTTGACTGTAATTTTTAACAGCCAGTCCTCCTTCCAGTGTTTGGGAACAACAATCTCATTTATCTACCAGTTCCCAGGCAGAGGAATATTTCCCAGTGTGGGTGCTCTTGTCTAGTCTTCATTCCCTTCTCCACCCTGATAGCTTTTATTCTGCTTTTGAGGAACAGAGCTATCATCAAAAGCTCAAGGTGACCCTGCTCTGGTCCATTCTTCTCTTGCCAAAGCACAGGAAGTAGTTCCATCTGGCATATTCAGAGGACAAAAAGAAGAAAACATTGGGTTCTAATAAACATACCTGTGCCACATACCCAGTGAACTGCACAGTGTTCTGTATCCTTTTGTCACCTCTGCTGATGATTTCATGATGAACTTGGAGCACAAATTTTAAGGGCTGGAATTCCAAAATTGCTAAGTAGATTAAGTGTCCCAACACTGCACACTGATAACCAGTGAAAAGACATGCAGTTACCACCAAATAACCATGGACTCTCTCACTCCTCCAACTGGACTATGAGCAGAAATGACAATGTGTCCCTTCCAGCTTGAGTCAGTTAAAAGCCCCTGTCTACTTCCACGTGCTCTTCCTTGCCCTGTCATGGTGATCACAGAGACCATGTGTTGAGATGGTAGAACCATGAGGTAAAACCAGCCTGGATGTCACCTTTTTAAAACAAGTTACCTTGGAGAGCCACCAGACCCAATATGACTTTTAATGAGTGGGAAATAAATGATGAAATGTTAAGTCTTTGGAATTTTAGGGTTTCTTTGTTACTGCAGCATAACCTTGTATATCCTGAAAAATGAGGTTGATACAGTCCTGAAGCAGACTTTCTTGTGCATGAAACTTCTAGTTCTTGGCATTTGTAGTTTGCTTCACCTCTTAAAGACTGAATGAAACTAGAACTTTCTAGGAACCCTTTCAAACTGCAGTAGTGATTTACTGAAGCAGAAAGAACATGGTTATTTTGAGTCCCAGAAGAAGAAAACAAAACAAAACAAACTTAGAGCTGTTGTCTTCCTCCCAGAAAGGAATTAAAAACAGAGGCATACTGACATGGGCAAAATACAACACTGCCTGATCTCGTGTGGACATGTTCTTTGAAAGTATTAATTACACACTCATACCATTTAAAAATATTAATTTAAATGCACACAGTTTGCAAATCTCTTCTCTGCTGGATGACTTGGGACAAAGCTAGCTGAGAATTAATTGATTAATAACAGGCTGAAGCCTGTGTGTGTTTTCACTGACAATATCCTCAGGACTTGGGTTTCTTAGAGTTGCTTTTCTGTCTGTGGGAGAAGTGATTTCTTCTTTAGCGGACTTTTACCACTCAGCAGAATTAGCTAATCTGATCCTTTCTCTTCTGTTAATGGCAAAAGTCACTTATTTGAGAATGGACACTTATGTCGTATTTTCCTAGTTGTGTGTAAGAGGCTTATGTGGCATTTATGATATATAGAATGACAAAGAGGGTACGTACTCAGGAAAAGGTCTTTTGTCCATCATGACATCAAAAGGGTCTTCTGTCCATGGTGACTCACTGTGTACTGAAAAATTCCATTATGAGTAATACATGCCTTTCCATTAAAGATATGTCATCCCAGAAATGGTTTGATTGAATATATATTCCTTTGTAGGGAGGGAAAAGTAGTAAGTCATTAACAGCATAAATATGACTTCCTTAGAAAATCCTTGAGAGAACGTGACATTAGTCAGATACATTTTGATGGGATGTGTGAAGTAGAGAGATGAGCCACTTAGGACAGAGGATGGCAGGGTGAGTGTGAGCAGTATGATGTGGCAGAGGACCTGGGTGGCCCAAGAGCTCTGACCCTACATGTGGACAATGAACTGGGTTTGGGTGGTAAAAGGTCAGCATTTGTTCAGGGTTGGTCATGAGTGCCTGCATTGGTGTGTCCTGTGGGGCTGATTTCTTTCACATTAAACACAGGCTTCCTGAACGTTTTAATTGTGTTTAGGTTTTTTCCTGTAACTCTTAGGTTGGAGTCATGTCCTATCATATATAGGTCAAGTGATCTGTCTGCCAACCTCTGATGTGGTGGGGTTGGCAAGTGCGAAGGAGAGAGAAGTGAGGTAGGGTCCAAATAAGGAAATACCTACCTACCTTTGTGCATCTTGGCCTGGGGAGTGGGCTGGGAGGCAGGCAGGAGTGGATGGGCCTGCAAAGGCTCTGATACTTGTATGGTGAGGAGGGTTCAGCCCAAGGATGCAGGGCCCTGAAAGCCACTGGAATTCCGTCTTCTTTCTTCAAATTTGCCTGGAGTCTCAGCCTCAGCTTTAGTGTTTGGAGCCATGTACACATTTGATTCTTAAGGAATTGTTCCCTTTTTTTTTCTTTCAGAACAGCCTTCATGAGGATTTGGGGGATATCACCTCGCTCATGACACCCACATTTCTAATGGCACTTAACAGAACATATTTCTTTTGCACCAGTTAGAAGGTCCTTCTCCAGAATTCCTCTTGGAGTCTCCACCATTTTGTTTAGGAAATATATATATATATATATATTTATATATGTCTTATATATATGTCTTATATATATATATATGTCTTATATATACATGTCATACATATATGTCTTATATATATATTCATATATATATATGTCTTATATATATGTATATATACATACATATATATATGACATATATATACATATATATACATATATACATATATATACATACATATATATATAAGACACATATATACATATATACATATATATATACATATATATACATATATATGTCTTATATATATGTCATATATATATGTATATATATTATATATATATATATATATGTCTTTTAAGGGCAAAGGGTGAGATCTCAAGGAGAACGTTCAAGCTATCAAAAGATGTCATAAACTATCTTTTGCCAAATGTGGATTCTCTTACCTGGAGGATCTATTTTGTTTGGTGAATGACATCATTAGTTGCATAGAACAGTTTACCTGGAGATCAGGGCAAAGCTGAATTGTTCTGCATCAAGCAGGCTCTATCAGGTTAGGCCATATTATGCTATAGTAATAAGCAACCCTGACAGTGACATAACACAAGAAAAGTTTATTCATGCTCCATACATATATAATATCAGTCAGAAAAGGCAGGGAGTTGGAAAGAGGGAGGCTCTTCATTAAAGTCAGGCAGTGAGCCAAACTGATAGAAGAAGTTCCATCTTGGCATTTCCTTCCAACGTCATCCTGGCCCAACACAATGGTGCACCTCTCTGGCTGAAAGCTTCCATCTGGAAATGGCACACATCACTTTGCTTCTTAATCATTGGCCAGAGAAAACCACTTGGTCACACCTAATTTCAAAAGAGACAGGAAATTATTCTACCAATTTCCCAGAAAGAGGAAAGAATTGGGATAGTTGTGAATATCCCCTGTGATGTCCATAGGGGTGAATATGCTTACTCTAGTGGGAGGGTCAGGGTCAAGGGGCTTTTGCAGGGAGAGTGAGGGATTTTGACTTATCAGGACTATGTTTCTACATGGATGGGCTGTGAGGGGAAAGGTCAGGAGACTTGGTTGTACCATGGCCTAGAAGGAACTGAGGTGAACTCAGAATGTCCTATTAGATCCATTTGGGCAACTTATATCCCTTTTCTGCCTTACCTGTGAAATCTTCAACAGTTTGTGTTGTTCCTTATTTGCCTGTATCTGGGAACATGGGTGGAGGTGGGGGCAGGCGGGAGGGTCTCAGACAAGCACCACATTCAGGGTATAAAGCATTCAGGGCAAAATCAGAGGCAGAACATCTCGGCCTAGGTGCTGAATAAGCCAGAGATGGCCAACGTCTGAGGTACTATACCTGTTATTTTTCTTCCTAGACAATAAATTCCTCATGGCCAAGTACTGTCTCTTATTTATATGTATGTCCTCTGCAGAGCACAGAACTATTCTGGTCTCAGTAGGTGCCCAGTTGCTTGAGGCATGTTTGTGGGTGAAGGAATAAATGAGTGAGTGCATTTCTGCCTCTTCTGCCTTGTGGTGGGCAAGTAGCCAGGGGAGGGGAGGGGTGGGCCAGCACTGTCTTTGCTCAGAAAAGAAACTCTCCTCACTCTGCATCCAGCATTGACTTCCAAGCCTGTTAGAGTAACAGAGGCTCCAAGGGCTCTCAAAGTAGGATGTGGAAAGTTTCCTTGACCATTTTCACTTGTGCTGATGAACCATTGGCCCTGGAGAGTAGCCCCACCGATATGCCCAAAGGCAGATGGCAGCATAGGAGCCCTGGACCAGGAGATGGTGGGGGGGATGGCAGGCAGGGGAGTGAAACACCTGTGAAGACTGAGGAGTGGGTGTTGTGGGCAATGGACTGCACACCAGCCTTGGAATACCTTCACTTGGCCACTCATTCATTGGTTGACTCACTCCTTCACTTATTTACTTGGGACTTCATTCATTTCCTCTGTCATCCACAGTGACAAAACAGAGTGTGTATGGAGCTCCTGATACAATGCCTGGCACATAATTAGTGCTGAGTTAATGTGTTTGCTCACTCATTCCACAGCAATATTTTTTGAGTGCCTGCTTTGTACCAGGCACTCTACCAGATGCTGGGGATAAAGCAGAGAACAGAATAAGGTCACTGCTCTCATGGAGCTTGCATTCACGTGGATGAATGGGAGTTGTTATTATTGCTTTGGCATATTTATGACGTTCTGGGAATCCATAGAAATTGACAATATGGTCTTACTCCTTGGGGAGATGAAAAACTAGTGGGAGACACAATACACATACGTGTAAAATAAACACAATGAGGCAGTCTGTGTGGGGTGGGTTTGGGGAAACAAGGGCTATATATTGGACCATCAGGCCCCAAGTGAGGGGGTGCTCTGGCAGGTCAGGAAGAGAGGGAAGACTCTGATGGGGTGGGTTGGGGGTGAGGGATTGAAGGGGATGGATGTGACTGCAGACTACTCTACTTCTTGCTAGCTTTGTGTCTGTGGACGAGTTACCTAACCTCTCTGTGCTCCTTTTCCTCCTCTGTAAAACCTCATAAGGCTGGTGAGAATTAACATCTTGTGAAGCTCTTGGAGCATTACCAGCAACAGATAACTATTATGTACTGGTTTGTTGTACAAAAAAGGAGGGTTAGAGGATCCATACTAGAAGGTGTGACTGGCCATGTGAATGAGACCCCTGAATAGCACAGAAAGGTTATGGGTAGACTGGAGCCTGTTCGGTTGCCCCTCCCCGAGGAGACACTTAATTTCCTCCATTTATGGCTTTCTTTCTCCTCCATCTTTTTCACTTTCTCCCCAGCTATGTGCAGTGTCTGATTTGCCTCTGCACCCCCAGTGCCTAGCACAGTGCCAGGAAGACAGATGCCATGTATATATTGTTCAGTGAACCAATGTGTATTCATTTCTCAGTGCCATTGGAGTTCATGTGGTTTTATTCAGGAACTGACCTCTGACTTTCAGGTCCCTAAACTCTCACATGGGACCTTGAAGAGGCTGGCAGCCTAGAAATCCTTATATTCCCAGACTCCTCCATCTCCCGAATTTCCTCTCATCATTGACCTTCAGCTGTTGGTCTTTCCTCTGAGCCTCCCCCAGGGACCAGGAGGGAGGCAGGTCTGTCCTCAGCAGGACTCCAATGGCATCAGTCACTGCAGGTAGGGGGTGGGAGGTGGGCTGAGCTGCTGAGCGAGAAGGGGTGTCCATCAGCTCTTGCCTTCATTATCCTTGGATTGTTTCAGTCTTCCTTCTTGTCCTCCTGAGGCCAGCAGTAGAATAGTAATCGTCGTCATCATGACAGCAAATAACACTATTCCAAGTCCTTAACCTGCAGTGAAGCAGAAGTTCCCAGTGCCCCACCCATATCTCCATGGCCAATCCCTGAGGTTACTTGAAGGTGGATCCTGACCGTGGACCTCATCGTATAGATGGCTTCCTGCATCTCCCTCCTGAGGGTGTTCTCTGTCTTCATAGGGCCAGACCTGAAATGCCAGGGAGACCCCTAGTAGTGACCCTCTAGCAATGATGGGCGGGTTGGCAGAACAGATAGCCCACCTTCCTCACCCTCACCCTCTTGGAGAGCCCCATTTGCTCACAGTGGAAGTAACCTACTCATCAGTGCACCTGTAACTGGTTTCCTCCTTTCCCTGTCTCACTTCTCCATGGGTTATGGTGTTTCCCTGAATATCTTCCAAATAAATTTCTTGCACCAGGTTTTGGCCTTCAGGCCTGCCTATAGGAAGAACTCAGCTGAAGACTCATATTATCATCCCCATTTTATACATGAAGTTAAAGAAGTAACTTGCCAAGGTGGCACAGCTGGTAAGTGGTTCAGCCAGGACTGAACCCGCCTGTTTCCAGAGCCCCTGACTCTACTGACTTTCAGTCCCCCCTCTCCCCTGGACCGTGACTTTTAAGTTAGGTGCTGCAGTCTGTTTGCTCCAAGTCTTGGGGGCTGAGAACAGACCCCATTGCCCCCACATCCCTAGCATGGTGTCCTTGGGAACAGCCAGGGCAGTAACACTCTGCCTGGTTCAGGCCAAAGCTCTGCCCCCTCCCTTTTTTTTTTTTTGTCAAGAAGCTGCCAACCCCTTTCCCCTTAGTATTTGTTGGCAAGACACAGTAAAAGCATTCCTGAATTAAAGGCACAGTGAAATGACACTTGAATTCTCTGGGGAACAATTCTGCTATGATGGATAAACATGTTAATTACT
Source organism: Panthera tigris (assembly GCF_018350195.1). Classification (NCBI taxonomy): domain Eukaryota; kingdom Metazoa; phylum Chordata; class Mammalia; order Carnivora; family Felidae; genus Panthera; species Panthera tigris. The sequence continues at coordinate 36,809,495 of NC_056670.1, read as the reverse complement.
CAGAATTTAACCTCCAGCTGCTGCATATGTCATGCTTTTTCCTCTCAGCCTGAGCTTGGGGCCTGGGGCGGTGGACTCTCAGAGATCTCTGTCTGGCCCAGGAGAGCTTCCCCATCCCTGCACACAACCAATATCTGGGGCGGGGGGGGGGGGGCAGTAAGTGGAGAGGTTGAGATCACAGGCTCTTGTGCTAAATGGCTCAGGTTCGAATCCCAGCTCTACCACTCATGACCTGTAGGCCCTTGAGCAAGTACTTCAACCCTGCTATGGCTTACTTTTTCTATCTGTAAAAGGGCTGGCATGAAGATTAAATATGTTAACAACTGTAAAGGACATAAAGGACTTAGACATGTCTGTGCTATTACTATTATTACAAGCCCTGTGCAGATGGCCACCTGGGTGCTCAGCTCTCCCCTCCACAGGATTTTTTTGGTTTCCTTTCTCTCTATTGTCCCTGCTGCCTTGTTCTAAGGTCTCTTAGTGAACTTTGCAACTCACTTTTTTTCTGAGCCTAATTTTAGCTCTCCCAAAGGAGAGTGGAGTGAGGCACATTTGTAAAGCCTTCTAGGACATGAGTGGGGACTGCCTATCCATTGATTTATATACAGAAAACTTAAAGAATGCCTACCATGTGCCAGGCCCTGTACCAAAAGCTGGTGTTACTGTCTCCAGTGAGATGTGGCCAATAACTCGGGCGGCTTTCCTGTGGGAAGGCAGGCAGAACCACAGGGAAGCCATGTGCATCGGCATGGAGCAGTGGTAGGATGAGAGGCTAGAGGGTCCCCTCTGGCGCTGTCCCCTACACACCCCCTGTAATGAGGGTAGCACGTGGCAGCATGGCTTTCAGAATCCAAAGACATGGATTCCAATACAGGCTAAGCATCTTTGCTGTGTGACCTTGAGCAATACATTTAACTTCTCTAAGCCTTCAGTGCCAACTCGGAAATGGGGATAGCAGCAGTGTGTAACTGGCAGTATTGTTGTGAGGATGCAGGCAAAATCCTAAGTTCGGTCACCTAGAAAGCATGCAGTAGGTGTGAGCCATTACAATGATTGGCCTATATTGCTAATGATAACCTCTTCAAGTTGGAGTGTCCTCACCTAAAAATAGTACCTCCCTCACTGAGCTTAAGAAAATTGAATGAGATGATTGATACAAAACCCTTAGCACTCTCTGGATACAAAATAATGAGGGCGACATTTACTCATGGCTTTTGTCAGTGCCTCTCCTCCCATAGCTCCTGGTTCACCTGGGTGCATGGGGGAGCCTCCTCTATGTTTGGAGCCCCAGTAGGGCTCAAGATTCCCCAAGGAGCCAGGCGAGGAGATTCCAGCCTTCAGGCTGCCTGCTACAGAATTGTAAACTTCTCGACTCCTCATGCTGGAAATGTCTGGCTGCTGATGGGATCATTAAGAGTGCCAGCCAGATCTGATCTCCACATCAGAAGTTTATTAATAACACCTCGAATTTATCTTCCTTGGTGGGGAAATTTTGCCAGTATCTGATAAAAGCAAAATGCACGGTGGCCTTGTGTGTGCCAACAAGAGTCCTCTCCCTGTCATCAGCTGTTAGCAGAAAGCTAGCACAGCAGGCTGAGATGGGACTAATGAAAGTACAGAGGGGGGAAGTGAGTTTTGTATCTTCAATTCAGAGTTTGGGCTTCAGATGTCCTTCTGAGACCCCTCTCCCCCAGACGGGGTTGTGAAAATAAATTTCAGACTTGCCTCTTCCTCTGAGAGTGTGTGCCCCATCTTCCAATACCCATCTGAACACAGTGCTATCAGCGAAACCAGTCTCATCACCTCTGAACTTCCATGAGTCCCACCTATCTTTCAGTCGAGGATGCAAGCACAAAAGAATATCAAGGAGTGGTGTAAGTGGAGCTGGCTGCAAATGAGAGAAAACATTGTGGTGGCATGCGATAGGGCTTTAGAAACCAGAATCCTGGGTTAGACTGTTGAGGAACTAGACCCCTTAGTTTATGTTAGCTGAGTTAAGGAGGGTACAGCTAAGTGGAAGGACCCTCCAGGGCAGAGGATTCAGGCCGTGATTCTGAGCAGTCTGAAAACATCCTGCTGGAGACCTGGCAGTGGGAAGCCTGAGGAGCAGGGAGTGTTTGGGGAGGCTGGCCTGATTTATGGTGCTGAGTGGTAGGTGAGGAGCAAAGGGCTTTGGAAGCTTCTAGCTCAAAAGGCACCCTCAGTCCATTATAAAATGTCCAATGCGCTGATTTTACTAATGAGGACATGAAGCCTAGGGAGGGGAAGCCATTTGCCCAGGATCCCACAGCAGTGGTGGCAGGGCCAGAACTGGAATGGATGTCTGGGTTCCCCGTCCAGCAGTCTTTCCACCAGACCTTTCTTCCTTGTGTGGTTAACTTTAATTGAGCCCTTTCTATCTGCCAAGCACCCTGCTAAGCAACGGATATTCTGTGTTGACTTTCACAACAACCTTGTGAGAAAGATGCTCTTGGTGCTTTCATTGGACACCTCGAGCCATTGGCTGGGAGAGTTTAAAGGACTTACTTAAAGTTACAGACTATTAAGTGGTGGGTTCAGCATTCCAATGTAGACAGCTTGCTCCAGGACCTTGCTTGTAATGAGAAGTCTAAACCAGTGCTTCTCAAAGTGGGGTGCCTGGAGAAGCAGCATCACCCAGGGAACTTGTTCAGAGATGCAGATTCCCGAATCAGAAACTCTGGGAGTGGGGCTAGCTTTCTGTGTTTGTAGAAGTTCAAGTTGGTCTAAGCCACAAATCTATCAGCTTTAAAGTGAGTCTTTATTTCCATGCTTTGTAAACCAAATTGTTGGCTTCTCATGCCTCAGGAAATTTACAAGGTCATTGCTACTTCTCAGCATCCCAGCTTCTGGTGGCCTCTTTTAACAGTGGGATTCTTCAGGAAGCCTGAGATTGGCACAGGTTTTCCTATAGCCAGAGGGGTTAAGTGTGTCTCTGAGCTTGAAGACAGCAAAATTGGCATGGCCGAACCTTCTGTTGGCCAGAGGGGATTTTGAGAGTCCTGTCTGCTTTCATGTGAACTTGGACAATTTGGTTCAGTCAAGTGGAAAATTAACAAACCAGAAAGGAAGGGGACATGATTTGAGACCAAATGTTCATTGCAACCAGGGTGCTGCCAGACTTCTAAGCATTGCTCTCGTGAAGCCTTGATGAATCCCACACTGGAGATATTTTCTCCTTGATTCAACAGATATTTATCCTGCACCCACCAAATGCCAGGCACTTTGCTTAGGAGTGGGAATAGAAAGATGAAGGGATGTGATCAGCCCATAGGAAACCCACAGTCTATTGTGATTATCTAGTGATGGGATTCTCCATTGGGGAAAATACAGTGGCTTTTAGTTGATGCAGTTGATGATGTTTGGTTAATAGAATGTCATAAAAATAAATCCCCCGATTATCCCATTGGCGATCAGTGACACTGCATACTAATGAAGGCAGCACTTCTTTGGTGGTATGGGGTAAAAGAATTGCAGCCCAGTGAAGGAGAGTCTGATGAAGACTTCATTATTTAATGAACCATGTCCTTATGAACAGCTGTGGTGTTAACCAGCCAGGACAATTATGCAAGTTGGATTATGTCTCCAGTAAATTGATTCTACTTTATTTGATTAGGTTGGTTCTCCAAAGACAGATTCTTCCAAGTTGGGTTGGGGGGCGAGGGGAAACACATCATTTAAACTTTGCTTCTAACTTTTAATCTTTGAAATGCTTTTGCTGACCAATCTTAAGAGGAAACCCATGATAGCTGCTGTGTTGTCATAAGCAAGAGAACCAAGAATAATCATGCATTTACAGTAGCTCTTAGCGTGCTCTGTACAAGACTCATGCAGGCTTCTCTCAATGATCTTGTCCACAGGGGCAATAAGAGACAGGCAGAAGCTGTGACTTCTGCTTTGTGAGCCCCCAAAGTAGCCGGGCTCCAGTTCACCAAGCACTTATCTTCCTTAGCACATAGCCAGTTGTAGGCACACAGCTGAACATAATGAAAAGAAATGGGATTGATGTGAAAATTTTCCTAAAGCCTCACCTTGCCATTTTCAGATTATTAGGCACCATCCAGTCCAGTGTTACTGTGGGCCATGATGTATTAGCAGCTTGTAAAATCTATTTAATGGGTTATCACCAACATAACTAAAAAATGAAATAGAATAAAATATAGTGCATCTCATTATGCGTAGTAAGTATTGCCTCATGAAACAGTGTTTTGGTTTGGTGTATATACATGTATGAGTGTGTCTGTGGTGTGTCCTGAACCATGTTGCAATTCCACAGCCAGACAGTCTCTGAGTAGAACAGACTGCTCCTGGATGAAAGTCATTTCCTATAACAAGAAGAGGCTGGAAATTGGAAAATCACCTTCTCCCAGATGTGGTCTCTGAGGTCGTGAAATAACTGGATGAAAGTTGGATTCATCAGTGTCTTTTGGACTTGTTAGGACAGGGTACATCCAGCACACACAACCCTACTCCACAAACACATGTCTGGCTGGTCTATACTGACCCTTACTACATGTGATACACTCTGATCTATTCTATCCCGTTCTTCTGTACTCTGTTCTATTGTACTCTGCTGAACTCTACTAAACTCTTCCATTCCATTCCATTCCATTCCATTCCATTCCATTCCATTCCATTCCATTCCATTCCATTCCATTCCATCCCATCCCATCCCATTATTCTTTCCCATCCCATCCCATCCCATCCCATCTATCCCATTCATTCCATTCCCATTTCATTTTTAAAATGATGGCCAGGACTTATTAGGTGGATCCATTTCATGATCCATTAATGGGCTGCATTAAAAAGTAGCACTAGATTAGGTTATATTCAAATTCCCTTTTAACACCCAAATTCTGTGTATGCAATGTAAATCACCACCATAACATTAGGATGCAAATTCTGTGTATAGCAGACTCCCATATAGAGTTGTTGAGTGACTGAAAACCATCTGATTAATCACTCATTGATTCACTTGCTCATTCATTCTATTCATCACTTAACATGTACCTGGTACTGTCTAGGCTACAGTGATGTACAGTAGATAATACACAAACCCTGCCCTGGAAGAGTACCTACCTATAGGGATCCTGATTAGACTTCCTTGGTTTATGAGAGTCTCAGCAGTTACCTCTCTTGGGAGGGAGGGACCTTGGAACTTCATTTCCACACATTCTCCTTGATCTTTCTGGGTGAAGTATATAGCCCTAAAGTCTTAGTCCAATAGCAGAGAATTTAACATGCTGCAGTTAATAAACACAAAACTCAAAATGAATTTATGCTACAAAAAAAGGCCAGTGGAGCTGTGGTGGCCCTGTCTTCTCTTGGACATTGTCACAGGTATTAGGAGCCCTAATTACTTGTTGTGTATTGATTAGTGTCCCATATAGACTACTAATCCGGTGGACCAATTTGCAGGGACTAGTAAATGAGATTGCTCAGTGTTGGGAGCTAATCATATTTTTTATGCTTAGACCAGCTTTTTGTGGGGGTTTAAGGAAGTTTCTGACTCAAGTCCCAGAAATGCTCTGTTTGACCACAGAGGTTAGAGGTAAACTGGGCCCAAGGGAGTATAAGGGGCTAGATGTTCCTTAAGTCTTCCCTATAATGAGAAGCTTTCATTCAGTGTTGATTCTTCCTGAGCTACTGGACTTCTGAGGACACAGGGAGGGTGGCCACATGATGGTTTAGTATGATGTGCTGATTTTTCATTATATTTAATTTGCTCCCCAGCTAGATTGTGTATTCTTGGGAATGGAGCAGCTGGCTGATAGGACCAGTCACTCCATAGTTCTGAGTTGCTCTTTCTTCATGCATGAAGCAGAATAAGTATGCCCCCCAGCAGGCCCGTGGGAAGGGCTAAGTGAAAATCTGGCCCTCATAAGGGCACTTGCCTTCTTTTCCAGTCCCCCCGCTACTCCCCAAAGCCAGTACTGAGCAATGGCTTGTACCTCCAACCCAAGACCCCCTGTCCTACCCTCAATCCAGCCCTAGAAATACCACCATGTCATTAAACCTCCTGATACTCTTCATCCGTGTTTCTATCCTTCCCCCCTACACTCACATCATGCCACACCCTCCATTCCACTTTAGCCAATCAGCCAGAATTATAAATACTTCCCCAAACCTGAGGGGCTATTGGACTGACAGCAACCTGCTTCTGCTTAGTTTACCCTTTGCCTGGGGATCTTCCCTTACACCCTCGACAGTCACCCCGTCCAGCACTGTCTACGCCAGATAGAATGACCTCTTAGGGTATTCTTCTGTCTTGAGTTTCTTTACTTGAGCATCATAACAGGGACTAGAACCTAGTAAGCTGTGCACACTGGAATTTGAAGCTTGAACCCGTGATGTCAGTGAGGTGGGATGCAAGTTGCTGGCTGGGGGACTGTGACATTCTGACTCACCTGCCGTACCATGGCTTAAGTGAACCCCCAGAGGCCTGTGCACCCTCAGGAATGTGTGATAATGTATGTGTGCACTCTCAGGAATGTTTCACGGAGATGGTTTCTTCCAGAGCAGACCCTTAAAGGAAAGGCAGCATGGCTTGGAGAATGAATAAGGCTGTGGTTTCTAAGTGAGGAAAATGGATTCCAGTTCTATGAAATGCCACACTTCTTTGTATCTTTTACACCGAGGCCTGCAAAGATGAGGCAAGGCCATTCCCAGTGACTGGTCTGGTGAGACAAGCCACTGGATCCTGGGTCTTTGGAGTTGAAAAGGTTATGCTGATCCTCTCTTGTCTAGTTCTCTCCTTTTACACCTGAACAAACTGAGGTCCAGAGCTGGGTGATGGCTTGCCTGAAGTCAATGAGAGCTATAACTGCCAACACGTGGGGTGACAGTTGCCTGGGCTACAAGGAAAGGGGGCCCGTTGCTACTTCTCCTCATCCTTGTTGCCACTGTCTTCTCTTGGGTGTCCTTGTCTTTCCCTGAAGCCAAGAGACAGGGAGGAAGGATCATCCATTGCCATGGAAACCAGAGAGCGGGCTGCTCTCCCCACTGACTATAGCTCCTCTCACAAGACTGCTGCTGGTTCTGCTGCTGGGCCTTGATGGTGGCGCTGGGACCAGTCATCTTATTTGCCAGGAGAGAAAGCCGGAGGAACAGCAGACATCTTCTAACACCAGTTGCACAGGCTTAGCAAAGTGGGCCTACCAGTACATTGCGGCCATCCTCTTTGCTTTCTCACATGACTTTCTCCCCTGCCAGAGACTCCAACAGAATTTAAGAATCTTTTTTAGAAAGAGATCCGTCTTGAGCAGACTCTGGTCTTCAGATGCCAGAACTAAGCTTTTGAACTGACAGCAGCTCTGGCTGAAAAGGTTCTGTTTGTCAGATCTGCCAGAAGAAAATCTAAAATGAAGAGCTGGAGTCAGGAAAAAGAGGCAAAAGAGGACATTTGTTTTGCTTTCAGACATATTTCAGTCTCCTCAATCCTCCAGGAGGTAAATTGGGACTTTAAAAATCAATAAGCTTTCCTGTTCATATAGGACCGAGGAGTTCGGGGGTTGGGAAGGGCCTTATTAGGCCATCTCATCCATCCCTCGGCCCCCAGCCTATTCTAATCCCTCTTGTTTATAAAACTCTCTGGAGGAGGTGATTGCATAAGCTCCCACAATCATTTGTTCCACTGTCTAACAAATCTTGATCTTAAAACCATCTTCCTTATAGCAGGGCCAAATTCCTCCTGCTGCCTCCAAAGCTTGTCTGTCTATGGGTCCAGGCTGCTCAGGGGCAGCGAGGGTTTTATGAAATGAGCAAGGACTTGGTCCTACCATCAGTGTTCAAGTCTTGCCATTTCCACTCATTGGCAAAATGACCTTGGACAAGTCACTTAACTGTTCCAAGACTGTTTCTTAATCTGAAGGGGCTGATGTGAAGGTTATAGGAAGTAGTAAGTGTCAACGTGTCCAACATGGTACCTGACACTTAGTGATGTTTAACAATGCGTCATGTTGCTCTAGGTTGGCCTAGGGGTACCATGGTATGGGCACCTATTTGATCAAGACCTCAGGCATTGACCTTTTAGTTCTTGGATCTTGGGGTTGTTGGAGGGATGGGAGACTGGAGCAGCAGGAGCAGCCAAGGGGGCACTCATGTGGGCTTGGCCATTGCCTGTTTGCCAACCAGTACAAAAGGTTTCACTATTTTAGAAATCTATTTGGCTGTATCAGCGCATATTGTCTAAAGTATCAGCCCTAGTGGTTCCTTCAAAAATGCCAAGCAAATCCCTACCTCCATGTCTTTGTTTGTGCCACTCGACCCTCCATGTTTTACTGACTTTTCCAATCTTGCCCACCAATAAGATCCAGCTCAAACCCAACCTCATACAACACCGTGATCCAGCCCTGAGCCTCATGCCCTGTATTTTTTATCCAGAAGGGAAGAAAGAGGATGAAATTTTTTCCTGCATGGTCAATTGAACCATTGACTGAGTTGAGCCATCACAGAGAATTCAGCCTGAGAAACATAGATGAGGAAACAGGTCAGAGAGGGGCAGTGACTTGCCCTAGGCCATCGCAATCATCAAGAACAGGTCTAGAACTTCAGTCTCCTGACTCACTGCCCAGGCTTCTTGTCCAGTACCCCATGACTGAGGCTGTTCCTTGAGCTTGGCATTAGATCAGAGTCAGCCCCCACCCTGCACAGCACCCCTCCTACCCTTGCACATGCTTGCTGAGTCATTCTGAAGGGAGGTGGGTAGGGGGAAAACACACTTTTTTTTTTGGAGATGGCATCCACCAGTTGGGAAAACTGAAGCCGGGCAGTCAGTGTGGGTGAGGTCTCCTATCTAGGTCCCCATCCCAGAACACACACCAGGGTAGGAGTTCTGGGGAAATGGAAAACATTTGTGTCTTTCTTTCTTCCTTTCTTCCTTTCTTCCTCCCCTCCCTCCCTCCCTCCTTCCCTCTTTCTTTCTTTCTTTCTTTCTTTCTTTCTTTCTTTCTTTCTTTCTTTCATGTTTGTTTATTTTTGAGAGAGAGAGAGAGAGAGAGAGAGAGAGACAGAGAGACAGAGAGACAGAGAGACAGAGTGCGAGCAGGGGAGGAGCAGAGAGAGAGGGAGACACAGAATCTGAAATAGGCTCCAGGCTCTGAGCTGTCAGCACAGAGCCCGACATGGGGCTCAAACTCACAAACGGTGAGATTGTGACCTGTGCTGAAGTTGAACACTCAACCAACTGAGCCACCCAGGTGCTCCACATTTGTGTCTTTCTTACCCACCTGGTGTTGGGCAGGGGGACAGCTAACTTTAAGCCATGTGCTGGGAGGGCGACGTTTTACTATTGATACCTTGCTTGGCTTAGCTTTTACAGGACTTGCTTTCAAATGGAAATTCCTTAGTCAGACTTGTTCCACTGTCAGGGAGATGCTGGCCAGCCTCTAAAGCACCTGGGTTATAGAAACATCTGGAGGGGTCATTTAGGCCAAGAAGCTATGAGGTAAATGTTTGTGTGTTTGTGAACGCATGTGTGTCTATGACCCCCTTTGCTGGCACATTCTGTCATTGCATCATGGAAAATTCCTTCCTAAGTAAAGAAAGTAGCAGGTGCAAAGATGCTGATGTTGGATCCATTGAGAAAACACAGTTTTCGTCACAAAAATGGTATTTATGCATTGGGTTGGCACGTGGTTGGCCCAGATGGGGAAAATACTGTTAAGATGGCCAGGCTCCTTTGGGTAAGGGACTTAGAGTGGCACCCAGAGGAGTAGGGAACAATGTAGGATAGGGAAGCATGGCGCTTTGGAGTTTATAGGACCAGAGTTCAAATCCCGACTTTGCTGCCTTCCAGCTAAGGGGCCTTATACAGCTCTCCACCACTTGGGGCAGTTTTGTGGGGAGGGGCTCCGTGTTAATTCCAGGGTCCTTTTCACGGGCTTTCACGATAACTGCAATGGATGTCTTAGAGTCTGCTGGCTTTAGGCATCAGCGTGGACTCAGGTCAGGAAAGTCACGTATGGTGACGAAGAGACCCACACATGAGATGACCCCGTGGGCTGCCATTTTAGCCACATTTCAGTGTTAGAAAGCTGCCAGCTGGCCTGCTTCATTTCCTGAGCACTGACAGGGGAGCAGCTGGAGTCATCTTCTTTGCTGGTATCTGGAACAGCTGCTGGGATTTAATAGTGCACTTAGAGGAATTACCTGGAATCACGGCAGGCATTAAGAAATGGGAATGCATTTCTGTAAGCCAAGCTAATGTTTGAGAGTAAGGGAGCAAGGTCTTTCCTTCCGTAGTGGTGAGACACGGAAAGGTCTGGCCTGTGATTACGCTCTAACTACAGGCAGTAATTTCATCTGGGTTGTACTCAGCATGGGACGCAGGTTGGATAGTGTGTGAAAATGAAGGACTGGCTCATTCTGGGGGACCTCTTTTCAGATCAAATGCTCAAGGAAGCCGCCATCTCTGGGCACCTAGGGGGTGACAGCTGTCTTGGCCAGTACATGAGGACAACTGGGGATAGCGCAGCACTCTGAGCCCGTTCCTCTCCTTGCTCCTCCCTGTTTATCTGGCTGCATGATTGTCCCATGAAATATCTTCTTCCAGACCCAGCTGTTCTTCTCTCAAGTCAGCTGGTTCCATATCCTGATATTTAGTTGGCACTCCCATGAGGCAGCACACTGCTGGGTATACTGTGCTTGTTTTCTAGTGGTTTATAGTCTTCTTGGGAATTGTGATGAATGAACATGCAATTATTAGACAACAGTAAAGACGGTACAAATTATGGTTATAAATGGAGTCTAAGCAAGATAGATATGTTTAGGGCCAATCTAGATGTCCTTGGAGCTTACAAAGTAAAGAAGCTCCAGAAAGCTGAAAGAGTTTGGCTTCGGATGAGCCTTATGGGGCCAGAGCCCTGCACAGCCTATTGGGAAATGTACCCACTGCAGGGAGCCATGCCCTCTCCGTTGACTCCCCATTTGGGCCTGAGGCAATAGCAGAGCCTGGGTAAAATAGAAGGAAGAGAGTTCTGCCTCATGTGTCCTTTTGCAAGCTAAGAGTTCTGTCTAGCTTGGGGACCACTTGAGGTTGCCATACATCTGCCATGGTGGCCAGGATAAATGGTCACTTGACTTAGTACCAACACTGGTTGATGAGTGGCTTCCAGCTGTGACCCTGGCTAATGAGATTGGACTCAAAGAATGTTGCAAATACCGAGTCAGTAAATGACCTCCATTTAGCTCTTGTGCACCTCCTTAGTGCCCTGCCCTGTGTCATGCTGAGCACCAGCAAAGCCCCAGCCAGTCTGACCTGCTAGGTGTTGCTGTGGTCCCTTTGCTTCTTACCCAGTTCAGGCAGCCATCACTTCTTGCACAGACGACTGCAACTGTGGTCTAAAAATCTACTGGTATTCCCTCCAAGCCACACCCTCCCCATCAAATCCATTCTTCCAACAGTGGCCAGGGGGGCCTTTCTAAAATGGTTTTCTGATCATGGTAATTCCATTTCAAAAGCTCATTGCTTGCCTCCATGTACATAGAAGAAAATCTGATCTCATCATGGATTGTCTGGTCCTGAACTTTTCTCGTTCTCTAAGTGCTATTTATAATGCAGCTTAAAAACAACAACAACAACAACAACAACAACAACAACAACAAACAAGTAGCCTCTACCCATGTGGATTCCTCTCCTGGGGATGTCTTCCCTCTCCATTCATGTGTCCCACTTGGGCCTCGCTCCCTCCTATTTGCTCTTTATGGACATCATCTCTTACCAGACCAGGATGGCTGCTGCAATTCCATACTTCACAGCTTGCTGTGATTTTTCTTTGAAGCACCTTTTGAATTACCATATTATCTGTGCAGGGTTTTTTGCTGGTGTTTGATGTTTGACGTCTGTCTTTCCTCCAGGCACTCACAAGGTTCCCAAGGGCAGGGAGCCACCACCCCCATCTTGTTGGCTACTGCACAAGACCTAGCACAGGGCCTACAATTCAGCAGGATTCAGGACATGTTTGCAGAGGTCGTAGGCCTTCTAGGTTTCCAAAGCTTCCTCAGGGTTTCCTGTCGGGTGTCCTACTGACCAGGGAACCACTGGAGGTGAAAGGAGCTTCAGGCAACTCAGCCAGATGTTTCTGTCTTTAGATGTGCTTTAGATGCCCAGGCGTGTAGCAGAAGAAACTATTATGACTCATAAACAGAGCAAATTTATAGTGGAAATCAGTGGGAGAGAATAAATATGAATCCCCATGATGTCATTTTATGGGCTGCTTTATAGATTGTAATCACCCATTTAGAGTTTGCAGGCTATTAATTTTGTTTGTGGAGAGCCAGGACTCTTGGGGACAGAATTTACAGGGCTGTGGTGTCAGACACGTGGATCTGGGCCTTCAACCCCTGAAAGGTTTTGGAAAGAGAAGGATAAACAGTCTTTTGAGTGGTTAGAGACTCGGGAAACTTGCCTCTAGCTCTCCTCTTGAACCACAATTTTTAAAATATTTTTACAAATATTTGTTTACTGTTTTATTATCTTAATTTTACCCTGGTCTCCAGGCCCCTCCTTCCTGTAAGCGAAGTGACCATGTAGAATTTTGCATTCCGCATTTGGCAGAGAGAACCCCGCCCCCTTCTTAGAGTTTGAGGAGGCCTAACAAGGAGCAGTTTGGGGGCAGGGGAGGGGTGCCTGGGTGGCTCAGTTGGTTAAGTGTCCAACTTCAGCTCAGGTCATGATCTCACAGCTTATGAGTTCGAGCCCCGCATTGGAATCTGTGCTGACAGACAGGCCTGGAGCCTGCTTTGGATTCTGTGTCTCCCTCTCTCTCTGCCTCTCTCCTGCTCCTGCTCTCTGTCTCTCAAAAATAAATAAACATTAAAAAAAAAAAAAAAAGGAGCAGCTTGGGTTGGACAGAGCATTGTGGACTCCAGCTCTACCCCTTAGCTTGCAATCTTGAGCTGAGTTTTGTTGTTGTTAATTTCTTGATCCTTCCTTTTTTCCTCTATAAATCGTGACTACTGTCCCTAACCTGAAAGGGTGGGTCTAAAGACAAAGGAAATGAAATAGAAAAAGCACTTGGTACTCAAAACAATTGTAGGTAATAAAATGATAATTTAATTGCTGTTTTATTGTAAGTCTGGTATGGGGGGGGGCAAAGTAAAAACTAAGAATCAGGACACTTCTGCCACTGACATGCTGGGTGACTTTGAGCAAATTAGTCAGCTTTTCTGGTCCCAGATTCTATGTTAGTGAAATGAGAGGTTTAGCTCAAATGATCTCAATGGTGGTGCTACTCAAAGTATGGTCTGTGGACCATCATCATGGGGGAACTTGTTAGAAATACAGATTTTCAGTCTCCACTCCAGGCCCCCAACTCAGAAACCCTGGGGGTGGGGTCCAACCATCTGCATTTGAACACATCATGTCCATAGCCCTAACATCATGTCTGATGTTGGTGCCCTAAGCAGTAGGCATCCCTGGAGCCTTCCTCCTCAGGGTCTTGGACCCTTTGGCAAGAGGAGAATGGAGTGAAGTAGAAGAATGAGCACAGGATCCTAAATCAAGACTCAGTTGGGATTTGAACCCATTCAGGGTGATACAGTATTTGTGTGTAGAGCCACTACTTGGTCACCTCTCAGTAGTATGGATCTACCTCATCCTTGCCTAGTGACCTTGACCAAGTTATTCAAACTCAGGCTCTTTTTCCTCATCTGTAAATGGGGAGGATGCTAGGACCTATGCTAATAGGGTCATTGTGGGGATTTCATGAGTTACATGAGAAAAGTGCCTGTAGGGCCTGCATGTGACCAGTATGGCAAGTGTTAGCTGCTAATGTCACATTAGTGTCCTTGCCATTCTCATGGTCCAAAATGTGACTACATGGGACTTAGAATAAAATGGAAAATGAGGGACCAGAACTCAAGTTTCCTAATTTGCTCTGTGACCTTGAGCAACCTGTTTAAGCTTAGAGAGGTAAAATTTCCTCATTTCTAAAATGGGAGTATTTATTTATTTATTTTTTTTCTGCTGGTATTTATCGAATGTCTATAACGCGCTGACATTGGGCAAGCCCTGACGGTGCATCATGAGGAAGGCAGACGCAGTCCCTACCCTCCCTCTACCCACTTGCTCTGAACCCTGGGCTCATTTTGGGATTTGATGAGATAATACATGAGTAGGCCTATCGTGGTTGTTAATTATCATCATTTTACCGACACAGATGTCTGCAAAGTATGTTGTGGGGTTAAACAGGGTTGACCGTTCTTGTGCTGAATGTTTTGGAGATTTCTTCCTATAAGTCAGGCCCTAATAAACCCATCAGAGAGAGGAGGAGGCCTTGCCTGGACAGCGCTAGATGCCTGCTTCCTGATAGCCTGACCGATTGCTGTGCCCTCCAAGGGGAGGGCTCCCCCTCCGTGTTAGGGGCAGTCATTGGACATATCCCTCAAACAGCTGATGTGGAGGTAAGCCCACCTCTGCCTTTACCAGGTCTTTTTGAAGTTCTTATTGTCTGTCTGCACGTGCTGTATCCTGGAGGGCTTTTTTTTTTTTTTTTTTGAGACCCAATTAGGTACATCTGGAGACTTTGTATCAGGCAGGAGGTTGGAACTGCAGAGGGAGAGGGGATGGGTGGGCAGGTCTTTTAGGGTGGTGTTGGTTGGATTGGTCTCTGAGAAGTTGCTTTGAATATTTACTGTGAAAATTGCACTTGGCCCTCAGCCTGACTATATGCAGATGAGGTCTACCTGTGGTTTAAGTCGGGGCAGCTAGGAAGCAAAGGTAATGATAGTCCTCCAGACCTGCATATGAGCTGCAGCAATATTCCCAGTCTCGGGGGTCCTTGAGAGCCCAGCCCTGTCTGGGGAGAGGGGCGTGACTGTCATAGCTCCTCTGCCCCAGCTCCCCTTCCAAGAGCACCTTCTGCCTTCAACTTTGGACTCCATGCTCTGAGTAGTGGTCTGTTCCTTCCATCAACCTAGGGCTTAGTGGACGTCACTTGCAGGCCCAGCCTCCTGCCAGGCGGAGGGGAAGATAGAATGATGTCCTGGGCTCTGCCTCCTGGGAGTTTGCTCTCTGGCTGCTGAGGTGAATCTAAGTCACAGGAAAATGCCACTGTTTACCGGAGGTAGAATGTAATTTATGATTTGAGAGGCATAGGCAGAGGTGAGAGGAGAGAACCTTGAGAGCTGGGTATAAGGGAGGACTCTGTGGAAGTCGTGGCACTGTGGCGGGGGCCTTGAGGACGGAAAGACGAATGAGTGGGCTTTTTGAGGAAGAAGGATACTTGGACAGACACCCAGGCAGACACGGTGGTTGGTTAATCCACAGCTACGTAGCACTTGTAGTGGGTGACTCGGTTCACAAACCTGCGTGTGCTAACAGAGTCATCTTTACTTTTTAATCTTCTAATGAACCAAAATCTGACTCCTGAGTTTTCATGTTTTGGGGGGATATTTTTCCCTACTCAGGGCTGTGCATAGCTGTTGTGTCTAAGAAAGAGCCCAGCCACAGGTTTCTGGCCACTAATGATGTGTGCACCTGGTCCCTGCTGAGATGCTTGTTGTGTGACATCCGGGTCCATTTGGGTTTGGGGTTCTGCTGCATCAGTGCTGAACACAGAGCATGGGAGTCCCACAGGAGGCAGGAAGTCTACACTGGTGGTGGTCCTCCCCAGGTCATGCAGCCACCCCCTCTGAGGTCTTGCCCTCTTACTGGTACTGGGAGCATATGACTTGCTCATAAGCCCAGCCTCCTACTTCTCTTCAGTCTGGAGAAAATCTCTCCCTTTCTCCTTTGGTGCCCCTCAAAGGCCATCCCTAGCACCCATCTCTCCCATGAACCCCACAGTGTGAACCAGAAGAGGAGCCTTTGTTTTCCTGTCTGCAGAAATCCCCTCATTTAGGGGCACCTGCGTGGCTCGCTCAGTTAAGTGTCTGACTTCGGCTCAGGTCATGATCTCACAGCTCGGTCATGAGTTCAAGCCCCACGTCGGGCTCTGTGCTAACAGCTCAGAAACCTGGAGCCTGCTTCGGATTCGGTGTCTTCCTCTGTCTCTGCCCTCCCCTGCTTGTGCTCTGTCTGTCTCTCCTTCTCTCAAAAATAAAATAAAAACATAAAAAAATTTTTTAAAATCCCCTCATTTAGACAACCTGGTGGGTATGAGCCACCCACAGTGGGGACAGACATAAATCGGTGTTTCTGGAAACTAGCTCACCATATATTTTAGAACCAGAAGAACGGGAGTAACATTTTTAAGTAGCTGAAGTCCATCTTGCCCTTTGGGCACCTATTAACTGGTTGCTCAGGGCTGTACTGGATTTAAATACTGTGTTACTCAGGGGCCAGGAAGGACCAAAATCAGGCAGCTGGCAACCAGTGACTCGCCTCTGGGTGACTTAACACAAAAGCAAACATTTCTTTGACCATTCACCCCAAAATTCTCTCCCCATGCCATTTCACCATAACAAAACACGTTGGCCCTGGAAGTCCATTCTCCAGAACCAGGCAAATAAGAAAGCCCTCTTCCATTTGCTATCAGAGCTCCTTGCTCCTGGCCTCCGGGATTGACTGCTGACATCTGAAGGACCAGGCCAGAGAGTAGGTGGGGACCCTGGTGCCCAGGGTAAGTGCTGTGACTCCTAGTGGATGGGGACTTCAGAGGGATCATCTCTGGAAAACCCAGAACCTCTAAGGTATGCTTATTGGCTATTACTAAGCAATAACAGATGGCGAGATAATATTCTTTTCCCAAGTCCCTTGCTAATAAACATTCAATCATTCTCAAAGACCTTCCCTATTGAAGAAGATACCTGCAGGGTGAAGATCATGGCCTCATTTTTTCTTTTTTCCATTTCCCTCTACCATTTTTCCCTTCATGTATTTCTGGAAGGTAAGTTGGTCCAACTCCATGAACAGAAAACTGGGCAGCTGGGGTGTGATTTGAGGAATCCATTATGGCCCTGTGGACCATCATCATGTTCCATTGATTCCTTAGCATTGGCCTGAAATGTCCATGTTTGTCACTTCTTTGGGTCAAGGCTTGAAGACATCTGTCAAACCACCAGTCTTATCTCAGATATGGAAGATCAGAAGCGATGGTTAACTAATTGAATAGGAAAGGCTGATCATGTTTTAGTCAATAACCAGGGTTGGAAATGAGTTGTAATCCTCCATTTTATTGCTGATAAAGAGAAACAGCATAGTTTACTGCACAGTCTTTGGAGCAAAGCTCATGGGCTCCATGTCTGAAATTTGCTGAATTGGACACGTTACTTAGCCTCTTTGTGTCTCAGTTTTTTCACATATGAAGTGTGGACGATATTAGTACTTATATCTTAGGGTTGTTAATAGTTGAAATTCTTGGGTTAACATGTACTTAGAACAGTTCCTGGAGCATAGTAGATCCTGCAGAGGTGTTTGCTAGAATTCTTATTCCCCAAGGTTACAAGATCTGGCTTTGAAAGCTCTAAAGCCAGAACTGTGCATGTTGCTAGGACCACACAGATTTTCAGGTAACTGAGATATGAAGGAATGTGACCAAGACCTTTTGATGGGTCATTGAGGACCCATCCTGGTGGTCCTCCCCAGGTGAGGTGAGAAAGATCTCTATCCATGTGCACTAGAACACTTAGGGAAACTTTTAAAACCCCAATGCCTGATTCCCTCCTTCCCCCATCAATTAAATCAGAATTTCTCGGAGTGGGACCTGATCCTTAGTATTTTTTTTTTAAGTAGGCTCCAAGCCCAACACAGGGCTCGAGCTCACAACCTTGACACTAACAGTCACATGCTTTACCAACTGAGCCAGCCACCTGTCCCTGCTCCTTAGTATTTTAAAAATCTGTCCTGGGTGATTGCAGTGTGCAGGGTGTTGAACTAGTGGTTGACGGCTTCATGACTCTTCTAAAAATTATCCCATAATCTTGTTCAAATAGCTTCCTGCCTCAGTCCCAGCTGTTTAGATTCCATAGTTGGGGCCCAAGAATTGACATTTCTAGCCAGCTCCCGGGTGCTGATGCCCCTCATCTGCAGGCTGCACCCACTTAGTGGCGAGAGTAGAGCATAGCAAGGGAGGGAATGTGCTACTTTGGGTCCACACTGCATCGTTGTGGAGGCCAAGAGGTAACATGGGATTTAGCCTACTTGCATCACTTATGGATTCTTCTGTAATGGGCGTTACAGGTGGGGGAGTGGGTGGCCAGGGTAAGTAGTAGAAGTTTGTCAGAAGTTCCTTCAGTTTAGGACAATCCCATTAGTAGTCTTCAGAATCCATGATGAGACAATGATCATTAAGCATTTGCAGTGAGCTAGGCCTGGGGGGATGAAAGAAAAACAAGATTTTCCCTGAAAGGGTTTCTAAGACGCACACCCTCCAAAAGGAAGATAATGGGACTGTGAGAGACATGTAGGTATTATGAGTTCCATCTCAAAGATGAAGAAACTGGGGCCAGAGAGGTTGCCCAAGGTTGCACACCTTATAAGTGGTGGGATGGGGACTCGAACCCTGGATTGGTCATAGGGCAGCATTAGCTAAGTGCTTAAGGAGCGGTATAGAGGTGGCGGGGGTGGGGGGTACTGATACAAAGATTCAAAAAGTAGAATTCTCAGTCATGAACTTCTGGAATTGAGAGAAACACCCTGTTACCCAGGTCTGGATCCATGGGTTGGGAGTAAGCTGCTCTGCCTTTTGGTGGAAGGGGGCTTGGAAGTCAGAGGGATCAAGGCTGAATCCCGGGTCTGCTGTTTATTATCACTATGACCTTGCAGGAGCCTGAATATAATCTCCGCCTCCCTATGACTGTGAGAAGGACTTTAAATGAGATAGTACACGTGAAGGACCCAACCCGATTTCTGGCATTCGGTGCACCCTCAAAACTCGGTAGCTCTTCTCCATGTGGACAGTTGTGACTCTGCTCCCAGATTCTGGAGCCCAGGACGAGAGCTCATCCTATCTGCCTTCAATTGGCTTTGATTTGCCACCATGCTCCTAGGTTCACTGAGAATCTGCCTTTAGATGGGTTGAAAACATCAAGCCGTGGTGAGATGTCCCCATTATTGTGATTCAAAAGCATCTTGGATACTTAGTGTAGCTTTTGCCAATTTCTCAGAGAATTAAACATTTAGTGCCCAACTGGATAGTTTCCAGTGCTGAGTACAGGTGGAAATGTATGTGCACCCCTCTAGGGGGTCCATTAAAGTGCAGTTGAAACTAACACTAATTCTCCACATATTTGTGGTAGGCAAAATGAGGAATGTGTGTAATCTGGTGGAGTTCGGCTCCAAAAGTAGAAGGTGGAGGGCAATAGAGGTCTGCAAGAAAGAGAAAACTTGGCATGGTTGCATGAGAAAAAGCAAGGGGGAAAAATACCTCAAAGGTGATTCTAGTTTACTTAGAAACAGATCTGGTTAACATGTTAGAAGAAATTTTCTTCTGACGCTTATTCTCACCATTTGCCATTTCTTGTGGAATCAAGCCAGCATAGAAGTTATTTCTCATCCTCAGCATGATTGGCTTTGAGAATTAGATCATTTGTAAGTCAAAAGATTTCTACAAAATTCAAAATAGGTGACTATCCAGGTATTTCAGTTTAGCTGGCTAGGAAGAAGGGATCAAATTAAGGTAGGTTTCCTTATTTCCCAGCTTAAAATTGCCTTTCAGGTCTCACCCCTGTCTCAGAATAACAAAGGCCCTGGCTGGGGAAGAACCTCTCCTTTTTCATGGTGTTCTATGACCTAAGTTAGTGAGGGCTGAGATTCTGCTGGAACTCAAGTGGAGGCTGCCAGCTACTTGTAAGCTGCTGGGCTGGAGGGGAATTCAGACAGGGGAATGAGACAAGACTGGCTGCGGCCGTAGTTCTCAATCCTGGCATCACATTATAATTCCCTGGGGAGCTTCCAAAAATCCGATGTCCATGCAGCATCTCTGGGGGTGGCCCGGGTCCCTAGGATCCCAGGAAGCAGTCAGGGCTGAGAAACACTGGCCCTCCAGGAGGGCTCCTTAGAGTTTGGGTTTGAGAGACAGGAAAGAGTTAGAGCTGCCCGGGGAAGAAGGAGATGTTGGCTTGAATGGACCTACACCCCCAGGGGTGGTCGTAGTGAGGAAGCTGCAAAGTTCTCTGAGAAGAAGGGTATCGTGAACATTGCATTTGTTGCTGTACATGAAAGGGTTAATTCAAAATTATATTTTCTTGATTCTAAAATACATCGATTACGGGGAGCCTGGGTAGCTCAGTCGGTTAAGCGTTTGACTTTGGCTCAGGTCATGACCTTGCAGTTTGTAAGTTCAAGTCCCACATCGGGCTCTGTGCTGACAGCTCAGAGCCTGGAGTCTGCTTCGGATTCTGTGTCTCCGTCTCTCTCTGCCCCTCCCCTGGTTATGCTCTGTCTCTTTCTGCCTCTGAAAAATAAATAAACAGTAAAAAAAATAAAATAAAAAATTTAAAAAATACATTGATTAGTAAGATGCACTGTTTCTTTGGAACATAGGGACAAGAAAAAAACTCTGTATTAAATGTTTTAAATTATGCATTGATTGTAAGATATCTTTTAACTTCAAACTTATATGTTGGAAAATGTGACTCTTCAAAATTGATCTAATAACATAATGATACAGTGCTTTACATAAATGTGCTCATTTAATCCTCACAAGATTAAATGGTTGCTACTGTTGTCCCCATTTTATGGGGGCCTCAGGGATTGAAAGCACAGAGAAGTTGAATAATCTGTCCAGTGCCACAGAGCTGGTCAGCAATAGAACTGGAACTTGAAGTTGCTTTTCAGCGGTAACCCAGGAAATGTAGTGAGAACCGGGGCTGTGTTTTCTCAGAGCCCAGGAAGGTGGCTTTCCCATAACCAGGGCCCCGAATCCCCCAAGAACAGGGACATCTTGTACAGTTGCTTCTGTTGTATACTGCACAAGGGTGCCTGGCCGAGGAAATGAGTGGGGATGAAATCCCACTTGAGACCCTCACCAGGCCCCGAACTCGAGGGGTTGCTCCTTCTAATTCCACAAAGGCTCCGTGTAAGCTGGCGGAGCCCTGTCGAAGGGACCAGAGGCAAGGTGACATGGCTGAGGAGAGATCACAGAGCAGTCAGCAGGCCTTCCCACCACTTCCAAGTGGTTCTCTGACCTCTTGTGCATGGCTTCATGAGGAAGCATTGTAGGGGACCTGTTGGTGACAGAGGATGGGGAGAAGGAATCTGAGCGCCCTGTAGCTCTGGGGCCTCTGATGCTTTTCAGGACCCACGTCTATGCTTTACATTACAGTTTGCTCCAACCAGCCAGCTGAAAATGGGAGAGGGGAGGGTGGACCGAGCAGGAACCACAGAAGGCAACCTCTCTGAATTCCTGAACCCAGCCTCGCTTGTGCTTGTGCAGGTTCCCCCTCCTGTTTTTCCTTTCTCAGGCTCCTTGACGGGAAGGCCGGCTGCACCTCTCAGGCGCTGCATTCCAGAACAACCCGGGTAATGGAAAGTACAGAAACAACTTTAACTGCTTTCCAAAGCCTGATGGGCTACACCGACTTCTCAGAAAGCATCCACTTGGACCCGGAATGAGAACTAACGTTTCGTGGCTCATTGGAGGAAAGCCAGGGTTTCGCGGCTCCGGGCGGGGGCCAGATGGGAAATCCAGACGCTGGCCTGGGGAAGGAGGTCCTTTCTGCTGCTCCTCTGGGCTGTCAAAGCAGCAGCCTCCTTAGGACCCTCACCGCAAGCCTTAAAACATTGCTCCGTGGGGAGGCTTTCAGATGGGAGGAAAGGTGTAATAAGTCGGCAGCATGTAGCTGGCGTTAGAATGACGGCTGTTTAGAAGAGGGGCATTCGTGGGTGGCAGCAGTAAGTCAGGTGCGGTGGGGGCGTGAGGGGCTTAGGGTGTGGTCTGTAACTCTTCCTCTCTATCACATTCCAAAGGCCAATTCCATTTCAGCGCGCAGTCTAAATTAATGGTCTGCTGGCTCCGCAAATGGATGTTCAGAAAGCCCCCGAGCGCCCCGTGCAGTAAGATCGCGTGACTGTAGAGCCAGCGCTGGTAAACATACGTGTGTGGAAAGAGCAGCAACAAAATCACTTGTTCCAAAGATGGGCTCATTATTCCATGAGCAGAGAGGCCCGTCTGACACTTGGGGTGCAGATTCCTTGAGCGCCTGTAGGGTGGGTGTCCAGGATTGTCTCTGCGCAGGCCAGCCCCTGCCTCAGCCTCTGCAGGAAAGACCTCCTACGCTCTCCTCCCTGCCTCACATGCAGTAGGAGCCCAGTCAGGCTGTGGGGCTAGTGACCACCACTCCAGTGGCCCTGGAGAGGACACTGCTAGAGGCTGAGGGCCATTCCTCTCTGCACTTGCTGGCTTTCAGGCAGGGGGTGGCAGGGAGCCTCAAATTGGGAGACCTTTGGGAAGTCACCCTGTCATGGTAGAGAATAAACTCGGCGGGTAGTAGAATCATCTTGGGATTTTTTTCACTAGAGCACACCCTCTTTTCCATTATGGCAGGCTTGCCAGGAGCCCAAACATCCATTTTTAATAAGCTCCTTGGATGTTTCTGGTGGTTCTAGTTGACGCTCAGGTGAACCCCTTCCCCCTGACTCTTTGAGGGGCATTTGTGGCTATTCTGTTCTTGTTGACAAGCTTTGTCTCGTTCAGCAGAGCCTGCTAGGGTACAGTTATTGTTGAATCCTTGCGACTCAATTCATGACGCCGTTTGGATGTACAAGTAGAGGCTGCTAGTTTCTTGACAACTTCAAGGGCCTGCCTTAGGAGGAAATGGTAAGCTGAAAGCCTTTGGGATGGATACCAGTTGCTGCCCTGAGGGTTATCAGCATTGTTTGGTGTTGCTACTGAAAACGCTGTGTGCACTCATTTGGGGGCCAATTAATGCACACATCTCTTCATTGGAGTTTTCCTCTCGGAACCCAGGAAGGAGGAACTAACCAGGGAATGTAGCTCATCTTCCTTTCTCCCTACCTGTGATGTTCAGATCTTGGGAATAAAGAGGCTCAGGCATGAGAGAGCAGATATTACTTGGCTGCAGAAGGAAGTGTGTTTTATTTTTTTCTCTCCCCTTCCTCTCATAGGTAAAGGCTGTCTCTTTTGTACCATCTGTCTTAGAATGCAGCCAAATTAATTATGTGTGTATTTAGAGCTTTACTAGCCTTGCCACCAGACGTGTGTAGCACCTTACAGTTTACAAAATGGGTTCAAATACTGATCTCCTTTGACTTAATGAGATGATGATTCAACGGGTTATAAATCAGCAGAGCAGCGCCACGCACCATGCATGACAACTGCAGAGCTAGGACGAAGCTGTCACTTCAGTGAAAGAGAATGATAAAGGCTTGTGTTCCCCAAGCAGAGGGAAATAGCTGTAAAGTTCCATTGAGGTCCTTGCGATTCTGTCTTTAGCTCTTTAATAACTTCTTGTTTTCTCGTTTGAGATACCAGGAATTTTGGCAACAACATCCTATAGATGAAATGTGTGTTGAGACAATTGATTTGGGCTCCACGTTGCATAACGTTGGGTGCGGTAGGGCCACCTGGTTTGGCTCTGTTCTTGCCACGAGAGACAATGGCATTCTCTTGGTTTTGTGGCTCTCCAGAAGCCAGAGGAAGGCTCTGATTATAGACCTCACCTCTCACAGTTTGTTCTGTATCTCACCAGAGCCTTCTTCATGGGGACTAGGTCTTCTGTCTTTGTAGTGGGGGATGGTCTTAACTTCTGGGGCAATGAGACAAGTCTACATCCTCCTTAGATGTCTTGGGCACAATCAGGTGAATGGTTCAAAGGCAGAGGGAAGTTCAGGCTCACAGTGGGGCTTTTCCAAAGCCCCAGAAAGAGCTTTGTCCCTCTCTACATCAGCTTCCTAGACATCCTCTTACACTTTATAGTCCCCATTAAGCAGGTTGGCAGGTAGGGCCTCTCATCTGTTCCCTTCCTATTGCCATGTCACCTGCCTGAACAAATGGGACTGACACATGCTAGAATAGAGATGCCATTCTGTTCAGAGAGTAGCAGTTAGGCCAGATGGATGCTGAGTCCATCCCAGCGTGGGGCTGGGCGGGTGGCTCTGTTGCTATCAGACCAACCAAGGGAGAAGTTTGTCATTTGTCAGATACTATTGTAAGGGGCAGTGTTATGGAAAACCTGTGTGTCTCCAGCAGAATTTTCAGTCAGGGCTGATGAGCCATAATTTGAGGCAAACCTATCTGATTGTTCCCCCTTCTGAAACATGAATGAGACTGTTTCAAAGATGTACTCCTGTATGAATCTCCAATTGCAGCTATAACAAATTACCACAGTCTTAGTGGCTTAAAACAGCACAATCACATTGTCTTACCGTTCCGGAGGTTATAAGTCTGATCAGTCTCACTGGGGTAAAGATTTGGTGTTGGCAGGACTGAGCCTCTGGGGTAGAATCCATGTCCTTGCCTTTTTGTCCTTCTAGAAGCCAGTGCATTCCTTGACTCCTGGCCTCTTCCGCACATCACTCTAACCTCTGCTTCTGTTGTGACATCGTCTCTGATTCTGACCCTCCTGCTTCTATTAAAGACCCTGTGATTATATTTAGGACCCACCTAGATAATCCAGGATAATCTCCCCATCTCAAGGCCCTGAATCACATCAACAACATTTCTCTTGCCACGTAAGGTAACATTCACAGGTTCTGGGGATAAAGGTGTGGTCCTCTTTGGGGAACGGTTGGTCTTCCAGTGAGTGATTTCTCCCTCCCTCTCTTTCCTCCTCCTCCTCCTCCTTCTTTCTTCTTCTTCTCCTCCTCCTTCTTCTTCCTCTTCTTTTGAGAGAGAGAGAATCTGAAGCAGGCTCTGTGCCCAGTGTGGAGCCTGACACAGGGCTCAATTCCACCCATGACCATGAGATCATGACCTAAGCTGAAATCAAGAGTCAGACGCACAACTGACTGAGCCACCCAGGTGCCCCTCATTTCTCTGTTTTATTTGCCAAAGCCTCAGGGAGCATCACATTTGCTCATTAAAAAAAAATTAATAGGGAAAATATACATTTGCAAAAAAAAAAAAAAAAGAAAGAAAGAAAAAGAAAAAAGAAAAGAAATAACCTGTACAAAAACAAAATTTTAAATGTTTCTTCACCCTTGATTTCTAGTGCTTTGTTTCCCCTCCCTAGAGAGGAAAACTATGTTCATTAACACTTTCTGGTGTATCCTTCCAATCAGAAGGATTGCATAGACAAGCATATATACACACATGTGTATATGTATACAACTGTCCCGTTTTTTAAAATAAATGATAGCTAATTTTTACAGAACTATGTTTCTTAGTAATCTGTTTATATCAAGATTTATATACACACGCCGTTTTTAACAGCTGCATAGTACTAGTTCCATTGCATTGCTCTATCAGAATATATGTAACCAGCCCTTTATTCAGAGAGCCTATCATTATTGCTAATCTTTTGCTGGAACGAACGGATGCAATGGCAAGCTTCTTCTCGCATTTGTCTTTGCACACATGTGCCAGTGTATCTATGGGGTAAACTCCTCTGGTTGGCATTGTCCAGTCTCCGCTTTTGTGCTTCTTAAACCTGGAGAGTCATTGCCACATTGCCTCCCAAGAAGAATATATCCGCAAGCACTTGGAGACTTCGCTCCCCAGAGCTCTTCCATGTTCCTCACTGATCACCCCTGGGGCACCTCATCATCGCCCCGTCTCTCACCACATCTACCTTCACTATGAGGGGGTTAAGTCAAGGATTATAAGTCGCCCCCTGCTGGGTGAGCCACTGCAGTCCTGGACCCAGAGTTGCAACCAGGACAGACATGTTCACTCAAAAGGATGTTCATGAAGCATCACATTCCAAGATCCTGTGTCAAATGCTGGAGATTCGATAGTGTGTCTCTCTTTGAAAACCACAGATTCCTTTTGTCTCCCCAAGTTATTGGAGACAGAGAGTGTCAAGACTTAGACCCGAGTACCATGGTGGCAGGCTGTTTTGGGAGGGATGGGTCTGAAAGATGCATTGCATTTGCCAGAGATGGCAGCCGCGCTGGCTGGGACCAGAGTGCCTGGATGTAACAGCTATTGTTTGTGAAAGAGATTTGATGCTTCATCAGAGAAAAACTGTGTACAGAATCCTGGCAGAGATTTCTTAATGGCATTCTGATTAAAGGAGCAAACAACCTAAATGCCAGATTAGTAGCATTTGGGGGAAGAATGCACGATGGGGAGTGCGTGTCTATTTTCTCCTTTCCCTCAGCCTTGCTTGGCAGTATACATTTGTCACTTTGAGGAAATGAGAAAAGGGCCGGCTGACATAGCAGAGAAATAACTGGAAGGAAAGCATGATACTCTGGTCGTCCAAGGGCACAGGTGGGAGAATCTGACTCCTAGAGTCCTGAAATAAAAGTCTGGGTAGCCCAGTGGACCACCTCAGAATGCAAAGCTATGCTGGTATGCACTGGACGTTCCACCAGGAACCTTCTGGAGTGGTGGAGGATGGGACCACCAGGGCCTTTGAGTGATGGAGCTGTCATGCACAGGAGTGGTTACCTCTCTTCTCCTTTGGCCTTAGAACATGGTGGAACTGTTATCAAGGGAACCAAGCCATCTCCCCAAAGCCATGCTTCAGGAGCTGTGGTTGTCCCCTCTGTCCATCTTTGAGCAAGTTGATTAGGGAGATGGTTAGTTCCCTCTTAACCCTTTAAAGTGAGGTGACATGTGGACAGGGATGCGATTTCGGGGAGGGGCATTAAGAATTTTTTTCTCTGTAGACAAAAGGAAAATTCCATATACATTGGCTCGAGTGATTTTTCTGAAGTGTAAATCAGGTCAGTTACAGAGTCTAAACTCCTTCCCATGACTCCCAAGGACGGCCATGGTCTGGCCCTTGACTGCACGTCCAGTTTCATTGTTTACCACTTACTCATATGGCCCAACCACACTGGCCTTCTTGTGGCACCTTAAACACACCTAAGGTAGTTCTTGTCTGTTCCCACTGCCTGGAATTCTCCTCCCCTGGCCCTCATAGTTGGATACACTTGTATGCTTTGGCTCTTGGGGGAGACATCCCCTTGCCCTCTGACGCAGTCAGCAACCCCCCGCTCCTGCCACTTTGCTGCTGATTTCCTTCATAATCCTTAATATGGCCAGGAACTAGTATTTGTTTGTTTATTTGATTGCTTTCTTGCCCTTTAGATTTCTCCCCACTAGAATGTAAATTCTAAAAGGGCAGAGATCTGGTTAGTCATCTTCAGTGGCTGTAGGGGTCTGAGTCCAATCAGGAAAGCAGGGGTTTCAAGAGAGGGAATTCAGCATAGCGAGCTAGTCCCTGGGCTTAGGAGGAGTGCAGGGGCCAATCAGGCCACTGCAGGGCAACCCAGAGGTTAGGAAAAGAAGGGAACCAAAGGCAAAGGGACGAGGTGGTGTTATGGAGTTCTCATCACTGCTGGAGGCACCACCTGAGGAAGAGAGAGGGCAGGGAGCGACAGAAGAGCAGTCCCCCTAGCTCTCCCCCTCCTTCACCCTCCAGCCTCCCCCAGTGCTCCCATTGGTGGAATCCAGCAGTGACCCACTTGCAAGTGTGCTGCCTGTGAGGTTTAGCCTCCATAACCAAGAACAGAGCAGAGGTGGGGAACAGGTGTTAGAGCAAGCAGGTAACTGGTGCCTTGCTCTGTGCCCAGCATCTCCATGGTCCTTGGCATGTAATAGGTCCACAGTAAGTAATTATTGAATGGATGTATGAATACACCATTCCACACAAGTCCGTTCCAAAGTCACTTCTAAAGGGACTGACTCCTGTTAAAATAGTGAGACCTGATGGAGAGGAGCTCTGGGCCTGGGCTTGGCCATCACGCCCTGTGACCCCTGGTAGGTTCTGACCCTGGTGTGTCCTCTCTCTGCCACCTAACCCCCGGGGAAGGGAGAAGGATTCTTATTTCTGAAAAGAAAGAACATTCTTGCACGATCCCTTTAATCTGAGCTTGCTGTCGATTTTGTATGTGTGGGGTTACATTGCTTGAGGAATTCCTTTGAAGACAATATTAAACCTCCATTTCTTCATTCAGTTTTAAAATTTGTAGTGTTTGGGACCCTTCCCAGTACCCTGGATTTTATTCGTGGCCTTGGGGTGCTAAGGAACTAGAGCTGAATTCCACATTCTTTACGGCCTCTATCTGGTGACCTAGGAGAATTGATTCAGTATATTGGAGCCTCTATTTGTCTGTAAGGTGGAGTTATGAACACCTTGGAGGGAATGTGAAATGGTGAAAAAAACCAACCCAAAATAAAGCAGCAGCACATTTGAGGCCTGATGATGTAGAATGCTTTCCTATAACTTTCCCCAAACGCTGGCGGGTGGCTCAGACGTCCCTTATCCCTGCTCCCACCCAGGGCTCAATGCAGCACCCCCCCTGTGGATTTTCAGGTTCCCTCCTGCTGATTACCTTCCATGGAAGAGTGTGGTTGGGGCAGAGGTGGGTAATAAGTTGGCCACTTATGACTACATCTCATTTTGACATTTTGTCCTGTTAAAGGAGTAAATGCAGGTTTACTATAAATTTTCCCTTACAGGTTGGCTGTGTTAAAACACAAAATTGTAGTCTGCCTGGACTGATTTATTTGAGTAATTATGGAGTACCTGTTTCTCTTTTTTCTTTTTTTTTTTTTCTTCTTTTCCTTTCTTTTTTGCTGCCTTGTCCCCAGAGTTTTGCTCCAGGGTTGAATTTTGAGCTGCAATGGTTTTTCCCATTTCAGTGTTAGGGTTGACTGCTGCTTTGTCAAAGCTGTACCTTGTATTATTGGAAATCTCAGCAGGTTCGAAGCCAGGGACTTCTATTTAAACCTCTAATGTAACAGTGACACCGACCTGTTATTAAACATTTCTGGAAGTTACTTCAACTGAATTGCAGAAAGCAAGGTAATAGCCCGTGGGGGGCTGGTGCTAAATCCTGGGGAAGAAAGGCTTGGGCAGCTGTGGGTGTGGTGGTACGTTGGTGGGGCGGGGTGCACGCATGCTCACTTCCCAAGATTTCTGTCTGAGTTGTTAATATGACGGTAGGTGAAGGGCGCCTTTCAGAAAACACCGCGTGTCTGGTGAACATCCTGTATATCGAATGTCCTGGTCTTCTTCCCACTGCCCCTCCCTGTCAGCCGCATGAGACACGGAAGAAAAATATTCTGCCGGTTTCCAAACAGTTACCCTCTTCCCTATCATTTCACAGAACTGGGCTTAGTCAAGCTTGTGATGACATAGAATTTTCCTTGCTTTGAAAGGTACTGGTTAAGTCTTTTTTGCTCCTGCTCTTCAAAAGTGGAGTCATTGTGTTTTTCTTCTTGGGAGGCACCGTCAGGCTGTCAGAAAGTGGAATTTCCCCCAAGACCAGAATTCCATCAGCCTTCATTCATGACCTTAGTACTTTCAGTTTTGAAGGACAAACGTGCCCTGTTTTGAGTGTTGAAGGAAAGCAGCCAGCTCCCAAGGATGGGTCTGTGCACTTCAGTAATTGTGTGGTGGATTTGACGTGCACGAAGAGACGGTCCCCCTTGAGGTGCCCCCTTCAGGTGTCCCCTTCTCACACATGAGGAAAGTGAAGTTCTGAGGACAGAGGCCGGAGCCTGAGTGGGGCAGGGCTCAGACCCTTGTCTGGGACAGGGCTCAGAAAGCCTGATTTGACTTCTTTCTCTAAGCACTACCTCTCCCCTTCTATATTCCATGCTCTTTTTATTTTAAGAGCACTCTCCTGTGTTACTTACTTAATATCCACTGCAACTATATCCACTTTAAGTTTTTATTAGATACTCCATAATATTCTAAGTATGATCCAGTTTTTAAAAACTAAGAAAGGGGAGCCGGAGTGGCTCAGTCAGTTAAGCTTCTGACTCTTGATTTCAGCTCAGGTCATGATCTCACAGTTTGTGGGTTCGAGCCCTGCATGGGGCTCTGCCCTGACAGCATGGGATTCTCTCTCTCCCTTTCTCTTTCTCTACCCCTCCCCCTGCTTGTTCTCTCTCTCTCTCTCTCTCTCTCTCTCTCTCTCTCTCTCAAAATAAAAAAAAAATGAAGAAAAGTCACCTTCTGGAGAAAAATCTATTCATGGGCCTTTAAACATGTTTACTTTTTAAGTTATTGTACAGTAAAATAGACTTTCTTTCCCTTTTGTATATAGTTCTATAAATTTTAGCTCATGCATATAGATGCATGTAACCACCATCATAATCAGGATACAGAACTGTCCCTCACCCCATAAAACTCCTGCCCTCCACCTATAACCCCTGGCAACCACTGGCCTGTTTTCCATCACTATAATTTTGTCATTTTGAGAATGTCAGATGTATAGAACCTGCAGTATGTGACCTTTTGAGAAAGACTTTTCTTGTGGATCTTTTTTGATAGAAGCAGATATTCCTCCTTTGGAGTCATCTGTATTATTTCATTATTTACTCCTTTTGTACAAGCTTGGAAGAGTTTGAATGGTTCCTTAAAAGAGAACTTACCTCAAGAAATTGGTGGCAGGGACTCAGGGGCAGCTTTGAGACCTTCATTTCTGTCCCAAACACGGACACCTAGTAGTGTCTGGTAACTTCCGGCGGCTGTCCGTTTCCTGTACATAAATGCAGGTGTAGGTTGTGTGCCTGCTGAGGGGCTGGCTAGAATTCCAGATGCCTGCTGCTAATCAGAATATTACCCTCCCCACCCAGTGTGCCGGCACCGCGGGGCCCTCTCAAACACTGACTGAACACGGTTGTGGTGTCAGGAATCACGTCACGTCCTTGGGAGCCCCGAGCTTCTGGGGCTGGGCCCTACGAGAAGAATGGGGCTGCTTGCACGGGGGCAAGAGCTTGCTTGGTTCAAGGTGGAAAAGGAAGTGCTCCAGTGTAATTCACCTGCCAAGGAGGTAATTGGGAAAATCGGTTTGGTGATCTCCATCTGACAACCCACAGGAGACATCCCAAGGAGCTGGAGAGATAAGCCCGTCAGGATCCTCTCTGCTGTTTTAGGTCCAGGATTGTCACTGCTGCGAGGCAGGGCTTTGGCCTACCAGAAGGGGAGCCAGTAAGATGCAACATTTTTCTCAAAGCACCCCATTTATGGGATCACAGACCCCATAAATAAGCTACATGGAACCAACCACGGCAGTTGTCTGGTCAACCTT
The DNA here is from genome assembly GCF_018350195.1 of Panthera tigris. NCBI lineage: Eukaryota > Metazoa > Chordata > Mammalia > Carnivora > Felidae > Panthera > Panthera tigris. The sequence goes on along the minus strand of NC_056670.1, from coordinate 36,778,420 downwards.
TCTTCTCGTCTAGCCGGTGGGTGGCATTCACTTTTGAGAGGCCTCAGGTTGTGTTATGTTGTTCTATCCCTTTGTCTTTCAAAAAAAGCATGTTGAAATGGGGGGTGAGGATATGCTTTTAAAAAAACTTTTTTTTAACGTTTATTTATTTTGCGAGAGAGAGACAGAGAGACAGAGTGCGTGCAGGGAAGGGGCAGAGAGAGAGGGAGAATCTGAAGCAGGTTCCAGGCTTTGAGCTGTCAGCACTGAGCCTGATGCAGGGGCCAAACCCATGAACCCTGTGATCATGACCTGAGCCGAAATCAGAGGCTTAACCGACTGAGCCACACAAGCACCCTGAGAATATGCTTTTTAACTTAAGCCTCCCCTCTTCTCTGATCAGCCACTTGTCAGTTGATTGGCTAGAACCGATAGCTGTTATTTACCATTACTGAGAAGCATTATCATGGAGTAGGTAACAGCAGGGCCCTGGAGCCAGACCACAGGGATTTCAGGTCCCACCCCTGCCTGTGGCTGGGTGGGGGACCCTTGGACAAGTTGTTGACCTTTCTGAGCCTCAGTTGCCCCATTTGTAAAGTGCGGATGACAAGACTGTCGCCTTCACAGGATCGGTGTGAAGCTCAAATTAGTTGATACATATAAAGCAACTACCAAATAAATACCAGCTTTTCATTGTAAGTTAATTTTGAGGGCTCCACAGGTAGACTCTTCCACCAGTGTGTTACCCGTCCAGTTTGAGCACTGTTGATTAGTCTATTAGTCTCACTTTACGGAGAAGAAAGCCGAAGTCTACAAACACTTAGTGCCTGCTGTGCCTCGTGGCAGAACCGGGGCTAGAGATCTCCCTTGGCCCTTAATCCCCTTTTTGTCATGCTGCAAAGCACACAGCAGATGATCTGTATAAACTGTTTGCTATTGGGCACTTTATTAACTGGAGGTCTCTAGTAACTCACACCCCCATGCCTTGTCAAGACCATTGTAACTAATTTGCAGATCAACAAACCCAAGTCACTGGAGAAAGATGTCGCTTCCTTCAGTAGAGTTTTAGTGTTATGCATATTTTTGCAGTGCTTATTTATTGGCATCATGACCACCTTCTGTGGTACGTGGAGTAGTCTGTGGTGACCCAGAATGGTTGCTGAGCAAGAATCTCTCGTTCGTGGACCAGGAGAGATAACGAAGCTTATTGCTGCCTGATCTTGGCTAGCCCATCTGGGTCAACTTGTTTCTCTTTGCTGTTCGCTCTTTCCATCAAAGTGTTCCAGTGAGTAACAACCCAGTTTAGTGATGACAAGTTTGTTAATAGCAGAGCTCAAGATAAGGCACTGTTAACTCCCAGTGCCCTGAGAGGTTGCTGCCTGCCTGTTGAGTGATCCAGGGACTTGTCAGCCCTTTGAGCTGACGTGTTAGGTGCTGGGAGTGGGGAGAAGCCCTTGGTGTGCTTTCAGCTTGCACATGTGTCCCTGTGCTCAGCCCTTAGCCTGCCATCACCCCACCCCTTCCAAGAGCACTCCCTTTCTCCTTACAGGTGATCCTCATGCCGACTCCCATCTAGAAAACATGCCTTTGATTTAGAAATACATTTTCTTAGATGTGCAGAAGGTGTTTCAAGCTTTTGGTTTTGCTCAGGCCACAAATCAGACGACTCCCATTGTCTGTCGGAATGACCTGTGGTCAAATTTAAGATCCTAAGTTGGGATTTCCTGTCGCTGATTGAGCTTCTGGACTAGGCAACATCCTCTGTCATGGTTCATTCACCTCAATGTGACAGGTAAGAGAGGACGAGCCAGCACTGGTTCGGAGCCTCTCTGTGTGGGTGTGTCATGTGCACTTTCCTGGTACAGGCTCCCTGAAGGCGAGGATTGTTTGTGGGGTGCTTCTGAATTATCTGTGCAATACATCTGCTCTTTCAAGTGCGAGGAAGCCCAGGTTGATTGTACCCAATCTAAAGGGACTCCCTCCATGTGTACGTCTTTGCTTTTCCATTCATCTTATTAGAGTGGCACACACCCTGAAGTGTGAGTTAGCTGGGTCTGTGGCTGAACGAGTTCAGATTTGCTGAGCAGGGGGATTCAGGAAACCACCCACAATGGTGCTGCCGTTTATGGCGTGCAGACACCCGTCCTAAGTGAATGTGGCATTTGTATTGGATGAAGGCCGTAGCTCAGTATGAAACGTGATTACATGTCTACTCTAATCCTCAACAGGCAATGCTTTCCACTTAAGGTGTTTTAAGAGCCCTATGCACCGGTGGACTCACATAATATTTGGGTCAAAGGCATTAACAGACAGAGATGGAAGATATGAACCATCAGCTTGGAAGCCTAACCCCAGGACAGTGGGGGTCTGACTGTAGCTGCATAAAGTTTAAGTAGCACCCCTATGCATATAGATATGTGGACACGTATGCATATATGTACACACACACACACACACACACACACACACCATCTCCAATCAAATTTGCAAAGGCTTACTGATGAGCTAATTACGTTGTTGCATGCCAGGGGAATTCACAGGTCTACAAATTCCATGAATTCTAATGTATCACTCTGCACTTTTAGAAATGAATAGGCTAGAATTCATTGGGAACCTTCCTTTCAAGGGGATATTGGAAGTATTCTTCACTGCCGTGGAGCACTGTTTATCCATAAACCCCCACAAATTGCAACAGAAGTCACTGTAGATGACATTGTGAGAGATGGGTATTAACAGGACTTTAGATGATGGGCTGACCCAGCATCAGATGATACAGGATACAGACTCATGTGGTGAGAGGGTTATGTTGCCTTTTATATTCCATGTACCACAGGGAGAAAGTCTCTGCTTGGTTCTACCATGTCTTTAACACCTCTGTGAACTGTGGTAATCAGCCTTAAAGCCTCAGACTCTGAGTCTTTGCTGGAGTAACAGTATCCAGGTAGAATCTATGTTATCTGGGTTTTCTTTTTTGCCGTATAGGATTACTTTCTAGTTATGGCAAGTGAGACGTGCTTTCCATTTCTGGTGATAATATAAAGTTCCATTTAAGAAAACCATTTGGAAGGATGCAGTTTAAAGGGAAAAAAAAATCACTACATAATTAATTGTGCAGGTGGAACCCAGTTAAAACACGTAGTCTGTGGGGACAGGACAAGTTAGGAGACCCTGGGGTAGGGGATGGTAAGTGCTCTGACTGTGGGGAGGCAGTAAGGCTGGGTTCCTCCTTCACTTTGTAAATCCTGCCATCATTTCCAACAGAGCAACGCAGATTGCTAACCTTTAGAGACTAAGCAAGTACCTTTCGTACACCTCATATAATCATCCAAACGATCCACAAAACGTGTATTCTTATAATCCCTTTGTTAAAAGATGTGGAAACTTAGGGGTGGTGGCTGGCATTTCCAAGGGCACTGGACTGGCAAGAGGCAGCACCAGCATTTGACCACAGGCAATCTGACTCCAGAGACTGGCACTTCCCACTTATGCCACATTCCATTTCACACCTAATAATGTCCCCCGGCAAATGACCAGGGAAATGGAATAAGAGAAAACTGTGCACATTCCAGTTTACTAACTGTTGGCAAGTTGAAATTCTAGTGAGGAAAAAGCAGAACACATTTTTTAAAAAGAGAGAGAGAGAGAAGACACCAACCTAAATGTAGGCAGTTGAGACCTGTGTGTAATCCCCATGTGACACTGTAATTGTCACCTCTGTTTTGCTGTCCACCCTCTGCTTCCCTCAAGCTGATGGCCATTGAAGATCCACGGACGTTCTTAACATCCCTATTGGGCTCATTAATGATTAGATTTTGTGATTCTTTCTCTCACAATCTGGATCACCAAAGCCTCTGGATTTGCAATGCGGATTTGGCTGTATGCCAATATTTATACACTGATATGAAGGTTTTTTACATTAAAGGAGGGATCCGTTTGCAACGAGACTTGATTTAGAGTCCATCTAGGACGCTAACAGTAGTATTCTTAGCACGACCACTGTAGCATAATAGATGCCGTCTGTAAGTACGTATGACGTTCAGCTCAGCTGAATGCACTTACTCCTTGTTTGTAAGTTTTCTGGGTAAATTTCAAGACCATCAGGATATTCCTTAAGTTGGTAGATTTTATTAAACCTCCGAGAACACAATTAACTCATTTCACAAATTGTTAGTGCTCACAGAAACTCATGATAAATGAGACACGTAGTGCCGTTTCAGGAGAAAACAGGAAAAGGCAGTTTGTTAATGCTGGTCCCATTCTCTGATCTTGTGAGAAATGAATGAATGTTTATCACTAGCTGTTATACCCTTCATTTGAGAATTATTTAAAAGGCAATCACATATATTTGCAGAGAAATAACAGGGCCGTTCAGTGCACTGTGTTCAGCTTCACAGTCTCCCTTGAAAGAGAATTACAAAACGCTGCCAGGTGAGAGGTGGTTCTGCTCTAATTTTAACATTTTACTATGCCTGTATCACTTTTAAGAAATGAGACAAATAGAGCCGTGCTCTGTCTCCACCTCTGTTCAGTGGCCGTTGGTTCCGTTAGGCAGGAGGCCTGGAGAATCTTGTTCCAGGGACTTTGGTTGTAGTGGCTTACTGGGGGGCCATCTCCAGCACAGCGTACCTGCTCCTCCCGATCCCACCCCCTAAGCAGCCACCCCTCCACAGCCGTCAGGAACTGTGCCCTGCGTTTCACTCTCCGCCTCCAAGTCTGGGCTCCAGTCCTGTAGGTTCTGTCTCATCCCCCGATGTCCGGAGTCTCTCTCGTCACCGGCTTTGCATGTGCTGTGGCCTCTGCTGGGATACTCCTTCCTCCTCCGGTCTCCCTTCCCCGGCATTGCACGTCTTTCACCCGGATGGTATCTACTTGCCCTTCAGATGTCCACTCACGTGCTACTTCCTCCGGAAGCTTCCCCTCACCCTGTACCTCTGCCCGCAGCTCTCCCGGAGTCCCGTTCCGTCCTTCCACGCTCTTCTTTCAGTTTCAGTTTCCTCGTTCGCTGGGGGTGACTGACTGTGGGACGAGTGTCTGCCTCCTTGATAAATTGTGACGTTCCCTGAAAGCAGCTGCCACCTGCAACATTTGCTACAGTTATATCCTCAGCGTCCGCCTCTGTGCCCGGCACCGGAGCACTCGGTGAAGTATTTGTGGCAGACCCACGCGGACGGAAGCATTCGCACACCTCCATGTTCTGCAACTCTGCCCTCGATGCCGAGAAACCCGGCACTCCACCACCCTTCTTGAATTCTCACTGACGTGGCCTCCGATTCTGACCCCACACGACAAGTTCGTGAAGGGATCAGAGACTTCCTGGCATTGGTGGAATCTATCAGGAACCTGATAGAGAGGTCTGCCGGCTCCCCTGGCGCTGTCAGTGTGCACATGCGCACATCACTTTCCTGATAAGCGCCCTCCAAGCCAGCTGGGGTGGGGGGGTAGGGGTGGGGCCGCCAGGGTTTCTTTACCGGCAGCAGGACTTCCAGGCTGCAGTGCACTGGCTGATCTGGAAATGAAACAGGTGGCATTAAGTTCTATTTAGACAGCCTGGACACTCGGAGAAGAGGAAATAGAGTCTTATAGAAATGATTGACAGGCAAAGAAGTTGCAGGTGAAGAAAGAAAACGGACATTTATTGACTATTCGCTGTGCTGCAGGCACTGTGCCGTGTCACACGTATACACACCCATTGTCTCCTCCTTGCGTTCCTCCATCACCACAGACCAGGAAACTGAGGCACCAACATATAGGGAAAGGGCTGGTGGGGGAACCTAAGCCTGTTTGGCTCCAAGGCCTATATTTTCCACCACGATGTGCTTCCACAAAGGATCTTTGGCCCTTCCTGGTCTGACTCCAAAAGTAGGGAAGCTCATCCTGCCAGAGGTGGGAATATATTTGGCCTCGGGGGCCCGAGCCACGCAGCCACTTGTGTTTCTCATCAGGCCATCTAGCTGTCTGCTGAGGCCGGGCCACACAGGCGATTGTCATGCTGCCAGAGGGCAGAATGGATGCAAACCTATTCCATAGAAGACGTCTGTCTTCCACGGATTCCCTGGGCATCGTTTAATCAATAGAATCCTGCAATCTGTAAACTGAACTTACAGGACTCAGATACATGTGCCCATGTACACATACATGTGAGAAGTGTTGCTGTGAGCACCAATAGATTGAAGGTGAGGAACGGCTTTCGGGAGCAACACTTGGCTTGACTCCGAAGGATGCGTGAGAGTCGTCCGTTGGAAGAGGCTTAGATGGAGGAGGGTCAGTGAGAATGTTCCAGACAGAGGAAGTAGCATTTGCAAAGGTCTAGTGGGGGGATGGAGGAAGGCACACCTGTGTCACTCTGAGGACAGGCCAGTGGGGCTGGAGCTGGTAGAGGGGGAGGAGCCTGATGCCAGATGTCAGAACAACAACAGGGATTGAGTCTGTTGCCTTTTTCTAACCCAAAACTTTGTCAGGGGTTCTGGCAGCTTTTTGGTTGGCATTCTGCCCTGTCTTCGGCACTTGTCAGAGAGCTGTATTGACAAATAGAGGATCAAATTACAGATGTTTTCTAATGTGTGGATTTGTGCCCATAAGAAAATTGTTCTCTACCTTGTGTTCAGAGATCTACAGCTCTACCATGAGCAAGCGCAATTTTCACATTTTCTGTTTTCTCCATCAGGTCTCTTCTGAGTTCTAGCATCTCTTGCTGTTCCCATCTGTGTTTCTGTCTTTGGGGTAGAGCGTTTCTGAGGTTGAACTGGTGTTAAAAATCAAATTTCATGAAAAGGGTAGAACCATGAATATCAGATATCAGAATGACCATGTGGTAAAGATTTTATTTTCCTTAATCAATGAGGGGATCATTTGGAAAGAGCACACATCTATAGACCAGGAATCGTAGAAGAAATGTGCCAATGGAAGCAGAGCTGTTTGCTCCACAAGGGGAGGGGGAACTCAGTCAAACCTGCCTTGGACAGGGCAGAGTTTATGTGTCCATAGACAATTATTTGCGTTGCTATCACATATCTACAGTTTACAGAATGGTGAAATTGTTTCCATACAGTCAGAATCAGGTAGCCCAAAGAAGTATTCTTGAGTCTGACAGTGCAAATTTTTCTATGAAACCACACATTTACCCCTACGCTGGTGATCAGTGGTGTCTCTAGCACATTAGTGAATAAGGTATTATTGTTCCAGTTGAAATTGCAATATGAGAGAAAGATTTTCAAGGGTCTTTGATATGCGATGTCCTCTACTGGAGGAACAAGAATCTGGACATTTTCAGACACCGTAGTTGGTTGAAATAGCAAAGGTGAGATGCACTCGGTGGGGGCGGGGGGGGGGGCTTGAAGGGAGGAGCCTGTTAGACCAGAAACTGGGGGAATAAGGTCTGGATGTTATTCTTCAAATCATTACACACTTTCTGTGTGACCTTTGGGCTTGCCATTGACATGAGAAATAAGTGTTATTTGTAAACTGCGTTGAGGTTCCCTGATGAAAGGTACCAGTTCCCTGATGAAAGGTACCAGTTAACTCTGAGTGGTGTTATTAATTTGTTCAGCTTTGCCCTTTGTATTCCTGCTGGGATCTTGATGTCCTGGGTAGATTTGTCTTCCATTTCTTCGCTCTTCCCACCATTAGTTTCCACTGGAGCAGCTGGGTCCCCCACCATGAGACTAAGCATTTTCAATGGCTGCTTTGGGATATTTCAATTTACTCTGAAAATATCTGTTATAAAAAAAAAAAAGCCTAAAATATCCACCCCAGTTTCTATCCTTTCCTTTAAAATGTATAAGTAAATAGTTAATGGGATAATTATTCTAAATGTAGTAGAGCATCACGTTGTCTTATAAAACTTGCTATAAATTTAAAATTAGTCTTGTCAGAGCCTCACGGAAATCTTTGGCTGTGCCAGGCACGGCTCCAGTGACCCAGTGTTGCAGGTGGTGGAAAAGAAAATGCTGGAGCTTCCAGAAATTAAAAAAAAAAAAAAAAAAAGTATGGGAACATTTCTGAGATCTGTATATCTAGAATTGACTCTATTCCTATTAATCATGAGGGGGGGGTCTTCAGGAATATTTTCACTCTATGAAAAAAAGCCATTTATATAGGAATTTCGGTAACATTTACAATGTAATACATTGTGTGTCTCCTCAGCTTTTCTTCTCAAAACTGACTAGCCGTGGGAACGCACATAGTGGCTGGAAGACTTATTTTTCCTTTTAGCTGTGACATTTTAATGACTGCACTATCCCTCTGTTTCTCCCCTGAGCTGAGATAATATTCTTCTACAAAATAAGACATGCAATTCTTAACTTCTACTACACCAAATCCTCCATCCCTTGCTTCAACTGTTGAGTTGCTTTGGGTGACCCAGTATAGCAGGGAAAATTATTTTTGTCTTCACTGTCATGACAAGTTTCTATAATACTCACACGAGGCTGGGTTTTGGAGACTGCTTTCTTATTTCGAGACAAATGCAGGAGCGGGGAACAGCAGCAGCTTTTCAGTCCTGGGCACTAAATATTTGTTGCTTTTCGGGATGTAGTGCTAGGACTCAATTACACTTCGCACATTTATCATTCCACTTACTTTTGATACATTATTTCCCCAGCCATTCTAGCCACACGGATCTTCTGCTTCTCCATTCCTAAGGTTTTTATTATCTGTCCTACTGATAGCTCCATTTAGCCATAACAATCTGATATGATTGTCAGTCTATTTGTTGGGTATTCCTTTTGTCTCCCCACAAGACGTACATTTTTGTTAAAAGAGAAAATCCTTTTTCGCGTTTGTCTTTTGTCCTCTGTAACACCTAGCAGGTGGCCAGAGTCACTGTAGGTGCTGAGCAGATTCTTTCCAATTTCCTAAATGCAAATGGCATTGACTAGACTTGAACTAAGTTGCGTAGATAGTCACAAAGATCTAAACAGAGCACGTTGATTATATACATATAACCAGCAGGACTGACTTGAGGATGGGGGTGAGCACAGTGTGATCTAGCTGGATGGGCAGCCCCTGGCATTGATTAATGGAAGGGTTGGAAAGGACACATCTCTAGCATTCTTTTCCCCCTTGGATGAACTATTAGAAACTGAAAGATCTAAAGAGTCTGTTTCCCTGGGGATAACTGTAGACTTTTCAGGTAGCTTTGAACACCAGCACCCCGCCCCCCCCCCTTGACCCGTGGTGCTTCAGGTCAAGTGTTGAAGCAAGGAGACGAGTTAGAATGACGGTGTAATAATCTGGTGGAAGATGATGGTGCCTTGGACATGGTTTGGTGCTATGTGAGTTTTGAGAAGAGTGGCCTGCTGAGTCCATTTAGAAGGCATAGTCAGTTCTATGGATAAAGTATCAGGACCCTTCTAGTGATTCCAGAAAGTCCAGAGAATGAGTCCCAGGAGGAATGCCACTCAATTTTGGAGACACTTCCTGTCCCTGGAGGCAAGCTCTCAGAGGTGGATCTTGGGCACTGGTATCTCTGTTATGGTCTGTCCCAGCTTCTCTGATGGGTTGGCATTAGGACCATGTGATCCTTTTAGCTAATTCCTCTCCCTGGCGAGGCAGCATCAGTCATTCAGAAGTTGGAAAAATGCGTCCGGTGTCTGCACAGGCCCCCCCCATCCTGGCCCTGGCACATCATGGAAAAACTATCTGGGGGTAGCCTCTGCCTCTTGCATTAGTGGGCCTCTTTATTGTGAGGGGCCCCAGAATCTGAACTGCAAGGGGCACAGGTCCGGGGGGGGGGTGCTCCTTCTTGCCAGGATTTGGCCTGGAGCTCAGCCCCGAAAACACTGCCAATGGAATGGGCTGTGCCAGTAGCTCCTCACCCCTCCTGTCCTTCCCTGCATGAGGGAGGGATTTTTCCAGGGTGAGGCAAGGATCTCTATAAGTCAAGGATGGCTTGCTGAGAAGATCTCAGTAGGTCCCAGGGCAGAGACAACAAAGAGAAGGGATAAACTGGGCAGCCACCAGATATCTCAGGAAGGAGTGGCAGTTGGAAGATTCCCAGCTCTGTGCCATTAACTGCTGTGGGAAGTTGGGCAAATGACCCAGTAGCCCTGGGCCTCAGTTTCCTCAGCTATAAAATGGGGATAATAGTAACAATAGCTATTTTTTTTTTTTGGAGATTAAATATGTTATTGTAAGTGAAGTATTTAGGATAGTTCCTGGCACAAAATGTGTACCATATACATGTTCGCTGCTATTAACATTATATTAGTAATTTGTTATATAATATATATTATATTAAGGTATTATATAGTTATTATGTTATAAGTATCCTCCCAAGCCAGGGCCAGTCACTAGCTTTTTGATTCCCGCCTGCTTTGGATTTGGTTCAGGTGAGTTGCTGGATCAGCCTGTCCGAATCCTGCATAGACCTCACTCCTAATTCAAACATCTTGAACTGAGTACCCACTAAGCCTGGATCTGTGCAGGAAACTTCACACACACGAGCCACAAGCCTGCGACGTATGTTTCAGAGGTGAAGAAACTGAGGCCCAGAGGGTTAAAGTCTCATGGGACCAGACGGGTCGGGTTAAAATCAGGTTCCCTGAGTATAAGCCCAGAGTCCTCTCCATGACCAGTGTAGACAGTGCCAGGTTGGCAAGTTCTCCCTCATGTCTGCTGTATATACCCGTTGCTGTGGGAGGCACTCCCAGACAGTTATTCTTGACCTGGATCAAGAGTCTGAGTTTGCAGGTCTGGGGCCAGACTGGGTTTGTGCATGTCACCAGGCGCCTCTGAGAGCTTCCGGTATGGCAGGTGTACAAAGGGTGCCTGCCGAGGGGTCTTATTATGGAGGTGATTATCAAATTAAATCAGAGTGCATAGCAGGCACCAATTCTGTGCATGTCTGCTATGCCCACTCTGAGCAGCAGCCCGGTTAACCATGAGACCCATGATACACATGTTGCCTGTAGGGACAGGAGTGGCTGGGACAAGCTGGCAGGATTTGTGACTGTGGAGAAGAGTGAGGATGGAGCATGGAGGGGCACCATTTGAGGAGGCGCAGGGGTGGAAGGGGTAGCACGTGGCAGGGATAGTAAGGACTCCCATGGGCACTTTCCCCACTTTCTGTGCAGAACTGAGGGCCTTTTCCTGCAAAATCAGTGGTTTTTCCACGGTGCATTCTCAGCTTTCACCAAGGGGACCCTTGGAGGGGACATGGGAGGTGGCATAACTTTTGGTAAGACACGTGGGAGAAAGGGGATTGTGTGAATGGGTGGGACGTTTGTGGGCGCCATTCTCTTTCTCCTGGGGGCAGTGTTGCCCATTCCTCTCACCTCCTTCTTGCCCTTCTGCCGAGTGATGATGGCTGTCAGCAGTATAGCCTGCTGAGAACTTCCTGCAGGAGTGGCTGATGTCCATCCGCTTCAGGGATTTTGTTGTGGTTTTATAAGTCTTGGGCTTGTGAGTAGCTTGGCCAGCTGTGCCCTCTTTGAGGGACAGCCACTGGGACTATGACAAGTTGAAGGCAAGCCCTTGGGCTTTTCCTTCCCTCCTTGTCGTCCAGTCTCCATATTTTGCCTTTGCCTCTGCTTATAGTCGGGCCTTGGACAAGTGATTTCCTCTCTGGGTCCCTAAATGCAAGCCCAGTGCTAGATGTCCTTGATGATTCCTTCCCAGAGTAACATTCAATGACTTTTTGGAATTCTTGGAACCATCCTTGGTGTTCAGTTCTCTTGGCTTTAATACCTTCACTATTAGGTACTATCAGAGCTCACTGTCTGAGCAAGGGCCCAGATTCCTGGGTTCATTCCCCTTTGAACCTTTGAACCTCCTGCTAAACTGGAGCTAGTCCAAAAGTCAAGAAGGGAATCCTGATGCCTGGAGCCATTCTCAAACATCTGTTTATGAACTTTCCATTGGTAAAGGCTCTCTGAGGTCAAACCCTTCCAAATAGGAAGAACCCACTGTCTACGTAGTTGACCATCCATGACCATCCGTTAACCACCCATGAAGGAGATTCTCAGATGATAAACCCTTCTGTACACCTGATAATCATTGCCAATGTTTTTCACGAAGCACATATCTGAACAGGGACCTTAGGGTTAATCACTGGGTGTTGGGGCACCTGGGTGGCTCAGGAGGTTAAGCAGCCAACTCTTGATTTCGGCTCAGGGCATGATCTCGCAGTTCGTGGGTTCGAGCCCCACATTGGGCTTTGTGCTCACAATGCTGAGCCTGCTTTGGATCCGCTGTCTTCCTGTCTCTGCCCCTTCCCTATTTCTGTGCTCTCTCTCTCAAAAATAAATAAATGTTAAAAAAACAACAACAACACTGGGCGTGAACTGCAGAGAAAGCAACAAACATCACCCTTTCATTTAGAGGGACACAGTTTCCTGGGACGGTGGACACTGTGGCAAAAGCCAAGTCTACTTCCATCTCTATCTCTATCACTTCTTGTCTCAGCTTCTCTCCCTACAAAGCTCCCCATGAGCTTGCTTGTAGCAGTGAGGTTTACCATCCAGTAGAAAAGAAACCCTAGGTCAGTTGGTTAATAGACCAAACTTAGCTCCATTTCCTCTGATAATCAGTAATTATTAATCACCTGCATTCTCCCCAAAGCTGTATACAGTCCTTTCTTTTGTATCTCTGGGACAGCAAATGAAACCAGGATTAGCCAGCCAAGGTTTGTGATGCCTGGTATGCTTGTGTTTGTGTTTTTGGCTTACAGGCTGCCTTTGCTAGGATGAAATTGTGGGCCTTCCGCTGGGCATGGCTCAGCAAGTCTGCTAGTGTCTGTGCTTTATTGGGCAATAAATTAATACAGAGCACTGCCAAGGAAAGAGATAAATGGATAGGACAGCAAACACATTTTTAACAAGGAAAATGGCTTTGTTTCTCAGTAGCATCATTTAAATGATTAGCTCAGTAATTGTGCAGGTTCCTTGATTGGGAGTGGGGGAGGGGATCCTGATTGAACGCATCTCTGGGAGGAACTGTGCGGGCATCCTCACTGCCTGTGGGGTTTTGCGGAGAGGAGGAGGTTCCTGGGTCCTGGGAGAAGCTTGCATTTTCGTCACGAGTGACACAAATTCTGCCTGGGTTTTCAGCCTATAAATAGCATGTGGTTCACGGAGGGCTGTACCTGCAGGCTATAATCAGGATAGTCACACTTGAAGGAGTTAGGAGAAATCTTTTATGATTTGTCATGGTCATTAACTGCATCCTATGGTTAATAATGGCGAGAGGGAAGGAGCAAGGAAAAGATAGACCCTGAGAGAGGAGGCTTCTTGTTTGCAACAAAGATCTCACAAAGCCCGGAGAAATTCTAGATTTCAGCATAAGGCAAGACCCTCAAGACTCAAGTGAAAGGCAACAGAAAAGAGAAAGTAAACCCCTCCCTTTCCTGTACGTACATGTAAGCACCAGATTGTACATGTCTTGTCATAACTAATGTCTAGGAAGGGTGTTCTCCCCACCAGGACATCAACTGCACAAAGGCTCTTTGTGCCTTGTTCTCTGCAATTTCCCTTGTGCTGGGAATGTCGCCCAGCTTATAGTAGGAGATCAGTAAACATGTGTGAACAAAATAAATTATAAGTGGACTGTTTTCCACCCTCCATATTCTACCCATTATTCCTTCACAGCTTAATTATACTTCAATCATCTCCTTCCCGACAGCCCCGGCCTGAATGGCCATTCTCTCCTCTGCTTACTTGATTAACAGTACTTTTCTTTTTGCAAAAAAAAAAAAAAAGAATTGGAAATTGAGTCCTTGGTTTGGGCCATCTTTTCTATTGTCTCAATTTGATATTAAACTCTTACGGTATTGATCTTTTTTATATCCATTTCACAAACCTTTTCAGGTTGCTATAAAATTTTTATCTGCATTTCTCTAGGAATAGATGAGTTGCATAAATGTGAATTCAATTTATCTTGCAAGGATAATAGCTTATCATAATAGACCCTTCATGTAATAAGTACATCAGAAAATAATTTTTGCCTTTATAAGATTTTTTTTCCCACTTCAAATGATTGGTCTATATGCTTAATCGCTCAAGAACTCAGCTTTCTGTAGAAATTGAATTTATGTTTGCATGTGACCAACCTGCTAATTTTTGTTTTAGAAAGACAGGGAGAGAAAAAGAATGGGAAGGAGGCGGAGGAAGAGGACAAAAGAGAGAAAGAAAATATGGATGTATACTGATGCCCATAGCTTACTTTATTATGAGTTTTGAGGGCTTACTTACAGCTATCTTATAGAAAATATTTACAAAAAGTAAGTGCCATAGGATGTAAATTGGAGAAGAGGGAAGACAAATTTAATGCTTCTTCTGCCTTAGGGGGTATATCTTGGTGACTTCTGATAAAGGGAACTTTTCAAGCTTTTCTCATCTCTGGCGCTTATAATGTTTTCATGTATCTCTTCTTGGTAGGGGGTTTAGAAGAAATGGCAGCTCTTTGCCAAGGAATTGCTTTATTGGAACAAATCATTTGCAATAGTAATGTGTTTACTAAGATAAGTGCCATTTTAAATGTAGCATGCTGTACCCCTGGCAAAGAATCTTAAAGATGACTCAAAGCTTTTTTGAAACACTGCCATATAATTAAAGACAACCAACTTAATGATCTAACATTTAGCGTTGTTTTTTACAATTTTACTCCTAGACTGGAAAATAGTTACAAAAATAGCTTCATTTAATTAGAAGGAGAAATATGACACACATATAGATGCATGTATATGTATGTATTTACTTCATTTTAGAAATTATCATTTGTAGAAATAGTCCACTATGTGTGACCAAGTAAACTAATTTAGGGACTCTGCTTTATACTTCCCATTAATTCATCAACAAGTATTCATTGAGGATGTGCCTCATGCTGGGCATTAAGAAGGGGAACGTAACATTCAGGACATAACCTCCAGGGGTTAGTAGTCTAGTTGAGGAGACAAGACATATACACAAAAATAGTTAACCATATGTATCAAGTACTATGGAATGGAGTGTCCTCAAAATATGAAAAATGAAATGTGCTTTGGAATACCAAGCAGAGAGAAGTGGGGAATATATACATTAAGGAGGGCATTTACTCGTTTGTTCATTCATTCAGCAATTCCATGTAAAGCATTTGCTATGTTCCAGCCACCGACTTAGGTGTTGGGGTTATAGCAAACACAAAACAGACCAGGCTTCTGTCCATACAGTTTATCTTATCTTGAGGTTGGACAAGCAATAAACAAGTAACAGGAAATAAGCAAAGTGATTCCAAGGAATGATAAGCCAATGAAGGAAATGAGGTTGTGCTAGGGGACAGGCCAGCGCTATGTGTACCTGTGTGCTCACTTGCACACCCATGACGCAGCTTCAATAAGGATAGTCAGGGAAGGCTTCTATGAGGAGCTGGCCTGAGATCAGGCCTGAAGAAGGAAAGGGAGCTTGCGAATGGGGTGCGAATTCTATCCTTGCCTTGAAGAACCAGGAAATATGATTTGGAGGATGGGAAAGGGATAGACATTGCAGAACATTTCAGAATATCTGAGCTCCTTTTTCCCTAAGGTCTGGGGTTGCAGTCCTCTGCAAGGTAAGGACTCAGTGAATATTTCTCAAGTGTATCTGTGAATGACTCTGGCAGTCAGAAAGTTGGTAGCCATTGGCAGGCAAGTGATATATATATATATACACATACATATATATATATACGTATATATATATACGTGTATATATATATACGTATATATATATATGTATGTGTATATATATATACGTATATATATATATGTATGTGTATATATATATATGTATGTATATTCATCTTTCAGTAAGATCATTCTGGAATAAGAGATATCAGTGCGCTAAGTGCCAATCGGCAGGCATCCTGCTGGACATTTACTTATTTAACATTTATTTATAGAGCACTTACCACATACAAGACACTGTCTTGAGTGCTTTACAAATATTAATTTATTTAATCTTTAGAACTCTTTGAAGTAGCCACTCTTGTTACCTCCTCTGACAGATGTGGGGACCAAGCTATAGAGAGTGGTCTACTCAAGGTCACGTGGCTGATAAGTGTCTGGGTACACAGTCTAGCCCTTAACCACTGTGCTTCCTTTCCATAAGAGGAGGGGCCACCCACATCACTGAGAACATTTCAAAGTGTCCTCATCCTGGATTGGTAGAAAGAGAGGTGGGACCTTTTCAGTTGGTTAAGGGCCCTAGAGCAATACTGCCCAGAAGAACTCTCTGTACAAAGATGAGAATGTTCTCTCTGTGCTATCCGGTACAGTAGCCAGTAGCCTGTGTCTGTCGAGCACTTGAAGTGTGGCTAGTGTGACCGAAGAACTAAGTTTTCCAATTTTATTCAGTTTTGGTTCATTTCAATGTGAACCTCAAAACGGAAGCAATCTGGGGGCTCCTGGGTGGCTTGGTCGGTTAAGCGTCCAACTTCGGCTCAGGTCATGATCTCATGTTCCGTGAGTTCGAGCCCCGCGTCGGGCTCTGTGCTGACAGCTCAGAGCCTGGGGCCTGTTCCGGATTCTGTGTCTCCCTCTCTCTCTGACCCTCCCCCGTTCATGCTCTGTCTCTCTCTGTCTCAAAAAATAAATAAACGTTAAAAAAAAAAATAAAAAAAAAAAAAAAAACGGAAGCAATCTGAACTGTTTTTCTGTTAAACACAGCTATGTTGTTTCACTAGGACTAATTTTCACCGAATGCCACAACCATTGCATCACATAAGACACTGTTGTATTGTAGTAGGTGTGGTGGGTGCACAGGCTGTTTCTAGAAGCCCCTTAATAACATTCAACCTTGACTGCGTTGTTGACATAAAAGTATTTTGCCCCTGTGGGGTTAAATGTGAAATATATTAAGCATAAATATCACCTACTTTTTAATTTTTTTAATATGTGGCTACTAGGCAATTTAAAATGACAAATATATGGAAACCAATTTGACAATAAATTTCATGTAAAAAAAACAGCAAATGTAGTCATTTCTATTGGATGCCACTGGCCTGAAGTTCACCCTCAGGCCACTGGATCGGGTGCTCAGTCAAAGGGAAGTACCTATTATGTTTTTGGTGGATACTGAGCCATCGTCCCGATCGCCAGTTCTCCATGGACCCCTGGGCCCTCACATCTTCATTCCATTTCCCAGGGACCAATGGGTGCTGTTGTAACATAGGTTTTGCAGACGGAGTGCCAGGAGACAGAGGTTTGTGGGAGCTTATACATTGCACGTGGCCCCCATTTTGCTAAAAAAGATGTGGATTTGGTTGGAGTTGCAGAATCTTTGAACCAGATCCTACTCCTGCTGTTCTGCTCTTGCCTGTTTCTTTAGCTGGGACGGAGGCCTGCATTGCCACTGGCAGGAAGCAGCTGTCTACCTCTTCCCTCGCATGAGGGCCCAATGCTGCACCTGGACCCAGAGGTGCCAAGGAGCAGGGGTGAGGTGGCTGTGCTTGCAGGAAGCCACTGCCAAAGCACTTGGGCTACTGAAATGCAGGCAGCAGCAAATGTTCCCATCAGTGAGGGCCTCTGGCTCAGGCCCAACCCCCGCATGCCATCTGTGTCCCTAGAGGTCTGGAATGCAGCAGCCTCCCCGTCAGCCTTGGTGTCCAGGAAGGTTGTGGGTGTGTGCGAGAGAAGTGGGGGTCCTCAGCAACTGGGTTAACTGAGGACCACTCTTCCAAGGTCATTCAAGTGGAGATTTTGGAGAACTGGGTAGTTTCTCCCTTTGCCAGCGCAGAACCCTGACTCTCTGTGTTGGGCTTCCATTTACCCAGCCTCCTGACTGGTGCATATTCTTCCCCAATACCTTAAGATCCTTCCAAACCACTGTTGAGGTTACTGCAGTTCTCATATACATGTAATGAGTGATTTTACCCAGGCTGCACATTGGAATTACCTGAGGAACTTTATTTTATAATATATCAGAAAAATACTAATGCCTTGTCCTACCTCCCAGAGATGCTGGTGTCATTGCTCTGGGGTATAACTTGGTGATCTGGGTTTTAAAAATTCTTAAGTTCTCCTTTTCACAAAGGAACTGATGTATTAAATGGGCCTTTCTCAGAATGTGTCAGAATTTACAGGGAAGGGGGTACAGTGTGCTTGTTGAAAATGCAGATTTCTGAGTCATCTCTTAAGCCTTTGGAATAAGAATATTTAGAGAATTTTAAACAAATGTTTAACAAAAACAGAATTTTTGACAAATAGCCCCAATGGATCACAGGTACACTGTGTTGTCAACATCACTATATTAAATCATTAACAACTTCATATGGATTTTTTTTTGTTATCCCTTGTGCATTTTAAAAGGGCCAAGAAAGAAGGTTAATGCAAAATTCAAAGGAAGTAATCTCTAATGATTCTCACTGTTAAATTTAGACTTCATAAAAGAATTTTCCATTATGGGGGATAAGACTGGAAAATATGCCAATAATGTATACATAAAGCAGTAAACATACAGTTTCCTTGGGGATGGGAGAGAGGGTTGCTTATGGTTTGGGGGACAAGTGGGATTCGTGCTTACCTTTTGTGTCCCGGTTGGCGGCAGGGGGTGGGGGGGGGCGGGGGTTCTGCCATCAAAGCTATCCAAGAAAACCTTCTAGCCTTGATGCTTCTTCACCAAGGAACTCCAAGAAAGCTGATGGAACCCCACAAAGTTCCACCAGGGGAAGGTTTGGCAGTTGCTGACAGCCTCATAACCTGAAATTCAGAAACTTGCTTTGGTATCATGGATTAAAAGAACAAAGGTAGAGAGTCAAGCCTCTGAGACCCAGCTCTGCCTCTTGCAGAAGACATTTAAATTCCCTGTGACTCAGTTTCTCTATCTTCAGAAAAGAGATACCTCTTCCTGCTTGAGAATAGCGGGTCCTCATTCAGTTCAACTCAGTCAGTGTTTAACCCTGCCCTCACTCTGCCCTGTCACAGTGAGTGCATAACAGCACCTTGGTCCCTCCATCCACTCAGGAAATGTTAGTGGGACAATGGTTAAGAAGCTTTGGATGTGCTGTTTTCTGTGTGTAAAATGCTTGTCTTCTTCTAGTTAACTCCTTCTTATCCTTCTTCCCTGGGGAAGCCTCCTTGGACCCCACAGTTGACAAAGCTCTCCATTCCTTCTTTTCAGAGTCCTCTTTGCCATGTACAGTTTTTACTCTGTAGTGTGACCATTGGTGGAGTGTCTTTCTTTCCTCTAGGTTGTAAGGTTCATGAGGGCAAGGGTCCTCTTTGGTTCTCTGCTGTATATTCAGGCCTAGCACAAAGCTTGGTATGCAGTAGTTACCCAAATAAGTGTTTATAGAATGAATGAATGAATGTATGTATGAAAGGTGGAGACAAAGACACACTTTCTGCCCTCAAGGAGATCATGGACAAGAGGCTGAGAGAAAACTGACGACTATAGTCAGGAATGTGAGACATGATTTGATAAAGTCTGCTCAGAGTCTTTTAGGAGTTGCCTTCAGTGAAGCATCAGATGAAGTTAGGGAATGCTGAGAGTTGTTACCTTGTCTGCTTCTCAATGGTTTGATTTTTCAATAGAATAAATGGAAGGAAGGAAGGGAAGGAGGGAGGGAGGGAGGAAGGAAAAAGAAACAAGGCTTTAAAAAAATCCAATCACCCTGTGTAGTTGAAATAGCATTTGAAACAAAATGTGGAATGGCAATGTAAAATGACAATTGTGGCTGCTTCCGGAGAGAACGTGTCAAGAGAACGTGCCAAGCAGACCTGCATTCTTAGGAAGGTCAGTCAGCCCAGAGCACACAGGGAAGCCAAATTAGTGCCAGATGTTTCTTGCAGGGAGGTGGAGCTTGAACCAAGGGAGTTGGTTTGCCTTTCCTCTCGCTTAGACACATCTGGGGGAAATGGTCAGAAGCCTTATCTTTGGTTCCATTGATTTTAGAAGCTTTGTGGGCAACTAGTCTTTAATGCTGCTTCGTTACAACAGTAAAGGAAATAGTTTATTGATAAGCTTCTGTGTTCCATTTGTGGGACTTTTGGATTACTTTGTCTAGAAACAAGTCTTCTCAGCCACATGGTTACAAGTCCTAGTTGAAGCACGTCTTCAGAAATCTAAGCTTGCATATTGGAAGTGGGGGCTTTATTAGTTTTATTAGCAGTAGTGGTATATCTAAATTCTTGGGATTCCTTCTATGGAGAGGATTCATCAACTTAGTTAAAAACAGCAAACATGTTGCTGGCATTATCAGGTGCATTTAACTAGAGTATGAAAATTATTTTGAATAATATTTCAAGACAGAGTTCTGACCAGTTTTCTCCCTTTTGGAAGCCTTCAAAATTTATAGATATTTTAAAGGAATTTTGTCCATATAGCACATCCCCAAAACAATTTAAAATGTTTTTACACCCATCTTCAAAGAAGACAGAATGTCTTCAAAAGAGTGACTTTGAAATTTTTTTCTGATGGTTTAAAGCAATGATTCTTAAAATGTGGTCCCTGAATCAGCCACATCAGCCTCGGCTGGAAGATGTTACAGATGCAAATTCTCAGGCTCTCCCAGACTTATTGAACTGGAATCTCTGGGATGGGACTCAGCAATGTGTGTTTTAACATGCCCGGCAGATAATCTGATCCATACTCCTATTTGACAACCACTGTTCAGCTGCCGCACAAATGTCTCGAAAGGCTTTTGATGCTGGGAGCCTCATCTCGGCATCTGTCATCCTACTTTGCACAAAAGTCAAAGCTAGAGTTTACATTTGATAAAGCAAATTTGAGCATTGTCTCCTGCTCTGTACCCCATGCCAGCTCAACCCTGAGTCTGTAGTGGGCACTTGGCAACCACGTGCAATGATGAATGAATGGATAGCCGTAGAATGGTGCGAGACATTCAGAGGAATGAGTTCTTGTGCAGGAAGATCTTATAATGGAGCGGACAGGGAGGGGAATTTGGTGATCAAGCTGAGGCAGTGCTGAAATGCGTGGCCGGATTGTGGCAAGAGCTCCCAAAACCCTGAGAAGGTGATGGTACTCCCCCAGGTATAAACTGAAAAGTTGGAAAACCCGTACGAAGACTCAAGGACGTCCACCTCGATTCTGATTTCTCCTTCATAACTGTGTCAACCTTCATAACTGTGTCAAAGCTCTTAAAAATAGGAAATAAAAAGTTCTTCCATGTTTTCTGGCTCCTGCCTTGCTGAGGACAGACTGTGTGTGTCTGGTCTGTCCGTAGAGAGACTGAAGTATGAAGGAGACCTGAACATCATACACATGCTCATCCTCTTTTTTTTTTTTTTTTAAGTTTGTATGTATTTATTTTGAGAGAGAAAGTGTACGTGTGAGAGAGGGCAGAGTGGGGGGGGGGGTGGTCGGAGAGAGACAATCCCTAGCAGAATCTGCACCATTAGTGCAGAGCCCGATGCAGAGCTTGAACCCACAAACGAGACCATGACCCGAGCTGAAACCAAGAGTTGGATGCTTAACAGATTTGAGCCATCTAGTCACCCGCTCTTACCCTTTTTAAATGGCCTTGAAAAGACAGTAAATGGCATTACATAGACAGTCCCCTTTCTCCTCTTTTGTATCTAAACTAAGTGTGAGGCTGAGAGAGGCAGGAAAGCTATATTACCTGATCATGCTCCCATCCCTCCTTCCCTAACATGTGCCCCATGGGAGGGGAACTTGCGGTTTTCTGATTGTTGGTGTCCTGTAAGCCAGAGCCCTAGTTATGCTGTGCGCAGTATTAGCATCTGATCATCACTGGGTAACAGGGAGATGCATGAGATGTTGCAGGAAGTAGGGCGATAGCTGGGGCTGTAGTCCAACCTTTCTAAATTAACAGCGATGCAGTGTTTGGTGGGGCATCCACCCCCATGCAGGACAACCATAATTACATATGGCGACATTTGTACCGGTGACCTTTGCCTTCTGATCTTCCATGCTGTCGGGGTGGGAATTTGTGAGTGTGAGGAATGCTATCTTGTGAAGATTCCTACTTCTTTCAGGATAGGTAACTTCTTTGTAAGAATATAATAGTACATTAAATATATATATTATATATTATATATATATTTTTAGTATAATATAGTATATATACTATATATACTATAATAGTATGTTATATATATAAATATATATTTCTTTTTTTTTTCAATCTGAGGTGAGGGAAGGAGGGAGATATATCAGAGGTGGACAGGCTAGAACCTTCTCTTTGGAGACTTGGGTCTCAACCCACTATAAACTTTAGTAAAAGGGGCCTTGCTGCTTTCATTCTCATCTAGATGGCATTTGCCAAAGCCAACCCCTTTGTTATGGTCCCAAAAGAGGAAATGGAGTGATTTTGGAACCAAGTACATGAACATGAAACTTCATGGTCAAACCCAGTGTGGGGTGGGTGACTGATTCTGAAGCCTGGTCAATGTTGGTGTCAATGTTTTATTGCCAATTGAATGGTTATTTATCATCTTTGGCCAACTTTCTTGATGTGGAGGGCTTTTGGTGGCATTGCTTTCTAGGGTGCATTGACAATCCTTTTTAAAACAGCACTTTGGTGGCAATATCATAATTGTAAAAGATGGAAATTTTAGGTTGTTCTGGGATGACTTTAAGGTCCTACTAAGGACCTTCCCTTTTGTGGTAAAGAGCAAATTCTTTTAAAACTCCCAGTCATATCTGGGACTTTAGCTACAGTTACCAAAAGACAAAGTTGGTTCTGGCTCTAGTTAGAAACTCTGATACCTGAGAAATTCTTAGCCCCCTTTTTGTATCAGTACTAGATGAGTCTGGAAGTGGGAAGAGAAGGTAGGTAGGAACCCATGTAAGTTCTCTGTGGCTAAATGGCAATAGATTCTGGAACTAAGGGAGAAATTCCAGCTTACTAAGGGATAAGAGCAAACATCCCAGAGAGGTAAGAGTCACCTGCACATAATACAAGTTTCTCAGAGGTACCCTCTGCCATTGAAAGGAGAGATATTAGTATCCCTCTGGAAAGGTGATTATGTTTGAATTTTGACATTTAAATATACTGCTGGATTCTGCTCGCAGATTCTCAGAATTTTCCTTCTATTTTTATTGTGATTAAATTTATTGTGTGTAAAGTTTGCAATTTTAGCCATCTGTAAGTGTATAATTCAGTAGCGTAAGTACATTCACAATGGTGTACAACCATCACCACTCTCCATTTCCAGAAATTTTTGATCAGTCTAAACAGAAACTCTATACATATTAAACAATAACTCCCTGTTCCCTCCCCTGGGCCTGGCAACCACCATTGTACTTTGTGTCTCCTTGAACTTGATGACTCAAGGGGCGGCATGCAAGTGAAATCATGCAATAATGGTCCTTTTGTGTCTGTAATATTTCACTTAGCATAATATCTTTAAGGTTCACCCATGCTGTAGCATGTGTCAGGATTTTTTTCCTTTTCAAGGCTGGTTTTCCATTGTACATATAGATCACATTTCGTTTATCTGTCATCTATCAATGGACACTTGGGTTGCCTCCAAAGCTGTTACGAACTTGGGTGTACAAGAATGTTTGAGTCCCTGCTTTTGCTTCCATTTTTTGCCTAAGAATGGAAGGATTTGAGAAGTAGGGCAAAGGTGGCCATAAATGTAGTCCTTGGTGATGGTGAGTGGCAACTGGTGACCTGACAATGCTCCAGAAGTTTTCTCATCTTATGAAACTAATTAAATTAAAAATCCAGTTGGCCAGCCCCACATGCACTTAAGCCAGGACAATTTCCCCCAAAGCTCATTAGCTGCAAAGTTGGGAGCTTCACCAGCAATTGGAACTTTTTCCCCTGGATTTTTCAGTAATTAGACAGGAAAGGTCTCTCAAACTTTCGACCTCGAATGGAACATTTTATCTTGCTTGCCAGTGCGCCAGTTTAATGCTGTTGGTAAAAATATGTGAAAATCAACCTTTTAAGTTTTGTGATGCAATGATATAAGATTTCAGTGTCATTAAAGTTCGATTCTCAGGAAGGTCACAGGCTTTAGGGAAAGTTTTCTGACTCAGTGTTACAATGGCTTTCCATCATTTCGGTTTTTTGTTTCAGTTATAATAAGTTGAGACCTTCAGAGGAGCACATTTGAGCTCTTCTGTATTTTGTGTTGTACAAAGTGAAATGAACATGGTCAACAAAACCCAAGATGTAAGATAGTTGACAGCTTCATGGCATTTGGGAAACACTGACCTGCAAAAATTCACACAACCTGTGCCCTGGAGTTATATCAACATGAGCCCCCACGAGACAAGAGATTGGGCAACTGACTTATAATTAATGCCCCCGATTCTTCTTTGGGGGAGGGGGAAAGAAAGAAGGACCCAGACCCTTTTTATCTATTCCATACTAGTCAAATTCTTCTCTGCCTTCTTCAAAAAGCTCATTATTGTACTTAGTTTGTCTATATATAAGCAAGCATATGATTTACAATAAGATTGTCCTTAGTAGCTTACATTAAGGAGCCCTATTATTTTCCAAGGTTTCTTTTTATCTACGGTCATTTTGAAATTAGCTAACTTGGAAATGGACAGAGACACATTACTAGGAATGTAGTTGGTTAATAAATATTAATAGAGACCCAGTATTTGTGATTAATTAATGGAGTATAGGTTTATCTCCGTGTTCCTTACAGCATGTATTATGTATACATACACATCATACAGATATTCATGTACTACTTATACACTTACCTTTACATTAGTTTGTGTCTCACCTCCTAATGACATGTACTTCATTGTGTCCCCACGCATTCCTGGTCCTGACCCTAAATTCTCAACTTCTTCATGTAGCACTCCTGACATCCACCACCTTAATTGAACCTGTTATTCACAAAGACATGGTTTCCCTCTCTTCTCTCATGTGGATGGCTTATTTCCTCACAGTCCAGGGACCCCCTGGACACTCTGATCCTCCATAGCCTCTTCCATCTTTGTGCAAAACCTTTTCTCTTGAGGCTCCTGCTGTACAACTGAACTCTCACCCTGTCTGCTCTCCCCGATGCAGGCTCCTACCCACAGGCTCCTCTGCCATTCAGGGTGATTCCATCCCCGTCCCTTCTCCCTGCCGCAGCCCCAGCCATCCTTGCTGGGTCTTTGGCACATGATTCTCCTCGCTAGCCCCCGTGCATCCTAGATCCTTAATTTCTTCAACCATGATGCTGTCTAGCCCCGCTCCACTCCAGCCACGTGTCCCTTGAATCCTGCCTTCACAGGAAACTATACCTCACCTTCTTCTGGGGTTTGAAACTCCACAAAGTCTCACTCAGTGAAGGTCCATGTCTTTCCAGCTTTCTTTTGCTTTCAGTAGACCTGGTCCCCAAACTTATTCTCCAGTCTTTTCTCCAAATACACATTTATTTGACAAATATCGATTGAGACACTTTGCCAGCTTCTGGGAGTTTAATGATGAATAAAAATGGACACGTAACCTGTCTTCATAGAACTTGCAGTCCAGCAGAGGAGAGAGAAATTGATCAAATGATTGCACACAAAAATGTAAAATGGTTGCTGTGCTAAGTGCTACAAAGTGCCCACTGTGCTTATGGGGGACCTTCTTGCATTAAGTGACAAGAAAGTGGCAGCAGAACTGAGATCTGGAGGATGAAAAGTATATGACCTGAGGTAAGACTTCCAGGAAGAAGAAAATGCTTGTGCAAAGGCCCTGTGGTAGTTGGGAGTAGGGAGGCACACATGGTGAATAAGGACTAAAATTTCTGTTAATTGGAATTTATAACAGAGGAAAGAGGCCAGAGTTTTCAGAGTCTTTTAAGCTGTGTTAGAGATTTTCTTTTTCTTCATACTAAAAGCCATGGAAGTCATTTGAAGCAATATAAGGGGGGAGGGCCCTCTCTAATTTATATCTTGTGTCCTAAAAATCCAGTCCATTCTATAGTGAGTATGGTTTTAAATATTGTATTTTTGGAAGGACCAGATTTAAAAATGCCCCCAAAGGCATCGACATTTTCACTAGGCTTCCTAACATTTGAATAAAACACAGTTTTCTCTTATCTGGAAGTCCTATATGTATTTTATAATTCTAAATACTGACTACTGAAAGCACTTCTTTCTTCTTCCTTTCTTTCATCTTGAATACATCTGTACTTAAACTGTTGTTTGGAGTCTTGGCTTTCAGTGAATCAGTTTACTGCATTTTTTGGTAAGCACTTCATAAGTCAAAAGTATTGTGCCAGAATGTTATTTTGGAAACTTAGGGGACCTTTGGATGTTTAAACGGCACTGTCAAAATATTGGTTTTATATTTTACAAATCTTTTGTTATTTAGGATAACAAAAATATCTTTCTTTGTAGCAAGATTACATCTTCTCTTGAGAGTGATTTAAGGGTGAGGCAAACATTACTGACCAGATTGCGAAGAAAAAAAAAATATCCTTCTTTTTTTTCCCTTAAGAAAACACTGATACTCAGAGTGTGAGTTTCTCTGGGCAAAACTTACAGAAACATAGGCTTTTCGAAGAATCATAGGGGCAGGAGGAGAGGAGACTGGGTGAGACCATCCCTCAATTCCGTGTAGCAATAGCAGAAAGAAGCACAGAGCCAGGAGAGAGCTAGTCCGTGGCCCCTCCAGATTTTGTTGTAGTTTTGTGGGATGGCAGGCTGCACGAGCGATTGATTGTGCTACTGGAAACACAAAACTATGAATCCAAGTGTCCATGGTATTCCCACTTGTGATTATCTGAAAGAAACATGCCCTCTGACACGAATTAGTGACACACATAATGGCCATCAGGCTGAATTACAGTTATGCGTGAATGGCATCCCACTGACTTCAAAGAGCGCTGCCTTTTCAAGCCAAACGTTTTTAGTTCTTTTGCTTTGTGCCATGACCTGGCAAGGTCCTGATCTGATAATCATCTGTTCCAATTCCCCATTTCACAGATTGGGAAGCTGAGTCCTGGAGATGTTCTGTGATATGCTCAAGAGCATACTGCTCTCTAAAAAAAAAAAAAAATTAAAAAAAAAAAAAAAAAAGGGCGCCTGGGTGGCTCAGTCGGTTGAGCGTCCGACTTTGGCTCAGGTCACGATCTCACGGTCCGTGAGTTCGAGCCCTGTGTCGGGCTCTGGGCTGATGGCTCAGAGCCTGGAGCCTGCTTCTGATTCTGTGTCTCCCTCTTCCTCTGACCCTCCCCTGTTCATGCTCTCTCTCTCTCTGTCTCAAAAATGAATAAATGTTAAAAAAAATTAAAAAAAAAAAAAGAGCATACTGCTCTCTGCAGCAGAGTCAGGACTCAAATCCAGTCAGGCCTCCTGATGGGAGGTCTGCGCCCTCTGTGCCACGAGTCTGTCTGCCAGTGCACCTGGCACCTGTCCTTCACGGCAACAGACAGGTGGAGCCGGGGTGTTGGGCATTTCTTTTCTTCTCCTTTGGTTTTCCATTCTCCTCTTCCCCTTCCACTTTGGGCATTTGTGATGGTGGTTCTGTTCCTTCTGTGTCCTCTCCTTCCTTGGACATCCCAGAAGTGTTGGTTTATATGTGTGGCATTTACCAAAGCCACGGGGGACTCCTGAGTAATTTAAACTTCTGGATTCCTTGCTTGTTGAGAGCAAAGACCAGGCCTGACTTTGCTCTTTAAGTTTCCTATTTCCCTCTCTCTCCCTCCGGGCTTTGCACATAGGAGTCCAGTAAATGTTTGTCGGAGTTGTTAAATTCACCAGACCAAACATTTTAATTTGGATGCTGGAATGATGTGATCACTCATCAACAAAACGTCCCCACGTTGTTTTGCCTTGGGAATTCTTGGGTCTATTGTTTTTATATAGTGAATTTTATTGTATATAAATGATACCTCAATAAAAAAAAAAAAAGTGATGTGCCCTAGGGATTCTGTGTAGAAAATGGTCCATTTTTGGAGGGGCGGCTGCTGCCAGTAGCTGGCGACAGCCCCAGTCAAACGTGCAGAATCATTAATTAGGGTCATTTGTTCGGCTGTGAGCTGAGCAGAATGTATAAAACCTGCCCAGGAGAGAATTGATTCATCCCCCTCTCTGTACTTTTCAGAGTACTTCTAACACGATCCTCAAAGCCTGCAGGCCTCATACATATGTTCTAATGGGCTAATTGTTAAGGCGACATTTGTAAATTAATCCCTGACTTGAGCTAAGTGGTTTCCCCTAATGGCTTTAATTCAGTGACTCCCATTCTTGGCCATACATCAGATTCACTGGTGGAGCTTGTGAAAAATAGAGGTGCCCGGCTTCCCCCTCCCCCGAGCTCGCCGTTCTCTGGTTCCAGGGCAGGACGGGGGCATCTGTTTTTTTTGTTTTGTTTTTTTTTTCTTTTTTTTAGGAAAGCTGCTCAAGTGTTAGGATTGTGGTGGTAGCCACCTTTATGAGCCTCTGCTCCAGTGTCTGGAGGCCCTCGAAGACTTGCGTCGACTGGAAGCACTTGGGTCCAACTCAATGACTTGGGACCAGTTTCCAGAACAGGCAACGTGCCTAAGAGCCCCCCTTCCTGATTCGTTCACTCTGTGTCCACCTCACTGGGACTGTCCTTTCCTTGACGAGCTCCAGTGACCTGAGGGGAGCTATTCTGTGCGTTGCTATCCTGTTTCCCGTTTTTTGAACTTTTGAGACATTTGGAAGATCTTCGGGGCCTGCTGCAATGTCCATCATGAAAATACCTGTGAATACCCCCTCTCTGTTCTCCATTTATCATCACGTTCCTGGTGCCAGCCAGTTGTTAAGGACAGACTTATTTCTTTTAAATTTTCTGCCTCTGTGTCTCTGTGTGTCCGTGTTCCTGGCATTCTTCTGTGCAAACACATGTCATGCTTGATCTTGAAGTTTTGAAAAGCAATGATGCAAGGGCACCGTTGTTTCAATTACATTTGTCAAATCGCTTTTGTTTTTAGGTATCTGGCACTCTGTAAATATCACGACGTACTTTGTATCAGCACACAACATGTGGGTATTTTCAGTAAACCTAAAAATACGGCAGTTAGCACCATCCCCGGTAGCCAAGGTGATTTGGTGAACCCGGCCTAGGAAAGCTAGAAAGCCTCTGGGAAAGGTCAGCACACAATGTGCCCTGAGAGGGAATGCTCATACGTCCCATGTGTCACACTGTGCTTACAAGATCTTGTTTGCCACAGTGCTTTGTAAAGTGCTTGCTTGTTATAATGTGTCTTCTGTGACCCAGCTGCTGGAGGGCTAGTGTTTTTCTGTCTTAGGAATTATGCTTTTCTTGGCCTCTTCTTACCATGTCCCTTGGGCTTCAATGTCCCTTATTCCTGGGACCATCGAAGCACATGGAAGGACTCCCAGTGGCCTTCCCCCTTACTGAAGGGATATTAGAGTAGCCGTTACGTGTAGGAAAAAGGAGCACTTTGAGGACAAAAGGCGTATTGAGACAAGAGCCCCTGTTGTTCTGCCTGTCCCTAGCTTCTTCTCCCATTTATATCTCCACCCAGTCAATACCTTATTGCATATTGACTATACCTATGCCATACAGTTGAGCACTGATTGCATAATAGCATAGCATTCATCTATGTAAGGATTACTCTGCAGAAGAGTGTATTTCATGACTGTAAGTGGACTTCTTTCATTTTTCCTAGGGCCTTAGGAGATGTGACATAAATACTTAAGATAATTATTTGGGGGTACTCTATAACATAACCATCATAGCATTTAGGCAAAACAAATCTAATCATTTTGTGTAGTTGGATTAAATTTTTTCATATTTAAGCAGAGTTCTCAGACAATGGGGGATTTGTCAGAGAGGGAGAGGTAAGAGATGGAGAGAACAAGAGAGAACTAGTCCTTGGCCAAGGCCCTCTAGAAGACAAGTCCTTGTTGGATCCCTATTTTCATGGCCTAATTCAAAGGGTTGATTCCTTTTCTGCAGCACCTGGATCCAGGGTGACAATGTAATCAAGCCTGACATGATAAAGAGCCATGTGGCAAGTTTCAAAATCACATGCACAGCTGCCTTAATACTGAGAAGCAGGTACCCCCCGCCTCCCACCATTGATCATTTTATTCCTGGAGGCAGGTGGGTGGAAGAGTTTGGACACCCTGAACCTCCTCATGAGAAAGCCTTCCGGCAGAACATGTGGACCCGAGAATAGGTGCACCCAACAGCTTCAGTTCTTGGGAGCTTTGGAGGTCATTTTTCTCCTGGATTTCTTCCCTCCCTTACCCTCTCAGAGAGATGCCGCTCTTTGAGTTTGCATCGTGAGAAGATAGCAGGAGTCCTCTCCTCCTGTCACTGGCCGATTTGCTTAAATAAGCTGCACATTATTCCCTGTCACAGAGGCCGAGCGAAGGCAGCTGGGACAAATTAGTGTCAGCTACTTCGTCTGGCCCCCCAATGCTGGGAAACCCTCGCCATTGCTGGAGAGCTTAGATTTTGAGCTCATTTCATAATGATGTAGATGCCATTTTCAAGGACTTCCATCCTTTTTCCTCTCCTCTCCCCTCTGTCCCTGCCCTCCCCTCACTGGCCTGGATAGCCAGCTCTGACCAAAGCTCAGCATTCACACACACACACACACACACCAGCTGACAGAGATTACTCTTGGGTCAGCTGTTTATGAATGAAGAAGAGGTCCTTTTCCTGTGTCCTGGCCACGCCCCTTCTCTTTGCAGCATTTTGAGAATGAGGTCGGGGCGGGGATCTAACTGCTTATGTCTCAGAAATAGCAACACAGATCAAAATTAATCTTAAGCTATTTGTTTTGCTGCCTCATTCAGATAATGGAGGGAAAAGCTGAGGCCTGTTTATGCTTTTGTTTGTTTGTTTTTGTGCATAACTTTGCAAAGAATGAATGAGTGAGTGTGTGTGAGGGGAGAGCCTGGGGTGAGCCTGTCAGGGGGATTAGCACCCGGTAGAAGGTACTTGGGTAGAAGGTACTTGCTAGCAGACTGCATGCAGGGTTTCCTTGCATTCAGCTGCAGCGTGGTTTAGTTTTTGAGACAAAATGGAAGAATAAAATAAGCCCCAGTGGTGTACTGTTTTACCACTTCCTTTTGTAAAGATAATCTGTCAGGTGCTATGAGGCTGTGTCTTCCTTCCACAGTGTCCGGCAGTTTGTAACTGTCAGTGTTTACTGTGTGGTCCGCTCTCTGTCCCAGGAGCTCTGTGGGGTTCTGCAATGTTTTGAATGAATACCGTATGCAGATTTCACTTCCTATTGGCCACTTCGGTGCACACACACAATACAGCATGATCCCCGCCCCCCTCTCTCTCTCTCTCTCTCTCTCTCTCTCACACACACACACACACACACACACATACACACACACACAGCTCGACCATGCCCAGCCATTACATAAACTGAGATTCATCTCTATTCACCAGCCAATGCCACAGTGATGTCAATATGTAGATACTATGAGGAGGCTGACGCTTCTCTCTGTCTATAGACCCTTTAGAATATTAGCATATCTAAAGGTATTTGTTGAGCCCTGGCACTGTGTGTGGTCATGGTGTTTACTTTTGTTTTCATTCTTAATTATTGGCTCTCCACGTCTTTATTTTTGAGACCATTAAGTTGCCCTCCCGGTCTCCTCTGTCAAAGACTAAATAAAATAGGATGTGGAGTGGGGACACAAGTGTTGGTATCGGCTTCCGCTGCTACATGTGCATTGGATGGACTTCAGTGTGACAGGTATCCTTTGAAGGAGATGCCAAACTGTCTTTCAAATCAGTGGTGATTAATTTTGAGTGAAGAGTGTAAAGATGAACAAGGATTCTTGTGTAGCTGGCCTAATGTATTACCTAATTTGGCTTCCTGCACTTGAACTATTTCCAGAATACTGAGAAGTGTTGTAACCACACACAAACACACACACACAAGCATACACACACACATGCACCAATGTATATACACACATTTGTACAAGCAGAAAATTTATGTTTTTCAAATTGATGTTTCTGGTGTGGGGACAGGAAGTAAATCAGGGGTTGTGTAGGACTGGGGGTAGGAACGGGGATTAACTGTTCATGGACGTGAGGGCTCTTACCGGGATGATGAAAATGTTCTGGTACTAGAAGATCATAGTGATGGCTGTACCACTTGGTCAATTTACTTGAAGTCATTGAATTGTACACTTACGATGGGCGAATTTTATGGTATGTAAGTTATATCTTGGCAGAGCTGCGAAAAATGGATATTCCCATATCTGAGTTCCTCTGGACCCAGATTACACATAAGATGACCAACTGTATCACCCGGAATTTTGATTCACTCTTCCCACTGGAGTGTGCTGACTTCATTGCAGAGAAGCGGGACCCTGTGCTAATAGGGCTAGATGAGACCCAAAGCCATAGATATAAGAGTCTACCCTGACCCCTGTTGGCCAGCAGTGAGGTTGCTGCCCGCTGCAAGGTGCGGAGTCAGCATCAGGGTATCCTGGGGAGGGGGGGTGGTGGGCGGCAGTTCGAGGGGCTGAGATTCCCAAGCAGGCCCCAGAAAGCAGTTGGAACCCTGCTTCCCAGCTGCTGCCGCACCTGTGTCAAAAAAAAAACCCGAAGCTTCCCAGTGTCGGCTCTTAAGTGATGGCATTTTCCTCTTCTTTTGCAGGTTGTCTTAGTCTTTGCTCTCAGCATTGGTGCACTTGTAATATACTTCATAGATTCGTCAAAGTGAGTATTCAAATACATTGTCTTGCCCTCTTTCCTAAAAACAATCATGAGCCTCTACATTGATCAGTTTATTGACTTTAACACCAAAATTTGCAAGAGTCTTTTGAGTGTGGAAGGCTTTCAGAGGACGGCAGGGCTACTCTGTGCTGGTTTTCTGAATGGGAAAACAAGTTCTCACAAGGAAGGTTACTTTGATTCTGCTGGCCTGAGAGGGGGGAGAGGTATGTGAGGGTGTTATTTTTGTTTGCTGGGTATTATTTATTTTGAAATAGCTGTTTCCCGTCGAAGTATTTGCACTGAAGATGTCAAGAGGTTAAGAGGGCTTTGGTGTGAATGTCCAACCACTGGGAGGGCTACAGGTATCCAGCCAGTGAGGGTCTGAACTATTCTTGCCATGATGGTAAGGTCCTCTTCTCATTAGGGTTTCTGATGCTTTAACCTTATTGGAGGTTAGATTAGGAAGCATGGCTCTATCCTTTGCAGCTACCAAGCAGAATATTCAGCAGAAGCATTGCTTGCTGGTGCTTCTTCACTTGTGAAGGTCACAGATGGGACGGAGGAGTTCGTGATGACTCCCAGAGGTGGAGACCCATGGCCATCTAGGATTTCCTAGAGTGGACATTTGTGCAGACCCCTAAGGTGCCAGTTGAGCGAACTGGTGCTCTAGGGTGACCCTGAGGTGGGGTGTTGCGACATTGTAAAGGCTTCATAGGAGGCAGGAGAGGTCACTGAGCAGAGCTGCTAGGTGGCGGCCAGCTCTGCTCTGGTTCCTGCAGGTGTCACCCTGGCGGGGGGGCGGGAGAGGAAGGGGCTCATTTATTCCAACGATTCTATTGCGAGTTTGAGGCTGACAGCATCTGGGAAACTGGAGCTGAGCTGGTCTGACACACCTTTTTGTGGCGACATGTACTTGAAAACTGGGCAGTGGACTTGAGCTCTTTTCCTACACAGTCTACTGTAAGCGTGTTTTCAACTCTTTGAACTCCATCCCTGGTATGGCCGTCTGCTAGAGTTTGATTCCAGGAAACCTGCTTTGTGTCCTTGTTGGAGCAGACCCTGGGGTGCCTGAATTCTGAGCCTAGTGCCCTTTTCCTGTGTCTCAGGATGGTAGCAATGTCATGCACGCCTGAATTCTAAATTTCTCGGAGGCATCTGGTCACCAGCCAAAGGATTTTGTGCAATTGGGTGCTGATGTGCAATTGGGTACTGAGGCCAAGATGCCATGTCAGGGAAAATAAAGAAAACGTCCCCTTTAATCACTTGTCTCTGGGCGTCAGCCAAGTCTGAGAGTATCAGAGGTCCTTCTGCCCATTGCCACACATGAGGCTGGACTGCCTTCACCTGTCTCAGGTGGAGGAGGGTCCTTTAAAAGTCCTCCAGGAGACAAGATTCCACACACTCCCTCCATCAGCTCTTCCTGGCCAAGAAAGAGAAGAGCTTTTTAAGTCTGGAAAATTCCAGCTGGTATGTCATTGAAGGTAAGCCTCTTTTAAGTATCTATTCTTCATAATTCTGGACCATATTTGAATTGAACCAAAGATCTCCTAAAGCCCTGGTCTTATTTCTCCATTCCCTTTCAGGAGTGAGGAGTGTTCTCACATGTCAGGGGATGCATAGCCTGTCAGCTTCCGTGGCGGGCTCAGGAAATGGGTTTGGGCATGCATATGTGTGCCCCAGACAGAGCAAACCCTTACATGAAGGTGAGTGTGGTGATCAGTTAGGAGAGATGCCTCGGCACCTTCTTTCCCTTCCCCACCCTTTCTGCTCCTCTGTATTTCTCAGAAATAAAATACTCTTGTTAGATGGATTTGAATTGTGTCCTTTTTTACAGTGTTTATATTAAGAGGCAATCTTTCATCCTGGTGTTCTTGGCTCCATGTGAGAGGATGGAGAGGAATGAAATTCTCTAAGACAAAAGAGCCTCTTCCCTGGATACCCTGCACCATCTCAGCACCCTAGATTCAGCTATGATTTTGCTAAGCCTTGGGAAATCCAGCGTTGGGAGCCCTCTCTGGTTCTGGTTTCTTTTATGGACTTGCAAAGAGTCTATTCCAAAGATGGACAGGTGACCCTGTTCTCCACTTTTTTTCAGCAAAAATGCCAAAAATCTTAGAACCAAGCTTGCTTCCACTCTCCCTGGAGACTGTCCTAGCTCAGTCCTTCTTTGTCCCTCAAACCCACACATGGTTGGGCAAAGCGAGACTTGGTTTATTTATGTCGGCCCTTCCATTTCTCATTTGCATTACTACCTTTGGTTCTAAAGCCATCTCCCAAGGTTCTGTACCGTGGGTGACCTGATCGGCACAGCCAATACCAAGGAGGCTTCCATCTTCCTGGGGAAAGACCAGCAGAGCATGTGCATATCAAGCAAGGGGAAGAAGTAAGGTTGAGTCTGTAGAGTAACCTTTATGGCAAGTCCACAGATTCCCAGGAATAAACAAAGAACCTGTTAGACATTGTAATCAAGCACAACAAGAGAAAATGAAGTTCTGTCCACACATAAGATGCAAATGGAAAATGTGTAAGAAAGCAGGATGTAAATTCCCCAAATCCATCTATTCATTCAAGATTCTCATCGATTGTACACACTGGTGGTTTGGCTGGCCATTTGGGCATCTTGGAATGAGAGCTTTAGACTTCTCTTGGAAGTTATACTATATCATCACCCAGTACTGGGAAAAAAAACACCTAGTATTCTTCCAATGAATTTTAGTTAACATTTATGCCCTTTGAATAAATCAATCTGTAGGCTTTCCCTTGCATGAGCCTAATTGGGCAGACATTGTCGGGAAGTGGCTTGTCTCAGTGAATTTTGATCAGAGCTGGCCTCCCTCACAATGGTGGGGGATACTCCAGCAGCACAAGCTCAAGATGTGAGGCTCTCTGCACCCAGCCCCTTGCAGAGTGGGAGGAATGCAGATCAATATATGAGGTAAGCTCCGGGGTCTGCCCTGCTGGCTCAGTGTCAGGCAGGCCCGTCCAGGCTGTGCGAATGGGCAACAGGTGGGGAAGGCAGTTCAGATAAATGTCGTGAAGGGTGGTTGTCTGATCTTTTTAACCTTTCAAAGCTGAGTTTAGTATCAAGGCAGTGGGTAAGTCATTTCCAAACACAGCCTCTCCTATGCATCTTTCCTTTCCCATTGTTAGGCCAAGATCGGTCCCCAAGCAGCTCTTTTTCATTCAAGGGTTTGAGGAGCCCTTCTTTGGGTCTTAGTTTTCCTAGAGTGATTGCCGCAGAAGAATCACTCGTGCAGCCTCAAGTGATTGCTGTCTAGCTAAGACAGATTGTGCTCAGAGCTCCTGGAGTTGAAAGCCAAAGAGGGACATTAAACTGTGTTAAAATTATGCTTCATCATCCCAGCAGTAGACTCTCTAGAAACACCCAAGCAGAAGGAGTTGTTCTACCAAGTCTGGATAGGCACAAGTGCCGATTCCTTGCAGACACAGAGGAGCACTAAGTCCTCCAAAGACAGTCATCCCATCCCTCAAAAGATATTAAATTAGCCACATGAGGCAGACATTGTCCAAAAGAACTCCATTTTTTTTCCATCCCTTTGAAAGATGTTCTGTCCAATTTAAGGCATCTGCCACTCCAGCTCCTAATTCTGATGTCTCTTGATGTCTATTCCAACCCATTCCTCCCATACACTCTGATACTCTGTGAAGCAAAGATTTTTAAAAAATTGTACAACCAAGTCAAAAGTGCCCCAGACACCCTGTGGGTGATAATGTCACCATTGCTGGTTCCATCCCTGTCTATTTTCTGTCTTTGACATAGGAACAGTAATTCTTCTCTAACAGATAAGAAAAAAAAAAAAAAGACCCAACGATGTCAGTGTGAGGGCAGGATTCATGGATTGCATAATGCAGCAGTTCCTGCTGCTTCTAGAATTTCAAGAGAAAGTTGGAAGAGACAGAGGCTCCAGGCCCTGGGTATTTGCATTTTTTTTTCCAGGGGCATTCTTGGAAAGGATGACTCACCTGTGGGGAGATATTTATTCCTTTGATTCATGTTTAAACTCAGCTGCTTCTTATGCTACAGTTCTGTGGGTGATGAATATTTAATACTGCGTATACTGAAAATGAAGGTCAAGTTCTGCTTACTGGTGACTTCAGTGCAGGCTCATGTCTCTGCAAGGCAAGCTACCTGCTGTTACCAGAGTAAAGCTGAAAGGTTATACATTGTTAAAATTTTCCTTAATGACTTTATCTGCTCCAAAATTGCTGGCACACAGTGGGGGCACCCGCTGATTTCACCAGCCTTTGCTCTTGGCTTCTCATACCAGCAGTGAAGCTTTGGGGATATGGACATTAGCAAGGAGGAGGGAAGAGTGGTGCAAAATTTGGAGAGCATTTAATCCAAGGGCTGGATTCCAGGATAATGGTGGTATTATGATGTGGAAATGGCCTTCCCCTGGTCTTTAACATTCATTTAACAATTTACGTTTGTATTCATGGATTCATTCATCTTGTATTCATTCACTCATCTGGGACCTCTTCGGTGTGATAACGTGGAAGATTTTTTACACTGTAAAATTGCTTAGGGTTAGGTATGGTTCAGGAAGGTTATCTTGAAGATTGCAGTAGAAATTGACCAGACTGTTTCCATAGTTTCTGGAAATAAAACTGGTACCCTTTACATGATGGGGATACCCACAGCCTTCGCAGAACTGGCCAATCACCAGCTATTTTACCTGCTGAGTGTTCACACAAGCCAGACCTCTCGTCCCTCAGCCTAGAAGTTCTCTTGAACAAGGGAGAGACAGGCAGGTGGTCAGGAGAACTAACATTCCCTGATCATAGACTTGTGTGAGGTATAGTGTCAAGCACATTACAATACACACCACATGGGACCTCACTAGATTCCCCCAACAACCTGATTGGGTGGTCTTATCACCTTTCCCACTGTACAGGTGAGGAGGCTGAAGATGCAACATCGGTCCCAAACCACGTTGCTCATGAGTCGGCCAGGATTTGAACCCAACGTTATCTAAAGGCATCTCTCTCCCAAGTATCTAGAAGTGAAATTCCAGCTTGTAGAAGTGACCAAATGGGTTAAGTGACATGTCACCAGAACAAGATATGGCTTAGCCTCCTTAGCCAGTTCCTCTGTCCTGTTTTCTCTTTTGTTCTCCATCTTCCCATTTCCTACCTTTGGGGCCAGGCCTTCAAGTCAGCAGGGGCCCTATCACAGCTTCCTTCCTAGGACATGAGAGAGATGGAACATGTCTGTGGGACATGTGCTGTTTGATGTCTGGTTATGTCTTGATTCATTTTCTCCTATGTTATAGCTTAATAAGACTCCCTTCTCTTTTATCTCAATGGACTGGCAGTATTTGGTGATGGAAGAGGGTCATGTTTGCAAAGAACAAGGGAAGTTGATTGTTTTTCAATGGCTTCTCCCGGTTAAGGGATTCATTCCCAGTAGAAAGACCCTTTCCCCACCCCACCCCCCCATCCCCTTGCTTACCTCCCCCTCTGCGCCTATCATTTGACACACTAGAGTAGATAATGAGAGAAGCCCTGCTTCTCCATTAGACAGATTCTTTTATCTCTTATCTCTTTAGAAAGTTGTACAATTTAGTTAATTTGTTATAATTTTGCATGATGTGCCTAGAAAGTTAGGATTCCCAGTGGACTTTAGGAGAATTTGGTCCACAAGAGGTTTCTGTGGAGGTCTTTGTAACAATGTAAGATATCCTGATCGCCTCTTCCAGTCTTGTTCTTGCTGGCCATGAGCACAGGTGTCGACCCAGTGCTTCACACGTGGCAGCTTTGTAGCAGGCGCCTGGCAGAGCTGTGAGGACAGCATCGCCACCTCCACGGAAGCTCATCGTAGACTGTGAAGTACCATGAAGTACTATGGAGTACCTGAACGCGCCCCCTGCCTCACAGCAAGAAGAGCTGGGTGGCCCATGGTATAGGGAAGGAAGCTCATCACCTTCCCTTGTGCTCAGCTCCTTTATGGAACGTGGCCTTTCTAGCTGGCGTTCTGAGAAATTCACTGCCGTTCCCCGCCTTGATGCCCTTTTTGAGGAGTCACGGTATGCATTTAGCCTTTGTTGAAGAAGTCAACACAAATCGCTGTCTGTGCAAAGCATCCTCCTATTCTTTTTTTTTTCCTTTTTACATACTCCCCCCCAATTTTCTCTGTCCCTCACTGACATTTTTATTGCCAGGCTTCGGTCTGGAAAATTATGGGTAGGGAAAGTTCAAGGGCAGGATGTTCAGAACAGCACTGCACATCTGTGAAGGGGAGCACAACAGGAGCGCCTGCAGCTGTTGAAAGAATGGAATGTCAGATGGTGGAGGAGCTGGGCCCACTGAGGGGATGGGGGAGGGGGGTGCCTTCAGGGCAAAGAGTCTGTAAATAACTCCCAATGAGAAGTCCTTGTCCCCTTTCAGGATTTAACCTTTAATGGCAACACTCAATTCTCCTATGTGGGAACAACCCTAACTCAACTGTGCCACTTGGTCTAGCTTTCTGAAATGCCATTTTTTTCATCAGGTGGTGCATAAACCTGGCAGAGAAGACAGGTGGAGGAGGTGCCCACAGGGTAACCTTCCCCCTTCCATCTGGGTGAGGCGGTCTTGGCTTCCTCACTTATTTCTCATTGTGCAGGTGATGCCTAGGTACTACACGTGACAGCAGCTGGAAGCATCAGGATGAGCTGCTCATCTTTGGCATTTCCTTGGGAAAAATCAGGGACTGTGTTAGGAGTGGGAGGGAAGACACAGCTAGACCTACTTCCGGGTTTGCAGCAAGGGACAACTGGAGAGAATAAAATGTTAGAACTTGGAGAGATTTCAGAGTCCACTTGGTGCCACTGTTCCCTGTGCCTCAGCATTCTCCCCTGCCTGATGAGGGTTAAGTGACCTTCTCAAGAACACCCCACTTGCCAGGGGCTGAATTAAAGACAGAGCAATCAATGCTCCCCAGTCCAGGGCCCTTTCTCCTTGATCTCTTGGGTTCTTTCTACCACATACAAAATCAACAAAGATGTGATGGCAAATATTCATTGAAGAGCAAAGCAAATAGTGGTTTTTATGTTCATTTTGGAGTTTTAGTCTATCATCATGGGGGCAACTTTAGGGTCATGGATAAGAACAAAGATAATGCCAGATAGATGCTTGGGATTCCTTTATTTCATCCCCCTTGGCAGGGAGGCCCTGAATTCCTTGATTTTATGATCCTTTTTTTTTTTCTTTTCCTTTTTTTTTTCTGTACTATTTCAGAAGGGGAGTAAGAGTTCAACTGTGTTGTGGAAGGTGAACAAGGCCGAATGCTTTGGTTTGGCCTGTTTGGAATTTGTTATGCATGACCTTTGAGGACATGTTGCCCAATGGCTCATTTGTTTCCCTGTGAAAACCCTATCCGACAACTATGTCTATAAATCCACATTTACTTTCCTCTCCAAAAATTATAATGAATTATTTCTTCTTTCCTCACCACTCTCCAGAATTTCAAAAGAAAACTTTAGATTCTCTGATGCTTTGAAAAGAATGCTTATTTCAGGGAAAATAAAGAAAATGCATTCCCGTGGAGGTTCAGTTAGTGTGTATGTCTTCTGCAATTAGCGTGTGTTTATGTTGCACGAGGGCCGGATCTTCTCCCTTGCACAGCAGTGGTCTTCTACCTGATGTCCCAGGCAGACATGCATGCAAAACTCTCAAGGGATTGGGGTAGGAGCCAGCTGGAGAGGTTAGCACTCAGGGCGGTGTAATCCAAACATAAGGGCAGGGCTCGTGCTTAACACAACCCTGGATTGTGCTGAGCTTGGTGGAGATGGTTACAGCTTTATGATGGGTTTTATGGGCTTCAGATGAGGATGGAGATGTGACCTCTGTCTTTGCTTTTTGTCCCCCCTGTCCTTCTTCCTGACAGCCTGACAAATTGTAGCTTTGGGGAGACCCTGGTCAGTGATGAGTCATTTGTGTTTTAAAAATAGAACTTCTTACAGCAAAGATGCCCTTGGGACTTTTTAATGCACTTGTGACTACTCATAGAATTTGGGAGAAGGGAGTGTGTGTGTGTGTGTGTGTGTATGTGTGTGTGTGTGTGTGTAGGGGACAATCCCTGTCCCACCTCTAGACTGATGGGAAAGTATAGCATGGGAGGACTGGCCACCAATCTTACCATAACAACAGAGATGAAGCTGAGAGCCATGCACCCATGACCTTAAAGGTATCAGTCAGGTAAGAGATCCCTGTTAAATACTGACTGCGTGTAAGACATTTGCGAGGTATGGAAGGTTTACAATACTATGTGTAAGACTCAATCTTTTTCATTAAGACTTTAAAGTTATAGATATTTTTACAAGGGTCAGGAAGTCTAGCCATCATATGGGAAATAGAGGGAAAATGAACATAAACAAAGGAAAAAGAAAAAAGATACAGGAAAATGGAGGCAACAAAACAAGGTACCAAGGAAGATTTCAGTATAGCATATACTGTATTAGCATATTTCAGTCTCTAATATAAGCATTGCTCAGGATAAGGGCTGAAGTTAGAAAAGCCAAGCAGACAGCTGGATCTTGGGAGTGTTGGCAGGCTGGGGAGGTTTTGAGTTGAGGAGAGAGAAAACTCAGTCTCCCACAAGAGGGGACTCCCATTCTGGCCTGTGCTGTGTCCTCTGGCTTTTATTTTCAGTACGTGCTGAGTCCAGCAAAGCCCCACCTTGAAATGAGCCGCCGAGATAAAGGACTGAGATTGCTCCAGAGGTGGCCTAACAGAACCAGAAAAGCAAACTCTCCCTGTTGGCGGTAATGCCTGTTCTCCACTTGCACACGACAAAAATCTTTGGAGACTTCTCTTTGGAAAATTCCAGAAGTGGCTGACCGAAAGGCATCCACTGCATCTTTCTGAGGCCAAAGTCAGGGTGTAACGTGCCTTTCAGAGGCCTAGTTTATGAACTTGCCACATGTGGAACGTCCCGCGATGTGGTGGGGAGGAAAGCTATGGCTAAGGGAGGCAGTGCTATACTGACAAAGCGGTCCCCACACGTTCCAGGATGTTTGTCTGGAGACCATGGTTTGCCTGTAGGGACACAACGATGATTTTTGTGGGTGTAGGTCCTTATGCCTTCTTGGGTCCCTTTCTCTGTGCAGAATATTAAAAGTCACATTTTGCGACTACATTCATATAAAGATAAATATAATCCAGGCTGGATTCATTTTTACATGTTCGTTATTATTATATTTACATTTTTTCTTCTGATTTTAAAGAAATGAAAAGTAAGACATTTTTGCAGGTCGCTAGAAGTCTGGTGGGCCATAGACACAGTGTTTGCTGTGCCTGATGGAAAGCTGGCTCTGTTTCCTCCCTTCCTGTCAGCCCCATCCATCTGGAAATTTTCACAGATAAGAAAGCATGCCCAGAGACAGAAGCCTAATATCCCATTCCTCCCAGCATCATCTAATTGTTTCTGATGAGGATATTTAAAAAACAAAACAAAACAAAAAAACTAAAACAAAAAAAAAACACATTCCATTTCAAACCATGTGTTTTGACTTGGCTTTGGGAAATGAGAACTTCAGCAGCCCAGCCTTAAAAAGAGTAGCACCTGTAGGTAAGTCCAATTTTGTGAGAAAACCTAATAATCTTCTGATGAGTTTTAGAGAGAAACGTGTGCTTTGTCTGTCCTTATATCTGAAAAGAAGCCTTGCCAGTTTAGGAGATCTGCTCACTAGGAGCACCATGTGAAAGATAACATTCCCTACAGCAAGGTCTGCAGTAGACGGGGTACAAGGCTCTAGTAGACGGGGGCGGTCGGCCAGATGTTAGGAAGGAGGGCTGGAGGGCTGGTGAAGACTGAGCTGAGCTGAGAGCTCAAGCCCTCCTGAAGTGACTTCCCAGCTCCAGCTGCTCATCCCCAGGCAGAGTGCAGGCGCATGTGGCCAGATCTTCCTGTGTTTCAGAGAGAGGAGAGGCAAACCAGGCTTGATGTTGAATCTCCAGGTTTAAAATACTGCCCACGGCTCCAGATCTTTTAAAGCAGTCTGCAGGCCAAACAAAACACTTCTGCAGGCCAGATTTGGGCCTCCCGTTTTCAGTCTTTATTCTAAACCGTCTCTCTTTCTGGTCTTGAATTAGCTCTGCTCTCTGAGTGCCAGAAAAATCTTCTTAACTCTTGATTTTCCGTCTCCCAGAAAGGGCCCCTTCACTCTCCAAAGTGACAAGACCCTGGTCTTCAGGTTCTCTGTTTTGTTTCCCATCTGACACATTTGCAAATGCTGCTTAGGTAAGTTTCCACTTTTCTCTAGGCATATACTGTATGTCACAGTAATAAATTACCCGTAACTTACTGTAAATCCCTAAAGCTACATATCAAAAACTCTACGTCATCCCTGAAAATAACGTCGTTAGGACCTCATAAACATACGCTCTGTTTGTTTAAGAACTGCTAGAGCTTTTTAAACATGGTTGCTAAGTCACAAGAGTGTATTTTCCAGGACATAAATGGAAGTGAACACAACCCCCTTAAATTGTCAGATTCTTTATAAGAAAAGAGGCCCAAGTCTGTGTGTTCTGCTGGTGTATTAACTTGACCAAAACCAAGTTGATTATACTGAGCATGTGTGTTGATCATTGTTGGGATCTATCCTCTGACTTGTCTAAATGGACACATTATATGAAACTTGGTTTAATTTCTAGCATATGTGGGTATAAAAGCATGGGGTAACATAGATAAATCTTGGCTGTATTTTTTATCAACTTTAAAGGTTGCAATTTGCTGAGCATTCAGTTCAACACTTAGTGATGAAATTCTTATGCGATGGCCCCTTTAAAAACAAAATCCGAAGCATCTCTGGACCTTTCTTCCTAGATATGGTCCCAAGTCTCAGCTGTATCTTCATCCCCTCATCTTTCACTTTTTACATGGAAACTTGGCAGTTAATGTTAAGGTAGTGCTATGAGGCTGTCCTTGAATATAGAGGGCTCAAATATTTTCAGAGCTATGAAAAAGATGGCCGTTCTATTATGATAACCCTGATTCCAGTAGA
The DNA here is from genome assembly GCF_018350195.1 of Panthera tigris. Taxonomy (NCBI): domain Eukaryota; kingdom Metazoa; phylum Chordata; class Mammalia; order Carnivora; family Felidae; genus Panthera; species Panthera tigris. Next base: position 36,734,930 of record NC_056670.1, on the reverse strand, counting down.
GCTGCTTCATCAGTCTGGTTTCCAAATGGAAAATACTCATACCACCTTTCACTTATCATGATACTCTCAGGAAGAAAATGGAGGTAGGACTGTAGGGCCTACCAGTTAGATGTTGGAATCTAGTATAAGGCACTTGTCCTTCTTAAAGATATTTGATCCATGGCCCTATTTATGCCCAGGCAGAGAGCCCCCGTCTCTTCTTTTGAGAACTGGTATTTTCACCTTTTTCTCTCTACCTCCCCCTACCTCCCACCTGGAAATGAACCTATGGCCCAGTTTGAGATACAATTGATCTTGATGTCTTAGAGGGAACTGCAGGGACTGTATGTAGAGAAAGATGAAGGACAAGGGTGCCATTGGATGACCCTGCCTGGCATATGCTTTTCCTCTAGCATCAGGAAGAAGGGTGGGGAGTGCATGAAGGATTTTTCCCTCTTCATAATGACATGAACAGGAATGATAAGACAAGGTCTATAAAGAGCAGCAGTAATAATTGAGATGTGCTCCAGGCAGCCATGCAGTCTGTCAGTGCCTTGGAGCACAATCTGTTATCAAGTACTTAGTGAGGCTGGGGAGTAGACAAGGATGGAGCATTTGGTGGCTGTGTGTCTGTGTGCACTCATATGCATATGCTCAGAGGAGGCACGCATGAGTAAGAGCTGGTACCTAGAGCAAGTAAAATTATGGAAGGCAATGTGCATGATTACGATGTGCAGTGGTGGTGGTTCTCCTGTGGGTCAGGCACCCCTTCGGGAATTTGATGAACGCTATGGGAATTTTGCTTGCCAGGGACCCTAAAGTTGGTCCATGTACCCCAAGTTAAGGATTCCTGCTCTGTACGGTGGGTTCATCTGCCTACACACGGTTGTTTCTTCTGCCATGAAGATCACGTGACAGACAGAGGGCAGTCCTCATACCCAAGGGCTAAGCAGAGATTGACTGACAACCCTCCCTTCCTGGCATATAAAACACATCCAAGGGCAAGTCTCTCTGTAGTGTGTTTTCTCATCTCAAGCAGTCATACATACCCCTTTTCCCCCACTGCATTTGAAATCTTGAAAATGGAGGGGCAGTGCTAACAAAACCAGGGAAAGGAGGCCCCTACCCAGGAAGTACATAAGGTGAGATGTGTCTACAGGGCAGAACTAAACACTCTTTCTTTTCTGCTTCTCTTATACACTGTTGGTTAGCACCTATATTTAGAGGGAAATCTTCTCCCTGGGTTGCAATCCAGGGATGCAAACCATCTCCAGCCAAGAGCATTTCATCTGAGACACAGCTCTGGCGCACCAGAACCTGGGCATGTGTGGGGTGCCCAAACAGACGCAAGCAGCTGCCACTTCTCCAGAAGGCTGAGTCTTTCACCTATGGCTGCAGAGTCTCTGGGGAACCTCTGTGGGCTCATCTGACCAGTTTTCAGACCAGTTTGACAGAAAACTGAAGAGCAGCTTCCCAGAGAAGCCCCATCTCTCCTGAATTCCCTGCTTCCTTAGGATTTCTTCCTGCTTGCACCTGTCTCCAACCCAGCCAACTGAGACAGTTTAATTGGTGCAAGGTGGGGGAAGCAGTCAGGGGTGACTGACGTTCCGGAAGAAGGAGACTCCCCTGAGATGCGTGAGGGGAACCGTGACAGACAGGCCTGGCAGTGCTGTGTAGGGGCAGGAGGTCAGTGACCCTTGCTTGGAAAGAGTGCTGGCTGGCGGAAACGTTTGCCAGCTTCTTCCACCCCGAGCTGCTTGGCCAGTTTTATGCATTCATGTGTGTTGTTGCTGCCTTGTCCATGGAGGGCAAAGAGGTCGCTGGGGGGCTCTGGCCCAGCATGAGAATGGGTAGAAAGGAGTGGGCAGCACCACCCAATAGTTAGCAGCAGGGTTTGGACTCAGGCCCTCCTGGGCTTATCCTGCTCTACACTCCGTAGTCCTTGTATTTGGGTGAGCTAGTTAACCTTTCCAGGCTGTAAGGTCTTTTGTGTGGAGTGGGGTGAAAATGGTGACGAGGGACAGCGATAATACGTACCTTGTGGCTGTGTGTACAAGGCATCGGATCGTGCCTGTAAAAGCTCTTAGTAAAGTGCCCAGCATGAACGTGGCCCCCCAAATTTATTTATTTATTTATTTTTTATTTTTTTAATATATGAAGTTTATTGTCAAATTGGTTTCCATACAACACCCAGTGCTCATCCCAAAAGGTGCCCTCCTCAATATCCATCACCCACCCTCCCCTCCCTCCCACCCCCCATCAACCCTCAGTTTGTTCTCAGTTTTTAAGAGTCCCTTATGCTTTGGCTCTCTTCCACTCTAACCTCTTTTTTTTTCCTTCCCCTCCCCCATGGGTTTCTGTTAAGTTTCTCAGGATCCACATAAGAGTGAAACCATATGGTATCTGTCTTTCTCTGTATGGCTTATTTCACTTAGCATCACACTCTTCGGTTCCATCCACGTTGCTACAAAGGGCCATGTTTCGTTCTTTCTCATTGCCACGTAGTACTCCATTGTGTATATAAACCACAATTTCTTTATCCATTCATCAGTTGATGGACATTTAGGCTCTTTCCATAATTTGGCTATTGTTGAGAGTGCTGCTATAAACATTGGGGTACAAGTGCCCCTATGCATCAGTACTCCTGTATCCCTTGGGTAAATTCCTAGCAATACTATTGCTGGGTCATAGGGTAGATCTATTTTTAATTTTTTGAGGAACCTCCACACTGTTTTCCAGAGTGGCTGCACCAATTTGCATTCCCGTGGCCCCCCAAATTTAGATATTTCTGTTGTCCTTTTGAAGTTTGTTTGGAATCAGGTCTTTAGAGGGACAACATGTGAACACATTCAAATTAGGAAACAAAACAAGAAGTTGCAAAGTAGGGATGTGGTTAATTATCGAGGTGGTGCAAACTACAACCCTTAACTCATTAATGGTTTGGGAAGGCAATAGAGTGGGTCACAATAAGCACTTTTAAAAGATGAGATTGAACAGCCTTTGGTGAAAATACTGCTCCGGAAGGTCACTGTGATTTGATGAAAATTTGTCTTGGTTATATACGTAGAGCTGTGTGTACTATGTAAATGTATGTCTGTACTGGCTTGTGATGTAAAATCTGTATCTTACTATGTATGGGTTTTGTGAAAAAGTAGTCTGAGCAATGCTAGCTCTGAGTCCAGAAGAGAGCATGTTCTCTGAGCTGCAGTAATTTAGGGCACCAGGGAGGTGGGGTCCAGGCATGGGTGGAATTTAGATAGTATGGAAGGAGGGGATAGGTGAACAGTCCACAAGATCACCCTTACTTCCAACACCAGCCCCAAGCTCAAAGAGCTCCCCAAATTACCCCCAGCTTTGATAATTCACTAGAAGGACAAAACTCATTAAAAGCTGTTAGGTTCAAAGACAGTTTCCTTCAGGGAAAAAATACAGATTAAACTCAGACAAGGAAAGAGGCACAGAGTACCATGAAAGTACCAAACATGGAACTTCCATTGTTCTCTCCCTGGGGAGTCACGGGCAGTGTTACTTTTCCAGCATTTATATCTGACAACATACAAAGAATATTGCCAGTGGGGGAAGCTCACCAAGGTAGATGTTCAGAGTATTTTGGGGGCTCCAACACACAAACTTGAGTGACTCTCCATATGGCTGACCTCCCAGTCTCCAGCCTTTTTGGAAGCTGCAAATACCACATGACCCCGAGCCCCGACTATACATCACAATGTGAGACTTTCTGGTGTGGTTAGCCACTCCTCTCCATCTTGCCAATCTCGTTGTTACTCTCTGGGCTGACACAAGACACTCCGCCAAAGACTTTTAATTGGGCATGACCCCCCAAAGGCTTAGAGATTGCCTCCCAAAAGCTGAGGGCCAAGGCCAGCCTTCTTTCTGGGCAAGGTTAACATCTTTATACCAGAGTCAGTGAGGGAACTAGGCTGGCTGGAGGAGGGGTCTCTCCTGGAAAGAACTGGGGGTAGGTCCTTTGATCACATGCATGAATAGCAGGGGAGAGGGAAATGCTAATTCACAAAGTCTAGTGTTTACAGGGTCTGTTAATGTCAGTAAATTACTGTTGAGTACAACAGGATTTATCTATCCCCATGTACATCTAAGTTGAATAGCTTAACAGGTGAGCCTGCTGTTGTTAAGGTAAAGCTGGGCACAGGGGACAGGAAAGGGGCCGCCTGGATGCATGCTCCCCATGTGAGTGAGTTGCCCTGTGCACAGTGGGCTTTTGGTTCAACCCCATTGCTGCCATTTCTAGGTGACCAGGACTCTTCTTATGCCCTGTTCCTTTGCAAACCCAACGGATGGGCCTCCAGGTGCCCTCGACAGCTTTGGTAAGGAGAACATCTGCCCCCTGCTCCAGTTTAACTTCCCCACGGTAAGGCTTGATGAGGTCAAAACCAGAAAATGCCGAGGCCTCAAGCTGGGGATAAAATGCAGATCCAGCATGCCATCAGGCCATGCTGCCCCCTTGCCACCTGACAAATGAAACCATCTCCAGCCAGGGACAGTTTGTAATTGTGCAATCAAATTAACTTGGATTTCAGTTTAATGAAGTGCTTAATGTCCTGAATGAGGCTGAATCCTAATATTTAGAGAAGCAAGCTAGACCCTAGGAAAGGAAAGAACAGACTTTGGTGGATAGCTGCTAGTATTAATTGTACTTGCAAAGTTATCCTTTTCAGAAATTCATCCTTTTATGTGAAGCAATCTGTTAGCACCCAGTTCTGCTATAGTTTTGCTAAGGGGTTTTCCTGCTATAGCTTATAAACAGGACAGTGGAAAGAACGTTTTACTGGAAATCTCTGCTGAACTCTATGTCCCAGGGCATATTTCTTCACAGGATCTCAGCTTTCTCAATTTAACAATAAGAAAAATCTTTCTCTTTTTTCTCTGAAATTCCGCCCCCCCACCTCTTTTTTTTTTTTTTTCCAAGAATTGTTTTGTTGCAGTTAAAAACTGAGGCAAGTAGACCTGGTTATAAGTGCCGATGCTGTTGTTTACTAGCTGTGTGCCCTTGGCAAGAAATTACCCTCTCTGAGACTTAATATCCACAACTGTAAATATGGATCATAATGATTTCTGCTCCTTGGTACTGAGAACTGTAAATGAATACTCCACGTAAAGCATCTAGTATAGGGCATAGACTGTATTGCCATTTATTAAATCTGATGGTATGAATATGAAATCATTTTCGGTGTGAATTGTACATCAGTAACTTGGTACCAGTAGTTTTCATTTTTATTAAGCTGATGGTTTAGCTCCTGTTTAGAAAAATGACTGATGATTTAGTAATTAGCTTAATAAATATTTATTGAATGGCAGTTATGTGCCAGGCACTATTTTAAGCACCAGGCACTTACCAATTGTAGTGTCAGAGGAAGACAGATAATAAACACATCAACAAATGAATAAATAAGATAATTTCAGTTGATGATCAGTGCTGGGAAGAAAATAAAACTGGTAATGGGAAAAGCAGAGTTTCTTAACATTTTTGTGCTGAGGATTTCTTTGGCAGTCTAGTGGAGACTATTACTCCCTTTTGAGAATATTTATAAATGCATAATGTAAAAACACTGGATTACAAGAAAACCAGTTATATTGAGATATAGTTATCAGAATACAAAATAACAAATTCATGATAATGTATGCTTCTTTATTCATACGTTATTATCAAGATCAAGTGCAACAGTTCTAATACACGCTTTAATTTTAAAGTAGGATTAAAGTAAATGAAATCTTGAGGTATCTGTGTCAATTATAATCTTATATATAAATATCTGATACTTTTATTGCTGATAGAGTCAGAAGGTTCATTAATTCTATCATAGTTTGTTGCCCACATTTATAATTAAAGAACGTGCTGTATTGGAGTTAGAGGCTGATAAAAGTAAAGATGTAATTTTTCTCATCTAAGGTCATGGAATCCCTGAATATTGTTCCTGAATCTGTGCCACCAAGTAAAAACCCTTGGAATAGAGAGTGACTTGTGCTGGGGGTTGAGCTGTTTTACTGAGGGATGAATAATGTGATTTCTACTTTAAAAAATCCATTGTGGACATAACAGATTAGTGGAGTAGAATTGGGAGTCCAGGTATAAACCCATATGTCTGTGGTTGACTGGTTTTTGATAAGGGTGCTAGGATCATTCAATGGGGAAAGAATAACATCTTCAAAAGATGGTGCTGGGAAAACTGGATGAGTCACATGCAAAATAATGAAGTTGGACCCCTACCTCACACTATATGCAAAATTGACTCAAAATAGATCATAGAGTTAAATGTAAGAGCGGAATCTATTAAACTTTTAGGAGAAAACATAGGAATAAACTTTTTTGACATTGGATTTGGCAGTTAATTCTTGGATATGATGCCAAAGCATAAGCAACAAAAGAAACAATACATAAATTAGACCTCATCAAAATTGAAAATTTTTGTGTTTCAAAGGACACTACCAAGAAGTGAAAAGAGTCTACACAATGGGAGAAAATATTTGCATATCATATATCTGATAATAGACTTGTATCTGGAATATACAAAGAACTCTGAGTACTCAGTGATAAAAAAGAACAACTCAATTAAAAATGAGCAAAGGATGGATATTCATCAACACATTTGTCATAAGGGAAGTACAAATTAAGACCACAATGAAATACCACTTCACACTCATTACTATGGTTATACTAAAAGACACTTCATAACAAGTGTCAGCAAGAACGGAAATATCAACAGATTGAAACCCTGTACATTACTGGTGGGAATGTAAAATGGTGCAGCAGCCTTGGAAGGCAGTCTGGCAATTCCTCAAAAAGTTAATCATGGAGTTACCATAAGACACAACTATTCCACTTCTAGGAATATAACCAAGAGTAATGAAAGCTTATACCCATATGTTCATAGCATCATTATTCATAACCACCAAAAAATGGCAACAACCTAAATGCCTATCAATGGACAGTTGGATCAAGAAAATGTGGTATATCCACTGAGGGAATATTATTTGGCCTTAAAAAGGAACAAAGTACTGACATATGTCACAACATGGATGAACCAGGAAAAAGTTATGCTAAGTGAAAGAAGCCAGTCACAAAAGATTACATATTATATGGCTCCATTTATATGAAATATCTAGAATAGGCAATACAGAAAGACAGAATAGATGAGTGGTTGCTTAGGGCTTGTCAGAGAGAGAAGATTGAGGAAGATGGCTAAAAGGTACAGTGTTTCTTTCTAAGGTGATCAAAATATTCTAAAAGTTACTGTGGTGATGGTTGTGCAACTTTGTGAACGTACTAAATACCAAATGAATCATATACTTTAAGGGGGTGAATTGTAGGATATATGAATCATAACTCAATGAAGCTGTTACCAGAAAGTCACTCTGATGTGATGTGAAGAAGAGAGTGTGGGCTGCAAGATTAAAGGAAAAAAACACTTGGGAGGCTGTGTCATTAGTCCAGTTGAGAGAATGATGCCTTGGGCTGGGATGGAGGCAGTGGAGGGGGCGAACACACACTGGAGGTACCGTAGACAGACCATGCTGTTTAGTTGAAAATAGAGAAAAATGAAGAGTGACTTCTGGGTTGTTGACCTTAATAACTGGTATTTTCTTCCTAGAAGACTTGAGTTTTAGTTACAATCTACAGAAATGTTGAGAGGATTTTTGATAGACCTAAACACGACACAATCTTTGGAGAGTTGGATCTCAATATGTCATGATTATCAATTTCATTGGAGCTTTTAACAGAGAAAAATGATCATTATACACATGTATATGTGCACACACTCACCACATTTTCATGCACACTTTCATGCATGCAAAGAAAGAGCATAAAAACCACATGCTTTGGAAAGCCAAGCCAAGGGAGAAAGAATGAATCCCCAGCCTCATGACTTCTCATGCCAATGCTGAATTTGTTCTGTAGAAAGAGAGATCTGTGATCAGAGCAAGTAGGAAAGAATCTATTCAAGAATTTATGTTTCTTAAACATGTCCATCAAGCATAATTTTCTCCTAGTCACATGTACAAATAGTAAGGGAGAGGAAAATGTCACTTCAGGGCCTTGAGTATTACAAGATTTTGATACTGTTAGCAAAATAATGGATAAAATAACTGATTGCTTCAGTCACCAGGTCCCAACTGAAGCCCAGGCAAAGTAAATTGTCAGTCCGAGTGTGTTAAAATCCTTGTTACTTAAGGCCTTTCTCTGGAGACAGTGTGGCTTCAGTAATGAACGAGCTCTGGAAATTAAAGAAGTTATCAGATTGTTAATTGAGGTTATTTGCTTCACCCCAAGCAGAAGCAAATGGAACAGACTCCTGAACGTGTTGTGGGGAGTCAAGGATTTTCCATGATGCTGAGTTCTTTATGGCTCATGTTCACATGAAACAGAAGGCATTTTCCCTAGGGTGAGGGTAGAGGAAGACTTCCCAGGAACCTTAGCCTTGAGCCAGAGAGGCAGGAGTTGATATACACTCAGTTATGCTTAAGGAAGATCTGTTTCCCTCCATATTTTTTCCTCTTCCTCCAGTGCCCCTTGGGAGCCCGGACGTCCAACTCCATGAAATTAATTGACAGAGGGCTCATTTCTAATCTTGACTGCACCGAAAGAACTTGACTTTTTGATGTGTAACTCTAGGCTAGATGGACTCACGGGCTTAGTGTTCTCATCTATAGAGGATAGAGTTGAATAGAAAACTTGTAAAATCATTTTCTATACTTTACACCCTTGGTTGTTTTTTCAACTTGGGGTAAAATTCACATAGCACAGGATTAACCATAAGCCATATTAAAGCGTACAATTCAATGGCATTTAATATATTCATCGTGTTAGGCAACAATTACCTCTTTCCAGTTCCAAGACACTTTTATGACCCCTAAAAAAAACCTCATATCCATAAGCAGTCACTTCCCTGCCCCTGGCAACCAACAGTCTGCTCTCTGTCTCTAAAGATTTGCCTTTTGTGGATGTTTCATATAAATGGAATCATATACCTGTGTCTGGCTTCTTTCACAGGGCATTCTATTTTCAAGGTTCATCCCTGTTGGAGCATGTATCATTACTTCATTCCTTTTTATCACTGAATAATATGCCATCGTATGGATTTGTCACATTTTGTTTATCCATCCGTCAGTTGATGCGCATTTGGGTTGTTTCTACTTTTTGGCTATTTTTAATAATGCTGCTATGAACATTTCTGCACAAGAATTTGTTTGAATCCTGCTTTCAGTTCTTTTATACCTAGGAGTAGAATTGCTGGGTCATCTTATTATTCTGTTTAACTTTTTGAGGAATCACCAAATTGCTTCCCATGGACTTCGGACTCAGAGTTGGGATTCAAATCTAGGTCTGCATCTTTCTAGGAACATAACCTGTTATAATATGTGTGAATCTTTCATCTGTACAATAGTCATGATACCACCTACCTTAACACTGCGGTGAAGGGATGAGCAACTTCCCAGTACATGCCTGGCAGGTACTAGGCTGAAAATTGTATTGTTCTTCCTTCTCAATGGTGTAGACAAGCAGAGTGAAAGAGCTGGATTTTAAACAATCTGCTTTGAAATTCTTCTTATTGTTTTATTTTTGCTATTGGACCTTATCATAGAGTGCTTTCTTTGCAGTGGACTTCCTGCCAAAGTACACTTGATTAAATTATTATTTTGTTTTATAAATGAAGTATTTATTAAATTTATCAATTTATTTTACACATAAAATATTTGTATTATTTATAAATTTATTTTCTACGTGTATGCCAGTTGATGGGGGCATGGGAAATGCCAAATCCGGAAGATAAACTGGGCTAACTCTTGATCTTGAGATTTCGCGGGTGGATGATACGTTGTGTCCATGTTTGAGGATGGACTTGGTTATTGGAGTGGTTATTGATCTCTGTGTTCCTTCCATAACATGGCCTTCTTATCATTTAAAAAAATGAGCATCTATTGGCCACAAATTGCTTCATTCACTTTGGAGGAGACAACAGCTCTTTATATTACTTATGATGTAATATGATCCCTACATTCAAAGCTCAACCACATCTCCCGAATAACACCCACTGGTAAGTCACAGTGGTGCTGTTTTTCATGATGAATTGTTTCTTTCTTGGTCTCAAGCACTGTAGGTCCTCAGACAGTGAACACTGAGGACCACTCCTCCCTTGGGGTTTGGCCCCAATGATAGTGAGGGTTTGGGGCTGGTCCCATGGGAAGTGACTCATGAGGGGTCATTGTGTGACTACAGGTAGTCTGAGTTGGAATTTCTGCTCGCTAGAGGTGGTTAAATAATGGTTGAGAATGAGAAAAACCGTGAGAGAATGGTAGACCAAGGAGATGCATAGCCTGGCTAATAATTTTACATCCCTTCAAATTGGTTTTCTTTACATATTTATTAACTATTTAGTGGAGAGACTGAGCCTTGTGTGAGCAAAGAGAAAGAGGAGGAGGAAGAAAATGATGATAGAGGTGTGTCAGAGGCCCTAGCCAGCTGCCTTGGCAATTCAGAGAGCCTCTGGTCTTCAAATTTGCCCTTATAGAGTCTTACCTCCTCACAAGTGGCTTTTCCAAATATTCACTTCCTGATCATGTGTAATAATGATTCTCCCTGAAAATCCCGTTTTTCCAAATCTTGTTACTTTTCCAGTGATCTCTTGAGCACCTTATAGATGGACACCCAGGAAATTGCCCAGCTGGGTCATTCCCTCATTCACCTGTGGCTGAGAGTTTAACAAACAATTTGAATTAAATACTCACTCTGTGACAGGCATTGTGCTGAGCCCCTTGTAAGTATTACCTCATTTGTTCCTCGCAACAGTTCATAAGGTATGCACCTGTCCCATCCTCATGGAACAGGCAAGGAAACCAACACACTGGGTGGTGATAGTGGCTTACATAAGGTGACAGCTAGGAGGTGGCAGAGGAGGATTTGAGCCCATACCTTTAACTTTAACCCCTACATTTTTCTTGGGCAAAATCGCCTATTATTTCTTCTAACGTCAGACCCCCTGATAATAACAGTGAAATGAAAGCCGTGTGGGGATCATTTGATACTAAAATAGCACATGTAGCAATGCTTGTGAATTATTTAAGAATCAAAATTGTTATAAGCATGATGTATAAGGATCTGAAATGTGAATCTTTCTGAGAACTGGAAGGAGCTGCCCATCTAGGAGGGTGTTTCTGTATAGTATTTATGCCGTAATTTGCATTTGGCAGTAACTTCCAAGACACTGACGGGCCAGAGCTTTAGAATGATGGAACTTTGGAGTTCACAGGCATTTTCTGGGGCCTGGTGAACCTCAGAACCAGAACCTGGGTTTAGTCAGACACTCAGTAAGGAAAGTGATTGATCACTTTTCCTATCTGTAACTAATTGCAAAAAAATGCCCAGAACTTAACAGGGAAATTTTTCCGTCTTCTGCTTTTCTCCATGGACCTCAAATTGCTTGATATTCTGGCTGTTTCCAGGGTATTGACGTCAGTGGAAACGGCATGCACAGAATAATTATCTAACATGCCATAAACTCCATGCTATGGTCTGGCAAAGGAAACACTGCTCCAGGCAAAGGGGAACTTGGATTGTATAAAATAGCAGTAAGTCTTTCCTCCATTACTCCTGAGAAAGGAGAATTCTGGCTTCTAGGATGAACTGAAAAATACAAAAAGAACATATTTTGTAATGGGGGAGGTGCACCGCTCTCTTAGAGTACCGAGGTTATTTTTTCTGGACGTTGGCTGTTAGTAAAATGGAGACCATAAAAAATCTCCAGCGACACACCCTGGAGTGTGTGTGGTGGTCCTGATGGCTCCTCCTTTTACCTGAAGCCCCTCCTTGCAGGGTGAACAGGTTTCCTTAGAGCTGATGTGATTTATTCCTCTTCTCTCCTCAAAGCATCCAGTCCTGGGCTGGGCGAGGGAAAGATAAATGAGTCCCAGTGGCCGTGTTGTAGATTACTTAGTGCCAGTTGTCAGTTCTTTTTTCCCTGGGAAGGGTTTGAAATGAGATTGTTTTCGACAGACTGTCCATGATAAATGATTTTCCGAGTAAGAAATTGCTTTCAGTGCTGAACCTCACCAAATCACGCTGACAAATGTTTATGGTGGCAGGGGGCCTTCTTGCCACTTCATGCTCAGGGAGGGGTTGGGGGGGTATGGGAGGCTGAGATGGGTCAGATCGGGTGTCTCCTGGATGCAGACAAAGAGGGGTGGGGGGGGGGTCTCTGTTTCTGGGCTCTGCATTTGTTCAACTCCTTTCAGCCATTGCTGAAAGTCCAGAATATTCCAGATCTGAGGGAGGAAGTAGGTAGGGGAAAGGGCTGTGTACATCTGTTAAGTCCTGGATTACTGTGTTGTTTCCATGTGTAACTGTTAGGGTGAGGCGACTGATGCCAGTTATAAATAGAGCAGTGATATGTACACACAGCAGGGGCAGAAACCCTTCAGGCCATGTTCCCAAACTCTTACTGGTTCATGACCCCCTCTGAAAAAATCATAAAAATAGCATTCCCTCTTTCAATATTATTTGGCATTTCAAAAGAGATTAAATACCATGTCTGAAGTCACAAAGGACTGTTAGAACACACCTTTTCCAGCTGTACGGGGCCCCCTTCCTCCTCTAGATTCCCGGAGAGCGGGGGCTTCCTGCCTGGCAGACATATAGGGCTTGGTGATGGAGGCCTCCAGGGCATCGGCAAGAAGACACTTCTTGAGCTGGAATCTGGAGGCTGGGCCTGCGTCACAGGATTGTTTAGTCAGAGCCCAGGTAAGGTAACAGGCCTGCAAGAGGGGCCCACAGTGCTGTCTGAGCTGCAGATGGGACCTCAGCAGTCCCAGTTTCAAAGGCCATTGTTACTCTCATCCATTTGGGCATGTGGCCACCACAGCTCCTTGGCTGCCTGCCAGGTCCCAGCCCCTGCCTCCGCTCAGGGTCACAGGAGGAAAGCCACAAATGCCTCTTCAGTGATGGTTACCCAGGGGCCAACAGCCCAGGCCAGCTCTGTGGGTTGCCTGTGAGCAGCCGCAGGAGTGTCACAGACTTCCTGCCTCGTGGATTCAGAGAGAGGCAGGGCATGACACCGCACGCCCAGGGCCTGTGATGGGGAGAAACTGGCCCTTATGTTGGTGACAGGAGCACTGGCCGACCCTGGACAATTACTGGGGACACCAGTTGGCTTCTGCTATGACTTCAGAAGCAGGGTCTGTTGAGAGCTTGCTGGTTTTCCTAGTCATGGTGGAGTCTCCTGGGACAGGTGGAGATAGATGGGTCATGCTCTCCCTCCCTACCTTGTTCTTCCTGAAATAATGACCCAACCTTCCTAATGGTTTCAGCCTCTGTTTAGGCACACCATTGAATGGACTGAGGCCTGAGAGCAGACACACGTGCCCATGAACACCAAGTTGGCCAACGTTAAGGCTTGTCTGTTTTGCTGCCATGTTCATCCCCTCGGTCTGTCTTCACCTCGCTCAGATCCTGTCTGTCTGGTGTTCCCCATGACATCCTCCCTTCACTCAGGATACTGCAGAGAAGGACTCAGTAGGGCAACCGTGGTCTCGTAAAACTGAGTGTCAGTGGTCCAGCACAGCCTACTGGATTGACATCATTTATTCATCCATCAAACATTTAGTGAACCTGTGTACCATGCTTTGTGCTGGGTATTGGGGGCCGCAGATGGAAACAGGAAAAGCTTTCTGCCCTCAGGAGCTCACAGTCTCATGTGGAATCTGACAAATAGTAGTGGTGGTAACAATAGCAGCTTACTATGTTCTAGTATGTTCTAGTCCACGTTCTAAGCTTTTTCTTCTTTCTAACTCATCTGAGCCTTACTACTATCATCATCCTCATTTCATAGATGAGACAGGCCTTCACACAAGCAAGGGAGCTCCCCCAGAGTCACATAGGAAATGATCTGAATCTCTGGAGCTAGAGCTCTAGATAGATGCTCTAAATTAATGCTACAGTGAGGTGAGTCTAGGGCAGTGTGGATGTGAGGGAAGGGAGTGGTCAGCACTTCAGTGGGCTAAGGGAAAGCCTCTCTAGGGAGCTGATGCTTGAGCTGGGTCCTGACTCTTCTCAAGGCATCCTGGTCTTCAGCATTGGTGAGAGCAGCCATGCTTTCCTGATCTCTGGGCTCAGTCTCCAGGTGTTAGGACTATCCTACAACCCTTTCTTGTAGTATGAGGACCTTTGCAAAGGAGGCAAGCTCACCAGTCCTCTTCATTTGGATCCAGGGACTTGGGAGCTATATGCAAAGGGGCGAAGGTATGTACATAGATCGATGTGCTCAGCTCCATCTGAAGATGGAGCTTCAGCTTTCAAAGTTACAGTCATGTGGGATAGAAAGCCTATTAGGAACTGTGCAGAAGGAATGTGGTTCCTCTCCCAATTTGGGTCTATGAGCCATGGGCCCAGGCCATGCCTTGTTGGTTAGAGCAGAAATTAGAATAATTAACTCTCTATTTTGGGAGCAGACACATCTAAGGCTAATTAGATCAGCCAAACTCCAGGTGCATCTGGGTCCATGGAACTGTAACATCCCAGATATTCAGCAAATTTGGCAAAAAGAAAGAGATAGAGGCAGGGATTAAGATCAATGGACTCATGGAAAACACCCCTTCTTTGTGCCCTGACTTCAGCAGCAAGCCAATAGCAGCACCATGGCAGGGAAATTCCCAGCCCTTCTGTAGCCATCAAATTCATGCTGAGAGAGGCACAGTCGGCTTGCTCAAGGACTGCTCTGTTCTGGAACTTCTCTGATGTCAGGCAATATTCCAAGTAGTGGAGACTCCCACACACTTCCTTACTGCCCCAGATCTCTGGTTCATTGGGCTCTTTGGTTCTGCAAGTGAGCCAGCATCAATGTGGCTTTTCACCTCCCTCTACATATCACTCACGACCTCTGCTAGGTGATCATGTTTGTGGCCTGAGCTCACCCTCCTTGAACCTGTGGTATCTGAAACTGTGTTGTCCAGAGAAGCTATCCTTGGTTAGGGGACTGGAAAGAGAAGAAGACATGACAACCAGTCAGAACAAGGAGAAAGGGCAGAACACCCACATTTGAGAAAATGGACTTGTAGCCTAGTGATCTTCATTAGCCCTGACAGTGGCTCTTGAAACCATCAGCCCAACCCTCTTCCCTTCCCTTTTCTGCCACCGTGTCTGCAAGTCCAATCAAGAAGGTATCCCAACAAAGCCTCCACTGTTATGAGGTTCTCCTTTTTGGTTCATCCTAGGCATGTTCTAATTTTTTTGCGCTTTCTTTTAAATTTGCTTTGGGTACAAATAGCTTCTCTAACTGGGGAGTGAGGCTGATAGTAAGAATTGTAAGGATGACAGTACAGATGGGCAAAGATCACCTGAGAAGGCCAAGATGAGCAAGTGGCTGGGTCAATGTCATCTGAAAAACCAACACGTTCTGTGTTACAACATAGTCTGATGAGAAAAACTATGATCACTCTAAATGGCCTCCAAATTATGGTTCTTTAAAGCTGAAGAGAAATGGCATAATTATTTAAGTGCAGTTCAGTCCTGCAGTAGGATACCACACAGTCCAGTTCATAATGTAAAATCACTTATCTAGAGAATGGCTATCAGCTCCAGTCCCTGACCTAGTCTCAGCTAATTAGGCTAAAGTTCTTTTTTTTTTTTTTTTTTTTTTTTTTTTTTTTTTTTTACTGGGGGTTGGGGCAGCTTTGCCTTGGGAAGCAGAAATGCAGAAGGTGGGATCCTCTTTTCTTCAGTGTTTTCCTGGCTCTATCTCCCTGAAATCTGGAATCTGGCCAATAAAACAGGAGCCAACTAATCAAGATGTTCCTGGGATCATTACTGCTGTCCTGGAAGTCCCAGCAGCCAAAGCTTCTAGAGTCATCCCATTGGTATTTACCCCAGAGCAGCCCACTGGCCCAGGTAGAACCAGGCTGCTACTGGGATGGAGAAAATGTGGATCTTGCAGCAGGACTCCTGGTGGCTGACTGTGTAGGCTCCCTCAGGTCATTTTAGTGCCCTTACAGTGATGCAACTCCACATTTTACGTGATTGAAATATTTAGACCTCGCTTTTCATGTTACGTTGGGGGTAGTGGACAGTGGGTGAAGTGAGTGGGGAAGCAGAGTGTTGGAGGTTTATTTTAATTTAATTAATTAATTTGGTTTTTTTAATGTTTATTTTTTTAGAGAGAGAGAGAGAGAGAGAACATGAGCGGAGGAGGGGCAGAAAGAGAGGGGGACAGAGGATCCAAAGTGGGCCCCCTCCTGACAGCAGAAAGCCTGATGCAGGACTCAAACTCATGAACTGTGAGATCACGACCTGGGCCAAGATCAAAAGTTGGACACTTAACTGACTGAGCCATCCAGGTGCCCCCAATTTAATTTTATTTAATTCAGATTGGACATTTCAATATGATGCTCAAAAAAAGTGCTCCTACTATCTAATTCTTGTGGAATTCCCGGAGACCATACCAACCTGATTGTCTTTGTAGAACCCTGAGCTTCACTAACAAAGCCTAAGATGCACCTCCGAAAGATCAGGGAGCAAGTCCATTACTAATGAGTCTATATCTACCTTTCTGTCTTTCCTGTAGAGACGACTTTCATGTTGCCTCTTTTGTATATGAATGCTATGTGCTTTCATGTATATTTTGTTTAATCGCCAATAATCCTGTAATGAAGTTGTTTTTAGGATCATCATGGTACACATGAGGAAACAGGGGCTCAGGGAAGTTAAGACACTTGTCTAAATTCATATAACATGTCAGTGACAGAGCTGGGATTTGAACCTGAGTCTGTTTGGCTCTGAGGTCCAGACCGTCCCACTCTGCATCATAAATGTCCTTGCGATGCAGTGGTTAGGCAGGTATGGATTAGTTTTTTAATTTATAATGCTCTTTTTTTGGAGGGTGGCGGAGGACGCAGACCTCTTTGAGAATTTTATGAAAACTGTGCCCCTCTGGGTGGGCAGAGAGGCAGGGACACCCCAACTTCACAATTCTGCATACAACTTCTAGGGGTCCATGGGGTCTCTGAAGCCCATCTGGGGATTATTTAGGCCTAGGAGAGTCTTGGATCCTAGGTTAAGCTAGTTAGGATCTTGGGAAGATTTATTACAAGTAAAAGAGTCATTAAAATTTTTTAAAGAGGTGTGTCTGGGTGACTCAGTCGGTTAAGCGTCTGACTCTTGATCTTGGCTCAGGTCATTATCATGTTTCATGAGTTCTAGCCTCATGTTGGGCTTTGTGCTGACAGCATGGAGACTGCTTGGGATTCTTTCTCTCCCTGTCTCTGCCCCTTCTCTCTCTCTCTCTCTCTCTCTCTCTCTCTCTCTCTCTCTCTCTCAAAATAAGTAAATAAGCTTACAAAAATTTTTTTAAGAAAAAGGTAGGGTGATTGGAAGGCCATTTCCAGAAATTTCCTTCTGGCTCTTCAGGAATAAAGAACAGGGATGAGGATGGGAAGATGGAGAGGAGAGGAGTGAGGAGAAGAGGAAGCAGGATGGAAGGCATTAAGGAATTATACAGCAAGCAGTAAAAGCAATTTGCATTGTGAATAATTAAGGCTGTTCAGACCCTACGGACTTGGTTGAAGCACTATTCACAAGCATTTTCTTTTCACGTTAAAATTAATTGGAGTGTTGGTTTATTTATCTTTTCCCTTGGTGAACCAAATGGCTCATCCTGATTTATAAACCTTCCACCTATCCACTCTCTATTAAGATCAGTGGGGGTGAGTGATTGACAATCTTACTGAGCTCCCTGGGGCCATTATTAGTAAAACCCAGATGCTGGTGGCCAGGTCAGTGGCCGCTAGAGACTTCTCAAGAGCCCCCCTCCCACCCCCCCCACCCCCCCCCAGAATCTTCAGCTTCTACGAAAAGAAAAAACAGGTAGCCTCATGAAGGTGGGCGTGATTTCTGTCCTCAGGTAGACTTTTAAAAAAGAAACTGGAATACATGGCTAAGTGGGCAAGGAAGATTAGATCCAAGAGCTTGGGGATCTTTCTATTTCAAAACTAGATGGAGTTTCAAACCCACCAGCAAAAGAAGAATACCTGATACAAGTTCCAGCTCCTTCTGTTTAAAAAATACCCCGTGACCACCGTATATGCACAAGAATGACCCAGAATTCTTTCATGTGGCTTATCTCCTCTGCTAGACGTTTTTAATCTCCTGAGATTTCAGAAAAAAATAATATAAGGAAACATTTTTCCCAGCCTAGCTCTGAGGAAGCTAGAACATCCATCCTAGACCCTGTCGGCCAGTCTTTGGAGACACTGCAGAGGCCAGAGCCCATGGCTACTCCTCTGACTCTAGATTGTGACCACACCAGGCATGCTTCCAGCCCCGATCTTGAGCAGTGGTGTGACCTTGAGCAAGTCAGCCTAGAGGTTAAAGCACAGTTTTGGTGTCAGAGTGCCTGCCATGTTAGAGGATTAGAACAGCGCCTTCAGGAATAGTTACGATTATTCTTTAGGCTCTGAGCTTCAGGCGCTCCATTTGTAGAAAAGAGCTGCAAATGCAGGGTTGTCATGAGGATAATGAGGTGCTGCAGCGAATGTGCTTAAAACAGTGCGGGGCAGATCGCGCATGCTCAGCCAGTGTTTGGCGGCAGTAGGTCATAGCTGGAAGGACAGGAAACAGACCTGGGGGATCTTGGCAGTTTCCACATGGATTGAGGTTGCTGAGAAACCTCAGAGTGGGTAGGAGCTTCAAAAATGCTGCTCTTCGCCTGCAATGCCCTATGTAGCTTCCATCAGTGTCAAAGAGGACTTTGACACTAAGAGGCCCAGAGCAGCACATCACTTGGTACCCAAGCAGTACCCACTTGGCAGGCCTGCCTGGGTTTGGGATTTGTCCCCCTCTCATGGCTCCCCATGTGAGCACAGTGAACCTGAGCGCCTGTGCCTTTATATATTGAGTTTCTGGTTCCAGTTTACTGCTAATAGTGCTTCGAAGAAATGAACGTATTAGGCTCTTCTTAGAAGGATGGCATCAACATTGTATTATGCTAATGGAAAGCAGAAAAAACAATCAGTGCTTCTCTCTAGGCCCTATGGACTAAAAGGGTAAAATTAATGCATTAAGAACGTCTGTGAAGCAAAAGCTCTGGAAGCGTGACTCCAGTGCTGATTCCGGGGACGGCAGTCATAATAGAGTCCTGATTCTCACTGGACAGAGTGAACCAGGCAGGCAGGCACTTTAAGACCAGAGGATCTGAAAGAATTTGGGGTGGATCTAAAAAAAAATTAATACATTTTTTTGTAAAAAAGGAAAAAGAAATGGTCTCATAAACGTTGAAAACAGACATGATGGTAGATACAGGTCCTGCGTAGTGCGTGGGATTCCGTGAGAGTGGAACTGCTTCTGGTCTGATGTGGTTGGACCACGTGGTGGAGCTTTAACTCTGAAGGGTCTCCCTCGGGGGTTCAAGCGAAAATGCCCACAGGAGCCAGGCTGGACGCAATGCAACAAGGAGTAGTAGAGCCTGGGGAGACTGGTCCGTAGGTCAACTCTAAAGAGTTATTCCCCAGTGGGAACATGGAACAGGTCCTCCAGAAATTCTGGAAATTGAATTTCTGTTTTAATGTGACACTTCTGATTTTAAAGAACCGTGTGGGTGGCTAGTTTGCAACCTTTGACCTTCGAAGAAGACGAGGGAGATACTTGCTCCGTATGTGCAAGGAGACCAGAGGGGTCCTCTGGCATCGGGGTGCTGGACTCCTTCAACTCTGGTTACCTTCCTCCAGCTGTCAAGAGAGAAGGTCTCACAGCTTTTGGGGACTTGAGGGGTATACTCTTCTCCTCTAAGCCTTCTGTCTCCCCTTCCAAGTCTAGGTGGTCCTAGAATTCCATTCCTGAGCTTACACTTCTTCATCTCTTCCAGAAAGCATCCTCCAGCTCTCCCGTTGTGTTGAAATATACATTTAAGATGACCGTTGTAAATACGGTAGAATCCAGGCATATTTTTAAAGTCTTCAAACAATCTTTTTGTCTCATGACATTCCTGTCCACCAGAGGTCCAAGGGGGTTATGGCATGTATGTTAGGTGGGTCCCACGTGAAAAGAAAAAAAAAAGAAAACTGAATTTCAAACAAAGATTGGGAATTGACTGCTCTCAGCACAAAATGAGTTTTCTCATTATAAAAGTTTCCATTGCAAGGTTTCATCACAGTGCTCTTGTTGAATTTACAATAGGATTTAGTTTATAAATCAATTTGATCTACACATAATTTTCAGGAAAACATCGGCAGCATAAATTGAGGAGCACCTGCTCTTCATATCATTTTTTTTCTCATTGTGTTTTTCATTTTCCACCTTGTTCTGTCTGTGTCATCTTTAAGTATCTCTGTGTTTTCATTTCTGCAGCTCTTGGAGACTCCACAGCAAGCCCACTTATTGAAGGTAGGGAGCTCAAGGGTGGCCCCAAACACTCTCCATAAATGGATAATAATTCCTATTCCTTTGATATATACCAGTTGATGTTGAGAGGAGGTGACCAAGAAAAAGTGGGGGATGATGGGATGGATCTGGGTGTCTACATCTGTATAGCTGATACAGATGAATCAGCTGGAAAAAATAGAGTTCGTTTTTAAAAAACCATAATGAAATCCTCCAGTCACCAGGTTTTCTCATCTGAGCTTTTCATCCATAACGTGGCAGAGTGAGAGACATGCCTTAGAGTCCTGGCTCTGTTGCTCACTAAGTATGGGACCTTTCTGAAGCCCATTCCCTTGTCTATAAAATGGGAGCATCATGCTGGTCTAGATAGTCGTTGAAGACTAAATGAATGATGTATGCAAAGCCGAAGTCACGCACACATGCAGCCAATACCTACTTCATAGTACTCGTTTGATAAATGTTAGTTCTTTTTTTATTTTTTAATAAGTCAGTTCACAGTTGAAGGAATTCTTTTAAAGAAGTAATTCCTGCGGCACCTGGATGGCTCAGTTGGTTAAGCTCCCGACTCCGGCTCAGGTCATGATCTCATGGTTGTTGAGTTTGAGCCCCGCGCCGGGCTCTGTGCTGACAGCTCGGAGCCTGGAGGCTGTTTCGGATTCTGTGTCTCCCTCTCTCTCTGCCTCTCCCCTGCTCACACTCTGTCTCTCTCTCTTCCTCTCTTCCAATAAATAAACCTGAAAAAAAAAGTAATTCCTATTTAGAAGGCACTGGGAGCTGATGCTTAGAACATAAGAAAGCTACTATATTTAATTTTAAGATACAAAGCTTAAATCAATATTTTAACATTTCCAAAATTAAGAAGAGTCTTTACAGTTGATGGCTTCATAAGGCTATAATTGGCATTATTTGTTTTCCTTCTTGGCGGTACATAAAACAGTGGTCCTTCTTATTGATGGCAACTTAGATTCAATAAACTGGAGTATTTATATTTTTAAAGGTGAGCCTACTAGACATTACATGTGTAATGCATAACTTCTCCTCCTTCTCTTTTCTCTTCTTCCTTATCTTCCTTCTTTCTTTTCTTCTTCCTCTTTTTGTTCTGATTAACAGCTTTTTTGAGGCATATTTCATATACCATACAATTTACCTGTTTAAATGGTTCATAGGTTTTTGGTATATTCACAGAGTTGTACAACCATCACCACAATCTAATTCTAGAACATTTTCAACTCCCCCCCCCCAAAAGAAACCCTGTATCCACCATCAGTCACTCCCCACCTCCTGCCCTCAATCCGCCCAACCCAAGGCAACTGTCAATCTGCTTTCTGTCTCCATGGATTCGCCTATTCTGGACATTTCACATAAATAGAATCTTAAAATACATGGCCTTCTGTGACTGGCTTCTTTCATTTAGCATAATGTTTTCAAGGTTCATCCATGTTATAGCATGTATTAGTGCCTCATCCAAATAATAGTCCAGTCTACAGATATGCCAAATTTTGTTTTCCCATTCATCGGTTGATGGGCATTTAAGTTAATTACATTAATTACACTTTTTGTCTATTATGGATTATGTTTCTATGAACATTTGTGTTTAGGATTTTGTGTGGATGTATGATTTTCATTTCTTTTGAGTATATATCCTATAGCGGAATTGCTGGATCATATGATGTTTTAGTCAGCATGGGCTGCCATAACAAAATACGCTGGATGGCTTAAATAGCACATCTATTGCTTCTATTTCTGGATGCTGGGAAGTCCAAGATCAAAGTGCTAACATGGTGGGCTTTTAGTGAGAGTCCCCTTCTTGGTTTGCAGACCTTCTCCCTGTGTTCTCATGTGGCAAACTCTCTTGTGTCTGTTTTTATAAAGGCACTAATCCCATAGTGACAGCTCCACCCTCATAGCATCAGCTAAAGCTAATTATCTCCCAAAGGCCCCATCCAAACACCATCACATGGAGCTTAGGACTTCAACATAACAGTTTTGGAGATTCACAATTCAGTCTATGGTATGGTATCTCTGTGTTTAACATTTGGAATAACTTTTGGCTTCTTTTGTTATGAGCTCTGTTTTGGGCCCAGCTTTTATAGTGATCCTTATGAGTTTATTATGAGGCAGTGACTCTGCAGCTATGCAAACACTGTGGCCATTCATTTATTCATTCAATGGAAACTTAATTACCTGATCAGTGCTGGCTGCTGTAAATCAGCAAGCCAGTAAATGTAATCAGGGGGCATTTATAATCTAGTAGGGGAGAGAGGCAAAAAATAAAAAGCAAAATAAAACAGATGAATATTAAAAGCCAATTTTAATCTGTAATCATGCTCTGAAGTGAAGAGAGGACGCCAGTCACAGATAGTGGTGGCTTGACTGAATGGGTGGTAAAGCAGAGAAATTAATGAGAAAGATATTTTGAGCAGGACTCATTGGTGAGCTAGATGTGGAATGAAGGGAAAGAAGGAATCATGGACCTTGTGGGTGTTTGGTTTGAATAACAGGTTGAGGGTGCTGCTACTTCCTGAGAAAGGAAGGGCTGCACTGGAAGGTAAGTTGGGTGAGAAATTAGGATTTCATGGATGTGTTAAATTTGAGAAGTCTGTGAGACATGGAAGAAGAGATGTCAAGAGGAAGTTAGAAAGTACAGAACTTGGAAGAGAGTCTGGGCTGGTGTTAACTTTCGTCAAATGTAAAGATGATTTTGAACTCATGGGAAAGGATTGCATTATCTAGGGGAAAGAGTTTGAGAAAGTGACCAGGGCAGAGGGAGGAACATCCCCAACACGTAGAGGCTGGGTAAAGTAGGAGCGGCCATGGGAGACAGAAGGTGCAATCAAGATAGCTGGCAAGTGGTCCAGTAGTGGGGGAGAGCCGGCAAGAGCCACAGAGATAGGACAGAGCTGACAGAGCATCTATGAAGGCCATGGCCTTTTGTAGAAGGAGGAAAACCGGCTATGAGGAATGAGAGGCACTGAGGAGGGGCCCATGCAGGCTTGGAGGGCTGGTGGGAGGAAAAAGGGTGGAACTCGATCTGACTTCACATGGGATTCTTTCTAATAACATTATGAAGCAAGTCCACGGGCCGAGCGTGATGGTGCACAAAGGGCGTGAAAGGTTAGAGGAGAAGAGAAGCTATGAAATACTGGCCTTGGGGAATTGGAAAGCAAACAAATTCAAGAAAAATAGCAGCTGGCCAGTCAGCCTTGAGTGTCAGTTTGCAGTGTGAGATCATGAATTTAGAGTAAGAGTGGTCCTTTCAGTTGTGTGATTTTATCCAGGGGTTGTTGCTACTCAGGGACCAGGAGGGAGCAGGGGAAGAGGAGGAAGAGTCCAGTCCATCATGGGGAGGCCTTTGTTAGGGATGGAGGATGGTGGCAGAGGGTGGTGATAATGCTGGGCTGGGGGAGTCGGGCTGGACAGGGAGGGTTGGGAGGCGAGGCAGGGAGCAGATGATGGCTTAGTGGGGTGGTTGACGATTTGGAGGTTTCCTGGAGGCTGAAGAATGATGCCAGAGGGGAACTCTTGAGCTGGTGAGCCCATGGGGTAAGAGGCTGTGGTTGAAGAGCCGGCTTTTTGAGGTGGAGATAGCAGATACTTTGCAGTTGCTGGGGCTGACCAGGTCCAGGGCATGACCGTGGGAGCGGTGGGTGGCATGCAGTGGGGGGATGGGTCACGGACAACGAACAGAGCAAGAAACCAAAAGTCCAGCATTCCCTTGGTTTATCAATGTGACAATTACCGAAAGATGATAGGAGGTGGAGAGCCTAGGGAAGACTGTGAACTGGGAGCTGGGGCCCCAGCCATAATCTAATGATTATGGCCCACTTGGTATTGTGTGCATGGTTCTTGTGTCGTGGTTACAATTTTGAATTTGAAATTGACGTGTGGGAATGAAAGTTTCAGAGATTCAAGACTGTCCCTTGCAGCTCCTGCTTTATGTTTTAAGGATGATTGTTTCGGTGGTTCTTGAAGATGTGGGTGCTTCTGTTCCCACAAGTACCTTCTTCATGTATCCTCTGCTGTTGCCTTCAGTTAGCACAGAGCATAGGCATGGGGGGTAGATTAATGCAATAAAGATGAATAAGAAGTCCAAGCCTTGATGCTGACAGCCACTTCCCAGGTCTTGAACCTTAGCTGCCTTTCCCACATGCAGAATGAAAGCTATTCTCCCTCTTCACAGGGTACCCTGTGAATTATACCGCATGGTGACACATCATAATTGTATCATTGCACGTCATAACAATGGGATTTCAACAGTTATTACTGCACATTCTAATTATGTGATTACTCAGTCTTTCACCAATTATGTAATTAGATTTAATTATACCAATTGCACAAATAAACCATCGTCAACTACGAATTACTTAAAATAAAATCCAGAACTATGCATACGTTGGCAATTGCCCCGAAAACAAGAATACAAAACAAGAAAGGAGGAAGGCTTAGGAAACCAATTAGCAAGTGAAAGGAACAATATGATCCGGACAGATCTTTAAGGATCATGGCAGGGGATCTGGAAGTTTCCTGTCAGTTTTCTGTCCAACAGAGCATGGTGGTAAGAATTGAGGTTGTCAAAGTCAAGGATACTGATGCACCGTTGTCATGCTTGGAAGAGCAGATGGCTTTTATTTCCTTAATAAAGAAGGGGAGAGAGAAGGAGTGAGAAAAGAACAAGGGACATAGATGAGAGAGGGAGGGAGGTAAAAAGGGATGGGGAGAGAGGGAGTGGAGAGAGGAGGAGAGAGGGGAGGGGAGGGAGATAGCCAGAAGAGGGAAGGAAGAGAACAAGTTTGATATTTAGTAATTATAAGTAGTACAGTTATCACTTCATGTGGAGCATAGAATCCATGTTAAGAGATTTCAGATTTTTTGTTTGAACTTTAGTCCTTATCTGACCCACTCTGACTTTTTCTTTCTTTACATTTTTAAAAGTTTGTTTGTTTGAGAGAGAGACGGGGCGGGGGGGGGGGAGGCGGGAGGATGAGTGGGGGCGGGGTAGAGAGAGGAGACACAGAATTCAAAGCAGGCTCCAGACTTTGAGCTGTCAGCACAGAGCCCAAAGTGGGGTCCAACTCATGAACCGTGAGATCATGACATGAGCCGAAGTCAGACGCTTAACCGACTGAGCCACCAGGTGCCCCTCTGACTTTTTCTTTCCTTCACCCCTGGTTTAGTTCCCCACACTCCTTCTGAGTTGTTATTTGAAACTAGAACTTTAGGACCAGGCACCTGTCATGCTCAAGACTAAATTTACAAGACCAAAATTAATAGGAGAGAAACCCAGCCTTCGGAACAGGGAACAAATGCCATCTTCATCATGGTTCTTCATGTGCATTGTCCTTGGTTGTTGGGTGATTGTGAATTGGGGTGCCTGTGAGAACTTGGGGCTGTATCACAGGAACCAGTTGTTTCTATGGAGACATCCCAGAGGGGCGGTCTTGTCTGGGAGCAGGTTTTCTCCGACTCGTGTCTCAGAGCCAGAATTGAAAACAGTGATAACTGCACCCGTCGCAGTTTTCTCGACTCTTCTGTGCCTGGGAGAAGGGCTACCCTAATGTTTCTGGAGAGGGGAGGCAGAGAGCCCTCTGGGGAGGTGGGACCATGCATGCATCTGGGGGAGTGGGTCCACCCATTTGTGCTCTTACAAAGAGATATAATTGGTAGGTGCCATTTAAGCACATATATACTTAGGGAAAATTACCTGCTGGGCTTGGCTGAGGAACCACTGAGCACCAGAATTGCTCAGCATCTGCCCCAGGATCCTACACCAGTTGACAGGATGAAGATTACTTTAAAAGTACACATAATGGTTGGTGTGAGTACTTAACACTGCTATAAAAATAAGTCTCTGTGCTGTTGAGGGTCAGGTTGGGGGTTCAGTGTACTTGGTTAGCTTTTGCCTGTACATTAAAAATGAGCAAAGTTCATTGCTGCAATAACCAAATGAGAGCAAATGTGCTTTTAAATGTAAAACGAAGGCATATTCCCTTCTCCTGTGGGTTTGCCTATAGAAGCCCCTGAGATGGACAGTGGAAGCTAACGGACCTTAACCTATATGCACCTGTCTTTTGGTTTCTCCATGGCTCCAGGGCTGTGTTTCACTTTTTACTCTGCTTTCATGGGTATTCATTCCTGCACGGAGGTTTAATGCGTATTGTGGCTAAACCGCAGCTATCGAAGGGGGTGCCTAAAGTAGGGTGGTCCAGTCATGATGGGAATTTGAGCGAGGGAATCCTGTGAAATTGGAACTAAGAGAGGGGAGTCGGTCTGGAACTCTGTAGCCCAAATCTCTCTTTCCTCATTTCCCCAAGTCCACCAGATTGAGTAAGGTTAAACCGATGCTTATTAGCAGGTTTGCAACAGCACCGAATTTCACTCTCCACTTCTCTTGTCAGAAACTTGGAGCATGTAAAACGGAAGATGTGCTGGTTATTAAGCAGCCAGAGCTGTTTTCTACATGAGCGCAAAAGAAGCCTAAGCAGTTTACACAAACAAGTCAACTCGCTGAGCTGCTATAATCTGCATTCCAGATTCTTAGCCCAGAGCTGGCCACTCCTGGCTTGCTCTTCTAAACAAAATGCCAATGCGAAGAGTAAAGTGGAATGTACTTATGTATAAAGGCATAAGCTGGAACTGGCATCACAGTCTTACAGGGGCGCTTCCCCACTTAAGCATCTCTGGTATGCATGCAGTCCTGGTTATAATGGGCTCAAGGAAAGAGATTCTACAAAATGCGTCTCATAAGTGTATGGAGCACCACACAACTTGAATAGTTGTCAGCAAAGGTGGTAGGGGAGGGCTGCCACGTGGCCGGTCACCAGGAAGCAGCCATTCATTCAGCCAATATTTATCAGATGTTCACGAGGTCAGGGCCTGGCTCAGCTAGCTATTAGTAAGGGATTCTGGCTTTAGTCCTGGTTTGCTCTCTCTAGGCTTATAAGCAGTTTCTATATTTATTGAGAACTTACTATGTGCAAAGATAAGCCCTTTACAAACCTATCTTATTATTCTAATCAGTTGCACTACTGTGTTTTTCTCCATTTGACTGATGAAGAAAGGGAGCCTCAGAAAGTTTAAAGAACTTGCCTGAGGTCACACAGTTACTAATTGGGATCAGAATTTAAGCCCCTGGTCTGAATCCAGAGTCCTTTTTTTTAACTCCAGAATTATACATCCTGTCATATGCCAATATGTGTGAAGTCCTGAACCATTTCCTCCTTGTCAGCACACTTGAAGTGTGGGAGATTTGCATAATGGGTCTCAAATTTATTTAGGGGCATTCCTTTATTAATATACATAATAAGGAGAGCTTTGGATTAACATGAAACAGGCTGTCAGTTTCTTATTCACATGACCCAGAAAAGCAATTGACAAGAAAATGTTCTGTTTTGCCTTCAAGTGAGATTGGAAGTATATGGCTAAGTGTAAGTCAAAAATTAGATGTTAAACATCCTTCCAGGTTGTTTGCAGAATATATTATAGAATATTAACTTATTATAGAATATTAAATTATCAAGGGACTCCTGTTGGAGTAAGAGATGAAAATCCTTTGATGTGGGTATGTAAGTCATATATATGTAGGAACTGAGGTGGGAGCAACCTCATGCTAATGATCATGGTTTGATAAGAGAAACATGGCAAACTAGGTCCTTGTTTGCTTTTATTCTTTCCCTTGATCCTTCATTCATTTTTAAATTTCATTTAGCAAAGATTATTGAGTACCTACCATGTCCCAGGCCCCAGGTTAGGCTCTGGTGAAGCAATAAACAAGACACGTGGGTTTTCTGCTTTCATGGAACTTGCATGCCAGGGGAGATGGACAAACACTTGGGGATTTGGAGGAAGAGAAAGGTGAGTGTGGTTGGAGTTTTTGGGCAAGAGGGAGAGTGATGTGCAGAACAGAAAACTTCCCTAGAAGCAGAAGAGATCCAGTTTTCAGTGAGACTTACCCAAGAGCAGACAGGAGCTTGGTTTGTGGTGTTACATTTAACAACAATATCAGCAGGTAGCAGTTAATGAGCCCTTACTAGGTGCCAGCAACCTAAGCATTTGTTGTACTTTAACTCATTTAAACATCACAACTCCACTCCAGGAATTTTAAAACACCTCTACTAAGCCGAAAAACAATGAATTCACTCTCAGGTTGATCATTCTAAAAACTCTTTAACTATTCCGTGAGTTAGGACACAATGACATTAAATTATTTTTTTCCAGTTTCAGTGATGACGTTGTTCTAATGTAACTGCATTAGCACTAATAGGTAACTTTTTAACTGAGGAAAAGTATTTTTATATTTGATGGGATTGTTTTTAAGCTTTAAATTTAACTGGTGTTGTCCCTCCTTTTGTTGAAACTGGCTCATTAGCAAATGGGTCCACTGAACGGCTTTATTTTGCTCTGTTCACACGATGATATCACATTGTTCATAGTTTCATCTGAGTAAAAGCGGTGTTTTGATGCATACAATTTTGTTGCTACTCATAATAAACAAATATTATTACATCTTTGCTTCTCTACTATTAGTTAGCTCACACAGAACTACAGATAGTCTTTTTAGAATTGCTTACACAGAGCGTGGTGTTTTAGAAACTAGTGGCAACTTAGAAAATTATTATAATATCATGCCATTTTAGAAAATAATACCGATTTTTTTATCCACTTAATATTTAGAGAGAATGATGACTAGAAGGAGCTGTCCATCAAAATATGTGCTGATTTGAGAGGACAAATTAAAGGGAAGTCAATGTTACGTGATTTAAATGTTTGGTTTAGAGACGGTCTCGAATGGAACCTTCATCACATGTGCAACATAGGGTAAAAACTGTGATAGAACCCATCTATACCTATGTAAGATTGCATTAAACATTACTGTATTTTTTGGAAGGTTAGAATGTATTATATTCAGCATTACTTGAACACTGGAGCATGTTGGTTCATATCTAGTAAGACTGGTCTGTTTATAAGCAGAACTTTTAGGTTCAAATGCTCATCTAAACTCCTGCCCCCTGTGTTTTTATGGGGACCCTCTAATTTGTTGCTTTCCATTATTACTTCAACACTTGATTCTCTGGGTTGGTTCCTGGAGAAGTGGATCAGCAAGAGAGAGCCAAATTTACGTCCTAATATCTGATCCGGAGAGATCTCTAGAGTTTCGGTTTATGCTGCTTATATGCTTCATGTCAAGTTCAGATTAAGCTTTCTGATCTACAGTACAAAAATATATTATTTGAAGAGAAGAGAGAAGAATGAATTGTGACTCCAGTCATCTGTATGTATTATTTCCGTTCTGGCCTCCCAGTGGTAGAAGATAACCCTCACATAAAGAAAAAAATGACACATCCATTACTTTAAGAGAAATGAGTTTTAATTTGGCTTTACACATTTAGTTTTGTGATGTCTAATGACACAGAGGAATCAAATGCCCTGGTGGAGATCCCCCTATTATAGGATTCAACTTCTCCCATGACCCTCTGAGGACTTTGGCTTTTCACGGGTAGAGGTCAGGTGGCTTCACCAAATGTGACGCTTGCTGTCTCTGAGACCCCCATTTAAGGCTTAGAATTTTCTCGCAGGTGAGAATTCCATCTAGATGAGATCACCTATAACTCTCCTGGGACACAAGAGGAGTCCATAAATCCATCCACTGAAGACACTGCATCCTTT
Organism: Panthera tigris; assembly: GCF_018350195.1. NCBI lineage: Eukaryota > Metazoa > Chordata > Mammalia > Carnivora > Felidae > Panthera > Panthera tigris. The sequence continues at coordinate 36,704,896 of NC_056670.1, read as the reverse complement.
AGAGATTGTAGTATTATCATAGCAGATGTAATTGTCATAATGATTTAAGTTCTCAATCTGTAAAGGATTCTGGGATCATTTAAAGTTATGTCAGAAGATGGTATTTCTCTAGTAGGGTTGGCCCCTCATCTTGATGCTGTTGGATTATAATTAGTTTTCCCTAGATTCTTCCATTTCCTCCCTCCATCCATTTATTTCTCTCCTCTTCCCTAAACATTTGTTGAAGACCTCTTGCACAGGCACAGTACTAGTGGAGACAGATGTAAAGAACAAAGCACATCCCCTTAGGGAGCTTGAAGTCTAGCAGGGAAGGGAGGGCGACTAGCAAACAGATAAATGACCACTGCATGAATGCTAAGTGCCACAACAGAAGCACTCATAAAGAAAGGGAAAAACCCAGAAAAGGGCTCAGGTACCCCCAGGTGAGGGGAGGATCAGGGAAGTCTTCCTGGAGGAGGTAGCCACTGAACTGGGTGTTCAAAGGTAGATGAGTAAGTTTTTGAGGGAATAGCATGGGTGTGAAACATAAGAGTGAGTTCAGCAGCCCATTCTTCCTTTGCTGGTGTTCATTCTTACGGATGCCATATATTTCTGTGAGTCTTTGTCTTCCTCTGGTTAAGAAATACCTAAAAAAAATATTGCAGTCAGGATAGGATCCTTCTTCAGAGTAGGATTTTCCCAGCTTTTTGGGAAAGAGGTTTCAATAACTTATTTTTTTCCAGTGTGAGCTGATCTGCTTGTTTATCCTTTAAACAGCTAGAGAAAGGTGGAGGTTCCAGAATCCTTATAACCCCAAACCACCTGCAGGTAATGACAGTGTTGAGTTAACAGCAGTGCCACATCTTCTATTTCAGGAAGGATTGAAGTGGCTCTTCCTGGATACTCATTTGTGAGGCTTCAGTTCCAGGAGATTTTATTCTTTGCACATGTCTCCAATTTTCTTTTGTTCCTAGTAGAGGAAGCTTCTCAGAAAGATAAAGCAGTGGACATGTTCCTTGTAAAGTCTTTGGCATTCTAAGGATCCTTCTTTACTGCCTCATCTTGGTATTGACTTTATTTCCCGTAGAATTGCCCTGAACAAGCATTATTTTAGTAGGTGGAGTGGATGGGTTGCTACCCTTGGGTGATTTTGAGGGGCTACAAAGACCCCTGTACTCCAAATATCTCTCTTTCTCACTTAAAATTTATATGAAAATTTACAATTATAAATCCATTCTTGAAGCCTATTTGGTTGTTTTTAAAAATCTAATTAATTTTTATCATTCCCTTGTACCTTAACTAAGCAGGTATCAGATACTGGCTCCTTACTAAGGCAAGCATTGAGCTCTGGGAAGATAAGGAGAGGGAAAAACACAAGATAAAGAACAGCTTAGTCTAGGACCAGCTTTATGCTACATGGGGAGGTCATTATAACATCAGTAGCATTATTCAACACGGCATGTCACCTGATATCTGTTTACCTGAGGAGATTGCTGTGGGTTAATTCTAGGAGTTTCCTTATCACATTAATGACCTATATTTATTGACAGTTCGTTCTGTCTTGAGAGATTGTCTATGATAATTTGCAAAGTAAATAAACAGCATCTCTGTCTCAATTAGCATTCCTCTGAGAAGGGAGCAAGATAGTTAATATCGATTGGTATTTCCAGTCTATCTTAAACCTCTTTTGTATCTTTTTGGATTGAATGCAGTACTACTCACATAACAGTTGCCAAATAAACACTTTTTAAAGAAATCAGTATATATATATACATATATATATATTGATATATATGTATATATATATACTGATATATATATGTGTGTGTGTGTATATATATATAATATATACATATATATTGTGGCTCTTAATTGCCACTGAATAGAATACTAACCTGATACCTGGTTAAAGTAAAACCATGCAGGCAAAGTAATTTATTATGTTGTTATTATAGCTTTATTTTTAAATAATTTAAGATTCTCAAGAAGTTGCAGAAATGTTACAGTTTCTATGCACCCTTCCTCCAACTATAGTGTTGTATGTTACATAGCCGCAGGTCGTGGTTGATCGAAAACCAGGAAACTGATGTCGCCACAACACTGTACTCGGGTGTGGAACTTTTTTGATTTTTTCCCCCCAGGTTTTAGAAGCACTTTTTTTTTTTTCTGTATCATTTGAGGACATCTTATCACATGTGGATTTATGTTTTTTTCCTTCCCAATCAGAAGATAGAGATCTTCCGTCAGCACATAGAAACTCCCCTGTAAGGATACAGGAATGCTGGTGCATAGGGGCACTTGTACCCCAATGTTTATAGCAGCACTTTCAACAATAGCCAAATCATGGGAAGCGCCTAAATGTCCATCAACTGATGGATGGATAAAGACATTATGGTTTATATACACAATGGAATACTACTTGGCAATGAGAAAGAATGAAATATGGCCTTTTGTAGCAACGTGGATGGAACTGGAGAGTGTTATGCTAAGTGAAATAAGTCATACAGAAAAAGACAGATACCATATGTTTTCACTCTTATGTGGATCCTGGGAAACTTAACAGAAGACCATGAGGGAGGGGAAGAAAAAAAAAGTTAGAGAGGGAGAGAGCCAAAACATAAGAGACTCTTAAAAACTGAGAACAAACTAAGGGTTGATGGGGGGTGGGGGGAGGGGAAAGTGGGTGATGGGCATTGAGGAGGGCACCTGTTGGGATGAGCACTGGGTGTTGTATGGAAATAAATTTGACAACAGATTTCATATTTAAAAAAAAGAAACTCCCTTGTGAAAAACTAAATTTTTAAAAGAGAAATAAACAAATTGTAACATATACAGATTTTTATAAGGTCCCATTGAATGAATTTTTTAAATGGCATTAATTTCAAAATGACTTCGATTGAGGATTAAAATCAACTAAAAACCAATCGTTATTCAGTAAACTACTTGTAAATACAGTATGTGTGTGTGTGTGTGTGTGTGTTTTAAATCACCTGTTTTCTTTTTTTAGCCTCTCTAAATATAAGCATCCTCAAACCTTGGTCAGTTCTGTTGATCAAACTGTTAACTTGCTACCTACTAAAAAGTTACTCTCAGTCTGTCAGGCTCATCTGAAATCACACACAGATGCATACATATGAAGGTGCACATGATCAGCACATTTCTTGGCAGGAGTACAGGCTTTGAAAGGAGCAGGTGAAGCAGATCTACTTACCGAGTCACTGGGAAAGACGTTGGGGACTGGACACATGCTCTGAGCTCTTGCAAATTCCCAGTCAGTTTCTGTCCGATAAGTACCAGCAGAGCAACCTGGGGAGGTGATGAGACCCTGCTGCATGATATTGTCAGCTCTTTGGAATTCTGTTTGTGTGTATATTTTTTTTACCTACTGGGGCAGCAGGAGGGAGAAAACAGCGTTTGTTGGTATCCATCTTTTTACCCAGCTGGGAAAGAAAAGGAGAGGCATTAGGTAGCTGAGAAATATTCACCCTCTTTCCAGACAAGACATGCTCCTTCCTCCATTCTTCAGAGACAACAGCTGCCTGGATGCGATCTTTTATTTTAGCTTTAGTTAAGACCTGTTACACTCTTCTTTGAAATCGGTCCCTGCGGCAGCGGCTGCCCCACAAAGATGGCTTCCTGCTGAGCTGACCGGTTCCTTGAGTGTCTGCTAATTGTGTAGCAGCAGTCATTTTAGATAGTACCAGTCTGGGATTCTGCCACGAGTTCAGCTCATCATGTTTTCTTCTCACAAGTCCGAGTGCAGAGGGTTCATTTCCCCCCCGAGGTCAGCGTGTGTACTCTGGTCCTGGCTTCAAACTAGAATGCACTTAGAACAAATGAAAACCCACCAGAGAAGTATGATCACATGGTCAGTATATAAGCAAACGTTTCCTGTTCCTGCCTCATCAGCTGAGGGTACAGAGTTCCACTACATTTGTCCTTGAAAGTTGGGCTAAGTGAGCATCACACTTAATAACTTTTTTAATTTTTTTTAACATTTATTTATTTTTGAGACAGAGAGAGACAGAGCATGAACAGGGGAGGGTCAGAGAGAGAGGGAGACACAGAATCCAAAACAGGCTCCAGGGTCTGAGCGGTCAGCACAGAGCCTGACGCGGGGCTCGAACTCACGGACCATGAGATCATGACCTGAGCTGAAGTCGGATGCTTAACCAACTGAGCCACCCAGGCGCTCCACACTTAATAACTTTTAACAGGAGAGCACATTCTCACAAATGGCCCTCTCCCTCTTGCCTTCTTGACTGCAGCCAAAAGAAAGCTGCACCCCCTCAAAATCTGTGTTCTCAGCAGCCCTCTGGGATCTGAGGAAATCTAAGTCTATAAAGAAAAACTACTTCATCATGCTCATAGAAGCCTAGACACACGACACATAGGGTTTTATAGAACATTTAAAAGGCATTGGAGTATGATGCTTGGTGACAGCGTTAACCAAGGTCTTTAGACAATCAGCAGAGAAAGTGTTAGCTGTAACTCCTCTGCATGCCTAGGTATGTTCACATGTTATTTGTCTATAATCGTTGGCAAGTATTTAGTATGTACAGATGGCCTTCCTCCATTCAAGGTACTGAAATTTATCCAATCCATGTAGATTCTAACTATAACTTAGAGACTGCTCTCCAAAAAGCAGAGAGAATGCCTTCTTAATAGGGTAGGTCCTTTCCAAAGATGAAGAGACACATGTCCTGTGATACAAAGACTGTAATGATGGGGAGGGCTGTCTTAGAAGTAGCCACATGGTGGGGTCCCAGGGTGGCTCTGACGGTTAAGTGTCCAACTGTTGATTTCACAGCTCAGGTCATGATCTCACGGTTTGTGAGTCTGAGCCCTGCATCGAGCTCCGTTCACAGAGCCTGCTTAGGATTCTCTCTCTCCTCTCTCTGCCCCTCTCCCTCTCCCCCTGCCTCAAAAATAAATAAATAAACTTTAAAAAAAAATAGCCACATGGTTAGGTAAGGGACAATTCCCAGGATCTTAGGATACTTAGTGCTGCAGTAACAGTTTTTATCTTATTATCTGTGTAGGTGACTTTTTTCCTTTAGAATTTAACTTGACTGATGATCCTCTTTGCCTCCACGTGTTCCTGCTTCCGATTCCTTCTCCATATCCTTACCTGTTAACGTCCTACAAAAGATAATGGCCTTATTCACCCGCATTGAAACTTCTATCACCTCGCTGTTTCCTATAGGATAAAGACTAGACATGCTACCAAGGCACACAGATGCCTCACAATCTCCATCCAGCCCCATTTCTTGCCGATCCTACAGTCTACTGAGGCTCCAGTCATACGGAGCCCCCCCCCCCATTCCCAGAATGCACTGTGTGCTCCTGTGCCTCCAAGTTTCTGTCCATGCTTGTCCCTCTGCTTCAGTACCTTATCCTGCCTCTGTCCCTGACGGATTTTACTCATCACTCATAACCTATCTCAAAAGTTAGGCGGATGCCACCTTCTCCAGAGCCGCTTGTTTCTTATGTGTATTGCAGTACTAATGACCATAATAGCTAAAATGACACAGCATTTTCCATGTGCCAGTCACTAACAAAACAGTTAACATTTACTAACTCATTTATTCCTCTCAACAACCTGAGGAGGTGGGTATTCTTTGCATTTTATACATGAGGAGACTGAGGTACAGAAAGATTAAGTAACGTGCCTAAGGTCCTATAGCAGAATTTTGAAGCAAGACACTGTTGCATATATGCTTCCAGAAATTAAAATATGGGTAGACTCCTCTACTAAATGGAAAATGACTCAAGAAGAGGAACCATGTTTGATTGGATTTTATGTCTCCCCAAACTAGATAGTGCCTGTCTCAAAAGAACCTTGGAGAAATTTGTTGAACGAATGTACAGAGTATTATATTTTCATTGCAAACTATAATCTTTTTGAAAACATGTCATTTAAATTAAGCCTTTAGGTTTTTAATCCATGAGAAAGGAATGAGTTGCGACCAAGTGGAAACAGCTGCATTTTGAGGTGTGGAAGCTGGTGTGGGAAGCAGCCCTGGGTTTCTTTTCTACCTGCATCCTGTAGTGTTGGTGGATGGTCAGCTCTCAGGGAGCACGTGAGGCTGAGATAGCATCCTGCCCCTTCCTGTGGAGTGTGTCCCCCATCAGGGCTGTGATCACACCCACAGGGTAGGAGAAGGCTGAGCTCCAGGAGTGCATTTCAAGAGGTGCCTACTTTTCTCCAATCAGAACCAGGAAGGAGAAATTGGAGGAAGTTAGACGTAGACCACACCATCCTTTAGACCATACCATCCTTTGCGTTGCGTTCATTGTGTCAGAGATCACAAGAGGCAAAGGGGGAGGAGAAAAGAAAGCAGATGTTAAGCAGGCAGTTCTCAGACATCCTGTGTGGATTTGACATCAGAGGGGTGCTTGATGGGATCCTACTGAATCAGTACTATTTTTATTCCTTTAGGAAGAACTTTAATTTTTTTTTTCTGATCACTTGATTTTGATTAAAACACCTTTGGGGAGTCTCACCTGTAACTAAGGTTTTATGAAATGGTCAAGGTATATGTTGATGAACTCACTTCTAACCTGCCATGCATGCTGAGATGAAGAAAACATGGCTTCCCTTGGGAGTGGGTTTGAAAAAGGGTCATAAGTGGCTTCCTGGGGCTATAGTTGCATAGAGTTACCTACTTTGTGCTGCCCCAAGCTTTCATGACTATTGGGTTGCTTCACTGCCATGTTATACCTCGGGACTCACCATGAGTTCTGTAACCCACAGGTTAAGGATGTTGGCACTTAACTGTCTTTTATTTATCTGACCAGCTCAGCTCTGCTTGTATAATGAATTGTAACCACAGGAAATCATGGTGTGTATCTTTATGTAACTGATGCCTTGCTTTTCCTGAATTTTCAAAACATCTTAAAAATTATGGTTGATGTTAAAGACTCTAATGAGGTTATTTTTTGAAGCAACATACATTATAATAAGACATGCATTCGAAAGGATGGCCGGGGAAACCATCTCATCAGAGTGACTGTCAGAGGTTCTGTCCTCACCTTCCCTCCTCTGTCTCTCCCCTCCCCGTCCCCAACGCTGCCTCTTCTCATGTGTAATGCCAGTGCTCTGTACAGTGTTCTGTTTAGAGTGGTTTGAACATTTTTCTGCCCGTGTCTTTCATTGCTGAAGTAACTCACCTCTCTCATATCGACTCTTACCCAGGAGCCGCACTGCAGACTCTTTGATGTAGGTCTTTTCTGCATGGCAGCTAAGGCCAAGCTGTGGTTTTCATTGCATGATGCAACTTCACCCTTTTGGTTGTCGCCTCCAGGTTAACCAGATCCTTTTCCCGCACTGTGCATGCATGCCGCGAGCTTTCCCCCAAGGCCCGGACCTGAATGCAGTGAGCACTGGGCGCATGCATGGAATTGAAGCGGCGAGCATTCCAATACACTGAAGCACTGGGATGTAGGGTTCCCTTTGGATACCTTTGTAGGTCTCCAGTTTGCTGTGATACCAGGAAGGCCATTCTATCCCTTAAAATCTCAAGACTAAAACGTTGTGAAAGAGAAATTAATCTATTTAGATGTATGCTAAGCAAAGGCTAACAACAAGGAATTTAGAAACAAGGGTCAGTTTTCCAAATAACCACTTACCTGATGATCAGTCCTCCAAATTCCCAGATCTGCATGGATGTGCTCCAAATGACCAGTTATTACATTACCTTATCACATCTTTCTGAACACTGTGACCTAGTTTGGTTTTGTTTAGAGCTAATAAGATTAATAAATGTCTGACTGTATATACTTAAAAAAAAACCAAAACTTCTTAGGCTAAATGGCCTGGGAAATACAGTCATTGGCCTTTGTCTTAGTTTATCGTGTAAACAGGAGTACCACTAATTCAACTTTAAAAGAGTAAAATGGTAGTACTATGAAGGAATACCATATTTATCGAAACATGTTGGCATTGCATTCAGTATTACTGATTAGTAACTGTGATCGTTTTTCACTCATTGAAATATATTTTTGCCTTAGGGTGTCTAACGACTCCTTTTAAAACTGCTTTTCTTTTTTTAACATGTCTTTTTTTCTCCTTTTTTCATGCTTTTATTTTCAGAATAAACTTTTACAAAAAAAATAATTGTTAGGGTCTTTTTTTGAACTGGATTTTTTTGTTATTTCACATAAACAGTAGATGCTTTACATTTTAGACATACCTTGGCTGTAAATAGAGAATGATGACAGGTTGGTGTTACCAAACTCTGATAATCCTAGGGCAGGAATAAGAGTTCCTAGAGTTCCAAGAATTCTTGGTAGAATCAGCTTTCCAGTAGATTGAAACTCCACACTAAGCAGTCATAATGACACAAAACTGAAAGCTTCATATCCTGTGTTTTATTTTTTGTCATGAATCCTGATTTCCTCATATCTGGGGAATTTAGTAGATTGAAGTTCTTTCCATACTTCTTTTCCCCCATTCTGTTAAATATATCCTATTCACCCTGTAGAAATAGACTCTGCTTAGAATTTTATAGCATGTTCTTTTGGTAACCAGTAAAAAGGCTCTTTACATGGAAGTGTTTCCTCTTTTGAAAGGACCTTAGATGGAATTTTAGTGTAGACCAGTGCAGAGCAGGTGATCCTGACCAGCATGTTGACATGCTCTCACTTTACCAGAGTTTGTCTTCATCTGGGGGTTTGGCAAGGGAAACGACTGATTTTCCTCTTTGGGGTTCTTCAGTAAAGGAACCCACTTCTCTTTCTCATAAAAACACAGCGCTTCCGCATAAAATGAAAGGATTTCTGAAACCCAACATAGAGGGGGGATAAATGGATCCATTCATGAAGACAAAAGAGAGAACCATAAGAAATAAGCTTCCTAGGGGCATCCCCCTTTTACAGTGAGGGGGAAAATGGCTCTAGAGAAAATCAAAGACATGGCCACAGAATTAAAAAGGGGGACATGCGGAAGGTAGCAAGGAAAGAGAAGCTTGTACTCCAGTGAGCATACAACTCACGTCATTACTTTCTGAATATGGATCCAGAAGTCAGGTAGACACCATTAATATTGGTGGAAGGAGCTATTGTTTCTGAGGTATGAGCAGGACAATTTTGATAATAAATGATTTGCCCTGCTAACCAGAAGCAAATGGGAAAGGAAGAGTGAAGGAAAATAAATGTTCCTCGAGGTAAGAAGTTATTTTCATGAAGTAAAGAGGAAATTGAGAGTGTATACTTGAATATATGATGGCACAACCATAGGATTTAACAAGCCATTACCGTTTTCCCTGTTAATGATGACAATTTGTCTCTAAAGGTAACTTGTCACATCTGATTTTCCATGGTGATGTTGGTCCTCACTGCCCAGGTCACTTTATGGCATTCCTAAGGAGTGATTCCTGCTTTGGACTCAGCAGACTCATGACTTCTAATCAGCAACATCTCAGACTCTCCGTTTTGGCTGTGAGGCTGCTGGGCTCTCAACAAAACTCCTAAATAGGAATACTTACAAAACTTCCACGACTCAGCTGTCAGCCAAAGACAGAGCTAAGACACAGCTATTTTATTTTCTTGTGTAATATAAAGGTGCAGTTGTTTTCTACGCCAGATGTCAGAAGGACTTGTACCAGGTCTCTCTCTGTCTTCTTAAAAAAAATTTCTCAACAAAAAAAAACCACCTCAGGATGTCAGAAACAAAACTATCATAATTATCCTTTAGCATCACATATAAATTCACGTGTAGCTTTTAACAAATGCCGGTGTCTCGGCGTGAGTATGTATGTTATGTGACAGTGTTTTCTATTCCTCAAAGTGAAGCAAAGCAGACAAATGCAACAACTGTTTCTTTACCTACTGAATTTTTCCCTCATGCTCTTGAGCCTCCCCGTATTGGTACCAGGCAGGTTTTCAGCACTGGCAGTCTTTGTCATTGTAGCTCTTTGGATGAGACCATCGAGGAGATATATGCCGTTGTGCTTGGATCGGATGTGGCTGGCAGATAGCAGGATTGAAACTGTAGCAGATCTAAGTCTCTTAGGCTGCTGGCAGGAAATCGGAGTTCAGTGAAGAGAACAGGGAAAGGATCTGTCTCATGCATCCTCATTACCCTCACTTGATTAGGCTGCCAGTCTGCGACCCAGAGCAGACTGGGCCTGGCTGAGTAGATTTGGTAGTTTTGGCTTTCCCACTCGAAATCCTTGCAGGTAGACCAATAGCAAGGAGGCATTGCCAAGGTCAGGCTGTTTTGGTGTGTCAGGATTATGTGAAAGCCAGGGAAGCGGACAGAGATGGGAGCATAGGGAGATAGCTCCTTAGCATCTTAGTATCCTTAGCATACTAAGTAGGAGACTAGTAGGATGATCAGGGAATGCCCAGAAGAATCCAAGACAAATAGCAGGAGAAGGCCCAAACAGGAGAATTTTAAAGTCTGCACCCAGTAACAGTTCAAAGAGGTCCCATGGTAATTTGAAAGACTGTTAAACTATGGAAAACCCAACCCACCCACTCAACCTTTGGAGCCCCTCCCATTCTCTATGCAATTATGAGACCTTCATAGTTTATTTGGGAAGCCTTGAGGCCAAAGCACCTAGCAACTGTGCCCCCAGGCTGCTTCCTTATGGTTGCTCTCTCCTCCAGAAATGGTGACACCAGGCAGTTGCCCCCCAGTGTCTAGGAGCTGACTAGTGATTATTACTGCCAGGAGATGATTGTCTATGGGCCTCTCAGCACATGTGTGGTGTGGCAACACTTAATATCCAGGAGTGTTAGGATGAATCCTCATTTCTGGCTTCTTCAGGTCTAAGTTTTTGTAGGCATGAGAGTAGTTTGGCTCCAGGGGTCAGAGCTACTGTGTCCCCCACACCCCTGCCCCGCCCCTCCATGCCAGGCATTGTGTCTGGATTCCCTGCTCTCCTTTCAGACCTGGAACTTATTCTCGCTTCCCTCTTCTCCCCATTTCCACTCACCTCACCCAGGCCATCCTGTTTTGTGGATGGTCTCAGAGTGCGGTTGGGGTTGGGTAGAGAGAATACGCTTGTGCTGGAAGGCTGTGGGTGTGTGTGCACATGTGTATGTGCACGTGTACCCTCCCACATGTACCACTCGATGACTGTACATGCTCATTGACCCTGCCCTTGAAGAACTCTCAGTCTGTTTTATAGTATTTGTGTGTGTGTGTGTGTGTGTGTGTGTGTGTGTGTGTGTATTTGAATTATCTACTTCATCCTATCCCTCTACTAGATAAATAGGAGTTTACTCAATGAGAGATGGCTGTAGTCAGTGGAGGTAGAGGAATAAGAGTAAGAATTAATCTGTCATGAGTCCTCAGACAGTTCAGTGAAAACCAAAGCAGCACTCATTTGGCGAGACTCTGTTTCACGTAGTAGCTTAACTCTGATTTATTACATAAAAGTTGCTGGCAAATATGAACACTAATTCCACTCTGGTAACAACAGTGATTGAAATAATTGTAGTCTGTGGACAAATTGGAGAAAACAAGCATTAGTGGGTAGGTTGTCTTGGACCTCATTCCAAGAGTCCAACAGTGATCTTACGGATGTAGAGTTGGAAGAGATATTTAGAAGACATATGACTGGTTCGTCCCCCTGCCTCTCCTCCAGATCCATACTAAGCCAACTAGGCAAATGAAACTCTCTCTTCTGCTAAAGACCCAGGAAAAGAATACACAGCCTCCTGTGGCCACTCATTAAAGTGACTCATGGCTCTCTCTGTCAGGAAATCTTGGTTAATTATTTAGTATTTATGAGACTGTGTGGCTGCCTTCATGGAAATATAATTTCCCTGGTGTTTCTTCTTTAATATTACCCAAATGCAATGCTCTAATATATAGAATCGCACCAGATGTTAGCTCACTGCACAACCTATTGGGCATTTGAATTATATTGCAACACCCGGTAAAGAGGCAATAAAGCCGGTACAAATAGAAAATTAAGTGTGAAATAATCGATTCTATCAGGTTTTTGTTCATTTGGATGATTGCCCTTTTTTTGGCATTTTTCTACAAACAGTAATTATTATCACTGCTGTTATTACCTTAGTTTTAAAAATAACTATCACCTTTTCAGTGCTTGGTCTTTGCTCATCTGACTTTATGCTCGCAACAGCCTGTGAAGTCTGTATCCTTATCTCCAGTTTACAGATGAGAAAACCAAGGCATGGAGGTGAAATTATTTGTCCATGACTGTGTAGCTAATAAGTGATAGAGCTGGGATTTTAACTTTTTCATCAAATTCCAAAAACTACCTCACTGCTATTTGTGCTTGAGGTCAACTTGTAATGCCCACATTTTGCTTTTGACTTACTTATTTGGGTACATAAGTGGATAAACAGATATGGAATGAAGATGAGGAGACCCTAAGTTTGGATAGCATATTGAAATGTCGTGAGAAAATTCAGAAGAACTCCATAAAAAAGTGACAAAGATTTCACCATGTGAGTTTTATGAAAACAAATTATCTGTGTGTTTCATTGAGAAATCCAGTGTGTAAGGAACTGATGTATTTTGTTCTCTTCATCAGCCATCTATGTCATATTTTTGTCTCTTGAGAATGCTTAATTATTAGGACCAATTATTCAGGTAGATACCCTGAGCCATACAACTGCTCTGAAGTCTATGGCTATCATTGTTCCAGGATTCTCCATAACAGTCAAAGCTCAAGGAGACAGAGCACATAGGATTCCAGAGTAGTAAGGGTTTATATATCGCCTCTCCATTTTTTCCAGTTCATTTCAGCATGACCCTAATGAGGCATGTGTTTGTGACTATTGGATCGCATCTCATCAGTTGAGCAGAGGCATAATTGGAACCCTGATGCTGTCAGAAAGATTAATAGGCCTGTTGATACAAACACGTAACTGAAGATTTCCCAACAAGGCCATTTAACCAACTGGCTTGGGATCAAGTAACAAAAAGTGTTTGCTATTTGCATTAGAACCATTGCAAGGTCTAAAACAAGTGTCTGAAGATTTAGAAAAGGCTCCTTTTGATGCCATTGTCGTTAGTATTGATTAATGACTGAACACAAACTGCCCCCATCAACAATAATGTCTTAGAAGATAGCTACTCAGATGTTCTGGGATAAAGTAAAAATGATGGTCAACAGAAGAAGTTGGGTTCTGTTTGATAAAAGTAATAAAGCCTACACAAGTTATTGAATATATGCTCCACTCAGTGTAAACACTAAAAGCACCAACATTGGAAAGATAAGCTCTAAAGTACATACCTCTGACAAGGTAATTATAATGGGAGCACTAATGATAGCTAAAGGATAGAAAGCTTGCAGCTTGGATCCATTCAAGACCTGGGGTGCTGTGCAGGTTAGAAGACAATGTTCTATGTGAAGAATATTATTTTCTCAATGATTAATTACTGTCATGTCATTTGCACTAAATCCACTATTATCATTAACTTGCAACGTATTTTTCTGAGACCTAAAATTATATGAATAATAATATTGATTTCTAATTTGGAGTATATTGCAAAGACTTGCATTCCCTTTTAAAATTTTTTGGTCTCATATTCTGATTAGCTAGGTGCTTTTATTCCTATTTTGGGGGCACCTGGGTGGCTTAGTCAGTTAAGGGTCCGACTTCAGCTCAGGTCATGATCTTGCGGTCTGTGAGTTCAAGTCCTATGTCGGGCTCTGTGCTGACAGCTCAGAACCTGGAGCCTGCTTCAGATTCTGTGTCTCCCTCTCATTCTGCCCCTCTCCTGCTCGCACTCTGTCTCTCTATCTCTCTCAAAAATAAATAAACATTAAAAAAATTTATTCCTATTTTGTTGGCAGGAAAACTGAGGTACTTTGCTTATCCAGTATATCCAGACATTGCTAGGAAAACCTCAAATCACTTAGATTGCCTACCTCTTGATTGCAAATAGACTCCATAGTATCTGCGACTGTATGAACTTATATTTTTTCTTTATTTCAATGGAATGAAATGAGATGCAAAATTTACAGTCTGGTCCATAATTAGAAGTGTTCAAAGTATCTAAACATTATTCCATTAGTATGTCAATTCTTGTTCTTCTAGAATAATAGAGGGTGAGAAAAAATTGGGTTATCTTGAAGGTCATCCATCTTTAAGCAGATGGATACCTAGGAGTTATTTCTCAAGAAGCAGTGGGACTTATCCTCAGCAGATGGGGTCAGGCTTCCTGATGCCACTAGCCCCCTCAGGGGCCCAGGAAGCACTTCTGGGGATTAGTAATGTCCCATATGACCATCTTTACAGAACAGGGTTAGATACAGGTTGGACAGATCAACTTCCTTTGAATTTTCCCAAACCATTTGACAAACACATTATATTTTCTAGGGCAGTTTTACCTCCTCTGTAAATCAGTCAGCCCTCCTCGTTTTTACCTAAGCTCCATGCCAGGGTCTGTGGATATCAGAGGCTACCTCTTATGTTTCTTTTACCTCTCCAAGGATGTTGCAGTTCTTCTGGAACAGTAAGTGGCATGGCAGAAGGGATATTGGGTCTCTGTCCCAACTCTTCCACTTACCTACATGATCTTGGGTAGGTTTCTGAGACTCTACTTCTCAGAAGCCTGCAAAATGGGGTTTATAACAAAATACTTTATTTTGCCAAGTTGTAAGAACCAAATACAATAGTATGTGCAAACTTTATACAATTGACAGATATGATTATATTGGATTGGATGAGAATCAACATTACAAGATGGTTTAGAATCCTCACTCCTAATGCTATAGGAATTGACACATGGGAGACGTCAGCCAGGGCATGAGTAATTCACTGAGCTGCACCTTTCTGTTGGTTTTGAAGGCTGCAAAATGTTTGAACACAAAGAGGGAGGAACAATTTGAAGAGGCCATGACAAAAGCATAGATTTAGAATTAGGAATGTGTGGGTCACACTCATGAAATAAGGAAGGCACCAGCTCCTGGTGGCAAAGGGCTTGGCCTGGAGCATGTGGTCAAAAATGGGACATGTAGTGAGGTTGCGTTTTAGAGGTCCTTCACAGCCACGGTTAGAGCTGATGCGAGAGGCAGGAGGCAGCCATGATGGTAGATGAATGACATCTTTTAATTAAATTAATCTGGCAACATTGCAGAGGTGAGACTAGGAGAAGAGCCTGGAATCATTAAGCTTACTGTATTGATTCATGTCTTTGGTGCTGTGGGCACTCCGGTGGTCCATAATCCTGGTGGGAATTGAGAAGGCTCCATCCAATTTAAAAAGGGACTAGCCACAAAAGCAAGGAGAGTTTAAGTGTTGGAAATTATTTCACAAAGTGCTATTTTGTTCCTCAGTTAGTCCCTTCCCTCTCATGTGATTATTTATTAAATCACCTCAGATATTTGCTGCTGTTGTTGTTGTCCCTAAACTGCTTAACATTTTGTTATCTCTTATAAATGATGGTCTCCATAACCTCTCCCCATATATACCTTATCATTTTTCCTTTTAATCTTAAACAAAAATGTGCTCCTCAGGCACTCTGTTAATTAGAATGTCGTTGGTAAAGCTCGCATGGTGGTATTGTAATTACTTCTCTGTATTGTCTTAATTTTTGTTCCCATCTGAAACTGAAAATATCTGTTCAACCTCTTGATCTCAGCAATTAGTTAAGTGGTATGCAGCTGGTTATCCGGGGGTGGGCTCAGATGTTTAATCACCTCTGTTCAGGTCTGAATGGGAATCTTCTCGAGCAGCGACACCTGTAATTAGTGTGTAGTTGCAAGAAAGTTCTTCTGGAACAGTGGCTCTCAACATGTGGTCGCCAGAAAAGCAGCAGTGTCTGGGAAACCGTTAGAAATGCAAATTCCCAGGGGCCCATCCTAGCCCTACTAAATCAGAAACTCTGGAAGGGGCCTGCCAATGCTTTAATAAGCCTTCTAGGTGCCTGCTAAAGTTTGAGAACCACTGTCCTGGAGAAATACCTTCACAAGGTTAGGAAAACAGACTTCAGAAAACACCAGGGGAGTTGAGAGGCTGAGAAGAGAGGGCAATCACTACCCTCTTGGAGATGATGCAGATTTCCAGAGGAATAAGCATTGGAAGTGAGATTTTTTTTTGACCTGAGTCCCTGCTCCTGGAAAGAAAACCTGGCTAGCTATTGTTTGCCCTATGCTTTGGAAAGACAAGTGTTTTTCTTTGTTTCTTTGTTTTGTTTTGTTTTGTTTTGGAGAGAGAGGAGAGGAGAGGGGCAGAGGGAGAGAGAGAGAAAGAAAGAGAGAGAGAATCCCAAAGCGGCTCCACATTCAGCACAGACCCTGATGTGGGGCTCGATCTCACAACTGTGAGATCATGACCTGAGCTGAAACCAAGAGTAAGACACTTAACCAACTGAGCCACTGAGGCTCAGAAAACTTTGTCTTTGGAAAGACATGTACGTAAGTCAGTTTTTAGGAAGGACTATTGGATCTTCTGGCTCAAGGGTCTTCATTGGATATTTTAATGTTAAATAGATGAAGAAAGAGATCTATTTGCCACATTGAGTCTCAGTTTCCTCTACAGACACCTAAATACTGAAGATATCCTTATTTGATGGTCAAGAGGAAATAAGACCTCTATCCTACACTGAACATTTAAATAAAAGAAGCAGGTCTTTATTGAGATTCTTTTGAAGGTGTCCCAATCACAGAGTCCTGGTCAAAATGCTAAGGTTGCCTAAGGTTTTAGTATCACCTTTGATCCATGGACTGTGGGAGTCTAAAAATGAAGAGTCCATCAGCTTACCAACTACCTTGTATCATCTAATTGGTAAGTCATTAGTTAACCAGGAATAATTTAGGGAAAGTCCATTTTCTACTACCACGATCAGAACCAGTATACTTATTTAAGTTCTTAAAACTCCACTTTGTTTTTTCTATTGGCAACATATATCCACATAAAACATATTCTGATGTGGTCATGCCTCATCAGAATGCCAATCCAAATTTAAGTGTGTAATTCAGAGTTTATTTTGTGTTAAAAACAAAACAATTTGTTTTCTAGCTCTTGAAACTTCTGTGTGTCTAGACGAGGAACTCTCTTATTTTACATAGGAAGGAAGAAGAGTTTGTGTTTCATTTTCTATCCTACAATGAGCATTAATCATTTAGATAAAAATCTCGTTGGGAGGAAAATAAATCCTCATTGATATGGCCAACGCTTTTATTGTTGAATTATGTATTTTCTTTTTATAAGATCAATGAACTTCTCCATGGGTTGTTTCCATTTGGGGAATGAAATGATGGGGCTTTAGAATCTCCACTCTGTGGTCTCTGATTGTTGGAGTTTGTGGACTGCGGGCACTCGGAGGATTTAACTCAGAGGGGATCCTGATAAAGGGTTCTACTGCCACTTGAGAAAACTAGGCAGGACATTTCTCCTTGGGCTCTCATGTAAGCAGGAAAGAGCTAAAAGTGATAGAAAACAGACTTTCTGATCACTCTGGTCCTACAGGGGTCCCAGAGGCTGGCCCTCTTTTATCCCAGAGTTTTCCGCTTCTCTTTCATCTTAGCAGAATATGCTCATATCATTGGTGAGTTCCAGCCAGAGAAAAAGCTGCATAATTTGCTCCTTTTCTTACTGCAGCTCAAAGTCTAGGACTCAAGGAACAATGTGAAGCAACGGTTAAATCAGGTCTGAATGTTTGAAAGAAGTACAAAAGAAAAGGTTTAATATGGTTTCAACATTGTCTACTGTAAATTAGGGATGCTGTTGAGGTATATTTTTCAACACTGTGTCCTTTAGCATCAAGCCCTCTCATTGTTGTCATTGGGTATGGACAATATAGGAGGGGACAACAGAAATGACAAGGAAGGAAAGGATCAATGGAAAGAAGTTGCTACAGTCTAGTCTGATTCCTTATAGTTCTGCTTCTATTTATACTGAGCCAAAATATCCTCAATGGCATTGAGCTAACATCTTTCCCCCCACTCCCATTCTCTTCCACAGCCTAGCAAATGTTTTCCCTATTAGATACACTTTAAGGTTACTACCAAATTAACCACAAAGGCCATGGCATTAACAGAAGCTAGAAAATTCCCAGGAGCCCCAAATAAGCCACGAAAAACTATTGTGTAGGCAATTGTAAGGTTATTGTTTGGCCTTGGTGAAGTGATAGTGGGTTTTCCATGATAGACTTGGGAGCAAAGAGTTTCTCTCTGTCCCTTTGACTATGACTATTAATCTTGATGAATATGAATTTCCACAGCTAAGTCACTACTGGTACAAGTAAAAGCTGAAGTGCAGTATTTACGAATGGAGCTGCCCACCCTCATTCTCTTGCTCACTCTCTTACACACACACACACACACACACACACACACACACACACACACACACACCTCATTCATTCTTCAGTAGCATATCATACCAGTGGCTTATGTAGCACAGAGATGCATTGTCTCTTTATCCCTTGCAATCTACAGTGGATTTCTGGTCAACCTAGTTCATGTACTTCTTTTCACTACAACTAGAGTAGCTAAGAACTCTGACACCTTTGAACCATATGGGTCTTGTTTTTGAAATGAAACAAAACACCGTCATGGCTTGGGAATTGCAGAAATGTCACTTACTAACTCTAGGCCTGGATTTTTTTTTTCATTTAAATTAATACCTGTGTAAGGGAGGAGGCAAATAGCAATGGTTTGGCTTTTTGTGCTCTGCCTCCTTTCAGCATTGGACTAAGCAAACTCCATGCTGTCTCCCCTCCCACTTCCCCACCTTAGTGAAAACCTAGGAGTTGTCATTTCCTTCGTAAAAGAACTGTTTTTCAGTGTTTGCTCTTTGTTCAGTCTGCGTAGTTGGTAAATGCAAGTGTAGATAACTCTTAATGCTTGTCTGGAGGTTTTTCTGCCTATTTGTGATTTGGGAGATGACCAAGGGCATGTTTGACTTGTAATAGAGATGAAGAATGGATAAATCCAGTGCATGTAATATGATTGGAGAGTCCCATAGACTGACCCACTGTGCATTCCCATAATGCCTGTTGAACAACCAAGCATTGCCCTTGCAGAAGTACAACTATACTAACTGGTATTGCCTACAGTGATTTCCAAAATGGTGGTACTCAGAAATCCAACATCCTGCACTTCTCAAGGGGGCCCTCTCCTGGCCCGGAGGTCCATGTTGCTTCCCATCCAGGGAAGGTATTTTGCTTCTCCCCATCCTTCCTCCCCTTTCCCTCCCCTCACTTTCTTTATATTCCTGGCCTGAGTGTTACCTTTTGCTTACTGGTAAGAGTATACTATGAATTTTCATTTACAGCTTTGAGATACTTATGAGGCTTTCCTGCTTCCCACTCAGCCCCAAACTTGGGACTTTTCACACACTGATCCTCTGATCAGTTTGATGCGGGAAAGCACATGGAAGCCATGTACCAGTTTGTATAGTAGTACCGTTTTAAACTGTGTACTCTTGAACAAAGTAGAGTGTGCTGGGGGTTCGCATTGGCTGCTTGACACACACAAAGCCAATTAACTTGCATGCCAAAAAAAAAAAGAAAAAGAAAAGAAAAGAAAAGAAAAGAAAAGAAAAGAAAAGAAAAGAAAAGAAAAGAAAAGAAATTAACCCTTAGAGTACTGCTTCAACATTTTTGTTTAAGGGTCTTGAACTTTACCGGTTAGGCAATGCTTCTTTCTCCAGATCCGAGTGCTGCACTTAAAGTCCATACTTAGTCTAGCCAGAACATCAACCAGGATCCTCTCTTCCACAGCTTTCCTGAGATGCTCCTGGGTCCTTTATTATTAATCAACTGATGGCATTAAAGAGGTCTAAAACATAGCCACTGTGTTTCACTGAAAATGGGCTCCACTTCCAGTGTGCTTGAGGGTGTGAGGGACTATTTTTAGCTTTGGTACGTGTCCTCTTAAAGAAAGAAGTCAGTTCTTTAAGGGTTAATATGAAATTAAGGAATTTGATGGTCTCTCTTGCTTGTCCTTCCTCCAAGGTGTCTGCATGATCCTTTTTAGATTCTTAGCTCACCTGTTGAATGATGGTAAAAAGTAATATATATATATATATATATATAATTGCAAAAACAAAAGAACAAAAGACTGAATGGTTGAATGAAAAGACCCCTTGGCAATGCTTGCTTGATTATCACAGAGGGTAGAAAGACCAAATGTTTTAGTTAACGAATATTCATTTTGTCCTCTACCCCGAGCACCACTGCTACACAGTATTGTGGAAGACTTGATGATGCTTTTCATTTACCTCTTGCTTTTTCTTCTTCCTGTCTAATAGCCCAATAGAATCCTGCCAGAATTTCTACAAAGATTTCACATTACAGATCGACATGGCTTTCAACGTGTTCTTCCTTCTCTACTTTGGCTTGAGGGTAAGTCTGATCCGTGCCACCCGGTATCATAATGGGGCATCTTGGACCCAGGGACCATCCTTCACCAGCATCTGTTCTCGCAGAGATGAAGCCCAGTGTTTCCAGGGGAGACAACAGACCTGCACTGTGATTTTCAGTCTCTGACAGAGACCTTTCCTCAACTCAGCATTTTCTGAAGTACATGTTAAAATCTTGTTCCAAGGAGGAGAAACAGGGATTGAAATAACTATTTTGCCTTTGCTGGCCTACTGTTTCTCATCTCTCTAAATACGAATGCATTGTTGCCTTAAATAGGAACAAAAAAAACTTCTCTTAAAATTATGTTCATCAGGGTTCGCTTAACTGAATCCTAAGAGAACAGGTGTGAGGACTGAATCAAGGGGGTAGATTGGCCGAATTTGGGACTTGGGCATTTATACTGGAGCCTGTTTACGGCAATGGTGGGGGGCAGGGGTGGCTGCATAGAGTGTGTATCACAGAGATTGTGTGTGCACACGTGCATGCGTGAGTGGATGCATACGTATATGCCTTATTTACAGTTATATTTACATTGGAGTCTAACGAAGATGAGACCACTCAAACTTTCCGATGACACTATTGAAAACCATAGGAAAATAGATTGCCGGGTATTTCTCCAAGGTTAACATAGTCTACAGTCACTCTCCAGAAAAGGCTGTATATCCAAATTCTAAGACAGAAACAGCCTGTGATTGGTATAGATATGAGAAGGACATAACATCTCCCTCCAGGCCCCCATGAAAAACCAAAACATAGCCTTTGGCCAAAGAACATAGTTAGAATGCCAGCATCATGCTTCTCATTTTTTTGTCTCCTTTTCTCTTTCCCCAGTTTATTGCAGCCAACGATAAGCTGTGGTTCTGGCTGGAAGTGAACTCTGTGGTAGATTTCTTCACGGTTCCCCCAGTGTTTGTGTCTGTGTACTTAAACAGAAGTTGGCTTGGTAAGTCAGTCTCTCCTCCTTTCTTCTTACTGGTTCCCGAACTGTGGTGGATCAGAGGCCTGGTCTGTCCCCACGGAAAGAAAGTTTTGTGTGAATGTGCACAACTCTTGGAGTTTGGGGGGTTAGTGAGGACAGTTCTCTTCAGAGCACTAGCCCAGGAGGATTCGCGCAGTGAGTGCTTCAGGTAAGGCAGTTTTCTCATTGTGGAAGCCTAGGCGTCACACTGTCACAGCCAGGACCTCTGCCTCGTGTTTCTGTCATTTTCATTCAGCCTGCCGTTAGAACTGGACACAGAAGAGCCTGGTACGAGGCCAACTTTCCGAGTAACTGATTCAGGTGCCCCAGAAGGCCTGCCTGCCGAAGTTAGCTTCTGTCTGCTTCTCGGTTTTATGACGAGTGGTTCCTGCCTGGTTTATCTAGAGCTAAGAGTTCCTCTGTGGGACAGCGTACAGGAAGGCATCTCGAGCCACTGTCTCCTTGAAGGAGGTGGAGCTCCCCTCCCGTGCTAAAGGAGAGGCTTTTGCTGGTGCTGTGTTCACATCTTACTTCCCGTATCTGCTCAACATGTCACTTCCTGTCTGTCCCTGGCAGGTGACTTCCTGCATTACGAGCAAGACAGTTTGGCAGGAGAAGTAGTTAGCTCGAGGATGGTCATGGCAGCCAGAGGCATAGAGAGACAGCTTTGAGCTTCTCTTTGTTGCACTGAATAATTCTCTCAGAATGTTCCTGCTGCCGTAGGTCTACCGGGAGAAAGGGAGGCTGAAACAGGGTTCACAGGACTATTTGTGCGTCCAATCTGTATTTTTAGAAATTTTTGGTGTTACCTCAATTTTTTTTCAAAGTAATAGAAATAAAACCTTGGATTGCAAGTAACCTGTTCTGCGAGTGTTCCACAAGACAAGCAAACATTTCTAAGAAACTTTAACTTGATAAACGAGCTATGCCTTGCAATATGAGTCGTATGTGAGGCTGAATGTCACACTGAATGACACTGAATGTCACAACTGAACCAACGGTTCTTGAAATTTGCTTTGATATACAAATGCTTTGGATTACAAGTGTGTTTCTGGAATGAATTATGCTCGCAAACCAAGGTTTTATGTATATTACATTCAGTATAAACATTTAAAGATGTATAAAGGAAATATCAATCATGTCTTCCCCGTTCTCACTGCCTTCTCCCTGGGATGCTCAGTGTTCATAGACTTCCATATCTTTCCTTCATGCCCCATTGCTACAAACATGGATGTGTACATATATATGTTGTAGAGGAGGTGGTCTTTGTACAAATACGTGTGTCCATGACATTGCACTGGAATTTGGTTTTCTCACTAACAAATAAATGATGGACATCCCTTCAGCTCTGTAATAATTCATTTTATTAGAGTTACACAGAATTCTACAAATTGTTGTATTGCAGTTCATTTGGACACAGCCCTAATGATGGACCACCTGATTATTTTCTTTTTGCACTGTAAACAATGTTTTAATACACACCCTCATCCACACATCTGTGCAATTTTATTTCTCTAGATGGTTCTAGGTTCCTGGAAGAGTAATTGCTGAATCAAAGCATGCATATATTTTAGTTTGTACAGAAATTGATGGTTCACTTTTCAGAAATGTTGTGTCAAGATATGCTTCCACTAGCAGTATGTTTTTGATGTCCTTGCTAGCACTGTGAATTTATTACATGCCTCATATCAAGTATTTAAAAAAAGAAGCACCCTTTGTATATGATGTATGCAATAATCACATACACACATATCTGTGTGTATCTACGTGTGTATATCCCATAAGGATTCTATTTTGGACGGATTTTCACATTAGAATTGTATTCATTCACTCAATGGAAAAGTCATCATCCTTGATTTGAGACCTGCTTGCTTAGATTGGGTTTTCTAGCCAGCATGATGAAACCATCAGAGCCACTCACAAATCTGAGAAGTAACCTGAATATGCTCTGGTACTGAGGGTCCCAGCTACCTCAGCTTGACTGTTAACTGGCTTTGTGACCTGGGGAGCTCACTTTTCTTTCACTCAGCCTGTTGTTTATAATCTGTAAAATAAAGGTTAGGTTAGATGATTTCTCAGGTACTTTGAGCTCAGAATGTCTCTAGGATTCTTGCATTGTTCATGGGAAATTTGGCATCTAGGTTGTTGGGAAGGACTGGGATATTGGTGAAATCAAACCATCAACATTCCTGAGTCAAAATTACATATGGGTTGCTAACCATGGTTCATCCTAGTCCATCCTGTTGCAAAGAGTATACACACGCATGTGTGCACACACGTACACGCATGTACCCATGTACCTGTGAGCGTGCACAGACCCTGAAAAACTCCAGACAGACAGAGAAAGAAGGAAGGGGAAGAGGAAAGAAGAGAGGAAGGGAGAGAGAAGGAGGGAGAGAGGGAGGGAGGGAGGAGGGAAAGGAATCTGCCTTCTCTTCCTGCCTTCTCTTCTCTTCTCTTCTCTTCTCTTCTCTTCTCTTCTCTTCTCTTCTCTTCTCTTAATTACTCTGTACACTGGAACAACCACTTTGCTTCTGGACCCTCAGTTTTCCCTTCTGAAAAATGGGAGGTTTGGACTTAAATTATCATCTAGTCCCCACACTTCATGAGTTGGAATTTTATGTCAAGCTCCATTCTCTCTTGGTCCCTTGTGGTCCTAGGTGATTGAGGATAGTCCTTCATGACTGGTGGAGACACCATCCTGTGCAGCGAGCAGATCTCACCCCAGGGTAAGGGTATAGAGCCAAGTCTCCTTGTGAGACTAAAAGCATCTTTGTGTCAGGAGAACTTGGATGTTTTAAAAACTCATGCCTTCTTGGGAATGATTTAATCCTGATTTTTGGCTTGGTGTTCTCATCTAGTGAAAAATCCACCAGAGTGAACAGGAAAAGGGGAAGAAAAAGAAAAAAGAAGAGAAATGAGATATACTTTTGCATCTGCTGTGGTTTCTCTTCAAAAATTAAACCTTTAAAATGTGCTTCAATTGAACAGTATTTATTAATACCTACTATGTGCCAGGCACTTTTCCAGATGATTTGGAAACAACAGTGAATAAAATAGCATCCTACCCCATAATGTTGCAGTGAGGGAAGAACAGGAAAAAAATGAGCCTAGTAAATAGGCAAATTATACAGTGCGTTAGGAAGCATAAGTGTGTTGCAACTGAAAACAGACCAACAAACTTTTGGGCTATAAAATCATAATAAAAATACCAACAACAAATAACCTTTCCCCCCTTGTAGGAGAAGGCATCCTTAATGAAATGCTTGTGGTTCTCAGCCCCTTGGGTGAGCTCCACCACTGGTCTTCCTGTTATGGAAGAGAATTCAGTAGAATAATATTTCAAGGAGGTTTCCGTGTCTGATTTAATACATGGGTTATTACATCGTGAAACAATTATTGTGCTGATGAGCTGCCAAATATAAAATGAACATTCCCATGAGATATGGCTTATACAGTAGAAGGAATAATCCCATTAAACGGGGGGCATTTCAGGAAGTGCTACCTTCCTCCTGGAAAACGAAAAGGTGCTGCCTTTACTGGTTGAGGTTTGGCATAAGCTGAGGAAAAGTGCAGTCTGTTCTATTTCTCCTGCACACACCTGCTGAGCTCTATAACACAGGGGGCTGCACTATAGCTGGAGTCATGTGGGTGCAAAACAGAACAAGGGCTATGACCCCCATCCTTACCTTTGCCAGAGCAAAATGCACACCACATTTGACTTCTTATCATAATGTATGGTTGCATATTATATAGTATTGTATTGGTTTACTTTATGTATGTATTATCTTAGTGCATTTGATGGTGTATTGATAATAACAGCTAATTCCAGTTCTACCATGTGCTGGGAACTCTGATCAGCCCCTTACATATATGAACTCACTTAATTCTCAGAAAAGTCCTGTGAGCTGGGAGTTACTTTCCCCATTTTGCAGATAAGGAAACCGATTCAGCGACGATAGCTCTTGTCCCAGGTTGTGTAGCTTTGGAAGAGGGGGAAGGGGTGATTTGCCCAGATTTGATCTGATTTTATGTCTGTATTCATGCTGTTCTTCTGCCTCTGTCCTTAGCCTTGAAAGATTGGGGGTTTTGAGGACTGGGTTGGGGTGACTGAACTGATTTGGCTAATTTCTGTTGGCACTTCTCCATCTCTCCTTACTGAGAAAGATTCACTTCGGGCAGGCAGGGAGCTCTTATTTAAGAACACACGTCCTCATGACTCCTCATCCCCATCCCACTCGTCCTTGCCCACCTTCAGTTTCTAGAGTTGTCACTAGGACCTGGGGAACACATAGAGCTTGTCTGGTGTCTCCCGAGTCCCAAGGTACCTTAGCACCTTGGGGACCAGATCTGTTCCACCTGAGAGAGAGGGAGAGACTAGAGGCTTCCACACATGCTGTCAATAGAGCAGAGTGGGTCAGAGCCAAGCTCTGGGCTACCACCCCAATTCACATCTTGGCTTGGCCAATGGGTCACCTTAAGCAAGGTTGTTTTACCTGTCTTAAACTCAGTTTTCCACCTGTCCAATGAATGGGCAGTACTCACCTCACAGGGTTGCAGAGGGGATTTTGTGAGGCAGTGTAAGTAAAATACCATGTACCTAGGACGGGGTTCACGATGATCCCAGGCTTCTCTTTCTAACCTACCTATCATATTTTAAAGCACCAAGAAAGAAAACAAACCAGAATGGAACCAAAAATAAGGCAGCGGGATGTGAGGACATCCACGTTGGCAGGCGGCAAGTCTCTGCTTATTTTAATTCCTGTTCCCACACACACCAGCTTATTCATTTTTGTTTCTCTCACCAAATCCTTATCCTACCTCACTAAAATAAATGTACCTTGAAATGAGAGATGTATTTTATTTTGAGACTAGAATAACATGCTGAGGAGAGCTCTTCTGTCTGTCTCATTTTGGGGGGAACTGTATCCCCAAGGTAGGTCAACAGACTGTGCCTCCTTTGTGTATTTATTTATGTGGTTTCATTGAGGGTCATTTTGTGTGGTTAAAAGGAGAGAGGAGAGAAAAAATAATGATGCACTCACTGGCCACTCATCTCGCTAGCTTTTATTGAGTGATTACTGTGTATTCAGCACTGAGATGAGGGGACCATGTCTGGCCACCCTGTTTTACTATGTTTTACTATGATCTCCAACATTGCCCCTCTTCTCTGATTAATGAAATCAGGGGATGGTAAGGAGCCCCAGGCCTTGAACCCAGGGTGGAAAAACTGTCAACTATAAACGTACCTGTTCCTCTAACCCATGTTAGACTTCAGCACCTCTGGAAAACACTGCTAGAAAATAGAGAACTCTGATAAAAAATAGAAAAATGAGTTAGTGCCCAGCCACAAGGCAATTAAAATGATTTAAGATATCTGCTTATAAATATATGCCCGGGCAGTACCTTTTTTGTGTCAAAAGGTGATAAAAACAGGATTTAAAAAAAAAAAAAAAAAAGGTCAGATCCTTAAAAACAACAACAAAAGGACAAAACGTAGTTCCTGTTTGAGACTGAGGTTTCAATCTAGTTTTAGAACCAAAATAAACACGCATGCAGCAACAGCAGGTAACACTGCCCGCTGTATAATTAAGTCCCAAATTGTCAGGTACAGGCTGTAAGGGCCGTGGGAGTTCACAGGAGAAAGAGCTTATGTGGGTGGAGGAACGCGAGGAGGCTTCTGCAAGGCACCAGCTCAGCCCGGCTTGCCGTGGTGGGTGAAACTGGGGAGCAGTGGCCCGCTTCGAAGGGGAGAGGAGACCAGCCTACCCTGTGCAGAGGATAGCAGGTGCCCACCAATGATAATGCCGTCCTAGAGAAGAAAGCACCCTTCCCTGCACCAGGCATCAATCAGCCCCACAGCCCCACAGCCCTGCAAGATGGATGTGTTTGTTTCCTCTTGCTGCAGTAACAAGTGAGCGCCACAAATGGCGGTGGCTTAACACAAGTTTCTTTCTTTCTTTTTTTAATGCTTTATTATTTATTTTTGAGAGAGAGACACAGAGAGAGAGAGCGAACGGGCATGAGTGGGTGAGGGGCAAAGAGAGAGGGAGAATCCGAAGCAGGCTCCAAGCTCTGTCGGCACAGAGCCCAATGCGGGGCTCGAACTCATGAATTGTGAGATCATGACCTGAGCCAAAGTCGGATGCTTAACCGACTGAGCCACCCAGGTGCCCCAACACAAGTTTATTTCTTACAGGTATGTAGATTAGAAGTCAGCTTGGGTCTCTCTGGACTAAGGGACAAGAGTCTTCAGGGCTGTGCTCCCTTCTGGAAGCTCAGAGGAATGTTCTCTTACCTTGCCTTTTCCATCTTTCGCAGACCACCCACACTCCTTGGCTTGGGGCCCCTTCCTCCATCTTCAAAGCCAGCAGCCCTGGGTTGAGTCCTCTTACCACGTCTCACTGATCTTGCCATCTGTCATCACCTTCCTCAGACTGTCTCTCTCCTGTCTCCTGCTCCTACTTCTAAGGACCCTTGTGATTATACTGGGGTCCTACATGGATAATCCAAGATACTTACCCCATATTAAGGTCAGCGGGTTAGTAACCTTAATTTGTCTGCTACTGTGATTACCTTTTGCCATGTAAATTACCATATGCCCAGATTCTGAGGATTACCATGAATGTTTTTTTTGGGGGAGGGGTGGGCATTATTCTGCCCATCAAAAGCAGTATTATTATTAATACTCCTATTTTGCTGAAGAGGAAACTGAGGTTCAGAGAAGTTAAGTATCTTGCCCCAAATCATGGAGCCAGGGCTGCACAGTTTTTGGAGTCCAAAAGACCTAGTAGGCATTCTGGGCCCTCCATGCCCTTGCCTTGTCATATGTTTCTACCCTGTTATGGGAGGAGACCTTTGGGGAAATCTTGCTTGGAGCCTGAGAACTTCCCCCCTCTCCTCACTTCCACGTAGTGTTTTTCTTCTTCTTCTTCTTCTTCTTCTTTTCTTGGGACCTGGTGAATTACTAAGCCGATATGCCTACTATTCATTATTCTTAAACATTTGCTCTGGTGGGGGGGGGGGCTTCCCACGTGGCTGCAGCAATTGAGGGGAACATGTTAGGTCTACATGCCCCCTGCTTAAAAGCTTCCTTTCCTTAGAATTCATGCTTTCTTGCTTTTTCTGGAGCTTACTTTAAAGAATGGAGAGAAACCAGAATTTTAGAATGCCAGATGAGGCGACAAGTTATAATGTGTTCCCAGGGAAAGCAGCATGTGGAGTTACCTTTCCTCTCGTTATTCTCTCAGGGCACAGCTGCAGTCTTAGGAGGCTTTCCATTGCCCTCTACATCATAGGGTGTCTGGCCCCAGGGCCACTCCCTTGCTTGAAGAATCCCACAACGGGTAAAGTGAGGGGCGGTTAATATCTAGCCTTCTGTTGACTGGCCTCTGCATTTGGTAAAAGTACTCAATGGTGAAAGCCTTTGCCTGGTTTCTGTTTCCTGACATCAGGAATTTTCAGTGTATTGAAACTTAAAACAAAACAAAACAAAACAAAACCATAAAACCCCAAATATGATTTGGCCAGAAAGTAGAGGCAGCCCCTTGTGGGCAGCCCCAGGCACACAGACTTGACTCCCAGCTTCCCCTGCCCCTTACAATTCCCACCAGGGGTCCACCAGGCTGCTAATTGCATCTACCCTGCTGTGTGTTCCCTCTGCTGAGGGCAGAGTGAGTTTCTGCCCCATCTCACTGGCTGGCATCCCTCTCCCTGTTAAGGCACAGCCCTAACTTCACCACCCATGTAAAGCCTTCCCATTTTTCCAGTTGGAATGAATTCCCTGACCTTTTTCTCTTTTGCTCTTACAATTAGTGCTATAAAAACAGTATTATCATCTGTGTTATATTATCAGTTAGAATACAAGTTCCATGACACCTTTGTGCAGGAACATTGACCGTCCTGTTTTTTTGCTGTGTCCTGGTGCCTGGAACAGTGCCTGGCACATAATTTGTGCTTGTTGAATGAATGAATGAATGAATGAATGAATGAGTGTGTTTTCTTTCAAGGATGATAATAATGAACAATTACTTGCTTATTAAAGACAGACACTGGGCTCAGCATCTCATATACATTATCTGAATTAATGTTCACAGTAGCCCAATGAGTAAATACTATAGTCTGATTTTACAATTTAGAGAACTAGGTTTGCGAGTTACATAACTTTCTCAGGTAGTAAGTGTGGATCCAGGACTCAGCCCAGTTCAATCTGATTTCTGAGCCCATGCTTTTAAAATTACTAGTCCAGTGGTTCTCAAGGTGTGGTTCCAATACCAGCAGCATCAGCACCACCTGAAAATTTGTTAGATATGCAGATTCTCAGGACCCAGCACAGACCCAATGAATCAAAAACTCCCAGAGTTTAATCTGACAATCTTTGTTTTGCACACCTTCCTGGCCACCCTGATATTCACCCAATTTTGAGAACCACTGTCCTAGGCTATTCTGGGATGCTTATACATTTGGCTGTCCACAAGAATCCCCCAGAAGGTTTTCAAAACTCATGATGTTCAGACCAAACCTCCAATCAATTAGATCAGAGTCTCTGGTTTGGGGGATATGACCCAGGTTCAGCATTTTTTAATGTTCTCCATTGCATCAAAAATGCAATAAGGTTGAGAACCATGTATATACATCTTCTAATTGTGAACGTTGAGTTAATTTCTCCCTACAAGAGTGCTTCCTAGTCTTTATGTGCATGTGAAACACTGGGAGGTCTTAGAATGCAGTTTCTGATTTGGGAAGTTTGGGTGGGACCAGATATTCTGCCTTTCTACATGTTTCCAGGTGAGGCTGGTGCTTCTAGTCTGGGGACCATATTTGAAGTAGCCAGGCTTTCTAGTCTGGACTGAAATGTCCAGTAAGGTAACCACTAACAACATTGGGCTACTTAAATGTAGACTAATCAAAATTAAATAAAATCTCAAAGCTCTGTTTCTCATTCATACTAGCTACATTTCAAGCATTCGCTAGCACCGTGTGGTTAGTGGCTGTGGTGTTGGACAGCACAAATACAGAACATTGCCATCATCACAAGAATTCCACCTGACCACACTACTCTAGAATGTGTCTTGTGAGAGAGGTGCCTCGGTGGCTCAGTCGGTTGAGCATCCGAATTCAGCTCAGGTCAGGTCGTGATCTCACCATTCGTGACTTTTAGCCCCGCATTGGACTCTGTGCCGACAGCTCAGAGCCTGGAGCCTGCTTTCGATTCTGTGTCTCTGTCTCTCTCTACCCCTCCTCTGCTCGTGCTCTGTCTCGCTCTCTCTCCTTCAGAAGTAAATAAACATTAACAATTTTTTTTTAGACTGTGTCTTGTGATAGAACGTACCATGAATTTTTACTTTTTGTATGTCTGGGACACCCTTGTAAACTGTGGAAGCTTAACAAATGTTTACTGAAGTGATTTTTAATGAGAGGACCGATGTACAGATGTACACAATCGAAGTGAGACTCCCCACCACCCTATCCAGATTACATTATTTAAGGCCTCAGTAGGCAACAACTACACAAAAGAGGCTCTGGGCCTGGCTCCAGCTCCAGCTTCTTCCCCAGGACTCTACTGCTGCATTTTGAAATGGCCTTCTGGGCTCTGAAAGGAAAGGTCTCTGGTGCCCCCTACAGGACTGTCTTGGACTTTGCTGGATCAGAGTGAGATTAAGTAGGCTGGAGGAGGGGAGATAAATTGGCTCAAAGTCAGTGGCTACTTGGCAGTTAGTCAGAGGTAAGGATAGGCTCACTTCGCATTCCCACAAGGTGTTTGACATCTAATAACTTGACTTGAGTCAGCCGCTATGACCATAAACTCCCCATTCTTCCCCCCACCACCCCAAGGGCTCTCCTGGTCCCATTGCCCAGGGTCTAGAAGGAAGGGTCTTTGAGAACCACCAGAGGTGACCTGAGGCAGTTGGACACAGATGCTCTAAAACCCAAAGCCTTCTATGTAAACCCTTCCCTGTAGTTAGTGGTTTAATTTAAAATAATAACAATAAAAGAAAAGTGTGGCTTCCCTTTTGGGGGCCAGATGTCTTTGGAGATGGAGAAAGAGAGAGAAGTATGTGCTCTAAAAGAGAAGGTGCTTCCATAACTAGGGTGTGTTGGATCTGTTCACATCTTACATCTTTACATGTGTGTATTTATGTGTGTGTTTGTACATGTACAGGTACAATTTGTAATTATCCCAGGTAGTCTTCCAAACACCACTATGAAATAAGGATCATTTTTAGCCCCATTTTCCAGATGGGGAAACCAAGGCCTAGAGAGGTTCTGTAACTTGCCAAGAGTCATATAGTAGGTAAGTGGCAGAGCCAGGCTTTGGACCCAGGCACTCTACCTCCAAGGTTTATGTTCCTCAGTGGTCTATTACGCTAGCTTTCAAGCTATAAAATTAACTCGCCATTATAGTTTCACTTACAAAAAATTAATCTAACAGCCCTGTCTAATCAGAGCAAATACTGAGTGCAGCTTCCTCCTCATTCCAGTCCCCTAAGAAAAGGTGAAAAGCCCCCTAAACAGAAAGTTCTTTGGTACTCCTAGGTAAGAAAGGAAATTTAGAAGAAAAATAACCCAATCCGTTTTTTTTTTTTTTAAACTGAGTTAATACAATTTCTATAACTTAGTAGCCTCCAAAACTACTTTTGGTTTTGGCCTTAAAACACCTTTTCCCCTTTTCACCAGCCCCCTTTTTCTGAACCTCTTGGTTTATTCTATACAAGTAGCCAAATAAATAAAAACAATCTATGTTACCACCATTGGTCCATCTTGAAATAGTGTCAGGTTAGAGATTATGGGCTGTACTGTTTGCCTGAGCTATTTTGGGGTGGAGAGGGCTATTAAGTGGTGCCATGCGCCTTGGGAAAAGCATTGGGACTGGATTGCTATTGTGTGGCAAGAGCAATGAACTCACTGAGTTCCGTCCCTTTGACTGGGCTCTGAAGGAAGGCAGCCCCAGCAAAGTGGCACGCAGAAAGTTTAGATGTGTTTCAGGGAGCTAATTGCTGCTCTGGTAGCTGCTCTGGCTGAAACTGCTTCTAGAGAAATTATTCCTCTGTAAGAGATTTCCGACTGTATTCCCTTGATATTGCTTTGTCAGGGCATGCTTTAAATAAGATGCCCTCTGTAGGTAGCAGGGATTCTAAATCCTCATTGACGTGTACAGCTCTGTTATATGCCAAATTGGAAATAACATCTCAAAACGAATGTCTTCAAGGAACAAATTCAGCAGTAGGTTTTCATAGATGCCAAAACCTCTCCAGATGGCTGTACTTCATCTGGGGTATTATTGGAACAGCCTTCTCAAGCAACCTAAATCTCTAGGACTGGACGTATATTTACCTTTGCATCATCTTGAGAAAATAGATGCCTTGATTCTTCTCGATGAGATAGGGCCGTGATGGATTGACTTGGCTGGCAAACCAGGTAGGGAGAAAGTGGACACTGGGAAG
Organism: Panthera tigris; assembly: GCF_018350195.1. Lineage (NCBI taxonomy): Eukaryota > Metazoa > Chordata > Mammalia > Carnivora > Felidae > Panthera > Panthera tigris. Next base: position 36,672,213 of record NC_056670.1, on the reverse strand, counting down.
CAGCTCTGAGACGCCATTGCCAGACCTCCTCCCTCCCTGCAGGACAGAGCCTCTCAGCTCCCTTTTCTAGAGAATGATAGAGCCTGACTCCTCTCCACCCCCAGGATAATTTATTCTAACAAACACTCTTTCCCAGTCATCCTACCTGGAGACACCTAGATGCCCCAGCCTGGACCCAGGCCTGCTGGCAAAAGTAAGGGCAGATGACAGGTGGTGAGCAAAGCTCCATTTTTCATGAGCCACATTGTATTACCAGAAATAAAAATCAAGTACCAGTTTGACGACACTTTGCTCTCAAGTAACAACTGCTAAATTCAACTTCTGTCTTTAAGGCCAGATAAGAATTTAGCAACCCATCTCACAGAGGGTACCACTCATTTATTATTTCCTGGGTGGATTGCAGAACTTTTCCACGGCCAGACCAGGGGCAGAACAAATTCGTCCTTTTTGTCAAAACTCAATCTCACAGTCTTTGCCTTTCGTATTCTCATGCGGCCTCCCTTTCTACCTCTCTCGGTGAATTTCTTCCCTGTGGTCACCAAGCAGCTTACTCACCAGCCACCCCAATCCCCGCTGCAGATATGCCCCAACTCCATGACTCTGGTAGACCCCACCCCCTGACTAGCAACTGATGCTCATCCGTCCCCTGTGCTCACCTGAACGCAGCCAGTTACGATCTCGCCCCTTCTGAAACTGCCATCATCTGAATCATTCATGGCCTCCCTTCCAAAGTTGACTATATTTTTTATAAGTCATGTATAAAGTATTTTTATAAGTCCATGTCCTGGCTGATGAACTGATCAGAAACTGGCAAAGCTGGCCCATTGCCTGTTTTCCTAAAGTTTTATTAGGACATAGCCACACCCACTTATTTACATCTTATCTTGGGCAGTGAGCCAGAGATCTAGGGTCCCCAAAGCCTAAAATCTTCACTATTTGGCTCTTTATTGAAAGTCTGTGATGTGATCCCTGCTCTAGAATAACAGCTATGTTATGTATTCCTTTACATTCCACTAACTGTTTGCCACAGTGTTTTGCATATGGTCCCTACTGATCGGTTTTGATAAACTGGGCATGAACTTTCCTCTGAAATCAGTAAGAAACGTAATAGTAATAAAATAACATCTTATTTCTGCCCATGCTATTGCTGTTATTTCTAGAGCTACCTAGTATTGTGCAGCAGGTGTTGGACTTTGCTCTTTATCTGCCTGTCTCATTTGATCCTCTCAACAGCCCTAGATAAGAAACCCTGGAGCTCTGAGAGGTGAGCTGTCTCCTTTGCTGTGTGACTTCAGCAAGGATTCGAACTCGGGTCTTTGTGATCTAAGAGCCCGCGCTTTTCATTCCTGCTAGGTACTCCCGGTCCAGCCCTAGCCCCTCCAGGTGCTTGCTCCCTGCACACCTCACTCACCTTCCCTGAATCTCGGTTCTAGTGAAGAGACTCCATTAAATGCCACCATTGTTACTGCTGTTATCATCCTCATTCATTCATTCCACAGACCTTAAAACAAGTACACGCGTTAGTTGCTGTACGGGGCTTGGTGTTTAGACTGTGAGTGACATATCTTTCCCCTGCTGTGGGAAGGGCAAGTCTATAAACCCGGGCTTGTAAACCCAGATGTTTCCAGGGATGGGAAGATAACAGATGAGTGAAGCCTGCCAGATGAAGGCTGTCTCTAGCTGGGGAGTGAATTTCCCCCTTAAAACGTTAGCAGCTGATCATGTTTGGCAGATTCTTGCTATGTAGACACATCCTCAGTGTCCAATAGGGCCTTCTCCTCTCCTTTCCTCCCCCTCCTCCCCCTCCCCTCCTCCTCCTCCTCCCCCTCCTCCTCCTCCCCCTCCTCCTCCTCCTCCTCCTCCTCCTCCTCCTCCTCCTCGAGAACAGTTATCTTTGGCCACAGTGACTTGCCCTTTAAAAACTGGTCTAGGCTGCAATATTATCTCTCTGCTTGGGACACAGAAATTCTTCTCTATAGGAAACAGTCATACTAGACTGTTTTCCCACTTACCACATCTATTGTCCAGCATCCTTACAAAGGCTATGTATGTCCTGACATCGGCTGACAACACTAAACAGGTTACAGCAGATTCACCAATAAATATCCATAATGTGGCGGGTGAGTATCTTAGGCGACTTAAAACACTTAACTTGAATTTGCAAACTGGGACAGAAATCCCTTTTCCAATGTTCTTGCATTTGGAGCAAAGTGCACGTTGTCTCAGGACTTCTCATTCCTATTTTTGGTTTTTGTTCATTTTGAGCAATAGCCTTTGCTTACTACCCACCCTACTCCCTTAGTAAAAGCGCTTCTAGTCTGGTGGAGAGGAGGGATCCAGTGCAAGCACGAGGGGATCTGAGGGAAACCCAGGTGTCACACGTTTTTTCCCTACAGTGACCTGCCCCAAATGTCTATTCTCTTGGCCCTCAGAGACTCTCTCCAGTCCCTCACTGTAGCAGGACCGCGTTTTCTAGGCCACGCTTCTGAAAAGATTTGTTGTGTGGTTCTGCCCCCTAGTGGGAGAAATTAGGAATGAAACACACAGAAGCTTCTGTCCTCCGGATTCTGCCTCCTTCAATCCTGGTGAATGAACCTCGGCGAATGTAAGCTCTGTTTTTGACTCTTCGAGATAGCATATCCCTCAAAAGGTGCCTCAGACTATCTGTGAAAGCTTGAAAAAGACAAATGTCAGGCCAATAGATAGAAATTTTAAAAAGTAGGCATATGTATTCAGGCTAAACATGTGCTAAGATGTCCCAGGAAGGCCAAGGAAAGGAGATACCCTAGCCTGACTCCAGAGTGTTGCTCTAACACAAAGGACTCTCTTCAATTGTTTATCTAATCTTTTTAAGCCTTCTGTCCTTTGGTGGGATATGTGCCTTCTGTCCTTTGAATTGGTTTCGGATTTGAAAGAAATACTGAAGGACCTGTCACTTTCCTTCTTGTATGTCAAGCTGGCCAGCTATGAAAAATGGAAGAATGTGCAGATCCTGAATAGATATGTTTGTCAAACCTACACAGAAATAGGAACTTTATTAATAAACTCGAGTGTGATCATAATACATGTATCCCAGTAAAGCAGCTCTGATAGATGAACCAGAACTACAGTATTTAAATAAGGCATGTACTGTGTTAGTGTTGTGTTAGTATTTCATTCCTTCTTCCTGTGAGGTGAGTTAGCATGATATTACCATTGACTGCCATTGGGTGGGTCCCAAAGGTCATTTCTGGGGAAGATAATAGAGCTTTTCATATGATATGCTTTCAAGCCGCCTAGCAGATGCAGAATAATATGAAAAGAGGCCAAAAAAAGTAGTGAATATTTTTATCTCGAGTTGTCATTCCTTATATCAACTCATTTTTAGGGAAGAGAAAGCCTGTTTTTTTCTGTTATGACATTTCTGTCGTTTTTTTTTTTTTTTTGACTGTCTGGCTGGACTTCATCTCAGCAAAGTTGAAAAAATATTCTAGATGAGGGGAAAAAAATGATGGGAAGAAACTGGAAGAAGGGAGAGAGCCACAACACAAGGAGAAACAGAATTCTGATGTCCTGTTGCCAAATGGAAAGTTTAGGGTTTTCAAGAAGGAAACGTGTTATTCTAGGGCTAACAGGAATCCCAGAAGCATTTGTGGTTGCTCAAGGAGCACTTCAATGATCTGACAATGGCAGCCGTGGAACCAGGAAGTTAACAGAGCAAGAGAAACAGATGACCCTTGGGTGCAAATGTACATTGTTCAGACCACCTCTATTGGGTCTAGATAACCAAGGGACGCAGCTGCTTCCAGAGGGGAAAAGAGCTACAAAGTAATCCGGGAATCAGGTTTTCAGAGCTCCTTATGTTCCAGGACCCTTAAAAAATGATCAGTAGCATGTGTTTGTGTGTGTGTGGAGGAGGGACAACAAAAGGGGTAATTTGTGTGTATGTGTTCATGTGCTTTACAATGGCCACCCATGTTGAAGGTGCAATTTAAAAATGGGTGTGGAAAAAAAAGCTTCATGATTTTTAGCTCTAATGGGTCAATTTAAGAAGCCAATGTCAAGTCTCTTCTCTGCTGGTGTGTGTTCAGCCTGGCCATCCTTTGTACCAAAGACCTTGAGCAGACCTTGGCTAAAACCCCAAGGTATACTCCTCGTTCACTGTCAGCAGTCATCTGTGGAATGGATTGGTGTGGGCTGCGTTGCCTTGGGCAGGGTGCGTGTGTCATTCAAGAGACGATGCATCAGGCTACAGAGGCAGAGGGAGGCTGCCGTATGTCCACAGAAGTGAGTGAATCAGAAAGCCAGATGGGGACCCCCTCTAAGGACATGAGGAATTGCAGAGCACAAAACTAGAAGGGCTTGGGAACATCTTGTCCTTTATTTCACTTACGACAAAAACTGAGGCCCAGGGATGCCAAGGAATTTGCCTACATTTCTTCCACTAATTAATTAATTCTTCCATTTATTTATTCAGTGATGATGCCTGAGTGTCTCTCATGTGCCAGGCTTTGTTCTGGTGCCGGGGTTTTATAAAGAGGATGCGTGTCACACGGGGAGTAGAAATTTGTTGTTAAGTCAATTTAAGAGAAAAAGCTGGCCGAGGATGAAGAGTCTCAGGGCAGAAGCAAGAGAGAAGGGAGAAAAGAGAACCACCTTCATGCTGTGGATGTGAACACAGATTTGACAGTGTTTGATAATTACAGTAACCACCAGTGCATGATGGGAGGTTACCCCTGGTACCATTTCTTGGCACCCATCAGCACTGTAATAGCAAAGGTACTTGTAAGAGGGTTTGATTAGTTTTTATCTCCTGCTGCAGGCCCCGACTGTGAGTTCCATCATGCAGGTACCTTTGTTGGCTCTATGTTTTATCCCCAGAACCTGGGAAAACACTTGACACATGGTAGATACTCAGTAAATATCCACTGAATGAACAATGGAAGGAACAACAAAATGATATGGGTGCCCATGTTCCATTCTATAGTGTAGGGATCAGCCAACATCAGTAAAGGGTCAGCTAGTAAATGTTGAGGCTTTAGGGGCCATATAGTCTCCAGCACACCCATTCAACTCTACCTTTGTAGCAAGGAAGCAGGCATAGACAATGTGTGAAAGAAGGGGTATGGCTGTATCTCTACAGTTTATTCATGGATACTGAAATGGGCATTTCATACAGTGTTCCTGTTCCATGAAATATTATAATATGTTTTAACTATTTAAAAATATAAAAAATAAGGACACATGGGTGGCTCAGTCAGTTAAGTGTCCGACTCTTGATTTCTGCTCAGGTCACGATCTCATGGTTTGTGAGATTGAGACCTACAAGGGCTCTGTGCTGGCAGCGTCAAGCCTGCTTGGGATTGTCTCTCTCCCTCTCTCTCTGCCTGTCTCCTGCTCATGCTCTCTCTCTCTCAAAATAAATAAACTAAAAAAAATCTTAAAAAAATAAAATAAAAATGTAAAAAAATAGACATTCTTAGCTTACAGACAATAAAGAAAGGGGTGACAGGCCAGATTTGTCCCATGAGCTATAGTTTACCAACCCTGCTATAGAAGTAGATAAATTGTTAAAGGTCTCATGAAAGTTTTAATTGATTGATTCATTTATCTGTTCTGAGCCAGGCTCTACATCAGGCACTGGGCATACGCAGAAATAAGACACAGTATCTGTCCTCAGTTGGTCTAGTGTCTAACTGAAGAAGATACATGTAAAAAAAAATAAGTATAATAAAAATAAGCTTGGCACAGGGAGGGAGTGGTCAATTCTGTGCTAGAAGGATGAGAGAGCTTCATGGAGATGGTGTTGCTTCTGTTGAGGCCTGAATGATGAGTAAGTAATGGCCAGGAAAAGATAGGGAAGGCACCACGTGTGGAGAGATGCAGCAGCAGTTTTTATTTCGAGAGTCAGCTATGATGGGGGCAAGGCCCTGGAAAGGTGACCCCGGGAGGCATGGGCCATATGTGCCAGGACTTGGGGTATTATGTGTCAGAATTTGAAATGTGCAAGTCTGTTCTTGGAAGTGTCTCCCTGAAAACCCTCTAGAATTCTGTCGTCTGCAGGAAAGAGTGTAAAGAGCATCCTGTGGGAGAAATTGGGAGGGTGTTGGCTCGAGACAGAGGACAGGACTGCTTGAGACCACTTCAGAATCTAGGGAGGAAGTCATAAGGACTTGTGGTAATTAAGGCAGAAGCAGAGTTATGGAGAAGAGGCAAAAATCAAGAGAAATATCAAGGAAGAAGACCCTAAAAGACTTGGTGGTGGATAGATATGTGGAAGATGAAGGTATAGGAAAAATCTAGAATGACTGGCTTTTGGCTTGGATATCTCCCCATTAATGGTACCATCCTCCACACAGAAAATAGTGAAGGAGGGTATGTTTTAGAAGAGGGTGATTAGATCTCTGGAGCTTCCTTCTTTGATAATTTTTAAAGAGTTCTCCTTATGAGACTTAATCCCTAAATCTATAGAACAGGAATAATAATTTTTGTACTTCTTTTGGAAGGCAGACTTGGTATGGCTAGCCTCTCTTGGCCGTCCTAATGATGATTAGTCACCAGCACAAAGACAAAGTCATTATGTTCAGCAGGTCAGATCTTCAAAGGATGAGTCATAACTGTGTAGTAAATAAGAACCTCACAGTCCATCTAATCAATGTATGCAAAGCGCTCTAAAGTTAATTGGGGGTTTCTAGACTACACCTTCCAAACATCACAAGCATCTTTCAAATATTCCCTTTTTAAACACACACACATACACACACACACACACACACACACACACAAATATTCCCTATTTACAGATTGGAAAATCAACATAGATGGAGTGATTTCCCCACTTTCTTGAAGTCAATTTGCCTAGTCTCTAGTGCTCAAAAACTTTCTGCTAATTCTCTTTCTTATTCCTTGCCCATTGGAGAGGGCCTGTGGATTTTTGGATAACTTCCTTACAGATTAGAAAGACTTAGAAAAAAAAAATTCCCAGTTTTTCTCATTTGGTGTGGACCTGCCCAGTTTTTAATCTTGATCAAAACTAGAAGCAAAACTAGTGTAGATGGCTCTCTATACTGTGGTCAGAAAACAATAAAACTCTCTGTCCATTTTATTTCCTGACAATAGAATGTGGTCCAGGAAAATACTATTGAACATAGAAGCAAGGTAAAATTAGGACCTTGAAAGGTTTTGCATAATACTTTACTTGTTTGTCTGTTTCTGGTCTGTCTTAATTCCATGATCTGTTGTATCCCAGCCAGTAGTTTAGTTCTTCATCACCAACATTTTGTACTCTTTCAGAATACCTTCGGGGAATTCCAGAGCAAATAGCCTTAAACAGCAACTTAATTGTCTGAGAGATTTTATTTGCTTATTGAGAACTGTTGGGAACACAGCATTATCTGCATAGGGGAATAATTTCCTTAGCTGCTGTCAGTTTTTACAGCTCTTTGCCCAAAGGATTATGGTTCTTTGTGTATAAAAGGGTGTTTAGAACAGGCACACCAACAGTATCCGCTTTGGGTGCTTGTAACTGGGCCCAAAGTGATAACAATTTGAGTAGAATCACTGTGTCTCCTGAGGCCTGGAAAAAAAGGCAGAGAGAGAGGAGAACAGGATTTTGGCATGCAATTTGAGAGTAATAAATGATTCATTCAACAGATAACATATTGATTACAGCACTGTGCTTGTCATGAGGGTTATACTGTGAGATGTAAGATGGTTTCTGCCTAGAGTAGCTTAATCTAGTTATGGATATGGGAATTCAAAGTACCTTGTCTACCAAGGGAGATTGAAGTCCTTGATGAATCAATAGAACAGTTCAGTAATAACACTGATGAGTAAACATGAGAAGGTATGCATTGGAATGCATGCAAATGCACTCTTTACTTTGGACATAATTCACATGTTGTCCATGTGCTGATTACATGACACATATACACTTATCTATACATGTGATCTATAATGGTAGAGTAATTGAACAAGACAAGCTGGTGTGCCTGACTTTCTTAGATTGGGTATCTTGTTGGCACAAGGCAATAATTAATACTAAGACCGGTGGAATTTCCCAGTGAGTCCAAATGGCAAGTCCTCCCTGTCCTGCTCACCTAGCCCTGAGTGAATGAATATAGGCATCTGTTAAACAACTGATATTTATGTACCTATTTCACATCTGTCCTTGAGGGCCATCACGTGGGCAAGGACTGTGGAACATGTAGACAACGTGTCTGTCAGTGGACTGACCATATTGAGTGGATGAAAGAGCCTTGGAGGGATGGGGCCTCCTCACAAAATAGGCTTGTAAGTCAAGAGCGGGGTGTCAGCACCCTGTGTGTATTTCATGGTGAGAGTGAAAGCAGACCTAAATTATGAGTTGTTGAGTCTCCTGCTTGAATGTTCAATTCTTAATTTGAAAGGACGCTCAGTGCCAAGGGAGTATAACATAGAAAAGGAGTGGCCTTGATGCCTAATAGGAACTGGGGTCTGTCAGGGCTGCTTGAGTTTATTTACGTATATTTGTAAGACATACAGCCTTTCTACAGCTCTTTGGCTCTGTGAAAACATTTTGTGAACATTATTGTATTTAATCAACTCTGTGAGGTAGGTGTCAGTGTTCTCCAGGTTTGGCAGATGTGACCAAGGGTATTCCAAGAGGCCTATGTCCAGTGTCACATGACCAGTAAGCAGCATGACCAGGGCTAGAATTAGGAGGTCTTTCCATCAGTCATATTCCCACTATGATACAAGAACTGTGACATGTCCTGCCTTCTCAGTGCTGATCACTTAATTTAGGTATATGCTCAGATCGGTTGAATTATTCTCTGGTTGAGAGCCACATGTGTAGTCTGCACCGGATTGTGAGTTGAAAGCAGGGAGTTGCTGTACCGTGGAGACTCACTGGGGGCATAGGGTTTGAGCTGAGCTTTCAAGCATGGGTAGGGTTTGATCAAATGGAGTGGAGAGGAAAGGGCATTGTAGACAAGAGTAAGCATGGGGAGGAATCTGCACGCTGCTTTGGGAAGCCAGTCAGTAGACCAGTGTGGATATTTCAGTGTTTGTGTGGATGGATCTGCACTGGTGGTAAAAATAATTGGAGTGGATTTACCTCAAGAAAGGCAGGATAGCTGAAGCTCTTTGGGGAAGATCGAGGAATGGGGAGGAGAACCTGAACCTGATACTCCATTATGGTCCTTCTCTTTGACCACCTCTTGCAGATGCATAGTAGATGGAGTTCATCCACCTGTCCATCCACCCATTCCTTCATTTCACTTCATTTTGTTTCCTTCAACAGACAGTTATTATGTACTTTCTGTGATCTAGGCACTGCATTAAGTCTTAGTGAAGCGACTGAAAGGAACCCTCAATGCTTGGTGAATTAGTACATAAATGAATCAACAAAAGAAATGGGGTTTGGGCTGGTGAGCTCATTTGTTGGGGAGAGAGAAGTAAATAGAGGGTTCCAGTGTGTTGGGCTAAGTGTGGCAGTGTGGTGCTCTGGGAACATATAGAGAAGCACCAATCCATGGAGTCAGGGAAGGCTTTCTAAAAGAAGTGACATTTTTGGTGACTTTTGTAGTTGGAAGTTGGACTTTATCAGCTACAAAAGGGGTGGAGAGTCAGGTCAAACTGAGTTAGTGTTTGCAAATGAACAAAGGCCTAGACACTGGAGGGAAAGCAAGAAAGTAGGTGTAATCCAAGCTGAAGGGGGGAGGAAGGTAACGGCAGAAGATACAGGAAAAATGTTTCTATGAAAAATGTTACTGGACCACCTGGTGCAAGGTCAGGTCTACATCCCCTTAGGCAAGTCCTCGGTAAAAATGGAACTGCTCTGGGAAGTTTTCTGACTCGTAGCCCAACACTCATCTCATCTTTCTCACAAGAAGGCCTAGGGAACATCTGTCTAAGGCTAGACACCCAGCAATTCAAGACGAAAGAGAAGAGGCAGCACTATACTGTAGAAGAAAACAAAGCGAGGAGGGCATTGGTGGTACTAGACTATGTTTTCCCTAAAACAAAAGGAGGAAATGAAGTGTCTTTTAATGGCTGGCCTAGAATACCATTCAGGGGACTTAAGGAAAAATCAAAATGTATTAGAGCTCTCTTCAGACCTTGGATGGTTTATGGCAGCATCTAAAATCGCTGGTAAAATTATGACCTTGTAACTCACAGCTGTGTCATATATTCTCTAGCACACAGTGTGATTTATAACCAAGCCAGTTGCTTTGAAACAGCATGGATAAAAAACTCACCCAACAGGAAGTTTATAAAATGTTGTTGTTTTTAATGTATAATGCCTTTTGCTTCAATCTGCACTGATAGGACGGGTGGCATGCTGTTGGTCAAGGTTATCGGCCCAGTTCCTGCAGTGGGGTGGGGTGCAAGGGTTACTTATCACACTCACATGCCAGCTGGCCAGGCTGCAACATCCAGGATGCAGAATTCTACCCTGCCTCTCCCCAAAAGAGAACAGTCACTGTGAACCCCTTCTTCCCTTGAAATTATACCTGGGCATCGACTGAAGCTTGAACTGCATTACCTTGATTCATATTAAACCCCAGCAAGAAACTGGAGCCCCCCTAGGAGTCCTTCCTTCCTAGGAAATGAAGGGGCTCTGCAGGACAGCTTGTTAGAAAGCCATAAATGGGATTTCCACCAAACTCTTGAAGTCAGCATGGTTTTGACCCCTGTTATGGAGCTAGGGAGGGAAGGGGCTGGGGCAGGCTAGGGGCTGGTGATACTGGACTGTGGGGAATATCAGATTCATCCAACTCTCACTTCTCTGAGAAGGTGAAGGGAGAGAGAGAAAGAGAGAGGACACCCCACACAGCCCAGCAATCAAGCACGAAAAGCCCCAGATGTGAGTCCAGGGCCCCAGTTGTGGTTCAGGCTGGAGCCAGTTTTGTTGACCTTGAACAACTCACCTGCAAAACGGAGATGAGCTCTTGCTTTAGCTACGTAAGAGAGTTATTGTGAAGATCAAAGGAAATGTTATAACTTTTAATCCTGAGCCAGTGGCTAGGTCGTTATTTTTCTCTTGCTCTGCCTATTTCATTTTACCCTCTCGTGGCATGAAACCTTTTTTTGCTCAAAGAAGATTCTTGAGGACAATGACCTCAGACTTCCTTCTCTCTAAAAGTATTTTCTTCTGTCCAGTCTCACTTCTGTCTTTCCAGTTATTCCTGATTGTTTTCTCGGAGCTGTTAGGAATCTGATCACTGGGGACCTGTGTATACTCTTTCTTTGATGTGACCGCATGCTTCTCTAGATCAGACTTTTACTGTTCCTGGTTCATGTCCTGCCTGACCCCGACCCATGGGGAACCCAAAGCAACAAGAAGGGAGGCATCTCATGGCTGAGCAGAAGGATCTTGCTAGGGCATTTGTAATGCAGGTGACCAGAAGCCAGAGCTCACTGCAGTGGTACCCGAAAAGGTGCCAGGACTCTGTTCCCATTGAAGGCAGTGGGGCTTAGAGGACACTGCAACCCCATAGTCAGGACCTCTCAGACTTTGGCCACAGCGAGGAACTTTGCCTAGCCCCAGAGCAAGATGAGGGGATTTACTTTTTGTTTGGTACATTGCATCCCAGAAACCATAAACATGCTTTGAATCCCTCCAAGATAAGGAAGCTCTTATTTTATTCCAACACAAGAAGATTCTATTTTATGGGGCAGAGTAAAAGAAGTCTGGACATCTTAATTATGTGTTTTCAAAGTAATTCTTTTATAATTTTTATAAAAATGACACATTTTAATTTTATTTTATTTTTAATTTTTTTAATGTTTATTTTTGAGAGAGAGAGAGAGACACACACACAGACAGACAGACAGAGCATGAGCAGGGGAGGGGCAGAGAGAGAGGGAGACACAGAATCCGAAGCAGGCTCCAGGCTCTGAGCTGTCAGCACAGAGCCAGACGCAGGGCTTGAACCCATGAGCTGTGAGACCATGACCTGAGCCAAAGTCCGACGCTCAACTGACTGAGCCACCCAGGCACCCCTACACATCCTCATTTTAAAAGAAAATGAGCTAAAACAGACACCATGCAAATTTTGATAACTAGGTGAAGTTCATGTTAGACATCTTTGTATGCCTTAGATACTTGAGTGCTAACTAAACAGAAATTTATATGAGTTAACATTATCCATATTGTTAAAAACTAAAATGTTAAATTTAAGTTTGTTTGGAAGTAGCAGGAGCAACATTGAAGACCAGGGAAGGAATTGCTAAACTCCTAACTTGTAGCTCCTGAGGCCGCTGATGTGGTTAGGAGAGCAACAATTCACCAAAGGAGTGAAGGTGAAGTCATGTTTTCTTTCAACTCTATTTTAAAATGTTTTGTAACAGGGGTGAACTCTGTGCTGGGAAAGGAGAGAACGTGGCCACGCTTACATTTCCACCGCATCCTTCCCAACCCCTCCCCCCATGAATTGGTTCTTATTTCCATTTTGCCAAGGCTTCCTAACACTGTCTTCTGGAACTAGAGTTTTCCATGTCATTTAGTCTTGGTTAAGTATTTCAAAGTGTGAAGTCCTCACCCAGGTCCTGTCTTTGTAGCTTTTACTGTTAGTTTAGAGAATAATGGTGGAGAAAACTGCTCCCATGCCACGAGGAACCCCAGCTCCATCCTCAGGGTGCTGGGTGAGCTTGGGCAAGCTGTGTAACCTCTCTGTGCCTCAATTGCTGCATCTATAACATGGGGGCAACTAGAGCCACCTCATATGGGGTTTTGTGGGGATGGAATGAATTATTTATCTATGTACCTAGATAGGTAGCCATACAGGTATTAATAGATTGATCTATCAAATTCTCTTTCTCCTTCTCCCTCTGTAGCTACCTATCTATAGGTCCATAGGGACACACACACACACACACACACACACACACACACACACTTTTTTGGAGATCAGAAAGTAACAGGCAAACTTTATACAGCTATAGATAGTTACTTAGTGGCTTGAATTATTCTGGCAAATTATTCTCATGATTCTATCCTCTCTTCCCATGACAATCCTCTAAATCAATAAGAACTTGATTCAGGGTTCTTGTGGGAGTGGCTAGAAGAAAAGATTTGAGAGCAGGTACGTTCAGTACATGTGCTGTATTTTCAATTTTTTTTAAGTTCATTTACTTCCTTTGAGAGAGACCGAGAGATAGCAGAGAAGGAGGGGCAGAGAGAGGGAGAGAGAGAATCCGAAGCAGGCTCCGCACTGTCAGTGCAGAGCCCAATGCGGGGCTTGAACTCACGAACTGTGAGGACACGCCCTGAACTGAAATCAACAGTCAGATGCTTAATTGACTGAGCCACCCAGGCGCCCCTGTGCTGTGTCTTGCTCAACTTTTATAGCAACCTGTGAGGTAGACTCATTTTCCCATTTTACAAACGATGCTGGGGAAGTTATTTAGTCTCTCGCAGTTAGTAGCAGTAGAGCAGGACCTGGAGGCTCCCCTCCATCGGTGCTGCCTGTTAAAGAAATGTCACATGGTAGTCGCTAACTAACTTCAGGCAGATTGCAGGGAGTCCTTCCTTTGGAGATAAAAGCTATGCATATGGGTGCCAGAGAGAGGAATTTCATATTACAAGCTCGTGCCAGCCATAAGCCTGAGAAATGAAAAGTAAGGGAATCATCACTGTGGGTTTGGATTCATCAAGAAAGGAGGTAAAAGCAGAGGATATGGGTGGCGCTAAGAAAACACATTTGGCGGCAGAATTTTAGGGGTGAGCTGGAAGTTATGGAATGCCTTCCTGGGTAAAACCCACCAGCCTCAGGCCTTCTTTTTTTGAAATGTGCTTTGTGGAATTTTAGATTACACAGAAAGTTAGTAGGCATTGTGAAAAGAGAGCTCTATGGTCAAGTAAGTTTGGGAAATCCTAGTTTAATTAGAGGATTTCTTAACTGGAGGAATTCTCAGAACCTTTAGTATGCTGGCACACATTGTCAGTTTCCGAGGACAGGATGAGGCCTATCTCTGAACCTGTGGTGTCTTCAGACACCCTTGGAGCAGTGTTTTTCCACCTGACGTGGCCTCCCAACAGTAAGCCCTCAGTCATTGCAGGCACAGTGCGGAAAGTAGTCATAGTGACAAATACTTCCCTATACAGTTTCACGTAAGCCTCACAATGACCTAAGAGGTGGGTTTTACTATTCTGGTGAGGCAGGCCCTTCTGGTGCCCACCCACACCCCTTGTCTTCACCTTTATGCAGGTGGCTGGGTTTTGAATCGCCAGCAGCAGCATTTCTTTGCCTGAGGCCTTTCTCCAGTCACCTAAGCCTGCTCCCTGGCCTGCCTCCAAGATACCATGCTGGGATCTTAGTGCTCCCCTCAACCAATGACCTACTGGAGGTGATGGATCCTTACCATTGTCCCTTAGTGAGAGATCTCTGCATCCCCCTCCACAGGGCTGCCCAGGCCCCCGCTGGTGTTCTTCTCCAGTTGTCCACAGTGATGCTTGCTTGATGAACTCTTTTTTTTTTAACTCTTTTTTAATGCTTATTATTTGTTTTTGAGAGAGAGAGACAGAGTATGAGCAGGGGAGGGGCAGAGAGAGAGGAAGACAGAACGTGAAGCAGGCTCCAGGACCTGAGCTGTCAGCACAGAGCCTGATTCAGGGCTCGAACTCACAAAGTCGTGAGATCATGACCTGAGCTGAAGTCAGACACTTAACCGACTGAGCCCCCGATGAACTCTTTATTGCTACCTTCTTTCTTGTCCCTTTCTTTTTTTTTTTAAATATAAATTATTGTCAAATTGGCTAACATACAGTGTATACAGTGTGCCCTTGGTTTTGGGGGTAGATTCTCGCGATTCATCGCTTACATACAACACTCATCCTGTCCCTTTCTTAAATCCCTGCTCCCCTGCTTGTGTTCCCTGATATCACCTCCCAAATAAACTATTCACAATAGAATCTTCTGCTCACATTCTGTTTCCAAGGGAATTTACACTGAGATACTTCATTTTACAAAAAAACAAAATGCAAAGGAAAGATCCTCCAGAGTCTCTAAGAGGCTAGAGAAGGCACCCCAGGTCATAGTTTACAAATGGTAAAGCCAGGATTTAAATTTAATCAACACTTTTACTGAGCACCCACTGTGTGCCTGGCACTCTCCTAGATGACAGGACAAGATGCAGGAAAAAAAAACTCACACAAAAAACTCTTTGTCTTGCACAATAGACAGAAATAAATTAGTCCAGGCCTATCTTCCAACTGTAACCACAGTACTCCAAAAATTCACTGAGGTTGGATGCTTGGCCCCTTCTAAACTGAGAGACCCTTTCTCTACCAGACCCGTGTTGACCTCTGAATCAGAAGCTGGAATATTTAACTCCTGTACTGCCCTCTAGGCCATACAGAAATGCATCAGACAGAGGATTTTGCTTCATGATAAATGCTGGAGAGAATTGCAGGATTTGCTTACTCCATGATTTTCCTGCCCACTATAACATCTCTCTTAATTAATGGGTTGCAATTAGCATTTATAAAAAGAAATCATTCCACAAGGTGAGGTCACTGAGATATGACATCTTCTTCCAAAGCTGTCCCCCTGGTGTGAGTGGGAACATTCAGAAATTAGCATCTCAATAAGCCCAGCACTCTGGCATTCAAATGTATGTGGTCCAGCTGGGCAGATGGGTGGATGAAGGCAAGGGAATTCACTGGAGTGAGTCAGGCCTACTGTGCAGTAGCATTTCCTTCATGGTTACAAAGTAGCTACGGAAATTGCAGATTTATGAAAGTAATTTTTATTTTTTCTCTTTTGGCTACTTTTAAAGTATTATTTCTTTGTTCATGAGTGACCTCTAAGAGCATAGAGCCACATAGTTATAGAAATTTGATTTGAATAAAGAAGGTGTGGTTTATATATACAATGGAATACTACTTGGCAACGAGAAAGAATGAAATCTGGCCATTTGCAACAACATGGATGGAACTGGAGGGTATTATGCTAAGTGAAATAAGTCAGTCAGAGAAAGACAGATATCATGTTTTCACTCATATGTGGATCTTGAGAAATTTAACAGAAGACCATGGGGGAAGGGAAGGGGAAAACATACAGAGAGGGAGGGAGGCAAACCATAAGAGACTCTTACATACAGAGAACACACTGAGGATGGGTGGGGGGTGGGGGAGAGGGGAAAGTGGGTGATGAGCATTGAGGAGGGCACTTGTTGGAATGAGCACTGGGTGTTGTATGTAAGCGATGATCCATGGGAATCTACCCCCGAAACCGAGAGCACATGGTATCCATTGTATGTTAGCCAACTTGACAATAAATTATATTAAAAAAAAGAAATTTTATTTGAAAGGGACATTAGGGATTACCTACTAGTAAACTCTCCCAGTTCCTCCTTCCTTTCCTTTCTCCCTCCCTTCCTTCCTCTGTTCCTTCCTTCGTTCCTTCGTTCTTTCCTTCCCCCTTCCCATGAGAAACCATTTAGGTCAGGAAGAAGAAACATGACTTGTCTAAGGTGATGGGCTGTGTTGGAGTACTCCCAAAACTAGCACTCACTTAGTTTTTCAAATTGTCATACAGATGTTCTTTTCATAGTCGCCAGAAGTCTTAAGAATTTTAAAAAATTTTTATTGCCCTTTTTGTCCCTCTCAGCAGTTTTCATATAAGAATTATGAAAGGAAGTTTAATTTGCCAATCAACTTAAGATTTTGCATTATCCAGAGATGTCTGCCTGTGGACCGTGCTCTCAGTACTCTTTTTTTTAATGTTTGTTTATTTTTTGAGAGAGAGAGAGAGAGAGAGAGAGAGGAGAGAGAGGAGAGAGAGAAAGCAGCTGGGAAAGGACAGATAGAGAGAGGGAGAGAGAATCCCAAGCAGGCTCCGTGCTGTCAGCACAGAGCCTGACATGGGGCTCAAACTCACAAACTGTGAGGTCATGACCTGAGCTGAAACCAAGAGTCAATGCTTACCTGACTGAGCCACCCAGGCGCCCCTCTCAGTGCTCTTAAAAGCTCGGTCTGTTCCAGTAAATCGTTGTGATTAGTTATGTGCTATTTTTGATTTCTGATTTTACTTTTTGTTGTTGTGTTTGTGTTTCTTTAGACACCATGTCTCATAGTGTTTCTGGCCCTAACCGCTCCCAGAAGAGGACCAAATATGTAATAGGGACACGGTGACTTATCGCTGATTAATTCACTCCGTTTATCTACTTCTACCCTTTGTTTGCTGGGTTTGCAACTTGCCCCCATTTGTCTCCTCTGGTGTCCCCTCATGCAGTTAGTGAAATGACCACAAGGAAGGCATCTGATGGAAGAGGAAAGGGCTGGCCTATTTTACCCCCTCATTAAACAGTCAGTCCAAAAGAATGGTTGGGATGATTTCGTTTGCAAACCCACACCTCAGGCAGTTGGTGAAGAAAAAAGGCCTAAGCAACAATAGGTGTGTGTGGTTCCTTTACATCCTCGCTTTGTGGTAGGAAGAAAGAATCCACTTATTGCCGATGATAAAGCAGTGACCCACCTTATTTATTTTCACATAAATCGTGTCCTGGCAGGCATTTTCATAGTCTGAGACCAGCTCGGCGCAGTTTGTCTTATCTGTGAGATTGTTCCTGTGCTGTCTGAGCCATTTCGTAGAGATCAAGAATCACTGCTTAAGTGCGATCCATCTTTATCAGTGAAGTAATATGCTGTAAGGACGTTCCAGACATTGTCTGTTGCCACGTGACCAATAAGCAGATGGTTTGGTGCCTCCCGTTCTGGTTCTGTGAAGGGATGGAGATTTTGTGTTCATCCCCTGTCGCTCAGAAGGGGATGCGGAAATGGATGAGGCCAGTGGAATCGGCAGGCCAATGAAACCTGCCATCCAAACTCCGATCGGTGACCCCCTTGTACTCAGGGACAAATTGGGGTTAGGGATACAGGGATACAGGATCAGTCCACTAAGCAGCGTCAAGTGTGGGTTTCAACTAGGTGGCACAAGAGCGCAAAATCTTGCTTAACAGATTTTGCTTCCTAAACTAAGCTGGCAAAGGCCTCTCACATAACAAAGGTTTTAGGAGCTAACCCAAATCATATTCATTTCCTCATTTCTTCAACACATATTTATTGAATGCTACCATATGCTGGGCATTGGCGACAAGCGTAGAAGGAGACAGAATTTTTATCGCCATTTATTTATAGGAAAAAAGACTGAAATAAGCACATGAGCTGAGGACTTGGGAGTCTCAAAGTGGGACTTGCTAACTTGTTTTGGGTCGGAGCAAACTGGTTTACGCCTTTAACATAGCTTTATTCAGAACTGATTAGAAACAGGATGCGCATGGGGAGGGAAGAAACTCTCAATTGTTGGGTTAGAAAGATGTCCAAGTCCTCACATACTGAAACCAGAGATGTGAACTACATCCCTTGTGGAACAAGGGAAAAATCTTAAACAGATGCAACATGCCCGACTCTGCTAGATGTTACAAATTATACACAAAGAAGAGGGACTGAGACCCTGACCTCAAGGAGTTCATAGTCTGAAGTGATTTATAAATATCTGGATTAGGCTAGGAAAACAAAAACAGCATATCAGGTGTTAAAATGAGTGTCACAGGAAACAGAAGGAACTAAGTGTTACCAACTTGGAAAAGTGCTTGCTGGCAAATTAATCATTCCTCCCTCCCTCTGAAGTGTCAGTGGATCAGAGGTTGGCAAGATTGGCCTGCAGGCTAAACCTGGCCTGCCACCTAGTTTGGGAAATAACATTCTATTGGAATGTAGCCAAGCTCGGTTTCTTACATATTGTCTATGGCTAGCTTTCACGCCACCGTGGCCAAGTTGAGCAGTTTCAACACAGGTTGTACGACTCCCAAACCCTGAGGTATTTATTATTGGCCCTTTACAGGAAAAAAATGTGCTGAGCCCTGGTTTCGATTATCCAAGTTTATCCTGGGGTTAATTGCGAGCATTAGAACAAAACATAACTGAGATACACCTGGTAGTGGATTAATCCCCCCAAAACGAACACTTCATTTCCATCCTCCGAGTTTACCTTAAATTAATTTTGAGCATTGGAATTAAACATCGCTAAATCCTGTGGCACCTGAGGCCCTTGTGAAAATGTTTTTACTGATCCGAGATTCAGTGTTCTGCTTCCTGCCTTTATAGAGAGCTAAATCAAGAGCACCCGTTTGGAAGGAGCGCCTCTGTTCTTTGTAAACTGTAATTGAAGATATAATTCACTGTGTTCCTCAGTCTTTATTCAAAGCCGCTGGCACAGAAATTCTGCTTGAGATTAATTTTAGGATAACATTGATCTCTGCATTGACTTTATAGGTTTTCCCAGTTCACAACAATCATAACCCAGTATGTTTCTCTCTTGCCACAGGTGACAGAAAAGGCAGAGCCATTTCCAGAGATGAGCTTAGTAATAGATTCATTGCAAGTGCCGGGGAGGGGACTAGGGTGAGGTGAGAGAGGAGTATGGGGTGCAAATTGAATGACTCACTCTCAGGGCAATGCAAGGGCAAAGTGGGCGTTAACAAAAGGGGGCCTCCTCAAATTTTGTGTGCTACATGCCTCTCTAACCTCACTCTTGTCCCGAGCCTGGCAGGTTCCAGGTAACATTCCTTGCTGCTTCTTTTAGCTGGCAGGAGCCCTGTCCTAGTTTATCCCTAGGTATGGGTTTTGTTTTGATGTGATTTTTGACCATGTCAACTGATTCAGGTCCTCCCTGCAGTAGATGGGGCTACAAATCTCAAAAACCAAACCTGCGTGCACTACAGTGACTGGGGACACCATCTGTCTCCTGTGGGTCCAAATGTCAGGCAGGAGGGATGCTCAGGGCCATGTGTCAGCTTTCCAGCCAGAGCTCAGCGTGGGAGGTGGGATTAGGGAGGATTATTCCAGTTCTCATCATTGAGCTCGGGTTTTCATCTTGGGGCAAAGGAGAGGATATTGGAGGTAGTTGGATTCACTTGTCTGCAGCATCACACGTGGTGTGTCAGGACAGGCGGAGGCTGTCACTTTAGAGATGAGAGGGCAGGACAGGGACCAAGAAGATAGTGATGTGCACCGCTAGCTGGTGATGATGGGGAGGGAAATGCACCAAGTTACAGACTCTATCCCTCAGATCCTCAGATGGTTAGTTCTTTTTTTTTTTTTTTAATTTTTTAAGTGTTTATTTATTTTTGAGACAGAGAGAGACAGAGCATGAACAGGGGAGGGTCAGAGAGAGAGACACACAGAATCCAAATCAGGCTCCAGGCTCAGAGCTGTTAGCACAGAGCCTGACGCGGGGCTTGAACTCACGGACCGTGAGATCATGACCTGAGCCAAAGTCGGCCGCTTAACCGACTGAGCCACCCAGGCACCCCTCAGATGGTTAGTTCTCAGGAGGGAGGGAGAAAGAGGGGAGAAGATGAAGTGGGGTGGGAGGAGGCAGATTAACTGGAGATTAGGTGATATTTTCTTGAATAGAGAAACCAGGGACCAAAGTAAAGCATCCTTTTCCCTTGTGACTTGAGGCCTGTGCAAACGCTGCATGCTTCTGGTCTCCAATTTTAAAGAGTTAAGAGTGTGGGGAGGTGACCTGAGGCACTTAACTCAAATGGTCTGGGATTTGGGGAATAAACAGTAGTATGTGCCCGATCATAGACTCAGCTTTGACTTTTTATTTTCCCTATTTCAAATCACAGATGTTGGATGGCTCTTTCATCAGCTAAAAACAGGGCCATGACTTGCCAGCCAGTGGAGTTGGTTCAGTTCGCAATTTGGTCCACAGTTTGCCCCTTTCTACCCGATTCTCGGCACCTGCTCTCCTCCCCCATGCCCAGGTGGCTTCATAGTTTTCCTGTAACCAAGACTTATCTGGGGGATCGGTGACTCCTAGGCAAATGTGCATTTTCATAGGGAGCAGACCATTAGATCCTAGGAGGAGAGAGCAAGAGCAGGGCCCTCGGAGGAGAAAGGGAATGAGTGTTTGTGTAGCACGTTCTGTGTGTCCCCTTAGAGGTGTAATTATTCTCTTATGTGTATGTGAGGAGGTAGGTTTGCAGGTTTCATGTAACCAGCCCCCATTCTCATATTGCAGGAGGAAGGGGCAGGGTTCAAACCCACATCTCTCTGGACTTTCTTACTATGCATCACTGCCGTTCCACCAGGGGACTTTCAGGCATCAAGGAGCAAGTGAGGGAAAAGAGCTAATTTGGGGGTCTTCTCCTAAAATAAAGTGATGCAGGCAGTCATCTCTCCTTTCAGGCTAAATAGAAGTGTAGATTGTAAACTGCTCCATAAAACTATAACTTCCTTGAGGATGGACTTAGAGTTTGTGTCCCCAGGGCGCCCAGCTCAGTATCTGGCTCGTAGGTATAAAAACAGCAAACACTCAGTGGCACTTACTTGTACTGAAGACAAGTTTAACTGTTAAAGATATGGTGATGTATTCCTCTAGGAGGTGGGTTACCATTACTACTCCCATTTTATAGTTAGGGAAACTGAGACAGTGGGGGGGGGGGTTGAAGGAACTTGCCAATGTTCATTCCCTACTAATGGCGAGGCTGGGATTTGAATCCCATCATTCTGGGTTCCAGAATCCTGCCTGTCTTCTACATAGGCGCTTAGTTATTTGAACAAATGAGTAACTACAGGATTTAGGGAATTGGATATCCGTTCATTTCACTGAAGAGGTTAACTGCATCGGAGTTAATTGCTTGGTTATATTTTTAAAAGAATGGATTAACATTCTCATGTTCTTCTTTCCTCACCAACTGCCCCCCACCCCCACCCCAAGAGAAATAAGCCTGTTGCAGAGGGGAAGGTGCAGGGTGTTTCTGCACAGTGAGTGTGAATGAAGGGCAGTAACTTCATGTTGGCAACACTGGGCTCTTGAAGACAAATGAAACCCCCACTGAATTCCTTGGGGTCTGATGGTATAGGGCAGCAACTGTGGGATACACTGAGGGGTGTGTAAAGTGTGGATATGGTCTAGGACAATTTTTTGTAATAGACACGTGTCCAGAGAAATGAGCCCCAATTTATTTGAGTGTGTGCATATGTTTACATAGGATTCTCTTTAAATTTTTAAAAATTGTTTTAAGAAGCACTCTCCTGTAGTGAAGAGGCTTATGTTGAGATGTTTCTACCATGTTAAGAGTCAGGGACTCAAGGCAGGGTTTGAATAACTTTTCCAAGATCACATGGCTCATAAATAGAGATGCCAGGACCCAAATCCCAGCCGTCTGGCTCCAGGGTCCAAACTTGTCGTGTCCACATCAGTGAAGTCTTATGAAGCAGCTGGCAGGCCTGCTGTGTGGAGACAAAAAGGGATTTGGTTATTGACACTCTGTGGCCAGGTTGCCCATCAATGATGGGGTATTCTGTGAGCAGAACACAGACCAGATGGGCTGTGCCCTAGAACTTTGGTAGTTGGATGGAGGGGAATTTGCTGAGTACAACCTTGTGTAGGTACCTGTGCAGGGCTTTGCATACATGTTTAAATCTGGATTGTCATCTGTGAAGTAGATATTAAAACCTCTATTTGAGAAATGGAGAATCTGAGGCTAGGAGCATATAACTTGTTCTGCCCCCACAGCAGCAATGGCAGAGCCTAAATATATAAGTCCTTCGCTCTTTCCATTAAACTGATCCTCTTTCAGATTTACTGGAGTTTCATGACTCTGCCGTCTACCCTGCTGTTGGGAGGTAACTAATAGGGTTAGAGCAGATGATCTCTAGTGAGACACCAAGATCAACTTCCATGTTCATTAAGTTGGTACAAACAGCCACATTTCGGACACCTCTAGTGACCAGGAGGTCACCATCATCAGGAGACGTCCATCTCAATATTTTTAGTGAAGTATATGAGACTTACAATAAAATACAAAGACTTTATGGTGCAGTTCAATGAGTTTTGACGTAGGTATTATTGTGAAATAGTCTATCACCCATGTCAGGATACAGAGCATTGCCATTATCTTGAGAAGGTTCCTTCTGCCATTTACAGTCAACAGCTGCCCTCTTCCCTCAGTCATAGGTAATCATTGTCCTGATTTCTATCAACACAGTTTAGTTTTACCTGCTTTTGAACTTTATGCAAATGAAAACAAACAGGTTACTCTTTCCTGTGTCTACCTCCTTTTACTCAAAGTAAGATTTTTGGGATTCATACATGTTGCTGTGTACATGAGTAGATTGTTCCTTTTTATTACTAATACTATTCCATTCTGTGGGCATGCCACCAATTTGTTTATCTGCCCACCTGCTGATAGACATTTAGATCATTTCTGACTTTGGGTAATCTTGAATAAAATTTTTATGATCAGCCTGTACAGGTGATTTTGTGGACATGTGTTTTAATTTTTCCTGAATAACTACTTAGAAATGGAACTTCCGGGTGATAGGATAGATGTTTAACTTTTAAGGACCTGACAAACAGGTTTCAAAGAGATGATAGCACTGTATACCCCTCCCTCCCATTAATGTATGAGAGCCACAGTTGCTGTTTGCCTGCTAACAGTTGCTATTGCCAACTTTCTCATTTTAGTCATTCTAGTATAGTGATATTTTATTAAGGTTTTTTTTTTAATGTTCATTTATTTTGAGAGAGAGAGGGAGAGAGAGAGAATGCATGCACACAGGCAGGAGAGAGGCAGAGAGAGAAGGAGAGAGAGAATCTTAAGCAGGCTCCATGCTCAGCACAGAGCCCAATGAGGGGCTCAGTCTCACAACCCTGGGATCATGACCTGAGCCAAAATCAAAAATCTGATGCTGAAAGGAAAGAGCCACCCAGCGGCCCCTTATTAAGGTTTTAATGTGCATTTCCCTAAGTGCTTTGTTGGATAAGTGTATTGTAAATATTGTCCCCAATTCTGTGACTTTTGTTTTAAAGTCACTAAGTGTCTTTTGATGAGAAGTTTGTAATTTTAATGCTATTTAACTTATCAAGTTTGTAACAGTCAATGCCTTTTGTGTCCTATGAAATCTTTTCCTACCCCAAGTGTCCTCAAGATACTGTCCAATATTCTTTTTTAGAAGCTTTATATTTGGCTTCTACATTTAAGTCCATGATCCCTTTCAAACTGATTTTGTATATAGTGTTCGATGAGAATTGAGGTTTGTTTCTTTTCTGGTACAGAGATCTCGTTTTTTCCAGCTCTGTTTGTTGAAAATTTCTTCCTTTTCCCATGCAATTGTATTGGTGCTTTTGTTATAAATCAATTAACTTTCTCCTTCACCCATACATATGTATATTGTCCTCTATCATCACATATATATATGCATCTATTTCTGGAGTCTGTTCTCTTTCATTAATCAATGTATCATTGTTTAGGCCATAGCATACTGTCTCAAACTCTTATTACATGTACCTTTATAGTCTTTATAGTAAAGTGCATGTTGTATTTAGTCATTTTTTTTCTGATGTCTATTAAAATGGTCATAAGATTTTCCTCTTTTAATTTGTTAATGTGGTGAATAACATTGTTGGTTTTCATTTGTTAAGCTAATCTTGTATTCTGGGGATAAACTCCTTTGGTCATGATGTATCATTCCAGATTACTTTTACTAGTACTGTATGTATTTAAGAATTATTGTGCCTATGTTGATGAGGTATATTGGTCTATAATTTCACCCTCTCCTTCTCCTCCTCCTTCTCCTTCTCCTCCTTCTTCTCCTTCGCCCCCCCACCCCACTTCTTCTTCTATTACCCTTGTCACATTTTGGTGTCATAATTAGGCTAACATCCTAAAACAATTGGGAAATGTTTCTTCTTCCTCTATTCTTTAAAAGAGTTTGTCTAAGATAGGAATTATTACCTTCTTAAATGTGTGGTAGAATTCTCCAGTGGAAACAATTTAGACCTGAAATTTTCTTTCTGGGGATGCTTTCCATTGAAGTTTCAATTTTTTTTTTTTTAACAGATACATGGCTGTTTAGATTTTTCATTTCTTCTTGTGTCATTTTGAAAAGGTTGTATTTGTAACAAAATTTATCTATTTCATTTATTTTTCAAATTTGTAGACACAATATTGTTCATTATTTTCCTTCATTATCCTCTTGATGTCTGTAGGGCCTATGGTTACACGGATCATTTCAAGAGAACTGTAAGTTTTAAAAAGTCTCTCATCAGTTATTTCATTTTAGACACAGTGAGTTCCTTTCAAATCAGGAATAGGCCATTTTTTCCCCTCTTCAGGACATTTGTCATGCTGCTCCCTCAACCAAAAAAAAAAAAAAAATTCCCCTCACCACTGTTGTCTCTTCTCAGCTGGCTGTCTGCTGTTCAACTGTTAGGATTCATAATCAATATGAAGCCCTTTCTGATATACACACCCCAACATGTTCCACACATTCCTATCCAGATACACATATATGCACGCATGCACACACACACGCACACATGCACACACACACACACACACACACACACACACACACTCATTTAGACAGATAGCTACTTTTGCTTTTCCTTTGCAGCACTTTACTCAAACTGTTAGTTAGATACATTTATGATAGGAATTTTGTATTGCTTCTCTCTCCTACTAGACTGTAAACTCCATTACAGCTGAACTTGTATCATTCCCATCAGTTGCTGAATAGCCAGTACTAATCACAATTCTTGGCATGTGATAGAAGCTTAATATGTCATGGTTGGGGGGATGGACAAATCTCTACTGAGGAGAAATAAATTGCCCTCTCTGAAAATTCCATCTGATCACTTTAGCCTTGCTAGAAGGCAGCGTGAAGGCTGGAAAAAAAGGTGGGGGCCAGATTATGGGGAGACTTAACTAATAATTTATGAATCTAGGTATTTCTCTGTTTATATTTTTAATACTTTCTCTGTCCTGCTATATTTTTGTTTACACTCAGTGCCCTAGGGGAAAGAGGGGACCGGTGTTGGTAACAAGACGAGGTGCTGAGAACTACAAGGTAGGGAAGCACAGGGGTGAGGAGCTCTAATGGAATGTCTCCTTCTGCCTTCTGGAAAGCCCAGAGTCCCTCCTCTGCCTCAGTCCTACACGTGATATTAGCAGAGGATTTGTGCATCTGGGTTATGTTGGTAGTAGGAGGTGGGAAAGAAGGAGTGGGGCCATTCAGTCCTTCTCTCTAGTTGGGCATCATATCCCATAAGGGAGTCTTCCCTGAGAACCCTTAATCATCAGACAAGATCACCAGAATAAAAGGAATGGCCCAATAGGACCCAAACTGCAGCCCCCCTCCACACCCTATTCTGTGCTCCTTGATTTTGAGGAATTATAGCCTTTTCTCCTTCCATCCGCCTAAATCATGTCCAAAGGAGCTTATGTGGTAATTTCCAGAGTGAAGCTGATTGATCAGCTTGTAGGACATAATGGATCAGACTGCTCCCCCTCCCTTCCCAACAGCCTCTCTGAGGAGGCCTCCTGCAGCTGCCCAGAGCATGCTGGGGCTTTTTCAAGGGGGCTGGTGAATGAGAAAGGAGGAAATCTCCATCGGGACATAAATGCTGGTGAGCCACACGGTGCTGGACAGGAGGACCTGTCTGCAGCACAGGTCCAGGAAATACAGGCTCCTCCAGATCCTTGCAGGACATCAGTTTGTGCAAGACGTGAATTGAAGGGAACCTAGAGCCCAGTCCGGCTCTCTGCCCCCACCATGATCCCCAGTAAGATTCTGGTCTACCATCACCCACCCAACGGCACCAGCACGGAAGATTACAAACCTACCAGGCGCCGCAAAAAGTCCCTGGGGGACTTGTTCCATAATGGCTACCGGGTGAGGTGTGGGCCCGCGGCCCCTGAGAAGGAGGAACGGCAGAGCTTCTGGCAGTCATTGGTGTCCTACAGCAGGGTTTGCGCCTCTTGGGGTAAGGTCCCTCCCAGCCCCAGCAGTTATCCCCCAAAGTTATCCTGTGCTTTTGGAGGCTGCCCAGGAAAGAAGTGCCCTTCTTATAGGCTGGATTGAGGGTGATATCCAGAGGGCAGGTGATAGCTTTCTCCATTCCCATTTGTTTGATACACCCCTGAACTCAGATGTGCCAAGCCAGGCAGAAATCCCATCTTTTTTTTTTTTTTTTAGATGAATGTGGCTGGCCTCTAGTGTTCCCAAATGTTTTTGAGCTATTAGAGAATATATTTCAGAAATGTTGGGGAAAGCTTGGCAAATAATAGCAATAGCCTCCTTATTTATTAAGTGGTAACAATTTCCAGTGAGTCAGCGTTTTCTAAAGAGGCTTTTGGAGGTATGAACAATATTTGTTTTCAGGGACACCAGTACCATTTCTGTTTGCTTTCTTATGTCCTCATATTAGACCATGGGGATGCTGTCTTGCCTATCTTGGGTGTTACTTCATTCTTCTTACCCAGCAGAGATGAAAGAGACATCCTCTGGGAAAATTCTTCTGTCTCAACAGATTTCTGAGGGGGATTTGATTTTATTTGGGCATCCATTAATGTATAGGAGTTTGGAATTAATGGCTTAAATTTACATTTCTGGACCTAAAGATGCCAGACTTAGGAAGAGATATCTTTTATTCCGGAAAGGTTAGTAGTACTAGGAGCTTCTTTAAAATAAAGTGTCATCCCTTTGGAGCCCAGTTTAGGATTCTGATGTGGATAGGCACAGCTCAAACTACCTCGGCATTATATAATTATGCATGGTGAAATTCCAATTAGCAAGCAAGTGATAGGTGAATTCTAGTCAATCCTTCTCATTAGAACTGACCTAAAAGTCTTCCTTGGGTTAAACCATCTGCATGGACTTCACCTAGAATCTAAATACTGATGCCTCCTTTCTGGAGCCCTAGATCTGTTGATCAGATTGTTAAGTTCCCTCTCCCTTCACTTCAGGAAAGAGCTGCTTCATGTTTTAAAACATCCAGCATTGGCGAGGACCGCCATTAAAGCACCTAGAGATATGAGCAGGAATGATGGGTTATAAGCTAAGAGAAATAGACCATTTCCTGAGTAAGAGTTGAGTAACTGAGCAATACTACAGGTTTAAGTTAGTATCTAATCTTCTTCTTACTTTCCTTTGGAATGGTTTCTCATAAATTCATTCATTCATTTTCAGCAGTGAGTGCTTACTATGTGTCAGTCATCACTGTGCTGGAAGATGATAAACACAGTGGTGAGCAGGTGTATGAGGCAGCTGCTATGATGGAGCACACATTCTATGGGAGAAAATGGGCACATATACAAGCAAATAAAAGGTCATGGTAGAGAGTTAAAGAAGGACAGGGTAATGGGAGGGGGGCTACAAATTGGCTGGCCAGAAAAGACTTCTCTAAGGCAGTGTCCAGTTGAGCCTCTCTTACAATGATTTAGGGGAAGGACATTCTAGAAAAGAATGGAAGGGAAGGCTGAGCTGAGAATGAGTGGGAAACGTTCAAGGAGTAGAGGCACAGTGTGGAGGGTATGAGGATGGGGAGAGTGGAAGTGAAAGGAGAGATCATGGAAAGCCTTCCAGAGTAAGATAAGGAATCTGAAATTGATTTCTGGTGAGACAGCTCTTGGCTGGTGGCAATGTGACCTGACTGATGTCTGGAGAATGGTCCTGGGCAGGGTGGGCTGAAGGAATAAAAGTGAAGCAGGAAGAACAGCTTGGGGCTGTCGGCCAAGCTGGAGGTAACAATGGCTTGGCCCATGGTTCTGGCAGCGGAGAAGGAAAAGATGAGATAGTTCATATATATTTAAGGGATAAAATCAAGAAGACTTGCTTGTTTACACACACAAAAAATGTGTTCCTTTACTTTCTGCCCCTCCCCATTTCAAATAGAAGACTCTTGAAGCCAGAGCATCACCCCTGCTGCCTTTAGTGTTTCAAACAGTGAGAGACTGGTATAGAGCACTCGTACTGTACATGTTACGGCATGAATGAATGAATGAATGAATGAATAGGTGATAATCCCAGTTGCATCTCAACTGATGTTTCGTATCTGTCACACAGGAAGCAGTACTGGGATGAGTTGGGGAACAAAACAGCCCAAACAATTACCCAGGGAAAAGGTTTGAAAAGGTCAGACAAGCAGGCACTGTTTATAAAAGCTCTGACTGGAGGAACAAAAGCCCAGGGGCATTTGAGAGCAAGAAAGACAGTCCTCTCCCTCCAGCTGGAAAGGAGAGGCTCCCGTTCACTCTGTGCTGGGGCTGAGAAGCACGTGAGGTGAGCATGGGAGGTGGGTCCTGGTGACAGCAGTTGGGTGACTACCCTGGAGAAGGGGAGCACCTTGGAGAAGCCTCCCTGTGCTTGTATCTGCACCCCCCCCCCGCCCCCCCCCCCTCCGCCGTTACCCTGAGAACTCCTGGCCTCAGTTTGAGCTCACTGGCTGCAAGGCCAGATGACTATGACCTTGTCAGACACCACAAAAATAATTGCTCTTCAGGATTTACGTGGGGGTGGAGGGATTGGAAAGGACAGAGGTTTATTTGAACCTTTCAGCTTTTTGGATTTAAAGATTAAGGAGTTAAAGGGAATGGAGAATAGCAAATTGGAAAACCCTGGCAGGCTTTCCTCCACAGGCTGGGATGTGGTTGCTTTTGTGTTTTCTCAGTCTTCTACTCAAATGGGACCTTGTTTCTGCCCCAGGGCAATGGGAACCCTGAATGGTGAATGACTGATCATTTGCCTCCACATCCCTTAATGTCTGTCAGAATAACAATGCTGCTTCCCTCTGAGAAAGAGTTCCTAATCACTTACCTGGCTAGCTGCCCAGTGGGAAATGCCTTGGTACTGGTTCGCAGGATGACCCTAACCTAGTTGTTCAGGCCCCAGGCAATAAGTTTGACCCTCTGAAGGAACAGCAGTGGCCTGGGGTCTACCCTGCCTAGAGCTGCTGGCTTCAGGGTCCTGACTTTTTGATGGGGACACAGGGCTCAGAGCCAGAGGACCTGTGCTCAGTCTTGACTTGCCATCAACTTTATAACAGCAACAAAAAATTATGAATAAAAAGAGAAATATATATATATATATATATATATATATATATATATATGTTACAGAAAATTTTTAAAAACTTGAGGAAATTAAAGAAATTCAAAAACCCTGCCTCTGTAACCCAACCACTGTCACCATTTTATGCTTTTCTTCTGTTTTTTTTCATATAGCTATAGTTTTTTGATTGATTGATTGATTGATTGATTGATTTTGAGAGACAGAGAGATTGGAGGAGGGGCAGAGAGAGAGAGGGAGAGAGAGAGAGAGGATCCCAGGCAGGCTCTGCTCTCAACGCGGAGTCCGATATAGGACTCAAACTCATGAACCGTGAGATCATGATCTCAGCCAAAACCAAGAGTCAGACACTTAACTGACTTAGCCACCCAGGCACCCCCTAGTTTTTATAGTTTTATTATAGAGAACATGCATTTTATATACTACTTTTTTTTTGAGTTTCCAGTTTGCTTTTTTTTTTTTTCTTCTTTTCTAAATTGTGGTTTAAAAGCACAGAACATAGGGACACCTGGGTAGCTCAGTTGGTTAAGCATCTGACTCTTGATCTCAGCTCAGGTCTTGATCTCAGGTTATGAGTTCAAGCCCGTCATTGGGTTCCATACCCAATTTTATGTTTTGTGTGTTTTGTTTTGTTTTGAAACACAATTTTATGTTCTGTGTTGTTTTAAAAAACAGTAACATAGAACATAAAATTTTCCATCTTAACCATTTTTTAGTGTACAGTTTAATAGTGTTAAGTATATTGGCATTGTTGTGGAATGGATCCCCGGATGTCATCTTGCAAATCCGAAGCTCTTTACCTAGTAAATAAGTCCTCTTTCCCTTACGCCACAGCCTCTGGTAATCGCCACTCTGCTTTCCACATCCTGCTTCTTTAACTTAACACTGTCTCATAACATTTCCTTTGTTATATTATTCTCAAACCTGTGTAATAGCTCATAAAGAAGATGGACTGTATTGAAGAAAACCCATGTTTAGGTATGAAGCTGCTGTCCTATTTTTCTTGTTTAATGAGTAATTTTGCAACGGACATTTCCTGTAGCATTTTTCCATATTTTGTTATATTTCCGAAATGGAATTAGTTTGATTCATAATGTAGAATAACTTTCTGAAAATTCTGAATCATTGGACAGTTCCACCCTCAAACTATAAAATTATCTTGTTTGTAGAGTCATCTCTAGGAGGTGAAACTCAGATGTGCTGCTGGTTAAGTAGAATAAACACAATGTTACTGTATTTTTGGTTAATTTGCATTTCTCTTGTTTCAACCAAGTCTAATCATTTCTAATCATTGCTTACTACTTATACTTACTCTTTTATGATGCGTTTCATTATGATTTTTTGCCTCCTTATGAACTAGGGATAAGGTATTTTCCATACATGCTTTTGACATTACAAAAGGTTCATCCTTATATATCATATCCTTATTATATCATATCCTCATTATATCATATTACATTATTTTTCTTATAGGCTATCATCTTATCTTCAGTACTGTTTTTGACATGTAGAATTTTGATAATTTTATGGTGGCTGATCTGATATTTAAGAGTTTTTATGATTCTTTCATATCTGAGTTTAGAAATTCTTCCTCTCTGCAGAGAGCTAATAGATACATAATTACATTTTCTTTAGCTTTTCTATGGCTTGTCATTTATATTTCATTTTAATTTATCTCAAATTAATTTCAATTCTGGTATGAGATGGCTGTTTGTATTGATCATTGCTGTTAACCAATTGTTCCATCATTTATAATGCTCACGTCCTTTTAATTTGTGATAACTCCATTTTCATATATTCAGTGCTTCTCTCTATAAGACGGTCTATTTTGCCTATCTTTTTGTGATTTTCTTATTCTATTGCTTTGGGGTAGTTGGCCCCTATGATTTCTGCATTTGGGAATTTGGTGAAGTTTCTTTGTGGCCTAATGCATGGTCAGTTTTTGTGACTATTCAATAGTTGTTATTAAAGAATGTGTATTCCTAGATTAGTGAGTAGTATATATGTCTGTCCATCCATTCTGATAAACTTATACAAATATATCCCAAGGAATTAAATGTTATGCATATATTCTTATTTGTGCTTATTTTTTGGCTAGTTTCTGGAAAAGGAACATTAGCATCTCCCATTGTGATGTGGCATTGTCAACTTTTTTTGTTCGATGTATTCTTATCAGATTTTGTGTCCTGCATCTCAAAGTTATATTCTTAGGTGTGTAAAATTTCTTCATTGCTACACATTCTTGGTGCATGTTCCTTTTATCAATATGAGGTATTACTCTTTACTTCTCTCATAATTTTTCACAGCAGTTGCCACTTTAGTTGATATCATTGTCACTTTGTTTCCCCCTTTTTTGTCAACATTTGTCTGATATTTATTTTTCAGCTTTTAATTTCTAACTTTTCTTTGTGTTTTGTTTTTGGTGTATTTCTTACACACAGCATGCCTCTGTAATGTGTTAGTGATGGTTTTCTACTACCTGAGAGTCATTGTATTTTAATAGGTGAACTTAACTTACTTAGTTCTATTGTGATGACTAATATAATTTTGGGCTGTTTTTACTGTTACAATAGTATTTTCTAATTAATATGCTTTTCTTTGGTTTCTTTTTTCACAACTGTTTTCCTTTAGCTGGATTGGTCTTTTTTTTGTTGTTGTTGTTCTTTTTCCCCTCCTAAGATTTTGAATTTTTAATTCCAAATATATTCTTAAGTTTTTTTTCTAATTTTTTTAATGCTTATTTATTTTTCTGAGAGAGAGAATGCGTGCGCGCGCAAGTGGGTGAGGGGCAGGAAGAGCCGGGGACAGAGGATCTAAGGAGGGCTCTGCTCTGACAGCAGAAAGCATGATGCAGGACTTGTAACTCGTGAACCCCTGAGATCATGACCTAAGCCGAATTCGGACACTCAACTGACTGAGCCACACGAGAGCCCCTATTTAAGTTTTTGATACACATACTTAAACATAATTTTTCTATTAATATGTATAATTAATAGTATCTTCCCCTCAGGGCACCTGGCTGGCTCAATCAGAAGAGTATGTATCTCTTAATCTAGGGGTCATGAGTTTGAGCCCCACGTTGGGTGTAGAGATTACTTATAATAAATACACTTAAAAAATAGTATTTTCTCCTCAAGCAGGACGGGAGCTTTAGCACACCTTTCTTACCTCCACCGCTGTCCCATCTCCCTTTCTCTATCTTACATACAGTATCATCTAGAGATTTTAATTTTGGGGTCATTGCTATTATTCATTATGTTTTGTAATATTCAGCCAACACATAAACCAATCAGTTACTTTTAATTCTTTTCCTACATTGGTTCTTGTATCTCACTTCTTTCGGATTTATTTTTCTTGAAGCTGGCTAAGTATATCTTTCTTGGTTCCAAATGATTTCTCCCGGGAATTATGAAGATATCCTTCCTTTGTTTCCTTTCACCCAGTGTGGCTAGGGGAACTGTGACAATAAGTTGATTTTCACTGCTTTGAGGGGCTTAGATGTTTACACTGATGTTCTGAAATGCCACCATGATATGCCTAGATTTGGACCTTTGACAATGCAACCTGCTGGATACTTAACAGACCTTTCCAATCTGAGGATACAGGTCATTCTTCTGGCCAGGAAACTTGATTCTAATATTATTTGAGTTTTTCCTGCTTCCAGTTGCCTTTATTTTCTCCTTTTGGAAATTCAACTACATAAATGTTAAAAATGCTGTACTTGTTTTCCATGCCTTGACTTTTCCTTTGTATTTTTTATCCTTTTGAAGGAAGAGATCTCTATCTGATAGTTCAGCCCTCCGGTTTGTATGTAGCTATGTCCACTCTTCTGTTTTGTTGACTTTTTAATGCTTTGATATTCAAATTTTAATTTCTCAGCTATCTACTTGACTTCGTAGTGTTGACATATTTTGTTACAACTCTTTATGGTTTTCAATTAAATTTTTTCTGAAGCTGTTGCTTTCATGTTATATTCTCAAATGTCAGTTTTCTAGAATATGCATTTTTTTCTTTAAAATTTTTTTTTTACTATTTATTGGTTTTTGAGAGAGAGACAGAGACAGAGTGCAAGCAAGGGAGGGGCAGAGAGAGAGAGAGAGATACAGAATCTGAAGCAGTCTCCAGGCTTCAGCTGTCAGCACAGGCTCAAACCCACAAACCCTGAGATCATGACCTGAGCCGAAGTTGGACGTTCAACTGACTAAGCCACCCAGGCTCCCCTAGAATATGTATTTTTGCAAAGGAAACTTGATTTTCCTCAAAATGACTTTCTCAATTCTGTGTTCCTCTTTGGATTTGAGATGTGTGCTGTGAGTTCTGTCTTGGCCTCTGGCCACTTGTCCAGTGAATGCTGGGCTGTGCTGTGCTGCCTTCCGCTCTAGTAGCTGTTCTTACAGCTGTGGTGACAATTTCTTTCTAGGACTTACCTGTTCACTCAGTATTGCTTAGCAACTAAAATGCCCACACTTATTGCTGTGTCCTGGCTGCTCCCATTTGGTGCCCCCATCAGTCAGTGTCACTGTCCCAGCCTCCTCCTTCCCAGTGTCAGTCACACCATTTCATTTTTTGGACAGTTGTTTTCTTCTTTACTAAAATCTCCCCATCTGCCACCTCCTCCAGCCTCAGTCTTTGTGGAATTCCTCATTGAAATTTGTTGACAAAGGACATTTCATATATTCTTTTATCATTATGGTTATATATATATATATATACAGTTATTAATATATATGTTAATATATAGAGACATATAACAAATGTGTTCAATATATATACATATACGTATATATATATATGTATATGGTTGCTCTATGTGTTATACAAATGTGAAATTAGGTTTCTTAGTTCTGTTGAGTTAATTTCCAACCAAGTATCCACTTTTCACCTGCCAACATTTTGTGCTTTTCTCTTATGTGCTATAGTCTCTCTTCCCTTCTTTTTGTCCTTGGGCATTTTACCATTTTCCCCCACTAGTATTACTTTAGTGAGGTTTTGAGAGGGGGCAGAGATAAAGCATTGTTTTCAACCTGCTAAATCTAACTACGATGCTCTGGAGTATTATTTGATCCACTGATGAATTATATATATTGGTATTTTATGTAGAATGCAGCATCTCTAACATTCATGAGATTATTTTATTTTTGTGTTTTGAAAAGTCAGTTTTTCGTAGCAGGTTGATGTTTATTTTCTTAGTAGCTTTCTATCTTTTTTGTATTATGGGATAGTTTAGAATTTCAATAAAAAATGTTTTAAATAATTTAATGATAAATTATATGGTTGCAAAGCCTTTGAGAGGAAGGTATTAGCACATTTTCCTATTTACATACCAGCTACAATTCTGCAATGACTTATTTCCCCATTTGGTCATATCAACTTTCAAGGTTTACATTTTGGAGAAGTCATCCCCTATTACTGAGGTTTTCAGTTTTATTAGTATATAACTGTGCATGAATTGTTTTTTTCTATTTGCTTCTCTATTGGATGAGCCAGTCATTTATTTTATCCTTTGTTTGACTGTTGTTATTGTTTGTCCCCATAAATTTTTTTTATCACTTTTAATCTTTATTGGTTTTCTGAGTATTCAGTTATAAACACTAAAATGGAAATCATCTACCTCCTAATGTTGTTAAAACTACTTTTTTGCTAAGATCTTAAGCTGAATGTATTTTTTATAGGTAGTGTCTTATTATACTATTGATTTCTTCTAAGTTATAGTTAGCAAGTATGCTCTTTAAAATTAAGTAGCGAGGCAGCATGCTTAGTGGGTATACTAGTGGTTTTAGGTTACTCAAGTGATTACTCAGGTAAGAGGAAATTTGCTAACTATTTGAGAACAAAAATAAAGTTTGGTTCCTTTGGTACACTATTAACCAAAATAAATAAATACATCAAGATAGAGTAACAAGGTTAAAAGAAAAAAAAAAAAAGATATTCTCAACCAGTGGTTCCCAAACTTGGTTGCACTTTAGAATCATCTGGGGAGTTTAAAAAATTCTGACACCTAGGTTGTACCCCAGGCCAATTAAATCTGAGTATCTGGGAGGGGGAGGCAGGTATCAGTATTGTTTTAAAATCCCTGGGGTGATTGCATTAGCAGCAAAGTCTGGGAATTGCTGCGTTCCAGCCTTGATTTCTCAAAGTATGGTCTCTGACCAAGAGTATCTGCATCATTTTAGAGCTGGTTAGATATGTAGAGTATCAGGCCCCATCTCAGACCCACTGAATCAGAATCTGAATGTTAATAAATCCTAGGCAGTTCCTGTGAATGTGGAATTTGATAGTAGGTCTCTAATGCAGGTGTAGCAAACTAGGGCCCTTGGGCTATTATTTGAATAAAACTTTACTGGAATATTGCCACGCCCATTCATTTACATATATTTACAGCAGAGTGGGAGTTGTGAGAGAACCTAAAATAATTGCTATCTGCCCATTTACAGAAAAAGTTTGCAATGCTTCTCAACCTTGACAGCTCCTTAGAATCATCTCAGAGCTTAAGACTCCCTCTGCCTGGCTGTACCAAGGCCCATAAAGTCAGAATGGACACAGGTATCAGTAATTCTTAAAGCTTCCCAGGTGTTTGAAATGTGCAGCCAAGGTTCAGAACCACTGCCCTAAAAGTATAAAGAGGAAAGGTGGATGCATTTAAAAAGTCTGTTTTTATGTTGGAGGTGGCCATTATTGAATATTAAAAGAAAGAAACAATGATGAAAGATTGATGTATTTGACCATATAACAAATTTAGAATTTGAAAAGAAAGAAAACAAAATTTTAGACTTAGAAAAAAACCTTAAGCAAAATTAAAACAAGAATGACGAACTGTGTGAGATACTAGAGAACAAAATGTCCTCAGTATAACAAAGCCCAAATTTATTTATAAGATGAAGACACAGGTCATGTGGCAAAGGCCACTATAAAGCACTTTAAAGAAAAAATACAATGACTGATAAGTATGTGAAAAATAATGAAGTTCATTTGTTGACATAGAAAAGAAAACTAAAATAGTGATAAACTCCTATTTGGGGCCCTTCAAATTCAGAGGCTTAGTTTCCCTTCTTCCCTCCCTTCTTTTTTTTATCAGGGTATCAATCTGGTGGGGTTGTGGGCAGATGACCATTTACATAGTGGTAGCACATTGTTAGCAGACTCTGGCAAGAGGATCTCCATGTTGAAAGTGCTAACTTGAGTACTGATGTTTGCAATTGGAACTGGCTGGCTAAAGTCTGTGCCGGGGCAGTGTTTACAAGCTTAGGCTTTGTGCAGGTACACAAATTTGGGTTGAGACTTGGCTCCATTGCTTACAAATTGTGGTGGACACACTGCCCAGTCTGTTTACTTTTAGCTATTTTCTTCTGTTGTATGTGTAAACTATAATTAAGGATTTTGGCATAAAAGAAGTAATCGAGAATAGTAGATGACTGGGGCATCTGGGTGGCTCAGTCAGTTAAGCATCCTGCTCTTAACTTTGGCTCAGGTCATGATTTTACCGTTCATGAGTTCGAGCTTCATATGATGAAATGACCATTTATTGAGTACCACCAACGTGCCTTCATGTATTATCAGAATACTTATTCTTCTGGTATACAATCTCCAGAGTATTTTTTTAAATTGAAGTATAGTTGAGATATAATTTCAGGTGTACAATATAGCGATTTTACAATTATATACATCCTGAAATGCTCACCATGGTAAGTGTAGTTACTATCTGTCATCATACAAAGTTATTACACTGTACTCTTCAGCCCTGTGACTTATTTGTTTTATAACTTAATAATCTACCTCACCTATTTCTCTGATCCCCTCCCCAGCTTCTCCTTTGGCATTTGCCAGTTTCTTCTCTGTATTTATGTGTCCATTTTTGTTCATTCATTTGCTTTGTTTTTAGGTTCTGTGCATAAGTGAGATTATGTGGTATTTGTCTTTTTCTGTCTGACTTATTTCACTTAGCATTATACTCTTTCCTTCTATGCATGTTGTCACGAATGGCAAGATTTCATTCTTTTTAATGGCTGAGTAATCCATTGTGTGTGTGTGTGTGTGTGTGTGTGTGTGCGCGCGCGCGCGCTCGCGCGTGCGCGTGCACGCACACGTGCACGCACATATGTGTGTATATATACATCTTCTTTATCAATGGATATATAGGTTGCTTCCATATCTTGGCTATTGTAAATAATCCTGCAGTAAACATGGGGTAAATATATCTTTTCAAGTTAGCGTTTTCATCTTCTTTGTGTAAATACTCAGAAATGGAATTACTGGATCATATTGCATTTCTGTTTTTGAGGAAACTCCATACTGTTTTCCACAGTAGCTACACCATTTTGCATTCCCACCAACAATGCATGAGGGTTTCCTTTCCTCCACGTCCCTTGTTAATACTTGTTATTTCTTCTATTTTTAATTCTAGCCATTCTGACAGGTGTGAGGTGATATCTCATTGTGTTTTTGATTTTCATTTTCTTGTGATCAGTGATGTTGAGCATCTTTTCATATGTCTGTTGGCCATCTATATGTCTTCTTTGGAAAAATATCTCTTTAGGTCCTCTGCTCATTTTTGAGTCAG
Organism: Panthera tigris; assembly: GCF_018350195.1. Lineage (NCBI taxonomy): Eukaryota > Metazoa > Chordata > Mammalia > Carnivora > Felidae > Panthera > Panthera tigris. Next base: position 36,633,823 of record NC_056670.1, on the reverse strand, counting down.
ATTACTTTTCTTTGTATTGAGTGATATGAGTTCTTTATATATTTTGGATATCAACCCCTTTTAGATGTGTCATTTGCAAATATCTTCTCCCTTTCAGTAGGTTGGTTTTTTGTTTTGTTGGTGTTTTTGTTTGTTTTGTTTCACTAGTCCCAATTGTTTATTTTTGCTTTTGTTTCCCTTGTCTGAGGAGACATATCCAGAATAATATTGCTAAGATTTATGTCTAAGAGATTACTGTCTACATTTTATTCTAGGAGTTTTATGGTTTCAGGTTTCATATTTAGGTATTCAATCAACTTTGAGTTTATTTTTGTGTAAGGTATAAGAAAGTGGTCGAGTTTTATGCCTCTGCATGTAGCTATCCCAGCATGTAATTTTCCCAGCACCATTTATTGAAGAGACAGCCTTTTCCCCATTGTATATTCTTATCTCCTTTGTTGTAGATTAATTAACCATAGATATGCATGGGTTTATTTCTGGGGTCTCTATTCTGTTTCATTGATCTATGTGTCTGTTTTTGTGCTGGTATCATACTGTTTTTATTACTGTAACTTTGTGGTATATCTTGAAATCTGGGATTGTGATATCTCCAGCTTTGTTCTTTTTTCTCAAGATTGCTTTAGCTACTTGGGGTCTCTTGTGGTTCCATACAAATTTTAGAATGATTTGTTCTAGTTCTGTGAAAAATACTATTGGCATTTGATAAGGATTGTATTGAATCTGTAAATTGCTTTGGGTAGTATGGGCATTTTAACAACATTAATTTTTCTGATCTATGAACATGGAATACCTTTCCATTTATTTGTGTTGTTTTCAGTTCCTTTCATCAATGTCTTATAGTTTTCAGAGTAGAGGTTTTTCACCTCCTTGATTAATTTTTTTCTTACTGTATTCTTTTTGATGTAATTATAAATGAGATTGTTTTATTAATTTCTCTTTCTGCTATTTCATTAGTAGTGTATAGAAACACATCAGATTTCTATATATTAATTTTGTACCCTGTAACTTTACTGAATTCATTTATCAGTTCTAATAGATTTTTAGTGAAGTCTTTAGGATCTTCTATGTACAATATTATGTCATCTGCAAGTAGTACAGTTTTACCTCCTCCTTACGAACTTGGATGACTTTTTATTTCTTGCCTGATTGCTACGGCTAGGACTTCCAGTACTAGGTTAAATAAAAGTGATGAGAGTAGACATCCTTTCTTTTTCCTGATTTTAGGGGAAAAACTTTCAGCTTTTGACCATTGAGTATCATGTTAGCTGTGGGTTTGTCATATATAGCCTTTATTATGATGAGGCATTTCCCTTTCTGCCCACTTTGTGGAGAACTTTTATCATGAATGGATGTTGATTTTTTTTAAAAAATGCTTTTCCTGCATCTATTGAAATGATCATACCATTTTTGTCGTCCCTTTTGTTAATGTGCTGTATCATGTTGATTGATTTGTGGATATTGAATCATCCTTGGAATAAATTCCACTTGATCATGGTAAATGATCATTTTTGTATGGTTTGCTAATATTTTTGAGTACTTTCGCATCTAGGTTCATTTTGGATATTGGTATGTTTTTGCCTTGTTGAGACTGCTTGCACCAAGGGACACTGGTACATAATTTTCTTTTCTGTTATAGTGTCTTTGTTTGGTTTTGGTATCACAGTAATGCTGACCTCATAGAATGAATTTGGAAGCATTCTTTTCTATTTTTTGGAATAGTTTGAGAAGGATAGGTATTACCTATTCTTTCAAAGTTTGGTAAAATTCACCTGTGAAGCCATCTGGTCCTAGACTTTTGTTCGTTGGGAGTTTTTTGATAACTGATTAAATTTTGTTCTAGTAATCAGTCTATTCCAATTTTCTATTTCTTTCCTATTTAGTCTTAGAAGACTATTTGTTTCTAGGGACTTATCTATTTCTTTTAGGTTGTCCAATTTATTGGCATATAATTTTTCATAGTAATATCTTGTAATTCTTTGTATTTCTGCAATATTAGTTTGAAACTATGCTTTACTTTTTTAAAGTTTATTTCTTTCTTTTAGTAATCTCTATACCCAATGGGGGGATTCAAACTTATGACCTCAAGATGAAGAGTTTCATGCTCTTCTGACTGAGCCAGACAGGTGTCCCTCCTCTTCTTCATTTTTTATTTTATTTATTTGACTTCTCTCTCTCTCTCTCTCTTTCTCTCTCTCTGAGTCTGACTAGTTTATCAATTTTGTATATCTTTTCAAAACACTGGCTCCTAAGTGTCATTGATTTTTTTCTATCTTTCTACTTAGTCTCTTTTTTGTTGTTTGTTTCCACTCTGATCTGTATTATTTTTTTCCTTCTACTAATTTTGGACTTTAAGATCAGATTGTTTATTTGAGATTTTTCTTGTTTTTGAGATAGGCCTGTATTACTATATACTTCCTTCTTAAAACTGCTTTTGCTGGATCCCAAAGATGTTGAACCTTTGTATCTTCAGGGTATGATCCGAGAGATAAAGGTAATAAGACTGGGTGGAGAACTCCAGCTCTAGTACGGTTGCAACAGAGGCCTCAGCCAATGCCACATAGAGCTCTGCAGCTGGATGGCTCATTAGGGTTATCCCAAATGGGGCAGGACAGCGAATTTTTGTCCCCACACTTACTGCTCATTGGGGGCCTCCCATGGCAAGGATGTAACCTTAGGTGAAGCCACTTCAGGAGTCAGGGGAGAATAAAGACCTCTGTGCTTCACAACACCCACTACAGCTCATGTGTGTTATTCATTTAATATAGTCTCAGATATGATATGATAGTGTTTTATTTAGGATTCTTGTAGTTAGTCATTATGTGATGAGTTTGCCTTTTTTCCCCCAATGTGTGGAGTACCTGTGTCCAGGTAATTACAGCTTTCTAAACCAATACAGAGTGCAGAAAAAGAAAGAACAATCCATTTTAGGGGCTCCTGGGTGGCTCAGTCAGTTGAGTGTCTGACTCTTGATTTAGGCTCAGGTCATGTTCTCACAGTTCATAAGTTCGAGCCCCATATCAGACTCTGTGCCAACAGTGCAGAGCCTGGTTGGGATTCTCCCTCTCCCTCTCTCTCTGCCCTCCCCTGTTCTTTCGCTCTCTCCAAATAAATAAATAAACTTTAAAAATTTTTTAAAAAGCCAATCCATTTTAATTAGTTGACTATATAGTATAGAGAAGTTTGCTATTTCTTAATATTTAAAGGAACTGACTTGAACTCATCTAGATCTTTGTGGGGGCATAATTCATGTTTTTCGGTACACACACATTTGCTTCTTTGCAACTGTTAGAGTCATTTTATATTTTCCTAGAATATCATTTTATTCCAGAGATTTTCAGTCATAGGAAACACGTAGTAAGAATACAGTATCATGAAGCAAAGAAGACAAATGGTTTGCCATTTAGGCATTACCCATCCCACCTCTCCCTTTTCTTGGCCTCTTGTATGTAATTTGAGTTGCTGTCTGTACCTCTGTAGGATCTCTCTGGGTGCAGCAGAGTGGCCACTGGTTAAGAGCTTTTCCTGTATTAGGCTGCTTTACATTTCCTAAGGGTGTCAGCCCTCAGCTCGTCAGGTAAGCCTTCAGTGCTCATGACTCTTTTCTTCAGGAAGCTGGGTACGTACTCCTGAATGCAGAGTATGTACTCTGGAGCTGTCTGCTCATTCTTTCTCAGAAGTCTGATTCATTTATTCAGTTCAACTGAGTATTTATTGAGCTCCCACCTTGTGCCAGGTACTAATTTACATCTATGAAATAAAGCCACGAGCAAAGCGGACACCAGTTCCTCCCTTCATTGAGCTGATGCTATACGTAGGGAGTCAGAAAGTAAATGACATAAGCAAGTAAGACACTAGCGCTTCTTCGTGCTGAGGAGAGAAGGAAAGTGGGCACGACGAATAAGAGTTAGGGGGATGGAGAAGGAGGGGGCTTGCATTTGGGGTAGAGTAGCAGGGGCAGGTCTTGCTAGACGGCTGCATTAAGGAAACACCTCCAGGAGGTGGGGGAGTAAATCCTGTGGCCACGTGGGGAAGAGCCCTCCAGACAGAGAGCAGCGTGTCCAGGAAGGACCCCTGCACAGGAGCTTGCCTGTGCCGGCAGGGATGGATCACTGAGGAGGGCAGCCAGGTTGAAGGGAGAGTAATGTCAGGAGTGGGGGAGGACATCAGATCCAGAAGGAAATGGGTTGCCTTTGCTTTAGGCCCTTCAAGTACTTTGACTTTTACTCTGTGTGAAATGCGGGTATTGGAGGATTTTGAGCAGAGGAATGGTGTGATCTGTTTTACTTTTTAACAGGTTCGTTCTGGCTGCTATGCTGAGAATAGCCCCCCAGGGTCCAGGGCAGAAAGTAGTTAGGGAACTGAAGGGTATGTCCTTCAAACCACTATTTCTTCAGACAGTTTGGCTTGACCTAAAGATAAAATGTAGACTGATTTTTTTTTTCAATCCACATAGAACTTTGTTTGTTCATTTGCATTAATGAAAGCCAATGCCATGGAAATGACCAGCATGAGGCAGTCAAATAAAAGCCCACTGTTGTTCAGCCCATTCTTGTATTACCTACGGTGGTCGCTTTTTCAGGGAGACAGTTCTGAGACAGTTCTCTCCTGTCTTCATCCTGGAAAACCTGTTTTCCTAAGAACCAGCTTGCTTTTCTCTTCTGGACATCATTAATCTTCTGATGTTGCATTCCTTACTTTGTTGACAAAGTACTCAGAGCTAGATCTACAGTTTGCTTCTAGCAAGAGCATAGGACCTTTGGCTGCTGAATTCACTGTTTTTCCTACCCTTGTTTTCATACAGCTCCATTAAAAGGGAAGCTTTTATTCTATTATTATATTTTTGTGAGTCCCTTTAAAATGTGGCAAGCTACAGACAAATAATATAGGATACAAATAGCATCACCTACAGTAGAAAGAAAGAAATCCAGTTCAAAGCTTGGGTCATAAGTATCCTATTTTTGTTTTCATAAGTGTAAAAAAAAAAAATATATATATATATATATATATATATAATATATTAATATATATATATACTCAAACATGCACACACAAGATTTTCAGGATGAAACCATTAGCAGCTAATAATTACTAAAACATCATTATTTCCTGACTGGTTTCTGTGCTACTGGGTTTTTTTCTACCTCAAGTTTCTAAATTTGGTTTTTCATCTCCCACAAGTGCATGCCAGTGGTGCTGGACTAAGACCAGCCATCCAGGTTGGGCTGGATGCTTAGGACCAACAATAGAGTTTGTTAAAAATACACCTTCCAGGGGTGCCTGGGTGACTCAGTTGGTTCAGTGTCCAACTTCGGCTCAGGTCATGATCTCACAGTTTGTGAGTTCGAGCCCCACGTTGGACTCTGTGCTGACAGCTCAGAGCCTGGAGCCTGCTTCGGATTCTATCTGCCTCTCTCTCTGTCCCTGACCCGCTTGCACTCTGTTTCTCTCTCTCTCTCAAATATAAATAAACATTAAAAATTTTTTTAAAACTACACCTTCCAGCCTCTGCTACTCACTCCAATTTAATAAGGCTTGCTAACTTTGAAAATATTTTGCACAAACAATGTATTTTCTGGGATCCTGGATTTTTAAAAATTTTTTTAATTGTTTATTTATTTTTGAGAGAGACCGAATGTGAGCAGGGGAGAGGCTGAGACAGAGGGAGACACAGAATCTGAAGTCGGCTTCAGGCTGTGAGCTGCCAGCACAGAGTCTGATGCGGGACTTGAATTCATGAATCGTGAGATCATGACCTGAACTGAAGTTGGATGCTTAATCAACTGAGCCACCCAGGCACCCCTGAGATCCTGGATTTTTTAAGACATTTTTTGTTGTCTTTATTGTTGAACAAGTGCTAGACTGTGCATAAAAGTCTTGGATCAGATTCTCCTCATCTTCAAGTTCTGAGTGTTGCCACATTGTCATTTATACTGACTGTTACATCTTGTGGTCTTAGTGGCATTAATGGTGACCCTCTCCCCACCCTGACACTTTGTTTTTTAATTTATTTTAATACTTGAAACTTGAAGAAAAGAAAAGGCAGATACTTCTCAGCATGGGTTTCTAAGAGCTGGTCATTCATTCTGCCTTTTAATCTCAAATCCTTTTTTCTTTTCTAGAAAGTTCTTTTCTATTATGTCTCGGCCATTACTTATGAACTACAGGTTGTTTGTACTTCCCTTCAGAACATGTTTTATTCATAGGTTGGATTTCTGTGATCTCCCCTCCATTTCCATTTTCTTAAGTTTTATCCTTTTTCTCTGTCTTTTCCTTATGTTCTCTGTGTTCTGGGATTACTTCTTAGTTTTGTCCTCTGCAACCAGTGCAGTGTTCAGCTGTGTTAAGTGAACCTTTCATCAGTTTGGTTAAGACTGTGTTTCAGCTCCTGGGCCTTCAGTTCATCAATATCCCTTCTCGTCTCTGTGATTTTTGGTTTAATAAGAGTAATATAAATATCATTTGGCATAGAAGGCCAATGTCTTTTGAGAAAATCTTCTGTTCATGAAGGTAAATCCTTTTTAGATGAGAAATTTCCCTTTTGAGCCATTATCCTTTTCTTCCTCTTGTGCAGTGGGATTTTTTTCCCTCCTGGGCTTTGTGTTAGTTTTTCCTTGGTACCTAATGCTTGAACAAGGCAAAATCTACCTGGGCCAGATGTGGAGCTATATGGGGGGGGGGGGGAGCTTCCTGTCTGTCTCCTTTCCTTGATTCATTCCAGTGAATCCCTGGAGCTTCTTCCCACCAGTTCCTGCCTTATGTATGGAGGCAGGATAAAGTCTCACCCACCGGCTTAGAGCAGCCTGTCAATAATTTAGCCCACTCTTTGCTTAGCACTGCTCTTGGCACGTGGGGCTGCTTGACAAAAGGCTTTCAGAAAATCTGTAGAAGAAAACCCCCTTAGCAAAGGGTGTGATATTGAAAATATCTTGAAGCTGTGATAATCAGTATTTTGTATGTAATTCTCTTATATGATGACCAAGCATGTAAGCAATTCTCTTACATGAAGCCCTTTGAGTGACTCAGATTGTTTTTGACTCGTGAATTGGGTCTGAATAGAAATATATTTTACCCTGGTCTATTAAAACAACAACAATTTGTGTTTTCTTTAATCCTTGATTGTATCTTCCTTTCAGGTGTTCATCTCTCTTCTGCTGTCTGGAAATCTACCTCTTTGTTTCTGTTCAGCAGCTCTTCATTACCGATTTAGAAAGGACAAACATTTATCTTGATACTTAGTAAAAGTGGAAATATACACATTTTGGATCCTGAAGTTATGGGGAGTGAGATCTTACTGATGTGATTTTTTTTTTTTTTTGATTGGGAGAAAAATATAGAACCTTCTAGAAAACAGATAATGCTGTGGCCTATACTCTTCATTTTATCAGGACTGAAGATAAAGTTTAAAAAAAAAAATCCATCAAAGACATAAGATTATCCGATTTGTTCCTAATCTGTTCCTAGCACAAGGGTTACCCTGTGCTATTCCTGGTATTTTTCAGAGCCAAAAATCCTCTCAGACCAGTAGGTAACTAGAAATAGTGCTTTAAATCCAAGATGGACAAAAGAGAGGCCTCATTAAACTGGGCTCTCCCCACCAGACCTTCCTCTACAGGGGCTCAAAACAGGCCTCCTTTAATGAGAAAGTTTACCAGCTGAGATTAAAGTCAAGAATCAGAATGAAGGACTATGTCCAAGGTACCGGTTGGTTTAATCTCCTGCAAAAACTTCATATCCCTTCAACCCTGGCAGCTGTAGATCAAACGGCAGAGTGTGAACATTAAAACCACACGGTGAGAATAATGTGTCTCTATTTCATTTCTCTTTCCAGGTTTGAGATTTTTAAGAGCTCTCAGACTGATACAGTTTTCAGAAATTTTGCAGTTTCTGAACATCCTTAAAACAAGGTAAGATGTTCTTATTCATATTTTTTCTTCATTCTGGTTCCCAAGGCCAAATTATAAATAGCAGGTGTTTTTGTTCATCACTATAAAGTTAGAGTTCTGTTATTCTCAGAAAAAGTGATCTAACACAGAGATCTGGAGAAAGCCCGGGGTGGGGTTTGAACTGCTCTCTTCTGCAGGGCTGGGAACTGTCTGGTAAGAAGAGAAACAGCCGTGCATGTGGAGAAGTAGATAGTTTTGGGGGGACCGTGTGGGTTGCTTGGAAATCAGCCACAGCATCCTGGAGAGATGGTGCATAGTGGATGAGGGATCGAGCAGCTCATTGATTGGGAAGTCCTCGCTCCTAGGTTCTGAATCGCCCCTTTATTACATCACTAAATAAGAAATTGAACCTAAACCCAAAAGCAATGGAAGCAGTGCTCTTGGAGAGGCAATCACAAACCTCATATGGCAAACAGAAAATCATTTCATTTCAAAGTACATTTTAGATGTTCACTTTCTTGCCAGTGTAGTCCCTGGGGCTTGCTTTGTGAATTGCCTTTTGGGGAATACCTAAAAACCTTCTGCCGAATGTACTGTGACTGCTTCTGTTAACTGTGTTATGATCTGGAAAACACTATGGGAGCAGGAGGAAAAATCCCCCAGAGATGCCTTTCCTGATGACCTGTGGGTTTGCAGAGCTGGTCTGAGACCAGGCTGCCTTGATGAATAAACTAATAAAAGAGGTTAGACGTACTCTAATGGAGAATAAGTACAGGCCATAAATTTCTCTTATAGGAAATTACACTTTAAGAAGCTCACTCCTAATGTTCCATTTCCTCTTAGGTTGACGTGTTTGATAAATGATTAAAAACAGGATGCTTCTGGATTTTGTGATTTATAATTAATATACCTGAATTTGGGGTGGGGGAGGGCCCTTGGATTTGGCATTGTTTTCCCAGTAACTGAGGCTGGGACTCAGCTTCCCAAACCTGTCGTATCCAACAAATGTGATGGGCTGTTGACTTCCCTCTTTGGGGTTAGTGCTTTTTGTTTGTTTATTTTGGTTTGTTTTAATTCTAAATTGGTTTTTCCTTGCTAACTATTCATCTGTGTGCATGTGGGATAAATTCTCTTTGTGTTAGCCAAGTTAAAAAGCAAATGAGCATCTAACGTAATAGAAGCCCTCTATAGTGTGTCCCCCTACTCTGTACCTTCATTACCCTGGGGTCAGAGTTTATTGATGTTGCACTTAATACTATGTAATATTATTAATATAGAATGAATATTGTTATTCTTCCTATTTCTTCTGAGTGACAGTAACCCTCGTTTCTACCTTTTTATGGCTCTTCTGTGCAATGAACTCATATTACTTTTGAAATTAAGATTATCCATAAGCCAGCAATCCTCAATGCTTACCTATGTCATAATTGTTCTGCTATATTTTTTAGGGTAGAATTGGTGCATACCCAGTGTCAAGCACAGGGACTGATTTAAGAGACACTTGTTTTTTTTCTAGAGCAGAATGTGTCCTGTGGAGTTAACCACACTCTCTAACATTCTAACATGGTATAGTGCCCCTCGTTTGCTGTTTCATGTTTACATCATAAATTAGGGGGTTTTAACTCTCTGACACCAGTGTTTTAAGAATGTGCCATTACTCCAAGGAATAACATGGCGAGAACTGTGTTCTCATTTTTCTTGCATTCCACATGGATTCTTTTTGGACTTGGGAGAATGTTAAGCCATGTGAATAAAATATCTTTTTCTGGACCTTTATCAAGAGACCCACCGATTTTCCAATCCTTGGAGAAGATTCTTTTCCTTTAGGTGCAGGAAATAGCACTAATGTCTGTGGTGCACAATCCACCAAGAAGGCCACAAGTATGGGTGAGGTTCGTTCTCCCAAGGCACAGGGGAAAGAGCTGAAGCAGCCAGCAAGGGACAGAGGTGACTATAAACCAGGAGAGAGTGGCCTTAGGGAAGACTCATGGGGTGGCAGTATGCCAGGTGTCTGCTATCTTGAGCCCCAAACAGCATCTCCCCATCATCCTACTTCCCACTCAGTTAAGCTCTTTCTATGGTAGAGCAGGTTTTCATCACAAACCCCCCCCCCCCCCGCCCCCCTTGGATTGTCCCTGTTCCTGCTGCTTAGGTGGGTGGCTGAGTTAATTCAGCAAGCCTGAACTGACCATCTATTCGTACCAGCAGTGAGGTGGGTGCCAGGGTAGCGTCCTGCTATCAGAGAGTGCATGAGGAGGGAAGAGCCAGCTGGACCTGTGGTGTGGTGGTACTGGGTCACAGGTATATCCAGGGATGGGAGTGGGGGGCAGTGAGGCATTTTCAAGAAAAGGTCTTAGGTAAGCTTCCTAGAAAACTAGATGTCATCCAGGCAGGGGTGGGCTTGGGCACCTCCAATCATAGAAGCTGCAAAAGCACATGGGTGAGAGAACATGGCCCTTGGGGGTGCTTTGAGTAGTCTGGTGCTCCTGGAGACTAGGGGTTCTGGGGTGGGAAAACAAAAATGACATTATAGGAGGGCAGGTAAAGGCCAGACCCCAGGCACAGAAGAAAACTTGATTTAATTTATAAGAACTCCAGAGGCTTTAGACCAGCTCTTTGAGCCTATTCTCTCCTCAGGTGCCTGGTTAATCTCAGCTCTTTCCTTATGCACACCCCCAAGCCCAGATCCCAAAGGCTCTGATACAGAGAAAGGGAAGGCTTGGTTTTTGTAGGGCTTTGGACGCAGAGTGACTTTTCTGGTGACTCCTCTGTACTCTGCTGTGTTCATGATGACCTTCCAGAAGGGTGGGCGCAGCCCTGTAATCATCTTTAGGGAGATTTTGTCTGGTTTCCTCGGGTGGCCAGTCCCTACCAATCTGTGGCATTAGGTAGGCATAGAGATATTGCAAATGTGATTTGAAATAATGATTTGAAATTGCAGCTTCATTTTCTGTCCTTTGGTTGCCTTGCTTGGCAAAGAGCTGGAAGAAACAGAGCAGGGAAGTATATTGGGAAGAGAGAGAGAGAGGGAGGGAGGGAGGGAGGGAGAGACAAGAGGGCAGCAGAGTGAACAGGATGACAGAGAAAACACAGAAGAAAGAAACAGTTCACAGTTATGGGACAGCATCAGGGCCATTCCTGCCAAATACCAGCCAAAAGAGGGTCCTAATGTGCTCCTTCTCTGGAAAATGGCATCTTGAAGGGGACAGGTTCCCCTCTATGTCATCGTCTGAGCTTTGGCGGTGCCTCAGTGGCTCTGAAAACTGGCGAACAGACTCCCAGATGAGAGCAGACTTATTCTACACTCACAGCAAAATAAGCATCTCTGTTTTAAAGGCTGTCATTCTGATCTCATTTCGTGTGTACAGGCTGATGATAAAAACATGGGTCGTCCCAACAATTTGTTTTAAGTGGCAACGGCCTTGCTAATTATCAAAGCAGACTATAGCTCATTGTAAACATTTCAACAATGTAGAAAAGCATAAAGGATAAAGTAAAACTTCCCCAACCCTTACGAACTTCCAAGTTAGGTTCTTAAAAAAAAAGAGTATTCCCTATGGAGACTGCAAGGGCTTATGCAGGTGGAGGCCACATCGTGAGGGCTCTCAGGTATCATGGATTTAACTTGGAGAGCAAGAGGGAATTGCTGAAGGGTTTAAGTAGGAGAGGAATGTGGTCAGATTTACATTTTAGAAAGATCTACTAGTCCACCAATTGTTTGATGGGTTTGAAGCATCTAAGACTGTAGAGCATTAGACCAGTCAAGGCAGTTGTCCAGGCGAGTGGTATCAGGAAATGGCCTTAGGCAGGGCAAGTTGGGGTGGAGAGCAGGCAGAGGGGCAGAGAGATTACTTAAAGGGGAAGAATTGCCAGAACCTGATTTTGCTTAGAGTTCAGAATATTCATCTCAAAGTAGTATAGTCCAAGTGAATTTTCAGGGGTGGATATCTTACATCTGTCTAGCAAAGATAATAATAAAACAAAATAAACCCATTGACACCTGGCTGTAACTTTAGCCAGAACGGAGGAAAATAGTGGACAAGCTGAACAGGGACAGATTTGCCCTTCTTTGTAGAAAGTGGATGACGTTTTTAGTGTTAACCAAAACATGTCTTCTTAAATACACTGAGGGCAAAGATGGCTCATGTTAGCTCTGGGTTTATAGCTATACTTTCAAAAAGAGAAAGACTTTCTCTCTTCCAGTATCTATGGGGTCCTGGAAAGGTCTCTGATCTATAGGAACAGAAAGATATCTGTGCCTGCCCTTGGAAAATTCACTGTATCCAGTAATGTAAATTTCTCCAATGGCTATGGAGAACTCATGAGTTGGGGAGGCAGCAATGAAAATGGACAACATAGAAATGATTTTCTTTATGAGTTAGGTTCTCATAAGGTCATAGTCCCCTCCCTCAAGGCATGGGAAAGGGGCTTGAATCTGAATGGTTCCAGTCATTCTTGCCATTGGGAAGTTTGTGTTTGGCTCAGACCCATGGCTTTGGCCAAAAACCTATGCTTATTTCCAGTGGCCCCCTTTTGCCATGCAGAGTGCACAAACTTGGCCCTGCTACCCCATGCCTCCTCCCACGGAGCCCTGTGCAACCTGGTGAGGTTCAAATTTCAGAATATGCAGTAAGTGCACCAAGAGTTAATTTTGCATCTTTTTCACAGAGCTTTTAGATAATTACCTGGTTGTATAGTTTAATTTGGAAAGCAAATTCCTAATACTAGCGATCTGTAATGATGATAATGCCATAAAATAATCAGATTTCAGCACTGAATACAGAGTCTTTCATCATCAATGATGAACTCCACGCACAGCAAGAACTCCCTTAAGCACTATTAATATCATTGTGACAATTATTTAGAAATTAGTAATCACCATATTTAGGTTGTTTTTCCAAAGCACCAAGAGGCTCAAAGGCTGCAATAGTTTTAATATCTCAAGAGCATTCCACATGGTGGTTGGTGGGACACTGCTTTGTTCAGGTTCCAAGGATCTGGAAGTTTGTAAGTGAATCAACTTGGTATTTAATTACCCTTTGAGAAAATGAACACTACACATTTTCCTTGACTTACGATGGGATTATGGCCAGATAAACTCACTATAAGTCAAAAATGCATTTAATACTCCTAACCTCTCACACAGAACTTAGCCTAGCCTCACCTTAAATATGCTCAGAACGCTTAAATCAGCCTACACCTGGACAAAATGATCTAACACAAAGCCCATTTTATATTAAAGTGCTGAATAGCTCATGTAATTTACTGAATACTGTCCCGGAAGTGCAAAACAAAATGGCTGTGTATCGATTGTTTGCTCTTGTGATCGCGTGGCTGACTAGGGGCTGCATCTCGCTGTCACTACCCAGAATCATGAGAGAAATCATGCGGCATATTGCTAGCCCAGGAAAGGACCAAAACTCAAAATCTAGTTTCTACTGAATGCAGATGGCTTTCACACCATTGTAAAGTCAAAAAGTCATAAGTTGAACCATTGTTAAATCGAGGACTATTTATACACGCTTTTCTGAGATCTCTCCCTTTGCTAATGGCTACCTGTTCCTCAACTGCTTCTCATGCTCCAATGTTAGCTCACACCTTGGAGGAGTAACAAGGTAGAGACAGGGGGTTTTGCTCTAGTTTGGCTTCCCATTAAGAAACTAGTTGGGAACAAGACATAATGGTGTTTCAGCCACAACAATGTTCAGTTCACTGATTGCCAGAGTTGCTTTCCCCAGTGGCTCGTTGGGTGGATGCCTTATATCTATGTTTTTGTTTTTTTAAATTCTATTCATTCATTCTTCATTCATTCATTCATTCATTCATATAGGCTTCACGCCCACGTGCTTTTTGGCTCCCAATCCCTTCTGTTGTAGGCAGATGGCTTTAATTGCAAGTGACAGAGTCTACTTTGAACCAGCCTTAGTAATGACTGGGATTCAAGAGAGAATTGAGCATGTGTGGATCCAGGGGTTCAGATTCTCTCATCAGGATTCTGCCTCTCTCTTTATTTCTTTTAGGTTACATTCTCAGACAGAGTTTCTCCAGGGCAGATGGCCTTCTAGAGCTCCAGACTTAATATTTTCTGCACCCAAATCTCAGAAGGAAAAAGATTATTTTTATCCTGCTCAGTTTCTGAGACATGCCTGATAGGCCTTACTTCCGAGCCCTTTAGAGCCGGGAGCTCCTCCATCAGCCAGTGTGCCGCAGGCCACCCAGGTAGAGGGAGAGGTGGGAACCTTTGAGCGCTAGAGGCTGAGGACTGGGCTGTCCTTGAGGAAGAGATATGGGACAAAACAAAGAACAATAAAAACAGCTGTGTACTGCTTCTCCGAATTACCGCGTTAAATAGGATTTGGATCAGACAGGCCTGGTTAGACTATTAACTCCACCACTTGCATGTTCCGACCATGTCTTCTCAGGCAAGCTGCTTAAGTACACTAAGCCTCAGTTTATTTGGTTAGTGAGGACAGTGATCGTACCTAGATCAAAAGGTAAATGGTAAAAATCTGAAGAAAATAAAGAACCCAACAAAGTGCATAGCACATAATAGGGATTCAATAAATATTGGCAATTTTTATAGGCAATTCTCATAATCTGGCAACTCTAGAAATGACCAAGAATGACAGAGTAGACGTTTTTATTGTTTTTTTTCTGTTTTTGAACCAGAAAGGAGTCATTCCACACATTTCAAGAGATCAGTATCAAACAAAATTAAAAATATTTGGTTATTCTTTCCTTGAACTGTTAGAACCAACTCTAGAAAACTAAGACCATGGGTTCCTCTGCTCAGTTACTTAAAGAAAAGAAGATTGAAGAAAAAGGCAAACTGGACCCTTGCCTCGTGCCTGTCCTAGAGCCACTGATCTGACCTCCACTGAGGGGCTTCTCCTTCAACCCCTGTGCTACCTTGGACTGCAGCCCACCCCACCTTCCTCTACATGGTGACCCCAGTGTAGATGTAGTTATCAGAATTTTTCCTTTCCATTCTCTTTTGTGGCAATTCAAGAGGTTAATCAGTGTGTCTACATAGTCTCTCTCCTCCGTGGAGCAGCTATCTCTGACCTTCTCCTATCCTATGCATAGAGCATGGGGGGAGACACAGCTTTGCTTTAGCAATCAAGGAAGACTTTCTGACAGATGCCAGGCTGTGACTGTGTAGCGGCCAAGAGGGCAGACTCAGCAACCAAGCTGCCCCGGCTCAAATCCCAACTCTGGTGCTCACCATGTGAGCTTGGGTTTGGATGACTTCACAGAGTCATTGTGAAAAGTAGAGGAGTTAATACACTCAAAGCACTTCGAACAGTGAGCTAATGGTAAGCACCATAAAGGAACCATAGAAGTGTAAGCCATTACTGTTAACCGTGATCTTAAACTCTCAGGATTTACATCATCGGATCCCCGTGAGGAAGAGATGGGAGAGGGCAGAAAACAATCTGTCAAGGATAATGGGCTGAACTACCCTGTGGGTGGCGTTCAGCCACTATAGGGAGACTGAAAGAGGCAGAAGATAGACTTTGTTTCTGCAAGATGCAGTTAGGAACATGAGACAAAAGCAATCCAAACAACATTACAGAAGATGTCTTAAGACACTGGGATTGATTACCAACAAGTGCCTGAAAGTAAGAGCCATGAGGAGTCACCTTGTATTGCAGGTGGGGGACCATATTAATGAGGACATGGGGATTGAACCAGGCTCTGAAGAAAGGGAAATATTTGCATTGATGGGAAGGACCACCTATGATAGTAGCATAAACAAAGATGTAATACCCGGGTTTGGCTGCTACAGAAGTTTCAAGAGTTTATGTAGAAGAGGGTGGTGGTTAAGCCTGCAACTTTAGCCAGTGTTGAGGATGGAAGGAGTTTGGACATAATAACATTTAGCCAACAGGGAGTCTTTGGACAGAGAAATGACCTGCTGATGACAGCATTCAAGGAGCTGTACTCCAGTGGGAGTGAGCCTGGTGAAGCTAAGTATGGAGAGTGCAGAGGAAGGGACCAGTTCATTCAGTACTTATGCATAGAGGCCCTATTATATGCCAGGGACTCATGTTCCCAGGATCCAGACAGACAAGGCCTGTGCTTTCAGGATGCTTAAAATGTAGTGAGTCCCAAATGATCCACTCAGGGAACACTGATGGATGCTGAAATTATTCAGCATGAGGTTTTTAGAGAATAGGATGTTCATATAGTCTCAGATTCTTGCTGCACAGATGACATATTAATTACAAGGAAGTGGGCTCTTCTTGGTGGCAAGATTTGATGTTCCCACCTTAACCAAATGACTGGGCCTAGTGTAATTGAGTTGAGATTTTCTGATGTGATGCCATCCCAGGTAGATACTCTTAACAGAAGCATATAAACAGAATCTTGTCATGGGGGAACGATTAGACAAATCAGAATATGGGACATAAATAAGGCAGCTGACCTGAGTGTAAAGAAAATTAAATGTCTTTGAAAACAAACAGAAAGAGTTGGGCGGGGTGGGGGTGGGGGTATAGATTAAAGGAGAACAAAGCAGGGATTGGCAAACGATATAGGCCAAGGGCTAATCCAGCTCACTGCCTGTTTTGGTAAATAAAGTTCTGTTGGAACACAGACACATTCGTTCTCCTGCTTCTATGCAACAGCAGCAGAGTAGAAGAGTTGCTACAGAGACGCTGTGACCCACAAAGCCTAAAATATTTACCACCTGCCCCTTTATAGAAAAACTTTCAAGACCCCTGGAATACAGAAAGCAACATAATAACCAAATGCAGTCCCTGAATCTTGGTTAGTTCCTGTATCAGGGTGAAAAAAATGAAAGCATCAATAAACAATTTCAGGGCAACTGGAAAAATTCAAATAAAGAGTGCATTTTAGATGACGTTCCTGGATTCATGTGAATTATTTTAGGTATGACAGCTGTAGTGTGGCTGTGTTGCATGGTTTCCTTATGTTTTTTAATTTTAATTTTAATTTATTTTTTTAAAATATGTATTTATTTTGAGAGAGAGAGAGAGAAGAGTGCAATTTGGGGAGGAACAGAGGGAGAGAAGGAGAGAGAATTCCAAGCAGGCCCTGCACTGCCAGCATAGAGTCCAATGCAAGGCTTGAACCCACAAACCGTGAGATCATGCCCTGAGCTGAGGTCAGATGCTTAACCGACTGAGCCACCCAGGTGCCCCTCCTTATTTTTTTTTAAAGTTTATTTATTTTGAGAGAGAGAGGGAGGGAGAGAGAGAATCCCAAGCAGGCTCCGTGCTGTCAGCACAGAGTCTGACATGGGACTTGAAGTCATAAACCGTGAGATCATGACCTGAGCCACGATCAAAGTTGGATGCTTAACTGACTGAGCCACCCAGGTGCTCCTAGAGACAAAACAAATGTACAAAACTGTTAATTGATCAATCTAGATGAAGGGCATGTAAGTGTTTATTATACTTTTCTTTCCATATTTCTATAGATATAAAAATGTTCAAAATAAAATTTAATTAAAAAAATTTAAACCCAACGGAGGGGTTAATTTAGGGGTCACTTTTAGTGGCCCAGATGTCATTTTTCTGTAGGCTCTGGCCCTACCTAGCTACTGATGCTGTCTTCTGGGACATTTCTTTATGATGGAGGAAACACTGGAGAGTGAAGGTGGGCTGCCTGTCCCCTAAAGATTGCTGTCACTCTGGAAGGCAGCCCCAGCATGGTCTTTTTTTTTGTAACTTGGGGATTTTGCTTATTGTCTCTTTTGCACAGTAATTCCATCAAGCTGGTGAATCTGCTCTCCATATTTATCAGCACATGGCTAACAGCAGCTGGGTTCATCCATTTGGTGAGTATCCTTGAAGATGCTTCAGCTCTGGCTTTTCTGCAACAGGTACCCTCCCCCCCCACCGTGTCATTTTATTACCTGAAATTTTTCTCCCTGAAGAGAAACTTCAGCCTAGCTGAAGAATGTAAGAGAAGGAGAGGCAACTGCACAATTGTCTGGGTGTCCAACCCTACACCCCAAACTAATTCCGAATGGTGAATGATGTTCGCTCCATTAACCTGCATTTTTCGGCTCACCGGGTTGGGGGATTTTTCATTCTGTCTGCAGTAACTCCAGGCAGCCACAAGATGGCAGTGCTTCCTCAGCCAACACTTGAAAATGTGTTGGTGACAAGGTTGAAAGTTTGACCCACATCTCTTAATGAACAACAAATTCAGATCCCTTAATTTCCCTCCACTTCCCCCTTACAAAAAGCTACCTTCGATTCTTTTGCCTGATTGCTTGTCAAGTTATTTTGTATCTCAAAAATGTTAATTCTTTTAAATTAATGACTCTTTGAAAGGCTTATATTATTAAGTCAAGCTATTCTCACCTCCTGGAGGCCGACTTTTATCCCTGCTTTTAGGGAACACAGCTTTTGTTGGAAGCATGTTTCATACAAACACAAACTGTTAAAACTGGAAGGAGCCTCATCTAATTCTGAAGATTTGAGTAAAAGTGCCTTTCCCTTGCTGAGGAAAGCCTCTATCTGCGTTAAGTGAGGGGAAGGGTGCATTTAGTTACCTAACATCACTGGGGTTTATGTAATTACCATGCAGAGGAAGGCAGCCTGGCATGGAAGCCAGGGCTCTCACTAGTAGATCTGATGGCTCCCCACCCACCCCTTTGTGTTGATGGAATTCTTGGCTGAAATCACTCTTAGTAGGTAATCACCCCAATCACAAATGTGGTCTTTGGTAGGCCAGTGAGTTCACCTTACTATCTTGTGAAGTCGCTTCTGCTTCACCAGGAAACCTCCACGAAAATGGCACGTTGGGATCAAGAAGTCATGTGTGAAAGAGGCTAAGTTCTGGAACCTTTCTGCAGAGGAAGAGCGGGAGGCCTGGGGGATTGGAGGCCTGGAGGCTCACTGCCCACAGGGGCTGTGCTGGTAGAACACTGGCAGGGGATATTGCAGGGTTGGGATCTGGGGTAGACCTGGAGGCCCAGCCCACCCATCTCCCTCTCTCCCGAATTATCTCTCTTGCCTACCTCACAACTTGTTGGTGGATCAAATTCGATGGGAAGTGTTTTGTAAAGTCTAAAGCAGAGATGGGCAGCCTGCACCCCTGGGGCCAAAGGGCTCCCAATTCATCCATGCCCCTTTAGTGTAAGTATTGCTTCTGGCTGATTCACCTTCTGCAGAGTTGAGTTGTTGCTACAGAGATCACAAACTGTGTTGCGCAGAACTGAAAATGTTTACTATCTTTTCCTTTACGGAAAACGCTTGCTGACCCTTGGTCTGACGAGTTGCACAAAAGCAAATTGTTCTCATGAGCTCGATTTTCGTGCTCTCAGGGAAATTCCTGCCATTTGCAGGGTAGAGCCATCCCTGACATTCTGCAAAGTCAGGAGAGCAGAGTCAGACTCCGAGAGATGCTGGTTGGGGTCCGGGTGTAAGATCTGCATGAGGGAGGCCCACCGGGCAATCGCCTTGGTCAGAATGATGAAAGGACGAGGCCCTTTGTGGGAGAGGTTAGAATTTCTTTGGGAGTGCATGAGCCAGGCCCTCCGAGACTGAGCAGAAACTCACAGAGAAAGGTCAGGGCAGGGCTCTCTGGCTCTTCCCTTGAAGAGGATACTGTAAAACGTAGCCAGGGGCAATGCCTTAAAATTCAGCTGACTTCAAATCTTTAACAATGAGAAGAAAACCTAGGGATATTTACCTTTGTTTCTTCCCCTCTTTGTCCCAATCAGCTAGGAAGATATGTTTCTGTTAACAGCCTCTCCACTTTCTCTGTTACCTGTCTGGGGTGGGGGAGTGGGGCAGTAGGGGGATGGGAAGCTGGATTCTGAGTCATCACTACAGAACTTACCCGGGCAGCAGACACCTTGTGTTGAGGTGGCTGTGTATCCGGAAGCAGCCCGCTGGAGTTTTTGTGTCCCTGGTTTATCATATGTATATAATGTCATCCTTTTTCTTCCCTGTCCCCTTGCTTTAGGTGGAGAATTCAGGGGACCCATGGGAAAATTTCCAAAACAACCAGGCTCTTACGTATTGGGAATGTGTCTATTTACTCATGGTCACAATGTCCACTGTTGGCTATGGGGATGTTTACGCAAAAACCACACTTGGACGCCTCTTCATGGTCTTCTTCATCCTCGGGGGACTGGTAAAAGCTCTTTATTATGATGTTGATTTTTATGGTCATTAATATTTTCCGTTATCCATTTCTTTAAAGCTTTGTATTTTGACTCTGTTTCTTCATTGCAAGCAAGTGATTGCCTTAGTGTTACAATCAGACCGAGTCCATCCAAATGCAATGGTGGCTTTACTGCATATTTCTTTGGTATATGAGACTTGTTCCCCAGAGACCCAGGCACACTGCCCTTGTCAGGGTCAGCCTTTTCACCAGGAGGAAACCTAATTGTCTTAAGAAAGTGATGCTCACTTATTAAGTGAGAGTGTCTGTTCTTTAGTAATATGATTCAGAAGCTGATACCCTCGGCAAGGACAGTTGCTGTCACCTGACCCAGTAGATGCTATAGATACTCGGTAGACAGTTTGCGGTTTCAAGAGCTCCCCCACATCCTTCACGATCCTCTCCTGACTTCCAACAAACACTGTGGCTGGGGCCTGCCCCAGAGAGTAGGGTCCCCGCAGAGGATGGAAAGCCTACTGGTCTCATGCAGGTGGACATCATTAGGTGAGCCGAGGGTGGTTTTGTAAAGAACCAACCAACTCCATTATGCAGCAACACATGGGATATTTTCCCTCCCCCTTTGTAAGTCAGAAGGTTCTGCTCTTTGCTTTTCTGGTCTTTGCAGGTCATAACAGTCAGTTAGGATGTAATTTTTGAAAGGGGGATTTCTGGCAGCATATTGGGGGTTGCTGCATTTTGTCTTTCAAAGTAACTTAGGTGAAGTTTAGATGTTTGCACTGTTATGTGGTAAGTGATTAGAATCCTACTTCACACACAGCTTTCACATGTGTCCACGGCACATACATTTGTACTATGCATATACATCTCTCTGTTCTGTATGCATACGACATATATACATTTTAAAAATGTATATTAAATGTACATGTGCGTGTGTAAGCTAACACAAGCATTTCCTCAGCATCAGGGAGGTCCCTGTAGGTAACGAGACCCACTTATCCAGCCACAAGCACAATGTTTGTTGGGCAAAACATGGCAGTTTTGTGTTTCTCCTTTCTTCTCCACCCCCCCACATGATTTCCTAAATTTACCTTTTGTGCTTTTTAGTGATTTTTTTTTTTACTGGATAAGTTTATATTATTTTAATCTTCTTTTGATGTTTATTGTCTTTCATCACTCATAAAGGCATTGATTCTCCTGTGAATTTTAGCTAGAAAGGTCTTCTCTTGCAGTTGTGTGTGTGTGTGTGTGTGTGTGTGTGTGTGTGTGATTTCACCAGCATGCACCCCCTTTACTGACTTTCCTTTAGCAAGAAGCGCTAGATGTCAACTTATTTATTCCTGTCTCTTTTGTATTTTTCTCGACTGCGATTTTTTTATTTTTGTTTTTCTTTTTTAGTTGTCCGGGTTGGTTAATGTTTGTTTTGTCCTGTGTATTTTCAGGAGCTTGCCCTTTTTGTGCCTTTATTTTTACAACCCACCACAGTGGTATATACCTTTGCAGTTCTAACCCCTTTGTGTTTTCGGATCTTAGTGTTCCGACCCCCCCCCACCCCCTCTGAAAAGGTCACCCCCTTTCTTTGGCCTGTCTTTTCAGTCTCTCTTCTGTCTCCTGTCTTCTCCTCAGGCCATGTTTGCCAGCTACGTCCCTGAAATCATAGAATTAATAGGAAACCGCAAGAAATACGGGGGCTCCTATAGTGCGGTTAGTGGAAGAAAGTAAGTATGCCAAGAGGTTTTGCTGCCTCTGCTGCGGTAGAATCCTCTCTGCATGCCATTTTTTTTTTTGGCTCTTGTTTCTTTGTTTCATGCATGTAGGCAATGTTTGCCCGCTACGTGCCCGAAATTGCTGCTCTCATCCTGAATCGGAATAAATTCGGCGGGACTTTTAACAAACATGGAGGCAGAAAGTAAGTCAGTTACATCAGAAAAGATGTGGTTGAGTGACTTTCAAGAGCCCCTATGGCGGTGACACCTGAATCCTGCCCCTCCCTCCTCCTACCCAGGTGCTTCTGTGAGGGAAGGGCCACATTCTGTGTGGGGTGTGACGTCACCTGTGGACTGACTATCCAGACCTGTGCCCACCCGTTCGTGCCTTTCTTCCCCACCCGTCTTTCTGAGAGACCCACTGTGTTTCTCCTGGAACGGGTTGTAGATTACTGGGCCTGTATCTTCTGTTCTAATCCCTACCAAGTAAACCAAGCTCATTCAACTGGCTTAGTGATTACATTCTGGTGCCCCAGACTAACGTGATGCCATCCTATGGGGTTGTTTTCATGCAGCAATAACATGGGATCATACTCCAGCAGGGAAGTCTTAGGGAGGGCAAGAAAAAGGTCACCTTGCCTGCTGTAAAGGCATCGTGGCAGCCAGGAAACCAATTCTCTTTAGCCAGGAGGCACCGAACGTGTCCTCAAAGGGACTCATTACTCAGCTGAAATTCCTTCTGGGCAAGACATATTACATTTATGGTATGTTAGGGTACCACATGCTATTCCTGATGGTCTTTTGTTTGACTTCCCATACATCAATGCTGTCTTCTTGGGGACTATTTCAGTTTGTGTTCAGATCGTTTTATTGATATCAATACCAGTGTCTGGGTTCGTTATCAACCTGAAATTTGACTCCTAAGTAAATGGCAGGGCCTTACCATCTCTGTCTTCTGCCAGAGCACTGTCTTGGGAGGAGAAGGCCTCCGGAGAGGCAGGGCTGGTGGCAACCATTCTTTACTTTTTTTTTTTTTTTAACTTTTTCTTGGGCACTCAGCCTTGTTTTTGTTGTTTCTGGGTTTTTGTTTTAACTTCCATAAAGTAAGAGGTATATAGCTTTAAAGTACAGCTCAAGGGATTTGTACCTATGTACACACCCAGTGATTACCGTGCAGATGAAGATGAGAATATTTTCATCACTCAGGCCCCTTCCCGGTCATAGAAGCTCCTATCACATAACTAGGTCCCCCTCCCCCAGTACATTTTCAGATGAGCTCTTGAATAGCCTATTTTGCTTTTTAAGAGAAAATAAAACTATAGCATTGCCCTTCCCCATCCTCCACCCCCATCTCCTCTGGGCCCAGTAATCATGTTGGATGGAGCAAACCTCATCTCCTGTCGGTGATTCCAGTGCATCCTGAGCTCAGGTGTCCTGTCCTTCCTTCAGAAAATGAAGAGGTAGAAAATAAAAAGACTCATTTTCTTGAACTGCCCACAGGACACCAGTTTCCTTTCAAAGGAACAAAGGACAGTGAGCGAGAGGAGGCCAGTTGGCGTCTCGTCTGTAGAGGCAGCACGTTCCTCCACCTTTCCTCTAATGGAGCCCTCCTCTCCCTATTATCTTAACAACCCTGGATGAGATTAGAACCAAGCTGTTCTGATTTCTGGGCCATTGGTTGGATCCAAAAGGCCAGATAAGTCCAGAGATTCCCATTGGTCATTTATTCCATTGCCAAGAGAAAAACAGCTCCTCTGTCCATTTTGCCTTTAAGGTGTGAACAGGTCGCCATAAAGCAGAAGGCATTCTGAGGGCATGGGCTCTCTTTATTCCTCCCACCCCACTACCTCGGCCAGCATTTCCTTGTCACTGCCCCCGAAGAAGCCAATAAAGTCAATTGCCCCCAAGTCTATGCTGAAAATACTTCTTGACTCTCCCTCCAGGTAAAATTTTTTTTCCCTCTAGTTTCCCTAGTCCAGTGCGGGTGGGCCTGGTGGCGGGTGGCTTTTGTTGGTGGGCATCCCAGATGAGGACTGAGACCAGCAGTCACTCACCCACCCCTGGTCTGATCCCATCATCTTTTTGCCCTGGCACCTCCACTCAAACCCCCGAGTGCTGATGACTTCAGATCACAGACTCCCCGCAGCTTTTGTTCTGTCTCCATCTCTGTCATCTTTTACCACCGGCTTTTAGCCTGGTGTTTTCTCTGTCTCTTTTTTTCGTCTCCCTTTAGGAAAATACACACTTTGCTTTTAATGTTCTCTTTGGGTCTCTGATGTCCCCCGACCCTGAGGACAGAGAGTCGGTCCTGTCATCAACACTGGGACCGTTCACTTTACTTTACGCATTGTTTCCTGGTTCAAAAGCTAATTACTAAGTAGTTTAAAGAAGCCCTTTGGTCACTTAGATCTTTCATCAGAAAATATAAGCTTGGGAAAGGAACGGTAATAAAGGGCCATTAGCACCCTTTGTTTGATGTTGTTTTTCCAGTCAGTAGAACAAGATTGATGAAATGTTATGTTTGGCCAAAATTTGAGTTTTCATTTGGAATTCAGCGTTGAGAGAATGGGCTGTCAGAATCAATAAGTTTTCTTTCGCTTGGGATATGGGCATGTGGTAGTAATTAGCAATATAAGGTCTTTAGTTGAGCAACCAAGCATGGATTCTGGCAGCAAACATAATGAGAAACTACAGTTGTTCTATTTCTAACGTCAAAAAGTTTCCAGATAAAATTAAATGCATTTGCAAGGGGAAAGCAGCTAAACTTTGTTGAAAGATAGAGCTCAGACTCTTAAAATAGCGTGCTTTGCCCTGTGTTTTTGTGTATGCAAAAATACATGTGCTGTATTCATGGATACACGTATGTACACTCTTCTCCCCAGGATTTCATCAAGTGAACGCCCAGAATGTAATTAAAACATATACATAGTTAAGGGATTTGTTTACACATGCATATCTTACTCAGAATTACTCTAACAATGCATTAACTTGTCAGAGAATTTAAGGTAACTTGTGACCCAAAAGCTACGGAGACACACAACTTTGAAATCTAAAGATGATTTAAAGTAAACACACACACACACACACACACACACACACACACACACACACATTAGGCAGAAAAGTTCAGGGTTTTGTTTACGCAACACCCAATTTCAGGATATTGGAGAACGTGGAGGTTTTGTTGGCACCTCATTTTCGGTTTTGATCAATGTGTTTGACATAATGTGAACACTTCATATAGCATCCCCGGCACGTCCTCACCGTCAACATGGGATCAAAGGCCTGGCCTGGCTTCCTCCAACATTCACTTCAGTGTTCCTCACTTGACCTCCCACAGGACATCCAGAGCCAGCAGTAGATGTGGGGACATGTCAGCTATTCTCTATCTTATTATGATGCATCAGGGCTCCTAAGAATAGGAATTGGGTGTCAGTGACCAGAGGTTCAATGAGTGGCCTCGGCAGGCAGTCTCTGTGGGTTGGAGGTCTTGGGGACAATTGTCCTCTCGGGCTGAGACCCCAGGTCTTATTCAAAAGGGTAGCCTGCCTACAGCCCAGCTGACCCCCAGGGCCGATGCCTCCTCCTTCCCTTCATGTAAGACCAAAGCTGCTCAGAGTTGGGGGAGCAGTGGGGTGAGGCTCTCATGGCCTTTGGGTCCCAGCTTGCTCTCCTTCCTCCCATGGCCCTTGCTGTTCCCCCCTGAGATTTCCTCTCTGCGTGTGACTCAGCCACTCCTGGTTAGTTTATGAGAACTGACAAGATCATGGTCTGAGGTCACATGGCCAAGGGCCATGGAAAATAATCAGCCACAGAGAGGAATCCATCTGTTGTAACCCCCTTGTTAGAGGTGGCCGGGCCAGGGAGCCATCCAGACCTCGTGTTTCCCATGATGGGCTTCTGGGGCCCCCAACTGAGGCAGTCCTAGGCCAGGTGTTTGGGACAAGGAAGAATAGGATAGCTTTGGATTATTCTACTGATTTCTGTAGCCAAATGCTGAGAGGACACACAGAGAGGACAAGGTATAATAGACGACAAGGAGAAGGCAAAGGGGACCAGGGAAGTCTTCTTGAAGGAGAGGTTCTGTGGCTGAATGAGGAGGCTAGGCCTCTCTTCTGGTTGAGGGAACCATTGTCACAGACTAAGCTAGCTCTAATTTCAATTCAGGAAAGTTGTTTGTGAAACTTAAATACTGTGGCTTCTCTTAGAACTCTTCTTTATATAGACAAAGCTTGGGTCACAAGCTTTTGGGGGTACTTGTAGATGAGAAGTGACTCGTTATAGCCCAGAGCCCTAGGACTGCCTTCTCTGACAGTAAGAATACCTACAAACTTGCATATCGCTTAATTCTCACAGCAACCACCAAAAGGAAGTATTATCATCTCCATTTGCAGTGGGCGAGGAAACTGAGGAACAGAGAGGTTATGTGACTTGCCTGATGTCACACAGCTAACAAAGGGTGCATCTAGGGTTTGAACCAAGGGGCAATCTGCTTCACTGGGCCGTGCTGCCTCTGAAGATCATCTCCTGAGACCCCTTTTTGTTCTGAACCTCATGATCCTATGGTTGTTCTTCCACCTCTACCCATAAGTGGGGCCACAACACCGTGCACATGATGGAAAGGAAGAGAAATGCACGAGTATCACTGTGGTCCTGTGTTTTCCTTCGCTCACCTACTGCCTCTAAGGATCCTCGCCCCACCCCAAGGACAAAAAGGTGGGGAGGGGACTGAACCGTCTCTTCCTTGATTTTTCTCATTTGGTTAGACTAGGAATGTATTTACCTCTTGTACACTTGTAACAATGAGGGGCTCTCAAGGATAGACAGACGGATCATTGACCAAAATTGTGCCTTATTTGTGGGTCTCAACACTTTCAACCTCTTCCTGGGGAGCTCACTTCCTAGGTTACCAGCCATGGCAGATTGTAGTGATCTGCCAGATGCAGACACCCTCCTAGGCAGAGTCTACCTGCATGGCATCTTAAGAAGAGCATTCCCTGCCCTGGCAGACATATCCACCTGGCTTCCTTCGGTTTAGAGAACTTCTTTGGTGGTGGGTTCTTAACTGTCAGTGAAAATTAGAGTAGCAGGACCTCCCTCCCTCCCGCCTGCCCCAAAAGTCCTCTGCAAGATCCACTCTCTAGGTTTATTGCAGAGCTGTAGGTGGAAGTGTTACCCTCAGGAGGCTGGGTCTTCCTGGGGGGAGTAAGGCAGTCTGCCTTCAACATGGCCTCAGGATTGTAAAAGGGAGCCCTAAAGCCACAGAGGTTGGCAGAATGTATCATGCTTTTCCATTTAAAAATGAAAACAGAGTACTTTATTATGTTCTTTAATGTGGTGGTTATATTTTAAAGAGTTTTCAGTAATTTAGATAAGAATTTCAAGAGCTAAGAAATACTAGAACACAGTTAGTTTCCTGCCTCACTCTCCGTTCCTGTTATCATTTCCACTTGCTCATTTTCAGTCCACGGATGTTCACTGAGCGCCTCTGTGCCCGGCACAATGAGGGTTGTGTTGGATGCCAAGGATTCGGTGGTGAGCAAGCAACCCGTGGGACTTGTCCTCAAGGACATTACAGTCGCCAGGAGGTTACAGGCAATGAGCAAGGCTATGACTGAAGAAAATACCAAGTACAAATGTTCATACATGTGGCAAAAATGAACACGAAAAAGACTAAGATCCTATTATACAGCAGAACAGGGGTGACTTACTGTAAAGAGGTCCTGGGAGGTGACCTTTCAGAGGAGGGGATGTCACAGCCTGTTCCGTGGCTGTGCACCCCAGCTTTTGTTACTCCTAGGCTGAGAGGAGTCAACACCCTAGTTTTAAAATTCATGTCACACGGACTCCGCTTACAACCATTGGTCTTTGGTCCTACTACCGTGGTCCTACAACCATGGGAGTAAGTCTTAAAATCTCATTTTCCTTTCAGACTCTATTTCGCCTGTATAGTATACTCTCCACAGACTTACCAGGAGAGGGTACCCTGCGTATCTTCCCTGGTTCCTTATTAGCGGGTTCTTATTAAAATTCTGTGTCTCCTCATATCAGAAATGGTCTCCTCATCCGTCTCTCTCTGTGGCCTTTGTTCCTTTATGAGACCACTTTCTATTCCCTCCTGCCTGGCTGTCTTGAAATTCCGCTCCATTTTCTCCACCACACTCAACCTTTGTCTGCTGTGGTTCTAGACCAATTTTTGCTTTTTCAAAGAATTAGAATCTTAAACGATCTGCTGTGCCCAAACAGGCATTACCGATGACCCTTGATCAACATGGGCTTGAACCGCACAGGTCCACTTACACGTGGATTGTTTGAGATAAATACAGTACAGAACTGTGAATGTGTTTTCTCTGCCTTAGGATTTTCTTAACATTTCCTTTTCTCCAGCTTGCTTTATGGTAAGAATACAGTCTGTGCCATATGTAACACATAAAATAGGTGTCAATCGACTGTTTATGTTATTGGTAAGGCTTCCAGTCAATGATGGGCTATTAGTAGTCAAGTTTTGGGGGAGTCAAAAGTTACATGTGGAGTTTTGACTTCACAGGGGTCGGTGCCTTGACCCCCATGTTGTTCAAAGGTCAAGCATATTTGTTTATAAAGACTCACTCAGTCTACCCCATAGCCATCCCCCCAACCCCAGCCTAGGGGAACTAGCGTGAGTCATGCCTTCACCGTCCATTCCACGTGTGATTATTGAGTGCTTGCTACACACAGGCACTGGGTATAAATGTACTTCTTCAAACCCATGAAGATTTCCAAATATGCCACATCTCTCTTGAGCTATGCATTATATTATTTGGCCACTAAAGTGGCTGGGGAGTTCAAAATCAGAGCTTATTTAAGCCTCTCCTCTTGGTTCCCAGAGGTGACCGTCTTCCTATAATAACATTTCCATGTGTACTTTTTCTGATAAGGGCTGACTCCAGCACTTGGGAATAGGATGTGGGGTTAATTCGTGTGGTATTGTCTTGGGCCAAGTACCATGGGCCTCCTTTCCTTTCCCGTCTATGTACAGCTTGGGCAACACTCACTCTCGCTTCTGCAAAGCCTGACGTGGCGGGTGGGGGGTTACTCCTGGAGAGAGTGTTTCCTATAAGGTGCCATTTATGATTTCTAGATCACAGACATCACTCTGGTTGAAATGTGACTGAGGCTTTGCATTTCACACAAACGTCTGTCCTTTGACAGGGAAGCCATTCAGTCCTCTCCTTGCATGGCCCATGTGATTCCCAGCCTGAACTCCCAGCAATGTTTTCAGATTCCTAGATTTTAAAAGCCATAAATTAGCAAATCATCAACATATCACCAGGAAGGATCATCTGGTAGCCATTCTAGTCAGAAGGAAACACAGGCCCCAATAACTGATCTTCACAAAGATAGGAAGAACTGTAGACAGACAGATACAGTAAATAGGAAGACAAACAGATAATTCAAGTTGACAGACCATCTTGGACTGATTAGACATTCTGCTTTGATTAACATTAAACTTTTGGGGGAGGAAAAAAGAATTGAGATTGCCCTAATACTTTGGAAAAATGACCCCTTTACTACTTCTGAAATTCAGAACCGAGGGGCAGATACCGAAAGCAAGTGTCATTAGATGCTGTACTGTATAATGTAACATGCTAGGTATTCCTTTCTGATGAGAGGGGTCTTGGTGGGTGTGGATGTGGGCGCTTCTTTCTTTGCATCTGCTTTGGATTCTTGTAAGCCACATCTTCAGCCCCTTTCAAACTTGAAGCTCTATTTAAAGAGACTTGGATGCATATTAAATCAATTTCCTGATAATACCTAATGGAGTGAAGGCTTGCCCCACCCTCCCCCCTCCACTTTCTTGCTGTCTCTCTTCCTTTCCACACACTTTTCAAAATGTTCCAGCTATTGTTCTGAAAACAAGAATAGAAATGTAGGTGGGAGATGAACTGTGTACCTAAAAAAAAAAAAAAAAAAAAAAGTCATATTCAAACCTAGACTTTTGCTCTCAGATAGTCTTTCCTCCATAAAAAAAAAAAGAAAGAAAGAATTTTGAATATGACTTTTCTAATTATAATCCCTAGAGAATCTTTCTGCTCAGCCTCATGTTTGATTGGGTGAATCCTCCCTGGGTAGTTTCCAAATCTAAACAACAAACACCACCATCCGAGAGTAAGTTTCACCGTGTTTTCTGTCTTCCTGGTATGTCATTTCTTGTGTTGGAAGCCTTTCCAGAGCCACACAAAGTGGTTCCTAGTAGACTTGGGTGTGGCCCACTGCTGCTGCCATCATACACTGAAAATAAACCAGGAAACTCTCTAGCTGTCCAAGCCCAGTGTCTCCTTCTAGTAAACTTACAGGCTGTTGTAATGTGAAACTCATGAAAACCTGATTCTGTGTCTCTCAGGGTTTGGGCTCCCACATCTAGTACAAGTGTTGCATGACAATGATCTGTTCCCACCCCGGAACCATGGGGACTGCTCCAGATATGGTACCAGTTGTCAGTAAAAGCAATCTCATCCCCCCTTCCTATCCCTTCTTAACTAGGGGACATAGAGGCAGTTCGGAGGTAGATTCATGCCCGTCTCTGGCGAGGCTTTGCAACCTTAGCCACTGAACTCAAAGGCAAATGCTGGCTAGGATATAGAACAGATTTAGGAAAGTTGCCATCCCAGCATGTTTGCTCAGCTAACAAGTATGTGACCCCCTGCCATGTTCCAGTCACTGCGCTAAGTGCTGTGGCTAAAGAATGAGCAAGAAAATGTGGTTCTTGCTCTCCTGGAGCTTACCTGAGACTTTGACCAATCAGAACCATCCAAGGAACAAGTGGTAGCTAAATAGAGGCTTGATTATGTAGGGAATCATCCCAGTGAAATGCTCTTTGGCAGGAATTTTGTTCAATAAAATCATAAAGACTGCAAACATTTCAGAGGGAATGCTTCCAAAAGCATTGGATAATTCATATTGTTAAAATGTACCCTTTGGAGCAGTTTTGGGCAAAGGTAATAGCGGGGTGACTTGTGCACCTAAAAACCTATGGTTTTAATGATGGGCCCAGTAAAAGAGGGATATGGAGAGACTTGGGAAGGTGGGGGAGCTGCTGACGCTACCCTGAGTGCCCCTGTGGTGTATTATGTCTCAGCCGACCCTGACACCTGTGAACTCCTCCCAGTTCTTACCTGTGTAACAGATGCTGGAGGCCAGTTGAGGCCTTTGCAAGTGTGCTGGATCTACTCAGAGGGGATTGGATAGCTAGCAGCATATGCTAGCAGGGACAACACCCTTGGGTGTGGCTGGGGAACAAGGCCAGGATGTGTCAACTTGATTGTCATTATGGGAAGGTAGTCCCAACAACATATGCTCTAGGGCCATGATGCATGATTTACCCGGAGTGTTAGCAGGGAGGTGGGGCTCGCTTTGCACATCAAAGCTAACAGACCTCCCCTTTACCAGGGCAAAAGTAAGAGCCATTTCTGTGCTTGGACTCATTATCCCCCCATTCCGCCTTCATCCCCGAAGGGTATGGTTGACCTTGGCCTTAGTCTTCTCTTCTCTTGGTGCCTCTTATTCAGAAGCAGCATTACCAAGTAGAGACAGGCAAATCTACTTTGATCTGCATAGAGGAAAGTGCTATTCAGTGCCCTGATTTCTCTTAAGATTGGAAGAACCAGGTCAAAGGAAGATTGACTTGCTTGAAAATGGCCAAAGGCTACCAAGTCTGCAGTAAAGGGATGAATAAAATGTGGAAGGGCAAGGGTATTGGGGAGAGACACAGTGTAATTTGTGAGAGTCAGGCAGTTATGGAATTGCTTACTTAAGATCGGTGTATAATTCCTCTTGGGGGAAGGAAGGAAAGAAGGATGGGGAGAGAAAGAAACCCAAACAATACCAGCATACTGGGTTGTTGTGAAAATTAAGTGAGAAATTAAGGTTAAGGTAAACAACTCTTCCAGTTAGGGGCTCTTTGATTATAGGCAACAGAAACTGGTTCTTGCTAACTTAAGCAAGAGAGGAATTTTTTTAGAAGGTTAGAGTACCTTATAGAATTCAGAGAAAAATTGAAGAGCAAGATCCCAGAAAGGACAGAGTTGAGCTAGGCAAGCAGCTCTGGGACCCAGCAAGCAGAAACTCAGGGATAGTCATTATAGGGCTTTGCACAAGGATGGATCCCACTGTGAACTTAGTGTCACTCCATTCAAGGCTGAGAAAGAAGTATTGATTGGCCTAGTTCGGGCAGGGAAACTTGATTAAAGGTCCCAACACTATATCTCATTGGGGATGACTGGTTCCCCAAATTAAAAATGAGGTGCCATTGACAGAAGAGAGGGTGTGGGCTGCACATGTCAGTACAGCCAATGCCTCCTGAGGTTCTCAGAATTTATTTTCAAGATGTGGACTGAGGCTTCCTTTAGGCAGCAAGCTACAAAAGATATTTGATCATTCCTTGGGCATGGTCTAATTATGGAGATGTAATTGTGATCTAGGATGGTGGAGGTGTAGATATAGACCCCTCTGGCGTTGTTTAGGTCCTGACCATCTGCATATGATCAGATGCACCTACTTTGTGCAGAAAGTTCTGTTCTGGTCAGGACATCTCAGTATTCACTGTTGGCATTCCCAATAGTCTGTCCTGTGACCTTGCGGCTCTGTTTTACAGAGGTGCCTTTGCTGCACTGTTGGGATCTATTTGCTCAGCCTTCTGCCCCTTTTTTAGGGAAACTGCAAAGCAGCCTGTGTCTTCCAGAATAGCTCTATTGACAGCTGGATAAGATGATTACTTTATTCTCTTCCTCACTAGGAGGGAGAAGGCATTTCCTTTCTTTGTAATTAGCAAAGTACTAGCTGTGGCCCTGGGTAGAAAGTCTTATCTCCAAACCTCCTTGGGCTTTTTGTTTGCTTGTTTTGTTTTTCATTTGTTCTAACCAGAAATGGCTAAAGCCAGCGTTTGGGATTATGGCCTCAAAACACACTCACAGTTGTTTTGATTTCATTTTTGCCCTCCTTACATGTACTGTTCTCTCACAAACTCGAAACAGATCTGGGGTAGCAGAATCAGCCAATGATCTGACAATCTTGCCGTTAACTAATGGTTATGTTTCTTCTACACTTACAATGGCATCAGGTGTCCAAGACAAGCACACCTTACCAACCAGTCCATTGGTCAGTAGATAGTTCTGGAAAGTCTAGCAAGCTTTGGAGGTCCTGAGCCAGGTCCCTAGGTGGAATGGAAGTGATGGGTCCCTAGGTGGAATGGAAGTGATGGGTTTTGGAGTGATGGGGGTTTGGAGCTGATGGCCAGGAAAGAATTCTTGAGACATCTTTGGTGCAAAAAAGTTGATTTTATTAAAGCATGGGGACAGGACCTGTGTGCAGAAAGAGTTGCACTGGGCTTGTGAGGAGTGACTGGTTATATATACTATGGAGTTGGGGGAGGTGAAGTCAAGAGGAAGTTTCTTAAAGGGATTTCCATATGCTAAAACTCACAGATTACTGAGTGCCTAGTTTTGTCAAACTAAGGTAAGTTTTTTTTTTTGTTTTCCCTCTAGCAAAACATCATTAAGATAGTAGGAGTTCCTGGAGATTGGGCTATTGATAAGATTGCCCCTTTCTGGTAATTTTACTAAGATATTTGTAAACTGATAGAGACTCTGTCAATGTAACCATTTGTTTTCTGCCCTTTCCTTTGTTCTTGGGCACGCAGAAGTGCCTAAGGAATATCACACATATCCCACCTGGGTGGGGGGGCCATGCAGGGTGTCGGGTGGCTTGCCTTATGCTCCCTCATCAGAAGGATGGGACCTGCACAGTCTGGAGCTAGCTTTTGTTGGCCATAGGTGAACTGCCCTGCATGGACGTCAGTTCCTTTGGGACTGGCTGTCAGTACAGGAGGAAGTGGGAAGGCAGGAGTTGGATTAGTCTCCTTCCTTTTAGGCAGTGGGGTCCTGCACTTCACAGGAAAACCTGGTTAACAGTCATCCTGAAGGACATGATCCAAAGTAGGGGAAGCTGTGGGACAAAGCAGTCACAGAAAGCACCACCAGGTGATACAGAAGGTCAAGCCCAGAATCTGCCCAGACCTTAGCTTGTGTGAGAGTCTTGGAGAGATAGTTCTGTGGACACTGAATGGTTCAAATTCAACCTTGGAGGGATAACTTTAAATTTTAGTACTGACCACTGTGTGCTTTGGGTTGTGGGGTCTCTTGCTGCCCCCAGCCTGCTTTCTATGTGATAAAATGCTGCTGAATTTCCCTGACAAGTCCTTCTTAAAATTCATTCCCACCAAGCCAGTGGCTACCATTGGGGTGTGGGCGGGGGGCAGGGGGAGGTTGGGGGAGGTTGGATGGAAAGAGCATGATTAGAAGTCTCAGCAGAAAGACAGAAGAGATTCTAGCATATGTATTTGATATAAATATTATAGTTTTACAGAGACATCTAGATCAATATATGCCACATTTCATCTACCTCTCTGACAAAGTGAGCACAATGTATTCAGGGAAAGCTGTATAGGATTTTCAATTTACTCTGTGTGATTTATTGTGACAGGATAGCTATGGGTTTTTTAAGTTCTTTATACTTGTTCCAGTAAAAATGGATATAGTATCTTTAAAAATAAACAGCCCAGAGCTGTGCATTTTACATTGTCTTCCTAGAATGAGGCTGTGCTAAAGAGCGATGTGAGACCTCCCTGCCCCCAGGGGGGACCTGATGCAGGCAGATTTGCCTCAGTCCTTGCTCTTTAGCTGTTTTGAGGGGGGGGGGTGGTGTGGAGGGTGAACAGGGAACTGAATTAGGAAGTACTGCCGACGTCTAGACAAGATGTGATGGTGGCCTGGACTAGAAGGGCAGAGAGCTAGAACTCTGTGGGGGGATCCATCGGTGTCGGTGGGAACAGCCCAGTCAGTCTGGGCTCCTTCATTTTGTAGTGACTGGCCCCAGTCTCCTGACTCCCAGCCCAGCGGCATCAGCCCTCCCTCTATCTAGAAGGCACCAAACCAACGGGGTAGGGCTGCTCATGCTCTGCCATTCACCTTGTACTGAATCTCTGGGCCTCAGTTTCCACATCCAAATAGCAGGTACTAGACTAAACATTCACCAGGGGCTATTCTCATACTAAGATAAACATGAGACTGTGGAGTGGAGCCCATTACTTTTCAGGCTCTAAGAAACACTACCTGAATCTTAAAAATGTGTAGATTTTAGTTTTCATTAGCTAACCTCAGCCTCAGTGAGTCTCTGGAGGCCTCATTCACTGGAGCCTTGAAGAGTTTGGGGGCTCCCTCGGCATCCTCCTCTTATGCCTCCTGCCCTTGGTCACCTCCCCTAAGTTGTCCGTTCTGAAAAGCCGCAGTGGAACTAAGCTCAGAAACAGGTTCCAACTCAACTGGGGCATCCTGGCTTCCCTTGGACATCTCCAAGAAGGATAGGAGAGTGATTGAGGAGAATGTGTGGGATTGCATTCTGGAGGCAGAGATGCTTAATGATGAGAGAGGCATACTCATGGTTGTTTAGTGAAGATATACCCATTTAACAAGCAATTGGCAATTTTCTGGTGAGCCCTGATAGAGTTTGTAATAGTCAAGCATTATTCT
This sequence comes from Panthera tigris, assembly GCF_018350195.1. Taxonomy (NCBI): domain Eukaryota; kingdom Metazoa; phylum Chordata; class Mammalia; order Carnivora; family Felidae; genus Panthera; species Panthera tigris. The sequence continues at coordinate 36,598,564 of NC_056670.1, read as the reverse complement.
TAAGGTTGTCATACTCATCCACTTCATCCACTGATGCCACACTTGCTCATGACACATCAGTCCAGCCTGTGTTTATGGAGCCCTGCCCCCAAACCAGGCCTGTTTGCTTATACTGGATGAGTAACTCTTTTCCACTGAATGCCATCTGCTACTATTTTGGCATTTAAGATGCTTCTTCATGCATCTGAGAGGAATCTTTTGATCCAGCCATTAACATTAGTTTATCCCAAGAAAGATTTGTTTACAGAACTTGACAAAGTTTTAAAAACCCAAAAGTCCTATCCGATCAGAAATCGTTATTGATTTAAGCTTGTTGGCCATCTTCACAAACCATGCGGCCAGGCCCTGTAAATATCAGTCATTAAGACTGATAAGATTGACATTAAGATAGACTAATCAGTAGTCTGAAGAAGTTCAAATCACATTGGGAACAGCATTAGTTACCTTCATAGTGTAACTTTCCTAAATATTCTCCACTGTACATGGATCATTTAGGTTTTCCGTATCTTCAGGATCCTTGGACTGGAGAGGCGGTCCTGGGCCGGACATAGCATACAATGTTTAAAATGGATATTTGCATCACTTTGCCATCCCTTGACTGACCAAATTGTGTGGCTTAAGTTTAAAAACTTGATTTAGAGTTTCTGCCTTCACTCACAGTATCTAGTGATGCTGCAATACTGTGATGTTTTTAAAAAGAAAAATTTTTTTAATGTTTATTTATTTTTGAGTGAGAGAGAGAGCTCGAGTAGGGTAGGGGTAGAGAGAGGGAGATACAGAATCGAAAGCAGGCTCCAGGATCCAGGCTCTGAGCGATAGCACAGAGCCTGATGTGGTGCTTGAACCCTTGAACCATGAGATCATGACCTGAACTGAAGCTGGACGCTTCACTGACTGAGCCACTCAGGTGCCCCAACACTGTGACGTCCTAAGTGAGAATGATCTTCGTCCATCTCGGTCCCCGGCTAAGTCTCTCTCCTGGTCCAGTGAGGACCCCTCCATCATCCCCTCCACTGTGTGATGAGGAGGGCATCCTGCTGGCCCAGCTCTGCCTGCCATAAAGAGCGGAACCTGGAATACTCCATCCTCTGCTCTCTGCCCTCTATCACCTTCATCTGAACAAGCATTAGAGTCGGGGACCTGGGTCACATCCTGGGCAAGTCACTTTCTTGCTGTGGGATGTCAGGCATGCGGCTTAAGGAAATTGAGGTTAAGAGAGGTTATCTGCAATGATATAGGTTGTAGGAACATAGGGTTGTTTAGGATTAGGTGAGATTCCAGGGGCCGTAGAGCACTTTACATCTGTTACCTACTGATTTATAGATATCACATGAATCCCACCATTTAATAATGCTTACAATGGCCCAGGCCCTTTACTAGGCTCTTCGCATGTATTATCTATTTAAATAAATCCTCAAGATAACCTCATGAATCAGGAACTAGCACCAGCCCCTCAGAGACTCTGACTTTATAGTTGTAAAATGCAGAATTGGTATCTTGCCCAAGACTATTCAGTTATTTAGTGTCTGAGCTGAGCTAACACGGGGCTATCAAAGTACAAATCTCACATGGTAGATTTGTAGGTGTCATGGAATCTGGCAGAGACAGTTTTGGATGAGGGTCTCTTTGGCATTCTTCAAATCATGCACCATGAACAACCATCACTCTGTGTACAAGGAGGACACACCCTGCTCTCAGTCTTGAATATTTTCAATTATATTTTCAATCATGGAGGACATAAGAAATTCTGCTTCTCTTCTCCCTGAAATAACATCCTTCCCCAAACTACTGTCCCTGGAATCTTCGAAAGTCTTGCAAATGTTTCTGGAAAATAAATTTCCCTTTTTGCCATCCATCCCTTGTACTCCTGCAGGCCCCTGGTGCTTCCTCAGACGTAGGCTGGTGAGAGCAGATCTTCTAATGCAGATGCTGAGTTAGAGAGGCGACCTCTCCCCATCCATCAACTCTAACTGCATTCAAACATGTTCAATATGTGGGCTTCTTGATAACTTCCACTGTATGGAAAACAAAATGGAGGGAAATGATTATTGGCACAAAAGGAGGAAGTCATAAATCTTCAAATCAGATATAGGACAGATTGGAACAATATGGGTCCTCCAAGGTTGCCATGATAATGTACCTAATAACTCTCCTTGGGCAAAAAGGCAATCTGCTTTCAATCAATCTCGCTTTTTCTGAGCAAAAATACCAATTATGTTGAAGGAAGATTTTTTTTCTTCCTTTTTGATAAAGGCTGCTCTCCACCCCAGAAATCATGCTGTAGCTAAAAGATATATATTCTCAATTGTCTAGAATGGTATTGGACAGCTAGCATCAAATGAGAAAAGTCAATCCTTTTTTTCTCCCCTCTCCTGCCTGCATTTGTCTACTTCTTAAGAGAAGTGAAAGCTAATTAAAGGCTTAAGGGATAATATTGATTGCATTGGAATATATTTTATATGTACCCAGCACATTTTCAACTGAGAGAACCCTGACTCTTTCTAAGGCTGAATAAATCAGCTGGCAGGGCCTTTGATTCAAGGGTGAGAGGGTGAACTCATCTCCTTCCCTTCCACTTCTTGCACATCTGTCCTAGAGATGAATGATTTCAGAAGAGGGAGAGGCAATGCTGGCCGATGTTCATTCAGGCCTTTGCGTACAGGATGGGAAGGATGGATGTTCAGGCATTTACCCAGACCTATCATTGATTTGAGTCCAGCTTTAAATAATCACCAGGCTTCTACTGGTATAGAACTTTGAGCTTTGCAATGCCTGAGGCAGGAAGCTAGCTGGATGGTATTAGCCTCTCAGCTCCCTCATCTATTGAACGGGGATAAGGAGCTTGCCCAGGATCACACACGTCTTTGGGGGCAGAGCAGGGAATCCCATCTGGCTTATTTTCGCATCCAGGTGAGAGGAAGGGCCCAACCCAGAACTGTCCTGTGGAGGCGCCCGTACATTGGATTCATGCTGGGCTTATTCTCAATCATAGACGTCTGTAGGCAGAAAGCATTAGAATTGCCCCATGCAGCCCCACATGTCAGATCAGGAGGGAGGTCCTATTTCTCTCTCACTTTCTGAACATACTTGGCAAATTCAAAATCAGAGATCTTATGCAAAACATGCAAATTCATTTGCAGCCTGTTTTGTCCATATAAATGCACGTGTCACAAGAAATATTTTAAGATATGACATGATAAAAACGTATATAACCCGAGTGTTCTGTTTACGTCCTATAGTCTCACACGCTGTGTATTTCAGGAGGGAGTTAGTCATGTGGGTTTGGGGCATTTGGAATGGGTGGCCAAGGGACCTCCCTGTACCTGGCTGGCACTTGCTAGAGAATAAAGTGATCATGCTGGGATGTCTCTTCTGAGGCAGCCACTGACAATCTTTCCTCCCTGCGATGGCCTCCGCTTGCCCGGCCACTAAGTGCAGCACCGTAACAATAACAGTCCATAATGGTGATATTATTAACTGCATTGTGCATATTATTGATTTACTCTTTGTTCTGCATCATTATCCTTTCACCAATGAGTTTACTGCCTTATTCTCACATACTTAGTCAAGCACCAAATTACAACGAAAGGGCAGGCTCTTGTAATGGCATCTAATGGAACATTGCATAAGTGATCATCACTTCCTCCCATTATGCGCTGCCTCCAGCCAATGAGCTTTCTGCCTTATTGGAATGTGCACAGAGCAATTATGAGGTGCAAGGGACCTAGCCATTCTAAATTTTTTCCCACGAAATTACCATGCTTCGATGTTCACCACCTACCCATGCCTCAGAGCCCAGCCAGGGATTCAGCCTCTGTCGCTAGCAGCCTGAGAGGCACAGGGACCTGGGCTGAGCCCCTTGCTACAGTCTTCTTATTAGAAGCCAGCAGGTTTCATCTCCACAGTGAGGCCCCTGCTTTGGGTCATGGGGCTAACTCGTGCACCGAAGTGCTTATTCCTGATTGAGCATTGGATAGCAAATGTAAGTGGCCATGGTACAGCCAGGTTGGTTCAGATTCATCAGATTGGTCTGGGAGCCCAAAGATATTGGGGGGACTGTTGTCCCGGCAGTTCTGGAAAAGAGGCTTATCTCCTCAGGGGGAGCCACCATCTCCAGAAACAGAAGTCCACACCTCCCTGGATCAAGGCAAACAGTTCCAGCCTCATCCCTTTCTAGCTTCTCCCCATCTTGAAGTAAATTCCTTCAGCTCTCATGGAAATCCCAGGCACCCTGAGGAGGTAGCTATCTGAGGATGGACAGCCTGCTGCTGATCTCCGATTCCATAGGCGTCCCATCCCCATTTAGCCCTGAGTAATGCTCACTTACTGTAAAGTGTTACATGCCCCCATTGTCGGAGGAGTTATGGCGGAAAAATGCAAAATTTCCTTTTTACTGCTTATGGCCAGCAGAGCCCATAACGTGTCAAGCCGCACATTAGCCACCCTGATAAAAGTCCGCTTTCTTACACACAAAATCATCGTTTCAGCAAGATTTGTTATCTCATTACCTGATAAGCTCTATGTCATAAACCAAGACCCATTCGGTAAATCTCTCAGGAGGACGCTTTGTGGGCAGAAAGGGAAAGATCTGAATCTGCAAGGGACTTGATAATGCAGCATTTAAGCGCACGCATAATGTCACTTATTGTTAAAGGCATAAAACCACTTGGCCAAACGGTTGGGCTTTTAATAGGATTTTGTGCAGCATCAGGTGAGAAGCCATATGCCTTTTCTGTCTGGAGTCTCTGAACACCTGCCAGCACCGCTGCTTTGCCTCACAGCCCTCTGGGGATGGGAGCTGGGCTTTAATTGAGGCCTCGGGAGGAGAAGAATGCTTCCCCGCAGCTGTGCGCTTCCTCTGTCTTGCCTGGGGTGGGTGCTGGGTCCTCGCTGGGTTGGCCCCATCTAACTGGCTTCTCCTGTTCAGGCACATTGTGGTCTGTGGACACATCACTCTGGAGAGTGTTTCCAACTTCCTGAAGGACTTCCTGCACAAGGACCGGGATGATGTCAACGTGGAGATTGTCTTTCTTCACAAGTAAGGGGCCCCTGCTGTTTCAAGACCCTCCACTCAACCAGGCTTCCTGAGGAGGGCTCACTGAATATCTGTGGAGTGGTGGTATGGGGGCAGTGTTGGAGGGTAGTGCAGAGTTGAATCAGCCATGTGGCCTCCTTAAAGAGGACAATCTGGAACCAATGGAAAGGGAACATTAGTTCAGTGGTGAGAACACCACCTGCCTCTGTGGAGCAACTCTGGCAAATAACAGTGAAGTTCATTATGGGTCAAATACGTCATTACCGTCCCATCAGCTGTCTGAATCTATTTGATCCAGGTGTGTCCACAGTGTCTGGTGTGGAAGATTAGCTGTCTCGTGTGGATTCTTTACAAGTGCAGGAGGGACACAGTGGCCAGGAAAGACACAGACATAAGAGGAAGCAGGGTATAATGTAATGGAAACAGTTGCAACAATAATTCCCGTTTCTAGAAACCTCCGCTGTAGGACACTGTGCTACTCCCCGTGCATAAGTTCTCTTCTTTAATCAACACAGGGAGTAAAAGTACATGCTGTGAATTCAAGAGTGCTCCATGTGAATCTTGACTCAATCAGTTACTCGCTGAATAAGTTACTTAACCTCCCTGGGCCTCAGTTTTTACATTCAGTAGATAAGGAGATCACAATGGTTTTGGTCTCCTTTCTTGGGCTGTAGAGAGAATGAAAAGAAGTAAGCCATGTCAAGAATGAATCAGGCACACAGCAAGCGTTCAATAAATGTTAGCTAGTATTACGAAAGATAAAATATATTTGGCAAGATAAGCAACATAGAAGCAACATAGAAGGTTTGTTTTGCATGTTTGTTGTGCAGTGGAAGAAAGGAAGAGATCTCCTTCTGCTCAATGTTGTTGGGGTTTTAAGCTTCATCTGACCCCCATTTAGGTAAAAGGTAGTCAGCCACAGGGATAGAGAGTTCTGGGACTCGGGCATGTTGATGTGAGTGGCACTGTTTTCTTTTCTGATGGAAATGGGCCATCATAGAGTCAGCACTAGCCCCAATTTACCAAGAGACAAAGCTCATGTGTGGTGCTAGCTCCATAGGGGGTTGACACCCCACAACTCAATCCTGCTCTGAGATCCCACAGAAGTTGACTTTCCTATAAGCTTCTGTTCTGTGCGTCTCCTTCCTTTTGACAGTTGTTCACAGAATACCAAACTGGCTGCCATGTTTGAGCACACCAGCATTTTTTTCTTCTCAGCACTGAATTCTCCAAGTTCTGAAAAGACCGGCCAGGCTATGAACACAGGAGCAGAACTCATAGATCAATTCAGTGCTTTAGCCTCTCATTACCAGCTGAGGGGCCCATCCTCTGCTGAGCACTATGGAAGGTTCAAGAGAAGTACAGTGTGTAGGTCCTGCCCTCATTGGGCATTTCAAGATGAGCATGTGTGCAACAGCTAGAGCTCAACATCCATGCTATATTCACTGACTGAGGTCAGTTTAGTCAAATGGCAGAATCACATGGGGCATTTGCATCAGGGAGAGACCACCACTTCTTACATGACCAGGCAGACTTTCTGAGAGGGGCCAGACCAGTAATGGATCTCGAAGACTGGTTGGATTTGCACAGGCACCTGTTTCTCATCCACTACTTGAGTCTGAACCAACAAGCTGGCTGCTAATGCCTCACTTGCTGGGATTCACCTCCACGTCCCCAGCATCTGTCAGCGTCAGCTTTGTCGTAGACAGCCCAGTTAATTAACCTCTTGAAACTTTGGGTTAATAACATCCCTTCCTCTAGGGTTGTTTTGAGGTTTAAATGAGTTAATACTTGTCAAGTGCTTAGAATGGTATCTGCCACATAGTAAATGCTCAAAAACATGAACAACTCTTACTAAGTACTTAATGAATGTTAGGCAAGCATTGACCAACACAAGTCTTGGTACCTAGAAGGTTCAAACGAAATATCATCTGCCATCTAGCATAGTACTTTATAGAGAACAGATATTTTTCATCTTTGCAGAAGTAATAAATGAATGAATAGGTCAATCCGTGCTTTAGTCCTTGTCCTCCAATGGGAAAGGTATCTGTATGGCTCACACTAAGAATGACGAATAGCGTACACGTGTATGAACCAAGAACAGTACCAAGAGTAAATTCACTCTGTCTGTGGCTGCTCAGAGGTGACATGTTTTGATCCAGGCCCCAGGAGATGAGAAGTCCATAGGGCTGAGAAGCAAGGAAGAGGCTTTGAGGGAGGGAAGAGCAGTAGGCTCTGCCAGGGGCACCTTTGACTAATCTCTGAGGTCACAGCTCGGTCTCTCTATTCGTAGAATAGCGATTCCATTCATAACAAAATGAAAGACATTTTGCCCCATAGGCCTCAGACTCTGTGAAGATTGTGAATGGCTTCATTTTACCTTGGTACTGGTTTGAGTTTTCAGTGGGCTGGGGTTTTACTCCTCTTGAGTGTGACCCTTTCATTTCTGCAGGAAAGGGGGCTACTTTGAAAGTGAAAGCCTTTTCCTAGGGCTTTGTTTTTGGAAGTCAGAGAGAAAGGAGGCCACGGAGGCAGAAATACCCAAGTCTGTTATATTAATGGCTGTTTCTTCTCTCCCTGCCAGCATTTCCCCTAACCTGGAGCTAGAAGCTCTGTTCAAACGACATTTTACTCAGGTGGAATTTTATCAGGGTTCAGTCCTCAATCCACATGATCTTGCAAGAGTCAAGGTAAGAAGGAAGAGGTGACTTCTGCTTTTACTCCATCTGAGAGGGGGACTGACTCTGTGGTGAGGGCATATGCCTCCCAGGATGACCAAGAGTCACCCCCATTCCCCTGATGCCATAAGTCAGTATGCCACCAGCCTTGACATCACCCTTCCACTGGCCCCAGGGCTTTATTCTCTGGCACCTGCCTTCTTTCACTTGAAATAGTCGTAAAATTAGTTCCCTCAATATCCACACTCCTCAAGGAAGCAGACTAGTTGTATGGACTCAGTAGACTCATACACAACATCATAATAAAGTAATTCCCATGTGAAATACTGAAATTAGACTCAATGTAGCTCTGAAATCTATTATTTACATTAGAGAGGAACATGAAGTGTAAAGTATAAATAAAATGTGAACAGGCCATAAAACATTTTGAGCTTCCTTTTTTTTGGCCCCCACTAAAGACTAAAAGTGAAAAACTAACCATGCAGATATCTGATATCACTTAGTGATAGGCTAATCTTTCATTCCCAAATCTGCTAAGTTAGAATCTTCTTATAAAGCAGACCTGAGGTTTATAAAGGAAAGGGCTATAGCAAAGTGACATCTGGTACTTTGCTCATTTTGTATTGGTTTTGTGAGCACATTCGATATTTGCATGGCAGTGGGTATAGATTAATATTGTGAATCCACTGACATCTAAATGCTCACTGTGGTTCCAACATAATTTAGTAAATCATGTAATTGGCAAACATGAATAAGCCAGAAGGATTTGGGTAAATTCTTTGGGTTATTAAAGAAAACTAGAGACAATTTGTGACATACCATGGAGGAAACCGTGGCCCCCCACCAAATGCAGGGATGGTCTGTTAAGTACAACAAACCAGGGAGGACGGATTGCAGACCTGGGCCAGCACGAGAATTCTTATGCTTATAGAGTCCAGTTAATCTTAATATTATCCAGACAGGATCCAAGTTATGACTTAATGTGAAATCTAATGAGAACTTGGAGAAAATAGTTACTGTTCAAGGACCTAATTTAGATGCAAGCAATTATTAGCATAACTCATCATTCCCTCAAAGGAATCAATCTTTTTTTGGCTCATGTTTAGATAAGTCGGTAGGTTTTGAGGTCATCTGGAACACATCATTTCATACACATGGATGTGTTGTCTTTTGAGTATCTGAATGCTAATTCAGTACTAAACGATACCGAGCTGTTATCTGATTTAGGGCTCTTACTGCCTTCTATGCCACAGTTAAGATGTGAACAAGATCAGATGAAGGACTTTGGAGTCTCAATTTCTGAATCCCCGACTACTCGGTTAACTTGGTAACCTGAGAGGAGGGGTTTAGTCTGCCTAATGCCATTTCCCGACTGGAAAAATTAGGATGATGGTGTAGATCCGTTGGTTGGGAAAGGAGGCAGGGAGGGGGACTGAAAGCCTTAATTAATTGTTATGTGAAGAAATCTGGAAAGATTATACCTAAGTGACTGTGCAAAATGAAAAGTATAATTACCAAGGTACATGTCGTACCCTCTAATGGCAACAAGATGAAATGTTTATACCATAATAAGAATTTGCAGCCTATACTTTTGACAAAAAAAAGATAATCTCCCAGGATTATTTTTTTTTCTTTCCTTGGAAACTACCAGGTTCCCCAAAAGCTGTCAACAGAGAAAGATTGCAAACCAAGCATGGCTATTTATATGTTTGTGTTCTGTGATCTTCCTTTTGGTGTCTTAGATAGAGTCAGCAGATGCGTGCCTAATCCTTGCCAATAAGTACTGCGCTGACCCTGATGCTGAAGACGCCTCCAACATCATGAGGTAACGCCGGGGAGGCCAGGGAAGGCTCTGGGCTTGGCACTCTGCAGCCCATTGGCTGCACTTTGGGGTTCTCTGCAGCGCACCATCTCTGTGGGACCTTCTTTCCCCCATAAGACACCCTACACCTTGCCACAAGCATAGGTGTGGGGGGAGCTGAGCCACTGGTGGCTGTGGAGGGCGATGACACAAGACAAGCTTGTCCTTGGTGAATGGGAGCCCTGGGGCTCACAACTGGTTTTGGGATTGAAGTATTTCGGACAGGACTGGGAAAGGAAAGATAGATTTAGATGGGTGCAGGCCTGAAGTAGGGTACCATGTTCCCTAAGGGAGAGTGGACCTGGGATGTCTTAACTGTGGGTGATTTTGTCCCTCAGAGGAAATTTAGAAGTATCTGGAGATGTTCTTGGTTGTCATAACTAGGGGATGCTGCTCACATCAAGGGGGCGGGTAGAGGCCAGGGATGCTGTTCAACATCCTACAGTGCACAAGACAGTTACCCACAGCAGAGAAGTATCTGGCCCAAAATGTCTAGTGCCAAGCTTGAGAAGCTCCATGTTAGAGCTTTTCGAGCTTGTCTGTAGCATGTTGATTAATAGCCCCACAAAGAGGAGTTTGTCGACTGATGAGCTTTTGTTTCAACCAGTTTTCCAAAATGAAATCGTGTCTTTACTGAGAGCCTTCTCAGTGCTTTTAACACTAATATGAATTTCTAAGAGAATGTTCTACAGAGAACATATCAAACGTATTTAACTCCAATGCCCCCTTTCTTACAGAACACCTTTGGGTGGGTGTGGGCACACTCTGGAAAACATGGCTCAGTGCCCTCCCTGTGAATGGGCGAGGCCCATAGAAGGCCCTTCCCTGCCGACTCCCCACTCCTTATTCTTTTTGCATTTCAGAAGCACACTGTTCTGTGACAACAAAATGATGGACGAGTTAAGATATTTGGCGCCAGAGAGTTAAAGCCCCTTAGGATTCTTCTCCCCTCCCGTGCACATTGCAGAGTAAAGAGAACTGGGAGGGAATCATAAAGAGACACTTCCGGAGAAGAGACCAAAGAGAAGACATCTCACTCCCACTACATTCCCAAGAACACTTGCCTAATTGTGGGCAGCCGTCCTTTGGTCCAGACAGACCGCCCTCTCCCCACATCCTGGTTTGCCACCATGTCCTGCGAATTTACCTGGGGTGAGGGCTTAGGGAGCTGCTTCCTCACCAGGCTCCCATTGCCCTTCCTTCGTTTCTCATCAGTGGCCCCCAAGTGACATGAGCTCTCCCATCACTGAGTTGGGGGAGCTCCTCCAGTGCATTTGGGATGAGCGTGTCTTTCCCTCAGCATCTGGACCTTGTGTCTGACAAGCGACAGTTGGCACAGTGTTCTCTTTCCTCCCGCTTCTCTTTGGCAATATGCTCAGTGCAGTTGTTTTAAGGAAGTTGATGCATGAACTCTTGTAAGCGTGGGACTTGCCAGCCTACGGGGAGATGATGGAATGGGGACATGTGTCCACACCTCGGTCCACCCGCTAGTCACAGCTGGAAAGTGACTACAACAGCTCAGCAGAGAGTGCTTCAGTGAGCCTTTCCTTGAACTAGGATTTCCATCCTCCCCGCGTTTTTGTGTCATTTGAAATGATAAAAATGTCCCTTTTAAGGAACTAGGCTTCATTATCTTCAGATTTGCAAACATAAAAAACAAAAGAAGATAAAGCTTAATGTTTTGATCCCCCCAGAGAAGTTTAGGGCTAGGGCTTTTTTTTCCCCCAAAAGTGAATAATTGAAATGGATAATAGCTTTGAAACGGGCAATTCTCTTAATCGCAGTATTTTACTTAAGTGCAGTAGGGCTAATATGAAGACATGTAAGTTATCAGGGTGATTGGCATGATGCCAAGACATAAAACTTACCGAACAAAGTTAGCATCATAAGTTTAATGATGCCATTCATTAACCAGAATCAGAACTAAGGCGCAGGCAGCAAAAGGGAACAGGAAACTCAGGGTTAAAAATGGGCTCTGTCTTTCCCTTATTTGTATAATCCTCCTTTCTCCTTAGTTTAATGAGACCAGTCTGCCCCTTTTGAAATTAAAATGTCAAAGATCCATTTGAAATGAGCTAATGCAGAAAAACTGGCTGATGCTATGAGCAGAATTCTGAGGGCTGACTGAGGCTCAAAGTCCTTGAGTTATTAAGCATGAGCCAACACAACACTTCTTCAAAAATAAAATGAATTCCTTCAAGTGCAAAAGCCCAGGATGAATTTGTGCAGGCAGAAGCTTACGAGTGATCCATTTCCTAAATTCACAAGTTGTAGCTTTTCAGCCGAAATGGCTCCCTGGCTGCCTTCTCTCCATTTTTGCACAAAAAAGGCATGGAGCACAGAGCAGTTTCTTGGTGTGAAGTTTGTGAGGGTGGTCACAATAAACGCACTTGCATTTCTGAGTAGGCTTGGGAGGTGGGCCTTTCTGTGGAATTCCATTCCTTCCTTGTCACGAAGGAAATGTATAATGTCACCTCTGACAGAGTCGGTAATGACAAAAACCATAACTTACACGTGGAGAGAGCTTTTAATGATTTCAAAGCATTTCCACATCTGGTCTTTCATTTGCTGCTCATACCAGAACCTGTGAAATAAATAAAGCAGGTACTGTTGCCCCCAATGTCCAGATGAGGAAACAGTCACAAAGAGCCCAGGGATTTCCTGAAGGTCACCTAGTTCCTTCGTACAAGACTGGGACTGGAATCCAGGTGTTTCTCTTCTTCCACCTGTAGCCCAGTGACTGTGTCAGGGAGCAGAAGCGAGGGTTGGGGGAGGGGATGGGCAGTGGTCCATAGAGAGCATGGACTGAAGGCGGTTTGAGCCAGGCGATTTTCTATCAGACTGTGACCCCTGCAAGGCCTCGGTACTTATCGCCAACCAGCATTAAAGTTGTCATTTAGACACCAGTATCTGTCGAAAGCTGAGTCATTGATCCAGTCTTAAGAGCCCGGCTCAGAAATCATTTTTGTGAGTGGCCATGTGTGTGTGACAATTAGCATCATTTGTCAGACTGCTTGTTTGATTTGTCATCGTTGTCTCAAGTTAACTTAGAGAATTGGACTCAGAGCAAATGGTTTCTAGGCTCGTCCCTAGGGTATGTGAGACTGTAAGCCGTCAGCCCCATGAGTTGGCTCCATGAGTTGAGCTTCCTTTATTTAGACGCCTAGCCCATGACCCCTGCTCCAGAGCCCCCATTCCAGTGCACACATACTCACATGCCAACACCAAGGCACCACAGGACTGCTCTCTTCTTCTATGCCCAGAACACAGTCTGTGGCCGTTTTGTGATTTCTTTTTCACACCACCATGGGGTACAGCAATGGACACACAGTTTAACTTGGCCCTGTGCCTCAAGCTCTCTGGATGGGCCTGGCTGCTGGCCCCACATTCACTCCATTTGGGTGTAATCAAATCAATGTTCCCATCAGACTCCAAGGGTTAGGCAGATCCTGCCTCAACTCTGGTTCTTTCTTTTTCAGAGTAATCTCCATAAAGAACTACCATCCGAAGATAAGAATCATCACTCAGATGCTGCAGTATCACAACAAGGTAGGTCAGCGAGAGCCTAGCCCAGGCTCAAATATGCACATGTGTGTCCAGCTACACACACGCGCACACACACACACACACACACACACACGTATGCACACACGTGCACACATATGCACACATATGCTGCTACAATCCAAAGCCCTGGAAAAGGGGGTGGTGGGTAAAAACCTCCCTGGGACTTTTTTGCAGGGCAAACACCTTGTTCACAGTTGGTCACTGAAAGGAAGCATGTGTTCCTTCATGTTTCCAATAGGAAGCATCTATTAGGCCCCCAGGTTCAGAACATTGATGCGATCTTAGATCCCATTTCAACAACTCCCACTTTCGTGTGCTGCACGCATTTCTTCATTCGGTATTTACTGACTACCTACCAGGTGGTCAACACGCTACCTTGACCTCCCTAACCCCCCATGGGGAATCCTATGTTGTACCCTCAGGGGCTTCACAGTCAAGGTGTAGGGAGTGTTCCAGGCAAGTGATAGGACTTTTCTACCTGGCACCGTGTGACCTGGAAGAACAGATCGCATGCTGGGTGGAGACTTTGGAATCTGGCATTCTCACCCTCAAGATGAGAACTGGCATTGTTGAATTCGGGAACATAGCTGCTCTCCAGAGATTAAACATGAAGGAATTTTCCTAGTGTTTTAGTTTACAGGGGGACTGGAAAGAAAACAAACGGAGTCTATGTTGTTTCCCTTGTGATTTCTTCCCAGTCTCTCTTTCAAAGGCACTGATCCTTCACCCAGCTTGTCATTAAATTCCCAGGAAAACAGCTTTGGGGGAGGGAAGGTGGCACCTTTCTCTGTTCGATATGGAACCGGTTATGCCCATAATGAGGCTCAGAAACTGGAGGCTCAGTACCTGGAACCAGGTGTCCTGTCTGAACAGAATAACTCCCTGCTGGGTTATGAGTGAGTGCGTGTCCCATCTTATAGGCCATATTCCCTACGAAATAGGCAGTCAGGTGACCCAGAGAAGACCCTATTCTGCCAAATGCACCAGTGCCATGCCATTATTTCTTAATTGCTGGCAAGTGCTGTCCCATTTTGCTGTGTGGAGGCTCATCAGAGGCCATTGCTGAGTGGAGCCTGCTGTCGGTGACTGGCCTACCACTTGGGTCTGCTGCCCACTGCCCAACCCTCGGCAGGTGGTTCCATTGTAGAACGTGTTGCGTTCCAGCCAGTGGGGCTTGGTGGTGAGCACCCAAGGTCACATTGTCCTGTTTGTCTCGGGAAAACCCAAGGACATTGAAGAGATAAAGTAAGATATTGGTAACTCACAAGGATTAGGCCAGAGAAGTTTTTATTGACAGCAGCGCCTGTAGGTAGAAGTAAATTTTATTAGCCAGGCTGTGGCTGGTGACAGCTCCTAAGGCAATAAACTCTTCTTTCATTTATGATATGAAATTTCATTTAGCGTGAGAGTGTTCTAAGCTGTTGTTTAGATTTTTGGCTGAATTTAGATCAAATAGGAAAATTAATGTTATATGTTTAGAAAGGGATGTCGGTTCCTTTTTCCTCTCCTTCCAATGAGTGCTGATTCAGCATCTTCAAGAAAGTAAGGAGGATTTCAGCGATGCGATTCATGTCAAGCTCAAAGTAGCTCAACGGACCTAGGATCCAGATGGTACCTGGGCAGTACTCATGTGACCATAGCAAGCCGAATGACTTTTACAAACTGCTTCATTGTAATTATTCAGAAATAAGGATGAATGGCATCAACTGATCCATGATTATTTGCTTAAAACACATTTTGGGGGCACCTGGGTGTCTCAGTCGATTAAGCGTCTGACTCTTGATTTTGGCTCAGGGTCGTGGGATTGAGCCTGGCATCAGGCTCCACGCATCAGATTCTCTCTCTCCCCCTCCCTTCGCCCCTCTCCCCATTCCAAATAAATAAACAAACAAATAAATAAATAAATACCCCACACATTTTATTTAGAACCACCCCAATCTATTTGGGTTTCAAAGTAAGGCAAAATCACATATGAGACTTTGCCCCTGTAGGATTAGTAAGGGTACAAGGAACAGAGTGACCTTGATACAGGGCATTTTTCTCTCTCATTTCATTTCTCTCTTCTAGAGAGAGCAGCATGTCCACCGGTGACTGTCATGCCGTTCCTCATGGAATTGCAAGTGGGCATTTGTCATCCTGCTTTATAATTGTGCTGTTCCATGAGATGCTTCCCCCTAACGTTTAATATGTTTTTCTTCCCATTACCTTATAATAGTATTTTTCTTCCTCTCTCTGTACTTTCTCTTCACCCATGCCTAAATGCCCAAAGATGTCCACCCATTAAAACTCTCTTTCTTGAAAGAACCTGGTATGTGTATGTAAACTTAAGTTAACATTGAATGTATTTCAAGTGATAATTAATTCCGTAACTGGATACTGGACTTAAAATATAAAGAATTTTAATTCCCTGCACCCTAATGATGCTGGAATTCCAGGGGTGTAGGGAAGCTGCGTACTTTCTTTCTGCATGTAAAACTGGTCCTGAGTTTGTCATCATAGTAATCTCAGACACTCATGTCCTATTTTATGGTTTTAAAAAAGCTTGACATCCATTATCGCGTTTAGTTCTCATTTGACCATCTGTGCATGTTAGCATCCCAGTGTGACCTCAGATGGGGAGTCTAAACTATGTCTCAGACAGAGAAGCTCTGGTAGATACAACTCATGGTCACTTGGCAGGCAGTGAGCTAACATCAGAACTGCCAACTGCCACCTTCTCTTTAAATAGAGCCACACCCCACTGAACCAAACTGTGGTTCCTCGCAGGAGGCCTTAATGAAAGACTGATGTTCCCTAAAGTGGATCTGAATTCATGGAGAGAAACACTCGGCCTAGCCATCTCTGAACACAGAAAGATGGTACAGGACATTTTTGATTTGAGTGTAAATGTCTTGATGCTTTTCAAGGAAAGAACAGTTTGTGATATCTTAGAAAAGTGTCACTTCTGATGACTTAGCTGTTAATGGATTTTTTTTATTTTTCAAACAGCTTCTAGAAAAAGAGGTTTTTGCCTGGGACCTGGAAGCCAAGTCCCAGTGGCCCAAAGGAGATGCAAGTTATTTGCGCTTCCTCACTAACAACCCTTACACACTTAGGTAGTAGTGTTAAAGTGTTTTCTCTGAAATGACCTTCTTTGTTCCTTATGGTGGCTTCCCCAAAGTTGTGTGTGCAGGGAGAGCTGGAACTAGGACTGGAATTAATCTCTCCTGGTTTCCTGTTATTATATGTCCTCACATTTTCACGTTCCTTCTTCTTGAGATGAGGAATGGTTCAGTGGCTGATGAGAGGGAGACCCTGGTCCTGCTAGGCCAGCTCTATCAGGCCTCATTCTCCAGGTCACAGAGGATTTGCCTCTAGACTTCTGTGCAATAATGCTGGCATTTTCCACTAGACCTGACTGTCCCTCATATGAAGGACAGAGTTGCCAGGGGAACTCTGGGGAAATTTCCTCTCTTCGTTTCATGCATACACATGTCCCTCCCAGCCTTTGGTATATCCCTCCCTGCTTCATGCTCCACAATTGGGGAAGTTATGATGGCCAATAAAAGGAGGCCATATGGAAGCCTGAGAAATGAAACAAACTTGACTTTCCTGTGTAATAACGTGTAAAATCTATCTAAGGAACTCAAACCAGATGGGGACATGGGGGACCCAAGGCCCAAAAACCTGGACTTCCATACCTGCAGAAACCAGGCACATGGGGATATGAGAGACTCTGTGGAAAAGGTTTTGTTTGTTTGTTTGTTTGTTTGTTTGTTTGAAGGTACCATGAAGGGTATGTGTCCTTCGAATCTCCTTTCACACTTGACGATTTACTTGTTCATTACATAGATCTCATTTGTCCTCAGATGATGTGAATGCAAATGAGGATTTCTCCACTGAGACTGAGGTATTCTCTGTGGTGTCAGTATTCTCTGTGGCCTTCATAAGCCAGTGAAGAGTAGGGAGGAAAACAGGGTAAAGGGCAAGGCTACTCGCTGGAATCAAGCCTATGGGAGAATGTCTCTGACACTCAGCTTGACAGAAATTCCCATCCGCGATGGCCCACACACCAGACATTTTTAACCATGCTCTCATTAGGGAGGATAGTCTTCTCTCCCAGGAGTCACTGCTGGATTAAGACTGTGAGACTGTCACAGGACTTTGCAGGAAGGAATTTCACAAGAGTCGTATTTCTGAAAGCAGAGCAAAGAGCCGTTGGACTTGCTGTTTGTGTCCACAATGGCGTCTTTCATCTCTTCTAGTAGGTACAACTGTAGTGTGTTGTCCTGACAGTGAAGGGAAACCTCCAGGGGGTTCCTTGTGTTTGCTGCTCCATGGAGAGAAATAGTAATTTCTGGGCCACGAAGTCTTGGCATCAGCAGGAACCTAGCAGGGCTCTCTGCTTCAGCCTCCCATGAAAAACAAGAGGTCTTTCCATTGTGACTTGGAAAAACACTTACTGAGTTTTTGGGACAAAGACCTTGCATTTTTGGAGGTAGCTTTCTCCATTTGTTAGACACATTAGATCCGTAGAAAGTTCCTTTCTAAAACAAGTCAAAAATCTTCTTTCTTATAATATATACATCAGTCAGTCCTAATTCTGGCCCCTGGAACGAAGCAAGACAAGCCTAATCTCTCTTTGGCATGGCAGCACCTGTGGTATTTGGAGGCAACCATCTTGTCTCCCTGAAGGCGTGGCCCTTCTTCCAGCCAAACACGGATGGCTGTCTTAACTGTTTCTCCAAAAATGTTTTCCAGAACCCCCACCTCTCCTTGTGCTTGTCATTTTTCTCTGGAAGTTATTCAGTTTATCAGTTTCCCTCTTTAAATCTGACTGTTACAACTGGATCAAGTATTCTGGAGTAGCCTGACCAGTTCACAACAGAAGGAAACATTCATTTCCCTTGATCTGGAGACCATTTCTAACAAGCAAGCATTGGCCTTTTCTGTAATCTGTCACACGGTTGGCCTCTTTTTCGGGTTTGAGTTGCCCACACACTTAAGTTTTTTCCTTCTTTCCCCTCAGCTCTGCTGCCAAGTTAGGTCTTCTCATTTTGAATTTATACAGTTGATTTTTTTTTTTTTTTACCCTAAATGCTGTACTTGACATTAAGGCCTTTAAAATCTTTTCTGGTTGGTTTTCTGCCCATTTTTCTAACCCTGGAGAACTTTTTGAATTTTGATTCTTTCATCCAACATATCATCTCTGGCTCTCTACTTCATGCCACTTAAAACTAGTTGGATGAGCATACATCTGGGTGTATACATACATGTATACATACATCTTATCTCAGGGTGTGACCTAACTGTTGAATAGGATCAGTCCGTCTGCCAGAGATTGTACCAGGTCTACACTGTGAGTTGCCTGATAATTTAGGTCAGTGCTTCTCAAAGTGTGGTCCCCGATCAGCAGCTCAGAGGCACCTCGAACTTATTAGAAATGCCAATTCTCCAGCCTCACCCTGTACCCTACTGGCTCAGAAACTCTGGGATAGGGGCCAGCAATATGTGTATCAACCCTCCAGGTGATTCTGATGCCCACTCAGCCTTGGGAGCCATTGATCTGGAGTATTGGGATTGCAGATAAAAAAGGAATCTAAAACACACAGACATCTGATAGTCTGAGTCTGTTTGAGGAGCCAATTTATGAACAATTTAACCAGACATCCTAGTAGCATAGGCTGATGTGTCTGTCACAAGAGGAAATTCCCTCTGGACTTTGTTTGGCTACATGACAAACCAGAGGCGGGGGACCTAGGTTTGGGAGGTGCAGAAGCAATGATCCAAAGGGAAGACTGAAGACTGAAGTCTGCTGAATGGGAGAGTCAAATAAAACACCAAACACCAGACTCAGGAGAGGGAAAGAAAGGATGAGTCTGAATGCCTTCTAAGCAGCTGGGCAATGCTGCATTTCCCAGAGGAGCTTTTCAACAATTGAGCATTTAGGAATGAAAGGTCTCATACCTTGCTTTTGCTTCCACAGGCGCATCTGCTAAACATCCCAAGCTGGAACTGGAAAGAGGGGGATGATGCAATCTGCCTCGCAGAGCTGAAGCTGGGGTTCATAGCCCAGAGCTGCCTGGCTCAAGGCCTCTCCACCATGCTCGCCAACCTCTTCTCCATGAGGTCATTCATAAAGGTAACGTCTTGTCCTATTAGAGCACATTAGCCCCGGATTCAGTTTGTCGTGGGGTTGAGTAGAGAGCACAGCTTAAACTCAAAACAGATCGACGGGCTTTAACCACTTTGGTTAAAGAGAAATTCCTTGTTACAGATTTGGGCACAAGGCCAACTTCTTTCAAAATTATGTTTTTATTTTTATTTGGCACATCCACGGCCATTAAATGATTGTTCAAAGCACAATCCTCTCTTTTTTTTAGATAAACCACATGTTTATCTATCAACAAAGCCTCCGCTGTTAAAACAAAAATATGATTTATATACATTCCATATGGCACCAGAGCGCCTAAAGAAAAGAATTATCATTTTGCTCTTTTACATCAAGTGGCTGGTGGACCTCTCACTGTGCGGATAAATGCAGACCATGTGTTTGTGCTGAAGCCCAAACCCCAACAACATAATTCATTTATTTATTTCTGCACAATCAAGGAGGCCAGCAGGGCTGACATGCCATGGTTATTTGAATGGAGAGTGAATCTATGAACCGAACCCTCAGCAGCGGCGCCCTGTACCCTGTGACACGGGCGGTCTGGGTATGCTCCTCGTCGGCCGGCTCACCCCATAGAGCTTACTGGGCAGCCACCCAGAGCCTCCAAAGTGGACCCTGCCTGTTGGACCAACCCAGGCAGTGAAAGACCCAACCCTGTCCTCACAGGCCAGGCCAGGACAGTTTCCAGGACACTGTGTTGAGAGTCCAGGCCCCTACTAAGAGAGTTTGGAGACTGTGGGATAATGGTAACACCAGTCCTTATCCTTGGTCTGTTCCTGGCCTAGACCATCAAAGAGGCAGACCAGTGCAGTAAAACCTGCCTCGTTTGGGCCTTTCTGACTTGGCATTGGTGGCTATTAGCTCAGCATCTGGGCTTACATTCATTCCCCTTCCTGAATTTGTAGTGATTGGAGTGGGAAATTAATGAGTTACCAGGAGGTCCAACAAAGCGGGGCTCGAAGCTCTGCAGTCAAAGGTGTAAGACCTCCGGCCCTTTGCCGCCATTACTGCTATGTCTGGTACCAGTGTTAGTCATTTGGGGGAGGTGAGGAAATAGCCTTGCACTCAGTGAGAGGGATGAGTGGGAAGGGTGGGGCTGGAGGTGATGGACCAACTCCATGTGCGTGTTCACCCTGGGCATCCATAGCTGTGTGATTAGAGCAAGGCTTTTTTTCTAGGTCCTTACCCTCTGTACCCACCTAATTTACATTATTTAGCCAATTTATAGATAATAATACTTTATATAAAAGAACAAATTGTTTTGGAGTCCCTTCAATCACTTTAGCAAAGGATGCCTTGATCAAAAAATTCCTGCAACTCACTATGGTCCCAAAGACCTCATCAACTCCACAGATCTCCAGGCTCAGACCCAGCTCACAAATAAGGACATGGCTTTTTTTTTTTTTTTTTTTTTTAATGGCTTCTTGAATCCAGGCTGCTGTTCCCCTGCCTGGATGAAACTGAATGCAGGCAAAATGGAGTTGGCAGGGGAGTTCTGTGTGGCTGGACTTAGAGGCATGCCCCAAAGCCAGACGTAGCCTTGCGTCTCCCACGGCTCTTACATTCAACACAAGGAGCCCAGACCCCAGGATAAAGGACTGTCACCAAGAGAGCTCTCCTGGCTCATTTGACCAAGTTCTGGTGGTTTCCTCCAGCAGGGAATTACCCACAGGCCCAGGCACAAGGTCTGAGACCTGGGCTCTGCTTCCTTACGTTGACGTAACGTGGTCTTGGCAGGGCCCTACCACACATGGGGCGCTTGACATGCGTATGTTTTGATTTTGTGGTGCCTGCATGGAAACTAGAGCTGCCTGTCAAGAAAATTAATAAAATGGATGTGACGCTGATTCTTCAGTGTTATTACCAGCAGGGAGAAAGAACTTCTGTCCAACTTTCCTCAAGACCCTGAAGGGCCTCACCTCTGGAGCCAAGGACGTCCCCTCCAGCCCAGCTAATCCCACTGCCAAGTTCCTATTTAGGAAGAGCCTGTGGGAGAGGCCCAGCCAGGCCCCGGTGTAACTGAAAACACATTTCCCTCCTAGGGTTATGTTACCGTGTTATTTCTGCCCGGGGCCAACTCCTCTGTGTTTGGAGGTAGCTCTCTGAACATGGCCTCTTGACATTCAGGTGGTCTTTGTGTTGGAATTTGCTAAGGCACATGACCTGGAAATAACAAGGTTTACCTTCATATAGGTTTTTTTAATTTAAAATAAGGACAGTGTTAAGCATGTGCTCCCGTTCTGTCATCATCGTGTACTTACCCTCCAAACCCCTGATCCTTGTCTCTTTTAGGTCATAATAAACACCATGATGATGTTCTCCTCGGCATGTTTATGTATTATCCCTCATTCCATAGGTCACAAAGCCTTCACTCCTTTTTATTTGGCAGGTGGGAAGATGGAAAAGAGAATCTATAACTGGATGAGTGTTTACAGAAATGTGCTTCCTTCCCCAGTGTCCCCCATGTCCTACAGCAGACAATTCATTAGCACTTCCACAGAGACAGGCAGGCCTTGAGGATGGAGGGAGGTGGGATGAGGCTTTGGCACATTTGATCCCTTGAGAACACTTAGCGTTTCTGGAAGCCAAACGTGGAGTGTGAGCTCAGTCTGTCCCTTGCCCTGGGCAGGTACAGCGTCTATTTCTTGGTTCTGCAGAATGCATTGTACTCTGCCCCTGTTGAGCAGAGAAGAAAGAGGAACAAGACTGAAATTATGGTATATCAAAGGTAGAATCACGGTGGCTTCCCACTGGGCTTTTCGTGTCCATGAGACCAAAAGCCAAGGCTGGAAGTAAGGACAACAAAGCTCAACAAAAGAGAGATGGGGTACTGGTATGCAGGGGTTACAAAATAGACCCAGCCCAGAGGTACCAGGAAAATATGAGGAACACCTGTTTATCCCCTGAACAATGTCACTTGCAAAGTTTCTTACCCTGGGGCCTCATTGCTCCTGAAAGCCTAGCTTCCATTTTGGAGATGTCATCTCATAATTGATCTAAACTTTTGGGGAATCTATATTTTTAGCCCACATCCTTGGGGGTAATGAATTCAAGTGTGCTAACTACTGTTAAAGACTTTCTCCTGGTTATTTGTATTTAATTTGCTCCGCTTAACCCTCAAGGCATGCCCTCCGCAGTTGCTTGTCTGCTGGGATTTATTTAACAAATTCATGCTAACCTTATAGCCAATACCTTCACAAAAGAGGCATGGGTTGGCCAGTCAAGGGTCCTCTGACCCAGCAGCCTGTTAATGAGAGGCTAAGCATTTTCCCCAGCAGCACCCAGATTTTGCCCTGGGTTCCTTTAAGTAGTGAAGGTGATCGTCTGGTTCCTTTGACTTGTCTACATCTACATGTTAACCAGGTGATCCCATCCACCTGTCAGGTTCAAATGAGAATCTTCCTAAGGTCTTCCGTAAAGACAAAGACAATGAACTTATTTAGCCTGTCTGCCATTGCCTCATAATGGACCACACTTACCCTCTACTTGGCTTCCTCCCTTGGATGTATTTTAAGATCCATTGATTTTTTTTTTTTCTTTTTCTTTTGGTTTTAGAGTTCTAGCATGTAATACTTAAGTTTCTCTTCAGCAGATGTGGTTTCAAGTTGGGGCTTGACCTGCCATCTCTGTGAATTGTGCTATTATTCTTACTAGGATTAGCTGTCCTTGGACATGATAAGTTGTGTGTGTGGGTGTTGTATATAATTTAGAGAGTGATTAACTCTTAACATGTCTTTTCACTCTACACGGAGTCTTCAGATTTAGCACATTTAAATCATTCTCGGGATTGCCAACTATTTTAACTCTGCTAAGCTACCATTTATGCGTGCACACGCACACACGGACACAGCCTGGAACATGGCATGCACTCCGTAATTATTTCTTGGTTGAATGAATCAATTAGGAAACCGGGAAAAGTATGTGATGTCCTTCTTGTATTTTTTCTCCCTGTTTTACAAGCTTTGAAATTTGTGGGTGAAATGTTACTTAATATTGATCACAACAGTCTCCTCTGTCACATTTTCTATTTCTGAGTGAGGAAGCCATAGGAAAATCAGGTCCATGTTCTTCAGAGCATATCCTGGCTGCAGTGGACTTTGCTGGACATGAAAAACGTTTGTTCATTATTGATATTACCATATTAAGATAAATACATAGTCCTGGTGCTACTTGTAGCCAAATGAATCATTTTAATACCTTTATTTTGGGTTGTGTTTATGTGTAGATGTGTTTCTTATATGCATGTGTGAATGCATTATGGTTCAGAAGCTAGAAATATAAATCAAGACTCTAATAATGGCTGAACTATAGTGAGTTCTAACTGTGTGCCCAGCCCTGGGCTAATTGTTTTATGTACATCAGACATTTACTTCTCACAGTGACCAAACCCAAAACTGGCGCTGTTATCATCCCCACTTTCCAGTGGCAGACGCTGTGGGTTATGAGAAGTTCAGCAACCTGTATGAGGGCAGAAAGCCTAGAATTGACAAATTCATGTGTCAGACCAAACAAACTGTCTCCAGGTCCTTGGGTACACCAAGAGGAAATACGGTAAATGGTAAGGGGGACCTTCGCTAGTGCCAGCATCATAGCTTTCTATAGTTTATGGAAACGGTTGCTTTGGTAGAGATTTCCTGAATACCTACTGTATTCCAGACAGGGTGCTAATCTCACTGTCATCTTCATGGGTAGGAGGCACTCATAAGCTTCAGGAAGCTTCTGTTATGACTGGGATGTATGGGCACACATTTGCAAGCCCCATTCTCTGGGTCTTGATGGCCTTTCTCTCTGGCCAGCTCTATAAGGGCAGAATTCACTGCATCAAGACATGTGAACCTAGGCTGGGATGAGTCAGGCTGGGGAAATGCCCCAGGCTTTCCAGAAGGAAGTGACATCACTCACTGCTGTATTCAGGGGGTAAAGCTAATTGGCTTCAGTAGATGCTTCTGGGAGAAAACAAACAGTTCTTATTGGCTGGTAGGTATGGGCTCTGCAGATCTGAGGTGTTCACCCAGGTGAGGGAGACATACTAGAAACAGGGCTCAACCCTGTGTGGACAGGAGTGAGGTGGGTGACAGGATCTCTTAAAGGGGGCCAGGGCTGCAACGGATAAGGCTGAGGTCAAGGTGGCTTTCTGTTTCTAGGAGGGGAAGCTAATGGTGTCAGAGTAGAGGGTTTGTCTGGCAAAGTAAATCCACGTAGTGCAAGTTAGATAGTGAGAGCCAAACTGTTGCCTATTTCATACCCTTGGGTGTCATCCTAAGCACAAATGGTGTCATGACAGTGGACTTCTGCAGATACCCTCACCAGTGGAGAGAGCAGCTCCCAATACAAATATACTCACATGTTTATTCTCATAAATCCTAGATATATAGAGGATTCCGATTTTTTAAAACGTTTATTTATTCTTGAGAAAGAGAGAAAAGGCAAAGAGAGAGGGAGAGAGACAATTCCAAGCATGCTCGGTGCTGTCACCATAGAGCACCATGCAGGGCTCGAACCCACAAACTGTGAGATCATGATTGGAGCCCAAATCAAGAGTCAGATGCTTAACTGACTGAGCCACCCAGATGCCCCAAGGATTCCTAAATATATTTCTCCATCCAGAACATCTCCCTGGACCCAATTTCATCTGTGTAACTGATACTCAGCATCTCTATTTGAATGCTTTATCTCATCTGAGACCTAACATATCCGGAATTGAATTCCAGTTCCTTGTCTGGAAACCTTGTCTCCTCCCATTATACTATGGGTGATGCCATTACTTCCCATTGCTCAAACTGAAATATTTGGAGTCATCCCTAGCTTCTTTCTTTTTCTCATGTACCACATCGAATCCAGCAGGAAATCCTCTCTGTTTGACTTTCCAAATATGCCCAGGATCTGAGCGCTTCTCACCACTGCCACTCTTCCTGTCAGATCCACACCACCATCCTCGGTCTCCTCCAGCATTATACCAGTCTCCTAACATCCTTCCTGCTCTGTTTTTATCCCTCCCCCACTCCAGTTTATCTTCAGTAAAGCATCCAGGACAATCCTTCGCAGGTGTGAACCAGATCTTGTCACCCTTCTGCATGAATCTTACCAAGGCATCTCATCTCACCAAGATAAAATTCTTACCAAGGTCTCTAGGTCCTAAGCAATCCTCACTGGCCTCATCTTGTAAATGCTCTCCTGCTCCTTACTGTCAGCCACACCTGCTTCAGCTAGTCTGCACGTTTCGCACATGCTATTCCTCTGGCCGAAACACTCTTCCTTCATGTAGCTTCATGGCTTCTCCCTAGCAAATCCTTCATGTCTTTGCTTAGTGTTCATTTCTCAGACCTTTCTCTAAAACAGTAGAAGTCCATTTTTAAAAGGGCTTGAAAACAAATTTTTAATTGAAATATAATATACAAACATAAAAAGGTACATCTAATAAATGGACAGCTTATTAAATATTCACAAACTCAGAACTCTCATGTAACCAGGACCCAGATTAAGAAGCCACACATTATCAGAACCTCAGGAGCCTTTTTTTTTTTTTTTTTTTTTTTTTAATGTATCAGTGTATGTGTGGGTCTGTTTCTGGGCTCCCCTGGGGAGAATTGACATCTCTACCATGTTGAGTTCTCCAGTCTAATATGGCATATCTCTAATAAAGAGATGCTTTGCAGTTCAACAGTTTTCCTGTAAAATGCAGGAGAATCAAGAAGAAAGTGACTAAGCTCATAAATTTCTCTGGGGCTCCTGAGTCCCTGGGTCCCTACAGGGAATAAATGTCCCACTTCACCGCATTCTCCAGGAAGGATTTAGAGGTTCTCCTTGGCTTCGTGGGGTGAGTAAAGTTTCCATAGTAAAAGCATCAGAATAACATTTTCAAGATTTACATCACTGTCCCCTCCAGAACCCCATACATCTATGGCCTTATCTATGCTTCTGGCTTTGTTTTCCTCCGTGGCATTGTTTATCGCCTCTTTTCTCTGAGACAGTGTAAACGCTGTGAAGCCTAGGGCTACTCGCTGAATCCCCAATGCCTGGAACAGCGCCTGATGCCCAATAGGTACTCAATAAATGCGTGTTGAATAAATAAATGAATAAATTGGCCTTAGCCTTTCCTGGCCAGAACTTTATGACAGACAGCTGGGTGGGGCCAGGATCACAATTACAATTTGGGGTGATTTTGGTGCTGAAAACTTCTTCCATTGCTACTGTGTAGGTAGTTCCCTTTCCAAATTAAAGAGCTTGGACTCCATGTAGAAACTTGAAATACAAAGCTTGGCGAGGACGCAGGAGGCTGGTTACATTTGGTTACAAAGCATTTCGACTGCCAGAAAATCCAGTCAGTGTGTTGTTTAAATTCACAAATCAAAATAAACACCCATGCACTGAAATGAATTTGCTAAACCTCAGTATCCCATCTGGGTCAGCATCATTGTGCATCCTCTTTTTCCCTCCTCGAATCTCGTCAGATCAGCGGCTCAGCCTGCCTCCCCTAATGCCATCCACTGTGCTCAAGATGACTAACGCCCACCTGAAAACAGGGCAACTTCCTTGCAAATGATTTCAAATAAAGAGAGAATTAATCCATGAACTATTAACAGGGATTTCGTTCCCCCCTGGCCCTGGTAATTTCTAGAACATTGAATTAAAGAGTTCTTAGACCTTTACAAATTCTCAAGGCAAACATTATTAGCAAAGAGAAGCCCATACAGCATGTTAGAAGATTGCCAGAAAATGTCAATGGAATTTCTGAATAAAATAAAAAAGGCTTATGCTTCCCTCCCGATTTTCTCTCCTTCTTCCTCCCTCCCTCCCCCTAACATGATTAGAAAGTCATTTCATGTGTCTTATATGTTTGGTCAATCAAAGGCAAACGTACATGATTGATGGTGACAGGGAACACATTTAACTCATTACTCTTTACTTTGCAGCAAAATGATTTGTGTAAACTGTCTGCCTAGCATTAAAGGTAAAACAAACTTAGAAACCCCAAAATGTTAAATTTTTGTCTAATATTTTCCTTTTGGTTTTATAGCCGTAATCACATATGGATTCTTTTATTTGGCTCTTGGCACAGACTGAACAAAAGGGAAAGGCAGCACAGAAAAATTACATAACATAGAGACAGAGCCCCATGGCCCAGTGAGAACAGAGCCACAGGAGCTGAGGTGGCCAGGACTCACCGTGAAAACCAGGAGAGGCTGCAACTCACCCTGGCTTTTATCAACTGCCAGTATAGTGTCAATAATGTGAAATAAGGCCCTCTTGACCACAAACATCAAAACTATCCACTTTGGAGATGATCACCCTTTAATTAACTACGTGTATTCACAGGCTGCGTCCTCCTGGCCTCCCCGACTTGGAATTTTCTCACTTAGATTTTATGGATGGCACATACCATTGGTGATTTTTCAAGCAAAAGTCTCAAAACACTATGAAACCATGAGGAATAAAGTTGCAGATTCCTTTAGTAAATCTACTGGCTATCATTGTCCTAAAGTGATACCGAGTATAAATCTGTGCCCAGAACAAGAACGAGGAATCTCTCTACTACTCTACATATCTAGGGGGTGCAAATTAAAGACACATCAGTGATTTATTACAGTGGTATTTTGTCAACTTTAAAATTATAATAGTATCCTAAGTTTGCATAGCACCTTATAGTTTATAACGTATACATTTTTACTTAAATTATTTTTTATTTGACCAGATACAAAAGCATCTTATTGAATATCATTTGGGCAAAGGAGCCAGCATTTCTGACCCTTCCTCATGTGTAGAGTAGGAAGACAGGAAAAGAGGAAACAGGAAGATGGCTGACTTCTAGTTGCACAGCCAGATGGAAAATGGTAGAGCAGGGCCCAGAACTCCACCAGACCCAGTGCTCAGTGCTCAACTCAGTGCTTTTCCCATTATTATGTGTTGCTTCCCTGAGAGAAATGTCTTGATATACACATTGTTTGGCTTTGTATTCAAATCGATAGCTTCTAAGAGTAGAAATCACTTCGTAGTATTCGTGAAAGTGGTATCCTCCATTTTCCCCAACCATGCCAAACTATGTAATATGAAAATTCAGATATTTTTCAATGGTAGGCAATACCTATGTCTGCCCCATTCCCTCCATGATCTGAAAAAGGTACTATCATCCCTGAAGCCTTGGCATGTGGGAGACTTTGTTGCCCAAGTCAAGCACTGTGGCTGCACAGGGGAGGGAGAGGGTGACTGGTTGGTTGAGGGAGGAACCAGTGGGTCAGAATGCACTATGGTGATTTCCAACACGGAGGTGGTATCAGTAAAGAGGGCGTGAGGTCCAGGCTCCTTCTGATTAAAGTACAAATATTTAAGTAACACAAACCACTTGGGCACAGTGGTAAGGCTCTGAATTTATGTCTTCAAGACTGGGACATAAATCCAGTCACATTTACCTAGCATTTCTTCTGGCCATTTTCCATTACAGGAAAATGCTTCAAGTATGTAGTCCCACCAAGATTCAGAAGCAATGTTAATTGTCCGGCTATCTTGTTCTTTCATTTTATTCTTTAAATTAACTTCCAGTAAAATTGATGTGTGTGTACATGTGTGTACACAGCTCTGTGCATTTTAACACATATGTAGAGTCGTGCCACCACTACCAGAATCAGGGTACAGAACAGTTCCAATACCCCCCAAATAAACTCATGCTCTCACTGTGCATTCTCATATCCTCCCCGGCCCCCTAGCCCCTGACAACCACTGATTTGTTCTCTGTCACTCTCATCATGTGATTTTGAGAAAGTCTTGTGAATAGAATCATACAGGATGTAACCATTTGAGACTGGCTTTTCTCATTCAGTATAATTCCCTTGAGATTCACCCAAGTTATTGTATCAGTATTTGATTCCTTCCTGTGTCTGAATAGCATGGCGTTTCATGGATGTGCCACAGCTTGTTTGTCGCTTCATTCCTTTGATAGCATTTAGGTTGCTTCCAGTCTGGAGAGATGATGAATAGAGCTGATATAAGCATTTGTGTAGAAGTTTGTGTGGACATTAAGTTTTAGTTTCTCTAGAGGAAATACTAGAAGTAGGATCGTTGGATTAGAAGGTAAGTGTGGGTTTACCTTTAAAAGAAATCACCAACGTGTTTTTCCAGAATGGCTGTACCATTTGTCATGCCCTCCAGGCAAGCGTGAGTGTTCCTGTTGGTCTGCATTCTCGTCTGCACTTGGGATTGTCAGTTTTTTTTTTTTTTTATTTCAGTCATTCTACTGCATGTGTAGAGTATCTCATTGTGGTTTTAATGTATATTTCCCTAGTGACTAATGATGTTGAACATCTCTTCATCTGCTACTCTATTATCTGTCCTTTTTGGTTTTTGGCCCATTTTTAAAAATAGGCTTATTTTTTAAAGCAGTTCTCAGTTTACAGGAAAATTGAGTGGAGGCAGAGATTTCCCAAATACCCCTTGCCCCACACCTGCACAGTTTCCCCCATTACTGACAGTGGGTACATTTGTTACAACTGATGAAGCTTCCTCCTTGCTAATCCCTGGCTAACACTGATGTTTTAACCATCTCCATAGTTTTGCAGTTTCCAGAGTGTTACATAGTTGGAATCACAGTCTGTAGCTTTTTCAGATAGGCTTTTTTCACTTAGTAATATTCTTTTGCATTCTTATATGCCTTTGCGTGGCTTAAGTGCTCATTTCTTTTTAGTGCTGAATGATATTCCCTATGTCCATTGTCTGGAGGTTCCACAGTAAATTCATCCATTCAACTATCTAAAGACATCCTGGTTGCTTCCAAGTTTTGGCAATTATGAATAATGCTGCTGTAAACATCCATGTGCAGGTTTTTGTATGGACATACATTTTCAACTCTTTTGGGTGAATATCAAGGAGAGCAATTGGTATGGCAAAAATATGTTTAATTTTGTAAGAAGTCACCAAAGTGTCTTCCAAAGTACCCTATCGCATTCCTACCATCAATGAATGAGAGTTTCTCTTGCTCCACATCCTTGTCAGCATCGGGTATTATCTGTGTTTGGCCCTTTTTTTTTTTTCAATTGGGTTGTTTGCTTTTCACTGTTAAATTTAAGAGCTCTTTATATATTCTGGATATCTTGATGGATTTGTAAATACATTCTCTCGGGTCTGTATCTTGAGTTTGCGTTTTCTTAACACTGTCTTTCCTGGATAAAAGTGTTTAATTTTGAAGATTTTAGGGGTTTTCTCTAAATGTTAAATATGGAGTTTCCACATGACCCAAAAATTCCACTTCTAGGTGTCTACCTAAGAGAAATGAAACCGCATGTACTAATTTTCCATGGCTGCTATAATAAATTACCAAAAAATTGCCTGCTTAAAACAACACAAATGTTTTTTTTTCTTCCTTTTCTGGAGGCCAAAAGTCTGAAATCAGTTTCATTGGACTAAAGTCAAGGTGTTGGCAAGGCTGGTTCCTTCTGGAGGCTCTAGAGGAGCATCTGTTTCCTTGCATTTTCTAGTTTATGGAGGCTGCCTGCATTTCTTGGCTTGTGACTCCTTCTTCATATCCCTCTAGCATTTGCTTCCAATATCACATTTCCTACTTCCTCGTCCTTAATCAAATCCCCATCTGCCTCCTTTTTTTTTTTTTTTATAAGAACACTTGAGATTATAATTAGGGCCATCTTGGACAATATAGAACCACCTCACATCCCAAGATCTTAATTGTATCTGCAAAGTCCCTTTTGCCATGCAAGGTAACATTCACAGGTTCCAGGTATATCTTGGGGGGCCACTATTCAGTCCACCACAGTCTGCCCTTTGGCCTTAAAATTCTGTATCCATCAAACATGTAAAATACATTTACCCCATCCTAATATTTTAAAAAGTACCAACCCTGCAGCACCAATTCAAGTTCAGAACCCCATCTAAATATCAGCTCTGAAGTCCCAAATTTTATCATCAAAATTAGTATGGGTACAACTCCGGGTATGATCCATTCTGGGGCAAAATTCCTTTCCATCAACAAATCTGTAAAACTACAAGACAAGCATTCTATCTCCAAAATATAATGATAGGACAACCATAGGATAACAATTACAGGCATTCCCATTCCAAAGGGAAGAATATGGAAGCAAGAAAGGCTCTATGAGCCCCAATTAACTTCAAAATCCAATCAGAAAAATTCCATTAGTTTCACGTCTGGGCATAATCCTCTGTGGCTTAAAATTGGCCTTAGCTAATGTGATTCCTCCAAATGTATCATTTTTCAAATTACTTTGGCTATTCTAGTGTTTTTGCCTTTTCTTGTAAATTTTACGATCAGCTTACCTATCGACAAAAAAATCCTACTGGTATTTTGTTAAATCTATATACCATTTTGGGGGAGCACTGGCATCCATGAACATGGATTCTAATCCATGAGCATTGTCTCTCCATTATTAGGTAATCTTTAACTTCTTTCATCAGTGTTTGTAGTTTTCAGCAAACAGGTTCTGTACATTTTTGCTAGATTTATACATAAATTATTACAATTTTTGGAGCTACTGTAAATGGCATCTTAAAAAAATTCAGTTTGCAATTATTCAATGGTGGTATGTAGAAATACATGTTATTTTGCTATGTTGGCCTTGTATCCTGCAACCGTATTACACTGACTAGCATTTCTTGAAGGATGTTGAATAGGAAGAGTGAGAGTAGTGGTCTTTGATTTTTTCCAAGTCCTAGGGGGAAAATATTCAGTATTTAGCCATTAAGTATAATGCTAGCTATAGGTGTTTTGTAGATGCCTTTATTTTGAGATTGTGGGAGTTCTTTTCCATTCATAATTTGATGAGAGGTTTTTTTTTTTTTCTTTAAATCATGAATGCATACTGACTTTTGCTGAAGGCTTTTTCTGCATCGATTGATATAATCATGTTATTTTTCTTCTTCTGACTGTTGATATGGTCAATTATGTTGACTGATTTGAGAACATTGAACTAGCCACTGTGCATTCCAAGATAAACCCCACTTGGTCATAATGTGATGTATTCGCTAATATTTTTATGAAGGTGTTCTGTGTATGTGTTGTGAGTATACTCTTGTGAGTATACTGTTCTGTAGATTTTCTAATACTGTCTTTGTCTGGTCTTAGTATCAGGGTAATGGTTGACTTCATTAAATGAGTTGAGAAGCCTTTCCTTTTCTTCTATTTTCTGCAAGGGTGTAGAATTTGGTGTAATTTTTTCCTTAAATGCTTAGTAGAATTCACTAGTGAAAATATCTGGGCCTGAATTTCTTTTTCCAAAGGTTTTTAAAGACTAATTCAATTTCTTTAATACTTACAGCTCTATTCAGGTTATTTATTTAATCTTGGATGAATTATGGCAATTTTAGGTTTTTGAGGAATTAGTCTAATTTATCTGAGTTACACAATTTATGTGCATAGAGTTGTTTATAGTTTTCAATTTATTTTACATTTAACATCTATGGGGTCTGTAGTGATATCTTCTCTCTTATTCCTGATTTTGTAATTTATGCTTTTTTTATTGTCAATCTTACTACATGTAAAGTTTGCTGGTGTTTTCAAAGAATCAACTTTTGGGTCTATTACTTTCTTAATTTTTCTGTTTTCTTTCTGCTTGTTTTGGGTTTATTTTATGCTTCTAGCTTCTTAAGATAAACCTTAGGGTATTGGTTTGAGACTCCTTTTTAAAAAATATAAACATTAAATGCTATATAGTTCCTTCTAAGCATTGCTTTTGCTACATTCCACAAATTTTGATATGTTGTATGTTGATTTTTATTCAGTTAGAAATACTTTTCAATTTCACTTGAGACTTCTTCTTTGACCTGTGGATTATTTAAATGTGTGTTGCTTAATTTGGATATATTCCTCTTATTTTGATATTACTGATTTGTCGTCTGATTCCATTATGGTTAAAGAACCTACTCTGTATGATTTCAAGTCCTTTAAATTTGTTAAAGTATGTTTTATAGGATCTATCTTAATGAATGTTCCGTGTGACCTTAAAAAGAATGTATATTCTGCTATTGTTGTATAGAGTGCTTTATGAACATCAAGCATTAATCCGTGCCACTTGGTGGTGTTGCTCTGTCCTTCTACACCCTTGCAGATTTCACGTCTGCTGGTTCTACCCATAACCATGAGAAGAGTGCTGCAGTCTCCAAAGATAATTGTGATTTGTCTATTTAATTCTGTCTGGTCTTGCTTTGTGTATTTTAAAACTCTGTTAAATGCATATACATTTGCATTCTTGTTTTCTTTCTTTCTTTCTTTTGGTGAATCGATCCTTTTTATCATTACATATTGTCCCTAATATTCTTGGTAATTCTCTTTTTCTGAAGTCTAGTAGACTTCAGATCTGATGTTAACAAACCCACTCAAGCTTTCTTTTTTGACTAGTGTTTTCACAGGGAAGAAACCTTTTCTCATCATTTTCTGTCTAAACCAAACTGTATCTTTAAATTTTAAGTGATTTTCTTCTAGACAACTTATAGTTGGGTAATTTTTTTAAAATTCCATTCTGTGAATCTGTTTGTTAAAAGGTGTGTTCGACTATTTATCTATAATGTAGGTCTAATATTTTGCTATTTGTTTTCTGTCTGTTTCATCTGTTTTAGTTTCTTCTTTGGGGGTATTTTGAATGTTTTTAGTATTTCATTTTATCTATTGTATTTCTTATTACATATATATATATATATATATATAGCCTTATAATTGATTGGCCATGGGATTGTAATGTACATACTTAACTTCTCAAGTCTACTTAGATTCAGTGACTTACCTCTTCAGTTGTAATGTAGAAACCTTATGAACCTGTAGGTCTCTTTACCCTCCCCGTTGTTGTTGTTGTTGTTGTTGTTGTTGTTGTTGTTATGTTATATCTATATACACTGACAACCCCATAAGACAGTGCTATAATTTTTTTACTTTCAACCATGAAACATATTTTATTTATTTTATTTTCATTTTTTCAATGTTAATTTCTTTTTTGAGAGAGAGAGAGAGAGAGAGCGAGCACAAGTTAGGGGAGGGGCGGAGAGAGAGAGGGAGACACAGAATCCTAAGCAGTCTCCAGGCTCCAGCTGTCAGCACAAAGCCTGACACAGGACTGCAACTCATGAACTGCAAGATCGTGACCTGGCCAAAGTCGGATACTTAACTGACTGAGCCACCCAGGCACCCCTCAACCATTAAACATATTTTAAAGAAGAGTATCATCTTTTATATTTATCCTGATATTTCCCCTGTTGTTCTTTCTTCATTCCTGATATTCCAGCTTTCCATTTGTTATTCTTCTCATTCTGTCTGAACAGCTTTCTTTAACAATTCCGTTAGAGCAGTTTGCTGGAAACAGATACTATTTTCCTTCATCCAAGAATGTCTTTAATTCACCTTAATTCCTGAAGGTCATTTTTGGTGGATACAGAATTCTGGGTTGACAGATCTGTTATTTCAGTACTTTGAAATGTTGTTCTACTTCCTTCTTGCCTCCACTGTTTCTGATGAGAAATCTGTAGTCATTTGAATTATTGTTAACCTATAAGTAATGAGTGATTTTTCTTTGCTTGCTTTAAAAATTTTTTATTGTCTCTGGTTTTCTATCATTTGATTACACTGTGTTTGGACATTATTTCTTTGGGCTTATTCTGCTGGAGCTCACTGAGATTCTTGTATCTCTAGGTTTGTCTTTGGTAAAATATGGGAGGTTTTGTTCATTTCTTCAAATATATTTCTTGCTCTATACTCTCTCTTGCTTTCATTCTGGGATTCATATGACACAAATATTAGACCTTTTCTAATAGACCACAGGGCCCTCAGGCTGTATTCATTTAAAAAAATTTTTTTTTCTCTCTGTTGTTCAAACTGAACTATTTATGTTGCTTCAAACTTCAAGTTCATTGATTCTTTCTTCTGCCATCTCCCATTTTGCTACTGAACCCATCCAGTGAGTGTGTTATTGTATTTTTCAACTCTAGAGCTTTCATATGATTCTCATTTTTATCTTGTTTCTTTACTAAGGCTTTTTGTCTTTTAATTCTTTACAAAAGTTTTCTCCTTTAATTGTTGAAGTGTTTTTAAAATAGCTGCTTTATGGATTTTGTTAGATAATTCTAGTATCTGTGGTGTCTAGGCATTGGATGAATGCAAATTGAGATTTTTCTGTTTATTCATAAGCCAAGTAATTTTTTTTATTGTATCCTGGACACTTTGATTTTTTTTTTTTATTTTGAAACTTTGGGTCTATTTTGATCTTAGAAAAAATGTTGATAATTTTATTTTGACATGTAATCAACCTGTTGGATTTTAGGCTGCATGCTCTGACCAGGCTTCTACGGATTGTGATTCCAATGTCAGTTGAATTTCAAAGCATTGGCAGTGCTCTTTGGATCTGTCTCACATCAGTCTCAGACTGGGCAATAGTCTATATTATAGTTTGTTCTCAAAATCTGTATATGCTGTATATAGGGCCAGCTGCATCCATGCACAGCTCAGGGTAAGCCCAGAAGTTCAGAAATGATTGTAAGAGGCTACTTTCCCAAGTCCTCTTTCTCTGTCATCAACCAGGGAATTGTCAGCCTCCATGGCTGTCAGCCTCCTCCTCTTTTAAGCCTCTGACCAGAAAGCTGGGGCTTTACTTTCCCTGCTTATTATACATTTCCTGCTCCTATGTGCCCACCCAGGGCAAACCAGTGGGAAGACAATGACAAGAAGCAACAGGGCTTTGTCTCTCACTCTTCTGGGACCTCAGATCCTCTAGCCAGTGGAGGTTCTCCTACCGCTCATGTCCTTCCAGCTCCCATTGCCACAGCTGCTACTGCCACCACTGGATGCCTTAGGGGTACAGGTGCTAGAAAAGAGTAGAAAAGAAAAAGAAAAAAAAGAGAAAACATTGTTTCTCCCATTCTTCCTGAGTATTAGGAATTCCTTCTACTGGTGTTTGAGCCAGAACCGTAGCTTCTCTTGGAGTTTTCTGTCCACATCCTGGTCCTTGCTTATAGGTTCTGAGGTCAGGCTGGAGGATGGAGAGGAAAAATAATAGTAAACTCATTGCCGATTTGGTGATACTTCCAATTCTGGTCATTTCCTCTAATCTGCCTGCTATTGTTCACTTGTCAGGGTCTTCAACTGGTTACTACATGCATTCTGTCAAGGTTTAAGAGATGCATTCAGTGAAATATACAGGGCAGAGAGTACTTATTCCACTTTATCCAGAACCAAAAACCCAAACAGTGCTTTAGATTGTCTTTTACAGTCAGACCCAGGAGAATATTGCCTCTGGGACGGTATTGTCATCATCGAGTCCTTTTAACATATTCAGTAATCATTCTCTTTGGGATGGGTTTGAGATTATCCACCTTTTCATCCGAAGCTATAGATAACATAATATGGCAAGCTACATTACGGCAAACTCCTGTGC
The DNA here is from genome assembly GCF_018350195.1 of Panthera tigris. Lineage (NCBI taxonomy): Eukaryota > Metazoa > Chordata > Mammalia > Carnivora > Felidae > Panthera > Panthera tigris. The sequence continues at coordinate 36,561,900 of NC_056670.1, read as the reverse complement.
CTCTCCTGGTAGAACAATATGAGGTGGCTATTTCAACTTCAAACTCATTTGGCTGATTTAGAGAAACTTTGGGACAACAGTAAAATGACACTGAGATCAATTTAGGCATCCATCTGCCATCTTGAAAAATGGTGTGCAATAAAAGCTTTCAACTGGGTATAATTTTTTTAGTTTTTATCATTAATGCCACTTGTATTTCAGGGTAACAAGAGTGATTCAGGCCCACTTATTAGGGTTTGAAGTTCTAAGAAATGCAGGTTCCCTGCCTCAGTGTTGTGCTTTATTTGCCATAGGGGATGGGAAGTAGGGTGGGAAGCAGATGGAATTAGTTGACATATATGAGTAAAAGATAGCATTTCCTCTCTTTTTCCCATATTGTATCAGTAGATAGGCAATCTCTGCCCATTGAGAAATAACATCTATATCTGTGCCCATTGATCTTGGTGTGCAAAAGCTCCTTGCTGGCAGTCTACCAAGAGAAGTCTGTGTTTATTCCTAGCCTTCATACTTATGGCATTGCTTTTTAGTACGATGGATTTAATCAGTTTCTCCTTTCTCTAGACTGTGACAAAGTAAGTATCATTTAAGAAAGAGTTTCTGTTGGGTTTCTTATTTTAGTTAAAGTTTGGCAGCAAGAGGCCATTTCTTTCAGTGGTTGGGTATTTTTTCTTCTTGAATATACTAGTGTGGAAGGAAGCAACAAAGGAGGAATACTTGGTGCCCCTTTCAGAATTCAGATTAAGTATTAGGCTTGTTTGGCCAAAGATGTTGGGTAGTGTCTCCCTATGCAGATACATCCATGGACCACCATGTTCCAAATTTTCCAGCATAGCCCTCACTCTGCCTTTTCTCCCTCACTTGTGAAATGTGAAGGGACTTGTATAGCTGTGTAACAAGTAGAGGGCTGGGCAGTGAGAAAGCTGTAAAGACTCTGATTTAGGACATAATTTGTTGTAGGACCTTGGACTGCTTATTCAACTTTTCTGAGCTTCATATTTTCCCACTGTAAAATGTGTGAGAGTATAGATGATTATTGGAATGATTGCAAGTGTGTTAAAGCCCCTAGCCTCTTTCTTCCTTCTTAGGAGTGGGTGGTACGGTTTGGGCTTCTATTTGCCATGAGACTTGAGACTGGGTTGGGCTTGAATCACTGATGGGAGAAGATAGAGGGGTGAACCTAATATAAAACCAATCTCAAGGGTGGCATAAAGTTATCCCTCCCTATATTGCTTACACTTTTGTGTTGCCAACATCTTTGTAAATGACTGATGTTGGGGGAGGTCTCCAGAACTCTTTGTAGTGAGATACGAGGTTAGCAGAATTTTCTGCCTGAGTACACTTTCTAGGACAGGAGCATTGTTCATTGGTCTAAATGACACTACTTCCTTCAACCCTTTCAACCTTCCTGTCAAAAACCCCACCCCCAGCCCCCTAAGCTAGAAGCTTTTACAGGTGAAAACTGGGTGCCTCTGTCTGGTTTTTCCCAGGCCTCTTCTGTGAATGGATACTCACTGACTGTTGTTCCCCATATGTAATGAAAGCCCAGCTAGCTAGTACAGCCTTACCCAACACAGAGCCTTACAGTGGAGTGACCTACAGGAGAAAAGCTGTGTGCTAGAGTGAGTTACCTGGGGAGAACTCAGAGAGACTAGCAACCTCCCAGCTTGTGCCTGGAGGCTTGAAATGTACTATTGACTTGACCTTGCTTATGGGACCAGTGAACGTAGAGGGACAGAGAGACCTGTCCCTGCCCAAACAAGATCATCACAAGTCTATACCAACTGCAGGATGAGAGCTAGCCTGACAGTTTTGGGGGAATAATGAATTATAATGATTGCTAACATTTTCCTAGAAATACGACCAGAAGGAGAAAACATGCCTTCCAGAACTCTTCTCAGGAGGCATGAAATTTGCAGTTGGAAGGAATACTTTGGTAAACTATTTGGAGTGGAAGGGATGGGCTTTCTCCCCCCAAGTGACAACAGATATTTTCTAAATTGCCTACTAAAAAGGATAAATCCACTTAACTGCAAAGCTTTTTTTTTTTCTTTTTTGAGGGAAGTTTGCAAAATTGGGGCGAGAAATAGACTATAAGGGTAGTAGAGGCTAAAGACTCTGAGCAGTTGATCATTCTTCTCTCTTATGTCCCCATGAGTGCTTAGCCTCTACTCCAAATATGAGTTGAGCAAGTATTTTTTAAAAATAATGTTTGAAGGGTGCGTGAGTGGCTCAGTCAGTTGAGTGTCTGACTCAGTTTGGGCTCAGGTCATGATCTCATAGTTCATGAGTTTGAGCCCTGCATCCACCTCTGCACTGACAGTGCAGAGCCTACTTGGGATTCTCTCTCTGCCCCTCTCTCTCTGCTCCTCCCACACTCATATGCACTCTCTGTCTCAAAAAAATAGACATTAAAAAAATAATGTTTGAATAAGCACCAGTTTATTGGTATGCCCATTCTATGGACCAAGGATACTCCAGGTATCAGTTCCAAATCCATCTGAGAGGTGAGGCTGGAAGTAAGGAGCAAAGCCATTTGCTAGGAAGGAGGATGATAAATAAGAGTATGGTATAGAGATTCCCCAGTTGAGGCATGTGGGCAAAAGTCAAGTCCAGGAACCAGAAGACTGGGGTAGCCCAGTCTACCCATCAGGATCTTGCTGGCTTGGGTATCCATTCCAAAGGCCAGGCTGGGTCTTCCTCCATCAGCTTCAGGCTCCATCCACATGTGACCCGTCTCCTATTTTAGGGGACCATTATTTTCTTCAAATATCTAATCTGTCTTACCATCATATTTATTTATAGTGAACTTGCTGGCCACTAGGAAAGGTGAGGGATTGGGAGGACCTCTCAGTCATTTTGGGGACAAACTCAAGCTTCTTAGTTTTTCTCCTCAATCCAGAGGATCATTTGATAGTCAGTGGTGTTCCAGGCTCTTCTAGCAGCAGCTAAGCAATAGGAAGCCATGAGTCTCAAACCCAACATCCAACTAACTGACCTCTGTTTCTTTGTGTGAGCTGGAGAAATGTCTTTATTATCACCATCATCATCATCATAATCACCATCACCATCACTGTTGTAACCATCATCACCACCATCACCACCATTACCATCATCACCATCACAGTCACTCATTACTTATAATGATAGCTGACATGTATAGAACTTTACAGGGTACACACTCAGTAAATGCCATCTTTTAGTGCACAAGGGCATTTGACACATTTGCCACGCACTTTACACGTGTCCCTTCATTTCAACTGTCTTCATTTCAACTGTCTTCCAATTGTTGCTCTCATTGTGCAGGTAAAAGCATTGAGCCTGGGAGAGGTTATACAGCTTAGCTCAGGGGCACGCAGGGAGGTTAGGATTTGAACCCAGAGCCTGCATGTGCTTTGGTACTTCCTACGCTGCTATGCCAATGAGGACCATGGCCCCCCTTAAAAGGAAACTGCTAAGCCCAACTAAATGCCTCGGCAACTTATAAGCTGCCCACTTTCAATCTCTGAACCAAATGTCTTTTTGATGAGGCCTAAAATCCACTCCAGGAAGCCACAGAGGGGAATTTCTGAAGTCATTTCTAACTTCCTGTGAAAATATTCTGTAGCTGGCAAGAGATGTTCCAGATAACAATGAATACACAATAAAGCGGGTGCCTCTGCCTTGGATACCTGGCTCACAAATAACCCATTTGGCTTCCCAATCACCCTGATACCTAAAACTAGCAGAATTTATGCTTGCGGCTGGAATGGCTCTGTTCAGCCAGAAAGCAAAAGTTTATGGCTGAACCCTTTGCTCTGAAATGAAATCTAGTCTCTTTGGCTCGACTTTATTAGGCCGTATTGTACAGCGATAGGAGACATAAGTATCCAGAATCTGCTGTCACTAAAATGGGACTGAGTTGGCAAGCGTTTTCGTCCTCACACTCGATGCTGTGTCCTAAAATGGGGAAGTTGAATAGAAATTAGGGATCCAAATCAGGGCCATTTTTTGAAACTTTATTTTTAATTGAATTAAATATAGCCATCTCATTGTTCTGTCTTTACACAGCCCACATTGAAATGGAAGCTAAACTATCATTGGGGTCACTGAGTCAATGGAGAGAGACTAAGTAGATAAATCTGGACTCCTGGAATATTGTTTAGACTAATTACCAAAACAACCCAAACACTTGGATACTCAGTGCTTAATTAGGTTTAAGCTTTCTCTGTAACTGGCTCCAGTATTTAGTGATATTTGTGGAGAACATTCTTTTTCATCTGTAATTTAAAGGATTGTGATTGATTCTCCTTAATCTTTATTCTTCAAAGGCATGATGGAGAATACTTGTTTTCTGTTCTTCACTGTCTTAGGGAATAGACCTTTGCTACTCAAAGTGTGGTCTATGTCCGGGCAGCGTCATTGTCTTGGAGCCTGTTAGAAATGCAGAATCAGCCCCCACCCAGGACCATGGCATCAGAAACCACATTTCAGTAAGAACCTTGCATGATTTACATGCACGTCAGAGTTTGGGAAGCTGTGGACTCAGAGCCTCAGAAGACTTTTGTTAAGTAAGCCTCAGAAGTGCCCCCTGGTGAGAAATTATCCAGAGTGATAGCAGCAATAAACCAAACCATCTAAGATACTGAAGATCCTGCAAAGGCATAGGCAATGCTGTGGTGGTTTGTCTCTTCAAAGCAAGCTCACAGTTTCTGTGATGGAGAATGCTTTTCTTTTCTAATTCCCTTCCTATCCATCCAGTAATCAATCAATCAATCAATCAATAAACCATTGTTTCTCAGAATTTGGGGGTAATGGGATTGCCAAATGTAGCCTCTTCTGGGCTCAGTCTGTTTCCTGTTGAATTGTTGTTTGACTTTACATTGGAATCCAAAAAATGATGGCAAAGAGAAGACAGAAGGCTAAGTCCCATGCGGAAGACAGTGTGGTCATGAGACAAGGACACAAAGGGGGCTTCTTTCCTCAGGGATGGCAGTGAGACTCCTAGCTAGTGGGAAGAAGAACATTAGTTGGATTGATGGCAGTATACCAGCTCTTGAGAATTCCTTCTTTCAAACTCAAGCCTCCAAGTTATTGGATTTGGAATTTAGAAAACCATAAGCCACTTGTTAAGTAGCCAAAGAAGTTCTGTGATGACAAAATTTTCCAGAAAAATATTGCTCCTAGTATGAAGTTTTCTGGGAAGTTTAAAAATGACCCAGTTCTACCCATTCCTTATTAGAACCTAATATAGAATTTTTCAACATTTGGAGGCAGGAATTGGTTCGTTGCATGGTCCGACACTAAATGCTGTGAAGTCATCAGTGCTGACTTGTGATTAGATACTTAGGAAAACTGCTTGTTTCATTGTGTCTCTTTCTCTAGTTTTTGTCTTGCTTAGTTCAATGCAACAAATATTAATTGAGCACCTCTTATATAAGCACCTTAGAAGGTAGTATGTTGCTTGTTCTGGAAGATACAAAGTTGAGTGCATAAGGAGGGGCTCATGTTCCAAATGCTACTTTGCTGTAGCTCTCGTCAGATGTTAGAAGACTTGAATGCTATGATGGCAGCTAATGATAGTTAACATGCACTGAGCACTTACTGTGGGCCAGATAGTGTTCTAATCATTCTGTACTGATAACCCCATTTAGCCCTCCCAAGCCCCCTAGAAATGGGCTTGATTAGCATTTCCAATAAGGCAAAGAAGAGCATGTCAACCTGGGAAATGAAAAGCCTCACCAGTGAAGGGGCATATGATGCAAACTTTATAGGAAGAATTGGATTTGACAATTGAAAATAGGGATTTATATATATTTCCAACAGAAGGATCAAGGGAAACAAAGTGGTAGGGAAATCAGAAAGAAGGAAAGTTTTTAGATTAGCATTACCTATCTCCATGAGCTACTCCTTGAAATAAAGGATCGTGTGACTAAATGCCATGTTTGCAGATTTACAACTACTATTAACATGTTAAGTCTCTAACCATTGCAAAAAAAAAAAAAAAAAAAAAAAAAAAAAAAAAAAAAAGCCCAGTTTGGCTTTGTGAATTCCAGTCCTTCCCAAATCTACTTCTTCCAAATATTATTGAGCTACTGCTGGGTACATAGGCTACACTGGAGATTCAGATAGAATTTTCTGCCCTCAAAATAACCTATATTTTCATGGTGACCCTCTCTCCACTCTGTGCATTTGAGATAATACCTGTTAGTAAGTTCTGATGCGCTTACTTTGGGAAATAGCTGAGAATACTCCTACTTTGCCAAAACTTGGGGGGAATTGTGGGAAGTTGGGTTTGTAAGAGAAGGCCAGCACATCTGTCAGTGAGTCCATGGATGGGTGCTGTGAACTGTATGCTACTCATCCACGAGGGACAAAGTACAGAAAATGAGAGCAAGTTCTTAGGAACTTTGAGAGCAATTTGATAGATTAATTTTATAATGGTTGAATCGAACAAGAAAAATTTGGGACCTGTACTTTGCATATCTTTTTCTTTTTTTTTTTTTTGGAATTCATTTCTGTTAGATTTTGCAGAAGTTTGAGTCTGCAAAAGAGTGGATGTTGGAAATCAAAACAAAATCTGGTCCCCTACCTCAAATGGGTTGAGAAGCTCTGTCCTGGATAATCCTGCATGCCGGGGGCTGAATCCCCATGAGGATTGCTTTCTCATGAGGATTGCTCAGCAGGCATCTGCTTGAGAACATTTACTTCCTGCTTGCTCTACCCAGATTAGAATTCTTTTCATGATATTTTAAGAACCTTATTATTTGAAGCACAAATGAGGATGTTCCTAACCATTAGCGAGATTGCAAAGCCAAAGTCCTATTTGGACAGAGAGTGAATAGGCCAACCTTTAATGAGTTCTGACGTCTCTTAAGCATAAGATACCCTTTCTTCACTGGAGAGAAAAATAGGGAGAGAGTAGAGAAGCCTTCTAACATATTGAGAAAAATACCAATTTCTGGCCACACAAGCAATACTTTCTTAAATCATTTCTAAATAATAATTCCTTAAAAAAAGTTCTCCTATCAGGGTGCCTGGGTAGCTCAGTCAATTAAGCATCCGACTTTTGATTTCAGCTTAGGTCATGATCTCACACTTTGCGAGCTGGAGCCCCGTTTGGGACTCTGTGCTGCCAGTGCAGAGCCTACATGGGATTCTCTCTCACGCTCAATCTCTCTGCCCCTCCCCTGCTCATGTTCTCTCTTTCAAAATAAATAAATAAACTTTAAAAAAAAAGTTCTCATATCACTCTTTGCACTAAGCCCTTTTAGCTTTAGCCCCTCTGGCACCCTTTGTGTTTTCAGAATAATCTGGGCTGGAGGTAATATAGCAGAGGAAACACCATATATTCTTACACTCTTGCATGCTGTGTCTGTCAGTCGCTCTCAGAACACCTCATGTGGGCATTTTTTTTTCCTCATAATGCCTGATGGAAGAAATCTCATTTGATAGTCTGCAGCCCACTAGTCTGGGTCTAAGAGATTTGGCTCAAGTCCACCCAGAATTAATCTTCGGAGTTGTTTATTTATTCGTTCAGTACTGAAGCAACCAGTTATCTGGCATTCCATCAAATCCCAAATAATTTGTTTTAATTGACATTGTCCTGAAGGCTTTGGACGAGTCTGAAATCCTTTCGTCCTGCTCTCACATTCTGGAGAATGCAATCTGAAATAGGCCATAATTGTGGAATGCCAAATCGTTATGGAGTCCCTGAAATCCAATGCTGCTCTCAGAAGGGCAGCCGACCTGAGTCCACATCCAAGAAGTACAGCATTGAAGTGCAATTTGGCATGGAGAAGAAATACATTCTGAAAAGGTGCAAATCACCATTCATTCCCCCCGCCCCCATCTCCTCTGCTTCTCTCCTTTGGTTTCAACTTTATCACCAGTTTATCCCACCCCCAGAAAGCTGTGCAGCGAGGCATTCTCTATTCTGGCACCTGTGAGGACATAAGCTAGCAAGATGCAAAGGCTTTATTTTTTTAATACCACAAGTTGGTCTTAGGATTTGTCATTATACTGAAGAACGTTGAGGCGAGAAAGGGAAGGCGAAAGAGGTAGCCCTGTACCCATTGATAAAAACTGGGACAAATATGTTAAGATTGGTGTGTGGAGGAAATGAGGAGAGAGAGAATCCAAAAAGCCCAATGATAAAGCCTTCTTAACACTCAATTGTCCTTAACATTGTTCGTTCCAGCAAGAAATGATTAGATGCAACATTAAATCAGATTTTTCTCAGTGACAGAGCATGCTGTTAAAGAATGGGGATAAATGACCCCACACATTTTAATAACCACCCATACACTCATCAGCCTAGAGACCATAAATGCTGATCCTGTGTTTATTATTATAGTCAAGGGCTTGACACTTCCTCTGGGTTCTTTCTCTTTCGTTCTTTCTTTCTCTTTCTTTTTCTTTCTTTTCTTCCTTTTTTTGTTTGTTGTAGGAATTAATATGTTTAATGGTATCTAAGGCACTTGGTCATCAGTTCATGTCATTGTCACAATGACAATGTATTGTGTAATTTATATGTACAAAGTTCATTCAGATGTGACTAGTTAATTCTTTTTTTAAGTATTTTATTTATTTTTGATATAGAGAGAGGCAGAGCACAAGTGGGGGAGGGGCAGAGAGAGAAGGAGACACAGAATCCGAAGCAGGCTCCAGACTCCAAGCTGTCAGCACAGAGCCCAACTCAGGGCTCAAACTCACAAACTGTGAGATCATGACCTGAGCCGAAGTTGGACGCTTAACCGACTGAACCACCCAGGTGCCCTGTGACTAGTTAATTCTTATCAAAGCAGTTTGATGATTTAAAACTGTGCATTCTTTAGAGAAAAATATTAACTTAAAATTTGGATAGATTAAAAAAATAGTAATGCGTTGAATACCTGCTAATACACTAGCCTCCTACTACCAGTTTGGGGCAATGTTAGTGTCTGTGTTATGACTCCCGTCTTCTTATTGCAGCTATTAACATAATGGTCATTGGTTTTTATAATTTCCTTTTAGTTCATTATTTTTGATGTGCATAATATCAATATATTTGGATTAAAATAGTGTACTTGTTTCCAGTTAAATAAGAATTGGCATATTAGATAATCTCCAGAATTATTTACATGACTCCAGAGGTGGGGACAGACGTTAGCAAAATTATTTGACCGTAATCACCACGGTCATTCAGACTCTTCGCTGGGAACAGAAATCACCGTGGTTGTAGCATACCCCAGCCAGGATGGTTGATTTTTCACATTCACTGGGTTGTTAGCATTAGAGAAACACAGTTTCACTCTAATCAGAGAAAGCATAAAAAATAAAAGGTGTCATTACCGACCCACCATTAGTAACACATGCAGAATCTAGGATCAAGAAGGTGTTACTTCCTTCGAAGCCAAGGCTCATGTTTCCAGTTGGCAGGTACCCTTTGATGGTGGAGCTGTCTGCCCATGAGTTGGTGTACAACCATTTACTCGGGGGGTTGAACTAGACTGGTTGAAAAATTAGATAATGAAGAAAACATAAATAAGCCCACAAGCAGTGTAGACGAGCTAGCCCAATGGCTCAATTTCCCTTTCTCACTGAAGATTCTGTGAGTGAGTATTTGATGAATCAGGAGCCACAGCACATCATCTGCTCATCTTTGCTCTTCTAAAACAGCTGGAGTTTGATGTGACAGCCAAAGGAGAAATTGCTGCCTCAGGAAATGCTTTGCCTTTGACTGATGGCTGCATGGCTGGCAAATTAATTTTGGCACCTTTCCTTAAGTCACTTTGGTCCCATTCCTTCATTTTTCTGCTGGGAATGTGTACATTACATTACAGTTAAAAATACCTTCACAACACAAATGTGGAGAATAGCATGTACTATTTGAGGAAAGAAGTTGTAGGCTGAGATGGTTCCATTTTGTAGAGTAGAAAGGATGCCGTCATGCTCTGAGAGGAGGCCCACACTCTCAGTGCAGCTCAATATTTGTTTTCCATTTTCATTTTCATTTTTCATTTTTTTAAATATAATTTATTGTCAACTCGGCTAACATACAGTGTGTAAAGTGTGCTCTTGGTTTTTGGGGTAGACTCTTGTGGTTCATTGCTTACATACAACACCCAGTGCTCATCCCAACAAGTGGCCTCCTCAATGCCCATCACCCACTTTCCCCTCTGCCCCACCTCCCATCAACCCTCAGTTTGTTCTCTGTGTTTAAGAGTCTCTTATGGTTTGCCTCCCTCCCTCTCTGTTTGTAACTATTTTTTCCCCTTCCCTTCTCCCATGGTCTTCTATTAAGTTTCTCAAGTTCCACATATAAATGAAAACATGATATCTGTCCTTCTCTGGCTAACTTATTTCACTCAGCATAATACCTTCTAGTTCCATCCACATTTCTGCAAATGGCATGATTTCATTCTTTCTCATTGCCAAGTAGTATTCCAGTGTATATATAAACCACATTTTCTTTATCCATTTATTGGTTGATGGACATTTAGGCTCTTTCCATAATTTGGTTATTGTTGAAAGTGCTGCTATAAACATTGGGGTACATGTGCCCCTATGAATCAGCACTCCTGTATCCCTTGGATAAATCCCTAGCAGTGCTATTGCTGGGTGGTAAGGTAGTTCTATTTGTAATGTTTTGAGGAACCTCTGTACTGTTTTCCAGAGTGGCTGCACCAGTTTGCATTCCCACCAACAGTGCAGGAGGGTTCCCGTTTCTCCACATCCTCGCCAGCATCTATAGTTTCCTGAGTTGTTCATTTTAGCCACTCTGACTGGTGTGAGGTGGTATCTCAGTGTGGTTTTGATTTGTATTTCCCTGATGATGAGTGACATTGAACATCTTTTCATGTTTCTGTTGGCCATCTGGATATCTTCTTTGGAAAAGTGTCTATTCACTTCCTCTGCCCATTTCTTCACGGGATTATTTGTTTTTTGGGTGTTGAGTTTGGTAAGTTCTCTATACATTTTGGATACTAACCCTTTAGCTGATGTGTCATTTGCAAATATCTTTTCCCTTCCATTGGTTTACAACTCAAAATTAATGTTACTCCTCATCAACCTCTCACAAGGTCATGGGCTCCAGGGTTTAAGAATTTGAGTCATTGGTGAGCTTCTGTTCTGATATTTCCCCTCTTAGGTACTCATATACAGCAAATCCATCCTGCCCCCCAAGATCCTAGCACCACTCCCTCCTTATATATTTACTCTGTCATCTCTAGCAAAAGGTGTACATGGTGTGTGGTTAAGAGTATGAACTCTGAATCTTATTCACACCAACAATTGGCTTTGTGACTATTAGTGTGTTACTTAACCTCTCTGTGCTTCAGTTTAGTCCCCTGTAAAAGGGAAATCATAATGACAGTAACTCGCTCCACCTTTTCTAGCTCTCTTTGTTCACTGCCATCTTCTCTTGGGTGAAGCACAAATGTTTTCAACTCAACATATATTACACTTATTTTTCCTTTCTTAAGAATGCATTTCTTAGGGCACCTGGGTGGCTCAGTCGGTTAAGCTTCCAACTTCAGTCCAGGTCATGATCTCACAGTTCCTGAGTTCGAGCCTCATGTCGGGCTCTGTGCTGACAGTTCAGAGCCTGGAGTCTGCTTCAGATACATTCTGTGTCTCCCTCTCTCTCTGCCCCTCCCCTGCGTGTGCTCTGTCTCTCTCTCTTTCAAATATAAAAATAAAAATTTAAAAAAAAATTTAAAAAAAGAATGCATGTCTTTACTGCTAACAAAGGTAAAAGAATATGTACTTTCAGTTTTGTTTTTTCAGCCAAAGATGCCAGGTTTGAGACTTAGAAAGGTAAACCTTGGTAAGAAGTGATAGATAGTTTGAGCCCTTGCCTTGGGATGAAGATTGAGGTTCTCTTGTCTGAGCCTGCTGTGTGCTGTGGTGTCAGTGTCCTGGGTTGGGGCTCATTTCCTGATTCTCCTGATGTGATTAGCCTGTTCTTATTGTTGATCTGTCACAACTTGTCATTCTTGCCCTTAAGGATTAAAAGGTCTTAGGATTCATTATAATTACTGGTTCTTCTGCCCTTACAATTATAGATATTGCACTGTCAGCACAGAGCTTGACACGAGGCTTGAACTCACGAACCATGAGATCATGACCTGAGCCGAAATCAGGAGTCGTATACTCAACTGACTGAGCCACCCTGGTGCCCCAGAACACCTTTGTTAGGAATCTCAAAAACATGTTGGCTTATCTATATAGAAATAGTGTTAAAGATGTGGCAATCTTAAGCAAAAATCTTAAGCAATGAAGTGAAACCTCTCAGTGTTTAAACAGTCCCTTCAGTGCTACTCTATCTAGCATTGCAGATACCATCTCAGAATCCACAGATAGATGTAGAAGAGGCATTTTGCTTTCCAGAAAAGTTCTGTATGTTTTTTTTCCAAGTTATTTGACATTGAATCCCTTAAGTGTTTTTGATCAGCCACAAAGGCAAAACCTGCAGAAAGAAAAATATGGGAAAAAATCAGGAAAAGGTATATCTGGTTAGATATCTTAGCTAGACATCTGGTGCTTCTTCCAGCAAAGAGAAAAAAAAATGGGAAAATAAATACCCGTTTAAATAAGATCTAATCAGCAACTGGAATAGGTCCTGAATAGATACTGAATATGCTCAGTAAGTCTTTGCTGAATGAATAATTGAATGAACATTTGCTATGTTCAAAACAAACATGAATAATACTATTATCCTGCAAGAATTTGTGTCTACTTAATAAAAATATTTAATGATTAACTTACAATAAAATTTGGTCTATAGAGTAGTTGCAAGGGCTGTTGGGTGGTTGGGTCAGCTAATCATCTGACTTTTGATTTCAGCTTAGGTCATGATCTCTGGGTTCATGAATTTGAGCCCCATGTTGGGCTCTGCACTGACAATGCAGAGTCTTCTTGGGATTCTCTCTCTTTCTCCCTCTGCCCCCACTCTCTCTCAAAAATAAATAAATAGGGGCACCTGGGTGGCTTAGTCGGTTGAGCATCCGACTTGGGCTCAGGTCATGATCTCACAGCTCATGAGTTCAAGCCCCGTGTCAGGCTCTGTGCTGACAGCTTGGAGCCTGGAGCCTGCTTGGGAAAGCGTCTCCCTCTCTCTCTGCCCCTAACCCACTCGTATTCTGTCTGTCTCTCTCAAAAAAATAAATAAATATTAAAAACATTAAAAATAAATAAACATAAATAAATACATAAATAAAAATATTTTTTTTTTAAAAAAGGAAATGTTAAAAAAAAAGAATAGTTCTATTAGGATACAGAGGTATGAAAATACTGGCCATAACTAAAAGGACCATATTAAAATTATATTAACTGAGGAATACCACCACCAATCAATAATAATCGAGATAAAGGCTCCTATTTTCATTGCTTTGAAAATCAGATTAAACTAGTAACATAACACATTATAAAGGGAATGTCTCTGCTGAAAGAATAGGCTGAATTCTTCCATTTCAAAAACACTATTTTCCCATGAAGCTCTACCATGAGGATTTATCATTGGCAATTCTTCATGTAGTATCCTATTTACCAATAAAACAAATTATGATACTATAATTCCCCAACTATTCTATATTTCAAATTATTTACTAATGCAGACTAGGCTTTCTTCAAATTAGTTAGAATTAATGGCCTTTGCTTATAAAGTCAAAATATCTTTTATTTGAAAAAAAAGTTGAAATCTTATGATTCAGGGAAATTAAAAAGTTTATGCTTAGTTAAACACATTGCAGTTAATTTTTAAAAATCGTACAGTTTAGCAGTAGAAATGGTTGAGTGCTTTTTTTTTAAAGACCCCACTCTGGGGAAGACCAATTTGTAGATAAACAGCCCATACCCAGCAGCACTGCATAGCTAATGTCTAATGTGTGGGAGTAGGTTAGAAGCAGCTCAAACTAATGAGGTTAACCCACATACTCTAATCACCCAGACTTGCACAAAGCAGGCAAATAGCATAGAAGCAGGGAGCATTCAATTTATTTCTAAATGAGTCCTGCCTTTTTTGTATTCCAGGGTGTCACCCAGTAGATGGTAGGTGTTCATTTCCCACTGTTTCCAAGTCTCTTTCAACTTCTAGCATTGCATTTCCCCTAGCTAACTGATTATGGGCCATAGGCAAGATGCCTTTTAATTCAGCATCAGCCCAAGAAATTGTAAGGAGTCACTTCCTGTTGGCTGGGAAGGTGCCTCTCATCTCCTCACCTTATGTAGAGGTATACATGGGAGGCCACAGCCTACAGACTCCCAGGGACTACTCAGTCTGCCTGCCTTGGGAATCCCAAGGTCTTTGACCTCCTATAGGGGCTCAGCATTCTTGTTGTTACTCACTCTTTAATTTTTAAAGATCACTTCCAATGTAAAATCCTTCTAGAAATGCTTAGCATGAAGAGGGTTGTTGGGAAAACCAGTAGAGCTTGATAAATTAGGAAAAAAGACACATTTTAATGAAATCTGGGGTAAAGCCTGTCTGAAACAACATTTTACTTTTTGTAATACTCAGTGTGTGGTTGGAAAAATCTTTTTTTTCCCAGAGTAGAAATATACGTATTGTTCTATTGTGTTATTGTTTTATTTTTTATGTATATATATGCACACACACACACACACACACACACACACACATTCATTGTAAAAGCCTTCAGACAACTCAGAAATCTATAGAGAAAAGTGTTAGTCTTCCACTCAGAGATAGTTAGTGTTAGTGTTTTAGTATAAAGTTTTCTAGATTTTTCTATGGCTTTACAAGAAATGGTTAGTGTTTTAGTATAAAGTTTTCTAGATTTTTCTATGGCTTTACAAGCATTCAGATAATTATAGGGTATTTTAATAGGGTCAGACTACTAACATTATTTGGTAATTTTTACATAATTGCTATATGAACAGATATACATTTTCACCATCATTTTTAATTATTTCTTTGTATTCCATTGAAAAATGTACCATTTGTGTTTTTTTCCAATTTTTTATTAATAGAAAGGATGTTCTTATACATATGTCTCTGTATATGTGTCTATTTGTTTCTTTGGTATGAATACTTAAAATGGAATGGTTGTGTAAGAGAACATGTCCTTTAAAAAATTTTTATAACACTTGCAAAATTGCTCTTCAAAGCATTTGTATCGATTTACTTGCCCACCAGTATTGTGGGTGAATGCCCATGCTTCACACCCTTGAAAAGCATACAGGTTAGAAAAATGGTGCTTTAGAGAGGATGTACTTCCATTCTAAGAGCTTAGGAGCATGGAAAGCTTCACGTGGACGATGTGGTTGTGGTCCTGGCTGCTGAAGACAGTCACCATCACATAACTAGGGCATTCATTCATTTGCCAGATGGTAAACTCTGGTTTTCCTTTTATAGTGTGCTGTCATATCTTGAACCTCCTGTGTTCTTCTCTCTAGATTGAGGAAGACACGTGGCAGAAATACTACTTGGAAGGAGTCTCAAATGAAATGTACACAGAATATCTCTCCAGTGCCTTCGTGGGTCTGTCCTTCCCTACTGTTTGTGAGTAAGTGACCATTAACCATGTGCTCTTTGGCTCTCAGGGGTATTTAATGTGCCCCTTTCAGGGAAGACACCTTACGCCTGCCCAATACAGCTGGGGTACTCAACAATTACTGAGGGTAACCTGTGTGCTCTGTCTTGTGTGGTGAACAGGAAGGTGGGTCATTACATGGTCTCTGCCTTGGGGATTTCTGCTGGCCCTACTTTTCCCCACAGCTCTGAGAACCTTATACTTAGGTCCATCATTTGCATTAAATTATGAACCACAGTGTTCCTGCATGTCTTGAATTAGGCTCCTGTGGTGTAGACACAAGTATGATGGGTGGCAGGAACCCATGTCTTTTTACCAGGATGAAAACAAATCTTGCCTGCTCCTTGATGAAAGGAATTTTAATATCTTTCAGTCAAATCAGATCATAGAGACATCTGAGAAGCCTTTATTCAAAGTGCATTCAAATACTGCTGAGGAAATGTGGAACCAAATGTATGGAAGGAGGCCTTGAGAAGCTCTTAGCAATTTAGCTCCTGACATGAACAACCACCATGTTATGACAATGAGAAGGCTTAGCTTTTCCTTATTATTGGCTCAGCAGGATGGATTTGAACAAGAGGCAGCCCCAGCTGGCCATGGCCCCTCAAAGTAGCATAGGTGATCATTTAAGGGATATGAACTCAAGAGTTACATGGGTCCTGGACCCCGAGAAACTTCCATCATGATGATGCCTTAGATTTCCCACTTGGAATCTCAAATGTTGGGTGCAAGTCAAACAGGGGTTTTGTCCCCTATGAAAGCATAAACTCCCTGGGAATGTTGAAACATTAAGCCTTGTTAATCCATTGACACTTTAGCAAAAGATTTGATAACCTCAGTCTTGCTGGTAAAAACTGGGCAGAAATAGGGGAATCTTGGAACCACTGGGCTGAGGATGAAAAGCTATTCCCTTGTGCTGAGTACCTACAAATGAAACCCACCTTCTGGAAAGGGAGGTCTAAAAAGGATAGACCTGGGGACCCTTGGGCTCTTCTGTCTTCTAGCTTTCTGTTCTGTGCACAGCAGAGAGGGGACAGAGCACCTGGGAGGTGGTGTTTACCTGGAGACTCCTGTCACAGAACACAGCAGGTGTACTGTGTCTGTCCCTGGGCCCAGACCCTAAACAATCCAAAACGGTTTGGCTCTTTACTGAAATTTCCCATCCTGTCTCTAAGCGAAAGTTTAAACGCTAAATGGACTGGAAAAGTGAATAGGTAATTGATTCGGAAGGAGTTATTTCCTGAAAATGGATGCCCTATTGTAACTCCCATGTGTTCCTTTCTGTGAGAGCTATTTCTCTTTCTGCCACAGAAAGAAGTTAACCATTCAGAGGCCTCAGGTCCTGGAACATTGAGGCTGTCCCAGGGGATTTTCTCCACCTTGGGGTTTGGACTGCCTAGGATAGAAAGCCCAGGAGAATTCAAGACTTTTAATAGAAGCTGGTTCTATGTTTAAAAAAAAAAAAATGGAGGCCTCCTATATAATGTAGGGGTGGTCTGAGCACACGGCAAAGCTGCCAATGCCCAGAGGGGTCCTATGGCATTGGGGGCATTAGCAGAGGTGTGTGTGAAGATGCCAATGCCCAGAGGGGTCCTATGGCATTGGGGGCATTAGCAGAGGTGTGTGTGAAGATGCCCTCCTTGGCTGTTGATTTTCCCTGGTTTGACCAGTGTTTATATCTATCATGAGTGCTTCCTCGGAAGCCTGCATTCCCACTGCTTTTCTTACTCTGCTGCGGAATACCAAGTCAGTTTGTTTTAAGAGCATTAAACCGCAAGGTTAGAATTGCTCCCCCTAGAGGCTGCAACTGGGATACCCACAAGGTAAATTTGGCTCCCTTAAGTGCCCTGTGCAGTGTTTCATTTCTTAACAGTTAATTGCGAATATTTCAAAATAGTGGTATTTCACATAAAAACCAGATTTTTGGCCTCTCTTGAAAACCTGATGTGCACTTGCATTTCTACCAGATGCTAACTGGCTCTAATTTGTTGTAAAGAAGGAGTTAGTGTAGGTCCTCCCCTCTCTGTTGTCTTAAACCAGGCCAGATCTGCATTGATACCCTGGGCCTGGCCCCACTGCCATGTGACTTTGTCAAGAACTCCCTGGGTGGTGTGACACTTCACTGCCCTTCGGAGCCAGCTCAAGAGCTGGACACTAGTGGCTGCTGTAAATATTTCCTTTGATGGATTTGCATGTTTAGATCATGTCCTGAGGAGGAGAGAATCTTTCAGACACACCTCGTTGTCAGAGAATTTAATATTTGTTCAGCACAGCTTCTAGAATACAAAAAAAAAAAATCCACAAACTTCTGATGTGAGTGAGAATGTGTTCAACTTAGTGCTATTATTCGTTTAACACAATGATACAGCAGAGGTAGGAATAATCAATAAAGAAAGGACATTTAATGAGATTTAGGAACATCCCAAAACATTGAAGCTCTCCTCAAGCATTTGATTATCTGGAGGCTTAATTATCTGTGTTTTCTACTTTAAATTAAAGAAAAGCCATAACTCAAAGTTACCAGCAGTTTAATGATAACACTCTTCAATTCAGGTTAATTAAAGCACAGCCGTAATTAGAGTGTAGTGTTGTATATCACCGGGCTGGCGCATAAGTATTTTCATTACAGTAAGAATTGGCTATTCAATTTCGAGATGACATAAAGGACGCTGAAATATATTTTAAGCTGGTTCATGTAGAAGAAAAAGAATTGGGGAATATTCTGGGGACAATAAAGCACAGATAAAATATACAGATTTTCAGAGCGGTTTCTGTAATTATGTGCTGCATTAAAACAATATGCAGCCAATAACGTCTTAAAGCATGAAAAGAAATAAATTTGCTCTTCCCCTAGCTGGCAGTATGCCCCCTTGCAGGGTGGGATCACCGCCCAGGAGAGCTTGGAGTTTTCTCAGAAGCCGGGAGAAACGTTCTGTGGAAAGATAAGGGAGCAGGATACACGGATGAAATTTGAAGTTATTTCCCCAGAGAACAGAGTGGGGAAGAGGAGAGGCAGGAGGGCCGGAAGGCCCCCACAAGGCAAGCTTTTTAAAAATTTCTAGTGGAGAGGTGTTCCCTCTTGCCCGGGGGAGACTCACACCAGCTATGTCCTCAGACTTCTGGGCACCGGCCTTGTGGCCTCACTGCGTGTGTCATCAGAAGATGCACCTTTGTTCCGTGTGTCACTAACTTAGACAAAACACAGTACCATTTCTAAATATTTCATTTATGTCTTCTCATTTTAGCCACACAACAATCCTGTGGTTTCTATTAATGCCACACTTCCTGGTTTATGAACAAGGACACTGGGACTCAGAGGATGTTGGTGCCCCTCCAAAGCCACCTAGTGCACAAGTGACAGAGCCAGGGTTCTGATGCTGGGCCTGTGTAATTGAGAGCAGCTTGGAGGAGCTGCTGGAGGAAAGCTGTCTAATTAAGAATCTCCCGGGGAGTGTAGTAAGTGGAGAGATTTCTAGGCTCCATCTCCAGATTTTAATATCTGGGGGAGTCCCCCACATCTGTACTTTTTTTTATAAGCAAAGACAGGTGATTCTGATTCAAAGTCTGATGCCTGGGGCCTCCCCCTACCCCCTCCTGCCTCATCCCTCTACACCACAGGCTGGAATAAGCTCCCCTTACTCCGCACTTTGGGCTCAGTCACTGGAATGTTTCTCTCTGATTTTAGGCAAATCATAGAATTATAGGTGGGCCATATTTGACAAGCTAATGTTAACATTTGGGCTTTTGTGTGAGTTTCCTTGCCACCATTCCTGCTTCACATTTTCTTCAATCTCCTGGAAGACAGGCTGAATCTACACTCTGCCACGCCAGGCACACTCCTGACTGCTCTGCCCTCTCTCCATGCCTTATCCAAATCAGTATAGAAAAAAGGCATGGGGGTGCTGAGCCCTTTAATGCTCTTGGTGAGATTTCCACTGGACATCATGAGAGCAACTTCAGGCTGCAGAGAACAGAGAAGCGCTCAATGCCAAGATGCACAGAGGAAATAAGGACAATTCAGGATGCAACCCACAAAGGTGCCTCTTGGCTTTGTTGGCAAGATCATGGTGGCTATGTCCTAGACCTTCCCCAGGATGCCCTTAGGGTGTTCCTTTTAAGAGCCAGCAACTCCTAAGCAACCCCCCTTCATTTTGCATAGCTGGCTTGCCCCTGGGTCTGTGTGAAAGTACGATCAAGGCAAAGGAGCTTTGGGATCTGAAAGAGAAGGTGCCATCCATTGTGCTCTGAACACCACAAAACCACCTGCTCCCTCTCCCTCCCATTCCCCACCTTCCTCAGCAAGGGACCATGGAGGGTGCGAGGGGCCAGCACCAAGCCTGCAGGAATCAAGGAGCTGCTGTCTGAGGCCATGTTTGCCACTAAAGGGTCTTGTATTTGACCGGTCCCCATAATAGGATGATGCTTGATATTGTAGAGTGTGACCCTGGAATCTCAAACCCTCAGAGCAGCCACTTGGTGGATGTGTAATTTGGGACAAGGTATTTGATTTCTCCATACCTCCTTCCTCTGATAGTTACCAGCTGCCTGACTTTGGGCATGGTGTTTACCCCAGTATCCTCATCTCTGAAATAGGAACATTACTTATCTCTCAATAGTGCTGATATTCTTTTCCCTCTCCCACCTCATCTTTTCCCACCTCCTCCACTCCTGTCCCATCAAGTACAACATAAGCACCAAGAAAGAAAGGGATTACATTGTGGCATTTCCAGGTTGTATTTACTCTTACCCTCTAGAAAAGTTCTGCGGTCAGTCAGTGGTCTGTCAGTCACCAGCCACTCAGTCGACTAGATTTTTAATAAACTTAGGATATGTGTGCAGTGTGCCAGGCATGGTGCCATCTCTAAAGGAAACTGCAATTAGATTTAATCAAGGATTAATTAAAGGATTAATGACAGTACTTATAAGTGAAAAGTAAAGAACTCTGTTTCCCTACAGTGGCTGCTTTCAGAGAGTTTTAAGTCTGGCGAAGAAAAATAATACCCAGGGCACCTGGGTGGCTCAGACGGTTAAGCATCCGACTCTTGATTCGGCTGAGGTCATGATCTCATGGTTCATGAGATTGAGCCCCGAGTCAGGCTCTGTGCTGACAGTGTGGAGCCTGCTTGGGATTCTGTATCCCTCCCTCTCTGCCCCTCCCCCACTCACACGTGTGCATGTGCTCTCTCTCAAAATAAATAAATAAACATTTGGAAAAAAAGAAAGAAAGAATACCCATCCTCAGAGAGAACTAAGCACCTGTGGAGAAGTATTTGATGGGTGCACACTGGAGGACAGAGGCTGAGAGAGGGGGTGAGAACTCCCTGTAGGCTGGGGGGTGGGCAGGAGAGGCTTCCTAGAAGAGAAGACACTTGAGCTGTGTCTTGTAAGGAGATTGGATTCAGAGAGGGAATAAAGAGGGAAGAGGGAATTCTAAGCAGTAGGCAGTTGGGAGGCTGGGAGCCACATAGCATCTCTCCGATTTTCCAACAAGAGCAAACTGATTTCCCTTTTAGATGGGAGAAAGAGACAAATCAGATTTCTTTTGACGTGTGATGTTTTCAGGGGGAAACAGCGACAGAGTTTTTTTTGTCTGCCTCCAGACAAGAAAGTGAAGGCAGAGGGGAGACCAGAGAAGTGGGGAAGGAGGAGCAGGAGGAAACCACAGGTTCTGAGGTTGGGTTATGGCAAGAACACCATGTTCCAGGTCCTGGCTTTCTCAGTGAGGGTATTAGTCAGTCATTCATCGCTTGCAAAATATAAAAGCTTAATTGTATTGGGTTTTACAGCTCAGAGGGGATTAGGACAAAAGATGTATTTAAAATACAGTGTGTCTCTCTCTGTCCCCCTGCAGCTGATGGAGTAGTTAAAATTCAGATTTGATGTGGAGTATTTAATGCCTGGGTAACTTGGGGGAACTCTGGTCAGATCTTCGCGGTGCTACAGGGCAGGAGTTCTGCCCTCGGTCTAGATGTGAGCATGGATGCTTTTGTGATGACTGAAGACAGTGTGGAGGTTGGAGGGGGCTTCTCCATCCCCTCGTCCACCTGCATTCAGGGCTCCTAAACAAGAAGAAAATCATGCTCTCGTGCTGTGTTGTTCTGCATGGACAGATCTTTCCAGTGAAGCTGCTTGAGGGAGATTTAAGACTACCTGGGGAAAGCTGGGTCTCCTGTAAAATGAAAACCAGAGCCACTTGAACTTGAGTTCTAGCAGATCAGTAGATTTTAGGGAAGGATTTCTGAATTTGAACATGGAGCAGAGAGAAGCTGGCAAGCCTGATTGTCATTTGATGGATTCATTTAGCCAGGCTGCAGAAATGAGAATTTTGTGAGAAATTGTGGAGGGACTCAAGTCTCATCTTTAAAAAATATTTTTCCTGAACAAAGTGGCCCTATTCATCCAATTATTTGAGGGGTGGTATTGTAGTTAAGACAACATTTATGAACACAGATAGGAATACAATATTTATGATGATTTCTACTACAGAGACCCAGAGATGACCAGTAATCTTTCTACATGTTAGTGAATAAACAAATGACCCTAAAAACTGTTAAAACTTTTTTTTTAAGTTTTGAGGGAGAGAGAGGCGGGGGAGAGGGGAATAGAGAGATGGAGAGAGAGACAGAGAGAGAGAGAGAGAGAGAGAGAGAGAGAGAGAGAGAGAGAGAGAGAATCCCAAGCAGGCTCCACAATGTCAGTGCAGAGCCCAATATGGGGCTTAAATCCATGAACCATGAGATCATGACCTGAGCTGAAATCAAGAGTCAGATGCTTAACTGCCTGAGCCACCCAGGTGCCCCTAAAATCTGTTAAACTTTTAATCGAAGGCCACAGAGACAGTGGCACATCTAGAATTCTCTTCAGGAGGGTCAAGGAGGCAGTCCGTTGGAAATGAGATGTTAGGGGCTTCACTTGATATTAGGTCCACATAACAAACACACAGTTTACATTTTGTTTCTGACTAATAATAGTAATACAGTTTTCTAAAATGCATTTATTCATATTTTAGACAAATGCTTGCTGTCTATATCAAAGAATGTAATTATTAATAAAATCAAGTGTCTCAGGTGTGGTAGTGGAGATATTGTGAGTGTGTGTGTGTGTGTGTGTGCGTACGCATGCGTGTGTGTTTGAGGTGGGGGTGTTCTGAAGCCCGCTCCACCTCTATCAAAGCTATTGGGAAATGAAATCTGAACATCTCCATGAGCATTTTAAATCACTTCCTTTTTCTTGGTCCTGAGTCTTATAAATCCTGCTGTTTCAAATTTCCTTTAACTAGATGTTTCCATTTCGAGAGCCTATCATTTTAAATCAAAGCTCCTAAATCTGAATCTTTTTCATTCTAGCCCCTAGATCCTAAAGATCTGGTTTCCCAATGCACAGTATTTACATCCACATCTACTCTGATTACATGCATCAGCCTGACATTGCCAGGGTCCCTCTGGATCGCAGAAGAGGGGCCTGTATTTCAGGGTAAGCTGGGTTTGCAGGGCACAATGAAAGCTACCTCTTCTCTCTTCACCCACTCACTCCTAGGTGACTCATCTTCAACAGCCCCAAACCACATCTTCACACACCCTTCTTGGGCACATTCAAAAGTACAGGTTCTGCGACAGGTTTCTCTGCTTAATTCACATCAGCAAGCAATCTTTCTAGTCAAGGAGTCTGATTTAATGGCAAGAACAATTTATGTCCCTCTGGGTAGGTAGAAACAGTTGGACTCTAATTCTTAAGAGCCTTTGTTCAGGAACATCTGGGTTGAAACTACTGTATTTAACAGATGATGCTAGCACTAAAAAAAAAAAAGGCCTCGAATAATGTCATTGTCAAATTTGGTAGATCTCTACTTAATAATTACCAAGAAAGCAATCTAACTTGTTATTACAACAGTTTTATTGCAGATTGCTGGTTTAAGACCTTTTTGTGACAAGTGGCATTTTTTTTTTTCTGGAAAAAAGTCATTTCTGTTCCCCTGTAATTATTTTCACAACCAGCAGCAACTTCCTGCATTGGACATATTGGGACATTTTATTTTAGAAATAAGAATTGAATTCCTGCTAACTTATGGCTGATTTTATCCTGTTTATCCATTGTAAAGGCGGTCTCGCTTCTCTTTCTTATACCCTCCCTCAACCTAAGCCCCTTTCTCATCCACCCCCGGTCCTATCTATGTGGAGACACTGAGTAAAACCATAAGAAGGACTATAAGAACTGGATGAGCAAAGCTTATTTTGCTTTACCAAAAACAATGGTATCAATGATACAAGTAAATATTTAATCTCAGGACATCAATCCTGGCTGGTCTGAAGATGTGCTCTGAGAAGCACACCCCTTGTGGGAGGATCTGTAGAGATTCCCAAGGATAAATTGCTGTCTGTATCTTAGAATTGTATTTGCATTTTGGCACATTGATTCAAGGCGAATGTGAGATCCCCAGAGTACATCGCTGCTATTCTTTTTCTGTATATCCTTCTTTTCCAGTCTCTTTGCTTCTAATGAGCAGGTTAAGAGCCACCTTGTTTCAGGATTTGATACTCAACTCACAAGCCTTCCCTGCTTCGACTTTCCTAGTTTACCACTTTATCTCTTATGTATACTTCCAGCACCTCATGAGATTCTGCTCCCCAGTCATTCCTGCATTTAATCATCGTTTATTAAATGCGCCTTGCACTCTTTGCACTTTGCAGAATTCCAGGGAGACAAAGCATGTGTCTTGCACTGAAGAAGCTCAACTCGAGGGCAGAGAGATGAGTAAACAAGTGATTACCACACCCCAGCACTCCTGTTCCTAGCCTTGGTCTGTTCATACCTCTAGGACCCCCCAACAGAGACTGTACCTCTGCTGCAGACTTGAGCCCACCATCCTAGATTGGCTAACTCTCTGTGGCAGGATCTAACAAAAAAAACCTGATGTTTAATAGGGGGGATGTAGTTCTGTTTCTAGTGCAAATTGCAAATTACTCAAGATGTGCTTTTTGCGGACATGCAGAAGATACTAGTTAGAGCAGAGATTAAAAACTTAGGTGTCTGTAGGAGGCAGGAGTGAGCAACAAAGAGTGAAGAATGAGGAGGTAGGGTAAGGAGTGCAGGGGACCTTGGCATAGTGGAGAGCACATGTCCCATCCAGAGGTATAAGGGCATCAAGCTCACGTCCCTTTTAGCCATACAGAATGTGGCTCCAGTGTGGCTATTTATGATTGATTTATCAAGGAAAGCTGAAAGGCTAGTTTTTATATGAAATCACCTGTTAGTATCTCATTCTGAATTTTTAAACATGCTGCACTGCCTAATGCTCCATGCTGGGCTTCTGGCCACCACTGAGATTTAATTTCCACTTTTGGCCTTTCTTCATAAAGGCCATTTGACCTTGAGCAAGTTGCCCCTCTTTGTCATCTCTGTGAGAAGGGCAGGCCTGAATCGGATAATCCATGGTTGTGGCACTATTTGCATATGATTACTTTGTTGACATCACTCTGTCCCTCCCCTCTCCCCCTTTGACCAGTGAGTAAAGGCTGGGTTTGGGTCAAAGAGCTTCTTAAAAAGAGGCTTCTGTAAAGCAGTGTAGAATCAGTCATCTTAGATACGGATTTGGAAGTCATGAAAGAGGACTCAGAGATCTCCTTGGTCCACCCTGCTAGGTTAAGGAATGTGCACAAGGCCGTGTAGATTTTACTGACTATGCTGCATTGGAAAACTTCTCTCTTTTTATACCTAGTTGGTAAATGATATTGTAGTACCTAGGAAGACATAATTCACCATTACTGTGGACTATTTCTTTGCTTCTACCAACAGGATCAGGTCATTAAAGCAATTAAGGTCCATGATCCCATGAACCACAGAGTCCCAAAACAGAGTGGCCAGCTGCTCATAGGGTATCAGCATATCGGCCTCTTTGTGACATGTGCTAAGAGCAGCTTTCTCCTTGAGATTTTGGCACTTAGCTGTTATTTACATTAGAAAGTGGTTACCTACCCTGGTAATTTGGTTCAACAAATATTGCATAAGCCATCTGATATTTTAAACAATTTAAGCTCCACAAGTAACAGCCCCATAAAGGGTGCATGTTAGCAGTTCTCTATGGGACATAAATTAAGAAGAGCGTTTTTCCAGCTGTAGTTGGATACCTGGATTGGTGTTTCAGCAAACTGCGTAATCAGCACAAAGCCCAGGTCATTAGAGTCTGCTGGCAGGAATCAGCAAACCTGCAAATCACTGGGAGAGCCCAAATGTGCCTAGATGAAGTGGTCCTTTGAAATCTGTCTGTTGAAAGCAATATGAAGACCGTGACCTCACATGTAGGAATGAGCAATTCGGTCTTCTTCCTACCGGAGAGCATGAGGCCTTCACCAAGCCCTTACCTGCAAGCAACACAGCCACAAAGTCTCACACGTGATTATGTCACTTTTCTATTTGACACCAGCCCGAAGCCTCCCATTTCACTTAGAATAAATGACAGACCAGCAGACTCATTGCTGTGGCCAGCAGTCTTCACAAACTTGCTCCTGCCTAGCTCCCCGACCTAATCACTGTCACTTGTGACTTTGCTCAGCCTGCTGCAGTCCAGCTGCCCTCATTGCTGATCTTCAGACACCCCAAGTTCCTTCCTGCCTCGGGACCCTTGCACTTGCTGCTGCCATTCCCTGGAAAGATTTTTCTCCAGATCCTCATTGCCTGCCTCTTCTCATCACCTCCAGGGCTCAGTGCTCTAACTTCACTTTCTCAGGATGGTCCTCTTGGGCCACTGCAGATAACACATCTTCCCAGTTGCTCTTTTTTGTTTGGTTGGTTGTTTTGGTTTTGGGGGTTTTTGTTGGAGGATAGTTGACACACAGTGTGACATTAGTTTCAGGTGTACAACATTGTGACAGTTCTGCGTGTTATGCTGCATGCTCACCACAGGTGGAGCTACCATCTGTCACCATACAACGCGATACAGTACCTTCGACAATACTCCCTATGCTGTGCCTTTCATCCCCTGACTCATTCAGTCCATAACTGGAAGCCTGTACCTCCCACTCCCCTTCACCCATTTTGCCCACCCTCCTCCCACTCCCCCTTGGCAACACCAGTTGGTTCCTTGTATTTATGGGTCTTCCCAGGTACTCCTCGTCCTCTTCGGTTGTTTTGTTTTCTGCACAGTGTTTTCCTCCTCTGGAAATGTATTACCACTTGTATATTTGCTTTTTATCTATCTCTCCCAGTAAGAAATAGGCTTCCCTGGGGCTAAGGATGTGTATCCTGCCAGGTATTAGTTGGGGATCTTGGGCAAGTTAACATGGGTGTTCTGAGCCTCAGTTTCATCACCCGTGATATAGAGATATAAGTAGATGTTGGAATAACTGAGGCCATCTCTCTCTCTCTCTCTCTCTCAGGGATATTGTAGGGATTAAAGGAGAGCACCAAGGACGGCCCTGACTTGTGAACCGGTGCACCCCTCCCCCCTTATGGGGCTGCAGCCATCAACCCATCAATAACCATCAACTCACTTCTCAATCTATCAGTCAGCCAATGTTTTATTATCCAGAAAGTCCTTAAAACATATGCTCATTGTTGATACTTGTCATATAGAATGTATGTAATTCTTTTGTGTGTGCTTTTATTTCTTTGAGTATATAAATATGTATTTTCACCTAATTGTATCAAATAATTTAGAAGTTTGTATCTATATGACAATCATTTATTAATCTTATACCTTGAAATATTCTTCAAAAACTCATCTTGAATGCTAAAACCATATTGTACCATACTTTACTTAACCACTGCTTCATTATTAGACATTTAGGTAACTTTTTTTTTTTATTCTGTATAAATATTACCACCTTGAACATCTTTACCCATAAATACTTTACTGGATCTTTTATTATTTTCTTAGAACCCCAGTAAGCAAAACCTTTCATTTATTTAGCTTCTGTGTGTCAGTGGTTCCACGGACAGTACTATGGGGAATTCCAAATGAGTCCCAAACTTTTTTGTTTTTAAGTTTTGTTTTTATTTATTTTTTTGAGAGAGATAGAGAGCAAGTGGGGGAGGGGCAGAGAGAGAGAGAGAGAGAGAGAGAGAGAGAGAGAGAGAGGGAGACAGAATCCCAAGCAGGCTCTGTGCTGTCAAGCCCAATGCAGGGCTCGATCTCACAAACCCTGAGATCATGACCTGAGCCAGAGTCAGGAGTCGGAATCTTAACCGACTGAGCCACCCATGAGCCCCTAAATAAGTCTCAGACTCTTGAAGAAGTCACACTGGTTGAGGAGATAAAGTTCAGACACAGAATGCAACGGGGAGCAGCCACAGCCAGTGTGCGGCTGACTTCGGGTTGAAGGAGATTGTTGCAGGTTGTTGCAGGTTGTGGCTCTCTGGGAACAGAGAGCCAGAGGGTGGCGGTGGGCTACGGAAGAGCTGCACAGAAGGTTGGACTTGACGGGGGCCTGGGAGGAAGGGTTGGAAGAAGAGAAGGCATCTGGGGGAGGAATCGCATCAAGGCAGGAACGAGGCAACCTCAAAGCAGGCTGGGCTGCAAGCGAGAGCACCGGGCAGATGAGGTGAGACAGCTTGGATGAGGCCAAGAGTGACGGTGCCACAGTCATGTGCTGGGCAGTTACACGGAGGCTAAGGATTATTACCATCATTCTGAGCACACAGGGGTCTGCTCGGAACAACAATATGAGCCATTTGTACAAAAGACCGAAATGGAATCCAAATAACAGGTCCAGCTGCTCCAAATACCTCCCTCCTCCTGCAGTTAACATTTTACTACCCGACTGAGTAACTAATGAATCTGGCCCAGCATAAATCCCCAGGCACAAATCCCTGCTTGGGGTCTGTGTCTAGACATCCAGACCTGAGTGCAATTTGCACTTTGAACATTCAGCGCCTTATCACTTGCGAGAAATCAGGTTTAATGGGGAGGATGGGGAGGTGTCGCTCCCACCCCCTCCCTTTGGCACAGTGACTATGGAATGGAGGTCCCTGGAATAATGAGTGCATCGGGCGATGGAGAGGTCGTAACAGTGTCGTGTGGCTCTGGTCATTCAGAAGCACTGACTGGGAGGTTTCTCCATCTCATTGCAGGCTGTGTTTTGTGAAGCTCAAGCTCCTGATGATAGCCATTGAGTACAAGTCCGCCAACCGAGAGAGCCGGTAAGTTTGCCACAGCCTGGTGGCCGGCCGACATTTATGAGATGTGAGAGTGCACTAAGAGTCTGGGTCTCCCCAGTTGTTTCTTACACGTTATTGATGTACTTGGAACCCTGATGCATCACATTTCGGGCCCTCGGGCACTTCTCGTGGCGTACCCAACCAGATACTGCCACTTCCATCTCATGCCCCAGCGGGCATTCAGAAAGTGTTTCTCCGGAGGAGAGTGATGAGGCATCCAGATCGCCAGCTGATCATGCCAACTTGCACTTTTTACCCTCTGTGCACAAAATCGGGGACAGCCCCTGTCCTCAAACCCCTTTTTACTGAGGTGAGCATGAAGCAGGTGGATTCTGGCCTCCTTCACAGCAGGGATGGGGCAGGGCTGTGATGGGACACGCCAGCTCTCCCGATAGCCAAATTGCAAGCAGCCTATTGTGTACCATATGTGCTTTTCCCCGTGCAACCGAAATCCAGGTGGCAGAGTATCAGCTTCATGCAAATTAGTCAGGAGAGCAGGCTCAGAGGCAGGAGCCCTCTTTATTTATTTATTTTGCACTTGATTATGTGCAGATCAGACTGATGAGGGACTGGGTCTGGTTGAAATAGATAACAGCCCAGTCAATATATGAGTTCACACTGGAAGAAGGAAGCATCCCATTAACAGGGGATTTTGTTGATGAAGGACTATATGTATTACAGATAAAATAGAGTTGATTTTTTTGCTCCCCAATTTTTATCAATGGGTTTGGAAGAAAGAACTCATTGAGAAATGCATGGGCTTTTGTCCTCTGAAATGACAAAACCTATAGCTAGGTTTCCTCCTAGCTATAGTAAATAAGTCTTCCTATGGATGCCCAAGTGTGGAGTGCAGATACCCTCTGACATATGCCTTAATACGGTGAGTGCAGGGCAACAGTAGAAGATGCCTGCTATCACCATCTAAGGAGTTTTCATTATCTGGATGAATAACTCAATGAAGCCAGACTTCCAAAAGTATGGTCTGTCTCTGACAAAGAACAAACAAAACACAATGAAAAAACACTGGATTGTAAGCAAGTCAATCAATCCAGTGTTTGCTATATTACCTTAACCACCAGATCAGATTGCTCACAAAATCTGATCAAAGGCTAAGCTATTTTGAAAGTCCAAATCAACCAAGAGGAAGAAAAAAAAATGGTGGATTTGGTGGCCACATGTAGAACACGGCCATAGCAGTTAACAAGTATGTATATATACATTTTTCTTTTCTGTGTTGGCAAAGTGAAGAATATTATGTGCAAAAAAAAAAAAAAAAAAAAAAAAACCCAAACCCAGAGTCCTGGCTATTTGCTGTTCAACAGATAAAGCGGATGTTTCTGGAATTACTGCTTTCCCGCATGGAGGCCAATAGTCACTGGTGCCTGTGTAGGGAGAAACATGTCTCCCGGGTTTTTGCAAATGATATTCTTCATGTTGCCACGTCGGTAAATCTGTGTAATTCAGTCTCCTCTCTTTATCACTTCTGTGCATCTCTCAAAGAAGTGTCATGGTGTGGGTGGCACTAATGCCGTGTATTGTTTCTTGACCATTCTGGTATAATCTCAAAGCAGGAGTCCGCACCCTGAACCTTGACCTATCATCTCCCACCTGCCACATTTTGGTCACAAGGAGGGAGAGAAAAAGCCTGTTAATGGTTCAGTGTGAATCTGCTGTCACTATTCTAAGAAAAATAACTAACAGCTATCCCTGAAGACAAAAATCTTTTCTTTGATGGACCCTCCAATTAACTCACCAATCTGAGATGTTTTCAACAAAGCCATATTTATAGATACAGATTTTTAGTTTTTTTTTTTCTTTCAGAAAAGAGTGAAAAGAACTTGTTTGGGTTTGTTTTGGCTTTCTGTGTGCAGTTACCAACTTTAATCCTCACATGTGGCTTGGTCTCAGTGTGGAAGCACATTGGTTCTTGTGGAAAAAGGTGTGTTTGAGGGAATGTGGATCACGCCTCTGAGAAAACACTGAACTTACCAAACACAATATCCATGTTAAAAAGGATTGAGTTTCTAACCCTTCCTGAGATAAGGATTTTGTTTTTCATCTAAGAATTTCCCATTTCCTCCCCTCCCCCATCCTCCAAGCGGCTGGGTGTGAAAATTTGGAGAACCCAGCTTCTTCTCTCCACTCCTTTGCCTCCAGCCTGTGTTGAACTACCTCCTCTGTTGTTTTACCCCATGATGCTGTTTCCATGCTCTGCTGAAAAACCTTGTTTTCACATGCATCCTTCAAATAATTTGAAACAAAGGTTTTCTTCCTTCTCTCCTTCTGGTGTCAGTCAACTTATTATCAAATTGTTTGATTTTAAATTCTTTTTCTTGTCGTTTTGCAGAAGCCGAAAGCGGTATGCGCTCTTCGTTAACCTTCCTCCCAACCCCCACCCTCTATCTTCACTGCTCACCACAGGACTAACCATCTGCCAAGAATTCAGGAAGATAGAGATTATATATATGTATACACATACATATAATCTCATTCCCTTGTCTAGTATATATATGTATATATATGTATTTATATATATATATGTATATTTATATTTAAACCCCTCTCCAACTAGAGCACATAAAAATTGGAAATAGCATATTGCTTTTCTTGTTTAGTTTGTTGATTCTTTTGGATGACGCACTAACTTCTTTGCAGGAAACCTAACAAACCAACAGGTACAATCCCTGTTTTCAGTCATGGCACCAGTGATGGGAACAAGTGTTATTGATGTTGAGAAGGAGGACGCTTCTCTCCAGCCCCTGGTGTCTGTTTCTGTCCTGTCCTGATGTGTCTTGGTGCCCACCAGACTCTGGTGCCATTTGTCTGCATACCACATCCACATTCCCAGTGACTTCCTCCTCCCCACGTCCCGTTTCAAGTTTGTAGAGCAGGATCCGTGTCCTTTTATCCACAAAACAGAGACCAAGCTCTTATACTCAACTTTTTTTTCCCCTTACACTTGTTTTGATGATACCATTTTGCATATTTTATTTCTTCGACAGTACTCGATACACAGAACACTGCTACTAAATTGCCAGATTATCACATTCAACTCAGTGAATGAGTACTGCTTAAGGAGATGAACTCATGGCTTTATTTTTTCCCTAGCGTGTTTGGGCATATTTCTTCATGTGAAGTATCTCAGTTTTCACCATGTGACATCACCCCGTTTTGCTGCTGTTTTCTGTTGCATGAAGCATGACCAAATCCTCATCGATAGCATTTTTTTTTAACTTTTCCAGTTACTGTTTCCAGCGTAGTTTTTGATAATGTGTTCTCTAAAACAGTATTGTTGAAAACATACTATTGAGATGCCCATGTGTTCATTTATTCAAGAGTTGTTTTTCTCCGTGGTTGGAATCACTGTCACATGTTCATGTTTGTAATTGTGTGTGTGTGTGTGTGTGTGTGTGTGTGTGTGTGTGTGTGTGTGGTGGGGGATATCCGTCTGGAACTCTTTCCAAAGTCAGATTCTTCTGTGGTTTTTGGTGTTGATGTGTGACCATGAGGTGGCTTCCTGTCAGTTTGGTATTGTTGTTATGATCCAACTGCAAGAAGTTACTGCAGCACTTTGCATCTTCAAAGGTCCACAGTGGCTGCACCTCTGCTGTTGGCTTTTGGCCTTTGAGTCCTTTTATCTTGTGGTGGAGGCATGTTGTGACATAGCATGACTTGTTGTAAAGGGTACCAGAAAGTGACACAGCTTGCTCCCAGAGCCAAATAGCCACCATTGGCCTTCCCAAATGAATGATGTCTTCCCCATCCCATATGGCTACTGTTTTCCTTATGTGCAAAGTATATCTTTAAGTGCCATTTCCAAAATCATTGTGATGGGTTTGGGCTAATCAATCCCTTGCCCGTATCATTGGCGGACCACAACGGCAGCCATTTGAGTCTGACCAACTGGGAGCAATCTTTATTATGCTGTCTCTGTGTGGGTGAACTGGGCTCAAGTATATGGAAGCATGGAATACACACTGTGTCTCCTCTGTATATTCTATAAGTGAAAGTGTGTGTGTCTAGTTGTGTGGGACTCCAGCAACATCTATTTGAAAGCCCAGAAGAAATGAAAAATTCCAGAAAAGCAAGAAGATTTGAGATTTGGGGTTTCTGTAGGCTGTGCCCTAACACAGCCCGTAAACTGCAGGGCAATTGTACTTTTGAAAGGAGAAACAATTAGTTCAAACAAAGTGCCAACCAATAGCAATCATATATGACCATGGATGGTCAAAGAGGCCACCTACCAGTGGCCTGATTCATCTGGGCACAGCATGAACTGAAGTCTTAGATGGTTCTGATTCCCTTGCTGTAGTTAATGAAGTCCCATTAGCTTGCTAGACACAGATATAATTATCATGTTGTCAAGTACAAACTATATTCTCATGTGAGTGATAATTTTGTAATTGCTCAGGGAATGGTACATTACATCTACCAAAAACTGAGGGGTGGGGTGGAGAAATACAGACCTATCATATTTATCCACAATGGATGAAAGATTCCTTTAAAAAATAGGGTTCAGTTGAGCTATTCATCATTGGTTGTCTCCAAAAACAGCAAACAAGTAAAGTTGATGATGATTGAAGAAGGAATAAGTAGATGTTTCCTAGTTGTTATCCCTAAGTGGTGGAGAAAAAGAATAAATCATGTTGCCTCATCAAGCCCCGATTCTCCAACCTGACTGAAGTTCAGCAAGACCTACACAATGAAATGCATTGTAGCTTGAGCCCTGGAGTTCCCCTTCCGGAGGAATCTGGGAGGAATATTTCTCTGTTGAACCAAGCCCTGCTAGCCAGTTCCGTGTTTTTGCATTTTAGTTGAGAAACACATATTTTGGTTCTAAGTGAGTGGTGTTTTCAATGTTGAAATTAATTGCTCCCATGCCTCAAGTGGCTAGCTGTTTATATATTTGTACATGTACATTTTTGTACTTAGTGCATCTGGGAGATTGTTCGCTTATTTGCCAACCCCCTAGAAAAGGTGTGGTCACTCCTTTGGTAGGGCTGACTAATAAGAATCACATCTTGGTCTTTGAAAGAACAGCTATGGCTACCTTTATCCTTCTAGGAGAGGGAAAGGAACACTTTTTGAACTGAGACCAATGGTTTATATTTTTCATTCATTCCACCAGTAGTTGAAAAGTATCTATTGCATACAGGGCTTTAAGCTGGCTACTATGAGAAACTTATTTACAAAAGCATATAAAACATGATCATGCTTTTCACCCCTTTATTCAACTATGGGTTTCCCACAGAAAATATATATTTGTTTCACATGTTGGAAAGGAGCCAAAGAATTGGTCTAGATACAAAACTAGTCTGAGGGCAAAAGAAAAAGAGAGCGAGCAAGAATCCTCGGGGGAGGAGCTACATAAGCCCTTTGCCTCCAGCTGCCACTGAATGTTTTCTGTTGAAATCCGCAAGGTCATAGAAGAAAGAGGGTAATTTATAGGTTCCTTGAAATGAGGGAAAGTCCACCCTTGCCAAGAAGATATCCCTATTGGAATTCTGCTAATTGATATATAGACTTTTTCTTAGAGATTTTCTTGATTCTTCACATGACACATTTTGAAGTTTATCTCTGATAAGCTAGTGAATTAGACAGAATTGGAACCAGAGACTGATTTAACGTGATGCATGGGGAGGGAGACTTCTGGCAGGTCATTAGAACAAAACAAACTTAATGTTGGCTATTCTTTTAAGAGATCAAAGACCTTTGGAAAGATTTACATATTCCCAGTAGGAGGTCAATAACATATTCTGAGGGTAGTAGGCACTTTCCTGGGAAAAAAAAATTACTTCTGTCTAGGATACTTATCTTTTTATATTTTCAAAAAGAGGAGGATTAACATTTTATTTAAATTTTCTAGATATGGAATGTGGATAGAAGACTTAATGTCTACTATATTAAAGAGAGTAACGTATTTCCTCAAAGAGTCTTTGAAACGTTGAACTCTTACATAGGGAGTATTACAAGCAGTGGCCCCCTGGAATAAGGGACACAAGCTTCTCTATCAAAACCTTAAATGTATGAGTGGAATCCAACACAATGAACATTCATATGTATCTAGATTTCTTTCCTTCGTTATTCTCAAGATCTAGGCTCATTCTTTCAATTCCCACCCAGAGGGCTTCCTTAGCCTGATCTGGATAGCTGCAAAGGTAAGCATACAGCCTCACACATGATTTAGAGAGTTGATTCAAAGCCTCTTATTCACGTCCAGAAGAAAACACACAGTCAGTGATGTCCTTGGAACTACACAAGGTTTGAGGAACAGAGAGATACTCCACTCTGCAACCAAAAGTCACTCCAAATTAGTCTGTCACCAGATGTTGTATGGGGATATAATGTTTTGGATCCTGCAGTCAGTTAAAAAGGTCTTTCAAATGCTATTAGGGTGCCTCCTGGTAGCTTATTAGCACCAAGGACAAAATGGAGAGCTGAGACAATGTGAGAGATTATTTGCTGTTCCTTTAGTTGTTTTAATAGCCTTGCTTACTATTAATAGTGACCTTGCGTTCAGGATCTACCCTGTGGCAGTCACTCAGCACATAGTATATACTTTAATTCTCTTAGTGACACTGTAAGCTACAGATTATTCACTCCATTTCATAGATGAGGAGAGTGAGGCTTAGTGGCGCCCAGGGTCTGAACTCACAGGCCCGACACATGTGCCTGCTTGCTTAACCAGCATCGGCGCTGAAACAGATTTGAACACAAATCTGCTTTACATCAGTGCCCCAGATCTTTCTTCTCTGCCACGCTAATTTGACTAAAGCAGCCTTGAAAGCTGTAATAAATGATCTCAACCCACAGTGTCTGGAATGACAATCCCAAATTCTCATTGTACGCCAATTCTTGTTCACTGTTGATAAAGAACAGAGGAAATGAGAAGAAACTTTTCATTGATAGGAACCTTGCTATCACTGTCGTCCCACCATGACACAGTGGGCTTGATCACTGGAGTGCAATTAATGAAGCACATAATGTAAAAAAGAGTTCTGTGCAAAGCATGTTGTGCACATAGGTGTCACCAAGACATTGATGAGTGTCAAATTTCCGCTTTTGAATTGTATCATTGAAATCATGATAGGATTTTTTTTCCTCAGAAGCTTTTTTTACACTCTTATATAAATACATATCAAAATGTAGATTTTTCCAACTTTAAGGAATTAGCTTCTTTTTTAAAGTTTATTTATTTTGATAGAGAGAAAGGGGGGGCAGGGAGGGGCAGAGAGACAAGGAGAGAGAGAGAATCTCAAGCAGACTTTGCACTGTCAGCTCAGAGCCTGATGTGGGGCTCAGACTCACAAACCATGAGATCATGACCTGAGCCAAAATCGAGAGTCAGCTGCTTAACTGACTGAGCCACCCAGGTTTCCTGAAATTAGCTTCTTTAGTCACTAGAAGTACCTAGAATTTTTCATGTATGTCCTTATGCATTATTCTGGAATGTACAGTTCTTCACTCTGTAACTTTATCTCTTTATGAACAGGATATTTTGATAAGGAGCCCTGTGTTCCATTCCATTAGACCAGCTAAAGAGAATCTGATAATTCCATTAAAGATGAAATATACTTTTGTCTTTTTTGCAATAATAAATAATACGAGTAACAATAAACCAATATGCAGTGAGCCTTCTGTGCATTATCTTGCTTAATCCTCTGAAGAAAGACTATCATTATCATCATGCCCATCTTGTAGGTGAGGATATGAGTCTGAGGGAGATTTAGTAACTTGCCCAAAGTCAGACAGCTACTAAATGGTTGATGCTGGAATTTGGGCCCAATTTCTGATTGATTGCAGAGCCAGGGCATACGAGAACTGCCTTGTAGCAAAGGGGTCAGAAAGTGTGCAGAATCCAGAATTCTGCCCTTCTAAGACATCACATTTAATTGGCTTTGAAAAAGGAATCCATCTAAACTGTATAAGCTCTGACCCTTTCCCCCTGATGATCATGAGAAGTCAGAGAGCTGTTGAACCCATGTAAAGAATTGGCAGAGGGGTAATTAGGAGGTGCCTGTACAGTGCCACTGTCCATTGCAAGCTGTTGCTGTTAGTGTGGCCTGCTGCTTCCTGATTTGTGAAGAATGTCATTGTTTCCTGTAGTTCTAGGACAGAACAGTCCAATCATCCTGGTCTCTTGCTATTATTCAGTGTTAATGACAGTGATGACACAGGATTGGTTTCCTTCTGTCAGGTCTCGTTATGGGTAATAGTGGATGTTCTTGTGACCACAAACAATTATTTTGCAATCATGATCCACTCTGGGTCCTCCCAACACAACGAAAGTTCACCTGGTCCTTCCCGTATTGCTACAGACACATCACCCTGTTGTCCACAGCGCCTTTCTGGAATTGTTTTGCCAGCAGTAAAAAATTTCCATATTAATTACCATCCTCCATTTTGGTTATTTTAGACAGTTGAGGACTTCCTTTAGCTGGATTCCAAACATCTTTTACCTTAAAGCCAGCTTTTCAGATCAGAGAATACCTCTGTTGTATCTATTGCTACATTCAGAGGGTCTAAATTCTGTGTCCATTAAGCCCAAAGCCTCATCTTAGTCTGTTTGTAATACATTTCTGTAATCTGCTCTTGATCAGGAGAAAATTTAACTTGTTTGTTTCACCCATTTATTAGATTGGGATGCA
Source organism: Panthera tigris (assembly GCF_018350195.1). Taxonomy (NCBI): domain Eukaryota; kingdom Metazoa; phylum Chordata; class Mammalia; order Carnivora; family Felidae; genus Panthera; species Panthera tigris. Next base: position 36,524,588 of record NC_056670.1, on the reverse strand, counting down.
TGTATCTCTTTTGTCAGTCCAAACACAACTTGGTCAGCTAATCTATTTATAACACTTTGAAATAGGACAGTGTATATTTAAGTGTATACTTCCCTGCAAGGGGAAGTTTTTTTTAAGGCATAATTTGCATGTTGTTTTCTAATTACAATTTGCCCCAATCAGGATGTACTAGACACACACTTTATTCAAACACTCCCATGCATTCTGGTAAAAGCAGACTGGAATCATTTCCAACTGCTGGCATTTTTCTTTTTCCCCATTCAGGTAGATCCAATTCTTTCTACATAAGGCTGCACGTGGAATCCACTTCCATGTCTTTACCGATGTCGTGCAGATGTTATGTTTGCTTCTGCATTGGTTACAGGTGTCGTGTACCATTCCTTGCAGTAATACATGTATATATGTGTGTTTCTGGATGCATATAGGGGTCCCATTAATGCTCTGTCATGTAATGGAAAATTGGTGTAGCAATAGGTTTAATAGACCAATCACATTCAATGTTGACCATCAACAGAAGTTTCCAAGGGGCAACATTATTAGGAACTTTGCTTCAGATGAGAAGCCCATGATGGCAACCACATTATACACGCCCAGCCCTAAAACCTAGATGTGCTTTGATTTCTGCAACTGGGAGTATGCCAGCCTGGGAATTGAGAATCAGAGCTTTATGATGGCATTATCCAATTAAATGTTTGGGACTCTGGACATCAGGCTCTAGACAACATCTTTGGGAAAATCATTAGACTAGTGGGCCCCCTATAAAATTAACAGTGCAGTGTAGCCTTCAAGGTTTTATTCAGAACATGAACTCACAACTGTATCTTCTTTGTTTGTTTTTGTTCACTGAGCAGTATATTAATTAATCCTGGAAACCATCTTAAGATCCAAGAAGGTACTTTAGGATTTTTCATCGCAAGTGATGCCAAAGAAGTTAAAAGGTAAGAGTTTATATTCATCTGTCTTCCTTTCTGGTCCAGCCACATATGTCTTGATCCACCACAATGGGCATAATTTCAGTATGTATAGGGCCCTAACCGCTAAACTTCTTAACATGTCTGTGGGTATCAATGGTGCTTCGTCTTAAGAAAAGGAGACTGTGCTTTCAAATGCTTCCATGAGCTCCTCTTCACATCATTGATTCCACATCTTTCAACTGGAATAATAACATTTTAGAACTAGGAGGGTCTTGTTAACCGTTCCTTCATTTTCCAAGGGAGGAAAGTGAGTCCCAGAGAGCTGAAGTGATTGTTCGAGATCATCCAGATTCTTGATGACCCAGAACAACATAACACAGGACAACTGGTTCCTTGTCTAGTACCCTTTACCTAGTATCATCCAGGAAAATTTACTTGAGATTTATCAGCTTTCCACTTTAAGTGCCGAATGGAATCTCAAAAGGTTTGGATTAATTTCAGATGAAATACTAAACTGGCTGTATTTCTGTTTGTGGGCTACTAGGTAAGTAGGCAAGGTTGTCAGGTTCAATTCTTAGGCCTCTGTAGGTACAGCCCACGATTTTATTGACCTCGGTGTTTTACGACACTTTTATCAGTATCCTTAAACCTGTTTAAACAGCTGGGAATCATAGGGCTCTTTGGAGAACACCATGGAATATCATTATATTTGCTTCTATCCTTGATCTATGAAAAATTTATGAGCAGAAGATGTGACTCGAATGGCCAGACAGGTCACTCACTCTAACAATAATGTTACACAAACTATTTAAAATAGATTATTACTTGTGAAGGTCTGTAATTATTTATGTAAGCCTATTGTTTTCATTTAATGAGCTTCCACTCAAAGCCAGGCCTGTGTTAGGTATTCTACATTCTTAATTGTTAGTCCTCAAAATAACTTCGTAAGGTAAGTCTTCTAAAACCCTCAGGGCTTTGGTCTCCTCATTGGTCAAGTTGAGATAAATGATTTATCCGAGGTTATAAAGCACAGAAGCAAGGGGCAGTGCCCAGATGGGAAGTGGTCTTTCCTTTTCCAAAACCCACACTTTCTACCAAATTTAATGAAACTAGCAAATTCTTATGTAGAGTTTAATATGTGCCAGCACTGTTCTATGGACCAGGGACCCCAAGTATTGATGAACTCATTTCATCCTCTCACCAACCTTATGAGATAGGTATCATTACTATTTCCATTTTACACATGAGGAAACTGGGGGGCTGATTGGGTAACCAATACCCAAAGCCCTACTGCTTGTGGGTAGTAAGGCCAGTATGTCCAGTGCCAGAGCTTATGATGTTAATTATTCGTCATGATGTGATCCTGGCATGCCGAGCACAGAACTATATTTGATAACTGATGTCTATTACTTTCTGCCTCTTCACCCACTCCTACAGTCTAGCCATACTATTTATGAAAGATTTTAGGAGGAAAAATGGGATGGGGAAGCAAAAAAACAAAAACAAAAATTCTTTAAACTGAGCTCTCTAATGGCTTAAATTTACGTCTACAAGTTGGGAAAGAATTGCCATTATTCAGATGGGGACAGGAAAACCTCATCCAGTTCATGGATCCTGACTGTTCTTCAGGAGTACCTCAAGAACTGGGTTCACCTGAGAGAGGAGAGGGGGCTGGTGAACAGGACTGAAGTACCCCTGCCCACATCCCCCCGGAAGAGAAGGCTGTGCTCACATCCAGAATGTGAGACACAGAAGCAGCATCTCAACACCACGTATGGGGAGTGGGGGGCTGGGGAGCACAGCGGCACCATAGATCACGTGTACCTCCCAGATAGCAAATATAACGTGAAGCTCCCATTTGTGTAATTCTATTTCCTATTGCATCTCTTGCTAATGAATGTCACAAATACCAGGCAGTCCAAAAAACAAATTACCTCCTATATTAGGGAGTGCAATATGTCTCATTTCAGTGCTTTATGGTGTTCACAAATACATGCTGACACAATCAGCAACAACAGCAGCCTGTAATTTTCCGTGGTGTGTGATGTGTCGGAGCAAATGCTGTCAGTTAGGGGACTTCAAACAGATGAAGACGGCAGAAAACCACAGAAAGGGCCTTGGAGATTTGAATGAAACTAAACAAGTTTTGTAAAAATGGAAAAGTTGATTATGACGATCTAGTATTGAGTATGCACCCTCTCCTACAAAAAAGCCACAAAAGAAGTTAATGGATTTTTAGCTCACAGAAACTTTCAGATGCAGTGTTTTAGGAACAGAGCAGTGAAACCACCATTCCAGCCTTAGGCCACTTTGGGATGGGCATTCAGTCACTTGTCCACTGCTCCTTGCCACTGAGTATTTTCCTTTTTAAATAATGTTGGCACATAGTCTTTGATGTCAGGGTCACAAAATGGTGCCTCGTTGACTCGGTGTGGCTTGCAGACAGGCTTCATTTGATTCATAATTTTAACAAATGAATTATTTGCCAAGCAGAAGACACCATCATCCTTATTTAAAAATCCTTATTTCTGGTTTCCCCTGAAAAACTTGCAGATCTGGCATTACTTGGCTGCATTCTCATACTCATTCATGCATCAAAGGTCACTCACTTTCTAGAACACTCTGTACCAGGTGCCAGGGAAGCAGTGGTGAACAATGAAGTCCTTGCTCTCATGGACTCATGTTCTAGGGAGGAGAGAATTACAGTTTTGTTTATTCATGGTACATTAATCAAAGAACTAGTGCAGCCAGGTCACTGATTTAGATTGTGCGCAAGTGGAGGCTGCTTGGAAGGAGTGACATTTGAGCAGAGGTGGAGGTGATGGGAAAGAGTCCATCATACGGAGATGGGAAAGGAAGAGGAGACAAAGTAGGGACAGTTTTGTTGTGTGTAGGGAGCTGAGGGAAGGAAAGTGTGTCTGAAGGAGTAGTATGGGGAGATGAGGTAAGAGAAAAAGGCAGGGCTGGCTCCCATAGGACTTGATATGTATGGGTCAGGTTGTTATAAAATGGAGTCACTGATGGCTTTAAGCTGGGAGTGATGTAGTCTGATTTACATCATTGAAAGGTCTTTCCTCTCCATTATAGAGAATGGGATGTGGGGTAACAGGAGTGGGAGGCCCAACAGATGGAGATACTGCATAGTGTAGGTGAAGATAAGCTTGGGTAAAACTGGTGAGTGGAGGTACAGAGAAGGGAGACCAGTTCAGAATATATTTTAGAGAGTCTATATATAGGACCCGCTGGTAAACTGCATACAAGAAATGAGGGGAAAAAGAGGAATCAAGAATGGAGCCTAGATTTGGAGCCTATGAAATTGGGTGGGTGCTGGCTTCCCACTTTACTGAGACTGGATTTAGCTGGAAGAGGAGCAAGTTTGGGATGTAGGAAATTAAGAATTCTATTTGGCTATGTTAAGTAGACAGTCAGCTCTAAGATTCTGGAGTTTGGGGGGAAGATGAAAGCTGGAGGTGTCATTTTGGGTGCTATATCAGGGAGGGTCCTGGCCAGAAACAGGTGACACACCTAAATGAGAAAAGGGAGGAGAGTTTTATGAAGGGAACATAAAAAGTTGTGGGCAGAGGGTTAAGGAGAACCAATAAGGGATGCAAAAGCACCCTGGAGCTGGCAGCAGAGTGGAGCCACTCTCAGCCCTAGATCTGCAGAATCAAGGGGAAGGAGAGTTCTCAGAACCTGGAGAGAGAGGCTGTAGTGTAGGAAAGGCCGCTTGGCAGGAGCTGAGTCCTCTGGAATATAGAGATGTGGCCACCACCATTTCATGGCCCTGCAGGGAGGAATTCCTCTCTTCCCATCCTCCAGTTTCCAGCTGGCTCCTCCCATTGGCTAAACACAACAGGAAAGCAGAGGACAAGGAGACCCTGAAGATCAGCCTTGCAGGGTGTGGATCCGGTCTTCTTGATGATGTGTGTGTCAAGGTCACCAACACAGGGCCACTTGGGGAAGGGGTGGATGAGCAGGAGAGGAAGTGGGGAGGAGAGCAGAGAAGGTTGAGGTGGAAGGAGGGGATATGGAATAGATCCTGAGGTGTGTTAAGAAGCCCCTGGCATCCGTGGCCATGGATTTGAAGTGAGATTAGTCAACACAGTTGTGTTTCCGTTCCTCAGTTCAGCTGCTCAGGTGCAGGTGTGCAGTAGGGTGTGTGCTTTGCCAGGTGAGTGTGAGAGAGGCAGAGGTGAGTGGAGAAGACAGTGGTGCTCTCAAAGAAGTTCCACTTGGCAAAACTCAGCTGGAGCTTAGCTACGGTGCTCCCTCTGGTTGGGAGATATGTCTCCAGGTCACAGACCAGAGACCACCCCCCCCCCCCAACCTGGCCCCATCTCAGTCATTAGCTTTACCTGTTTGGCCCCCATGGGGCCACTTTCAGAATCCACTTTGAATTTGTGAAGTAATCAACTTTATCTTCTCAATAGTCCACTCAGGCTCAGCACGGTTTCATCATCTCAGCAATAGAGATGTGTTTAAGACCATGGACTTTAGGACTAGACTGTGTGGACTTGAATCCCGGCTCTGTGAGACCTTGGGAAGGTCACATAACCTCCCTGTGCTTAAGTTTCCTATACACTCTATAAAACAGAGATAATAATCATGACTCCTTCAAAGGATTGTTTAAGGATCAATTCATTGATACTTATAAATGCTTAGAATAGTGCTTGGCCTATAGCCTTGCCCTATAAATGTCTGTTATCATTGTTATCATTATTATTATGTATAGGGGCATCAGATAGGGAGAGAAAATGGCCAAAGGATGTGGACACAAAAAGGCTTCCTCCTTTCCTGTCATTGCCTTTTCAAGGCAGGTCACCATTGATTGGCTTCTTAGCCACATTGCCACTTGCAGGGCAAACAATCAGCTGCCTTTTTTCTTTTTCCTTTTTTCACAACATGGATGAAAACTGGCATTTAGGGAAATAGTGAGTGAGATGCTGGGGTGGAAAGAGCACTGGGCCTGGATTTAGAAGTTGACCAACCCCAGCACAGGATACCTTTGGGCAGGTCGTGACAACCTCCTCATTTTACAGATGAGGACACTGAGTCCTGGAGACTTCCAAGATCTCTTCCAGATCCCACATTGGTTTTCAGCTGGTGTCAATCACGTGTGCAAATCCTGTGAAAAACATGAAAAGGAACCTGGGAATTGAATCGCCAAGAATTGTGTTTCTTTCTGTATAGTCTTGGTCAAGGGAAGACCATGTTTATCCCTGCCATTCAATTTCACGTTGGGAGTGGTGAAACCAGGGATTTTGTTAGCTCCCATATCTGGAAGCTTGTAAGGCTGTTCCAGTGAATTTTGTCCCAGTAATCCCCCGTCCTGAAAAGATGTAGGCCTCCAGTGCTGTTCTTCTAGGTCCTATGCATTCTATACTTGAACGATCTTGGTTTGTCGCTTGTCTGGACACAACCAATGTGCTTTATAATCACAACTTGACACTTAAGTCAGATGAGGGGATTTTCTTATTGATTGCTGCCTCTGGGTATCCAGCCCTATAGTGCCTTCTGCCCACCCCATTCCAGTGCTCGGTTGAGCTATGCTTCACCGTGAGAAGCAAACCTCCATTTATTTTGTGTTCTTGGGGCCGAGAGTATGGGAGTTGATCGTTCTAGCTTGGGAGCAAAGTATGGGCTATGAAATGCCAGAAGAAATTTGACAGAGGACCCCCTTGACCCATCACTTTTGTATTTCCCCCTCCACCTTCCTCCTTAACCTCTCTCACTTTGAAAAGAAATATCCTTTCAGAGGGGCAAGGCTAATGATTTTATTTGACTGTGGAACTTTATCTTGGCTCCCCCTTCAATAAATATCTGACCAGACGGCAAGGGTTTCAGAGATACATTCCACTTCCCCACCAAGGGCCTGGGGCTGGTTGCCTACATGCTTTGATGAGCAGCCCTGAAGGCTGTGCTCAAAAAACGAAGGATGAGCAGGCAGATGCAGGGGGTCACCTCAGCAGCCATTCACCCCGTTCCTGTTCAAAGGAAGGTTTATTAAAAGAAGCACGAACTCCAATTGCAGAGTCCTGTGTTTGAAATAAGAGGTCTTGCAACAAACATTTCCGTCTGTAAAAGTCTAAACCTTTCAAAAGATGAAAGGAAATTAGTGCTGGCGTGTTTCATTAATTTGGCACCACGGTGGAGGAAATGTGGTATTCATTTCATTCGGGTGGATTATGAAATGTGTCAGTTTTTCCATTCTCTTTCTCCAGGGCATTTTTTTACTGCAAGGCCTGTCATGATGACATCACAGATCCCAAAAGAATAAAAAAATGTGGCTGCAAACGGCGTAAGTAGTGTTTCTTTCCCCCTTCCCTCCCTCTTTCCTTTTCCCCAAATTTGTTTCCCTTCTCCTTTTCCTAGTAAAGAAACACTAAACATCAAGAGGTTTCTTGGATATGTTTATGTTTCGCCCAGCAGTTTAAAGAGACATGGAATAAATACTTGTCCTCGCTTTATTAGAGCAAGGATGAAAAATCACCACCATCAACACCTTTGAGTGAACCTAGTGCCTAATCCCCACCTCTGGACCTTAAAGGGATGCCGAGGCGCTTGTGCCCACTTGAACATACTCAGTACAATATATGAGAAGGAGGACTGCTAAGACCATGGAAGAGGGAGTATTTTTTTGCATAGTGATTTCCACTGGATGGGGGGCCACCAAGTGTAAACATGGGGACTAGGGCTGAAAGGGAAACCGAGTCTGAGGACTGTGTCTCCCAAATGGGAGCTGCTGCAAGGTTTGATACCAAAGTCCAGAGTTTTCACTTGTGGTACCCTCCAGCTGGCTCAGGAAGAGAATTTGACCATGACCAATCAGCTTTGTTTGCCATTGCTCCAATAACCAACCTCAAACTCCATTGCTCCTTGGGGTAGACTAGATTGGTCTCCTTAGCTTCTGGCATATCCTGTCTCAAATCTCTTCCAAAGCAGCTTGCCAGTGTGACCTCTTGAGAAAGATATGGTAAGTCAGGAACGTTGGGTCGTGAGCTCTCCAGAAACCAGGACCTAAAGTGGATTTGCCTTGAGAAGGCCGTGCCTTTTGCAGTAATCATGTTGCATTGCCTAATAGAAATTGTTCATGGCCGTAAAGAAAACAATAATAATGATGCCTTCCTTCCTATGGTGATTTAATGTTTTCAGAGCTCCTTATTTATGATCATTATTTTCTTTGATCCTCACCATAACCCTGGGTAATTGTCAAGGGATGTTATTAATTCCATTTTACAAAAAGAGGAAACTAAGGCTCCAAGTTTAGTGGGAGGATGAGATTGCTAAGAGTCACACAGACCCAACAGACCAGGGCTCAGGCTCACACAAAAGCCTCTCGATGCTGTGTGCTCAGTGCCCTAATCACATCTGCAAGAGAGAAGGGCAAGACAATGACCTTGACTCTGATGAGTAGAAGCACAGTTATGAAAGATTGCCCCATAAAATACTTTTTTCACAAGCAGAAACCAGATAGAAGAGCACTATTCCTGGGATAGGCCAACCAAAGAGGGGGCTTTTTTTCACTACACTCCTAAAGGGGATACAGTAATGTAAACCAGTAAGATATAAATATCATTCTGCTGAAGCACGAAGACACTCGAGCTCTTAGGCAAATACCCATGGGAGCACTCTTGGTCGAGAGCAGATTCTGTAGAAATCCTCTGAGGCTGGTTCCCAAGTTTGGGGCAGTTGAGGCCCACTGTTTTGCTTTTTCCATGGCCCTGTTCCCCCTAGCTCTGACACCTTACTAAGATGAGTATTTATTGATGTCTCAGAAAAAGAGATCCAGACAAAAGTCTAGAGGTCTAAGAATTCTCTGATTCTGACAACTTAACAGGAAGAGCATCTAAGCCTATTTGTAGGTCCAGAACAAACCCACCTCACTTCCAGTCCCCTGGACTCCATGATACAAAAGGCCCTCCTTACCAGGCCATGCATCCCAGCATGGTTAGTCGCGAACACAAAAACACAGCTCAGCTGACCAGGCATCCCTCAGATTTTTTCCATCAGAGGAACATGTATCCCAAGGTGGAAGTAAATGAGAACAACAAATACAAAATGGTTAACTGCATTGTAAGGAAACTTTTGTAGTAGAGGAGGTTGGGAAATGCAGGAGAGTGTCAAGGCCAATAATCCAGAACCAGATAATCTGTCAAAGAACCTGGTTCCACGGGGCATCACTAAAAGTTACTTATTGATTAGGCATCCACATATTTTTGAGTACTTTCTTTGTGCCAGGTGCATGCTTGGTGCCAGGGATGGAGGGGTGAACAAGATAACATCGCTGTTCTTCTGAAGCCTTTACAGTAGTACATGGAGACAAACAATGATCATAGAAACCATTAAATAGATTCAGGTAGAGTCAAATGCTATGAAGAGAGAGGAGACTGCCTGAGGGTATGGGGAACCTTGCAGGGACGCTGCTTTAGCCAGAAAGCCTCCCTTGGGAGGTGACATTGAAGCTGAGACCCTGTCGAGGTTAGTAGAAGAGCAAGGGCAAAGGTCAAGAGGCAGGAATAAGTTTGAAGTGCTGAAGGAAGGCAGGAAGGAAGGAAGGACGGAAGGAAGGCAGACCAGTGGGGCTGGTGGGGCTGGGGAGAGAGCAGAATGAAATGAGTTCAGAGAGGAAGACAGCGGCCATGAGGAGAAACCTGGGTTTTAGTCCTGTAACAGATATAGCCTTTGGAAGATTTTGAGCAAGAACTCAATAGCATCAGTTTCTATATTAGATGACCTCCATGGTGACTGGACAGAGAGTAGACTCTAAGAAGGCGAGGGTAGAAGACAGAATGATGGAGAGAAAGTGTCTCTGATCCCTGCTCTGATACTGGAATGTTCCTCGTAGGCACTGCAGTGGAACTCAGCAGAAAGTTTTTTAAGTCCCTAGAAATGAGGATTTGGCCTCTAGGTTATTTTTCCACCCTGGTTCCAGGCAAGCACCCAGCAGCTGACTTTCAACTTCATCCTGGAGGGAGAGCCACATAACTGTTTGAAATAATTTTATTCTCTTCATTCCCCTTAAAGCTGGTTCCAGCTAGTGAAGGGTGTGATCTCTCACCATGCATGGCATGGATTGCTTCAGAAATACTGCCTCTGAGCTGAGCCAGCATGACAGGGGTCTTGCCCCTGTCTCTCTGTACCCCCTTCCCTCTTGGGCTCATCTCATAGAGGCCCCTGGCTGTGAGGTTAATGTTTGATAACGATCAAAATTGTCCAAATATTGTTCTTCCTAATTAAAAGACCATAGCCGCCTGTGTTACAGAGGGCAGGATGCAGATGTGTATGTGTAAGGAGTGGTCAGAATAAAGTGAACTATTGAACATGGACCTCCCCATGCATACCAGGCAAGTCAGGAAATTGGAGAAGATAGGTTTTGGTTGCAAAGAAACTTTCAAGAGAAGGAGCTAAGGTTGTGAATAATGCATCGGGGATGGGGGTGGGGGTGGGGTGGGGGTGGTTCCTGTGCCTTTGAATGCACATTGCCTGGTGCCCCAAGTTGGAGAGGGCAGCTCACCCACACAGTCATTTGTCCAAACCTGTTAGGCCAGGTGATCATAATTCACCCTGGAACAAGGGCAGAGCTGATGACATGAGGGCAGAGCTGATGACAGTCAGTGGTCTTTATCCACAGCTTCCTAACCCTCCCCTCCCAACCTAGCTCTTCCCCTCCCAGCCCCACCCCCACCCTCCCCATTCACCTTGAACATTTCATGCCATACTATCTGGAGCAATCTCGAGTGTGGGCATTCCATCTGGAAATCCTGTGGTAGTATAGTTTAACTTTTGCATTTCTTTCTATTTCTTCATAGCATTCCATCAAGGAAGAGAGTCAAATTCAGCTGTCTGGCCAAGGAGCAAGCTCTCAGAAACTACTATTTACCCATTTTCTTCTTCTGTATAACAAACTTGGTCTAATGATTTACATTTTTTCCCCCAGCCTGTAAAAGTTTGCCAAAGGGTGGACTCCTAGGGGACAAGTCATGTCTGAATTGATGTGTTTGAAGGAATTTTCTTGAACTTCTAATCATTGACATATTTTTGATTTATTTTTTTTCCTCTTTGCTGCCTTGGAATACGGCCCCTACTCTATTTTAACTGCACACTGGTAGTGATATATTGTGAGTAAAACGGGTTCCCAGGAGCCCGGAGTCCAGTTCCCCCTGTCTTTCTCTCTAGAAGAGATACTTCTTTTATTTTCTGTACAGTTTCAGTTTCTTTTTTTCTTTTGGTATTTATGTTGCATGTAGCAGTGACATCATGCCCCAACTCCCTCATCCAACATGGTCTGCAGAGTAGCCTGGAGCTGGAGACCCCTGAGAGCAGGGAACCGCCCTCCGTTCATCTTCCCATCCCCCCAGCCTCTTGCCAGCTTCTGGCACTGTCTTATTTTTCCATTTGAAAATAAGACCTTGACAACAGTGTTTCTCTTGAAGGCCTTGTCTCGGACCTTTAGGGGACGCTGAGTAGGCTGAGGTAATTACCACTATAGCTGTAGATGCCTCGTCAATTGGGGGTCATTGTCATGCTTGCCTTTGATAAATTTTATCTGGTCTCTGCTACTGAGCTTGAATTCCTATCCTGAAGGAAACACACATGCTACATATATATTCCTGTGTTGTGATATATATATGATATGTACCAGTACTTTATATGTAAAAATGAACATTTTTATATATAAGCACAGAAATATTTTATAGAGAGAGTGATGTATTTATTATAATATATGTACCTCTCTATATGAGAAAGTGCTTGCTAAAGAATTAATTGGACATCAAACTTTGGGAGTGTAAGTATCTTAAACAGTCTTACTGGAGACAAATATTTCCTCAGTGGTAATTATTTCCTACAGTCTATGAAGTTCCCTTGCTTTAAAGTTTCTCTTTCAATCAGTACCCACTAGGACATACCCAGTTCTTCTATGGGTGTTAGGCATCTTGGAAGATCCATTGACTTGTTTAAGATGGAAAAGATGACTCAAGGAAAGATGACTCAAGGAGAATGTTCCATTTCATTAGTGAGCTATATAGAAGTCTGAACAAGTAAATGTTAAGTCTCTGAGCCTCTAACTTACTCACAGAATAGGACCCCTCTCACCCACGAGATGTGGCAATTTTAGGGCCAGGGTTTCTATGTGTGACTCAAAGCAATGCTGCGTTCAGTGGCACCAGCAGTGAGCATCGTCGGATCTTTACACATGCTCATGAGACTCTACTGAAAACGGAACCCAGCCTGCAGACCAATTGAATCCAATGGTCCTGGAATTTGGAGATGTCTCAGCACTCAGAACTCTCATTGCCTTTGTACCATGCAAATGGGTCATTTGGTTCTGGCTAGTCTTCAGAGTTTGAGGGTACAGAATGCTCAATGTACAAACAAAACAAATGAATGACGTCTTCAGTTCATCGCACAACACTGCCCAAGTTGACTGTGTGGCTCCCTTCATCTGCAGAACATCTGGAAGGGTGGCTCGAAGGCATGTGCCACTTTCATACCTGCAGAGGCACCTCCTGTACCTGGTGATCCTTCAGAATCAGACAGAAAACATGATGTCAGTCAACAAACAACTCTAGTGCCAAATTCCTCTGCCTTCCGCAACCACGGTGTGGTGTTGAGGGCAATATCAACTAATTCCATATACTTAGTGCTACTGACATTAACTAGCTTTTTCTTTCCCCTCTTTCTGATCTTGGAAAACCACCTGGAAGATCCTTCTTCTCCCTGCAGAAGCCAATAGGAGGAATTTTGCATAGTGAAGACATTATTCCTCATTTACAGGACTGGAAAGAATGCTCTCTGATTCCCAGTATCACATCAAAAAAATGTCTCAAACGCTGTGCCTCAGTGGACTTTTTGTTCCATGGTACTTTTACGTATCACTTTAGCTGCTGCTGAGCATACGAAGAGCAGCCTCAGGGTCAGGCTTCAAATTAATCCTTCTTTCATTGGATTGATTTTAACCCTGTGATTGCAGCCTAAAAAATATCTGTGAAATGAAAGGCAGATTATCTCTTTTTTCCTTCCACATTAGTCTTCCTTTGAATCTGCTCCATTTGAACCTAAAATACTTTTTCTCCAGCAGCTGGAAAACTCTACCTGAACCTCTCAGTCCAGTGCTGCTTTTCCTGCCCCTTCCAACCCACCCTGGAAATTAAGATTCTGCAATTGGAAATTGGCTGACAATTTGGTCGCTGATGCGGGAGGCAGATGGTGCTGAGAACAGGCTGGAGTCCAACTCCTTCTTCATTCCAGGCTTGGCGCAGAAGGGCTAGCCAGCAGAGAACCTGAGTTTGACAGCTGATTGTCAGTTTGACACAAGGACAGAGCAGTAACCGAGCCACATCTACAGCAGCCACTTCTCTACAGGTTTCCTTTCACATGATCACGACCTTTGAAAATATAGGAAAAGTGCTCCAAGAGTACGTCTGAGCCATCTTCCATTTTTAAACACTTTAGGAGTAAACAGATAGCTTTGATGATGTCCGTTAGGGAAATACTTGTATTTTATCTCTACAAATAGCACTAGGAAGTCATAATGGAAATATTGGATGAATATCCACTTCATTGTGGTGAAGGAAAGCATATAAAAGCTTTTTCTCAAATTGTAAAACTGCTAAGACAGGGCTCTTTGGAGGAAGGTGAGACCCAGGGTCTAATTCTTGGCAACAGCATAACCTCTTTGAATCTGTGGCACTGGCCCAAGAACAAGAACCTTGTGATGTGGGCCAAAGAGAAAACTGAGTCCCCAGAGGCTGATATTTCTGCTTTCCCAGAGTTAAGGTGGCCTATGGGGCCAATTAATTGAACATAAAGTTCCAAAAGCCCTAAGACGGAATGACAAGTAGCTACAGTATTCACACCTACCAGAGACACGCTCTTGTCTGTTTCCTGTCTCAGGAAGCTGCAGCAGAGCTTTGAGGAGACCCAGCCAACTGGTGCTGAAGTGGTCCCACTCTGCTGGCCATGGCTACAAAGCCAGTGTGTTTGCAAGCTGCTACTCTAGACCACTCTGGAACCATCTCCTAGAATTCACTCATCCCCCACGGCCCCCTAAACATCCACTGTGATTTGTAAGAACCACTGGATTGAAATGCACAGATTTCAACTGTTGGAGACACACGGGGTCCCCTTTCCACTCCCTTTCGTAGAAAGGCCAGCTGGTTCAGGTGATCTGTCGACTAGCTGCTCTTCCACACAGATCCACTAGATGTCCTCATAGATCCACTTTGTATTATTGAAATCCTGGGGAAAAGTCCCTTTTCTGAGGACTGAGATTTGGGAAGAGAGCATTGGGTGACTATGTAAAAAAGAAAACCAGCAATCGCCAAAGGTGAGAGGGCACTTTATGTGTCCAGGGAGTAGATTAAGAAACTTACTTCTGTTTTAAATAAATACCGAAACTTTTAACGTTGTTCTTTGAAACCTAACCTTGGTAGTTTTAAGTGGCATTCTGATATCTGAAATTAACCTTCTAACCTACATCAGCTCCAGAAAAGGAAACAATCATGGAGAAATGGAAATAAAACACCAGTGGTTCTGAGTATCCATGATTCACTAAAACAAACCTGGAGGATTAGGAAACCAGAGAGAGTTGAAAGGGTGGTATTTTCCAAATCAGGAGGTCCAAGACTTAATTTCGATATAATTTTATTTTACAACTTGAGAGTATAATTTTACACACAGAATGCCCACATCTTCTGAAACAGCTACCACTAAGCAGGGAAATCCTCAAACGTTTTTAGTTAAAGCATTTGTTCATGTTCATGACTCGTGTAAGGGCACAGCAGAAGGCTCTTCCTGGCTGGGATGCATATCCGTCAATCCTGATGAATCACTCCACCAGTAGGGAGGTCAGATGGGCCTTTCCTTTTAAGAAGGGGGACCCGGAAGTGTATATAGGTGAAGACATCTGAGGGGCGGGGGTGTCCATGAAAATGGACTATTCCAGAAGTAGAGCGAGAGCCACCCTCCCAGTCGGTGGCACCTTGGTCTAGACATTGTAATTCACAAAGGTTTGTCAACACATGGGGCTCAATCGTTTTTAACTGTTTCTGTCTTGTCTTTGAGCCTCTCATTGATCATTCTTGCTGGGTTTTTTTGTGGTGGTGCTTGTGTGTCTTTTGAGATTTCTATTTTGTATTTGGTGTGAGTGTAAAAATGATGACTGGGGAGGAATGACGAGTAATAGCATGTTTGCTTTTTTTATGCATATGCTGCTTTGGAATGTGACTGCTTATAATTAACATTTAATCTTCTTATAGCAAATGGTTTTTTGCTGCTTCGATTACCAGTTTCAGCCTGTTCCTGCATGCTAACAATATGAAATTTTAGAACAATGCATGGTCTCCAGAACAGCCAGCAATAACAGTTGCAAACAGTTCCTGAGAGACACTGGGTTGAGGTTCTGTTTCCTCCCGAAGCCCTTATCAAATACGAGGCTGAAAATCACCCATTAGGATGGATGGGCTTACCTCTGACAGAATGATTTCAAAAGTTATCCCGCCTCATTCTCCCTCCCCTTGTCCTTAAAGACGGGTATATGGAGAAGAACTCTCTTTCCCTATAAATGTGTCAGATTCTATTATTGTGTATGACCCAAAATGGCAGTATGGAAATGAAAACCAGGGACTGCTGCTAATGAGAAGCATAGCGTTTCAGAGTTTGATGGGCTTCTCTTCTGCTACAGCATTTGATTAAATTTTTTTCAAAACAATTTATTTACAGTGAAACAAAAAATCATCTTTGTTTCCCTCCTCTGTGTAAATCACAAATCAATATTTCCAGTAAAAGAACTAAGCAAGAAACAAGTGAGCAGTCTACAAGTTGTACAACAGATCTGGATGCATGTAAAATAACTTTATTTTTATGTCTTCCGCTGAAGACTTTTTCCTCTTTCTTGACTTAAGCTACTACTGTCTGGGGTGTCTGGGCATTCACACCATGCCTTCTAAAGTCTTCCAATTCAAATGCTATAGTGGAACTTTTTTTCTTTTCTTTTCTTTCTTCCTTTTTTTTTTTTTTTGTAAAAGCTCAGCTCAGGAATGATGTGCCATGCACTGAAGAGGGCTGGGGCTGCATGGTGATGATCTGAACGACCAGCTAGTGAGGATGCTAAAAGAACATGTCACTAAAAATGGGAGCCAAGTTTACAGGAATGAATCTCTCATTCATCTCCCCCAGTGCCTGTTCTTCACAATCATAACGTTACCCCTGCTTGACAAATATACTGTATGGCAAGTCATAAAGGTCTTAGAACAGGACTTGACCCATTTGAGAGATTTAAACCCCTCTTCCTGGTGACTGTAACATTCAAAGAGGGCAAAACCACAAGCCATATTTTAAAGTAAGAGTGCAACCATTCTCCACAAAGAAAAAGAAAGAGGGGGGGGAGAATGACTTTTAAAATGGAAGGTGTAGGCGCGGGGAATAACACCTCTCCAGTTCAGCCTTGCTATTTGGCTATGATGCTTGGAATAAACACAAGTTATTCTCCAATCCTGTGAGCGAAGCAGGCTGGGTCATGCTAAGTGATAAGCAAACACGTTTGCCTGTTGTAGCATCAAAATGAGGCACAAAAAGGCTTCATGGACTGAAATATAAATTGGCTTGAAGGATAAGGGTGAAGTGTTTTTGAGAACCACTGCAGTGATGTCCAGCAAGTTTTGTAGGTCAACACTCAAGCTGGATCCCCAGGCTCCTACGATATCAGTTTAGAAGAGCTATCAATGTTACATGTAAATATAAGTAAGATATTTTACATGGGACCTAATCTCTTACTTCATGTTTTATAACCTCTGGTCTATTTTGGCCGATATTTCCTATATTAGAAAAAATTATGATTAACCAATAACCCGATGGCTTTCTGAATTTTGGGGGGGGGAGGTAGGGGAGAGAAAAGCAGATGCGATTTTCAGATTCTCCCGGCTTTAAGCAGAAAATACACCCATGAGTAGCTAAATGCATTCCAATAGACCAACATCTCATATGCTTTTGGTGATTTCTTATTTGTGAACTGCCTTTAATGTCAAATACGCAGCGTTAGCCTTGAGTAGCTGCATTTCTTATATGGACAGATTTGGATATTTGTTCTGTCAAGAGTAAATTTAAATTCCTGTAGGCATCATGTAAACTCACTCTGGGGAAGTTCAGCAGAGGCATCCTCAGATTCTATATTAACATGTAATCGTTTCACATCTAATTTGATGAAAGCTTGTCCTAGGCTCTGCCTAATGCCCAGAAATGGAGGGAAATTAGAAAGCCTACATATTACATATTTTGCAACTCGCAAAAACCATTTATTGTACCAAATAAGCAATTAATTGATTGGCTGTGTGTATATTTTGACCTCCTGTATTAATTGCGCCAGGGGAAAAATGTCGGTTACATTTTTGCTGTCTTCTAACGTGTTGTTCTTCTCATCCGAGAACCCGATTGTAATCAGCCATGCCCTTTTCCTGTAGTCACCCGCTTTACCTAGGGGAGAAAAATAATACACAACAGCCTTGGGGAACTATAAAGGCAATTTATATTTTCGCTGCTGTTTTTGATGTACAACCAAACTGTTACCAGCAGTCACTCTGCATTTTTTTCTGGGTCAAGACTGTTAATGTGAACTAAGACCTGTGTTAAATCCCTTTAGCTCCCTTCCAGCTGCCTTGCTGTGTGTGACCTTGCCATTAACTACCGCTCTTCCTCTCCTCCCATCCAACCACATGGTTATAGCCAAGATGTCCATCTACAAGAGAATGAGACGGGCATGTTGTTTTGATTGCGGACGTTCTGAGCGTGACTGCTCGTGCATGTCAGGCCGTGTGCGTGGTAACATGGACACCCTTGAGAGAACCTTCCCACTTTCTTCTGTCTCTGTTAATGATTGCTCCACCAGTTTCCGTGCCTGTAAGTTTAACCCCGACACACGGAGTTCCATGTCTGTGCTGTCTGTGGTATCATCCCCGTCTTGTGTCGTGCCCTGTGGTTCTGTGAGTCCGTGGAGCTGATGTTTTCTTCCCAGTGTGATCTTGTGTGGTGACTGATATGTTGTCCTCTCTGCCTGTGTCCCTGTGTACATGCTGGGGAAGGCTCCCTTCCCATTCTGTTAACTTGTTGTGCTTCTCGTACTGGTGTGTGGAACTGTGATATTCTAGTCTAGTGATATTCTCCCTCTCTCTGTCCTTTAAATAAATATAAATGGAAATTAATGTGACAGCAAATCAAATACCCTATGACTACAAAGATGTGTGGAAATGCCTATCTTCATATTTGGGTAAAGGCTCTACACTGGATTGGGTTGCAGGGAGGAAGGAGAGGAAACACGTAGAGAGAAGAAACCAATTCGACCATTCAATTGCTTTTAGTGAGCTTAGATCATTTCCAAAACACAACAGGGCTAGGATGAATGTGGATTTCTTCTTTCTTTCTTTCTTTCTTTCTTTCTTTCTTTCTTTCTTTCTTTCTTTCTTTCTTTCTTTCTTTTTTCTTTTACCTTGTCTTTTTAACCTGTATCTCATTCTTCCAGTGCCAGATTGTGTCCTGTGTTCTAGGAACAAGTATTCTAAATCTGTAAACCTATATTGACTGATGAAGTCTAGGGCTCTTCTCAGATGACTAGTTCAAAGGATCATCATTTTCCCCCAAATAGAACCCTCTGTTGAACTAAGGTCTCCTGTAGCCATTGTGATTTCAAAAAACAAAACCTGTAAGCCATGAACCGCCATGATTTCCCAGAGTCCTTTGCACCAGGCTTTGAGGTCAGTCTTCTTCGTCACTTACAGTTTCAGAGGTGTTAGAGAACTGGCCAAGGTCTTGCAGCTGGCAGCACTGAGATACACCAGATTTCTGAGATCTCCCTTTTCCTTGTTCTTCAGCGTGGTCTTTGCCAGTATTTCACTGACATGGTTCATGGGTGATGTTATTGGAAGCTCCAGTCTGTACACCGAAATGCGGAGATATGGGTCCTCATCTAAGGGCAGAAGACGTTGTATTTCCTTGTGAGGACTTAGATGTCTTCAAGTGTGGCTCTAACTTTATTTTCACATTTTTGGTAGCATGAGAGGTAGAAGATAATTCTGTGTTCTGTACTTCATCCCTTCCTCTTGAAAGCACCCGACACATTTATTGGTAACCATATTGCCACATGTTCTCTCTCTTTCTCAGTGCCCAGAGCTGGTTGAAATAAACTTTCACCAGCAGGAGTAAATTCATGTTGACAATAAGGGGTTGAGGGAAAGGGAAGGGCACTTCCCTCTTGAGCATTTTGCGAAGAATTTGCTGATTCACCTGCGTGGGTGTTGAAGATGGTCCCAGCATGGGGTGATTGTGGGACAGTGATCCATAGAGGCTCCCAGGGCTGAAGGAGTCCTGACTTCACTGTATGCCCTGGAGTGGTGTGCCATGTCAGGTGCTGGTGTTTGAACCTGCTGTTCAGGACTGAGGCACAATCTGTGCATTGAACTGTTTTAGAAGGTATTTGGAAAAGTTGTATCTAGGACTGAGCGAATCATCCTTTATCTTTCATGATTCACTGTTCTTCCAGACCAGTGCCAAGAAACAGGATTCAGTTTTAAAAGTGATACCTAATGGAGGTCGTATTGAGAGGGATTTTGGACTGTGCCAACCACATTAGCCTAAAATCCTAGGAAGAAAGTTTCCTTTCATACAAATGCCACAGTGTGAACCTTTACCCCTTTATTCTCATTGTGAGAATTCTTGCTAGTTCCCATGACCCTGCAAGGTGAACTTGGTCACAACCACACAAGGAATTTGTTGGTCTACTATGTGTGGCAAGACACTGGGTTCAAAGACAGGAGCTAGTGGGGGAGGAACAAAGGAGTAAGCTATGGTGGCACAGTTTGGCCACATCTTTGACTGATGGCAGCAAAAGTAACCACCAGCCACTGGGGTTACCCGTCTGCCTAAGGCACCACTTTTTCTGTGTTCAGATAACCACTAGGCTCTAAAACCTTGGCTAGAGAGTCAGTGGAGAAAAGGAAGGAGCCATTCGGGCTGTATGCGGTCGTGTCTTGGCACTGGCCACCCATACCAATCACAGCAAAATGTGTGTCCCCTGTGTGGGGCTCATGATACCCAGTGTGTGTAATTTCCATTTCATACAGGAGAAACCATAATTGGAGGGATTTCTCAGCTCTGCAACTTAATCCCAGCATTGATGGAGGCCAGGGGAAGAAAAACTTAGGGTGGGATTGTCCCATCCTCTCAGAAACATCCTGTGCGTGAGATTGTCGTCCTTCCCGCCCTCCCAAATGAGCCCCACCGTGGAAAACATGGAGCTCTGGGCTGTGTGTTGAAGCCATAACTGGTACTGACAGCTCGGGGGTGGGGTGTGGGGGTCGCCTCCTCTGATTCATCGGTCTTCCCGCCGTCCTCACACCATCAAACAAAAGAAGATTTCATCCACCCCATGTGAGTCCTCGCACCTTTGACCATTAACAATAAGTTAGGAAAACCCATTCCAACCTGAGCCCCTTCATGCGCCCACATAAACCCTTCTTCTCCAATTAAAAAATGTCTATCTCTACGCAGAACTCCACTGGCAGAGCTCCAATAGCAATCCCTGGGCTTCCCTTGCTGGTGGTGGGGCTGGGTGGTGCCCGTTTGACAGAGCTGGTGGACTCAAAGAGCAGTGGCGAGAGTGGGCTTTTCATTAAATATGAGCAGATGTGAGATGTAGAGGGTTTGACAATTAGAAATGGCAGGAGAAGGGCCCTTGAATCAAAGTGAGGTCAGATGGGCGGATCAGATTACTTCTCTTACATTCTTTAGTTGTTCTGAAAATCATTTTGAATTAGTGTCAGCAGAGCCCTGATGGGTTTTGCCCTTTGTCTTTTATGCTAGGGCCGTATTGTTTCCCAAGACACTCATTAAAGGTCATTATATTATTATGGAGCTTTGCTTTGGTCGCAGTTTCCCAGTTGAGCCAATGCTCTTTGGAGACTGCCTAATTCATTTCTCTTTTGCCTTTAGTCTCCCTCCTTGCTGTTTTTTGTTTTTTTTTTTTTCCTCATAAGGGGAAAGATTTCCGTTTTCAAGGGACGTTAAATTGAAACACAAAGTCCCATTATGTGTTTTCTGAAGTGGGGAGAAAAGTAGCCAGTTCCCAGAGGAGTAGTAATATATTAAAATGTTCACACAGTTTTAAAAATCTGCCTTCTAACAGCAGGGCCTGCTTGCTCGGGGCACCTCTCCTTGGAGGTGTGGCCCATCATCGAGGATCTGTTGTTGCAAAGTCACGTTCTTTTCCAACAGTTGTCTTCTTTTGAATTCGAGAGATGTAAGGTCAGACTGTGCAGACAGAAAGATCTTCAGAGAAGGAGGACTCCTTTACAAAAGGCGTAAAAAAAACAGTGTCAGAAAAGTAAAGCAAATAGTGACCAGCAAGAATTCATCCAAGACTATGTTTTCGACAAGACTGAATTGTTCCATATGGTAGGCTAGAATCGGTGCACAAAACCTCATTTTCTGATCATCCTGGTTTTGTTTCTATTCCGGCTGATCCTGGGCAGAAGAACCAGAAAAGGACACCAGAATGAAATGGGCCCAGAGTTTTTACAGAGTTTATATATATATAATTATGTCTAGCAACATACACACATACACACACACGTAAATATAGATGTAAGTTCTAATCAGGGCCATTTTCCCTCCACACAGGTTGATAAAGTAGTGGTTTTTCTCTGTTCAGAATTTATTCTTTTATTTCAGTCTGCCTCATGTGATTGCTAAGTCTAATAGAGAGGGACAATGGAAATTATGATGCAGTGTCAACATATAGGACCCTATTGGTTCAAACCTCCTGAGACCTGTGTGACACAGTGCTGGCCACAGACCGTCAGCAGCCCTGGCACGAACAAATTCATCATGTGCTGGAAGAGAAACAGATCTTTAGACTTGCACTTGGAAATAGTTTTAGCTAAAGTACACATGCGATCACTCACACCCACTTTTCAATCTGCTAATAGTTTAAACCTGCGCAATTACGTACACCCTTTTGCAAACTACTGTAGCTAATTTTAAATGGCGTGTGACTTTTATTTCGGGTATAAATATAATACAAGGAGGCATTCAACTCCAATGGTTAAGCTGAGAGGACAAGTCCAATACCATTAGGTTGAAGGGATACATACCAAAATCAGTTTAGTGTAATCTTGAGTCTTGTCAGATAATAAACAAAAATCAGCTTATCCCGAGTACCCTTTGGTTTGTACAGGCAGAGAATTAACATTGTCAATAGAACTAAAGTCACTCGAGTGAACTAATGGCATTTTGAAGTACATAAAATCAGATACGAGGGCAAGGGGTGGAAATAGCTCTAGGAAAATGTCTATAACAGGACACACCCTGCACGGACAGTCTCCAATGCCTGTTAAGGAGGGGTTTGAGTTAATAAGCTGTATTTAAAAACCAACAGCCTATCATTATCTGATTCTTTTTGTGTGTAGTTTTGGGTGACTCCCTCAAGCTCCCATCAAATTGTATTTGTAAATGCCTCCTATGAATCTACGTTTACTTCTGGTCCCTGAAACCGAAAACTCTTCCCACCACGGCCATCAGTGATAGAAAGATAGAAACAGGAGAGTCGAAGGAAACTCAGCTAAACATAGTATTCCATGCATTCTTTAAGCCCATTCATTCTGCGTCTGTAATTTCTATTTTTCTTGTGCATGCTGGTATGATCTGTCTCTCTGACTCTTCCTCCCTCTACCCCTCTCCTTCTCTATATCCATGACAGTAAATATGGAAGCAGCCTTTGGATTCCTCTCTAGTTCTTTGTTACCCCCAGTGCACACTCCCTGGTTTGGCCATTTGCACTTCATTGCAGTACGTGAAAACAGGAAGGCAACTAGGGCCAGACAGCCATTTAATCCTTCCAGGAGACTGACGATGTACCTGGGAGGGCGTCTTCGGGCACTTTTGTTGGTAGCAGGCAAGGTTACAGAAGCCAGTGCCTCTCACTCGATTTTGTGGTAGCCACCTTTAACAATGGGTTGATTGGGACTATGCCTTCCACGTGCTTCCACAGTGGTCAGTTCGTTAAATCAGCTTTGCAAGGCAAGAAATCATACATGGGCAAAATTTCCTTTGCAAAGAACCCTCTTCAAATGCTTATCTTTAAAGGGTTTCATTCATAATAAATAGATGCTTTCGTTAGTTTGGTGTCAGGTGAAGCAGTTGACTTGTACTCGGGGACCTCGTGCTTCTCCCACAAAAGGTGTTGTTGAATTCTTTATGCTAAATATTCTATGAAGAACCACTTCATACAGATAAAGGAGAGAGGGAATATTCGGGCAAAAGGCAGCCAACTTTTCAAAAGAAATACTTTGAAACAGAGTTAGGGGACAAGAAGTAGAAAGGTCAGAATGAGGAAAGATGGAAGGGTCCCTTGTGTGTCCCTCTGTCACTTGGACACCTCCCTTCCCAGGAGTACGACACTTTAGTAAGTGACTCAGCTCTTCAAGGACAAACTAGAAACGACGTTGGCATGCCACAAGTAAGCTGAGCAGAGGTCCTTTTGCAAGGTGACGTGGAAATTATGTTTGCAATTTTACTCAGGACAGTGGCCGCTTGTCACGTTACTCAGCCTGACAGCCCCTACCACCAGGCAGCGGATTCTCCATCTTCCCTCCATGGTGGAGGACAGATGTGGCCAGTTAGCTCTCCATCTCCCTCCCTCCTCCACTATCTCGGGCGACAGATGCCAGGGCCAGTCCGCCTTTCACTTGAGCTTTCTTGTCAAGGCTCTGCCTTGAGCCCAAATGCTGACCTTTACTGTATGAAATAAAGTACTGATGAACAAGCAGAGGTTTGAATTGGAGCAGGCTTGGAGCAAATGTCAGGTCCATCTCTGCCTCCCTCCTCCACCTGCACCAGGAGCCCGGATTAGACCCAGTCTGGAGTTTGCAGTGCCTTAGGCTTTATGGGTCTGGGGAGACATAACTTATTAACAAAGAGTTATTAAATTTTTATCAATTTTACAACACAATGTAAATGCCTCCTATGAATCTACATTGTATTCATTATCATTTAAAACGTTAATTAAGTCAAAGTTGCATTTAATTTCTCTCTAAATGGGCCTCTGGGAAGAGGCTTTTAGAAACATCTGTGGGAGCGTGCGGCTCGTGGAGACAGGGAATCCCCCAGCCGGTGTTCAGGATAGGCCCCTGAGTTGATTGCCATCGCGTGTCTGCAGTTAATTTGTTGTGATGCGATTGGGCATCGTCTCAAATTAGTATCAGACCAATAATGGTGTTAAGTCACTGAAGAGAGTCTTGTGGGGCGGCAGCATGGGGCCCCACCACACCCTGCCTTCGAGTCCCATCCAGATGGAAACAAGCCCTAGATGTGCAGGTCTCCTGGTCTCAGTCACGCCTGGGACTCCCCCTCCTTGGATGGTGCCCATCGCTTCACTTCATCTGAGCTGGACGTTTGTCATCTGGCCCAACAGATTCAAGACATTTGCCTGCATGCTCATAGGAAAGATCTTAGCATTTGGGATCTTTGATTCAGGTTTAAGCCTAGAAGCAATGAGCATAGGGGGAACCATTTTCAGAGGGGAGTGGATGTGGAGATTATAAACAGATCAGGCTTATCGGTGAGGAGAGAAGGGTGAAGCTTGCTAAGGTGTGCTGAAAAATTCTTCTCCCTTTTTGAGAAGAGGTTGATGCTTTTGTCTTATCCAAGTAAAGGTCCACTCTCCAGGCAGATCTATTGTTATATTTGTCCTCCATTGCACAGAACCCAGGGTTTCTTAAGGTGGCAGTGGTAGGAAATGGCTAAAGCTTCACTTAGATTCACGTTAAGACTAGGCTTTGTGTAAGGTCTGCTCTTAGTGTGTAAGGTGCTCTGCCAACACAGCCAGGGTGTGTGTGTGTGTGTGTGTACATATATACATGTGTATATCTTGTTAAATCTAGCACATAGCATTTTCTGCATTGTAGACACTATGTCCTTCATATATATTAACTTAATCCTTTTCACGAGATAGTAACTGTTATTGGCGGTTGAGGTGGCTGTAAACCGACGCGGCTATAAACTGTGCCGTTTACAGATGAGGCAACTAAGGCACAGAGAGGTTCAATAACTTGCCTCAGGTCTTGCCTGAGTCAGCAGGTGGGGCTGGGATTCGAAAGCAAGCTGAGTGCCTCCACAGGCTGTGGAGTAAGTTGAGTTACTCAGATACTTACATAGTTGAACAGCTGGTCACCCAGTTTGGCTGGAGTCTATGACCTGTTCCCTGGGGGAGGAGCCCTGAAGGGGTTTTGTTCTTAATCTGCAATACAATAGAAAGCATTCAGAGTGTTTGATCTGGGAAAGGACCACAGAGACTTTGTTTTAAGAAGTGTAGTAGCAGGGGCCAGCCTGATGAGACAGTTGGGAGACTCCCCCTGAGGGTGGGGAAGACCAGCAGAGGGGAAGCTGTGGTCGGAGGAGACCTGGAGAGCTGCTCTGAGAAGCCCTAGGAAGGAAGGCCAGAGCTACAGCGTCCAGGACTCTGCAGCTGAAGCACTTATCCAAATGCAGATCCAAGAAATTAAAAATCTTTTTAAAGAACGTTTAATTAATGACTCTGAAGCAGTTGAGTTGCATTAGTTAAATTTCTTGAGTTTAATTCTCCCCAGATGACCCAGCAGTCATGATTCTTATTTGGACTCAGTGGAGTTTTCTTCTGTTGGAGGGGAATTTACTAAAGCCTTGGTTGGAACTGGAGACCTACCAGGCTGCATCCACTATCCCCAGTCTTGGGGGATCTCCATCTCTTTTCCTTTTCTAACTTCGTATTTCTTCTTCCTCCCTTGCCATGCTCTCCATTTCCATTAGGGCTCACGTCTTTTGAGTGTGTTGATGGGGACAGAGTCAGGTAGCTCTGGACTGCTGCCATGAACGGTATTGGCCCAGGCTGGGCAGAGAAACAGAGCAAGTGAGCACCACCAGCAGGGACGTGTGACCGGCCCCGAGGGTCTTGGCTTAAGCTCCAAGTGGTAGCTTCAGCCTGACCTCATGAAAATTATTTTTCAAATCCCTTGTATGGCAATGAGACTTTTCTCTCTGTGTCTTTCTCAGGGAGACAGCATGTCTCCTTACATCTATGGAGGAAAAACAATAATAAAGTACTTCACATCCCATTCGCTGAAAATTCACTGTAGTTTTCAACCACTTACCCCACTCCAGTGGAAATACAAAACACATTTCCTGTGAAGTGCTGCCACAAAAATCTGGGGAAGTCATGTGGCATTTCTAAGTACCATGGTACAGTTTTCTTCTCTGTTCACAAGACCTTTTTTTCATCGTGGCTGTATATTGGCCATCCTTGGCTGTAGGATTTGTACACGCCATTGACCCCAAAAAGGTCATTAAAACAACACAGAAAAGCACTAGAGTCCTACGTTTCCTGACAGTGCTGGGGCATGCATGCTGAGAATGCCAACTTTGGGGGTGGAATGAGGCAGAATGTACCCACTCAATTGGCTGTATGTTGTTTTCCTCTCTCAGAGGCGTTCTCCCAAACCAATATGTTGAATTACCTAGATAATCAGGGAATCCTTCATCCCCATATTTACTTACAAGGGTTCTGCTTTCCCAGCCAACCATTTTCCTAAGAGGAATCTAAATGTGCAGAAACAAGGCCAGCATTGTCAGAACCTCACATTGAAAATCTCAGCATTAAAGGGAGCTTTTTGTAAATGGCTAGATGGTGCCTGGTTTCGAGGGAGATTCTAGACATGCCCATAGATTCTTGTTCTGAGGAGACATTCTTCTGGAGTCCAGCTCAGACAAACTGGGTGAAGGGTCTGGAGACTCAGAGACCTTCCTTCTCTGACCATCTCACTTGGTCATCCTCAGAAGGAGCTATCCTCCCACAAACAAGGGAAATAGCAATCAAGAAACTCTTCTGGTAAACCTGAAGGCCCCCCATTCTATCCCCTTCAATATAACAGGGTGAATACTGCAAATACTCCCAGAGAATATTCCAAATATTCCTAGAAAAAACCCTATGCAAACTCAAAGTGGAAGCTTCTGAAGCAGATCAACATTAGGGATGGTCAGTTGCACTGAGAGACCAAGCAAAGTGAGAAAGAGTGCTTCCTGGAGCTGGAGTCCCTCAAGATGCACCAATAGTGTGTAAAGGGGCATCTGTAGGCCACAGAATGTGGGCCATCTTCTGGGAGTGGAGCTGACTGCTTGCAGTAAAGTGATCTCCACTTTGGCCAATGGCATCTTTCTGGGCTGGGGCCTATTGGATTGCACTCAGTCAAGAAAGGACATAGAGGCTGCCTTCCTTCCCTTCAAGGTCAGAAATGCAGCCATGCTGGCATCATTGGCTGGGCTTCAGGTGTTGGCAAGAATACCTGAGTAGGAAATGGCCTGAAGGATTCCAGTTGAGTAAATATTTGATGAGTAAAAGAATGAATAAATGAAAGGATTCTCAACCATCAGTTAAAGGAATAGATGGTATGCTAGAAGCAGGATCACATGGATCCATGGAGTTCCCTAAAAATTTCTAAACAACTTTATAGCATATATATATATATATATATATATATATATATATCCCTTATTTTATTGAAACTGCCTTATATATATATATATCATATATATATATATGATATATATATATGGTATATATATATATGATACAAGAAGATTACAAGGAAGAAATGTAGCAAGAAAATCAAGGACATAACTGATGACCCTTGAACATTATCAACTAGTAGGTACAATCCCATATTCTTTGTGAAGACTAAATATTGAGAAAGAAGATCTCGAAACAATGAAATCAGATCCAGATTAAAACAGATCTAGACAGAATTGAATCACAATAGGCAAAAATCCACCAATGAGCCAAATGAGAGAGATACCACCATACAAAGGGTATGTAGAGCATTTCTCCTCAAAAATTGAGGACTTGTGACATTTGCATTCAGTGAGACTGATCATTTTCCTGTGAGTCAGGGTGGCACAAAAATACTGATGCCTTGGGTAGGGCCAATATGAGGAGAGGGACCTGTTTGCGGAGAGCTGTGACCATTTGCACATGGCTGCACCAATCTGCCCCAATGTGGGGGAACATTTAAGTCCACTCATGACTATTAGAATCATTGACTCTGACTTAAGGTAGGCAGATCGAATCCAACAGCACCCAAGTGGGAATTCTTCCCACCTCAAGGTATCCAAAGGCTGAGTGTGTCTCATGGCTATTTCCTATTAAGTGTCATTATTCTGTTTATTCTGCTTGAGACAAGGAGGGGGCAGAGAGCTTTCCAGATTGCTTGCAGAGCTCTCAGGTTGCACCAAGCATTCTCTTACCTTTGAGTGGCTTTGAATTGCTCTCTGCATTTTGTCAAGGTCTATCTGGCCATTTCTTCAGTGCAGATGAGTAAATTTCCACATATGGCCTGTAACATATCCAACTGAGAGAACACATCCAGCAGTGATGCTTCAAAGCCAAAGCCCTAAACAGGTGTTACTGAAAAAGAAAGTATGGTGACCTGCAGAGTAGAGAGACCCTGTGAAAATGATAGAATGAAACTTGCTAAGAATGCAGAGGGTAGAGGAAGGGGCTACGATCACGTGGCCTGGAAGTCTTGGGACATGGATATGAAACGTGCAAGAGGCTAGTTGCTGGAAGGGCCATTCCTTCGCAGATATCCTCAATGAAGATAAAGATGGATGTCCGATAGTCAGACATCTCCTGTCTTTTCTCAGCTATCTCGCTGGGGATTCCCAAGCCATTCATCTCACTGTGCAATGAGCTAAGTGATTCTCCTTGGCAATTAAGGCCTGAAATTCTGGGGAACCTCAGAGCAGGGAAAGGGAGGGAAGCGGTGGGATTTGTGTGTTTTCTGCAGACTTTGGAAATCAGTACTGGAGCAGTCGTGTTTTGATATATTCACCAAATGGATGCTCAGTGCATGCCAATTGCTATAATAAGAGTAATGGCTTACACATGTATGAATCTTTATTCTTCTCATTTCGTCTAAGGGAACCCAGGATAGACATCCTCCCTTACTACTGTGGGACTTTGGGCAAGTATTAGAACTTCTCTATCCCTTTGTTTCCCCATCTGTAAAATGGAGATAATAATAGGACCTGTCTCATAGAGCACCCGTGACTGTGGCCTCATCATCCCTTATCTTATCGAAATTGCCTTATGACTTTTCCATTTCTACCACGGACACGGATAGTGTGTTACTGGAAGACGGAAGGCATGTTGGAGAGCAAACGAGGGGAACAGAGGGTGGGGAGGGATGACACTTCTTTCCTTTCAAATTCTATCAGAATTTCTTTTCTTGGTGATGGTCTTGATCTCTACCCATCTTTGAGGTCTGGTCGTGTTGATACTTCCCATCATCACCTTTCCTAAATTGCTTTATAAGTAGTCGAGTTCTGCTTCTTGTTGATTTTCTCATTAGTGAGATTAGTGTGAGGATCTGGGCCAAATGGGGCCCAAATCCTTTAGCTAAGCCCTGCCTTCCTCCCAACCTCCGGAATGTTATCAGCATGGTAGTTTTGCTTGAGATCAAATCAGGGCAACATAGGAACTGTCATTTTTCATTTGCTGGAGCCCTTTGATCCCATTTGGGGTTTATTTGTTTCAACTGAAAAATACGATCGCTCTTGCATACATCTATCCCGTAGAGTACTTTTTTTTATTTTTATTTTTTTTTCTGTTAGAGATCAAATCAGAGTTGTAAGTTGTGTGGTCATTACTTATCACCACCAGATTTCACAGCCTACACCTTATTTCTGTTCTTACAAAATCACCAGCCTTCTCTGCTGTATAACGAGCACTTGCGGGGAAGCTAAAACAATATGCCTTCGTGGGTGCTTGTTGGGTGTTAATTTATTTCACAGTTTCCTTTGCAGATATAATCAGAGTCACCTATCACATCCCTGTTTCTTCCTTTTATTGTGTTCCTTTGCTATCACGGTTGTGTGATCTTTTTCTGAAAAATGACAGGTAGTGTTTCTCTGCTCACTGTATCAGTGACTTATATTTTCCACGACTTCTCTATTGCCATTTTAAAAATATAACATTTTATAGATGTAATCTTAGTTATTTATAACTCAGGTTTTGTTATATGAGAAAATTTCCTAAATGACACCTTGCTTTAGGTACATTTTTTTTAAAGAAAGGGAAAAAATATTCACAGCAAAAAGATTTTCCTCTAAATTGTAAATGAAGGGAAAGCTCTCAGTTAGTAAGATTATAATGCATTTTTCCTGATTTCTTAGCACGTTGAAATGCATGAAAATTATTTTTATGTAAGTGATCAAGTTGTGTTGTTTAATAACACGTTGTTAGAGAAAAAAGAGGTATCCCTTTTGATTTATTTGGATATTTACTGGGTGACTTACAGTGCTTTACATATTAGAATTGGTTTGTCAACAATTAACATTCTAGGTTTTTATATAACCCATACTTCAGGTAATAGAGGATTATTAAACTGCAACCAGTGTGTTAGAAATCTGCCGGCTGGTAATAAAATTCTTATGTATAACAGCAGCTGAGAAATACTGCTATATATTTATGCATAGATTGCAAGATAGATGATGGCCAGCAAACCACAGAGGGGCTTGAAATGCAAATTGACCAGCAGGTGGCGCTGCTTTTCTAGAAATGAAACCCTCTACCTGGATGTATTCTAGGTACTCCCCCCCCCCGCACCCCCCACATACTTTCTGCCTTTTCCAGATACTCCTTTATTTCTCCAAAATGAATTTCTAAAACTGAGTTTGTGTGTTTGTTTATTGAGGAGATATACCTCCACTAAGACACCACCTCTCAATTGCTAAGATTTCTTTAAATCCAACTTGCTTGATTTAAGGCTCATTTGGAATAAATCCTAGTTAAATAAATGTTATTATATTTTTAAAAGGTAACTACTCAATGCCAGATTCTTACCCCTAAGACTGGATTACCTCCACCATCTGATTATTGTTATGTGGCAAGTCCCCATTTTTATTTAATACTTATTTATACAAATTAATTCCCTAGGCTTCATTCCACACCAGACTAAGGTGGGTCATTTTTACAAACGTGGCTTAGTTACTGGATTAATGTACTATATAGAGATAATTTTATCATGATGCCCTTTCATCAAGAATTACTTAGAATCCAAGTTAACCAAAGAATGTTGCTTTCTCACTGGGACAAAACTAAATTTCTGACATATAGGATCAGAGGTTTTCGGGTTGTCTTTTTAAAACAAAGTTATCCACACAAAGGCTGATCAGCTTTTAATCTGGGCATCAATGAAGCAAAACAAACATATAAGGAAAGCTATTTTGGGGAGTTCTTTTGTCCACACATAGCCTATTTTTCATTTTTTTAAAAACAAAACTATGTTTTTGTTCCTTTTTTTTTTTTTTAAACCTACACTATTTCTTTTATACAGGGTGTTTGGGTGTAAACATGGACCTACAGAGGGGCAATGGATTTATTGGGGTTACTGAAGGGGAGAATTAAAATACATCCCAGGGCGACTCATTTATGTCTTCATCTTATTCATTATTAAGTGCTACCTATCAGACTACAAAGAACTTTGAATGCAAGTAATTGACTTGTTTTTTAATTTAAAATTTCAAACCCACTAATCTTGAACTGCCAGTAAGAATCTTCTCCCTCTCTTTTTTTTGTTAAGTAATTTCTACCCCTAAAATGGGGCTGATCTCATGACCCCAAGATCAAGAGTCTACCGACTGAGCCAGCCAGGCACCGCAAGAATTTTCTCTTTTGAGTTTGTAAATTTCTTTTGGCATTCTGGCCTAAGGGGTGCAGGTCAAGGATCCAGATAACATAATGTACATTCTTCTTTTATTCACTTCTATGCTTTTGACAGAGAAAATGCTGAAGTGTTATTGATTAAGTGAAACAAAGGAGTAGAGGGGGGGGAAACCTTTCTTTCTCAATGAATCCACTTGAAATCACTAGTTTTCTTGAAAATGTTTTTCAAACTGTGGACTGTAATCAGTTTTCTTGTTGAAGTCAAACCCTGATAATTTTCTTTCCAGTTCTTTTTAAATGGGACAGGATCATCTCCAGTAAAGACAGGAAATACCGTCCCAGAGTCAAGGTCAGATTTACCTGGCCAGGCTCTGAGGGAGCAGCCTTGTGAGTTTCATAGGACCCCCTTTCCAAGGCCATAAATAACTTTATTTTGCTCTCAGATACACTCTCCAGAGTAAAAAACGAGACCTCCAAGGGAACTGGACCACTGCCAGGAGCCTCTTTCTCCTGTTTAGTTTTATGCACACACGTGTGTATCTTATTTTTGGACCCTTATAATTTGGAAGTGGGCAGAAAGAAAGTAAGCTGAGTGAAGGGTTTTTGATAGACTCTGCCTAGATGTAAACCACCGGCCTCCCTCTTTGAATTTGAGTACTTAAATTGAAGGAAAAGTAACTTTCAGAGGATTCAGATTAGTATCTAATATTCATAATTTTGTCTTTGGGAATTTAAAGCCATACACTATCTTGTCCCTTATGCTCCCAACTGTACCATCAAATAGATCTGCCTGCTTTAGCCAAATGGATTTTCCTATAGTTCCCTAGCTTAGTGCCCTCCCATCTTCTTGCCTTTGTTCAAGCTGTCCCCTCCATGTAGCATGCCCTTCACACCCTGGGCTGCTGCCCACCCTTTCTTCAGCATGGTGGCTTTGGTGGCCTCAGTGTTCCAGGGCCCATGTTTGGTTCTGAGGATATGTAGCTCAACGAGGCTAACATCTCTGTACATCCAACCCTTGTTTCAAGCCTGACTTTTATTTTTTTTTCTTGACTACCCTACACCTTCTAGCATTTACCATATGAGGCATTTCTTTTAGCCCTCATCTGACCTTATCATGCAGCACCTTTGTAGTGTTGTTTCATGTAATCTATGTAAATTATTTCATGTACATTTCATTATATATATATATATAAAACATGTTGCAGCTATATATATATATATACATATATACATATATATACATATATGTGTGTGTGTGTATATATATATATATATATATATATATATATATTGCAGCTGTATCATCTCTCCAGCTGGGCTTGTGGTTCTCTCCTACTATGCATCTTTAAAACAAGAAAAAGCAAAAGCAATGCCCAGCCTCAGCCTCTGCCCTCACGATTTTTGTTGAATAGGGTGTGAGGTGGGACTCAAACATGTGTGCTCTATAAAGTTTTCCAGGTCATTTTATTGAAAGGCAGTGTTGAAAGCCACTGAGCTAGGCCACTTTTCTTGGAGCAGGAATTCTGTTTTCTGATTCTGTAGTGCTTTAGGATTGAGTCTGGGAGGAAATGCTGGATAATTATTTGGGGCTGGAGAGTTATGAGGCCTTCTGACCATGGCTGGCTCCTGTAGTATCTGTCAATTGACATAAGAGAGCATGGAGCCCAGAACCATTGCAGATTTGAGCTGAAGAGGCCCTTGTGCTTAGTGAACACCAGTCCTTCAGGAGGGGAAGTGTCTTTCCAAGGCCACACCTTTGATCCAAGCCCGGATGAACTTGGCCTCCGCTTTGTGCTTCTTCCCTCTGCAACACTTACTGCTCTGGCAACTGGGAGCTATTTATTAGGAACCTTACCAGGGGCCCAGGACTATGAGACATTCAGAGGTTTGTAAACTATAGTAAAGGAGTGTATACGTCTAGTTGGGGAATAGGATATATTGAAATGGAAAACCAATTGTAATGCAAAAAAAATAAATAAGGAGATGTCAGAGGGGTGTGGGATGAGAAATGCCAAGGGGTTTGTAAAGAAAGGAGGGATTCTATCTTGTTACACTTGCCTAGGAGGACTTCCTGGAGGAGGCAGGCTAACCTGTTTCTTGAAGGGTGGACAGAGTAGGTATATGGAAAGAAGACCTGTGGGAAGGAATAGTGGAAGAGTCACTGCCCCTCTGCCCCACCATTCTTCTGACCTGCACCATTGCCCACATGCATGCTTCCATCCCATGACCTCCCACTTGAAATCCAAGGGATAGAGTCCCTCACAATCAGCAAGAATTTCCTGTAATTTAGAGGGAACAGTAGGGTTTCTCCATGTTTCCATCTGATTTTCATTTGTTATTGCTCTGAATGGTCCCAGCCTTCTCCAATTGTGGCCCATTTAAACATTTTCTGGCTTTTTGTTTTTATGACACTTGGCATAGCCTAATTATTTTGACCTGAGCCATTCCTTGGGGCCATGCGAAATATAGGACAAAGGTGGTAGTCAAACAAAAGCAGAGGATGGGGAGGGGGTGTTGAATCTCACCCTGTTGTAGTGCTCAGATACCAGATCAGTTACTCGGGGCAGAGGAGAGAGCATGAACCCATCTGAGCAGAACAAAGTCAAAAGAGAGCAGGTTGGCATTGCAGAGAAGGACCCAATGGCCAAGAGCTCTAATTACTTTGATTACTCAAAGCCACAATAACAATGAAGGGTAGCATTTATCCAGACCTTGCCAGGAACTCTTCTAAGCACTTCTTAGATTTCCAATCCATTGTCACAACAACCCTGTGAGGACGGTACTCTGAGGATTCCCATTTTACAGGTGAGAAAATTGAAGTTAGGTAATTTGCCAATACCTGGGTTCAGCCCCAGAGTGTGGCTGCAAGGCCTCTGTGTTAGCTCTTTCTCTTCTTGCAGCCCGATACGAGTTGACATATGTAGAAGGATTTCCCATACCTTGTAATCCTTCTCGCAGGGATGGTGCACTTGAGTGTCACTGGAGCCAGGGCCAGAGATGTCAAAGAAGGGTGCCTGCCAGGTAGGTGGGGTACAGTAGGCAGCACTCGGGTGTTTGACTAACTGGTGAGCCCATACCCCATGAGACACTTACCCTTCTGGAATGGGAGCCCAGTCTTCTGCAAGCTGTTCAAACAGACATTAGAAATGCATATTTTTATGGACAGTCTTCAGACTTAAAGATTGCCCTACACATAAAATCCCGTGGAGCAGCAGTGCTAGGCAGAGCACATCGGGACAGGATTTGGTCCTCAGGCTGTTAGCATGTGGCCCTGATAATCTCTTTTAACTCTATAGCCTCTCTAAATCCTGGTGTCCACCTCTGTCCAGCAGAGATAATAGCTGATCTTGTGACATTGCAGTGTTGAGTAACTTGTCTGAGATCAGAACAGTAATGAGGGTCACAGGTGGGACTTAGGCATGTGGCCTGACTCTAGAAACTTGTAACCTCATACTACTCTTGTAAGCGGAATTCTGACAGCAATTGGTCTGGATTAGAAGTCAGCAGACCTGGGCCCTGGTTCTGGGTCTGCATATTACTGTAGTCTTGAGCCCAAAGAGAATGAGACCAGAATATCTCTAAATCCCTTCAAACCCTACTCCTGCATCCTACATCTTGTTTTCTGTGTTGACCGGAAAAGGGGCCCATGCACTAGCATTTTAAAATGTTGCACAGGATATGTCTGAGGATAAATTATAGTAGAGTACAGATAATGATTTTGTAGTTCAAGAGCATCTTTAGAAGGTGACTATGCCCTTAAGAAATATACTAAATGCTGTGTTTAGCGTAAAATCACAATCCAGACTGGTCCTTACCTCCCAAGGTTAAAAACATACAGTATTTCTAAAGTGTTCTGGCAGAACATTCTTCATTGGGCCATGGAGGGTACCTAGCTTGCACTAAAAACCCATGCATTTTACCTTTATCTGAGCTTCAGAGAAAGTATCAGTGCAACCATCTGGAATACATATTAGAATTCTAGGTGGCTCTTGTCACAACCACCTCAATGGAAGATATGGTGTTTATGGGTGAACCAGAAATAATAGTGATATTAATAATAATGATGGTCCTAATCTGCATAACATCTTATGGTTTAGAAAACAGTTTCACATACCCACCATTAGACACTAGGCTGGTCTTCAAGTAGAATTATTGGGGCAAACATTAATTTTTAAAACATAAATAGTACGATGAAAATATGATGGACATTTTTGGTCAGTCATATTTGCTTGAAGCTGTTTAGGGGGAAGAAACACTAAAAGAGAAGGGAGGTAACATCTGAGTCAAAACATATAAGCAAACAAAAACTTTTACCCCAAAGTAGAAATGTAAATCAACATTGTGTTAACCAGAAGAAGTTGATGTGAAGTGTGAAATTAAGTCCATGAGAGACCTGACCCTTTCTCTCTGTTCTGTTTCTCACCCCAGGCAGGTGGCAAATCTCAGATTCCTGAGGCAGTATGATCTTTTCTCCACTCCTTTGGATGTCTGACAATTTGTAAATCCACAAGGAAACCTTTCTTGCAAGGGTCTCCCTTAACAATCTCATGCAAACAGCATGAAGTGATCAAAAGAATAACTCTGGTTTTATATCTGCCTTGCCCAGTTCTGAACAAGAGAGTGTGTAGACACACATGCAGATACTAACTAACATAACGTCTTTGTAATGACAGGCAGGGTGGGCAGACCCAGCAGGTTCTTGAGAACACTCTTGAGAAATGGGCAGGGCAGGGCCAGGGTTTGAGGAAAGAGAGTGAGGTACTTGCCTTGGGCACCAAATTTAAGATGGCACCAAAACTCTCAGTAATCAAGATAAGTGATAGTTCCATGCAATATTTTTTTTTAAATCAAAGTGCAAAAAATCCATGGTGAATAAAATGTCAGAATTTTAAATAAAGGTGGGATAGATAACAATTTTAATGCTGGCTTTTACATACTGAATAAGCACAACAAAAAATGGCAGCACTTTCCATGTGCCAGGAGCAGTGTTCAGGACCTTATAGTCATTTTCTCTAGATACATTTCAGTGGGGCCTGATTTATCCTACAGTAAATCCAAATCTATTTGATAATAAACCATATTAGAGAAAGAGTTCCTTTACAGGCTCCATAAATTCCATTACAGTCCATTTTGTCTTTGTTAAACATACGAGTTGAAAATTACAATCCCTTTATTCACTATGATCATTTTAGACACACAGCTCAAAAAGATCGGCATTAACTTAAAAAAAATATATTACCATGCTTGTGTCTATGAAGTACCATTGTTTTCTGGGATCTAGCTGATGATTTTATTAAGTATCCTGAAAGGAGGGGAAAAAATCAAAGATAATTATAAATTTATAAATACATAATTCATCAGTATAAAGTGATTTTAATGGGATGGATACAGAATTATCTATTTCCTCATGAAAATAACAGAGATGTTCTGATTAAGCCCATAATCTACTATATGTGAAATTCTAACCAAACTGATGGGGCACATTTTCTTTTCTGAAACTACCTTTGATAAGAAATGCATTACAAACTCATCAGTTTGGCTTCCTGTTAACAAAGAGACAGCAGCCGTCTGGATCATTCTGGATTCACAGTGAAACTGCCACACCATGTATCCTCCAACTAAAGCCGTGCAAGTTTGACAAGGGGCAGATGAATCCAGGAGTTATTGTGCAGGGGTTTAAATCTATGCGGCAGCTGACGGTTGAAATAATCATCTATATATCGCTCTGAGCTAGCTGGGGAAAGGTTGAAGCTGTATATTTTCAACATATCTAGTCTAATGGTTAATCTGTTGTCTTGTGCGGGCTCTCTCAGGGTGGATTTGCAGCACATACTGACAGCTTCAAGGAATTGCTCATGGTCGATGTGGATTCTCAAAGTGCAGGGTAGATGAATCTGACTTCGCTTGAGTTGGAAAATGGGAAACTCACCTGACTGGTTTCCCCAAATGCAACGGGACCTGCCAGACCCCTAGCAGGTTGGATAGCAGGGACCTTCGAACTACTAAACTACCTCTGCCCCTCCCGACTTCCCCAAATCTGTGCACTTGAAGTGGGCTCCATGTGTGTTCCTTTTGTTGTCTGGCCATCGTGGCATATGGGGAAACACATTGTCATTTTTGGAAACCGGACAGCTAGGAAAATGTGAGAAGAGTAATGAGAGCAGAGATCAGCAAACTTTTTCTATCAAGGGCTGGCTAGTAAACATCTCAGCCTTGGCGGGCCACTAGATCTCTACTGCAACTTCTCAACTGTGTTGTACAGTGAAAACAGCCATAGACAGTAGGTCAATGAATGTGGCCATGCTCCAACAAAACTGTATTTATAGCCATTGAAATTGGAGTGTCCTATCATTTTAATGTGTTACAAAATATCGTTCTTCATAGATTGTCCCCCAACCATTCAAAAATGTAAAAACATTTGTAGCTTATGGACTATACAAAAACGTGTTCCAGAATATAGTTTGCTGACCCTGGAACTCGAGAAATATAAGAAGAAAGCAGCTCTTGATGCCGGGCATTTGGCAAGTCTCATCCTTACTCTGAAACTTGTCTCCCACCAACAGTTACTGCACATGCCAGGGCTACAGAAAGGAGTCAGATACACCCTTTGGCTTCAAAGCCATGAGCATCTCATTGGTGTTAGAGTAAAGAATAGGGAAAGAAGGAAAGGAAAGTTGAGAAGGGGCTGTTTTGTTGGACTCCTGTATATTTTTTTCACAGTTTGATTCAAAGTAAAAGTTATCTTCCATCTTTTACTACCTTCCCGATCTCCAAACTCCATAGCATTAATTCAAGGAATTTCTTGCATTTCTCATTCTAGTCATGTATTTGCGCTTAGAATTCCATTGTTTACCTTTGTGTTTTATCTCTGAGAAGCTAATATCTAGTCTTCGTTTGAGACTTTTCTTTGCTCTTGAGACAATAGAAACAATCTGTTCCAAGCGAAAAAAAGAAAGAGCCAAAGGCAACCAGATCTCCAAAAGGAATTTTCTACCAAATGCCGAGCAGAGCAGAGCATTGGGCAGGTTATTACAGCAGGTCAAGTTTTTAGCGAAGATATACGAGCTGAGATTCTAG
This sequence comes from Panthera tigris, assembly GCF_018350195.1. Lineage (NCBI taxonomy): Eukaryota > Metazoa > Chordata > Mammalia > Carnivora > Felidae > Panthera > Panthera tigris. Next base: position 36,485,861 of record NC_056670.1, on the reverse strand, counting down.
ATACAAGGCATTTTGATGAATGTTGGACTCCTACCAGGATGCATATAGAACATGAGGCTTATGGTTTGATGTGGGAAGGGGGGCATGGGTTCGGGAGGTAACATCTAATCCACCCTGTTTGATTTTCGAGGATCCATTAGGTCTGCAGTGTTTCCGTAGAGAACATTGCAATCCAGGTCATGTGGGTTCTGTTAGTATATTTATATAGTATTTTTCCTCTCTCCCATGTAGGAGCTGAATTCTTTCATTACTCTGTGTTGATGGACTCAAACTTACACAATTCAGGTTTCCCAGGCAGTGAATAGAGCCAGAAATACACCCTGTGATTAGCTTCTACATAACCTATTGTTCCTTAAAATCTCCCTCCCCATCCTCCTATTAGCTCTACAAAAGCCAGAAACGAAAAAGCTCCAACAAACCTCCCCTCCCTGCCCCCCTCGGCCTACCTGGGGGCAGGTGCTCCTGTGCCTGTGCTGGGGCTGCAGGGCCACTTGGAGATACTTTCCATCCTCATTTTACATAATGACAGGTTAGTGTTATTTTCAACCCACATCCTCTAGATTTTCCAAATAAATGTTATTTCCTATTCCTCGACTAGAAGTTGTGAAATTATCCTGCCTGATAATGTAAATGATAAAGTGATTGTTCAATTATAGGGAATTACATATGTTATGTGTTGGAAATATTATTGTTGGCGTTGCTTTTGAGAGACAGTGTCCTTCATCCTTTTGTATTTCATCTGTGTATCAATATTCCCCATGATCTTTCAAAATATAGGTTTATGGATTGGTCTTATCAATAATACTGCAAAATGTTCAGTTTTCTGGGGGGAATGAATGTTATCCCAAGGTTTTCAGACCAGAAGCCCTCATTCCAAGGATATCACCCACTATAACTTCCCCATGTTCATGACCTGCTTATGACCCTCTAGGCATAGAACTTGGCTCTGATGCCTGCCTCACTGTGTCCTAGCCTCCTTAGTGGCTCAATCTCACTGATGGGCACATGACATTTCCCACTTATGGGATTCATCCTGAACCAACAGTCAAGTGCTCCTATACAGCAATTATAAAACCAAACTTGCAGTGTGGATTATTTATCTGGCATTTGTTGTTCTTGTTGTTTTCCTTCATTGCTTCTGGAAGCATCTGCACCTTCTCACCTGTCTGTTTTGTGTGACGGGCAGCCAGGGTTCTGGTAGTCTATGATTACAAGACAGGAGACATCCTTCCGGGAAGCAGGGGCCATTCTGTGGATTGCTCTTTCGTGGCCACATTATAAGACCTTGAAAGTTAACTAGCCCAGATTTTCTGGGGAAAGGCTAAGCCTTTCCATCATATTAGAGAGAGGTTGGGTCAGTTTAGGAGTTTTGTCCATTGTGAATTACCTGTTGGGAAATTACGGTATTACTGTGACTTAACATGATTTTTCTTGGGGAGAAAGTTTGGTAAACATACAGAAAGTAGGAAGCACACTGTTAACATCCCTAGTCTGGCAATTTTACCCTCTCTCCTTACCCTAGTTTTATTTTAGTTCATTTTTTACCTGTGCCAAATGTTTACTTTCATTGTAAACAGTCTTAAATTTAAAATACACACTTTAAGGGGTGCCTGGGTAGCTCAGTAGTTAAGTGTCCGACTTTGGCTCAGGTCTCACAGCTCATGGGTTCAAGCCCCGCGTTGGGCTCTGTGCTGACATCTCATAGCCTGGAGCCTGCCTTGGATTCTGTGCCTCTGTTTCTCTCTCTGCCCCTCCCCTGCTCACCATCTGTCTGTCTCTCTCAAAAATAAATAAATATTAAAAAAACTAAAATAAAATATACACTTTAAGTCCTCTAAACACTTTTTTGCCAGCCTCTATACGTCTCTCTCCCATCTCTACCCCATCCTCAAAATTAGACACATACCAGAAGCAAAATTTCCTATTTTCCTTTTCTTAGAAAACTTTATTTAAATTCAAGTTAGTCAACATACAGTGTAGTATTGGTTTCAGGAGTAAAACCCAGCAATTCATCACTTACGTATAACACCCAGTGCTCATCCTAACAAGTGCCCTCCTTACTGCACATCACCCATCTAGTCCATCCCCCACCCACTTCCCTCCAGCAACCCTCAGTTTGTTCTGTTTCAGAGAGAACAAACTTATGTTTTGTCTCCCTCTCTATTTTTCTCTTAGTTTTCTTTCCCTTCCCCTATGTTCGTCTGCTTTGTTTTTTAAATTCCACATATGAGTGAAATCATATGATGTTTGTCCTTCTCTGACTTATTTTGCTAAACATAATACACTCAAGTTCAATCCACATTGTTGCAAATGGCAGGATCTCATTCTTTTTGATCGAATCTCAGTTTTAGTAAAACAAGATTTGTATCTTGAAAGATGGAAAACACACACCCACTTTTTTTTTTTTTTCCTCACTCATGACACAAAGAGATGCTACACATCCTTCCTTCTTAGGAGTTGCAAACCTATGGCATTTAATACAAATTAGGCAGCAATCATGGCCAAGTGACCAAACCTGCGGTGTGGGATGAAAATGACACTTTAACATTGAAGATTGATAACTTGCAATATAATGATTAGTCAGTAGGATGCATTCTAGCAGACTTCAGGAAATAATGGGTCTGGCCTTGCGGCTAAACTGAGTTTTTGGTGTCTGTGTATTATGTCATAGGGGAGAAGGGTCCTCTGTAGGTTTTTGGAAATTATTTCACAAACAATATTGTTCTGACATATTATCCTTTCTGACGTTGATGACAAAAACCCAGCAAAAAGCATTTCAAGAAGCCATCGGGGTAAAAGAAAAGAAAAAGAAAAACTGCAGTTCAGCTGTGAGGAAGAAACTTCCCTTTTCATGTAAAGCGATCATTCTATTCAATGTTAAAACTTGTTTGGAACTTTCCTAACGAAAAATTTTGCAGAGGATTCATTTCCGTTTTCTTTTTCTCGTTATTGTTTGGCAGTCAAGGTTGCAGCTAGATCGCGCTATCCCAAAGACCCATTTGAGTTCAAGGACACAACTCACAATTCTCGGCTTGTGACCGAGCCAGGTGAAGGAGTTCTGGAGCCCGTCCTTATTTTAATAACTGCACCCCTTAGTGTTCTAGCTTAACCTGCTGAGCTCAGTTGAAGAAGAAAGATGTACTATTGTTGGTTTCAGCATGCCTTCAGCTTGTTGGGCAGCAAAAGACCAAAGAGAAAAGCCATAGAAAACAATAAATAACAATTAAAGTGACCCTGCCCTCAAACTAGCAGCTTGCTCAAGACTTTAGTCGGAAGCCCTGTTAGCTAGATGCCTTTGCGTTCAAGCCACTTTGCATGCCGCTCACTCTGAGTGATTCCAGTGTGAATATGACATTACTAATGACCTGCTAAGTGTGTGCAGATGTGGGTTTCTCCAGATGTGGTGATTCATAACGTAATGGAGATAGCCAGTCGACTCATGTTTATGGGTTGTTTGCCTTTTATTGCATTTCCGAATTTATTTGCTTTGAACTGTTTTTTAACTCCAGCCAACAAATTCACCTTTAAGTGTCAAAGGGCCTCATCCCCCTAAACCCTGTGGAGGAAACAGGGAAGAAGGAATGTGCCCCAGGCTGGAGCTGAGCATAAGATCCATCACATGTCAGCACTGGGCTATTTGGGAAAGCTGAAAGGTGGAATCCTGGCCCCATTTTACTCAAAAGGCCCACAAAGAGGCGTTGGTAACCCTGACACAGTGTTTGCAAGCTGGCGAGGCCAATAAAAAAAGAGATTTCTGTTTTAAAAAAAAATAATCTAGTAAAATATAGGATCATCTTGAAATAAGCCCAGAGTTCTGGCCAGTGTTTCTGGAAGATGTTGCCTTGCTTTCGCTTGAAAACAGAATGCCGATGAAGAGTCGAGTAAAATGTTGTTACAGATGTTCGACTCTGCATTAAGGCTGTTGGAATTACCACCACATCTTAAATCAATTCCCAGAACATTGTCTGGAGGTTATGTCATTGAAATAATGAATCCTCTTTAGTCAAGTATAAGCAAACATGTTAAAACATCATTGTAACTTTAAATTAAACTCTAGCGCAAACCAAGGGATCTGAAGCCTCATTAGACTTGCCTGACATTTTTCTAGCACTGAGTCTTCCCAAACTGTAAAACTGTTAGATTCAGTGCCTATTAGACAAGTGAGCTCTGGGAAGTTACAACAGCACATTAAGTGTTATACTTAGGGATGTGCAAAAACAAGCCCTTGAATTTTATGAGGACTTGGAGACTGGATGGAGTTCAGCTCCTATAAAAATTCCACGTAAGATTCCTGAACTTGTTTGTGTTTTAAAGAAGCTGGCAAGTCAGGTTCCTTTCAGAGATCATATCGTCCACAGTGTGGTGCAGGTGAAAATGATGGAGACAGAGGTGTATTGTAATTAGCCAAATTAGCCAAAACGCAGTCTCAGTAAGAGCCTGAAAATGTGCATTGACAGGAGGTGCTGGCCAGTTACTTCAATACGTTTGTCTCTCGTGAAAGTAAGTAAATTTAAGTCTCCTTTGTAATTCAATTTTTACTCCTTTCGTGTAGTCGCAGAAGCCATGAAATGAAAATTATATTTTATAGCTTAACTAAAAGTTTTTCTAGGTCTGCTTTCTTTAAATATGCAGAAATTGATAGAATCCATAGAAAGGCTAATAATTAAATATGGTTTATAACCTACTTATGAGAAAGAAGTTATCACTACTTCTCTCATGGGATCTAAGCCATATGTAATGGTCTCCATTACCCAACGTTCATATATTTAAGCTGAAGACATTTCCCCCCCCCCCACCCCATTTCTTCAGGGAACAGATCTGCATTTCTACGCCTGTGAGTGCAGGAGGAAACCTTTGAACATGAGTTTCATTTAAGAGAACAAATCCCAGTTTAAATGCAGCATGATTATGATGGATGATCTTTGTGAGTTGCAATGAAAATAAATAGTTTCCTTGCGTAGAAGGAGGTATAATTTTAGCACTAGAACGAAGTGTCTCCCTGGAGCTGGGTAACTTACATGTCTTCCATTTGAAGATCGCTGCAGGTAAACAAACAGTGACAAGGTGCAAGGATAACCCACGCTTAACCAAAGTGGGTTATTATAGGTCCAGGGCCAATGGGGAAACAACAGTTAAGCAGAGGTATCCAACAGAAACGCCAATGAGTGTGACTTCTGTTCAGATCTTAACTAAAATAGACTCAGCGTATAAATTGGACAAAACCATGGTAACATCTGGGGTCCTTGAATGAAGCTAAGTCATAGTAGCTTAGATTAGGTGAAGAACCTTTTTGGATATGTCACTCCAAGCCTAAGGAGGCCTGTGTGATAGAGAAGCAAGGACACTCACCCCCACTAGACCCACTCACACGCACACATTATTTTAGTCTGTCCTGTGACTCAATGAATCGACGTCACCCTGAACACAGTACAACAACTGTAGGCGGTCCATATTAAAAAGCAACCTTGTATTATGGGTGGAATCAATGCAAGACTTTCTACCCCATCCTTAGATGCGGAAAACGCCAAAGTATACTTAGACACACACGTCTCTCTCTCTCTCTCTCTCTCTGTCTCCCTGTTCCTCCCCCTCTCTCTCTGTATCTCTCTCTCCCTCTCTCACTGCCTTTCTACCCCATTATTAACCTGGGATGCCTGGCCTCCTATCCTGTGAAAGGAAGATGAATTCAGGTCAAGCTCAGAGTGCCTGTTTGCTTGCCGAGAGATGCATATCAACTCTAAGTGATTTTTTTCAATAGCATTTATGTGGCTTGTATTTATTTCCTTTAATCTTTTAAGTGCTGTTTAGTCTCTGTGTGATTTGCTGTGGATACTCATTTCTGATAAGATGCGATATCCTCCCAGCCACATAGTTCCTGCCTGGAGCCCTAAGTGACTGATAGGGTCGCAGCCTGAGCCTGGGCCTCAGGGGGAATGGGGCGGGGGAGCAGCTGCTGGAGTGAGTGGGCTGTGGGCATTTGTAGGTGCTTCCTTGCCTTCTGGAATCACTCTCACCTCAAACCGCGTTCTTGCTCCCTTTCCACGTGTCAGCCAGAATATAGATGACCCCAGACTAACAGTGGATTAGGGGAACCTACGAAGTGGGACACTCTGAAGCAGGTTTGGAAGATAGTTGGATTATTATGATCCCTTGGAACCATGTATGGTAACACTAAATTTATTTAGGGTTTTCAGGAAAGTACCATATAATGCATGTCCTGATATGGGTCTTCCTGGGCATTCTCGAGTAGCTGAGGTGGCATTGTCCCCCAACCCGAGACTTGTACACCATTAACGTATGTCAAGCTTCTTTTGATGTCATCACTGCTAATATTTCTCTTCTTAGCTTTAAGGTAACGGCCGTGCATTCTGAGTTTCAAGGGTGCTTCCTCCCAGTCTGTGTTGCAGTCAACTCTAAGAATCCAAGGATCCTATTTTTCCTTCTTGACATTACAGCTTTAGCCTGAATTGTGGGGGTGGGGAGAGGAGGGCTAGACTTTTGCCGCTGATGCCCTTGGGTGACAGGCTGGGTGCGCATCTGCTAATTATCAAGCAGTTCTCTTAAAAAGAAGCATGATGCAGGCTAATACATCTATAAAGCTTATTAGCGGGTGTCTTTGGGCAAAAGCAGTAGAGTGTGCTGTGTTGTTTGTGAGCGAACCTTCATATTGCTTAGCGATCTGTGTGGTTTAGACATTTGGAAAACAGCCTTTGGTTTCCAACCCCCTATGCTGCCCTCCCTCCCTGCCCCCACCACATCATCCGAGATACCATTCAATGGCAACCTCCTCCTTCATGTGGGTACTCTTCTCCAGCCTGGTTCTCCAAACTCACAGCCCAGTCTTAATGAGTTAAAAAAGGATCCTCTGTGCACAACCCCACATGCTCTCCCTCTAGGGAGGTACGGGGACAAGAGCCGAGATGGGCTATGGATCCTTGAGCCAGCATGCATCAGTGTTCCCAGCCCTGACTGATTGAAACATTGGCTGTCAAGTCCTCAAATCCTTGCCTCTCTCCAAGGCTCTTCGTCTGGCATGCAGGGATTAGGCACCAGCTACATTGGTTTATTTGTAGAATCAGCTGGTTGGCGGCTACTATGCTGCTATTTCCCATACAACTTTATTTCTGATTTTGCTTATGAGGAAACCCATTCGATTACTCAACAAAGTAACTAAAATTAACTAAGAAAAATGATTGAGTGTTCCCATATATGTAATATATTTTATATACAGATAAATCATGTGTTCTTTCCTTTCTTATGGTAGGGCTTTTACAAACTGGTTTAGTCTGTTTAAAGTGCATGTTCAAAGGCTGGAGAGTTAAGGGGTGATGGTTTCACCTTTTCGAAGCCGGCCTCTTTGACTAACGCATTTGGTCTTTGTCACTGGGTCCTAAAAGACAGCCATGAATTCCTAGTGAGTGACTGAGCCGTGAGTGTGTGTCCTTTGATAGCTTGCCTGTATTTCACGGTCTGCCCTCAAACTGTTCATAATCTCATGAGCTGCCTATATTTCCAGTTGAAGATGAGCCGCCATCAACACTGTCCCCCAAAAAAAAGCAACGGAACGGAGGCATGCGGAACTCACCAAGCTCCTCACCCAAGCTGATGAGGTAAGAAGAGGGGCCATGGGCCATGCGGGTCCCCCTTGAGCGCCTTCTCCTCCTCTCCCGGCCCCCTCCCCGCCTTGCCCAGGCCTGGAGCCGCCCCTCCCCAGCAAGCACGAGGCGGGGGAGGGGACCAATCGTTAGGTGGCTTCTTAAAGGCTGGAGTATTTATTCTGTCAGCTTGTCAGCAGTTAATGATAGAGCTGAAAAAATTCTGTCATGAAAAACAGTTTGAAAAGCTGTTTGAAAAATACATAGGCTTTAAAGTCTTAGCTGTCACCATGTCCTGTCTATGTGTAGTTCCTAAACAGCAGTGGCACTAATGACGGCGGCAACCAATCAGAGGAACTCATGTGGTTAGTTTGCCTCCGGCAAGTCTCTTTCTGCTGGAGTCCCTCCGAGGACTGTTTTCTGTACTTAAGGCCATATGTGAGATGTATCATCACAATCAAAAATGAACCTGAAGATTACCTTCCTTTTATCCTGTCGATTGAAATCAAATTTCTGTTAATTGATTTTGACTGATAAAAAAGTCTAATAATCTGTGGACTTGCCAAAGCAAAGTTCAAAAGTAATCCAGTTCTGCTCAGGCTAAAAGCAGTATTAATTATGAAATACGGCGTGTGTGTACTCTTTCTGTCTTCCTTCCTTCCTTCCTTCCTCCCTCCCTTCCTCCCTTCCTTCCTTCCTTCCTTCCTTCCTTCCTTCCTTCCTCACTTCCTCTCTTTCCTCCCTCTTCCCCCCTTCCTTCCTTCCCATCCTTCTTTCTGTCTTGACTATGGCTTCCTCTCAGAAATGGCAAATGAAACCAGATTTCGACAGACTTCTGCAGGTTTCTCTTCCGGGCCTCTTCATCTTTCATTTCCCCAGATTGTCTTCGACTCATCTGCCAATCCTGTGCTTATTTCCTCCAACATCCTAACTCTCCAGCACCCCAGTGATGAAACAAGAGTGACCCCTGAATAATAACTGCCTTGGAAATACCTGCCATCTTGATGTTTCTTTCTTCTTTTCATTGCCATTGGCTGCTCCCCTCCCTTTGATTACTGAAATACAATTATGGCCACTTCCCCCTACTTTTCCCTCCCTCCATTCACTCGCATCTTCCTGGCCTTCCACCGCCACCCTTCTGGGACACAGACGGGGCAGTCCTCCATGCGGTCCAGGGCACAGGTTCCCATGGAGGAAGCCCCTGGCCCCATGTCCTTTTCCGTTATGATCATCTCTTCCTGTTAAATGTTTCCTTACCAGTCCTCTGCCTGCCCATTCGCTCAATCTTGCTGGGGTGTTGCTGATTTACATGCTTGTTTACACTTTATGAGGAGCAATGAAATGCACCAACTGCCAAGCTTCTCATTTTTACGGTGCCAGTTGTCATGCTACCATTCATTTCCTATTTACTCACCTTTAGGTAATCGCCTTATCTAATGCTAATAGTTTTATCCATTTAAAGTAGAGAAAAGCCCAGGCGCTTTCTTTTGCCTAAATTTAGAGAAGCAAATAAATAAATAAAGAGAAGTCTGAAAAATCTGAAACCTTTGGAGCCAAATTCCCTGTCCCTGTTTGCTATGTAAAGTATGGCTCATTTCTTTGATCTTGAGTAATAATAATTCTGAGGCGTTATACTGTTTTCATATGCTTCAAAGCTGTGTCAAAGTTTTGCTGCTTAAGGGTACTTCTTTATTCTGTTGGCTCTTGGGTACCAAGATGACAGGTCTTCTGTACGAGGTGGAAGCTTTTTTAAGTCGTAGCCTTCAGCAAAACATCAAATTACCAAATCCAGGGTAACATACTTCTACACAAATGCCTTTCCTGTAGATATATTATACCATATATATTAAATACTTTAGTGTTACACGCTACATTTTATGTGCAATAGAAAGTGATGGTTTGAGGTAGCCTTGGGGGGACTTTTTTTCCACAAGCAGAAAAAGCTAGTGTATACCGTATCAAGTATGGTTTTTACAGGACTTTCTGCCCGAAGGCCTTTGTAAATAAGTAATGATCAACAGATTGGCTGTGGGTTTTTGAAAAGCATGCCTATGTCAGTTTGCATGATGGGGGAGAATTTTCAAAGTGGGTCTTGCTTTCATTGCCTGTTGGAGAGGGACTGAGGGAGCAGTCATCCCGGGCTGGAGCTGTCTGCTCCGTGGTACATCAGAATTGCTAAACGTGGGTCAGGCGGTGAGCCGAAGCTTGCCAAGCTACGGAACTTGGGTTTCTGGTATTGGTGCCTTTGGGCTACCGCAACGGCCACAGCTACTTCTGTTCCCACCTGCCCACCGCGGTCTCACTTGCGGCTCAGCTGAAACAGCCTGTCCCACGAGGAGTCAGAAAGTCTCAGACACTCCTTCCTTGCCATGACTTTCTGTGTCCCAAGTGCTCTGGAGACAAAGACAGGGTGCTGAGCCGTCGTTTTCCCTTCACTTCCAGCATGTGCAGTTTCGTTTGGTTGGAATACCTGGCCCTGACAGTGAGGTTGCCAGGACCTGTTTCTGTTATACATCTCTTGTTGACTGAAAAGAGAGAGGGGCTCATGCAGCATCTCGTGGCTTCTCCAGGTCGCCCCACCTCTTCACATACTCCCTTTCTCCTCTGCAGAAGATAGGGCTCCTAGGTCCTATTCCTCATGACCTGAAAAATCCATAAAGGAAGCTAATGACTTATTTGAAGTGAGTTTTTCGACATGAGTTTGCGGCTTGCTTGTTTGAGCGGAATCAATCATTCTGAACGTGGAAAGGTTTTAGTGGCCTATGGGCAGTGATAGGAACAGCTCCAAGAGAAACCGGAGAGCCCAGAATGGGCTAGGATGGGCTTTAATTTACCACTGTGGCTTCTGCAAATAAAACAGACTCTGCGCGAGGGTTTCTTGCAAACCATCCGCCAGCATGAAATGCTGCCGGGACTCTGCACTGATGGTCTTTGTCTCCCCTTTGTTCTGGTATCAGACATACCCTGGTTTTTCAGTGTCACTTAACTCTCGGCACAGTCATTAGGTGAACAGCTTCGTTTTGTGTGTCTGGATCCTGATGCATTATGTTTTTTAGTCACCGTGACAGACAACAACTCTCGCAGCCAGACTGAACCAAATGGCAACCGTCTGTGCTCCAAGCCAGGCATTCCTGTGTCATGACAGATAACCTTTGGCTTCCCATCCCCCGAAGGAGGAGCGGGCCATGGAGTTTCCCAGATTCTTGTTATTCCCGTTCCTTGTTGGTCTCTTAACATGGAGTGATTTAAGGAGTTTCTCCTAGTTTCCCTTTAAAATCAACAAGCACTCATTGTCCACTTGTCTCTGCTACTGAGTCTGTGCCTTGGGAGGAGGGCTGTGTTTCCCTTCCATTGCAAGGCCGTAGAGGGCAAGCATATTGTCTCTAGATAACTAAGTCAATTGTTCTTAATTTGGGGGTCTCACAGACCCCACAGAACATCAAATGAAAGCTCTCTAGAAAGACTCTCTAGGGGGGAAAAAAAAGGACATTGGGCACCACTTTGACTACAACTGAAGCAGATTCATGGACTGCTTCAATCCCTGCCCAGCTTACAATCATATTCAGTTCTTTCCACAGGCACCTTCACGTAGTTGTATTCACAAATTCTGTTTTGTGAATATTTCTGTTTTGTGAATATTTCTGTTTTGTGAAATATTTCTCCATTGGGTAGGCAGTACAGAGTAAACGTCTGGGCTCTCGCACCATATTCTCAAATGGTACCCAAAAATGCTGTGCATTTCAGCTGTTTCTGTTCCTTTCCTCAGATTAATTCTCACCCAGCAAATGTTTATCGAAGTCTACTGTATTCAAGGCCTAGAACGTCTTTGAGGAGTGAAAAGTAAGACGGGTTAGAGTAGGTCTCTGTCTTCAAAATGATCACAGTTTAATGTAGGAGACAGACAAGCGTGTATGGCAAAATAGAGTAGAAGGAGCTTGGAGATGTACTAGCAGAGGCCGTGAGAACAGAGAGAGATGTCATTACCCCTAGTTTGGGAGGCTGAGGCTGGTTTGTGAAGGAAGGTTTATTAAATCTACCCCTGACTGATGAGGAGAGTTCTCTAGTAATACCAATACCTACCCTTGTTCATTGTACTGGATGCCAGGGATCACCATTCCCAGAGTGTTATGCCTTTGAGCACACTGAGTCCTAACTATAACTCCATGAGTAAGAATTATACTTTCCCCCATTTTACCGATGCAGAAGCTGAGTAACTGAGATGTAAAGTCTAGTGAATCTGGTGAGTCTTACCTAATTAGGAAGATTGAACCCAGGTGGTTTAGCTTCTAAGCCCATATTATGAACTCTTTCACTGTTCTGTCCAATGGAGGAAATAAGGAGAATGCTCGGGCCATTGTAAGAGGCTTGGTGTGGTGTGGTTGGAGCAAGGGGTCCCTGGGGTGACATAACTGGAGCTGGAAGTATGAGAGTATTCTTGCACCTACTTATGTAAGCCTTTGTCTGTCATAGGCATTGGGAAACCTTTGCAAGTTCTTGAGGAGGCGGTGTTTTGGGAGGATCACTGGTGACATTGTCAGGAGATGTTTAGGACTCTCCATCAGGGCAGCCTTGTGAAGACACACGTTACAGAAATAGAGAGGTGTGAAGGGAAGGCCCAGCCAGCCCCAGCCTCTGCCAAGGTCCTTTGGGTGCCACACCACTCAGGGTCTCCTATAGAATAGTGGAGCAGAAGTGGGCCCCACTCTTCCCAAGAAGGACACACAGCATTCCTGACATCAGTTGATGTTACACCTGCTTCTCCAGGACCTAGGAAACTTGGAGGAGTAAGATAGAGGGGCCATGAGCCATGACGATTCATGTAGGATGTGTTGGATAGACAATTTACCGAAGAGATGGCCCACAGCCAGGCTAGCAAGGATCACTGGCAATACTGAAAACAGAGGAATTGAACAGGTGAGGGGAGTTCATGTCCCGAGACCTAGAAAATATTAGAGATCAGTTTGCTGAATAGGAGGGGAAATATGATTTGAGGAAAACAGATTATCTTCTTGGGCATTTACTGATCATCAACTGAAATAAACTCATCTGCTTGTTAAGGCCCATTTCTCTCTTTCACCTCATACCTTTTATAGGGTCTTTGGTGAGGACTGCCAACTTGAGAGGTTCTCGTAATAGCAAATGGCAAAATTTCCTGAGCCCAGTCCAAGTTGGGGACAGAATGCCACTCTTGCTGTTCTTTGCAACTGGCAGAATGAAGAAGGAAGGCAGGGACAGCTTAGCCAAGTAAATTCACCTCTAAATGCACAAATAGCAAGTGACAGGCCCTCACAGGACTGGAGAAGAAAGAAATAGTGGGGCTTATCATACCAGGGCTTGGGTGGATTTGACACAGGTCTCTGGACAAGTTGCATGTGCAGCAGAGGGTTATTATCCCAACCTCTCGTTTCGAGAGCATCGTGCACGCTCTCCTCTAGGACGGAAGAATCTGTCAGTCCTCCCAGGTTGTCTCCCAGACACAAAGGCAGTAATTTCCTTCTTGCTTTTAGAGTGGTGGCTGCCTACCAAGAGATGACGTATCAGGTGGCAGTAGCTCTTGACTGTTTACTTGTTAGGCAGGGAAAAAAATGTATGTAGATAGATACAGAGAAGTTGAAAGGGACTTTAGTTTTGACAGAGTGGCTAGAGCCTGGCCTGAAGAGCCTGGTTTTGTCAAGGTGGCTCCAGAGATGGCCATCTAGTGGGGGATGGGGGTTGGGTGGGTGGGGGGGAATTGGGGACAGCTGTGTCTCAGGAGAGATGCTCATTACACAGGAGGGCGGGGGCAGTGTTGAAGAATGAGCCAAAGTAGGAGCCAAAAGTCAGTGTCCTTGCAACATAGCAGGAAATAGTATCCACCCAGAAATGAAATACACCCCAGAATGAGGCAGATTATTTATGGTGCTGAACACCCAGCTATGAGCCCTTTTGAGGAGGTCTGCCTGAGACACTCTTCAGCACAGTCAGACACTCACTTGCATGGCCTGTCGTTCTTGAACAGGACTTAGTTACTAACTGCCTTGTTTCTTTCGTGGAGTGGCAGAAAAAATGAAAAGAAAGGAGACTAGAAAACTGACTTTTAAGCGTACTTCACAAGAACTAATATTTCATTTGCCTTTTTCTGTTTGCTTATTCGCTGATTAGCTCATGGGAGTGGAAGTCAACAACAGAGAGAATATGAGTGTGGCATCCATGTTGGGAACCCCATCAAGTGACACAACAGTTCAGGTTCCAGAGAGTCACAGAGAGGCAGGGTGGGCAACCTGGATGTGTTTTTGTCATCAGTCCTGTAATTATCCATTTAGATAAGAGGTCCAGGACTAGGGTGAGCCATATGAAGTGCCTCCTTAAATTCCGCACCTAGACACTTTGCTTGCATTGCTCTGTCCCTGGCCTTGCTGGATAGAACCATAGCCTTTTAGTCGGTATGCTGCAAACAGTTGCTATCTCTGGTAGGACTGACTCAAACCATATAGTTTCTCCATCTGGGCAACACTTTATAGCAATGGTTCTCAAACTTAGGCATGCATCAGAATCATCTACAGCATCTTGGTAAAACAGCTTGATTCAGTAGGTCTGGCTGGGCTTGAGAATTTGCATTTCTCTCCAGCTCTCAGGTGATGCTGATGCAGCTGGTATGAGAACCACTGCCTCCGTAAGTCAGAACAGTGAAAGAAACCTGATGTCATAGGGGCTCTCCTTACAGAAATGTTCAGACTTGACAGTGGAGCACTGAATAGTTGCTTCGTTCAGAACACCTGTCTTGACCACCACTGGCGATCAAACATGAGTCCTCCCTGCTGATCAGCTACAGCATCTGGATCCAGGAACACTCCAGACAGCGGGGCCAGTTAAAGTCCCGTTTTCAGAGTCTCCCTTTAGATCAAGATGCCCTGTTTCAAATATAGTCCTTGAAAAGCGAAAAACAGTGCAAGAGCCTTGGTTGTTCCCACAGCAAACTGTCTCAAGATATCAAAGGTGAGTAAACTGTCACTGGGCACATTTTCTGGTCTCCCTAAAAGGTCTGGTGAGTTTGCATTGACTGGCTTAAGAGTCAAGGAATTAGAGTCAGACTAGAGATCATTCATCAGTTCCTCTTGTTAGTTGGTTGTTTATTAAGCATCTGCTGTGTCCTCTGCTGGGTTCTGGAAATTTGCTAAAGAGTAAAATAGGAGTTCCTTGCCCTCAGGAAGCTCCTTATCTAATGGATGAGACAAAAATGCAAATTATTATCTCTGAAGGAGCATCTCTCACTTCTATAGGAACTCCTAGGAAGGGAAAACAACTGTCTCTGGTTATGGAGGAGGGAAGCTTCAGGGGGAACATATGAGACAAACTGTGAGGCCTCAAAAATATCCCAACAGATCCACAATGGCACTTGACATTGATAGATCCACCCCACAGAATTAGTTTTTGCCACCGGGACAAGAAGCCTGCAGAGGGCTGAAAAATTCTCTCACGTTTTATCCAGCCTCTGATCTCCCAGGGAGACCACTGCAGGGTGGGGCCTCAGCCTACATGGGATGCGTGGAATGACGAGAGAGCCTCTATGAGATGATAAATGAAGCCCCAAAGCTCAAGCAAGTAAAGGGTACAATTCAGAAACCATATTACCGGGCACCTGGGTGGCTCAGTTGGTTAAGCATCTAACTCTTGATATCAGGGTCCTGAGTTCAAGCTCTGAGCTGGGCTCCAGCTTGAACCTACTTAAAAAAAAGAACAAAGAGCATGTTGTAACTTTCCTTTTTCACCCCCCTCCTTTTGTGTGTGTGTGTGTGTGTGTGTGTGTGTGTTTTGGTTTGTTTACTTATACTTTAATGTACATTTCTGAAGGCCAGTGTTGAACCCACTGCCACAGAAAAACTGGGATTTGCTGTATTTGCCTGGAAGGGGAACTGTGCTCTTTAAAATATAATACCGGCTTCCTCACAGCAGGTTTGCTAGAAAAGGGATTTGTGGTTTTGCTTTAGGCACTTGTCTTCCAGGCAAGCTTTTTGTGTTTCTGCTGTAGCAGGGCATTTAGTTCACTTCCTCAGATTAATTGATGGCAAGTGGCATTCCTCGCTCTGCAAACCCTCAAAACAATGATCTTCTATTCTTTATTTGAAGTCAGGCATACTTAATTTCTAGCTGTGGACTTTGGAGGTGTGAGCTAAGATTCAAGAAGCATAGATATGAAAAATTTAACTCACTGGAGCTCCTTGGTTGCTATAAAAATGAGGGTATTCCTGCACAGAGCCTTCAGATACCGGGACAAGGCAAAAGCTGTCCCAGGCTTAATCGATTATTGAGGCTCTCCTTAGCACGTTGTCCTGACAAAGGCTCTTGGGGCAATTTCGTACTGATTATTCACACAAGCTGTGCATTTCATGAATGCCCGCCATGCTGGTCTGCCTGTCTTTGCAGCTCAGGGCACTGTACTTCAGGGCTCTGCAATGGAGAAGGAACAAGATCCAGCTGCCTCCTGTAAGTGGGAGGGGGTGGAACGGGGCCAAGTGGCATTGGCTTCCGGTCAAGACCTGTCTGTTCAAACCTTGCCTCTCCTCTCTCTGGCTGAGCCACGTTAGCCATGTTACTTATCCAGTCTCTTTCCCAGGCACACAAATGTGTAGTCACAGCAGAAATTACATGCAAGTGTTACCTTGATGAGTAAATCATAAAAGGTAGGTAAAAATTTCAGCCCTGCAACATTTGTAACAATTCAACTCACAGTGGCTAGCCACTCATAGTAGCAACAGTAGTAGAAATAATTGTAGTAACTCTGCATTTGTATTATTGAAGTGCTCTACCTTTACTGTCTCCTTTCAGAAGAGCTACAAAGAAATGGGTGGGTTGTTAGCAGAGTATAAAGAATGATAATAATAATGGTAGTTAGCACTTCTTAAAGGAAAGCTCTGTGTCAGGTTCTATGCTAAGCGCATGACAGGACTTTACTCATGGAGTCCTCAAGTGGAATCCATTAAGTCATGATGGTGATTAACACTCATTTTACAGATGAAGACATTGAGGCAAAGCACAATGTAACAAGTGGTAGATAAGCCAAGATGTGGAGCCACTGTGCCATATCATCACTAAGGAAATATTGGTTTCCCGCCCTCAGTGATCCACCCCCAAAATGTACCCTTTGGAGAACGACTCTTGGTTCAGATAAATACATTAACTAGCTGGTGCACAGGCTTCCTTTTTCTTTTGAGCTGGGTTGTCATAGGTATTGATCCAAAAATGTGGATACAAGTTAAAGACTAGAGAGAAGTTCCCTCTTAGATCTAATTATACACGTGTGTTGGGGTGAGGTGGTGCTGAGGAGGGAAGGGACATGGCCCAAACTCTTTGAATAAGATATTGTGTATTTCTGGTATAGTTCCATGTATTCCTAAACTGGTGGCAGGATGCTTTTCTCCATGAAGTGAATAGGTGAGACTGAAGCACAAGAAGGGCAGCTGGGGTTCCTTCTAGGGACTGATATCTGATACTTCATGCCCCTTTTTCAAGGTGGACTCTTGTATGAGTTTCCTAAGGCTCTGCCATGTATTCTTGTGGTCTTAAGTAAGATATTTGCTATTGTTGTCTTAAGCAACAGAAATTGATTTTCTCATAGTTCTGGATTTTGAAAGTGCAAGATCAAGGTGTCAGTAGGGTTGGTTCCTTCTGAGTAGGAGAAGGAAGACTCTGTTCCAGGGCTCTCTCCTTGGTTTCTAGATGTCTGTCTTATACCACTATCTTCACATGTCACATGTCTTCCCTCTGCACATGTCCATGTCTAAATCTCCTCTTCTTATAAATTAAGCAGCCATATTCAACTAGGGCCCATCCTAATGACCTCACTTTAATTTAATTACTTATTTAAAGGCCATATTGTACAATATAGTGACATCCTGAGGTACTGAGAGTTTACAGACTTTGTAAACTCAGTGTACAGACCTTGTGGGGGACAAAATTATGCCCATTTAACAACTCTGCAGCAGATAGACCTCACCTCATGGCATTCCTGTTATCCTAAAATAACGCATGTACATGGCTCAGTGGTAAATGACAAATGAGCCTTGAATCAATTATGGTGCATTTTATGGGAGTCGAGATTACTTCGTGAGTTGGGCAAATGTATAAAATAATTAAGATAGGAAAGACAATATCTAGTATTGCCCTTGATTCCAACTAAGTGGTCATTGAGGAATTGTCTGAGGACATTTGAATGGGTTCTCTTAATCATTTTGTGAATCAGTGATGCTGGGATGCTTTGTTCAGAGAGGTTTCTGGTGGTCTTCCTTTCTGTGTACAACAAACTGCCAGGTTCTTCTCCTGGGCCTCCTCTGACCATGGCACTGTTGGTTGTTGTGCTCAGTGGCAAATGCTTGAACTTTCTTTTGTTTGTATAAGCTCCATCAATCTCAGTTTAGCAGCACATGTTCCTGTAGCCAACTGGCTCTTCACTGTTCACCTATGTCAGAGACCTCTCAGGAGTTCAAGTCAACCTAAGCCACTTGAAGTTACTACAGGAACAGACATGGTAAAGAAATTTATCCTGTCTGGCTCAAAGTTGTTATGGATGCTCGTGTTGCTGGAATGAATCATATTCCTCCCAGATGGAAAAACAGTTATGGTCCTTCATGGAACTCTAGAGTGATCAGTCTTAATTCTTCCTATCTCTCATCTTTGCTCCAACAACAACCTTTCTTCAGTTATTTAGTGCCTTCTGGATTTTTGATGTCCGGCAGTGGCCAAGTATTTCAGAATCCTAGCCTTGTCTTCCTCAGTGAGAGAACAGTGCTTCAAACCTTGAGAGTCTTCTAGGTTCACCCAATGTTTTGAATGAAATCTCTATATCCCAGCTTTTCTGGAATGTCTCAAGTGATGAGAAATCCACTGCCTTGGGACACAACTCATGTCATTTTTTTTTTTAAAACCTTCCATTTTTTATAACATTCTTTGTGTTTGGAAACTTGATTTTTGTTCTATTGAAATTCCACACATGGTTCGTCGCCTGTTCTGAATCAGTTGTACACAATCAGTGGATTCCATCTTCCATTCGATGACTACCGTTGCACATCAGAAGACAGCTACTGTATGGGGCGCCTGGGTGACTCAGCCAGTTGGGCATCCAGCTTCAGCTCAGGTCATGATCTCACAGCTTGTGAGTTCGAGCCCCACGTTGGGCTCTGGGCTGACAGCTCGGAGCCTGGAGCCTGCTTCGGATTCTGTGTCCCTCTCTCACTGTGCCCCTCACCTGCTCATCTCTGTCTCTCTCTCTCAAGAATAAATAAAACATTTTTTAAAAATTAAAAAAAAAAAAGACAGCTAATGTGCCTGGCCTGAGTCTTCTATACCTCAGGTTGGGCCAATACCACAGCCAACATCTTCAACCGTGGTTGGGGGTGCCATGTGTGGGCTCATTTGGGCCTCAGTTCTCTGAGCAGGTTCTAATGGCTGCTAGTGGATCAACACTAAAATATGCTTAGATTGCTCCTCACCTTTCAGGGCTCAGATAAAATGTTACCTTCTCTGGGAAGCCTTCCTTAATGTTTCTCAAATACCAGGCAATTAACAGTTTCTTTCTTGGTATTATCATACCACCTTGCATGATATGACACTCATCACAGTGTATCACAACTATTGATTGACATTTTCTCTTTCTTGCTGTATTATGACCCTCCTTTTGACTAGGGACTGTGTCTTCATCATTAGGATATCTCCCATTCATGAATCAAAATAGAAAATTTATGTTTATTGGTTGTTTGACGATTTAAGAAATCAAAGTTTGAATTCCAGGTACCCTGCTGGCCAGAAAAGAAAATATCTTTGTTTGAGGAGATTTTTAATGTTCTTCAGATAAAACTTTTTGAGGAATATCTTGGATGATACATTTAAGTTATCCAGGCCAGGGTGAGAGGTGTGTAGGGAGTACCTACTGCAACAAGGCATACCACTGAGACTTCTCTGATGCTTCTAGATATTCCAGTGATTCACAATCATGATTCACATCCCTAGTGTCAAACTGCACCTGAAACTAATATAAAATTGTATATCAACTCTATTTCAAGAATAAATAGGATTTTTTTTGAAAAATTATACCTGCTTTCTCCAAACCCTAGCCCCAGTTTAATGAGGCTTGACATTAAAAAACTATCTTTTTGGGGCGCCTGGTTGGCTCAGTAGGTTAAGTGTTCGACTTCAGCTCAGGTCATGATCTCACAGCCCGTGAGTTCGAGCCCCGTGTCAGGCTCTGTGCTGACAGCTCAGAGTCTGGAGCCTGCTTTGGATTCTGTGTCTCCCTCTCTCTCTGCCCCTCCCCCGCTCATGCTCTGTCACTCTCACTCTCAAAAATGAATAAATGTTAAGAAAAAATAAAAAGAAAACAAAAGGCTGTCTTTTTTCTTCTTATTGAGGGACGACTGATCATCAGCCTTGTTTATTTACTTTTCTAAGATGAAAGTTGGAGGCCTTTGTGACCAAAGAATGATTCTTTCCCAAAAAGGTAGGGAACCCGAATGTTTGTTCTTCCACCCAAGACACATATTTTCTAGAAGGAATTTTGGCCAGCTTGCTATATCATTTGCTTGCTTGCAGATTTTATGTAAATATTGTCCTGGCTGTCTTTTAAATCCTGAATACATTAGGGGCAGTACTCAGACCTTCTTGAGATAATACTTCCTCTCTAACCAATAAACTGGGCAAGAGAATTTGAACCTGGCTCTATTTCTCTGAGGTAAATTTATTAAGATCCTCTTGCAAAATATGTTCTTCTAGGGCTGGGAAGAGTTCATTCTGTTCATTTTCTTAAATCTCTTCTCTTTGGTGGTTTCTATCCACCTACCTATCCCAGATGGTATCTACAACAACTATTGAAGATTCTTCAAGGATAAAAAAAATCAAAAGTTGATCTTGCCCTGATCTGTGACCAGTTCTTAAGAGAAACTGCCATTTTATTTTAGCAGTTTTGACCGAGTTCAGTATTTGAAAGGTGGCCTGGTAGTTTACAACACCTTAAGACCTCCCAACAGCTCAGCTACTGAGACGCTATTCCAAGGTGGAGTGTTTTTCCCCTTTGAAGATTAGATATGACAGTTCCTATAGTAATCCAGCATGTTTGTTGAAGGTAACTTTGCAGGATTGCCTCACAGGGTATTTGTCATTTGGTATAGACTAAAAGCAAATTCTCAGGAATAAATAAATGCAGCGAGAATTTTCCCATCTTGAGTGAGGGTGGAAGGAATATTGAAGGGAGGGGAATCACAATAGATATCTTGAAAGATTAATTCTAGGTCTGTGGACCATTCCTGTCCCACTCTGTGTAGTGGATATATAAGTGAGAAGCATCAGAGAAATTTCAGAGGGAGAAATACTGAAAACTCAATAAAGATTACCCTTGGATGCTTGAAATAGATAACTTAAAAGGTAAAATCACTTGATAGTAAGTTTTTGGAATTTGAACCTATTTATATTTTCTGTCTTAAATTGGCAGTGTTATTTAGGGAAGATAGTTCCCCTGCAATGAGAGCTAGGTATTCCTGGAACGTTGTCCCAATTATATGCGGTCAATGTTGTAGAAACCCAAATGACCTCCCCCCAAATGGGAATATGAAATCACTATCACAGATGGAACCTGACAATGGACATAGTCCAAGCTGTAGGAGTATATTTCTTATGCTGTAAGCCTGTTAGACCTGCCTGATTTTATTATAATTCCTAAGGTTGTTGGCGAAGATCTGCCAACCCACTGGAGGGGAAGTCTCTAGAGCAGCATCTTCCCTTTCCACCAGTAAACAAGGCAAGAGAGCGAATTCAAGACAAGTTTATTAAGATGCACCTGAGCGTGAGCTCCCATCCAAGGAATGCTGCAGCAGGGAGGCGAAGTGGGGGTGGGGGAGACCGTCATTGGACCGTTAGTGCAAATACAGTTGTCACGGCAAGGAGAGAGGGTGTTGTTTAGTATTGAAATCATGTATTCCAGATGTGGGCATTTGGTAGTCAATCTGCTCTGAAGTGACATGCTGCTGAATCTTTAAAGGGCTTCAGCCGGGGAGAGCAAAATCTGATTGGGCAAATTGCTAAAATATTTAAAGTGCAGCCTGTTAAAGCTTTTACTGCGAAGAGCATCACGTCAGAAGTTGTAGTCAGAAAGAGCAAGTAATTGGCTTTCCATCCTCATGCCAGTCAGTCAGCATGAGGCTCTATTCCTATTCCTTCCTCTTCATTGCCAATGCTAATAACAACCCTTTGGTGTGAGTGCGTGCATGTGCGTGTGCGTGTGTGTGTGTGTGTGCATGCGTGCGGTCACTGGGGAGATTGGATAGCTGGTAAAATGAGAATAGGAGGGAGGGATATCCATGAAAAGGAGGCTAAATCCACAGAATGACGTGAAGGCCATTTTAGAGAAATAGGAACAGGAGGGGAAGGTAGAATTATTAGCTGATAAAGGTCACCTGCATTTCCAAGTGGCGATGGCAGTTGGGGTAGTTGTCTTTCAAAGAATGGGTTCTGTAAGCAAAAGAATGGCCTTCAGTGACAGCCACTTCCTGTGCATCTTTCAACTCCTCTGAGATCTAACTCAGGGGGCACTTTCCATTTATAATTTATTACATTTTCCACTTAGGTTTTCTTGTCCTTTTCTCCCCAGGCATGACCCCTTGTTAATTCCTGGCAATGATCAGATTGACAACATGGACTCTAACGTGAAGAAGTATGATTCTACTGGCATGTTTCACTGGTGCGCACCCAAGGAGATAGAGAAAGTCATCCTGGTGAGTGACGGGCCACAGAATCCATGCTGTTCACTTCTGTCCCAAACCACATTTGCCAGGAATGGGTTTCCCTAACTGGATGTTGGGAAGATACAGTCCCTGGTCCTAATTATTTTTGATAATTAAAATTAGGGACACATCGAAGCAACTAGAACCCTCATCAGAATATGAACCAAGGATGGAATTTTAAATCTCTGAATATTTATTGGCTCATCATGATAGGGATGGTCATGTGCTGTGTGAAAGGCATCATGGGAGGCAGTAGGTACTGTCATCCCTACGAATGTGGCTCTGCTTGGCTTCTTTACACCTTAGTTCTCTTTTATCTAAGAAGGTGAGATGAGATTGACCCTAATCCCTAGGGTTGTACTGAAGAGTAAAACCCACATGGGACTCAATAGTTACTTACTATTATTATCATTATTATTATGAAATGCCATGAGGAAATGTGAATGCTACCAATATAATAAACAATGTTATTTGTTTATAACAACATCTTGCATTCTTCTAGGTAATAGCCTTGCGTATTTGGGATCCTGCCTAACGCATGATGCAAAATGCATTTGGCGATGATGACAACGATGACCCATGCATGGGTCTATCTCGGGGAGGTGGGAGCTCAGAGCCCTGTTTTGTGGTTGTGTCATCTCGGCAGCAGCAGTGGGCTTTTTCTGGTCTGTCCTAAGAATGTCAGCCTAGAGAACAATCCATCTACTCTCCAGACTTGTCTTGTTAACAGCTTTAGGTTTGAATGCCCACACCAGCTTCCCTACAGTTCATTGTCTTGCTAATCCATGAAAAATGGATTAATAGGAAGGTCAGGTGGAAGGGTTCTTTCTCTTTTTCGCCTTCTCATTGCAGATCACTGTGCCCTGCTTCTGTATGTCAGCGGGGAAAATCCTATCATTTCTGATGTCATGGCCACCCTTCTTAGAAAAGGAGTCCCTCAGAATGGCTTTGTACTCTAATCCACCAGACTTCCCTGCGTTTTATTGGAATGTGTGTATATGTGTGTTTTCTCAGTTTAATTATAATCAAGCAATTAAGAGCCAATACAGGGTTGTGCTAGAGACTGTCTTGGAGGTGTGAAAGTCGCAGACAAAAGCACAGAAAGTCAGAATTCTCAACAAACAGCAATTGTCCAATTTACCAGGAGCGCAAATGGTTCTAATCACAAAGGTGCTCTGTGTATTTACATCCTGTTGTATTCACTGCACTTTTGCCCTGGTGAACCAAACTCAGAGTGGCACTACCCATCTGTGGCAGGTAAAAGGGCTTGGTGCTCTATCTGGAATCCGAGGTCTTAATGGCTTGCCTATATTCCTGAAGAGCATATGGCTAGTTGACATCCAAACTGAGTTCCCTTCTGGCATGAAAGAGTTTAGGGAAGTGAGTTACTACCTGTCATCTGAAAAATAATATCATTTAACAAAACATTTTTAACAGGCCATTTATGTGCTAGGCACTGCTCTTGTTGCTGGGGGTACAGTCCCTGACTAGCTGATGTTCTAGTGGGGCAAAGAGAAGATCTCCAGGTAGATGATGAGTATAGAAAAACATTTCAGATACTGCTACAGTGCTATGAAGACAATCAAGCAGGGCCATGGGCTAGAAAGGGACTGGGAGGTGCTAGTTAGTGTGGTCCAAGAAGCCCTCTCCAAAGTCACACTGGAGCAGAGATGAGCATACTCAGAAGAGCCAGCTGTGTGAAGATGCTTTGGGGTTGCATGTACCCACTGGATGCAGGACACTAACTGCTCTGGGGGTTAGAAAATATGAAATGGCCTCAATCTTGAGGAAATGATCATTTAATTAGAAGATGTAAAATGTAACCATGGAACAATATATTTAAAGCTGTGTTATGAGGCACAAGATTCAAATCTAGGGGAGAAGGACTAGGATGTTTCTAAGTGGCAAGAGAAGTCTTACTGGGTGCACGCAGATTGTGCTTTGAAGGGGTTAAGGCGATGAAGGCCCAGACTGGGTTAAGCCTTCAAAGATGTGTAAGAAGCACAAGATGTGCATGTGAGTTGCTGTACTGGGTCTTAAATCTGGCAAAATCAGACTCTCCAGGAACTGGGGTCTTGACAAGATTCTGTGGGTCATGTTACTGTGGCCAATCTAAAGATTGGTATTTTGGTCCCCAGAGCTAAGCTCCTGTGGTCAGCCACTTTGCTAGATGGTGCCTTCCTCACCTCCCAGTGACTTCCTCAGCTCCCCAGATTTCCATCCCCCACTCTGAACCCAGGTTGTATTCCTGAGGCTCACTGAAGAGAGCTAGACTCCCAGGTGACCTGACCAATTAAAAGTAATTAGAAACCCCATCACAGCATGTTACAGACTCACTGATGCTCTGTTGGTGGTACCCAGGCACTCACACTTCCAAGCAGCCAAGGTAACTAACTCCAGGTCTTGTCCATGAAGCGGTGATGTGGGATGTGACTTCCCAGTGGGTCCTTCTTGGTCACCATTTATAAGACATTTCTTACAGCCCCTGTCGTAGGTATAACTGTATTATCACAGAGGGAAACCGATAATGGTGACAGCCCCTGCTTTATTGTAACGATCAGGGAGTGAAAGCTAGCTTCTTCTTCTCCTTGGGGGTTACTGTAATAACCCTGACATTGTCGTGAATTGCAATATTGGCATTTAAACAATCAATACACTGGTCAATTCTAGGGATTAAATCAAGCAGAGTTTGATATGTGCAGTGGACATTAATATGCCTCCCCCAAAGCATTGTGAGCCACATGGGACCATCCAGGCATGCAGTGAGTGGAGAGGGAGCAAGCAAGGCAAGAATAGGAGGCATTGGACCAGAAGGAGAAGCAGAGGAAGGCCCACTAACTGGCCTCCTGCGTTATTCTCTTCACTAACACAGTGAGCAAAGGGGCAGCAGTGGCTAACCATTTGTGTGGGAAGCTGGGGTCCTCCTCTCACTGGAGCGATTTTATTCGTTTATTTGTCTCCTTTGTAGATCCAAACCTAGGGTTGGGAGAAGACATGGGCTTGTTTCTCTGGCTGACCTTTCTCTAGATCCTTTTAATTGTTATTTGGGAATAGTCTTGTGACTAAAGTAATAGTCTGATGACTTTCACAGGTGGGCCACTCCAGGCAGTCCCTGGAAAACTCAAGGCAGCAGTGGACAGGGGTCAGCAAACTCTTTCTGCAAAGGATCATATAATAAATAATTTAGGTCTTGCTGGCCATACGCTCTATGTCACAGCTAATCAGCTCTGCCATTGCAATGTAAAGGCAGCCATAGACAATACCTAAATGAGTAAGATTGGCTGAGTTGCAATAAAATTTTATTGGAATTTAAATTTTATATAATTGTCCCATATTATGAAATCTTCATTTTTATTTTTTTTGCAACCATTTTAAAATGTAAAAACCAATCTTGGCTCACCAGCCATGGCCATACCAAAGCAGGTTGTAGACCAGATTTAGCCTATGAACCATAATTCGCCAGCCCCTGGCTGAGGATGTGATGTTCTACCTGTTGATGTGATAACGTAGTGTGACATCCCTTTGATGAGTCTGGAACTCAAAACTGAAAATTCTCAAGCTGAGACTAGCATAGGATCTGACCAATTTAATATCATTTCAGCAAGAGAGACAGCAAAGACAACTCCTTTTATCAAAAATTTCATGTGAACTAAGACTTCTCTTTTTAAACAACATAAATATTACTATTCTCTCATATTTCCCCCCACCTAAAAATCATCAGGAAAGACCACCTGCTCATATGTATGATGGTATAACTTTCTTAAATCTTGTGACAAAGAAGGTCAGGTTATGTGTGGGTATATGTTTACATATATTTGTGACCCCAGTATAATGCACACACACATACTCAAATTGTAAGTTTATGTGGCATACACATAACATTGATGAAATAAAAATAATAACACAGTGTAAGCACTCAGCAAATGTCTATCTTTATGAAAGTATTTTTTTAAATACTTACCAAAACACTGTGAGGTCTTTTCTCCAATGCTGGTGCGCTTTTCCATGTTGCAGACTCGAAGTGAAGCCGCCATGACCGTCCTGAGCGGCCACGTCGTGGTCTGCATCTTTGGTGATGTCAGCTCAGCCCTGATTGGCCTCCGGAACCTGGTGATGCCACTCCGTGCCAGCAACTTTCATTACCACGAGCTCAAGCACATCGTGTTTGTGGGCTCCATTGAGTACCTCAAGCGGGAATGGGAGACGCTTCATAACTTTCCCAAAGTGTCCATATTGCCTGTAAGTCCAAGGTCACATTATCGATGCTTTTTCCTTCTTTTCATTCACAAAAGAAAATCCCAGGTGGATATAGTAGCTGTAGCTTTGATCATGCCTCCGCTTCTTCATCCGGTTATGGGCCTGAGGACTCAGCCCTTCCCTTATGCTCTGTCTAGGAATATCTAAACCCTGGGAGACCTTATTAAAAGGAATTTGCAGCCAAGTTCAGCTGCTCATCAAGCATGAAGTTTAGCTGATACCAAATGTATTAACCATATCGATGTCTATACACTCTCTCTCTGTCTTGCCTACCCAAACCTAGTGCTTTGAGATATTATGATGCTTATAGCAGCATTTACTTATGGAACTATTTTTAGCATTTTATTTATGATATTATTAATGCTTCTGTGAATCTTGGTCATATTGCTTTCTGTTTTTAACTAAGTGGATTTAACAGAGTTCTTTCTTTATTTCTGTTGTATGGAAGGCCAGCCCCTTCCTCTGGCCACTCCCTGCCTCCCATTCATGTAGAAGCCTAGCAATATTTTCATAGGCTTGTATGTGTACGCACACATATGTGCATGTGATATTCTTGATTGAAAAATATGCTAGAACCCAAATCTAAAAGGAACAGTTTGAGACTCGACAATTTAGTGTAAAGATGCAGGATACATGATCTAGGAGGCACGTAATTATTTCCTGATCATTAATCAATATATTTTTCATAAACTTTTAAGCAATTCTAGATTTAGGAAACTAGTAAGCTGATTTAGTAAACACATGTAGTTAAAAATAATCACCTGAAGAAAAACAAATAGTCATACACATAGAAGAGCATAAGCAGATATATACCTTGCTAATTTCAGTCATGTTAGATTTGATTATGTATTTCCACAATTATTTTTGTACATGTGCTTTTACACATGGTCCCTTGGAACACATGGACTGGGTCTAAAAGTGTTTTGTAAAGAGCTTATTATTTTGCTGGGCTGTGTGTGTGTGTGTGCACGCACATGTGTATGTGTATGTGCGTGTGTGCACATGCACACAAGTGTGCATTCTGTATGTATGGGTGTTGGGTGTATGGGTAATGTTTGGTGTGTGTGTGTGTGTGTGTGCATTCTGTGTGTGTATATGTGTGTGTCTCCTGTGTGCCCTTGTATACATGCACTCACCTGTTGGCCTACATATGAATGAGCTCTCATATTTGCTGGTCCTTTTTAAACCCTCCGAAATTTAACACACTCAAGCACAGCATATTGTACAAATGGGCCTTCCTCTATGTCTTCACATATTTCATTGTTTAAACAGTGCCCCACGTATGGAGTCAGTCCAGAGAAACATGGTATTTCTATATATGTCATCGGTATTTCTTGAGTTTTGAAATCGTGTGTATACAACTATGCAGGGATTGTCTTATATCACAATTACTGCTGGATTCCCTACAAGGTGAAAATTAAAAGAATATGAATGTAGGCAATTGAGGCTTATGCACTGGCAAAATGATTCAGGAAGTTGGTCAGACTTACTTTGTACCAAGTGATCCCTGGAAAAGAGGGATTCTTCTCCTCTCAGAAGATACTGCTCCAGAGGCTGGAATTAGTAGCTTCCCAGCCCCAAAGCACTAAATGCCTCTTGCTCCATAATGCCACTTTGCAGCAGTATTTTGGGGCCTGAGAGCAGAATCATGTCTCTCACTGAGGCTTCAAAGGGGGTTGATGGTCTCAATCTGAGCGGCCAAGTTCCATCATCCCAAAGCCCCTTCTCCAGGAAGGAGAATGGGAGGAAGGCATCCGGGGATATATGGGGGTTGGCAAACCCTCTCCCTACGTGGTCAGTGAGTTGAAGTCAACTCAAATCTTCACGTAGGCAGAGCAGAAGCTGGATCCAGGCTGAAGGACCAAGTGTGTGAACTCCAAAATGATGCCACATGGCCCCTGGGGAGCCCTGACATGGATGGCCTGATTAGTTCTTCTGTGATCCCTCCTGAGGACACAGAGCGTGTGGAGGTCATGCCTCTCCCCTCTGACACTTAACCCTTCTTTCCTACCTGTGCTTGCCTTCTCTTCCTCTCTGTCATTACCTCCTTGTTCTGGGTTTTTTTTCCCCCACTGCTTTTTTGTTGTTCCGGGATTTTAAAAAATCTGTTTACTGGCTTATTTATTTTTAATTACACCGGTAATATACAAATACGTTCTTGTTATAAAATATTCAAACAAGACAGAAGTATGTAAAGTCAAAAACAAACTTTTCCCTTTACCCCCAATCTTATTCTCCTCCCTAGAGGTAATTACTATTATTAGTTTAGTGTATATTTTTCCTTAAATTTCTCTCCAAATGTACATGCATTTACTAGTGCATTCATAAATATATAGTTTTATTTTGTGGGTTTCTTTTTACATAAATGAAATAATACTTTTTAAATGATCTAGGACTTGTTTCTTTGTGTTTTTGTTTTGCACTTATCCCACTATTTTAGAGATCCTGCCCAGGCTACACCTACATGGAGAGCTGTTTTGGTCTCTTTACCTGCTGCATAGACTTTCCTTGTATGTATGTCCAGTGGTGTATTCAACCATCACTCTGTTGTTGGTCAATTAGGCGATTTTCTTGCGCTTTTTTTTCTCTTGCTGAAAATTTGCAATAAAATTATATGACTTGAAGCTTAAGTTCTTCCCCCCTCCCCTTTACAAGATGCACATTAATTCCATCCCTCTCACGTCCTCCAGGTTGAGCAGTGCTATCAGTCCCACCTCATCATACCATGCTCACTGGCTATTTCCCCTTGGCTGCATTGGAAATTCTAGTCAGAGCTGCTGTTTTTGCCCGAGACAGAAGTGACCTGCTATTAAATAAACAGGCATTTGAAACCCACCCCCTCGTTACATTCTGAAAGCCAGAGGTTGCCACAGGACAGTTTCTTAAATCAAGACAATTTCCAGGCAGGAAGAAGATGTAGAACCCTGGCATTATTCCTCTCCCTCGTTTGTTAGCAACGGCTTGATTGAGTGTGGAGAGCAAGCCTGAAATGCTGCCATCAGCACCGACTACCCTTTAGATTAGCACACAGCTCCTATTCCCTTGAATGTAGTTAGGCCAGCTTAATGTCAAGGCATAAAAAAGATACTTGTTAAATAATTTCCCAAAGCTCCGGCTCCATCTTTAATTTGTTTTTATTTTTTTTTCCCCCTCTTTCCCTCTCGTCCCTCGGTCTCACTTTTGCTTCTTCTTTTTTTTTTTCCCTTTCCTCGGTGCCAAAGGGTACGCCATTAAGTCGGGCTGATTTAAGGGCCGTCAACATCAACCTCTGTGACATGTGCGTTATCCTGTCAGCCAATCAGAATAATATTGATGATACTTCGCTGCAGGACAAGGAATGCATCTTGGCGTCACTCAACATCAAATCTATGCAGTTTGATGACAGCATCGGGGTCTTGCAGGCTAATTCCCAAGGTAAGGACAGCCTGTAATACTTCTCTGCTGTGCCTACAGGGGACAGGGGCTGGCAAGAGGGATATCCTTCACTCAGTAATTCAAAGAGGCTCACACCAGCCTGCTGGCAGTAAAACCTGTGGTCCGGGTGATGGCTTTCAAAGGGGCATCTGCCGCGTCTTCTTACCATCTCGGGAAGCAGGCTTGAGAACACCTGAACACCCACACTCCGAATAGCCTGCCTTCCCAGAGAGGAAAGCAGCCTTTCAATTGCCACTGCCCTCAGTCTTCCCAAACAGTGGCTCTGTGACCCGGGTCACCAGCTAAATGTCAGGCACTGAAAAGATGCTGGCTGAACAATTCCTAATGTTTCTCTGCAGTATATATTTTTGCCATTGACCTATGTTAAGCATTGCCATTGTTATAGCTGCATGGGGGTGTTAAGCTTTACCTTGTTATCCGCTGACCTATGGATGGTGACCCCCGGACAGCGGGGACTATAGGGACACAAAAAGTCATTTAGCAAGAGGTGAGGCTCATCAGCCCACACGTTCTCTACAGCAGGCATGCCAGAGTGAAATGAGGTACATCCACCTTCTCTGCTCTGCCCCCATCTTCCCTGTCATTTTCTCTGGGATCCTGGGCAGATAGCTGCTAGTAAAGATGTCATCTAGAAGTCTCAGAGAGGCAGCACAGCAAAACCTTGTAACAAACAGCTTGACTAATCTGAGCCTTGGCAGGACTGCTTCTGCGCAGGCTTGCCATGAACTGCAGGATCGTTGTCATAAGTGGTCTGCTGGATGGGTGACATTGGGTGCATGGTGGGGGCCTGAATCCCATCATTCCAGGACCAAAGGTGGAGGGAGCACAGCCGTGAGAACTCTAGCTGCTGGGATATGAAGCGCGACCTTATTGACGGGATAAAGTTCAGCCCCATCTTGCAGCCCAGACATGTGCTGCTGGATCTTTTGTCAGCTCAGCACCAGCACCACCTCCTTCCAACATCTGCTCAACAGTGCAGCAAAGCTGGGAACGGCAGTTCCTAGAATCCTCTGCCCTGCACAGTTCTGGGCTGGAGTCTGCCAAGGAGAGCCGGGCACTGGGACGAGATCTGGAATTTGGAAGAGACAAAGAGACCTTGATTCTTTGGAGGCAGCGGCAGCCAGACCCTGAGCAGATGCGAGGTTCAAAGCAGCTTTTAAAGGAGCTTTCTGAGAATCACTGGCTTTGCTGCTAGGGACTGAGGGGCGTGGTGTGGCCTTCTTCGAGCTGCCTGGAGATCTGCAGTACCTCCTGTGGGGCTTGCAACTTGGTGTTGCGAGTGCAATGGCTCGTGGTGGCCTCTTTGACTTTTGTTCCTACAGCCCTTCCGATGGTGGCATCCACATCTAATTTTCCTTATACTTGGAATAGAGTGGCTTCTATTCTTGATGCAACCCTGACTGCTACGGTCTGAAGCCTGGTTTTCACCTCTCCACTCTGCCATCCTCTGCCTCTCCCCCAGATCTAAATCTTGGTATCCACTTGATCAGCTGGGCCTCAGGTCATAGCAACATGTCAAGGCTCTAAAAGAGAGTCTTACCTACCCAGCTGTGTACTGGAGAGCCAGAGACTGCCTTCTGTCCTGCCTGCTCAGGGAGCACAGGTGACAGAGGATATGAGGAGACAGTAAGTTGGCCTTCTGGGAGGTGGAAGAGCCAAGCCACCATTTGGTTCCTGCCTTTAAGTAGTTGTTCTTCCTCATGTGTCCTCCCAACTCCGTCCCAGCATGGGCGTCCCCTGGGGAGCTTGTTAGAAATGCAGAATCTCACGCCCACCCCAAACCTCCTGGGTCAGAATCTGCATTCTAACAGGGTCCCCAGGTGACTCGTGTGCACTGCTTTAAGGCACAATATTCTGCACGCTAACAAAGCCCGGTCCAGTGAACATGCTGACCAACCCGATTAGACGCTCCTCTTCTCCTGGCGGGAGCTAGCAAGGGGAATGGAAAGGAGTGGAAGCAGGAGAAGCGCTCCCTTCAGGCGGGGGGTGGGGGGCAGATGGAACTGAGCAGGAGGGGCCGGAAAATACTCCCTTTCCCCAGCATGTCTGTTTTCTCCCAATTCAATAATTGTGATTGTCAAGGTCCATAGATCAGAATCTCAATGCCTGATTGAGTTACGTGTGTGTCTGACATGGGTGTTCCTTCCAGCTCTCATAAACCTGACCCCAGCCTCTCAGATCCTATATGATGGCCACGCTGATAAAAAGGCTTCCCCTCCCCTCCGCACATACCTGATTCTCAAAAGCCTTCTTTACTGCTTTAGGACAGGAATAAGCAAGGAAAATAGGCTTTGGCGGGAGATAAGGAAGAAAGGGAACGGGAGCATATTTTTCCTGCACAAAGAAGAGAAGGGCACTCCTTCTTTAGTACACCCACCCCCCAGACACACACACATACACACCAAAGGAGGCCAAGGATGTACCCCATGGCCAGCGGCAATTTTCAGACTCTTGGTCAGCAGTGGTGTGGAGCCCATGTCCCCCAGCAGCCAGCAAGCACTTCATTCTGCTCTCAGTGAGAGACTGCCAAAGCTACCAGCACACTGAGCCCATATTTCCCCTTGTTTTCTTACTCTGTCTGCCCTTCTCTTGTCCTTGGTTTCTAACACCCTCCTCTGGGGACACTCTGACCTTCCAAAAGTCCAGCGGTGGCCATCAGCACAGGAAGTGACTTTCTCTCTGATGGGCAAGTGCTCTGTATTCATCTTGGGCTGCTCATCACACAGCCCACTCCTTGGGTTTGTCCCAGCCCATGGGGCTGCAGGGACAAACTAGGTTTCCCTGTCACTGTCCCTCCTTGAGAACTGTTTGACCAGCTGGAACGCTCATCGGCCTCAGATATTTTAATTACCCTTCATCTAGGTATTTGTCACGACCACGCTCCAAGTAGATTGGAATTACAGGGTACAAAATGGATTTCGTGTTACTCTTTGCATGTTGGGAAGCAAATCTAACTTCCCCTGAGGGATAGCAACATAGATTTCTGGCCACTGCTACCCACTTTTCACCACTATTTATTCTGCAGCCCTTATGAAGCTGCATCCTCGGCTTTGTCTTGAGAGCTACATTACCAATTCTCCAAAACTCAGCAGGACAGAAGTGTGGACTCAGGGCAAGCGTGTGTGCTCTGGGGCCAAAATATCCATGCATCTCAATGGAAAGTTTTTCTAGCATGATACCATGTAACATGAAAAATGTACCTTAACATTGAGGAGGTAGAGTCTTTGTTGAGATTTGGGTTCAGACACTTGCCAGTGTGCATTATCTGGTCTCTGAGACTAACAAAACCTCTTTTTCCTCTTCTCTATTCACATTCCCTTTTGGTGCCACTGTTCTAGCCCACATGGTGTCAGAACTGACCCAGCCTAGGGACTTTGGACCAGACGCTTTCTGAAAAGATCTGAGATGTGATGGCTGGTTGTCAAAAACAATTACAGAGAAAGGTGGCATACCCCATGCTGGATGGTATATCCGATGTGACAGTTGGGTCTATGAGATGCAGTTTTAATATACAGCAGGCAAGACTGCAGTGACAATTATATAAAGCAGGTGAAGCTGCTTCTTGCTGGTCAGCAAACATCAGCTCAGAACCACTTTACAGCTCTTTACCAGCAACTAAGTGCCTTTATTTACAGAGCGCCTGTCACTTCCCTTTGGCTGGAGAGCTGGTATATTATTTAGCACGTATTTATCTGGGGAAAACATTTCAATTTAAATCAGCTGGTACAACAGTGGCTCTTGCCAGACTGTTTCCCTGTGGTTCTAAAAGACAAGAACTGAGCCTGATCTTGAAAGGGAGGGTGGGTAGAGGAAGGAAGGGCCCATTCTCAGAGAGCCACTTGAGTCAGTACCTGAAAAGAGGGGGCATGTGATTGAGTTTCCCTTTGTGCTTTTGAATCACATTATGAAATGAACATCTTATAGTTCCTTCCTGGCTAACCTCCTAGTGAAGGTAACTCTTAGAGAAAGAAATAGGAGTAAATGAGTGTCTGCTATGCATCAGGCACTATAAAAGCCCAGAACACAAAGATGACATGGATTCAGCACTCACCATCCTTGAGGGGCTCAGGTGAGTGGGTGAGATACCCCCATAAACAATTACCGTGCAATGAGACAAGGATGAGGCTAGAAACAAAAGAGCTCCTCTGTTTATACACTTCAAGGGGTTGCGAAAGTTTCCAAGAAGAGGTGACGTTTGTGGATGAGTTGAATACATGTGGCTCTTGAGCACTTGAAATGTGACCAGTGTGACTGAGGATTTTTTTTTTCTCCCTTTTACTTAATTTAATAAATTTGAATTTAAATACTGGCATGTGGCTAGTAGCTACCATATTGGATGGCACAGGTCTAAGTCATCAGCTTGTTGCCATTTTAAGGGCTGGGATTATAGGGCTGAGATGACAGGACAGCTATAGCGATGGCAGTCACAAGGGCCAGGCAGAGATTGAGGTGGATTTGTAACAGCAAAGATAGCCCATTGAAGGCCAGTCAGGTGGGATGGAGGTGTGGATGAGCAAGGATGAAGAGCTGGTAATGAGTTCTGGGGTTGACTACTAGGTGGATATAAAGTAAGCTGAGGGCTCAGGAGGAGAAACAGGCTCGGGGCAGATGGCAAAGAATATGGTCCTGGTTCATTTGAGTTGACAGTATATGTAGATATCTAACAAAAAATACAACCATACCCTGACTATATAGGGATAAAGTCAGGTTTGAGGTTGCAGACTTGGAAATCATTGGTGATGGATGGTGTATAGGCCTCGAGAGTGGATATTTCCCAGAGAGAGAAGGCAGAGCAACCAAGAGAGAAGGGCCAAACCTGGAACCTTGGAAATGTCAACAGTGAAGTGACAAACAGAGGGAGAGAATCCAGTGAAAGGGCCTGAGGGCAAAGATTGAGGAAGTAGGAGTGGGTACTATCAAAAGTAAAGAAGAGAGTTGAATAAATTCCAGATAGCAATTTAGGGTGTATCCTAATTAAGTATTGATGCATATGTTTTCTTGAATAGACTATGAGCTCTTTGAGAGGCGAGGACCATTCTTCTTTTGCTCATCTTCATGTCCCCAGTGCCTCTAGCACAGGACCTGACACAGAGTTGACATGCCATAAGAATTTGTTGGGATGCACTGATCTGAAAGAAAGCAATGATTAGCACTGTCAGATACTACAGGAAAGTCAAGTAGATGAGGTCCGAAAAGAGGCAATGGTGCATTTGACCCTCAGGAAGTTGTTGACAACCTTGGCAAGAGCAGCTTGAGTAGCTTGTTGCCAGTGGAGGCTGGCGTTGAGGGGTCTGAAGCATTAATGGGAGGTGAGAAGTTGAAACCGTGTATTACTCTTTCAAGTGCACATAGGGAGAGAAATAGGGTATTTCAGGGGAATCTTGTCAAAAAAGAGATTTCCTTTCTGTTTTTAGAACGTGGAGAAATCCACCATATTTGTTGGCTGCAGTGGACTGAGGTGAAACCCCATTGAGAGGGAGAGTTTGAAGCTTTAGGAGGAAGTCATTATATGATAGCGTAACAGAGAGAAGCAGGAGAAAACAATGTGGCCTTCAAAAGGAGAAGGAATGGCCCTGGTCCCTGTGAAACGGAAAGCTAGATGAGGAAGATTATAAGCTGGAGGCAGTCAGATGGCTCTCCTTTCTTCACGAAGCTGCCAGTTTGGTTTTCCTTGAAGATCTGAGGGACCGGGACAGTTGGGACTGGGAACTGACGGTGACAAAGGTTCAGGGCAGACATTACAGTAAACATGTAAGGAAGCTGGCTGGAGTGAGGTGAGGGTGTGAGTGAGTGTTGGTGAGGGCCAGCTGGGGTTGGAAGGCGTTATGGTGCCAGTCAACACAGCTCTGCGATCTTCTCTGCAGCTCTTGGCAGAAACAGCAGAAAATGTACAAAATGGCTTGAGTTTGGGATAGCAATTCAGAGGAGGCGAAGGATTCCATGGAGCTGTTCAGAGGATATTAAAATGAATGGTCGCCAGGTCTAAGATGATAGATGGGGAAGTCAAACCAGTGTTGGGGCTTACAGACTGAGAGGCCATGACAAAGCAGGCAGTTAATCCCTGTGATCAAAGAACAGGGTGTGAAGCAAAAGCGTGGGAGAGCTGAAGCATGGGAGGTTTGATGTGGGAGAGGAGTGTGTGATGAGCTCGGAGAATGAAATATTGCAGATCCTGAACAGAGTTTGGTGGTATTATGCTCATTTTGCATGCGGATTCTGGGTCTAAGGCAAAGCCCATCTGACCACCAGCACCACCAGCACCACCAACAACTGTAATAATAACACTAATGCTTATGAAAGTTTGCTGCCATTGCATGATAGACATTTTGCCAATTGAGACGATAAGGTTTTCACCCTTGGCCACACATTGTATTCATTTGAGAAACTTAAAAAAAAATATCAATGGCTGGGTCGCACCTCAGCAACTGTGGTTTAACTGATCTAGGGTATAACCTGGACATTAGAAGCTTTATAAACTCCCAGATGGTGCAGCCAGAGTGGGAACCACTGCCCGAATTGGTCCTCTGAGGAGGCATATGTGGTAAGGAGGTTACCATTTTGATTGGAAAGGGAGGAAACTGAGGCCTTGAGGGGTGAAGTAATGGTTTTCACCTGGGCCTTCTGGTCTCCCACGGATCCTAAACTTTACTATTTTACTTCCTTAGGACAATGCTGTTGGCTCAGCTTGTTGGTCTGCCTTCTTTCTTTCATATTTTCTGGATGGTCATTAGCTTCCTAAGACTAAAAAAACCTTAAGTGGAGAAAAAGGGGCTTGGGGTTGTGCTGGAGCCCAGGTTCTAGTTTCTACCAACTGGCTGCATTTGTCATCTTGTCTCTGTCACATGTCTCATGGTGATAAGTGAAGGATATTAGTTGCCCAGTGGACAGGCCTTCCTCCTGACCACAGCTTTTGACAGACGGCCAAGCAGAGATCCAGCACTATGCTGCTACTAAACAGCAACGTCGCTCACCCCCAGGGCCAGCAGTGTGCTCCCTAAAGAGCTTGGGTCTCTTTAAGAAGATGGAGTGTGTGTATTTCAACATCGGGGTTCATTTTGGATGTGGTGTGAAGGTTTCTCTGTGGTTCCCTTTCCTGTTACATGCTCCGCATTCCTCAGATGCATGCTGCCTGTCCCCAAACCCTTATTAAGCACCTGTTGTGTGCTCGGACTGTGCATGGCAGACACTGTTAGAGAGACAGGGATGCGTGAAGCACATTCCCTGTCCTTGCAACCTCCAATGCAAATGTGCAACTGCTTCTGAATGCTGGTATATTACCAGGAAAGAATTACAGTCCATGGAGGCAGATATGGGACAGGAAGAGAAAAAGGAAGAGAGTGGGTTTGAGAGACATTTTGAAAAAATGAATAGGATTTCAGCTGGTAGAACCAAATAGAGCTGGCTGCAGTCAGAGAAAAGAATTGAAGTAAGGGGCAAGGATGCATGGAGATGTGTTTGAGGGACAGTGATGAGTACAGTTTGGCTGGAAAACAGGGTATGTGTAAGACAGCAGGGAGGCCTGAGGCAGAAATGTGGGTTAGGCACTGAGGGATTTTTTTTTTTTAATTTTGAGTTATGAAGCTATAATTATTCAGTAGGCACTGGGGAGCTACAGCAGGTTTCAGAGCAAGAGAGTGATGGGATCAGACCTGAGCTTCAGGGAGATTGATCTGGCAGCCTGTGAAGCATTGTTTGGAGTGGGAAAGAAGAGAATGCAGGGGTCTGGGTAGGAACTGTGGTTATCCAGGAGATCAGGAACCTTGAGCTGGAAACAGAAGGGGAGACTATTTTACTGTGAGACATAGTAGACGTAAAACAGATTATGTGATTGTCAGCTTCCTTCTCAGTGACAGAGGATAGTGATGAGCTCATAGGAAGAGGCCTCAGCAGGCAGGGCCTGGCAGCGGGAGAAAGTGGTATTGGCAATGTTGGGTTCTAGCCATGGTTCATTTCCATGTAGACTTGGCAGAAAATCCAGGTGACCATGAAATGCAGATGGGTGGAAATAAAGTCCTGCATTCAGGAGAGGGTCACAGCTAAAAGTTTGCCCCATGGCTTATTCTCTATCAGTGGAGTAGAGCCTTGGAGAGAGGTATGAGGAAAGAAATGTGAAAAGCAGAAGGATGAGAAGCACCTTAGAAAGGGCAGAGAGGAACATTTGTAGAAGTCAAGGAACCACAAGCTGAGCTGGGCTCCCAACTTCCCAAGGGACGGAGAAACATATGTCACAAACCCGAAATGAATGTCCCCTGCCTGCTTTTCTTCACCCCTCTAAATTTATTTTTCTGTATTCTGTGCCTCTTT
This sequence comes from Panthera tigris, assembly GCF_018350195.1. NCBI lineage: Eukaryota > Metazoa > Chordata > Mammalia > Carnivora > Felidae > Panthera > Panthera tigris. The sequence continues at coordinate 36,447,526 of NC_056670.1, read as the reverse complement.
ATAGCTACAAGTTAAAAAATATATAATGGCTCACACAAACACTCCAATAGACACACAAGCATGTATGTGTACGCACACCAGCACACATGCATGTGGGCACACACACACACACACACACCCAGACCTCCAGCCCTCCGTGACCCTCAGCCACGGTGACACTAAATGATGTCCACACATAAGCAGATGCTCTCCCTTGACTGCATTTCAACAAAAGTTAAGAGCCTCAAGTAGAGAATGACCTTTTTCTTTGGAAGAATGGCCAAGGTTCTTAGAGAGACAGCATTAATTGGGGGCATAGGGCATATCCTAAAGTCTGAGATTTCTTTTCCTGTTCCAGAGAAGAAAATGTGACTTCTCTTTTATCTTTGGGGGAGGCTATGTGGGTTAGGACCTCTAAATTATGGCAGGATTCAAAGGGTCAGGATTCAAAAGGACCTTCCTAAACTAGTACTTCGGGACAAAACCCACAGGATGGAATGTAATGAAGTCCACCGGGCGTTCAGTTTCAAATAATCACTGAAGACGGGTTGCATAAACCTGGCTGATGGAAGTGTAATTTATTTTGAGTAGTGATTGTTTCATCCTGGTCGGTCTGAGAGTGAGTGTGTCAGGAGCTATGAAGATTTGAGGGGAAAAACTAACCAACTCAAGAATGCAGCCAAGGAGATGGTCAGAATGGGGAAACACTAGGACAGCCTATCCCTTGCCAAGCAGTTAAGAGAGTGGGGGGTTAGTGGACTGAAAGGGCCATTTTACCTTCTGCTCCACTGGAAAAACCACGGCCGATGGCTAATGATTAAGGAGAAACAGATTTTAGCCCTGCATAAGGAAGACATTTCCAGAATAGAATGGGCTGCCTAAAAATGTACTGAGCATTCTGTCGCCACAGGTCCATTTGCCAAGGGAGAGGTACTGACCTGATCTTTGTGATGAGAGGGACGTCAAACCAGATGAGTTCTTTGGTCCTTCATAACTGAGGGTCTTTGGTATGCTTTTTATGTTTATTACATGGGGATCTGTGTTTTTGATGATCTACATTGTTACTCCAGAGAGAGAGCTATGGCGTTTGGTAGAATTGGGGTTATAACGGGTCTTTTGGTGGAAGCTTCCACATCCTTCCAGAATGGCACTGTCTCTGTGTGTAAGTTGCAGTGCGGTAAGCAGTGCACATCTGGCTTTCCCGTTAATCTGACGGACCACCCCATCTTCAATTCCCATGTCACCCTCAACTTCTGTCCTGCTAGTGTTTCCCCTTTTTGTCCTCCCTGCCTCACCCCTGCACACCCAGGCCACACACCTCCCTGCCCCAATCCCAAACATACCTATGCACATATCCTTACACACATTCTCCCTTCTTGAAACCAGAGAAGCATTTTTTTCAGCTGCTCCCATATGACATTCATTGCCACAATATGGTCTCTCAATTCTGAAAGGGTTGGGGTGGGGGTGGGGGCGGGGAGAAGCCATTTCTCTCTAGCCGCCGAATGAACAAAGCTCTGTGCTAAAATATTTGTCTTCGGTTGTAACTGAAACTGCTGTTGGCTTCAGTCCCCCAAACCAGAAAGACAATTATACTTAACTGTTTCGAGATTTATAAATACCACACTGGAATAGCCTCTAGGTAGTAACTTTAGATACCCAGCCCAATAATTTTCTTTTATTGGTTTGTGATTTAGATCTTATTTTGAGTCCTCTATAATAAGAGTAGTACATTTCATTAAAAGAGCTTACTAACCAATAAAGAAAATCTGGCTTAGGGCTCGAGCAGGTCTCGAGTACAGAAAGGGGCCTGCCCCGTTATGTTTCTGTGGCGGACATTACAAGACTAATCTCAGCACAGGAGTGCACATGTATTACAGCAAAGCAGCATCTGCAGCTGCTTTCTTCTAAATGACTTCAACTTGGGAGAATTTTTCCTACACAGCATATTTTACCACATGAGAGATCCTCTGAAGACCGCCGTTTACTATTCTGGTAATAGATTCCCAGCGACGAAAACGAGGACACACGAAAAAACAAGAATGACTGTAACAAGAGATGGGAAAGCCTGGACTCTTTGCTCACCCGGTGGTGGTTTGTAGGCCTTCCATAGATGGGGCTCTTCCTTGGGGAGTGGATGTGGGGGATTAAAAATAAAAACGGACAAAATAACGTTTTCCTTTCGACTACATGCAGAGCAGATTGAGTTCCTCTCTCAGGTTGTGCCCAGCTTGGGACAACTGCAGTGAAGGAAAATCTTAGCTTCAGAGACAGAAAACAGATGTGGGGTGGTGCTGGGTTTGGGCTGAACTCATCGTCCTCACATCAGGTTTTACTCCTTAAAACCTGCGTGTGTAGTTAATGCCTCTTTTTAAAAATTGTAGGCCCCCTTTTTTTCAGTTGAGTCATGCACCAGGCACACTCATATGCACTATCTCAGTTACTCTTCCTGATAACCTGTTAAGGCGGAGGTCATCTATCTCCATTTTACAGATGAGAAGACTAAGGCCGAGGAAACTGCAGCAGCTTCCCCACAGTCTCATAGTGCGTCAAGGGCACGTGGAGTTGAGGCCCAAATTGTGTGATTCCAAAGCCTGTGCTTTTCTTACCGCCTCAGTCAGCCCCCTAGAAGAGAATAAGTGTTATTCTCATGAGAACAGGCCTCAATCCGTACGTCTGCTTTTAACGGTCATGGAAGCATCCCTGGGCATGCTAAATGTCTCTTTGCACCCAGAGACTCAAGGGTCTTTTTAACATTCTTATTCTGTGCATCCACATTTTGTAGGTCCCTGGCCCTCCTCCCCTCAGCAATCAGAGACACTGGGATTCTCTTGGTTCTGGTCTTCCTTGCTACAATAGCTAAACAAACAAGAGTAGAGTTGAGAGAAATATCAAGAACTCTGCTTAGCCTGCCTCTGTGAGCAGTTTAATTGTTGCAGCTTTTTCCCTGTTATTATAGATTTGCTTTTGGAGCTGTCAGAACAAAGGTGGAAAGTTAGAGACCCCTGATATTGCTCTCTGTTGTCCAGACACTTACAAAATATTTCCAGGTTTTATCGATTCATCTCACTCTCCAGGTGGAAGTTTCCGTAAAAGGCAGTAGATGAGAATAAACAGACCACTCTAGCCCCCAAAGCCTAGGATTTCACATGGTGTGTTACACTCGGAAAATGGTCCAGATAAATTGTCCTTTGGGAGGGAAGTGTGACTGTATAATCAAAGAAAAGTAAAAGAAGTCTTGTCATCCCGTGGACTCTCTAAGGCCCCAGATGAGATTCTGGATAAGGATGGGTCCATCAAGAGTTCTTTTCCTGAGCATTACTTTGGTTTATACCCCATGGCTGAGATTAGTGTCCCCACTCTTTCCATGGTCATGCTGTCACGGAGCTAATGGGATCCATAGACAGAAATGACACAGACATATAAAATAAGTTGTATGGCACAACTTGAATACACATATTTAATGATATGGGGCCTGCATCATTCCAGAGTAGCTTGTAAAAGGCATGGTGTGAGTCATTTGTAATTTTCTGAGGCATGAGTTTAATCCATATGCTGTAAAGATAACGTGCATGCCCTGAGCCGGTAGATGAGCCTAACCAACCATCCAAGGGAGTTTTGTCTTAACCCATCTATGTATAACCAAAAAACTCATATGAAGTCCTAAAACCTTTATTTCTTGTCTTAAAAATGGCCTTGCAAAGAAACACTGATCTATAAATGACCTTAGTTCTGGATTTATAGAGTATTTAGGAGTGTGGATGGTCCTTAAGTATTTCAGTCAAACTTCATGGAATGTTCTGGTGGAAATCATTCCCCAATTCTAGAAAAGCAGTCATTGAGCATCTTGTTACATATCCCCAGTAAAGAGTTTCTACCAGCTATAAGAGCCACAGGGATGTCACCACATAGTGTGTTAAGAGAAGCCAGCAGCCGTTTTGGGCTGCAGTGGTTGGGGGCGGGGGCTCCAGAATAAGTGAAGTTCAATTTGAAAATAGGTATGATTATCATAAGTAAAGGGGCTACAGGCAGGTGGAAGAGGCTGAGGCTGAGTGAGAGAAGGCACATAAACAAGAAAGGCCAAGTGTAGTTCAGGCAGGGGCACTTAGCTATCTGTCTGCTGATGATAGAACAGAGGGGCCTTAATGGTCTCAGGGCGTCAGAGGAAAGGAGGTAGGTGAGGTCACTGTTAATTTGGGTGGGACCTCAAAAGAATGGCCTGGTCTATCACCTTACTGATCTCCCCACTCCCGCCAACTGTCAGAAATGCATTTAAATGCTTAGCACAGCACCTCCCACCTACTAGATGCTTGTAGAGGTTTGTGGAGTGAACAAATGAATGAATACTCCTAATATCTGTTGTTTGCAGCCTGCCCTATCTTCGTTTGCCCTCAAATGAGACAAAGCAGCTCGACACTTTGCTAAAAACCACATACTTTCCTCCCCGGCTTCAGTCACTCTCCATTCCTTTGACTGCTGAGCAGTAGGCAAGGGCTACAAAGATCCAAGATGTTGAACTTGTCAGGCTTGTCCAAACGTTCTCTAGTAAATCACCCCAATCCTTGAACCTTTACTAATAGCTCGTGATCTTCAACCTTGCATTGGCCTCACTGCAGGTAGTGTTGCACAATACCAGCCCAAGGCCTAAGGAGGCTGTAGGACTGAGACCTCCAAAGTTCAATGAAGGGCAGAAACCATCTCTACTTTCTGCTCCAGGGAGCTTTGAATGGTTCCTTAGAGCTTTCCTGGCCATGTGGAGATGGGCACTCCTTTTAGCAGCAGACTAGCCCATGTCGCCCTAATACCTGGGCAGGAAGAATTCAGCAGATGGGTTTTGTCACTCTAATTCATGGTGGCGAGTCACAAATGGGGCTGTCAGAGTGATGACACAACTTTTTTTTTCAATACATGACACAATTAAATAGGGTCAGAAACCACGTCCTTCACAACCACACATGGCAGCCCTGAATGAATGGATATAAAACACTTAGTAACTGAGATGTAGTAAGAGATCACGCAACATCAGCTACATTTGTTACTATTATTTTTGGAGAGTTTTACTATTTTCTTTCCTTTGCTCCCCCAAGATAACAAATAGCAAGATAAGAATTATCCCTTTGTACCTAGCAGCCAGAATAGCTGTTGATTGTGCTTGTCAATAAATACGCGTAGAAAACAAAACACACCTTTGGGAGGTGAGAAATCCAGGAACAGTAGATTTACAAAAGCCTACAGAGGAGTTGAGGAAAAACTGGGACACATTGACAGTGACCACTGAGATTTTTCCTCCATAGACAGGCTAGTATGGCACCACATGATGGGGCTTCTCTATGAAGCAGAGAGGCTAGGTCTCTGTTCACTGAGGTTCTGGTAAAATGAAACTATCCAGAGTTGCTACTGTCAGAGTAGGGCCCATACTGCTCCAACTAGATGATAGGTTATACCTATCATTTGCCCTTGGCCTCTTTTCACCTCAAAAAAACTAATTTTGGCTCTCAGCCAGAAGATCTGAGGAACTTTGAGTTTTTAATTGGGGAAGGGGTCTTGGATCCCTTTAAGTGCCTAATAAAATGATGGATCTTCTCTTGGCCCCTTCCTTTACCTCCCCAGAGTTGTATGCAGAAATATTTGCATATGGAGGTAACAAGTTACCTAGCCTAATGGGTTTTCCACCTTAGCTTCACATTGCAATCAACCAGGAGCTCTCAAACCTCACTCAAGCCACATCCCACAGCGATTGCACCAGACTCTAGACATAGGATGCAGGCATCAGAGATTCCAAGGTGCAGCCTGCATTGAGAAGTACAGACTGAGCCTCTTTACTCAAGGTAACCATCCGTGATTCTCACATGGGACTGCTGGTTCAGTAAGCTTCCATCTCCATGGAACTGGCAGCCTCCCAGGGTTGCTTGCGGGGAAGTTTGGAAGGCATATCATGGACATTATAAAAATAGGAACTATGGGAGAAATGAACTTTGACTCGTGAACTTCCAGGTGGTTCCCAAATATACACCGTCCTGATCCGCAAGGAGTGGGGAAAATAGACCAGGGGAATGTGCATGGGAGAGGTCAAGGCAGGTAGGTGCAGGTAGTTTTCGGGATGCTTAATCAGCAGTATAGGAAATGGAAGAACTTTGAAAATCAATCAAACCCCTGGGTATAATGACAGAGAAGGAGACTAAATAATGGGAACGTCATGGTTGAAGTTTCAAACTTAATCTATAAAGCTACTTTTAATGAGCCCCCAGGTGATTGTGAATTCAGGGTGGCTTTCTTTGTATTGGATTACATGAGGCTGTTCCATATTTCTAAGAGAAGTCCAGGTGTGTGTCTCATTTTATTTATTTATTTATTTATTTATTTATTTATTTATTTATTTTTATTTGCATTTAGGATTCCATAGACTTTTTTTTTTCTAAAGTCTTCTTTTTATGAGCATTAATTATATACCATGCAAGGAAGCAATTGCCTCTATGTTATGAAATATTAAATCAAAATGCTTCCTGTTCCCAGATGTCCCAGAGATAAATACGGCAGTATTTTGAAGCCCCTCTTGGAGCTGTTTTGCCTGCAAATTTATTGTTTTGTCTCCATTTTCAGAAAGCCCTGTTTTCTGTGAAGTATAGCACTCTAGGTAGTTTTTAAGGCGCAAACTCCTCTGGAGTTGCCTGTGTCGGCAACAACTCTTATGTAGATGGCACACGAGGGATGGCGCACTGATCGGCTCCTTTAAGATGACAAATGGGCAGAGAGTGTTATTGTCTTTGATTGCACGCCTTACATCATCTGTATGTAGGAATAAAAGGGCCATACTTTATCTTTAGCCATTTTATAAATATTTAAGCCCTTATAGCTGCCTAAAGATATTAAAGCATATTTTACAGTAGTCGGAATATAAATATTATATATAGCGCAAGATACCAAAGTAGTTTAATGAATTCATAATTTTCTGTTCACATTTATTGGAATGTGTTTTATGTTCCAAAAGTTCCATTTAAAGAATAAGATACCATTCTGCTTTCTGACAACACACCAAGTGTGGCCACATTTCGGGTGGGGTCTCAGTTCCAGTGTCTACAGAGGCTTTCATTAAAGAGGCAGAAAGGCAGGAAGTCAGGGCACTGGGATATATTTCCTCAATCTCTCCATTTAAAAAAAATATATATAAATAACTTTGAATAAACAATTCTGGTGCTTATTTAAATTACAAAGCCTTCCAAAGAGAAAACTTTTTATAGCCCCTTTCCTCTATTTCAAGGAGATTAATTCAAAAAAACCTAAGTAAGAGCAATAAAGATGTAGTTTGCAATTTTCCTGTCCTCCCAACCCACCCCCTTTTATAAACCCTGTCGGCCAGGATACAGCCTGATTCAGGGTATTGATTTCAATAGTGACTTCCCAGTGCTTTCTGAACATTTCTCCTTAAGTTAAAGAATTCCTTCCAGCTTGCTCCTTCCTTCTCCTAAACGCAAGAGTGACAGGGAGAATATCACTGCATCTCGTTTCAATTTTCTAGTGAAATATAAAGACTTTCCTCTTTAATATTTCACAAAGTTTCTCCAGTTCCCAGTGGGAGTCCATGCTGGGTAATGTTTGCTAATTACCAACAACAAAACTAGACATACAACGCTGGTAAATTACCTGACCCTTTCCATTTTAATGAGACAACAAGGATTTCGCGAAGTGATGTTGTTTCACTGGTTAATGGTGTCAGCAATGTTGTAATTGTGGGTTGAGACGCATTAGCTGAACAACCACATGTAGAAAGGGCTTTCTCTTGACAAGCCCTTTGGAGACTAGAACCATATTATCATTAAGCCTTTGTCATTTGCATGCTGCTAATCACTTACTTTATTATCCAGAGTATCCATTGTCTTTCTTTAATTGCTCTTTAAATTAAAATTAAAAATAGTTCTAAAGCCCACAATGGCTGGGATAGCATCTTGATTATGAAGATAACTTCAAGAAAATGGAACAACTGGTAACATATTGCTGGGATTATGAGAGAGTCCCACTGTTTCGTACCATGCCTGCAGGCCCCAGGAGCCTAATTGTGGCGGTTTCTCTTCCTTTAGCCCATACTGTTTGTTTAATAAATGGTTATTTATGGCCTTTTTGGCCATTATAGCAACTTTGGAGAAAGTACATCCTTCTCATTGGTTTGAGCACTGCAATTTCATTCTCCGGGCAAAGGTATAAAATACAACTGAAAGGCAGTTTCTGTACCAGAGCCTCTGAAAAGAGATCCTCTTGATTCTCCTTGCTTGTTTATTCTGTCTGTACACACTTACTTTTAAAATTTGGGGTCATGAAAGAGACCTAAACCTTGGAGCTAAAAAGGACCTTAGAGTCATCCCCATTTCCCAGGTGAAGAAACTGAGGACCAGAGCAGTTGTTATAACTATAATCACAGAGCAGGAGATGAACCGGATTGTCTGTTACTGAGTGGAGTGGATGCAGGGCTCCTGATTGGAAGATCGTGCCTTCTGGGTTACTCCTGAAAGAGGATATGATGTCATGTTGTGAATTGTGATGTGCAAGTGGCAGGGTTCTCATGGTGCACTTAGTGTGTGTCTCTTGTATGCATCTGTCAGTATGTTTGTTGCTAACGGACTGTGTGCTAGGATACTGGAAGAAAAGGTTCATGTCTTCCGCATCCTTAAAAAAACAACCCCATGGGGGTGCCTGGTGGCTCAGTCTGTTAAGTGTCCAACTTCAGCTCAGGTCATGATCTCATGGTTCATGAGTTTGAGCCCCACATCAGGATCTCTGCTGACAGCACAGAGCCTGCTTCAGATCCTCTGTCTCCCTCTCTCTCTGCCCCTCCTCTGCTCTCTCTGTCTTTCTCAAAACCAAATAAAAACATTTTTTAAAAAACCCATGAATGACTCTGCAGTCATTCCTGAATACCAAGGGATTAAACCCAGAGTTATCATGGTTCCATTGTCATATACGGTGCCCTCAGAATTAGGATGATAGTTTTTGAGAACCAGAAGGGATTGGGCACTGCCTTATCTGCCTCAAGTTTACAGAAGGGAAAACCGAGTTTAGATAAAACACTGAGTCCTTCTAAGTTCTCATAGGGAGTTAAGGATTGACCTTGGATTCCCTGTCCATTTCTTTGTCAGCATTACCAATCTATTGTTGACGACATTCATCATCATCATCATCATCATCATCATCATCAAAGTTAGTATTCATAAAGTGCTTACTCTGTTCCAGGCACTCTTGTAAGCAATTTACCTGTATTATTTAACTTATTTAATCTTCATGACGTACTACTCTCCCACATTTACAGATGAACAGACTGAGACGCAGAATTTAAGAAAATTTCCCCAAATCACAAACTAGAAACTGAACAAGGTAGCACTCACACGAACGCAGTCTAGCTCCAGAATTCAAGTTTTCAACCACAGTGTTATGGTTCATTTCAGATTATGGTCAAGGGATATTGATCATGGTGTAAATGACTTTTCAAAATCAAATTAGCACCAATCAACATCTTCTTTAGTGAAGATTGGTGTGGATTGGGAATACCTGATCCTAGTTATATATTCATCTGCCAGCCTGAACATGTATGCAGGAAAGCCTTTAAAACTTAAAAGAAAAAAGTTTACTGTGCTTTCTTTTAAAGGACTTTCAAATGTTTAGAACGTGGACTGTTCTCTCAGGCCAGGCGTCCTGTCTTGAGAACCTTTCAGAGACAGCTGTCTCTGACAGAGAAAGTTGCCGGAGATGGGATTCTGCTTTTCCTGAACTGTGTTCCCTTGGATCACTTGGCAAAGCCATCTCTTACAGCTCCTTAATTTTCTGTGCTCTTAAGATACGGATGTTTTAGTTTGCCTGTGATTTCCTAGCTCTGGTTTTTGCTATGCTGGCCGTTGGTTCCCATTAAACCAAACAACTGGGGCCCATTTGGCATTTGGTGTTTTAAAAGTAAACGGACACTTGAACTACATGACAAATGCTGAATAACAAAGCCCATAGCATTGAGAACATAAAGAAACTGTTTATAATGTAAAGGTGGTTACATTTTCAGTCAATCTATCACTTTAATGAGCTCTTTGCATTTCTTTGATTAATGCTCACAAAAGGGGGAGAAAAAAATTGATGTAATGGAAACAAAATGAGAAAACACAGGGGAGGTTTCTGTGTGTTTTATTAGTATCCGCTGCATATCACTGTCTCACAATGTATACGTCTACCTTTTCCCTGGCATAGCACACGTCTCGTTTACTGGAAACAGGATCCGGCATGAAAGAGGGAACCCTATATTAGTGGCAAAACAGCCTTTGACCTATTGTGGTGGCAGCAAAGAGGGAGGGTCCAGAATAGGAATTAGGAATTAATAATAGTAATAAAGAAAAGGCTGACATAGTCCATGCCATATCGAAATGAAGAATCCGATAAGTAGGATGACTAAAAATAGGACACATTAAAGACACTTAAAAAACATTTAAACATTAGAATGTAGTGATTAGTTTATAATTACTAGTGATTTATTTGCTCAGTTTAAAATAATAAATAAAGAAAATGGGAAAAGTATCGAAAAAGACATCTTCAGAAAGTATCTGAAGGGGGGAGAGAAGTTAGTCAAGGCAGGCTTCCTGGAGGAGGTGAAGGAGGGGTGGGAGCTGGGTTGGAAGAGAAGAGAGGAGACGGCATTTCTGAAGTGAGTGAGCCTTGGTGGGAGCAGGGATGAGAATCAGCAGGTGCCACTGTGTTGGAAACACAGTTTCCTCTGTGTTGGAAACCACTTCTGACTGTTCCTCCCTTTGGCCATGAGTCCAGTGCTCTTTAGAGCCCCGTGAGCATTAGCCATCCTTTCTCTGAGTTTGAGTGGCTCTTGTAAAGTGATTGGAGGTTGGCATAGCAGAAAACGGGATCCTTGAAGACTCGCTTTTTAATGTGTAAACTTCAACTTGTCATTTCCACCCCAGAACCTCCATTTCCTCAAACTGAGGATCTCAAAAATAACATTTAAGATCTGTGTCGCTCAACAGGATGAGTCCATCTACCATATCCAACCAGCTGCTCTCAACTCATAAAGATCACATGAAGTTTTAAGGTTTCAAGCTCTTTTCTTTTATCAATCTATAATTTTGATAATTATCCATTGATCATTTTTTCTCATTGCACAAATAAAATATATTCGTTTAAGAAAATTTAGCAACTACATATAAGCAAAAAGAAGAAAACACACATTCTTCATACTTTTCCACTTGGACATATTAGTATTGACATACTAGTCTTGCTTCTGTAGATATGAATATTTCCCCCTCAAAAAGGGATCGTATATATTAGTATATGACCTGTGTTTTTCCACAAATATTTTACCATGACCATTTTCTATGTTAGTAAATATTTTTCTGCTTTATGTTTAGTGGATCATACTTCTCATAATCAGTTTCCTAATACTGAACATGCCTATTGTTTTCAACTTAACATTGTTACTTAATAACCACAAATGAAGACTGTTGTAACCAGATCTTTAATGTGAAGAAATTATGACTGTATGTGCATATTTTTAGAAGTGAAATTGCTTAGGCCAAAGGGCACATAAAATTTTAACTCATTTGATTCGTATCGCCAAAGTTAATCTTATTTTTAAGTTGTAAGATGAATTCAGAGAGGGTAAAAAGCAATTGAGAAGTTGTGGAAAATTCACTATGACACTATGAGCTCAGGGGCAAGTGAAGACATTAGACCATATGAATCTTAGGTTTATTTCCAAATCTGTGGTCTTAGTTGTGTTTGAGTTGTGACTGATTTTTTTCCCCTCCCTCTCTCCTTCCCTCCTCCCTCCCTCCCTCCCTTCCTTCCTTCCTCCCTTCCTTCCTTCCTTCCCTCTTTCCTTTGAGAGATAGATACTGGAAACAGTAAGCTCTTTAGGCTTATTTTAAAAGGAAATTTTCTGCGTAATGAAACTTAATGAGCAAACAGCTATGAAAACGTGGGTTGGTTGGTTGGTTGGTTGGTTGGTTTAGTCTGCTTTGGTTTGATTCAGACCCAAAACACAAACTCTAAAAAAAGTGAGGTATTTTACACAATGGGTGAGCCAACTGCCCAAGGCATTCATCGAACACAGTCTCTAGAAAAAAATACTGTTAAAAATATCAATGTCACTTACTGTGAATAGAGGAAATGGAGGGTGACGCTGACCCACTTCTTGTGCTTGGTCACTGGAAGTGAAAAGGAAAGCTTGAATAAAGAAAGATACAACCATTTGTTTTAATACAACATCAGACATGCATGAGCTATTTCACCATGCAAACAGATATTTGGGTACTGTACCATTTGGAGCATTTTGGTTGGAAAACATAGAGGTTCAACTCAAAAAGGCTTAAATAAAAAGGAAGTCATAGAACTGAGGTGCCCATGGCTTCAGACATGTGAGCCCATGAGCTTGAGTGATGTCAGAATTCTGTCTCATCCTCTTTCCCTCTTGACTTGTTTGCCCCATCGTGGGCTAAATGGTCACCCACAGCCCCATACTTACCTCCTTCTGGCTTTGCAACAACAACATCTTTAACATCTTTTACATCAGAGAGAGATGGGGAGAACATGGCTTGGCCCCAGCTCGGGGGACAGGTTCATCTTAAACCAGCTGTGTGCCCAGGATGATGGGCCTGTGAAGTCACACTGTCTGGCTTCATGTTGTCACTTCTGTGCCAGGCTGGGGACAGGGTTGCCCTCTCCCTCTCCCCACCAAACACTGTGGAATGGGTTCCTTATGTGGGGAAGGACTTGGAAGAGAGCAGATAATCAACTGTCCTTCTTCTGCCACCAACTGGTTCTGTGACCTTGGGCACAGTAACTTCTTTGCTCTGAGCCTTGGTTTCTTCATCTCTGAAATGGAGAGATTGATTAGAGGATTTCTAAAGCTCTTAAATCTCTAGCATAGAGTGATTGGTAAAGAGGCAAAGGAGACCCAATCGACTCCAAGCACGTGAGTTTTTGGTTGAAATTTCCCCCCCATCCACACAGCTCCCCAACATTGCCCTCCAGCGCCCTGTCTCAGGCTAGCACACCTCAGGCTCCGAAGGGAAAAGTAAGGGTGGGAGTACCCTTTGGACAGGGTCAGAAGATGCCGCCTCAGTAAATCATTGTTTTTTATTGAGTCAACACTGGTCAGCTGCCTGGCCTTCATGACTCTAGGACTCCAACTTTGTGGGAAACCCTGTTACAAGGTTAAACTGAGGCTTTCTCTGGACAGGTTGCTCTTGCAGACTTTTCCAAAAATCTATCTTCCAAATCAAGCCTAGGCATGTAGATTTTCCCCCTATAAGTTAGAAAGCAATTGTGCTTCTGTAGGTGGAATTTTCTTGACTTCAGCTGCTGAAGAATTTGTTGGAATACATACTGCAAAATCACTGCTGTGGCTATTACTGTTCTTGCTCAGGGGAGCTATTCAGATGCCTCATTTATTGGAGCTTAATAGATTAAAAGTCCAAATTGAGTCTCATGATATAAGCCTAATCAAGTTCTAATCTGCATAATTTTCCCATAAGCAGCAATGGGAAATTTGGATAATTTATGTTTCAACAGTTGCCAATCATGTGTTAAATAGCATTGTTGCATTTACTTATCAAAATATTTTTATTGATCTTCACTTCATCTGACATTTCACTTTGGGATTTTTTTTCTTTTTTTTTTTTTGCCTGGCATTAACAGGAAATTTAATTCATCTCATAGATGATGTAATATGAGATGTTTCTCTTGATTTTAACATGTCTTTATAGATCATTTTTAACGGTGATCTTTTCCTTTTACAACTTCATATTGAATACCTGTCTCAGCAAACCTAGATGACTTGGCCTAATTTATTTCCCTAGTTTAACGTAGCATATGGATTTCTAGCCATCATTTATATGCACACAATAAAAGATAATTTGGCCCACCATTTGAACCAATTCCTTTATGTTAAATCTATGGGGGCGGGAGAGGCACTTACCTTCATTTCTCCATCTATTCTAGGGGAGGTGATTGATAAGAATTTCCATCTCTCTCTCCCTGAAAAGGCTTGGGGATTTAACTAGGGGAGATTTAGAAAGTACTTTGTGTTTTCCCCCATGGAAAAGGACTGTAATAAAGCATTTATTATATGTACCGAATTGTGCATGCTACTGTACCAAAGCAAGTTAGGCATAACTACAATGGGTCCCAGTTGTTATCTGCTATTGTTTAAAAGTGAAAACAGCAAAAGAGTAGGACTGGCTCGGGCCTCCAACTTACCTGCCTGGATCAGCCCCTGAGAAGGAGGGAGCATCTCACACAGGGAGAAGGCAACATGGGCATGGTTATCCATGGGCTGTGACGTCAGACTGCCTGGCTCAACTCCCAGAGCCTCCATTTCTTAACTGGTTGTGTTTGAGGAAGTTCTTGGACTGTTCTGAATCTTATTTTCCTTATCTACAAAATGGGGATGTTAACAGTGCCTACATTCATAGGGTTGTTCAGAGGAATAAATGAGGTGGCCCATGAAAAGCTCTTAGTGCAGCTATAACACATATTGTAAGTCATGGCATTTCATTTCAATTCCCTTGGGTGCAAATGTGAGATCTGCTAATTCCTAGATGTGTGCCCCAGGGCTGATTACTTACCTTCTCTGTGCTTTAGTTTCTTCGTCTGCCAAATAGTTTTATCTACATAAGATGGTTTTGAGAACTAAAGTTACTCCATGAATAGAGTTTAGAATATAGTAAGCACTCAATAAATGTTGGCTTTTTTTTTCTTGAGGTTCTTTTGAAACTTATTTTCTTCATGCCTAATTATCTTAATCAGTCTAAATCTAGAACTTTTGTTTTGAGTTCCATATAGACAGTGATGTTGAGTCTTTCTCATTTTCTAATGCACTCACCTCTGCATTATCCTGGAATCCCACCCATTTCTAGCATTCCCTATGGTAGATCTTGTCTGAGCCACAGCTTTTTTTTTTTTTCCCCTACAACCACATGGTGTCTCTTGGATGCTGCACATAGATGCACATGCATGCAGTAGGTACCCAAAACAATTGATTTTTAAAATGACACCTGGGTGATCTCCTTTTTATCCCCTTTCTGTCTCTTCTCCTTCAACTTCTTAGGAATAGCCCAAATGTTTGTTAAATTCTTTAACTGGAAGCCACCCTAACTGAAATAGCCTTGTCTAATTTAACTAAATGTCACTTAAATTACTTAAGATAACTTCCCTGGCAGGGGCTGAGTGCTGCCAGCTCCTGGAATAATTAATAACATGAAAAGAACATCACACGCTGCTGATTCTGTTCATCTGAACGTAACAGTAGCACATATGGTTAGGAACACAAATACTGGAAAAGAAAGCAGAGAGTAGCAAAAGCCATTTTAGGAGCCTTAGAACTCAAGAGAGGAGTTTATATCCCTAAATAATTAAGAAAAGTGGGAGGGGCACCTGGTTGGCTCAGTTGGTTGAGCATCTGACTCCTGTCATGATCCCAGGGTCATGGGATCGAGCCCTGTGTGGAGCTCCATGATGAGTGTGGAGCCTGACTAAGATTCTCTCTCTCTCTCTCTCTCTCTCTCTCTCTCTCTCCCCTCTTTCTGTCTCCCTCTGCCCCTCACTCCTGCTTGTGTTCTCTCTCTCTCAAACTAAAAAATATATAAACATAAATAAAAAATAAGTGGGAGATTACATCTGGAAAAAGAAGTCTCCAGAGAGATTCTACAGTTGCTATAAGGAATTAAGAAACTTTCCTAGTCTTTCTTATCAACTGGCCCCCAGTTTTCCCCATACTTAAAAAAAAATCCTAACCAGGGTGCCTGGGTGGCTCAGTCGGTTGAGCATCCGACTTCGGTCAGGTCATGATCTCGCAGTTCGTGAGTTGGAGCCCCGCATCGAGCTCTGTGCTGACAGCTCAGAACCTGGAGCCTGCTTCAGATTCTGTGTCTCCCTCTCTCTCTGCCCCTCCCCCACTCATGCTCTGTCTCTCAAAAATGAATAAACGTTAACAAAAAAATTTTTTTTAAATAAAAAATAAAAAAAATCCTAACCATCCATACACAAAATCTTCATTCCTTAGATATATTGGAATTCATTTTTATCACTGAATTCATCTGATTATTTCTACCAAAATGTATTCACACTGCTCATTGCCTTCCCTTTACTTTTCTATGGTTTTCTCTATGTGAAAATTCTTTCTAGAAAATATGTCAAACCTTCCTCAATTCTTTATCCATAGGGAACAAGTGGCAATGGATGCTGCACCTATCCACAAATATTTATTGTGTACCCAGTGAAACAGTAACATCAGTTGTCCAGTGTTTGAGTACTTGCTTTATACTAGACATTATACTAAATGTTTTTAATACACTATTTCATTTTATCCTTCTAATTGTCCTATGTAGGAGACACTTCCAGTGTATATACAATGAAACAGAGGCTTACAGAGAGTCAGAGCTATGCTCACAGTTATGTGGCTCATAAGTAGATGAGTCAGTACTTGAACCCAAGACATCTGACTTCAAAGTCCATACTTCTAACTATTCCACACTGTTTCTTGTCTACAGGCCGGGAATTCCAAAGACGATCTGGGAAAGTTTTATTTATTTATTTATTTTAATATATGAAATTTATTGTCAAATTGGTTTCCATACAACACCCAGTGCTCATCCCAAAAGATGCCCTCTTCAATACCCATCACCTACCCTCCCCTCCCCCCCCCCCATCAACCCTCAGTTTGTTCTCAGTTTTTAAGAGTCTCTTATGCTTTGGCTCTCTCCCACTCTAACCTCTTTTTTTTTTCCTTCCCCTCCCCCATGGGTTCCTGTTAAGTTTCTCAGGATCCACATAAGAGTGAATACATATGGTATCTGTCTTTCTCTGTATGGCTTGATCTGGGAAAGTTTTAAAAAGATGGAAAACCCAGTCTCTGTCCTAAAGTTCTCATACAGCATGTGAAGTGAGCGTGTTTAGCAGAGGGGCAATGTTTGTCCCATTTATGCCTAATGCCAAAAGAATGGAAAGGTAACATAAGGCCCTTACATCCGGCCCTGAGGATTAGAATGGGGAAGGGCCTTCAATTTTAGGAGATCAGGTAATCTTTGGAAGTCATTTGTAGCCTCAAACTTGCCTCTTGTGTCCATGCTTAACAGAGAGAATGGGGGCACATCTAAAGAATCAGAAGACCATCTTGGTAAGAGCATGGGCTGTAGGTGATTGAACTCGAATCCTTTCCTGGTTGAGAACTTCTCATCCTATCTCTCTGATGCCAATATTCTTAGTCACCTCTTCTGGCAAAATAAGTGCTGGTTTCTAAAATTAATTTCGCAAGTGTTAGTTTAACTAATGAAAGGAGAGTTTGCCAGTTTCACTCTTCTCCAGGTGTAGATTATGATCCCTGGAGTAGGTTCCATGTGCCAGCACGTTCACATGCATAACTGGAGCACTGTTTTATGGAGAGAGACTTCAAGTCCAACCAAAGATGTATCCACTGCAGCAAACAGTAATGGTGGGGAGCAAGACAATCAAGAAACGTGGACACAATTTGGACCTGTCCCTTTATCAACTGCTGCTATGATGAATAGGGTAGATGCCATCAAATGTCATTAAGGGCCAGATTGCCTCATCTCTTCTGAAGGAAGGTGCCTGAATTACTCTTTTCTCCAAGGTCATTTAGGGAATCTGGGTCAGTCCTGCCATTTCAAACCACAATTTTCCCATATTAGGACCTCTGAGAGAACAATGTTAACGAATTCTGTTTATCTTCAACACAACTCTACAGGAAAGGAACAGGAAAAAGATGAAATCTGTTTCTTTTGTCTTTGCTTTTTGCTTTCAAAAATGTGTGGCTAGAAAACTAGCAAAAGAAAAAGAGACATTATCATTACTGAAGTTTTCTTGCCAACAAAAGCACCCTGCTCTTGGGGTTATGCATAGGAGAGAGAAGGACTTTTAATGGAGAGATGTCTTTGGACACCCACCATAGTTTGTCAGTTGCAGATGCTAATGGAACCAGGCTTGGCGACTGAAGGGGAAAATGGAATATGAAAGCAAAATGGAATAGGCCTATGAGGCAAGCATGTCATTTCTAAATGAAGGTTTCATGCAAAGGAGTTGAGTCTTTTCACAGCTGAAAATGGAATCTTTAAATAAGATAAAATAAAAGGATGCTTTGGCTTGTTGCGGGTTCTGTAATGAAATACACTTTTCCTAATACCGTGTGACCTGCATTTCTCCCTGTTTTATGGGTGCTATTCCTTGACGTACAAACCCGTATTTTCTCAAGTCAGCATTTGATGATGGATGTCAAAATACAGGCCATGTATTATGCATATAGCATTACCGATTTAAAGTGTTTACTTGTCAAGTTGAAGAAATTCAAAAACGTCACATCCACTGAATCCGCACAGCTGCCACTTGCAGTTTTTCATGCTTTTGAATGAAACTTCTGATGAAAACAGTTTAGTTTTCCCCGTCGCTATTCTGGGGAAGAAAACAGCTAGCCTTTAAAATGCATGTTCTCGGTGATGCGGTTGGCTGAAAAACACGCATTCCAAAGTTTAGAAAGATGGACACTGCATTGTCATTTGAAATTACTTCCCCTGTGCACAGTCTATCAACACAAAGAATAAAATTAAGTGCAATCAGAGAATGAAGAGTAAATAAAACTTTTTTTTTCCTTCTGAAAGTATGGCATTCCATAGTATAAAATTTATACACGAGCGAGCAGAAAATAGGAAAAAACCCTTTCATATTTTTCTGGCATTTCATGCATTATGCACCTCCAAAACAACAGGCAATTATTGAGCACCTGTCATTTCATTCCTGATAGATAGAGCTTCACACATACCATAAACCAGAGTGAATCCAACCTTGCTACGTTCCTGGAGAGTAAGTTGGGCATGTTGCCACACAATCTTTTTGGAATTTTGTCCTTGGGAACTTAGCAAGTGACTCTGTATCTATAAGCCCCTAATTCATTGATAAGTCTGTATAGCCAATCCACCAAGGGCAAAGAAGAGAAACCAAAGAAAATGTGAACGTCTATCTGCCTGTCCTGTAAGGTTGGGGAGGAGATTGGGTCTCAACAACCAGCATGGAGCTCTTGGTACCACTTACCAGGTGTTTTACTTGATAAAATTAATTTTCACCAAATGAATATATTGAGGTAAATAAATGTCTCAGGTTTATAGGTCTCTATGCACATCCTTAAAGAGGCAGCCATTAAGCCTAGCTGGGATGATTTCTCACCCTCACTAAATTTGAACTTATGGTTAGGCCAGGCTCATTCTTGTATGTACTCGGGATTTGGGTCTGAGAAGCTCAAACTGCAAAAATCAGAAACCAAGTAGGCTACTTTCCAATTTACTATGCCCATGTTTACCTTATGAAGTCTGTGTTAGGCACGCTGGGAGGTTCAAGGGTCCACTATAAGCTCGTGGCATATGCAGCAGTCAGGATGATTTCAGCTGCAAGTAAAAACAAAACAAAACCAAATTCCTCATTTTTGGCTTAAACAAAAAGGAAAAATATGTACAATTGACCTTTGAACAATGAAGGAAGTTTAGGGGTGCCAGCCCTCCTGCACAGTTGAAAATCCATGTGTAACTTTGGAGTCCCCAAAAACTTAACTACTAATAGCCTACTGGTGACTGAAAGCCTTACTGATAGCATAAATAATCGATTAACCTACATTTGGTATGTTATGTGTCTTATGTACTATATTCTTACAATGAAGTAAACTAAAGAAAAGAAAATGTTATAAGAAAGTCAGGATCTTAAATTGTGTGTGTGTGTGTGTGTGTGTGTGTGTGTACAAAACCAATCTATCCTACCTCAGGATATTTTACCATAAGAAATTATATATATATATATATATATATATATATATATATATATGTGTGTGTGTGTGTATACATATATATATGTATATATATACACACACATACATATTATATATAATTATTATATATAAAATGTATACATAATCTCATCATATTGTATATTAAAATCTCATTTGTATATACTGTGTATAAAGTCTCACGTAGTAAGAATCCTGAGGTCAATTGGTTTTGGCTCTAGGGCTGGTTAATTTGGGAACTCAAGGATATTTCTTTCTATCATTAAGGCTGTCCATCATTCAGTTCAGCCAATGTCATTTAGTTGGTCCTCAGCTGGTGCCCATCCTTGTTGCAAGATGGCTGCCATAGTTCTAGGCACTACAGGTACCAGAGCAATGTCTAGTGAATTAAAAGAGAATCTCTTTGTATGTGACTCTTTTTAATAGCAAAGAAACACTTCCTAAAAGTCCCCGACAAATTTCCTCCCATTTCCCTTTGGCCAGAACCTATCAAAAACCCTGGCTTGAGTCACTCACTGGCAAGAGAATAAGTAATCAGTTGGTTTAAGATAATAGTCAGGATAGGTTAGGTTATGCTGTGGTAACAACAACCACACAAACCCTGGTGTCTTAAAGCAACACAGATCACCTTTTCACTCACTCCGAATGCTTTTGGGTCTAGGTTACTGTCCAGGGCTGCTGCCCAGCCTTCATCTCCATAGTAACCCATATTCCCATGGTTGCCACAGTCTGGAAAAAGAGGCAGAAAGTCAAGTCAAATATTTGTAACAGAAGTGATGGTGTACATTGTTCTGTTCACTTTTCATGGGCCAAAGCATCTCCTGTGTCACACAGAAGCACAGAGTACAGTCTTCTTGTCTGCCTAGAGGGAGAGGGGAACAAAAATCTATGAGCAAGATCAGTAATTGGTGTCGAGACTCATTTTTCGGGAACTATAAGGCAGGTTAGAATTATTTATAATGGCCTCCTACTTTGTGCTTCATGAAAGCAACACATCAGAGCTTATCCTGGGAATGCTAATTGTTGACCTGTAAATAAAACATAAGCTACTTTTTTTATTATGTATATATATAATATTCATATTATTCCCAAGCTTCCCATGTCTCTGACTTTTCTTCCTTCTCTTTCTTTTTCACTAGGGTTCACACCTCCAGGAATGGACAGATCCTCTCCAGATAACAGCCCAGTGCACGGGATGTTACGCCAACCATCCATCACGACTGGGGTCAACATCCCTATCATCACTGAACTAGGTAGGGGTGAAAGTCAGCTTTGGGTAGATTTTTTTGTACTCTTTTCCAACCATGTAGGATATGAGGAAGTTGTCCTATTTCTTAGCTCCTTCAGCATAGTGGGCTCTAGTAGGGTTTGTTTGGGGGGAGGTGGAGAAAGGTATGAGTAGCAATGTGACAGATTACCAAAAGGAAAACTGATCTATCTTTCCTCTGAGAAGAATAGACAGTTTCCTTCGTGCTGGTCACTATTCTCAAAGCAGCTTGAGATGACGGATTTGAGATTGGGGCATAAATTAGGGAAGGAGGAGGAAAGGAGGAAAGGCATAATCCATGGACTCTGCCTGGTGATTTTCATTGGAAGCACCTCAAGACAGCTCCTACAATCAGAGCCCTCCCACTGAGGTACAAAGCCTCAGGACTAAGCCAAACCCATTTTGAGAACTGGGTGGAGGCGTTGGGCTAATGTGTAATAACCCTCCATTTAATCTATCCTGGTTGAACTTCTCAGCTAAAGGTCATTTGCAGTGAATGTCACTCAGGCCTAAAGTAGGATGGGGTTTGGAGGGCCATGATTATTGGCCAGTGGAACCCAACTTTTAACCTGGCTGTGACAGTTTTTCCTACCATTTGTGAATTTACAAAACTGCTGAGTGGTGTCTTCCCCCCAAGACAATACTAACCACCTAAGGTGCTGGGTCTCTTTACGTTACAATGTTTCCTCTGTTATTCCCTCACTCTCTTCTTTTTCTGTACTTTCCTCCACTCCCTTTCCCCAACCCTTAAATGCTGTATCCAATTAGCTAAACCTGGCAAGTTGCCTTTGGTATCAGTCAATCAGGAAAAAAACAGTGGGACGCACATTCTAATGATAACTGAACTGGGTAAGAAGCACTGTTTTCCTTCACATCAGTATCTCCTTTTGTTCCGTGGTTGGTGTTTCCAACTATCATCGGCTTGTTTTTTTATTTCACCGGCTGTAACAGAAAGACTACCCCATGGCACTGCTTTGAATGTGTTTTATTTGTGGCTCTGGTTGGAATCGACTGTCTTGTTCTGGCCTTTCTTAATGATTTTTTTCCCCACACAGCATCAGTAAACCTTTGATCACACCCATCTGACCTGGCAGTTGTTTCCAAAGCATCTTTGCTCTAATTCATTTTCTGTGGCCTGGGCCTTTTTTTTTTTTCCTTTTTTTTCTTTTCCATGTGTCCCCCTGCTTCTCCGCCTTCTCCCTCATATTCCTCTTCCAACATACTGTCAGTTTGACTGACATGTCTTCACAGCTCTCAGAGGAAGCCAAAGGAGAAATATAAAAATTTTAAGATAAGAAACCTAAGACGGAGCCTTCCCTCCAGCTGTTTATTTTCCTTTATTCTGACTTTATTTGCCTTCCCCCCCCCCCACCCCCCCACCACAAGGCCTTTTCTCAGAACCTCTGGTTCTGAAACCATAAAAAGCAGCCAGCTCCCAGGGGACCTTTTCTTACAAAAGGCAAGATTTCAAGAAGGGTGCCAAGGCTGAGGTGAGCCACCACTGAGGCACAGTCCTGCTCTCTCACCCCCATCCGGCCTGGCCCAGAGCCTCAGGGAGATTCAGAGTGGACTCACCGGGAAGATGAAGGGTTCTGGTCGTGACCACATTTGTCAGGCCCTTCACACTTCCCCATGACTTGGTTAATAACTCTGTAAAAGGCACCCATCAGCAGCAGGTCTCAGAACTGGGGATTGATCTTCTAAATAGAGACAGCAAATGTGCCGCTCTGCAGAGGGGTGGATAGAGAGGTGGGGAGCACCTGCCTTCGAATGACTCACGAATGAAACGAACATGCCATTCTCGTGGCCCCCAAATATATTTCAAAATAAGAGAGCAGGCTTTTAACACAGTAATCTTGCTTGTGAGGTGTCTGGAAACTAAGGAATAAATTGTCCACCATTCAGCACTGCATTATTGGAGACGTAGCTATTTATCAGGACAAATTCACTCAGGTCAAGGAGGATTGCACTATTTTCTGTTTCCAACAGTAGGAGAGGTGTCTTTTTCATGTTTAGAGAAGTTGGCTAAAAGCCTGTGTTTCGGGATTGCTCTTCTCAGAACCATAGGGTTGTAAGAGACCCAGAGAGCGTGTGCAGCCGGGACGGCAGGTTGGAAAATTCATCCAGATATCTCCATCTCAGAAACCTTTAGTGGCACTTCAAAATCATCACTGCCAGGAATTTCTTTTTCTGTTTGGAATTCATGTGCCGCCAGCTAACTAGGATATCTTTATTTGTGATTAGTAGGAGAGAAAAGAAAAGGCTGGGTGGCCCAAATCGGAGGCAACAATGCAGGCATTCAGTTAGCATAATGGAATCTCCTGAGCCTTTGTTCCTCACCAGATCTCTTCTGGGAGCTCAGAGAACCTTCCGTGTGTTCACATCATCCTTACCTTCTGCCTTAAGCCTTGTTTTCCTAGTGCTCATACCACGTTTGCAAGTACACCATCATCCACCAATCACTTGGCCTCCCTGCGTCCCCACACATATCTACTATTTACCTTCATGTTCTGAGTCACGTTCCACATATGCCAACCAGTAGAATGCCTTCTAAAAAGCACAGGGGATGCTAGCACCAAACACGTTTTTAAAACTGTGTAGTGTATTCCAGTCTTCACCCACTTGGAGAGTTTCAGTTGATGTTAGTGGATTGAAGGCTCCCAGAAGTTCCGCAAGAAGGAAATTTGTTTAAAGCTATTTCACCTGCTTTCCAGTTCTAGGAAACTGTACAACATTTGGGGAGGGATTTTAAAAAAGTCCCTCTTAGCATCCACATAATGACTGTTCTGTGAAATAGGCTTTGGATAACACTGTCTGCTCTCCCTCTGAGACTATCCCAGAACAAAACACAGGATTTTCAGGGAACCCTGGTTCCTGCCCTGGAGCTCTTTCCCAATGACTGAAATGCCTGGCTCGCTGACAATCTACTCGTGTCTCCCTACTTGTGGCCACATCCCCTCCAAGTCTAGTACCTCCCGTTCCCCGTGGTCTTGAAAAGAGGTAACAGATGCTATAGCTTTTGGAGTGTCAGTGCACATGCTGTCCTTGGCTATTCTAAGTAATTGAAACCACACTCCTCTGAGTATTGTCCAGAGTTCATATTTCTGATCCACAAAGCAAGAAGTCTATACTGTAGCCTCCAAGATACTTTTGGGTAAATGGAGGGAAGAGAGGAAAAGCTACCATATGGCCCCAGTAGGGTCTCTCAGCAAGGTCTTTCTTGCTTCTGAGAGAGGCAGAGGGAAGCTGGGAATTTTCATAATGTAGTGAGGTGGACAGAACATTGACTCAGAAAGGCAATCCTGAGAGCAGCTGATGTCTATCAAGGTCCTGGGCCAGGCTCACCAAACACAATCTTATAGGAGCCTCCTGCCAACCTCATGAGAGCTGCTATTATTTCTCCCATTTTACAGACAGACAAACTACGCCGTGGAATGATGAAGTGCCTTGCTTGTACAGGGTTTATACAGAGCCCAGATTCAAAGCTGACTTGTCAGATCTTGCATTTTGCACCTTAACCCACTAGCCTGTAATTCAAGTGTTGCTGAGCAAAAATGTTCCCCCATTAAAATTTTTCTGTAGGGAAACAAGATGGTGTCACTTAAAAATAATTCCATGCCTAGCCTCTTAGCCTATTATCATTTATTCTGCCTCATACGATAAACAAACAAAAGTTAAAAAAAGTTACCCAAAAAGTAACTTTCAGGAAAAAAAATTAGAACAATAACTCTAGGAAAGAGAATTAGCAACTGATACATTTAGAAAGGAATCAAAAAAAAGGAAACCTCATCTATTCTTTTCCTAAAAGCACCATAATTATTCCAGAAATCATGAGCGCTCATCTCCTCCCCCACCCCACACTTTCTTCCCTATTACTTGCTCTGCAAAACTGATAATTTCTGAAGCCAAGATGGGAATGGAAATTAATTTGTCATTTAATTTTTAATAAGTTAAAGACATCTCAGTGACACAGCCAATCAGTCTGCACGTGCCTGCCGGAGGAGTCCTTGAGGAATCCTCAGATGGAAATGAACTACAGCATCAAATGCTGCATCTACTTTAGCTGAAGCACATAAAAGATTGAGCTGTTTAGAAGGGGAAAGGGAGAACGTGGGCGTCCCCACGCAACTCGGAATGCACAGCAAGTCTGTATCAGCAAGCAGCTGGAGACAGCCAGGAATCCATCCCACCTGGGGTCACGGTCTGTCAGACAGGGCCTGTCAGTGTGTGCCTAGATTCAGGGCTAGGGACACCAGGCTCTACCCAGGCTGACCCCCGGCGGGCTAGGTCCTGCCTGCAGGTGAATTCCTTGCTATGTGCCTTTGCCGTGTTCCCAGTCTATCGCTCTTCAGTCTTAATAAATTGCTTTCTTTTCCTGTGGCTAAACTTAGCATCCCAGCATGGCTACTCATGGCTACTCATCCTTGAAATATGTTCATCTCTCAAAGGACTTGGCTACCGAAAAACACTTCAGGGTGTTCTTCGGTCATGATTCTAAAACTATACCAAAGGACTGACCAGCACTGTCCAGCAGTTCTCCGGCGGCCTGCCAGGGAGCAAGGCTGCTTGAACTCATTGCTCTCCAGGCCTGAGAAGCTTGAACAATCACGTAGAAGCAGTCCATTGAGTCTGCTGGCTCCCACCCCAAGATTCATTTACAGCTTCTCCCATGCTTTTCTTTCTTTTTCAGTGACTTCAGTGTTGCTAAACCAGTAGCCTGCTCTTTCTCTGGCTTCACTGTTTGTGTATGGTCTTTGGAGCTAATTCTCATTTTACACTTTTTCTAGTGAACGATACTAATGTTCAGTTTTTGGACCAAGACGATGATGACGATCCCGACACAGAACTGTACCTCACGCAGCCATTTGCATGCGGGACAGCATTTGCAGTCAGTGTCCTGGACTCGCTCATGAGTGCGGTGAGTGGGTGCGGGATATGGGAGCATCTCTGACCTCCAACGTTAGCAGCCTAGGCCCGGAGCTTGAGCTCCCGGGGAGAGCATGACCATGCAAAGCTTGCAGTCTAGAAGGGGATACCAATGTTAGTCAGACTGCTGTGTAACTAACTCAATATTTGGTTATGAATTCTTGAAAGTGTGAGGAAGGTAAGGAAGAGGGGAGATTTTGTGGGAAGAACATCCCCTGAAGAAGAAAAGCAAATGCAAAGGCCTGGCGGTGAGGGAAACTGACAATCTTAAGGAGGCCAAAGAAAGCCTGTGTAGCTGGGCCACAGTGAAAGAGGGAGAGGGGAGGGCGAGGCAAGTTTGGACCTGCAAGACCAGAAAACTCATTTTTATGGCTTTGCTTTTTATCTCAAGGTAAATGAGGAGGCATTGAAGGGTGGTTTTAAGCTGGCAAGTCATGTGATCAGGTTTATGTTTTAAGAGGATTGTCCTGGCTGGTGTGTGGAGGATGGCTTAGGAAACAAGATGGCGGCAGGAAGTCTGAGCATATGAGGCTATCAAAGCTTGGACAGGGATAGAGCTGGTGGAGCTGGAGGGAGTGGGTGCATCTGAGTAGTGTTGGTCAGGAAAATTGATAGGACTTGGAGATAGATTGAATATGAGCAGAAGATGGAAGAGAACAAGGTGTCAAGGGTGTCTCTTCCATCCCTGCCCATCACTGAAACACAAGTCCTGGGAGGAGACTTCGCATGAGGGCCAGGCCTAGCCGGTTCTCTGCTGCCAGGAAGGAATGAAGCAGTGGCAGAGAGAGGAGGACGGGCTGGCTGAGGAGGTCAAAAGCATCATTGGTTTCTTTTCTAACTTGATATGCACCAAACAGTCAAAGCATGATTTTTTCACTTTTGAGACTAAAAACAAATAACAATTAAAAGTAGGCCCCGGTTCATGAAGCTATCTTGAACTAAAAAAGGCAAAAAGCAGACAATAATAACCTATTCTGGTTATTATTGAGGATTGTGAAGTGTTCCCACCGAATGTCTTTATTTATTAGAAAAGCCTCTTTATTTTGGAGCCCTCAAATTCACAATTTATGAAAATACAGACACAAGCTGGATAAAAACTGAGCTTTGAGGAATCCATGAAAAAGTGTTTTATTGAACACATTAAAACCATAAACATAGCTCAGTGAGTTTTTATACACATACATTCCTTAAAGTGCTTAAGAAGGCTATTCTCCTGAATGTGTTAAACAACTGATATGCTAATTATGCATTATTCTCCTCTATTCATTAAAGCTGATCCCAGAAGAACCTCTATTTGAGGAAAGAAAAAAAACATAAAGCTTTTTAAGACTAATTTAGGTTATTCGGTATTTCTGAATGTGGTCCAACTGCAAGCACATCTTATTTAAAAAATTAGAATTATGGGTTTAAAAATAATTATGAGACAATATTCATCTGAATTAAGGTTGACTAGGCATCATGCCATAACTTAGCTTTCCAAGGCAAGAAGGAGAGAAAACTGTCCCTGGAGAAGGCACTCTTGGTTTCCCAGGACTTGTGATTTCTTTCTGACTGTCTGCTGGTTCCAGGAGTAACCTTTCTACCTGCTAGTGATGTTGGGCTCAGTTTGGGCAAATACCTTAAGCAAGCCAGAAGATAGAAGCTACAGGATACGCTCATACAGTGCCGACTTATCTGTATGGTCTTCAGTTTCAGCCGGATTTCTGTAATTCATCTCTTTAGAAATTTCATTTGACTTCTGATCCTAATTAGAGAGATTACAGAAGATTGTTGTTACTAAGAGATGATGAAACTGTTTACAGTAGATTTTTTTCCTAGAACTACAAAATACTCTATCAACAATTTATAAAAATTCAAATTTATAAAATTATTTATGTGTCTACCTGTCAGACATTCAGAATAGTCCAGGCAAGACCAGCTGTATAATTAGCAAGCCCACCTTTTCATACATTATTAAGAATTTCAAAATGATGACAGCAGAGCTTTAAGCCAAGTGAGGGGCTCTCCTGAGCCTGGACCCTGGGTGACTGCACAGGCCACACACCCATGAAGCCAGCCCTTCGTACCAATAAAACCAATAAAGTTGATTTTAAGCAACAAAGAACTTCACCCCTACACAACTGAAGGGGCCCACGGTAGCCACAGGGCGGGGGTAGGGGGCACATCTGGATCTGAGCTGCACAACTGTCTGTCTGTAGCACCACCAGGGAGTCAGTTCTTGGAAACTCAGATGAGAAATCAAAGTGGGTTGGCTTGAAATTTTTAAAAAGCCGTCTCTAATCTCCTTTGAAATGCAAACTGAAGTGTCTGGGAGAGAGTGGCTAAGGCATGTATGGATGCTACGGTCTGCCAGCAGCATTCCTTCTGAATTCCAGCCTGGGAAAAAAGGGTATCAAGAATCTAGTAACTGTCATTGTACTCATCACCAGCTTCATCCGTTGAGGGCCCAGAACCGTGAGAGGCACTTCAGCTCTAGCGTCTGATCTTTTGGGCAATAACGTGCACAAACCTGAAGCAGGACATATTTAACCAATCTACTGACAGTGACTTTTCAAATCATTAGTCAAAATGCGTATCCAGTTATTCCAGGCCTGGTTTTCATCGTCTGGGACGAACAAGTTGCACAGTGAGGTCTTGAATTGAGTCGGGTTCCTCAGACCCAGTTGACAAAAATGTTACCTGTGATTTCTTTGCATTCTACCTCATGTATGAAAAACCAGGAGATTAGTCAAGAACCAAGGCAGTAACTAGAAGGAACTGAGAGGGTTGGCAGGAATGTAAATTGAGAAACTGAGGCCTCTCCAAGCAGCGGGAGCCAGAGGTAAGCTTCATCCCAGGCACTCGCTTACAAGCAGCATGCCGACATTTACACACACACCTCTTCAGATGTCCATGATCTCCTTTTTCTAGCCCCCAAATTGCCATTTAATCATGTGTCCAAACATCCCCTGAATATTGTCCTTCATAAGTCAACTCCTGCTGCTTCCTGCTTCATTTGTTAAAAGAGTAATGTTTTGATTCATCGCAGGCATTCCTGAACAGATAGGGATGTTTCAGACATGGCCTCACGGCTGCCTCCTGCTAATCAGCAGCAGAAACACATGATGAGAGGGAGTAATTACGCTTGTGGGTGGATGCCTCTAGGAAGACGACCGAAAAATAAGAAATGTGTTTTTCAGAGTGGTACCAGCTTGCCGGTCACACACAGACAAGAAAGATGAAAGGAAGCCTCTTTGTATTTAGAGCTAAAACTGGCACGCGAGTATTCAGACTTCTTTTCCACAGCTACATACTCTTCCCATCCCTCACCCCCAATGTGAGTTCTACCTGGACCCTCCCTAGACAGAAAAGATAAGTCATGAACTAAGAGTCCGACTGCTTGGATCCAGAGCCCAGAATCACCATGTACTGGCTGTGTAACCTTAACCTCTCTGTGCCTCAGTTTCCCTATCTTTAAAATTGGGATCATAACAGTACTACCTTGGCTCAGTTGGTTAAGCTTCCGGTTTCAGCTCAGGTCATGATCTCACGGTTTGTGGGTTCGAGGCCTGGGTTGGGCTCTGTGCTGACAGCTCAGAGCCTGGAGCCTGCTTCGGATTCTGTGTCTTCCTTTCTCTCTCTACTCCTCCCCCACTCACGCCCTATCTTTCTGTCTCAAAAATAAATAAATATCAAAAAAAAAAATAATAGTACCTTCCTCACAGAATTGATGAGATAATTAAATGAGTTAAGATTGTAAAGTGACTAGTGCAGTGCTTTGCACATGACAAGCTCTATATGCATTCATTGTTACTAATCGATGCCTTCACTGGGCACTTAACTAAATGCCAGGCACTATTTTGATGCTGAGGATTCAGTAGTGAAGAAGAAAAAGGAAGACCCTGCCCTCCTGTTGTTGGAACTTTCATTCTAGTGGGCGATAACTATGTAAATGACAGTAGCTATCATTACTGCTAGTAGTAGTAAATGAATACTATGAAATGGGCAAGACTGATTTGAAGAACATAAAATAGTTTGCATGGGTGTAGAGACCTGTGTTAGCAACCGTGGTCAGAGTAAAGCTATCTTAACAGAACACTTGGAAGCTGACACCAAAAAATCAGAAGAAGAAAGCGCCTGGGGGTGAGGGCGAGTAGCTTTCCAAGGCAGAAGAAAGAACAGGGCAAAGGCTGAACAGTGGTGCTGAGCTGGGTTTGGTTTGTCTGAGAGAGTAGTTGAAGGCCATCATGGTTGGAAGATAGCGGATACCGGGGAGGGACATACAATAAGCAGTCAGACAGGCAAAGCTGTCGTCCGTACTGTGAGTATTCTGCGTCCAAAACATCACACTCCACAAGGTTCTAAGTCCGGGGTTAAACACTTCAGTCCTGGTTAGAGGATGCTTCTTCCTTCGGATGCCACTGGCATCCTCCTAAGGGCACTGCTTCCTGTGTGTTCTGGATGGAAGGACAAATCCATCACTGAATTGAGTCCTGAAGTCAACCTCTGGTTATTTTTCTGTCCAGTGTGCCATCCTAGTGCACTCATTTTAAGAGAAGAAAGAAAGAGAAACAGCACAATATTTTGGCACGAGTACCTGGACTGATGATATTTGGCTTGTAATGATGGGTCTATCATAGAAGTCTCAAAACAGCACATAGCAGGCAACACCCATCCCACAGACAGGTTCTGCATTTCCAAAAGGTTTTTAATGTTTAAATGGAATCTGCTGCCAATGTTTTAAAATTACAAGATTACACATAAAATATGGGTTTCCAGCTAATTTTGATTAGAGTCACAAAGCAGATTCCCAAATGCCCACAAAGCAGCAATTGGTTAGAGCTGAGCGATGGTCCCCTTAGCTACAGCCCACACTATTCCCCATTGGATTCTACCAGGCCTGTTTTACTCATGCCACTGGTCCCTGCCTGTCCATTCTGCCAAATCAGACTTACAGGCCTCCTGCTTCTAATTTTGTGAGCCCTCACGACTGTCATCAGAGAGCATCCTTGGTCTTCTGGCCATTTGCCTGTCCTTTGAGTCAGGAGGTTGAACATGTGATGTCCATTTTCTTTGAACCCTCAACCTTTCTCAGACAGAAGTATACCACACTGTACCATCGTTATCAAAGGAGTGCTGAGAAGACAACCCCTTCTGGGGAGAAAAGAGGGCATCCTGTAATGAGAGCTGATGAATTCCACTGCACAGTCACAGTGTTGTTGCTTTTTTAGAAAATAAGATTCCCTGAAGTTTCAGATTTGTACATTCTACCTAACCTGGAAAAAAATACAGAGAAAGACATACCTACCAGTGTAAAGGGAAAGGGCAGAGGAGAACCAGAGGCCCCCTTTTCCAGTGTCCTATACATCCAACAAGCATTGCAGGCACAACAGAGGATGCCATCATATCGAGGGACCCTCAGTGCTGAATCCCTCAGGAGCCCAAGAAAAACTTCAGTATGAGCATTTTATCCCATGTGTACCTCTGCTTTGCCCACTGCATCAATGCCCAGGGTGAGTGTTTGCATGTTCAATAAGTTAGTATTTCATAAAAAAGGCAAGGACATAGAGGAGAAACAGTGTGGCACCAGCCCATGAATTAGGACTTAGAGCTTCTGGTCCCAGCTCAGCAGCATCCTGTGTCTGTCTTTTCCACTGCCTGGGGCTCAGTTGAGTCTAACTGTTAATGAGAATGATATTAACAGCCTCTTACCACATTCAAGGAATCAGGTAGGGACAAAGGTAGATGAAAATCTTTCACAGAGTTGACAAATATTTAAGATCAAATGTAACTACAAAGAAGTAGATTATATATGTGTGTGTACATATCTATGCATGTACATATACGCATATGTGTATGTACTCACAGATACATATATGTTATGCTTCTGTATTCTATTCTCTAATATCAGAGAGCTGGTCTCTGTTTGCCAGAAATTACCGAGCTTATGTTGGGAAGAATGAAGAATGTGACCATCTGGAAGATGGACCCACATGATTTACTCTGTGGGTTTTTTTAATTATTACTTTGTAAAATTTATTTTGAGAGAAAGAGAGAACAAATAGGGGAAGGGCAGAGGGAATCCCAAGCAGGCTCTGCGCTGTCAGCACTGAACCCGATGCAGGGCTCAACCCTACAAACTGAGATCATGACCGGAGCCAAAATCAAGAGTCAGTTGCTTAACTGACTGAGCCACCCAGGCTCCCCCACACGATTTACTCTCTTAGTTGTACTTGCATTTGTCCTTGCATTAAGGAGGGTGTTTTGGAGGGGACAAGTTCTCAGTCAGCCCAAGCTAATCCAGTGCCACGTTAACATAAACAGATTATTCCTCCATGGCCCTCTTCCTTACATTCCACCCTAAAGCCTCACTTCCTCTGCTCACTAGGTGAGAGACAGCCCGTGGGCCATCCTGAGGCAGACCAGCTAGCGCCAATGTCTGTGTAGCAAACGGTAGTGAGCTGTGTTGCACCTGGAACATACCACTGCTGTCACATCAGGCCAGGAAGGCCTGGGATTGGGGAAAAAAAAAAAAAAAAAAAAAAAAAATCAAATCGTTCTCATCCCTCATGAAAGAAAAATACTAAAAATAAAAATCTACACCATGCAAACTAGCAAATATAAAAAATGGCAGCTATGGCATGGAAAATGACAATTTTAGAGCAATTATAAACGAAAGGCAAAGTGCCATTAAAGTTAAGGCAATGTTATTAAAAGATGTGTTAATTTTCAGTTAAATTTTCTATAAAAGACCAATTAGTTTAACAGGCTTGACAGCATTAACTGTGAAACATAAGCTCTGGTAATTATACTTTAAAAAAATAAAAAGAGGAAGATGCTCCAGTGTGTTAGAAACACAGGCACAGAGGGGTGTCTGCAGAGCAGGCTAGGTGGCACTGTGGCCTCAGATTTCTCTGTGCAGTCAGGTCCTCTGCCCAGGGTTTCTCAGCTTCCTCAAGCCCTGTTACTCCGTCTATATCTGAGAAAGGTCAAAGTTCTGAGGCCAAGGAGGCCATGCACGTGGTCCAGCTCTCTGATAGGAGAGTTGAGAACACAGAAACGTAGGGAGACGGAATTTTCTAAATTGCTTGCATTGCTAGTTGGTTGTTACTTTTATAAACTACCATTTTTTGAGTATTTGTTGTGCACTAAAAGTTACACAAAGTATCTCATTTAACACTGTAAGCTGGCTCATACTGGGTTTTCTTGGATTCCGGTTACATGGATGAGGAACTCGAGGCATACTAAAGTCAGGTAACTTTCCCATCGTCATGGCTGTTGAGTGGCGAATCAGGGATTTAAAGCCATACTAGCTGAATTCTGAAGTCAGGACCATGTTGTCCTACCTAGAAGAAAAGCTTTCCTGACTAAGGATGGAGTCCTGACCTTGGTAGTAGGAAGAGGGGCTCCCCTATTCCCTAAACAACATGTGTGTGTGTCTCTCTCTCCCTCTTTTTTTTTTTTTTTTTTTTTTAACATTTAACCTTTATTTATTTTTGAGAGACAGAGAGAGAGAGAGCATGAGCAGCGGAGAAACAGAGAGACAGAGAGGGAGACACAGAATTCAAAGCAGGTGCCAGGCTCTGAGCTGTCAGCACAGAGCCTGACCCGGGACTCAAACTCACAGACTGCAAGATCATGACCTATAAGCCAAAGTTGGACGCTTAACCAATTGAGCCACCCAGGCGCCCCTACATGGGTCTCTTGATTCCAAGCACAAGAAAGACCCTACCTTGGTTCCCATAGGCTTCCCAAAGCCCATGTGACACAGGAACAGCCATGGCCTCTGCCCATAGCATCCCTGAAGACTAGTCCGGCTAAGTCTGGAGGCTCTATACGGAAGTCCCTCACAAGGCTTCTAGCAGAAGTAAGATGAACACAGTCACAGAAAAGGCCAGCAGTACAGAAGCTTAGGAGGCAAAGGATCACACTTCCATACTGCAGTCCTCCCTCCAGAAGTTTGTGTTTCTTCAGTTCTAGTGTTTCTATTAATCCAGAAAAGAATTGTGCCTTCTGGGTCAAGGGAGTTGTACGGAAGTTTGCTGTAGCTGGCGCATCCTCCACAGGAATTGTCTGTGATAATTGGTATTTGAAGTCCTAGCATCTGGTTTGCCGTGTGGTGCTGAAACAGCCACTTTCTATGCAGAAAGCTCTGGATTTGGTGCTTAGCTGCAGACCGATGTTATGCTCTGTGAGTGATACCCCAACCACAAGAAGAAATCTGTGCCTTCCATTATGACCAGCTGGATATCCTTTTTCAAGAAAAGCATGGTCTTTCCACCAAGTCACTCAGATCACAAAGAGACCTTGATGCATGCTTAGAACACACCCACATGCAATGCTCAAAGTACTTCTCTGCAGGCTGATTATTGAGGCAGCAGAATAGGAGCAAGAGTGCTCTGCTGACAGACAGACGTCATTATTCTCTGTCATAGCCGGTATTGTTGCCCGCAGTGCTGCTTCTTGATGCCTGCGTGGAAAAATCAAGGAGAGAGGTCTGGGATACAGAGCCAGGTCAGAGGGCAGAGATTTGTGTTCAGAGTTATGAGTGAACTCTGTGTTGTTCGGGCACCCATGAAACCCTGTGGCCTGCCCTGAAATTATACCTGTGTGATGGGAAATTTTGAAAGTGACACACTCTGAGCAGCATACAATTTTAGGCACAAACCAAGACCCAAGGATTAGTAGATGCTCAATAAATGTCAGTGACTGATTGATCTGAAGTTTGTGTTGTTTCAGTGTAACTGGTTTCAACACAGAAGGGGAAAGCCAAATCCTAAAGATTTAACAAAACAATAATCTTTCATGTTGACCTTCTAGACTTTGCAGAACAGAATTTATACTGGTTTTCATTTAAAAATCATTGACTGTTTTCATTAGAAATGTTATTCATACTCAGTGTGGGGTATTTTGAAAGCACAAGAAATATATAAAGAATATATATAAATATAAATATATATAAATATATAAAGTGAACCATATTTTCAACACCCAAAGATAAGCATGATTAATACTTTGGTATATTTCCAGGGTGCCTGGGTGCCTCAGTCAGTTAAGCCTCTGACCTCAGCTCAGGTCACGACCTCACAGCTCGTGGATTTGAGGCTGCATCGGGCTCTGTGCTGACAGTTCAGAGCCTGGAGCCTGCTTCAGATTCTGTGTCTCCCTCTCTCTCTGCCCCTCCCCTGATCATGCTCTGTCTCTCTGTCTCTGTCTCTGTCTCTCTCTCTCAAAAATGAATAAACATCAAAAAATTTTTTAAATATTTTGGTATATTTCCTCCCAGATGGATAGATAAGTATGGAATCATTCAGTTTTATTATGTTGGGTTTTTTTCCCTTTTATTTTCACAGTAACTATTTTTTTAATTTTTATTTATTGAGAGAGAGACTGAGCGAGCATGAGCAGGGTAGAGGGGTACAGAGAGAGGGAGAGAGAGAATCCCAAGCAGGCTCCATGCCCAGAGGAGCCCAATGTGGGACTTGATCCCATGACTGTGAAATCATGACTTGAGCCGAAATCAAGAGTCAGACCCATAAGTGACTGAGCCACAAAGGCACCCCCATAGTTAGTATTTTATCCAGAACATTGAATCATGTCGTCTTATTGGGTATCATGATTTACAAAGCCTTCATAGGATTTCATGAGATTCTAACATATAGCTATTCCAGAATCTATTTAACCATTACCTATTTATTGTGGGGCATTTCACTTAAAATTTTTGTTATTGTAATAATAATTAACCCTGTGATAAACATTATTGTATATAATCTTTGAACAAGAAGCAGTTTATTATCTTGAGGCAAACTTTCTGAGTTTTTAACAAATATGAACATTTAAAGCTCTTGATGCTTTTAATATTGCCAGGTTATCTCCTATTAATTTGCACTTCCATAACTGTTAGATAAATGTCATCCTATGCACTCTAGTGGACACTATTATTTTCTCTGTTAACTGCGTTTATGATAGTTTTGAAGTATATAAACTTCTAATTTGTATGTAGTCGTGTAAATGCATATTTTCTTTTGTGAATTATTCTATACTGGTTTTTTTTTTTTTTTGCTTTATTTTGTTTTGTTTTATTCTTTTCTATAGTTTTTATGCTGAAAAAGTGCTTGCCAAACAAGCGAACTCTCAGGTATCCTGAGATCAGTTCAGTATTCAGCTATATTTTCATCAGGTTGTTTGTGGCTGTGTTTTTTGCCTTTAACTACTTTATAAACATTTGCTTCCTTTCTTTTGCCTAGATTCATTGAGATATAATTGACTTTTAACACTATGTACATTTAAGGATACAGTGCAATGATCCAATGTATGTATTATACTGAGAAATGATTACCACAATAGGGTTAGTGGGCACATCCATTATCTCACATAGCTACATTTGTGTGTGTATGTGTGTGAGAACTTTTAAAATCTACTCTTAGCAACTTTTAAATATGTAGTACAGTATTGTTAACTGTAGTCACCCTGCTGTACATTACATCCTTAGAACTTATTCACCTTATAACTGGAAGTTTGTATCCTTTGACCACCATCCCCACATCCAGGCCCTGGCAACCACCAATCTGTTCTCTGTTTCTGTGAGATAGTTGCTTGCTTATTTATTTATTTATTTATTTATTTATTTATGTATGTATTTATATATTTGGTTCCACATATAAGTGAGATTATACTATATTTGTATTTCTCTTTTGGACTTATTTTACTTAACATAACGCTCTCAGGATTCATCCGTGTTGTTGCAGTTGGCAGGATTTCATTCTTTTTATGACTGGATATTATTCCATTGTGTATATATATATATACCACATTTTCTTTATCCACTCGTCTGCCAATGGGCACTTAGGTTGTGTCCATGTCTTGGCTATTGTAAAAAGTTCTGCAGTGAACATGGGAGTGCAGATGTATCTTTAAGATAGTGATTTTTCATCCTTCAGGGATATACCAAGAAGGGGAATTGCGGGATCATATGTAGTTCTATTTGTAAGTTTTGAAGAACAATCATGCTGTTTTCCATAGTGGCTGCACCAATTTACGTTCCCACCAACAGTGTACAGGGGGTTCCTTTTCTCCTCATTCTCATCAACACATGTGTCATTTCTTGATTTTTTGACAACAGTAATTCTAGCAGGTGTCAGGAGACAGCTCATTGTGGTCTTGATTTGCATTTGCCTGATGATTAGTGATATTGAACACCTTTTCATGTATCTGGTGGTCATTTGAATGTCTTCTTTGAAAAAATGTCTATTCAGTTCCTTTGTCCATTTTGTGTAGGATGTTTTTTGTGACTTATTTTTGCTGTTGAGTTATACGAATTCATTCATTCATTTCCTTTTTTTAGAAATTTAAGATAAATATAAATACATTTTCATAGTCAAAACTATATAAAATAAATAAAATTACAGGAAAAAATTGAAGTCAATCAGAATTCTATCACCCATAATTAATCACCAAGTAAAATTTGAGAATACAATTATTTTTACATAAATTAGCCTTTATCTGTTGAGGTCTACACTTTTAATGTGAATTTTAGATCATGGCGTTTTTTTGGATACTGCTTTTTTGAATATGTTGCTATTATATCGTATAATTGTTACTGTGCCATTAAATATTCTCTGAAAACATAATATTAATATCTGGACAATATAACTAATGTAAATGTATTGTGACTTATTTAATCATTACCATATTGTTGAAGAATTTTTTCCAGATAGCCAGTTGCCCCTAAATCATTTGTTGAAGAAACATTTTTTCCCTTTGGTATATAATGCTTTCCTTATCATATTAAACAACAAATTAGCAAACTGTTTTTTTTGTAAAGAGCCAGATGGTAAATATTTTAGGCTTTTGAAGCCATACATACTCTGTAAGTACTTGACTTCTGTCATTATTGCACAAAAGCCTACTTGTAAACAAATGGGCATGTCTGGGTCCCAACAAAGCTTTATTTAAAAAAAAAAAAAACAATAGGGGGCAGACTAGATTTGGCCCACAGATTTGCCAACTCCCATATGAAGGTTGTATAACTACTAGGCTCTTGTTCTCACTAATCCATTCTGGTTGATTGATCTTCTCGTTTTTAATATTGTCTACAGTGTTTAATTATGAAATATTTAATATTTATTTTAACACTTGGGAGGACAACTTCATAAACTGTTTCCAGAGGAAATTTAGCATATTCATATCAAGTTTTTAAAAAACCCAGTTGAATCTATGATTAGGCATATATCAAACTTAAAAATTTTACTAGAGGGGCGCCCGGGTGGCTCAGTCGGTTAAGCGTCTGACACTTGATTTCAGCTTCAGTCATGATCTCACGGTTCCTGGGACTGAGCACAGCCTCAGGCTCTGGCCTGACAATGTGGAGTCTGTTTGGGATTCTCTCTCTCTCTCCCTCTCTCTTTGCATCCCCCCTCAAAATAAATAAAGGCACTTTAAAATAACTTACTAGAGAAAATATGACATTATAACATCCAGTTTACATGTTAAGGAACATGGTCTTTTTCTCTATTTTTCTCTTTTTCCTAATAATCTTTTCTGTTGGTAGATGATCATTACTTTGCTTGCTGTTGAACAACAGTGGCTGTTCTTCTTACTCATGACCAGTAACTGTGACATTAAAGAGAGCTTCTGGAATAGGAGAGTTAATTCTCAAACGTATATGACACTATATTCTCTTTCTTATTTCTAATTTTATTTTTTAGTTATATTTGTCATAGGCTTGCTTATTTTATTTTTTCCAAGAATTATTTCTGGTATTTATCAATTTAATAAATATCTTCCTGCAGTTTCATTAATTGATGCCTTTTCATTTCATCCTTCTGCTTTTCTAAGATAAAAAAGAACAATAAAAGACAATTCTTTTAATGCTTAGCATTATTTATTATGATTCTTTTGTATTTAATAATAAAATCATTTAAGGCTCTGAATTTGTTTCTGCAGCTTTGGCCTCAGTCTATGACATTTTTACATACCATTTTCAAATATTTAATTTTTAAATACTCTATATTCTAAGTTTGATTTCCATCTTGACCTATAGTCAGGTTTTAGAATACTTTTCTTTTAAACTTGGAGATGCTGGAATATTTACTTTTATTTCTATTATTATCTTAATTTTTTAAATGTAGACCCTACAGCTCATACTTTATTTGTATATACTGAGATTTTATACTTTGAGCTGTGGATCTTTTTTTTTTTTTTGGTAATTATTGTTTGGGAGCTATCTAAACATGTCACAAAGTTTAGCACAAATCTACTAAATCACTTGCATTATATCCTTAATTTTCTTATATTTTGGTTTGAGCTGTGGAAGCTAGAAACACAGTGATATTTTACATACCACCCTCAGTCCACATTTATTTTACTCTAATTGCTAATTAGTTTTGCTTTCTCTATTTCAGTTATATTATTTTGTCCATAAATAGGTAATATCTTTATTGTAAATTTTAACTCTCAATATAAAGTTAACTTGCTTAATGTAACATTTAACGTTTTACTCTTGAAATACAGTTTTCAATGGCTGTTTTATTTTGTTTTTTCATGTTTCTTTATGAATATATCAGAGTTTGATTTTCATTTTGGCTTTTGAACAAGTCTGAGAATCTTTGTAATTCAACCAAATCACTTAGTTCATATCTGTTTAGTTATTAACATATAATGCTATAATTTTGCATTATGCTTTACACGTGCCTCTGTAATTGTGTCTTTTATTATCCATCTTTGGGTATATTTTTGTATGCTCATTGACTCTAGTGGTATGTGAACTATCTATATTCTATTTTTGATTCTAGTTAGTGGTTACGAGGCATTCTATAAATATGTGTGAAAGTATATTTTCTAAGCATTATTGTCTAGAAAAATTTAA
This sequence comes from Panthera tigris, assembly GCF_018350195.1. Classification (NCBI taxonomy): domain Eukaryota; kingdom Metazoa; phylum Chordata; class Mammalia; order Carnivora; family Felidae; genus Panthera; species Panthera tigris. The sequence continues at coordinate 36,407,689 of NC_056670.1, read as the reverse complement.
TTCTTGATTCTTCCTTCTATAAGATCAAGGAATTCAGATGCCTTTATATCCATCCTCCTCTCTCCTACCTCATTTTGTGGACTTTTAAAAATTAATGAATGTTACTGTATTAACAGTTTTATGTCATTTTTTTTCCCTCAAGGATTACTTTTGACATTTGCATTTAGTTTAGTAATAAAAAACACAACCATTTATTAAATTCCATATTTCAATACATTTCACAGTATTTTTAAAACAAATTTGCTCATTTTTTAATTTCTAAAAGTTTGAAAAGATCTTAAAGGATGCAAATTTTTTTCTGAGTTTTTTTTTTTTTAATGTTTATTTATTTTTCAGGGACAGAGACACAGACAGAGTGCGAGCGTGAGCTGGGGAGGGCAGAGAGAGAGGGAGACATAGAATCTGAAGCAGGCTCCAGGTTCTGAGCTGTTAGCACAGAGCCCGATGCAGGGCTTAAACCCACAAACTGTGGGATCATGACCTGAGCCAAAGGCAGATGCTCAACCAACTGAGCCACGCAGGCGCCCCTTTTCTGAGTGTTTTTTTTTTTTTTTTTTTAATGAAGTAAGTCAATAAATGCTTAGGTACTCAGAGATTCAAAATATTTTTTTTTCAAAAATATTTTTATTGCCTTCACAAATGATTGATGATTTAGCTCTATGTAGAATTCTTGGAATAAATGTGTCTTTTGAAATCTCAGTTGGCATCGTTCTTAAGTTTTCTAGAGAAGTCTCTGGCTAACCTGATCTTGTACTTTTTATTTTTGTACAATATTGTGTTAGGTTACTTTTTTTATTTATTTAATATATATTTTTTAGATGTTTATTTATTTAATTTTAGAGAGAAAGCAAGCAAGAGCTGGGGAGGGGCAGAGAGAGAAGGAGAGAGAGAATCCCGAGCAGGCTCCACACTCAGTGCAGAGCCCGATATGGGACTTGATCCCACGACCCTGGGATCATGACATGAGCCAAAATCAAAAGTCGGACACTTAACCAACTGAGCCACCGAGATGCCCTTCTTCATTTCATATTTTAAATTTAAATATTTGCCTAGTACAGATTTAGGTGTTAACCACACCTACTTGGTGAGCCATTTCAATCCACATCCTCAGTTCATTCTTCAGCTCAGGACAGGTTGTTTTCAACTGTTTCCTTGCTTGCTTCCTCATTTTTACCTGCTTGAATTTTGTTTACGACATTAACTTGTGAACACTTGCTATTTATCAATTTGATGTCTGTTGTCTTTCCTCAGTATCTACCAGCATTCTCATAGAGACAGACAGATGGAAGGAAGAAGGAAGGGAGGGAGGGAGGGAGAAAGGATGAAAGAGAGTTTCTACATGTGGTTTTGGCCAACTTCTTAGTTTTACTTCCACATCACTGACTTTTATGTATGTGATTTTAGTTCTACAACATACTGTGTATTTTTTGTTGTTGTTTTGGCAAGAACACTTCACATGAGATCTACCCACTTAAATTTTTCAGTGTATCATATAGTACTGTTAATTACTGTTTCTTAATGGATAAAAATCTGGCCATTACAAGTTTAGTTTACCTTTTAGCTGTTTCTCTTGTTTTAGGACCTTTGCTGAGATATGATTAATAATCCTGCAATTCTCCCACTTAAAGTGTGTAATTCTGTGATTTCTAGTATAATCACAAGTATGTACAATCATCACCACAGTCAATTTTAGAACATTTTCATTGTCTCAAACAACAAACAACAACAACAACAACAACAGCAACAAAAAACCCAAAAAACCTCCATACCCTTTAGCAACGGCCCATAAACCTCTGTCTCCCTCCCTGAGCACCAAGCAACCATTCATTACTCTATTGCCTATATTTCTTGATTTGGCTCTTCTACATATTTCATATAAATGGAATCATACAGTATGTAGTCTTTTGTGATTTTCTTTCACTTAACATAATGTTTTCAAGGTTCATCCATGTTGGAGCATGTTTAGTACTTTGTACCTTTTTATGGTATGAATAATATTCGTATAACTGAATGATACTCACGCATGGATATCAGACATTTTACTTATGCATTTATGAGGTGATAGACATTTGGACTATTTCCATTTTGGGACTGTTGTGAATAATGCTGCTGTAAACATCTGTATACAAGTTTTCATATGGACATATATTTTTTTAGTTTTTCTTGGGTATATACACAGAAGTAGAATTACTGAGCTATATATAACTCTGTTTAACCACATGAGGGACTGTGAAACTGTTTCTCAAAGTGGCTGTATCATTTTATATTCCCACCAGTAGAGTGTTGGTGTTCCGATTTCTCCCCATCCTCAGTCTTTTTGATTATAGCCATCCTAGTGGGTGTGAAGAGATAGCTCATTGTGGTTTTGATTTGCATTTCCCTGATGACTAGTGATGTCTTTTCATTTATTTTGTTGGCCATTTGTATCTCTTTTTTTTCAGAAATGTTTGAGTCTTTTATCCATTTTTTTTAAAATTGGGTTGTCTTTATATTGTTGGGTTGTTAAGATTGTATATATATTCTGGATACTAGGCCTTATCAGATATATGACTTGCAAATATTTTCTGTCATTCTGCAGGTTTCATGGGTTTCTTTCACTTTCTGGATAGTGTACTTTGTTGCACAAAAAAGTTTTAATTTCAATGAAGTTCAATTTATTTATTTACTTATTTTTGGTTGCCTTAACTTTGAGTATCATATTTAAGAATCCATTTTCAAATCAAAAGTCATGACAATTAATCCTATGTTTTCTTCTAAGCGTTTCATAGTTTTAGCTCTTAAATTCAAGTCTTTGATCCATTTTGAATTAATTTTTATATATAGTATGAGGTAGGAGTCCAACTTTATTCTTCTGAATGTGGAAGCCCAGGTGTTGTAGCACCATTTACTTAAGAGACTATGTTCTTTCTCTATGGAGTAGACTTGGCACCCTTGCTGAAATCAATTGACAAAAGCATATGAATTTCTTCCTGTACATTCTTTAATCCCATGTCTGTCCTTCTGTCAATACTACACTATTTTGATTATAGTAGGCTTCTAGTGTATTTTGAAATTAGGAGGTTTGAGTCCTCCAACTTTTCCTTTTTTTAGATTGTTTGATCATTTCGAGTGCTTTAAATTTCATGTGAATCTTAGAATCAACTTTTCCGTCTCTATAGAAATGGTTTTGGGGATTTTGACAGAGACTGTACTGAATCTGTAGATTGTTTGGAGGAATACTACTGTCTTAATAATATTAAGATTTCCAATCCATAAACATGGGATGCCTTTATATTTATTCAGATTTTCTTTAATTTCTTTCAACACTATTTTGTAGTTTTCATTGTACTAGTCTTGCACCTCCTTGGTTAAATTTATTCCTAAGTACTTATTCTTTATGATGCTAATATATGTGGAATATCTTAATTTTATTCTTGTATTGTTCATTGCAAGCATATAGATATACAAATGATTTTTTTTGTATATTGATTTTGTACTTGGAAACTTGCTGAACACATTTATTACCTATGATTGAATTTTAATAGATACCTTAGAATTTTCTGTATATAACATCATGTTCTCTGTAAACAGAAACATTTTGGATATGGATACCTTATTTTTTTCTAGCCTTGGCTAGAGCCTCCAGTGCTCTGTTGAATAGAGGTGGTGAGAGTTGACTTCCTTGTCTTATTCCTGATCTTAAGAAGGGTATTGGATTCTTTTAATCATCTCTAATCATATCCATTTTAATTTAAATATCTTACATAAAAAAGTAATTGGGTAAGTTGTATGAAGTCAGCTTTCTTATAATCTGATCTTTTACTTCTTATAGAAACCATATTTAAGAAAAAATTATTTTGATTCCAAAACAGATGCTTTGATCTTTTCCTATTACTTCTTCCACTAACAATTTAATCAGTCAAAATGATGCTTTTCCTTTATATCTTAAATGTTATGGTTCCTTTTTTAAAAATATGTATACTGGCTCTTTTTATTTCTCTCTATCTTTGAGCAAGGAGAGGTCTGTTTTTCAGTATTTGAGGTCTTGACTGTTCTGCTTCCCACCTCGCTAGCTGTTAGATTCCTCCTCTTGGTCTTGATCTAAAGGGGTGATTATAGTGCAGAGACCCTTGTCAAAGTTCTTTGCTCAGCACTCACTCATTTAATGTGCCACAGGGTTAAGTAGGGGTCTTCTGCTTCTCATGGTGGGTTATATGACTGTAGGGCTGTGGATTTACCTCCGAAAACTTCGGACATGTTTGTGGATTTTCCCCAAGGTGACCCCTACTAGAACACAACTCTAGTGGCTCTTCCCATTGCTGCTGTCCCCTCCCAGGATTCAGCACCCTGGTGACATTTGCTGTGCCACTGCTGAGTCCAAATAGGGTCTTAGAATGGGGGGAGATTAAGAAGTGCAGATTCAGGGGGGTGCCTGGGTGGCTCAGTCGGTTAAGCACCCAACTTCAGCTCAGGTCATGATTTCGTGGTTCGTGGGTTCGAGCCCCACATTGGGCTCTGTACTGACAGCTCAGAGCCTGGAGCTTGTTTCATATTTTGTGTCTCCCTCTCTCTCTGCCCCTCCCCCGCTCATGTTCTGTCTCTCTCTCTGTCAAAAATAAATAAACATTAAAAAAATTAAAAAAAAAAAGTGCAGATTCAGGGATGATGTAAACAGCCTTGGTTTGCCTACCTCTCACCTCAAGTGTAAACGATTTTTAAAAGGGAAGGTTGAGGATGAGCTGACTGTCCCTCTCACCAGCAAAAGCTGCAAGTCTCTGATATTAGGCCAGAAGTATTTATCAGGGCTTCCGGTGCACCAAGCACTTTTCTATGTGCTTCACATGTATTAGTTATATTATCCTCATAACCACTCCATTATTACATTTCATAGATCATGAAACTGAAGAACAAAAATGACAAATAACTTTCCAGGGTCACGCAGCTACTAAGTGGTGAAGCCCAGCATTAAACCCACCGCCTGGCTCTTATCTCTTGGCCACACCAGCAACATTTCCTCCTGTACCTGCCCTGGTTCTGCTTCTGTGTCCCCAGGGCCCATCTAAGCTTTAGTAGAGGATACATTCATTCTCTTCAGGGTCTGACTCCTTCTGAGTAACATTCCTAGTTTCCTTTGCTGTTAGAATTTTCTATCACTTTGGGTGTTTTGCAAGTATTTCAGTAAGGAAAGTGAATCTTGCCCCGTGAACGGCTATCATCTGAACTCAGAAGTCCTCATGGAATTTTTTGCGTATGTGCTTGACCCTAATGTCTGTGCTTATTTTATGGATGAGAAAATCAAAGCCTAGAATGGTTAGTCCACCTCCCCCAAGCCATAGAACTAGTGATGGCCATGCAGGATGGGAAATTGTCCTTCCCTGGCTTGTTCCCCACTGTGTTTTGCCAGGTAAACCAACAAAATCACTGAAATGAAATTTAGCTGCCTTTCCTAACCCACTTCCAAAGGTCCACATGCCCTCAGAAGACACAGGCAAACTTTGCTTTGATTTCACTTCAGCCTGCTTGATTTCTTCTTATCTTGGAAAATGGAATGCAGACCCTCAGTTGAGACTTTTCTCAAATTAGGCTGGGTGACATATGTCTTTTTGAGCTCTTTTATTTGACCCCCTATTAATGTTTTTAAACCCTAATTGTTTTGTTCCTGACAGACCTGTTATGTTTCATGTGTGAGAGAAATGTACACATAGAAGGAAACTTCTGTCATCTTCTGTATTTGCCTCAGACTATTGAGATTATTAAAAACAAAACAAAACAACCAAAGTGCACACACGAGGGCATCTTCCTCCTTGCAATTTTATCTGGCATATTTAATTGATAGAGACTTCTGGGTTAGATTATTATCAAAGGTTGTAGTAAACTGTTGAGCGTGTGGCCTTAATGATGCTCTCGACATCTCCTTCCAACACACAAAGAAGTTTTGCCACATTGGGGAAGGCGGCTTCCTGGCATAGGGTGACAGGACCTCGGAGGAGTCCTCCTTGGGTTAGCAGCCTGTGCAAGCTGCATTTGTGTCCCAGGTCCAAAGTCCCTCAGTAGACACGTGGGACTCGAGGAAGGGGAAGCAGTATTTGCATCCCTACTGACACCAATTATGGTAAACACCAACTATTTAGACATCAGCCCTTTAATAAAAGTTCCCTGAAGTGGTTTTTGAAAGTCAAGCTCTCATGGCAGAACCAAGTAAGAGAGAAAAGAATGGAATAATTGGAGGCTGCTGTCTTTTCACTTCCCACATAAAATTATTTGAAGAGACAGGCCAGAACTTTAAACAGGAGATACCAAGAAAAGTTGTAATTTGGATGTCTGTTGTCGTGACTTTAGGGTATTTGCTTAAAGGAATTTTTTTCTCCCCTACCCCCCAACTCTCTCCCCAGACCTACTTCAATGACAATATCCTTACACTAATCCGGACGCTGGTGACTGGAGGAGCCACGCCAGAGCTCGAGGCTCTGATTGCCGAGGAGAATGCACTTCGAGGGGGCTATAGCACCCCCCAGACGCTGGCCAACAGGGACCGTTGCCGCGTGGCCCAGTTAGCGCTGCTGGATGGGCCCTTTGCGGACCTGGGGGTGAGTTCATGGTGCAGAGGTCACCTGAGCCCACTGACTGGGAATAGCTTGGCCAGAGTGAACTGGGTGCCAGGGTGAGGAGCCAGGCACCTGTCTTTTCTGTCTTCTGTGGTGATTCACTAGAGGTGATGTGTATGGTGTGCTGTGTTTTACATGCAGTCCTTCATCTTTATTCCCACGGCAATCCTTTGACATAGGTTCTACTCTCAGACATTCTAAGGAAACTGAGGCTCAGAGAGACAGAAGACTGGCCCTATCAGGAATTTGCGCCAGGAACCCTGGCTTCAGAGCCTGTGGGCTTTACTCACTCCCCTAGGTATCTTCTACCACGAGCTAGGAGGCATGAGGTGATTCCAGCATGTGACCGAGGCTGGGACCCCTTTCCACAGGGTCTTAGCCTACCTCAGGGCCACTTCACTCCCAAGGCACATTAATAGCCCATGAGGAGCTTTTCAAAACCACTGATGGCCATGTCCAGTTCCCAGGATTCTGAGTTTTTGTATCTGGGTATACAGATTGGAGGTTTTTAAAACACTACCAGTAATTATGTGCATCTCGAGCCACTGGCCAAACAAATGGCATCTCATGTGGACCATTTAATGTCTCTAATTCCAGACCTAGGTCTTTGCATCTCTGAGGCTGCACCCAGTTAATCTCCCCCACGCCCTTCCTGCCGCAGAGGGGATGACCAGTGCCTCCCTTTGGGCTCCACACACCAACTGGGTTCTCACACTTGGGCAGAAGTATGCAGTCTTGACCCTTATTCACAGCCCTATACGGCATCCACGGATGGGTTCAAGGGGTGGAGCCACAAATCTTGGCAACCAATACATTTATTGCACGAACAATAGCGTCGCCCAAGGAAAGGGTCACTTTTGCTATTTCTTCTGAAACTATGATGCTGACTTGCACCATATTTTAGTATGGTTATGGATAAGGACCTATGTTAGACTGGGCTTTTTGGAAAGGCAGCTTCCGTAGCTCGTGGCTCCTTTCATCTATCACCGACTTACTGATACACTTTAAAAGGATAAAGACTTTAAATGACGGTAAGATATGGCCCCATTTGTGTTCTGTAATATGATGCCCATTTGGAAATTCCAACAAGACAAGAAGGACACAGGCAGCCACTTTATTCCCAGCGATGTCATTCTTCAGTGCCCTTCCTACACTCACACCCACCTGAAGCCACCTGGCTGTGTGAAGCCAGCATTTCCAAGTGAGTGGAGTTGCTTTCACATTCCATGTCGGGCCCCAGACCCTCTGGGAGGTGACTGTGAACTGATTAGGACTGTGAATCCCACTTATTCCACCTGCAGCTCTCCACCTCCTGGGGAAACACATTCTCTTCCACCGCGCCATCTCTGAGGTCTGTAAATTGTGCTTTTCACACAGTCTTTTCCCTGAAAGAGTCTTTCACCGTAGCACCTGGTGGGGTCTTTTCTCCTCGCAGTGATTTTAATTATCACTCGAGCAGTTTTGACAACACGGTCAGATCACAGTGATTACAGCTGAGCTGGGGCTAAACATAATCGCCATTTTGCCCAGCTGGTTTCTTCTCTGCCAAACATGCATCTGAGAGCTTTGAGCCTTACACAATCACTTAGAATGAGGGAGAGGCCCATTCTCTCTAGGGCTCTCATTGCTACAGATGGAAAACTGGAGAGAACCGGAGGAGAACCCCATCATTATCTGATCCCCCAAAATTACCAGTATTGGATGTAGGCTCTTAATCACATTGACTGCTTTAGCCTCAGTCCCTTGGGACAGACCCTCCAACTCAGGAGACACCAATACAAGCTTTCACGAAAAGGCTCTGTTCCCCCTGGACCTCTACTTCCAGGCAAATGAAAATGTTTTTCTCTGTTCTTTTCTTGTCTCCCAGGATGGTGGTTGTTATGGTGATCTGTTCTGCAAAGCTCTGAAAACGTATAATATGCTTTGTTTTGGAATTTACCGGCTGAGAGATGCTCACCTCAGCACCCCCAGCCAATGCACGAAGAGGTGAGTATATTTCCACTCTCCTCTCCCACCCCAAATGCAGAGACAGAAATGCCCTGTCTTGTTTCCCACTGTGAAGGCAAAGGTCCAAGTACATGCTCTCAACATGCAAATGACTCTGCCCGCATTAAATCCAACACTGGGTTTGGAGGTTATGGGAGGCTTTTTTCTTTAATTCCTCATAGCAGATGTAAAGACATTATGGGAAGAATTCAAGTTTTATAGAATAGTTCCTGAATAGGAGCATCTCCTCCAAACTCTAGCTACTGGGATTATTCTGCCGGTACCTCATAAAGAGATATTTCATATTGCTAGTGTTTAAGATAGATGTTTCCTTTGCCATATCTTAGATGCCTCTGCTTTTACTTAATATATTTTTAATTGACTCACTTTTTAAACTTTTATATATTTATTTCAAGAAATTTGTGTGTTATCACCTTAAGCAGAAAAATATAATAGTTTATGTGTGCTAGTTATATATTTTTAATTGCACTAAAATAAATTCATGGCAGCCCCAAATTAAAAGTATATCATAGAATTACCCAAATCTGTGCATTTGCATACTATATCTCAAGAAACAATGCTACAGAGATTAGTATTTCTCAGCTTTGCTTGCACATTAGAATCACCAGGGGTGCTTTTTAAAAATATTCTGCTTTCTCTGATTTATCTGGTCTGGCTTGAAAGTGTAGATAATTTCTTAGTGCCCAGAGATTACAGTATATAGCCAGAGTTGCGGCTAATTGCTGTAGACTAGTGAGTTCTCAAAGTTTAGAGAGCAACAGAATCACCTACAAAGCTTGTTACAACACAAATTGCTAGACCCCACTCCCCAGAATGTCTGACTCTGTAGGTCTGGAGTGAAGTTGCTTAAGAATTTGCATTTTAGGGACACCAGGGTAGCTCAGTTGTTTGAGAATCCAGCTCTTGATTTCAACTCAGGTCATGATCCCAGAGTCATGGATCAAGCCCTGTGAGGGGCTCCATACTGAGTGTGGAACCTGTTTATGATTCTCTCGATTTCTGACTGGTGTGAGGTGATATCTGAATGTAGTTGTGATTTGTATTTCCCTGATGATGAACGATGCTGAGCATGTTTTCATGTGTCTGTACAAACGCAGAGGGAAGCAAACCATGAGAGACTCTTAAACACAGAGAGTAAACTGAGGCTTGATGGGGGTTGGGGGGTGGGAAAAATGGGTGATGGGCACTGAGGAGGGCGCTTGTTGGGATGAGCACTGGGTGTTGTATATAAGTGATGTATCATGGGAATCTATGCACACTGTATACACTGTATGTTAGCTAACTTGAGAATAAATTATATAATCTTAAGAAAATAATTTTAAAAATTAAAAATTAAATTAAAAAAGATTATATCTCCCTCTCCCCTTCCCCGTCTCCCTCTCAAAAAAAATAAATAAAAGAATTTGCATTTTATTTATTTTCAAATGTTTACTTGTTTTGATAGAGAGAGAGCATGCACAAGCAGGGGAAGGGCAGAAAGAGAGGGAGAGAGAGAGAGAATCCCAACGAGGCCCTGCACTGTCAGCATAGAGCCCGACACAGGGCCAGAACTCACAAACTGGGAGATCATGACCGGAGCCAAAATCAGGAGTTGGACCCTTAGCCCACTGAGCCATCCATGCACCCCCCAAGAAAATGCATTTTAAGTGATGCCCCGGTGTTGCTGATATGTCTTGGCTTGAGGACCCACTTTGGGATCTCCTACTACTAGAGAGGAGGCGGTGGGGTTTTTTTTTGGTTGTTGTTTTGTTTTGTTTTATTTTGTTTTGTTTTGTTTTGTGTTAGCGGTGTCTGGCGTTAACCAGAGAAAGCTTGATGGGATTGAGAATAGTTAAAGCAGGACTAGCACAGAGGCAGGGAGGGATCTTATCTTCTCTCATTTAGAAAAAAATCCCCACCAAAATTGATTTTTAAGAGGTAAAGAGTGAGAAAAGGCTGAGAAGATGTTAGGTCATGGGAAACAAAGACCCTGTAAGGTGTGTCAGAACATTCTCTAGCAAAAGAGGCGGTGCAGTCAGTGAACCTCCTGCATGCGTCTGGGCTACTCGGGATCTGAAGTGAACTCGAACTTCAGTGGAAAGGGGTGGGGACCATCAGAAGCGCAGTGTGGTTCCCCCACCACGGGCACCAATTGAGCCTCTGGTGCCAGGGCTCACGGCTGGCCACCTGCGCTGAGCTGAAGAGAGGAAGAGCTAGTTCAGCTTGGAAGATAATATTTAAGGTCTTGGACCGGGTAGAAGCCTTCCAGATCCTCTGCAAGACCTGAGGATCCTTTTCGGTTCAATGAGAGGTGAAATACGCACCCAGTTGTCCTCATTCTGTGACCCCTTTGCTTCCCTGTCCAGGTACGTCATCACCAACCCCCCGTACGAGTTTGAGCTCGTGCCGACAGACCTGATCTTCTGCTTGATGCAGTTTGACCACAACGCCGGCCAGTCCCGGGCCAGCCTCTCCCATTCCTCCCACTCGTCCCAGTCATCCAGCAAGAAGAGCTCCTCCGTGCACTCCATCCCATCCACCGCAAACCGACCCAACCGACCCAAGTCCCGGGAGTCCCGAGACAAACAGAAGTACGTGCAGGAAGAGCGCCTCTGATATGTGTATCCACTGCCACCGTGTGTGAAACTGTATCTGCCACTCATTTCCCCAGTGGGTGTTTCCAACAGTAACTTTCCCCCTTTTCCCCTGTAGCCACCCCCTTTTTTTTACACATATTTGCATATGTATGATAGTGTGCATGTGGTTGCCATTTTTATTTCACCACCATAAAACCCTTGAGCACAACAGCAAATAAGCAGAAGGACCAAAAGTTATTTATGATTCTAGGGGAAAAATAACCCAAAGGCATGCTCCAGACATAAATAGCTCACTGCAGGAAGGAGTTCGCAGAGTAGAGGAGCGTCATTGTGATCCATGTCAGTTATGCAAAGCAAGTTTAGTTAATGTAGAAGAAAAGTTTGTTCTGATTGATCAGGATTATCAGGGTGCTTCGGGTTTTGATTTTGTTGTTGTTTTCCTTTCTTTCTTTCTTCTTCTTTTTTGATACACACGCAATAATATACACATACACATTTCTTTGAAGCAAGCAACCAAAAAGCAACAAAAACACATCGATTGTTTCCACTCTCACTCTCTGGGCTGAAGTATCGCGAAGCATTTAAAAGGCTTTCGCCATTTGTGTAGACGATTATTAAGCATCTGCTTTTGTAAGAGAACATCCTAGCTTTTTTTACTCACCAAGGCCTTTCGTCCCAGAGCTAGCTTCCTCTGGGAGTTCTTAGGCACATTTCTACCCTTACTATGGAGGAAAGAATCATATCCCATTCGTGGATGTATCAAATTCTAGTCATCTAAGTGAACAGAGGTTTGATTGCATATTAAATTGTTATTCTGTCTCCTTATGCCATATGACTAGCTATTTTTTTTTCTTTCACTTTTGACATTTGGGATGAAAAGCCATATGTATCATAAATATCAGATGTAAGTCATTAAAAACTGCCTTCCTGGGACTTTTACATCTTTTAAAAGGTGAATTACTTACCTTATGTACAGAATAAATAATGCTCAGGAAAGAGCGAGTATTTTTCCATGCATTCTCAGGGGACCTTTTTACTCCCCTTTGTTTGATTAGCTAAGGCCCCAGTGCCAGGCAGGAGCAGGGGCTGGGGCCAAGCTAGAGTGTGAGGAAGATAAACCCAGCAGCAGATCATGTTTTTCTAGGAGCCAACATGCTAAATAAATCAGATTGTGGGGGGATCGAGCCACAGTTGACTCGACAGAGACAAAAGCTAGCTACTACTTCAAACTGTGGGCACAGCTGCATGGCGCTGGCTGTCCCAAAGCAGGAAGCTGGTGGGAAAATTCCTCCTCCTCAATTTCTTGAACACAGCCAATTCACTTAGGCAGGTGAATGACGGTAATAGCGAACCACTCCTTACCGTCATGAGACGGGGGAGAAGAAGTGTGCAACAGTGAGCCAAACACATTTTGGTATAATTCTTGTTTTTTTTTTTTCTTTTGTTTTCTTTCTTTCCTTCCTTTTTGAACAGTTAGTAAAGCATGAGCTGAAAGGTAGAAAAATCCCTTTTTCAGCATACAGTTGTCAGATGTTTATGCATGCTGTAGGCGGTGCGGTAGTTCTTATGAATCGGCAAACTCCACCATAACCGAATTATCCTGTGTGTGGACTAGCCCTGGGCTGGCATATACCTGTTTGAAGTGTCTACTTGAGCAGATTCCACCAAACAGAATAGGGGTGGAGGGGAGGAGAAATATGTCACAGTGGTACCATCTCTAAAAAGGTGTTTTTATGGTGAATGCTTTGAGTTTAGATTTCGGATCCCCTCTCTCCCCTAAGCATGATAGTTTTGGAGATTTGCTTGCTGTGTGAATTGACAAGCACTTTTACTGACAAAATGGTGAGGTTCAGTCTGCACCTGTGCCCCCACACCAAAGACAGGGCAGTATTCAGACCAGGAATGGGGTGGGGAAAAATTGTATACATGTATATTAAAAAGCCCTATGAGTGGAAGAATTTTTTTTCAAATTATTTTTGTCCCCATATATATCGATTTCTATATTACGTATAACTATCCTTTTATATAGAACTATATCTATATCTACATATATGTACACACACACACACATATACATGTGTGTGTGTGTGTGTGTATATATATATATATATACACACACGTATACCCCAGTTTGGGATCATGAAGAGCTTTTCATGCATTCTTTGCAAAGGAGGTTATAAAGTTGTGCCCATAGAACATTTATAACTATAAGAATGTGCCAGTTAAAGTGCTCGACAGGAAATATGACAGTTTAAAAGCATTGTAAAACTCACATAGCTTACTTCTCTCTCTAAAGTGCAACAAGGATGAATAGAATGGGCCAAGGTATGACAATTAATGGTTCTGCATGACCTAGCCACTGCTGGGGGTTTTCTTCTATAACGTTGTCCTTGTGAAAACTTTTGTGACATTAAAAAAAAAGGAGTTACAAATTTTATTCTGTTATTGGTTTGTTTCTTTTTGTTTATATTGTTCTGTTTGTGGTTTTCTTTAGTTTGTTTTGCTTTTTTTTTTTTCCTCCTCCCCTTCCCCCTCCCTTTCCCTCCCTACTTCTCTTTCCTCCACTTTCTAAATTGCTCAGCGCAATGAGGCTGTGCCGCTGCTACCGCTAGATCCCTTAGAGTTTGTTTTGGTGTTCTTGGTTTTGGGGTTGGGTGATTTGGGGGGAACTTCTCTCCATCTGGCTTGCCTTCGAATCTGCACGTGGCCTCCCTGCCCACCTTGGTACCTTGCTCCAAGTCCAAAAGCCTTTTGCCATCGAGAAACCCAGCTTCCTCCACTTCCCCCCATTACCACGACCCCAACCCGGCCCCCACCATCGGTCTGTCCACATCTCTGTGTTTATCTTGGCAAGACCTACTACAAGTGTGATGCCAGGTGATAAACTTCGCTGGAAAACATTTGCAGCTATTCCATTTGGCAAACCTGCTTCTTGGTTAATATTTTGTCCCTCTTTTTAATTTAGACCAGGAGGTTCATTAATGACAGAACATTGGTCTCCTTTATGTTTGATCAGGATGACCCCAAGTTAAAACTGTTCAGTTATGTGTATCAACTCATAGCCCACACCCAGTGATCTGAGGTTTCATGACTCAGTCTCTGTATTTTCCAGGTCTCTCCTGTCACCTGCCTTTGTTCAATCCCAACCAGAGATTGGGCAGATAGAGAGAAGTAAATCCAAAATGCGTGTTATATACAGTCTGTTAGCAGCTCTGACGAGATGATGCTGTGACAGGAATGGAGTGGGAACAGACTATGACATGAGATGTAACTTTGGAATTTTCCCTGGACTTAGGGCACACACTTGAGAGTTGACTATAGTATTTGGCCAATGATGTATTCAGTGATGAAAAGGTATCATTGCGACCTCTATTCTGTTAGCTGAAACTACTGTATTATACTTTCCTCAACAGAACACAGAGTCTCCTCCATTGTTTTCCATGTGACCCCAAACTTCCCCATTCCCCCTCAGGTTCTCTTAGGAAGTACACAGGGTTCTCACATTATGTCTCTCCCTTTCCTGCTCCCCATAAAAAAAAAGAATAGAAGAGAAGAGGAAAGAAAAAGAGAAGGAAAGAAAGTAAAAGAAAGAAGTAGGTAAAGGTAGAAAGTGAAAGAATTATTTGAAGAGAAGGTATATACATTTTAAAAGAGCAATAGCTAGCAACTCAATTATCTGTACCATTCTAGAAGAGAAGCAGTCTGTGAGCCATTCAGTCCAATTTGCTTTAGGCTTTGAAGGGCTGAACCTTAAGTGAGTGGGTAGACCGGGAGGTGCAGTGAAGCTTTCTCAGCCTCAATGTTCACCCAGATGATCATAAAATCATCAACACCCCTAAGGACTGCTACCCAGGGTCCTTCCTGAAAGCCAGTTCAGATGTATAAAGGGAAAGATGGACCCATATACATAGAGTTCTACCACAACTGGAGAAGTATCAGATTCTGTTATGAATATTAAGGATTGTGACCCAGAACATTACAATAACGCTCAGTAATATTTTGAAATAAATTGACCTTAAATATTTTTATACCATTCATCATGTTATACATTATCTTTACTCCTTTGGCTTATCTTAAAAAAAACAAACAGTGAATGCCTCTAGGTGCTTCCCGATGCTACTGTGCTGTTGGCACTTTCTTCTGAGAAGGGGAACACCCTCGTAAGTTCCATGAGACAGAACTGACTGTGCCTCCAGCCAGTATTGTCAAGATCTCAGATGACCAGAAAAACCTTAGACTGGCTCTTCTTCAGCATGGGAAAAGCCTAAAGGTGTCTGTATCCCAATAGGGACAATTAAATCAACCCGCCAGGTTCCTATAGCAACAGGATCCTATCCTTCAGGTTTTGGAAGGATAAAAAGGATAGTGTAGAAACTTGGGGGGCCACGGAAGTCAAGACAGGGTAAAAATCAGTGTCTCCAGAAGCTTCTTCAGCCCATCCCTGTTTTGTCATAACATGATGAAGAATAAGCTGTGGGCACTTATCACTAAATTGGTTGCCTGTCTCCCACCAGGAGATTACATATCTATTGCCTAGGGAGGTGAGGGGGCCTACCCCTTGCCATCCAAAAGGGAACAGTGAAGAGTCTGTCTCGGGGTGCAGCTGAATCAAGGCCCCAGGAAAGGGCCAAAGGGGGAAGTTTGCTCAGCCCAGCGAATGGCAGCATCAGACTTTCAGTGAAAAGAGGAAACTAGAGCCATGGCGGACAATTGCAAATGACAGTTTTCACAAATGGAAGCTACCTTGGTTTGGGTACAAATGACTTTCATTTCTATGAAATAGCCATACTTTGCCCATGGAGAGGAAAGAAGGCAGTATGCATGGGTGGGTCCACTGTGGGCCTCAGGGTCTGCCAGGCAAAGGGCAAAAGCCAGCCTGCCTCCGGAAAGGTGAGCTGTGAAACCATACAGCGTTACCTTTGAAGGCGTCAGCTCCTGGTTAGGGCTCACTGTTCTCAGCTGTTGTCTCTACCCAAACAGCCTTTTTCTTTCAAGCCCTCTCTCTCTAAACCTCAGCTTGTGGTACAGCGAGAAGAGGACCAATTATTTCAAATACGTTTGCTGTATTATCATCTCTCCTTTCGTGTACTCTTCTCTGGGGAGTAGTTATGTGAAAAGGCTAAATCCCACAGCACTGACAACCCACAGAGACAGCGAGGCTCAGTTTTCATAGTGCAGCCTATTTCTCTGCTTGCAGGCATCCAGGCAGTCAGGTCCGCCCAGCTCTGGCGTTCTTTCCCACCCATAGCCCACTCCTCCAGGCTCCTTATGGCTTGGGGAAGTCCTCACTCATACCCTGGACCCTTCTGTCTCAGTGATGAAAATAGCAATGGAAGACGCAGATGGTTCATGGATGGGATAGGGCACCTGTTGAGTATAAAGCCATTATTTCAAGGATACAGGTCCTACAGCAGGGTAGCATCCTTGAACCCCCCAGAAAGAACACTGGGTCACTCCTTCCTCTCCTTACCTTCCAAATGAAGGTAGCCCAAGTGAATCCTCCTCTGTCATCTCTGCTGCCAAAATCCCCATTCTGTGGGCCAGCACCCCAATTTATGTTCCCTAGTTCTCCATCCCTTGTTCATTTGCAGCCACACTGAAAAGTACCGCCCATCCTTACGTAACCCTTTAGTACTGAGAATATTCACGTTAATGCTAACGTGTAACATAACCTTATGTGACAAGCTGACTGACACCTTAGTGCTTACTCGGTGCCAGATACTTTTCTAAGCACTTTACATACATTAACTCATTCAATCCTCACACAAGCTCAGATGTACATGTGGTTAGCATCTCTGTTTGAAGGATGCAGAATCTGAAAGATTTGTTCAAAGGCATCCAGCCAGAAAGTGGCAGAGTGGAATTTAAAGTTGGGCTATGAACTCTGCCACTATGCTGTGATGTGGCTACTAACAGACGTACGTGCTCACGTTTATTTACCGTATCTGGACCTGCAGTAAGTGCTTCACCAGCACTAGCCCCTTTCATCCAGACCACATTAGGAAGATTTGATCACTAGCCCATTTTACAGAAGAGAAACTAGCAGAGATCAATTATATAGTGACTTTCTTGGAGCCATGCAACTACCGTGTGAGACCCCAGATCCATTTAGACTTCCCCACTGCCCCACGCCATCTCCTTAGCCCACACCTCATCACTGGTCCATGGTGGATAGCTCAGGGCGTGGCTGGTCTTGATAGGTGCCTTCTCCCGATGGTAGTGCCAGGTCTTTTAGAGGCATCTCTTCTGCAGTCACTGTCTATGTTGTTCTACTAGCCCACTTGCCAGAGCCTAAAATGCCTTCCTTTCCTGATCTGGGCAGGTCACGCACTGTACTTGCAGTGATGACGTCATGCTTTGCATCCTCAAGAGACTTAACAAATAGGGCTGGTTTTTGTTGTTGTTGTTGTTGTTGTTTTTTTTTTCTGACAGTGAGGAGCTCCTTGCAGCTAGATCCATTGCCCCTCCCATTTTAGGAACAAAAATGAAGCTCCCGGAAATCTTTTTGGCATAGGGGATGAGGCAGGGAGAGGAGATAAATCCAGGGATTTGGATTTATCCTGGACCACTTCAGCACCCATTTAAATCCTTTCCCTGAGTATTCTTCCTATAGCCAATGTTGTAGCTTCCCATTGGCACAGTTTCTTCTTTGGAAGATGAGATTCAGTGAACCAAAGTGTCGTCATCATGCTCAACGCACTCTCTTGAAGAAAACGACTGGCGATCAGTTAAGTGTGTGTTCCTCTGATGCCCTGTGGAAGAATCTTTTCATGAAATACCTTTGCCCCTGGATATTTTACTAGAATGCTCAGAGCATTGATATATTTCCATTTCCTCAACATCCTATCCAACCAAGTCTCCAACAACATATATGTTTATATCTTACAAGGTACCCAAATTAAAAAGCATGTTTCTCAGGCATAACAAAAACCTCAACTCATCACCAGGATGCACTTTAACACAAGTCCTTCTTGTGTGGAAGTTCAGTGGCCAAAACACAGGGGCTACTCTTCTTAGATTTTCTTTTAAGGAGAGAAATTTAGAAAGAAAGAGAATGAAGCTTAAATGGGGAAATAATGCTATCTTACCGACAGCAGAAGGAAATTGATATTCTCTCTGCCGTGAAAGGTCAAAATGCCAACTTTGAATTGAACTGTAAAGACTAAATTTTGAACAATTATTCTCTGCAGCAGTTGTAAAAATTTCAGCAAATTGCAGCTGTCTTAGGTCTTTCGCCCAAAAGACCTACTCGTTTCCATCAAAAGAGTTCAGTCTCCTTTCCAAACTGGCATGTCCAACCCAGCACTAAATCCCTTTGCAAAATCAGTCCACACAGTGGTACAGCCAAAACCAAGGGCAGCTCAGGCAAACAGCACAGGCGCTAGGTTCAGCTCTTCTGAAAATCATCTTTATACATAAACCGTTGGAAAAAGTCGTAGTTTGAAATTGTTTCAGCGGCCTGGCAATGCTTTTAAAACATGATAACCATCACACTTTACTCCTCTCTGAAAGGTTAGTTTAATCGTAGATCACAAAAAATTGGTTTCCACAAATGCATAATGGTTCATCTATGTCACACTTGAACTAAATGGTTTTTTAAATGGAGCTGAAATTATTTTGATGTGTACACAGTCCTGGATTTCTATACAACCTTTTTTAACCAGTCCATCAGGAACCTTGCCTCTAAAGCCTCATTAATAATTCAGATGTGCTGATGACTTTAAAAGATCTATGGAATTGAAGCTTAGGAAAAAAAAAAAAACTCTGCTTGACAAAAAGATAAATGAATGTAGAAAGAAGCTGTAGGAGTCTGGCAAGCTGTAGATCATCTCAGAACAGATTGTAACTTTATCATTCTGTCAGGGGGAATAATTTAAAGCACTTAATCAGTTAGCTTCACTGTGAGGATGTAGCATTATGAATTCCTATCGTCCAATCTGTTCAAATCAAAGTGAACTTAATTATAATAGGTGAGAGAGCCAGAGCAGGAGAAAGGGGAGTGGAGAATGATCCAAGAGAGAGACAGTAGTTTCCTGGGGGTAAACTGAGCTGCTGAACAAAGGGTAGTGAGCAAGCTCTCACTAACCCACTCCAGTGACAGTGTTTACATTGAGGGCTCAGACTTGACACAGCAAGAGAAAGTATAGATCAAGGAGAAATAAGCAGAGCGATCGTGAGCTGATCACAGATGCTGAATTTGTAGATCATTAGCCCATCCAACAGACACACATACACACACATACTCACACTTCTCTATCAAGCCATTTTTTGTTACGTATCAGTCCAGAACCATGAACAGGCCAGTTGTGAATTGTTCTGATAGGCAGAAGAGAAGCCATTGTCTCTAGAGCAGTGGATGTGCCTGAAAGCTTTTTCCTTTTTTCTTTTCTTTTCCTAAGCCACTGATATGATTCCCAAATTAGAATGTCTTATTTGCCCAGTCTCTTCATATCTGTACACATAGCCGATTATGCAGAAAGTTTCAAATCCTAGAAAAAGGCGGGGGCAAGGCCTGAATCCTGTAAAATACCACTGAAGTGCCACGAGGATACTAGGCCATTTTCTTCCCCTCCCCAGCCCCCAAACGCTCTGACTCAGCGTTCTCCCCCAGCCATCTCTGTGTTTAGGGTGGAAATGAAATGCCAAGATGTCGTCAAGCTCCCTTGTCAACAACTTGGATTATTATAGTCGGTTAAGGTATTGCCAGTAGGAATTCTTTTCATGACTGTATACCAACACAGAGCTTTCTTTCTTGAAATAAAAAGCCATCTCAAAACCGTCTTAAAACATTGGTGACCATTCTGATTTTCAGTCTCATTACCCAGCAAAATCTGTGGGCTTCCTTTAAGACCCTCAAAACTGGCTGCAAAAAAAAAAATACAGAAGAGTGGTATATTGAGATATAACTTCAAGTATGTCTCGTACAAACAAAGCTAAGTACAGGTTGGGAAGAGGAGATCCTGCATAAGGTTCCAGATCACTGGCTCTGTGTCAGGGACGACTTCCTTCATGTTTCACTCAATTCAGTGAACACACAAATCTTTCCTCAGGCACAGTGTTTATGCCCAATATTTGATATATTCAGCATCTCCTTCCCACCAAAGATTCCCAATCCACTAAAGGAACCCCAGAGAACATTGCTGGAGTTCCTCTTCCAACCCCTCTTTGTTCTCAGAGGTCCAACCCATGGTCCTTGCAAGTCCCAAGGGCAAGCTGGTCATTACTTGCCACAGGCAGCAGAGCTGTCCCAGGTTCTGGAATTCTCCCTACACTGCACTCCCTCTTAGCAACTATATTCACTGTCAGCTTCTATCGATTACATTTTTGCATTTTTTTTTCAAGGAACTTTCCAAAGGCTTTACCCTAGGACTAATTAAGCTTCTCATTTCTCCTTCTTGTTCTCTATCCGTTTCGCCCTTTAGCAGAAAAGAAATGGTTTACAGATGAACCGGATAATGCCTATCCCAGAAACATTCAAATCAAGCCCATGAGTACCCACATGGCTAACCAGATCAACCAATATAAATCCACAAGCAGCTTGATCCCACCAATCAGAGAAGTTGAAGATGAATGTTGACTTCCAGGAGACCAGAACTCTTTTTTTAAAGCCTGACAAACTTCATAAATGGTGATGTGACTTTTCTTCCTCTTACATGCTGAATCACTGGTGGAAACGTTAGGATAAGCGAGAATTGCAAGAAAAATAAAGTAGACAGATCTTTCTCTTTGTCTGCCTTGAATATTGCTTCCATGTATTTTGGAAAAGAAAATGATTTCATTTATAAATGAACATATTAAAATAGTCATGTATAGCCTCTAGCATTTTAAATTATTTTTATTTATTAGAAAGAAAATATATTTTTTCTTTTTTTTTCATTGTCAAATATCTTCCCTGTATCTAAACAATGCAAAACCAAAATGAGTAAGTGGCCAGACTCCTTAATATGTATTTCTCTTCTTTCTGTCTTTTTCTTTGAGGAGAATGATGGTCACCACCACAATTGATCGTAATGAAGGCAAATGGATTGCTAAAACAATTTTAAAATGGTCCAATGATGTAAACATGTATTTTAGTAAATTCATATAAGAAGACAAAAGGGGGCAGGTGAATTTCCTGGATGGGTGTGTATTTTAGCTGCACTGACACCAGCTCTTAATAAATGGAAACTTATTTATTTTCACAGTTGAAAGTCATATTTTTGTAGTTTTAGTTTTCATTCTGTATTTCTCCTCCCTTTGTTCGTATATTTAAAGGGAAGACCTTCTTGCAGCTTTGCTACAATTGCCAGATCAGGTTTATCCAGCCAACTAACGATGCCAGGAGGGGCGTGAGCATGCCTGGGACGTGGAAGTTGAGGACCAGACGCACACAAGATATTGCTCTGTTTGTTGTTCTGATGGTGGGGACTCCTCCATGCTGTTATGCTTCCCATTCCCTATCTCCAAGCCACCTGCGCAAGTACAGTCATTTCAACTCTGGGAGGCTCTGGTGGGCTTTCTCCCCACTCCTCAAATCTCAGAGCTTCTAGCCTGAAAGTTTGTGAACACCAATGGGTAGTTCCACTTAATAATAGGATATGATAATGCAATCATTCTTTTCACTGAGTTTTTGTTAAAAAGTCAGAACATTGTCATGATCAAAGAGACTACTTTTTCCCAGATTTTATTTTTTCCAGCCTTCCTTTAGTTGCTGGGACAAAACACACAAACTAGCTGCGACAGTGTAAAACATAATAACGATAAAAGGAAAGCAATGAATGCGCTCAATACAGACTGTTAGAAAAGGCCTTTGAAAATGACCAGCAATGAAATCAAATGTATCAGCCACTTCCAACTGTGCTCAAAGATTTTTCTAGCCATCAGACACAATTACCAAGTCTCAGAGCTCTGCTGTGGCTTGCATGCTCTCTGTCCCGGCAACTGTTACGTTCCAAACGATTTAGCAAATCTTTCAACTTCAAAATGATCAATCTTTTATACAATCATCAGGGTCTATGAGAAGCATGGATGTGATAGTGATATTTCTTTTCTTAAAAATGTCAACTGTGGACACTCAAAGAATCCAAACTTACTAAAATATCCCCCAAAGTCCCATGGTATCTATTCCATTAATTCTTTAGGCCATGACCCTGTGGTACTTAGTACATTAGTGCAAATCAGATCAGAGCCAAGCAACGAAATCACCATGAAAACATATGTCCACTAAGTACTCCAATTACCAGTGTAGGCAAAATGGCTTCCACCTCTGTCTATTCCCTGCAGAGCCAATGTAGTTGTGCTTCCGCCTTGTAGGGGCCGTCCTGAAGTGACTTGTCAGACTGTGGTTACCCTGTCGTCACATTTTGTAGAATTAGTTCTATAAAAGTATTGTGAATATAATGTATGTCCAATTGGATTGTTTAAAAACTACTTATAACCAATCACTAGTCTACACAGCAGACTAAAATGACGTCAGCAGTCTATCTTCAGGCTTATGAATATTTCCTGGTTTCCAACAGTAGAATGGGTTTGTGGGGAGAATCCCTTGTGAGGATTTTACCACTTTCCTGAAAGCTATGCCTTCTTCTACATAATGATTTTGCATTGGGGTCACCTTAGTACATTCACAGCAATCCACGCTCTTCTTTCCTTCATGAACCTTGGTGGACTCTTCTTCACTCTTCTTCCTGATAACCATTTCTGAATTTGTTATAACTATTTGGTATCCTATGGGGCAGGTGATGGTGGCCACCTAAATGATCTTTCCTTAGGGAAACACAGTGCCCCATGCCTCTCAAACCCATCTCTTCAGCCAAGTCGGTCTGGAAGCAGACGTGTAAACTCCGTGACCATCATGGCCAGAGATTTGAATCTAAATTTCTTTTCTTTTCTTTTCTTTCTCTTCTCTTTTCTCTTCTTTCTCTTCTCTTCTTTCTCTTCTCTTCTCTTCTCTTCTCTTCTCTTCTCTTCTCTTCCCTTTCCTGTCCTTTCCTTTCCTTTCCTTCCCTTTCCTTTCCTTTTTTCTTCCCTTCCCTTCTCTTTCCTCTTCTCTTCTCTTCTCTTCTCTTCTTTTCCCTTCCCTTCCCTTCCCTCCCTGTTCCTTTCCTTTCCTATCCTTTCCTCTTCTCTTCTCTTCTCTTCTCTTCTTCTTTCTTTTCCCTTCTCTTCCCCCTTCCCCTCCTCTACCCTCCCCTCCATTCCTCTCCTCTCATCTCCTCTCCTCTCCTCTTCTCTCTTCTCTTCTTTTCTTTTCATTCAAGTATAGTTGAAAGAAATTTTTTCTCTTGACCAAAATGGCTAAGATGTTTCCCACCAGCAAAGAGCTGCCCCCAAAAACTAATTGGCAGGAATCTATTTTTTCTTCTAAGGTAGAGCAGCAAGCTCATGCAGTTTTGCTTTTGCAATAATGAACTGTTCTCAAACAGAAAATAAAAGCAAGCTTTACTTTTTTATTGAGAAAGTGTGCAAAGTGACTGGTTGGTGGCTCTTTTGGCAAAAACTGGTGCCTAGTAGGTTAAAAGTGACACAAGAACAGAAACAAGATTGTATGACCACTGAAGGGCTCAAGCCAATGCTAGAGCTTCCTGATTAGTTTCTATGTGTTGAGCTCTCTGACTGGGAAGAGGTAATCATTCTACCCCACTGTGACAAACCCGCTCCCACATTTTCTGATTAAATTATCAGCAGCCAATGATAGTCATCATTGGTGCAGTCTGTCTTGTAAGACTATGGTCTCCCATCCCAGTTTAGGGTTCCAGAAAAGTCCTTTACCCAAACTAAAGACTCTTGGGTGCTTTGGGAATCAAAGACTCACCAAGAGGCTATTTTAAAACCACCTATTTATAAAACGTCATCACCACCATCATCTTTCTTATTAAGAAAACTTTTGTTTTCATCTAAGCAATTTTATATTTAAAAATACCACCTTGAACCAATATAAAGTACTTCAAATGTAAGTGATCGTGACTAAGGCATGTTGGGGGACACCCAGAGCTCTTTCTTTCCAAAGGTTGGGCATCTTATGATGTATTTTGTGCAAAACTTTATTGAAAACTTTAAAAAAACCGGGAATTAGAACTGTTCAGTTAGGATTGGAAAGAGGGAAATTGAGAAAACATTAGAAAATTGGGAATGTTTTCTTTTTTAATATTTTTATGTATTTTGAGAGACAGAGAGAGAGAGAGAGAGAAATAGAACAAGTGGAGGAGGGGCAGAGAAAAAGGGAGAGAGAGAATCCTAAGCAGGCTCTGCACTGTCAGGACGGAACCCAGATGCAGGCCTCCATCTCTTGAACCATGAGATCATAACCTGAGCTGAAGTCAAGAGTCAGATGCTTAACCAGCTGAGCCACCCAGGCACACCTAAAATTGAGGTTGAAAAGAGAAAAAGTGCAACTTCCTTTCTTGTGGTTTAATATGAATACTCAAGAACTATATCTACAAATAACCAGCTATGTGAGAATGTTCTTGAAACCCCTGGAGTCCCAGGGACCTCATTTGGAAATGAGAGAGATTCATCTAAATGGCCTCCCTTCCAGGTCTGGGAAGCTGTGAGCTTGCTTGGGAGTGGGAGCGTGGGAACAGCCTGTGGAGACGACCTTGTCTTGTGCTGGAATGACGGTCCTCTTGCTGCAGTACTCAAGTGATACTCCTGCAAGTAGTGTGCAGTTTCTGCTCTAGAAACGTGGAAATTAAGTTCATTCCTCATTCCTCCATCTTACGCTTTGGAGTCTCCTTAGGTTCAAAATGCAATTTCAGACTTCAAGTTCTCTTGGGTCATGGTGTGGTCCAGACTTTTCTCTGTGTTCCCAGGGTCTTCGCCATCTCATCCCTACCTACCTTTTCTCTTGGCATCAGCCTCAAGTTCTAGTCAATTCATTCATCTCTAACCCATCTCTCCACTTTTCAATATGTAGTGACAAGCTCTGACCCCTGGATTTCTGGGATTTTTCCTCATTTTTATTTCCACAAGTGGATCTGGGCTTTAGGAAGCAACTGTCTCACTTCTCACTTCATTTCCTGTCCTGTTTATTTGATTTCTTTTCTTCCATCTTAGTATTCCTTTCTTGGTATACCATCTCTGTTACTTACATTCATAAGTCTAATTTTGATCTATCATTCTTAATTTTCAATGAGAATCTCAGTAAAGGAAGAAAGGAAGGAAAGAGCAAAAGGAGGAAGACAGGTAGGAAGACAGAGAAAAAAAGAATATCAAACCAACTGATTTGAACATGAGCCACCTTACTCATAGAAGAACAAGCAAATCCACTCAACTTGGACATGGTGGTCCATTGCAAAATTTGTCAGTTTTCTATTCAGTCCCTAAAGTCTATTTTCTATTCTGTTCCTCTTTGCAGCTTTTGGAATGATGGTAAAATCACCAATCACTGTGGTCTTTGAAAGGGACTTTTTTATTTAGGGCTTGACTCATCCTCTTTAAAAAGCAAAGGGAACTGAGGTTTCATTTGAAACTCACCTGGTAAATTCCCTTTCTGCTGCTCCTCCCCTACTCACCCCATGTTCTCAAAGTACATTTATTTTTCTATTCAGCAGAGATGATTTGACACTCAAATCCCATGGTCATGTAAGGCAGTGATACAGCCCTTTGGATTTGTTAATGGAAAGTGGTAAATAGAAACAATTTCCGGCCAGTTTGTATGAGTGTGGCCATATTGGATTTTTAAGTGAAGTCTACTCTGATTGGTTGTTGCCCATGCAATACCAGTTGTTCATATTTTCAAAATTGCCATAAAATAAGACAGTTCAGAGAATACTTTTATGCTTAATTTTATTTCCCAAGGAACTACAGACCCTACTTAGCCATTGCTTGGAACACATTCAGAAAGTAGCCTGTCTGCCCCGACGCAGAAACCCTTTAGCTGTACACCAGTTGGAGACTGCATTATACCACAGCCTCATGTGGTTAGACTGGGGAAGGAATGTTGAATTAGACTATCTGTACCAGGCCTTCTTTTTTTGCCTCATTTTTTGAAAAAGGGCCTGAGACTCAAGTATCTTAAGACAAGCCAAGTCAGGACATGCATCTAGGAGCTAGGAAGAATGAACAAAAACAAAATGATATAAATAGGATTTTCAAGCACCATCAGCCAGGGGCAGGTGTGTGGTGGCAAGAGTTAGTGCTTTAGAAAGGAAGGAAAGGTTGCATTGAATTATACGGGTTGGGAAGAATACAGAGTGATATAATGCTTGATGGGTTTTGGAGGTATTTCAATAGGAAATAGATGCCTGGAGAAATCAAGAGAATGAAGGTTTTCCAGGAAGAGGTGATTTAATGGGCCATGGCTCATTGGACGGAATGTGATTTCAATACACAGTCTATTTTGTCTACGGTGACACGATTGTGTAGGGGAGCTGAAGAAATCTAAGATGAGACCTTAGGAAGTAGACAGTCTTAAGGGCCAAGGGTTGAGACTTGATTTAGAAAGCCACGGAAAGCCGCTAAAAGTTGTAAATGGAGTGATGAACACCTATGCCTGTTCATTTTTTAGGTTGAAAGTTTTCAAATGTCAGTTCCTCCTGGAAGTCATCATGAGGACATATGCAGAGCTAAATGTTTTCTCAGCAGCATTGAGTTCTCAAGGGTGCATGTTCCA
The DNA here is from genome assembly GCF_018350195.1 of Panthera tigris. Lineage (NCBI taxonomy): Eukaryota > Metazoa > Chordata > Mammalia > Carnivora > Felidae > Panthera > Panthera tigris. The sequence goes on along the minus strand of NC_056670.1, from coordinate 36,380,930 downwards.
AGTCAAGAACTCAGTATGGGAAGCGCCTACTCTCCTCAGATGAGTCTTATGGATCATACTAGAAGTTTAGTTGGAGCTGTTAAGGGCTGGTGGGTGCACTGGGCGTTGGGGCAATAACTGGTTCTGGAAAAGGTTCTTTGTGAAAGGGACACTGCCTTTGGACCTCAAGGGAAGAATGATGTGGAAGACTAGGAAAGAAAACAAGAAGACAAGAAGGGGAGCCAGCAAATGTAGGCAGCTGAGCAACATCGTATTGGATTCATTCAGAGTGGAAGAAGCTGAGAGCTTTCTTTAAGGAGGACCTTGCAGGCAAAAAGGAGTCGGCAAGTGGAGCTGGGGAGAGGGTTCCAGCAGGCCTTGTGCGTTTGGAAGTCAGAGCCACTGAGATACTTGTGAAGTGGGGAGCATGGCTGAGTCTTCCAAGGGAGGAAGCATAGGTATGGAAGGTCATCTGGCGGAAGACTGATAGGGGGCTACAGCCATGCTTGTAGGAGCTAAAAGGAACGAAATCGGTAAATGCCATTGTGATAGGGGATCCAGAGTACTCTAAAAACAGAAAAATGGCAAAAAGGAGAGAGAAACTCAAAGAAAGGTGAGTCACCTTCATTGGTGCTGAAGGGTATTGGAGATGATGACTCAGAAGTAAAAAGACTCACATGATAAGGGCGAGGACTTTGTTGATGTGTCTTTATCTGCAGAGCTTGTCATGAGGCCTGGCTCAAGGTGGACAGTCAGCTGGCCACTGTGTGTTATTTTGGATGCCATGAGAAATGCAGGGTGGGCAGGGCTTCCTGGAGAAGGACTCAAAAGAGAGGGATCTTGAAGTGGGCGTATTTCCCCTCCCTGTTCATGTCACCCCATTATTCTTCATCCCTTCCTGAACACCACACACACTGGAAGCTTTGGCTTTAGCATTCTTAAAACAAATGTGACTATCCCTTTGACTTGGTGGCTTTTCTGGACAGGGAGCAGAAGGGGAGAGGTTCTTTGGCCCAGTGAAAACTGACCTTAATGTTTAGGTAGATTTTAAGTTTAAAAAGGTTTCATTTGGTCTGCTTATCCCCTTGAGGACATCTGTGTTTCTTCTCCCCTACCTTGCAATTCAGCAGAACAGGGACAAACGTGACACCAAAGCTCTCCAGTGTCCCTGCCTCTGGAAGCGTTACCGAGATGGCTGTTCAGAATCTTAGATGGAAATGTATACACGGCACTGACACACGCCTGCCAGAGCAAACCAGAGCTTTCCTCACATGGGATTCAGGGTCAGCGTGAGAGGCAGCCAGCAGGCAAGGGATCCCTGCCAACAACGTTGACAGAGCCCCATTTCCACACTAAACCAAAGCTTCGCTGCCCCAGAGCGGCGCGCCCCCTTTCCCTTCCTTCCGCTTCGCACAGCCCAAGACACGTTTGACCAGAACTGCAACATTTCAGACATAAACCAAACTCAGCCTGGAAATCCTAATTAAAAACATTCCATTCCCAGGTGGCACGATTGCATCCTGCCTAAAACTTCTGGCCCACATCCCACCACCCAGATGCTGAAGCAAAAGCTTTCCCCACTTAACACCAAAACCTGCACTCAATGTTTCTTCAGGGACAAAGAAAAAAAACAGTACACTTACACAGAGGTCAGCCTACATATTCATTAAGGAAAAAGAGCGTGGCTTATTCATCTGTCTTTCAAACTTTTGATTGCTGGCATTATGATTATGATTATGATTAATTACCATGACGGATCAGGAATTGGAGGAGAGAATAAATGCCGGTGCTCTGAAATGATCTGCCCAACTCTGTCATCTGTAACAACCAGTGATAACTCTCTTGTCTTGTAAAAAGGGTTTGTACATAACTTGTACATGGTTTCATTTTGTATTTTTCGCAGATTAAAAATTTATGTATTTGTGTTCTAAAACAACGAGTGTTCCTTGTGTTTCTGTAGCACCCGTGTCTGTGGGGGTTTTGGGGGTGGGGTGGGGATGAGGCTGGCAAAGTCCCTGAGTTCCTGCCAGATAGCTTAGCTCTCTCAGATGAAGGCAAAGTTGTAGACTAATAAGAGCCACGGGCTTGCCTTTTGAGTGCCTTTCCAGCTCGGAGTGCACACACAGACCCTTACAGGTCCAAGGAGATGGTCAGCGGGTGCCCGGGCAAGGCTGCAATGCACAGTGGGTGAGAGGGAGAGCCACTGACATTGGATGTGGTGCCAGAGGGACCGCATGCTCATGCAGAGGTCGTCCGCATGAAAGCCTGTAAAGACATAGGTAGCCTTTAAACAGGACTTTGGAGGCTAGAAAACTTTTCTCCTCAGCCGCACGGTCCCAAGCTGACTACCCTTTCTTGACATCTGCAGAGCCAAGCAATGTTCTTTCCCCCTGCATTTATATCATCAAAACCCAGGACAAGTTTCTAAAGTTTTGACTCACACTCACCCCCAACGGAGCAATAGATGAAACTTTGTCTCAAGACAAAAAAGACCTCTTCAAAATTAGCACTGTGGTTTCAGGGCCATGATTTCCCTCTTCTTCAGAATCCTGGGAGTTTAAACTCTTTGAGGGAGGCTGGACTCCCAAGGTTAAGTCTGGTCTAGCCTGGAGAAAGGGAAGGAACTGGGGAGTGGAGAAAAGCCATCCAAGTTATATACATACAATGTATATAGTGTAGCGGCACTTAATGTATTCTAGAGATTACTTCATTGTTCATCAGCCAAATATTTACTGAATAGCTATTGTGTTCACATTTCTCTACTGGGAGCTGGGGGGATACAACAGTAAGTAACAACATCATGATCTCCGTCTCCAGTCTGGGAGCGGATGGAACCACCGGATAAATAGATAAGAGTCATGTATTCAAAACTGATCTAAAGGGGTCAGCACAGTATGCCATTGGGAACACATAAGAGGCACTCAGCCTCCTTGAAAAACAGTCTACCAATCGACTGATACTTCCACAAACAAACCCCAGTTCTGCCTAAGCCAAGACCAGCCCACACCAGAACTCACTCACAGGGGTCAGCAAGAGCAGGTTTATTGTCAGGATGTGCCAATTCCTGACAGTCTTTGCACTTCAGTTTCTCAACTTGCCTTCTCCAATATTTGCTAACAAATCTGAACGTTGTTGGGGAATGTAATTGCAGAGCATATGGTCCCCATTAGTTAGGCAAACTCCACTGCCAAATTCGGCTCCAAGGAAGGAGTCTGCATAAAAGATGAAGTATTAGGAAAAGATCGACAGTGACAGAGAAAGCAAATAAAAGAGACGAGACAGTGAGTTACAAAAGAGCAGGCTCGGCATACGCGGCACAATGAATGTGGAACATATTTTTCTATTTGTTGAGAAAACAATATATGTGAATTTGTGCTAAAATCTCCCTGTAGCAAAAATCAAAGTAGACCATTCACCAGAATCAATGTTAACTGCTTTGCAATGTCAGATAAGATAGATTCTGCCTGGGAGAAAAACTGGGGGGAACAGAATAGACAGTGTGCAAAAGAAATAAAGCATGAACGATATCAAAATGTAAATACCAGCATAGGCACTATTTTAAATGTTAATGGACCGGGCCTTTGAGAGAAGAAGCAGAATCTCATGCTTACTAACCTTTCACAGCCAGAGAGTCTGAAAACGTAAGCTAAAAATCAGAGATAATAGGTCCCCCAAGACCTGGAAAAGATAGCTGGGCAAGGTGGGAGTGTGGGGCGTCACTGGGCAGAAGGCAGTTCCCCCGCCCAGTCCAGCCTCTGAAAATTGCAGGAGGAAGCAGGACAGAGTACCTGTGCCCAGATGCACCATAATAGCAGGGCCTATGCTTTCCAAAGATCGTGGGGCTTTCACACCCACTGCCCAACTCATGCTCCTCGGCTTTTCTATCTGTTCTAGTTATTTCACCCATACATACCTCATTTGACAGATTAAAAATTTTTTTATTTGTTTGTTTATTTATTATTTTTTAAATGTTTATTTAAAACATGGGGCAGAGGCAGAGAGAGAGGAAGACACAGAATCCGAAGCAGTCTCCAGGCTCTGAGCTGTCAGCACAGAGCCCGATGTGGGGCTCGAACCCATGAACCTTGAGATCATGACCTGAGCCGAAATGGGACACTTAACCAACTGACCAACCTTGCAAGATTTGTTGTTTTTTTTTTTTTTAATTTTTTTTTTCAACGTTTTTTATTTATTTTTGGGACAGAGAGAGACAGAGCATGAACAGGGGAGGGGCAGAGAGAGAGGGAGACAAAGAATCGGAAACAGGCTCCAGGCTCCGAGCCATCAGCCCAGAGCCTGATGCGGGGCTCGAACTCACCGACCGCGAGATCGTGACCTGGCTGAAGTCGGAGGCTTAACCGACTGCGCCACCCAGGCGCCCCGCAAGATTTGTTTTTAAAACTATTTGCCTCAATCCAGTCTTTTCAAAAAGACTTTTGGTTGGAATCAACAATCTCTTTCTCAAGTACTTCTGTTTCTTCAGTTAGCATCCTATTGAATTACAATCCACTCTACAGGAACAAGTACAAATGTTTAAACATGCCTGGAGTTGCTGGTAAGCTCAGCTGGTGAAAGCACAAGGAGACAAGTACAGTAAGGAGCAGACATAACATGTCAGTGTACCAGGGAAAGCAGTGAGCAGAGGGATGGAGAGCATATCAGCTAGTTGATAAGCAGTGCTTGATTAAGAGAGCTCCTAACAGAAATAGCTGTAGATATCTTTCAACAAGGGATTTACTCATCCATTCAATGGAGTATTAGGTACCCAGTAAAAGAGATGAAGTGTGTGTGTGTGTGTGTGTGTGTGTGTGTAGGCAAATTATGTCTCTGAGGCCCAACGTGGCCCTGCTGCCTGTATTGTAAATAAAGTTTTGTTCAATCACTGTTACATCCATTCATTATGTATCATCTGTAGCTGATTTCCTGCTGAAATGGCACAGATAAGCAATTATGACAGAAACTGGATGGTATGTAAAGCCTAGAATGTTTACTATCCTACCTTTTACAGAAAAAGTTTGCTGATTCCTGGCCTATGTTGCATACAATGGGAAAATATAATGCATATTAGGATCATACTTTTGTCAAATGAGTAGGTATATTTAGCGTCATTAAAATTTGGGAGGAAATAGGGCAAACCATAGACATGATTGTCAAGGTAGGGCAGGAGCAGAGGGAAAAACTGACAGGACATATGAGAGATTTTTACTTTCACTTTACGTTTCTGTTTTGTTCAGGTTTGTTTAAACACGCATAATTACATTAAGAAGAGTGCTTCAGATACTTCTTTTTAGGAAAAATGAATAAGTAAGGGCCTAAGGTCACAAAGGATATAAGTGGCTTTACCACAGTGGGAATGCAGTTGGCCTCACTCCAATAGACCATTCTAGGGCTCTGCATCTCACTGTTCCCTATTTGAAAGTGTCCCGTGTACAGCAGGCAAGCCTGAGACACAGGGACATTTTCTCTACTGCTGAGTTTGTTGCAAGTGCTGAGCTCGGGACCTGTCCAGCTAGCAAGCACGTGTCTTATAAGCCACTCAAACTGTTCTTCCTGTCACTTGCACACTCAGCACCAACACAGCGCCCTCTGCACACTGGCAGGAAGAACTGCAGGACCCAGCTGGTTAAGTCCAGCCCCAAGGCTGCCCTTTTCCTCAAGCCTCAATTGGGCAGCACCAGTCTGGACAGTGGGCTGCTTTTGTTTTGCACAGTCTTTTTTAATCAAGGCATCTTGCAAAGAAAGGATATGCCTTTCAAGGATCTTTCACCCCTCAGTTAATGCAAACGCATTATTAATTATTTATTTAATTACATTATTATTAATGCAAAAATTAACGCATTAATTATAATAGAACACCCTGGTCTCTCTTAGTCACCCAGTTCCCTTCCTTACAGACAATCATACTTTATAGTTTCTTCTTTATCCTTCCAGAAATAATTTCTGTACATACAAGCATAATCTGAACACAGTATGCTTTAATTTATACATACACTTTATATATTTTTTGTATATCTTTTTAAAATCAGTATAACGTGTGGACTGTTTTTTATCCATCCATCAATCTTTCTTTTTAAAATTGTTTTTTAATGTTTATTTTTGAGAGGGAGAGACACAGAGTATGAGTGGGGAGGGGCAGAGAGAGGGAGACACAGAATCCGAAGCAGGCTCCAGTCTCTGAGCTGTCAGCACAGAGCCCGACATGGGGCTCAAACTCACGAAGCACAAGATCATGACCTGAGCCAAAGTCAGACGCTCAACCAAGTGGGCCACCCAGGAACCCCCATCCATCAATCTTTCTAAGGGCTACATAGTATTCCATATAATGAGTATTTTATTTTGCCTTTCTCATACCCATGAACGTTTAGGTAGTTTTCAGCTTCTTTTATTTCCCCCAAGGCTTCAGTGAACATCCTGTGTGTATATCTTTGTGCACAGATATAATAGTATAGGATAAATTCCCAGAACTGGAATTGCTCTGTCATTTTTGAAAACGTTTTAACTGTATTTGATACTGCCAAACGATTCCCCAAAGAGGGTGTCTTAAAACATTCTACCACCCATCACTGAGTCCCTGGTTTTCCACAATCTCTTCAAGGTGGAACGTTCTATTAACCAGGATGCTTTGACTGTAAGTATTGCAATGCCCAGCTAAATGTGGCTGGGACAGTAGGTGGTTGTCACCTGATAAAATAAAAAGCCCAGGGGAGACTTAGTCACAGGATTGGTTGATGCAGGAACATGACATTTTACTGGGACTCTGGGTGTTTTCCCTTTTGTGCCTGTTCCTTCCGTGTGCTGGCCACCCCCTGTGTTTGTGGTCACACAGTGGCTGCCATTCTTTTAAAAGTCACGTGCAGATGTAGCAATGTCCTGTGAAGAAAGGCCATTTTCTTTGATGGCACCCTTCCCATTAGAGAAGAAACCTTTTCTAGAGGCACCTTGCACACGGCCCTTCAGGTCCCGTCAGTCAGGATGGGATCCGGTGCCCACACCCAGAATGATAACCAGAAAAGAACTGATGATTAATGTGTTTGACTTAGACTTTCGTGGTCAGTCATGATTTATCCATGTTAGACTGGGGAGTGGGACCACCTAGTAATAAACCTCAACCTTTAAGCTCATCACTGTCTTTGTGGCATACCAATGTCTACAACAGTTTGTCTTTAAAAAAAATTGGGGAGGCACCTGTGTGACTCAGTCAGTTAAGCGTCCGACTTTGGCTCGGGCCATGATTTCATGGTTTATGAGTTTGAGCCCCACGTCAGGCTCTGTGCTGACAGCTCAGAGCCTGGGACCTGTTTCCGATTCTATGTCTCCCTCTCTCTCTCTCTCTCTCTACCCTTTCCCACTCTCACTCTGTTTCTCTCTCAAAAATAAATAAACATTAAAAAAAATTTTTTTTTAAATTGTATAGCTTGTTTAGTTCATCAGTGGAATCTTTGGAATGATATACCAGTTAGTATTTATCAGAAATAAATACACCGTCTTTGTCTTTTGACAAATGGGTTTATGATGTTATACATGACATTTTATTTTTGATATGAATATTTTTAAATGATTTAGTTATTTACACAAATGTTTTAATGTATGCCTTTTGAATATTGTGTCAGTTAAAATACCTTCCCTAATCAGAGAATTACTTTTCATGCCTGGTATATCTTCTTCTGTTACTTTTTCTTTTTAATCCTTCTTACTTATTTATATTTTATTGCAATAAGAACACCTAAAATGAGATCTACCATCTTAACAGAGTTTTAAGGGTATAATACAGTATTGTTAATGATAGGTACCCCTTTTTTATCCTTATTATTGGTAGTCTGTGTCTTGTTTTCAAGCCTCACCTTTTTTAAAAAATTCTTTTTAATGTTTATTTATTTTTGAGAGAGAGAGAGAGAAAGAGAGAGAGAGAGCATGAGTTGGGGAGGGGCAGAGAGAGAGAGGGAGACACAGAATCCAAAGGAGGCTCCAGATTCCAAGCTCGAACCCACAAGCAGTGAGATCCTGACCTTAGCCAAACTGAGCCAAAGTCCAACACTTAACCAACTGAGCCACCCAGGGGCCCCTAAGCATCACCTTTTTAACTGTCATTAGGAAGAGTCTATCGGTGATGAACTCTTTTAGTTTTTCCTTGTGTGAAGAGGTTTTTATTTTTCACTTGAACTTAAATGATAATTTAGTAAGGAATATAATTCTAGTGTAGTTTAAACAGCTTCAACCGTCTCATTGTCTTCCCTTCTCAGGTAATATCTGGAGACATACAGGATATTCTCTTTGTCTTTGGTGTTCTGTGATGTCACAATGAGTGGAATACTTCTGTTTCAAGGAAAATTTCAAGATTTTTAGGATAAAGTTAATCATACCTTTTTTAATATTGGGACAATCTAAAGAGATGTCTTTTTTATTTTCTTATTGGTCATTTGTGTCCTTTTTTTACTTTTTTTTAGATTAATATTATTAGTTTATTAGTTTTTCCAAAAAAATCCCCTTTTAGCCTGGAATAAGAAAAATGATCTCAAAAGGAAATTGTAAAATACAGAAAGAAGGGTGAACAAATAAAGTAGCAAATAAATCTAAGTGAGTAAATTTAAGGAAACAATTATTGAAAAAAAAAGGAAAGCAATATAAACTAGGAAAAAATAGATAAACAATATTAGAGGAATAGATATAGATTGGTGATCAGAGTTAAACCATCCAAAATTGTTTGAACTATTCAGAAGGGCAGAAGTATTCCTAGTACTTAGACATTAAGTTTAGTGTGCAGCAGTAAAATTTAAGAGTAGCCATTTAACAGAAGAAACAGTGTATAATTTTCAAATCAGCAAAAAAGAAAATGCAACAAAGAATATATCAATGTGAAATAAGCCAGAAAAGATTCATAAAAAATTAAAAAGGCAGCACAAAGTGGTAGGAGTAAGTCAAAATAGATGATAAATAGACACACAATGAGCTGAACATTAGTTAAAACATTGTCAGTGGGAGGCAGCCTGGGTAACATTGGAATGCTGTACCTACCTGGGAAGTTTTCAATGGTTATTTATTTAAAAATATTTTCGAGGGGGTGCCTGAGTGGTTTAAGCATCCCACTTCAGCTCAGGTCATGATTTCATGGTTCATGAGTTCCAGCCCTGCATCGAGCTCTGTGCTGACAGCTCAGAGCCTGGAGCCTGCTTCTGATTCTGTGTGTGTGTCTCTCTCTCTCTGCCCCGTCCCCATGAGTCATGACTGACTCAGGCTCAGTCTCTCTCTTTCTCTCAAAAATAAATAAACAATAAAAAAGAAGGCATTGTCATCATATCTTCCCTTACATCTTTAAGGGTGGTTTGATTCAGTTCTTTGAAATTGTTTTAAGTTTATTTATTTATTTTGAGAGAGAGAGAGAGAGAGAGAGAGAGAGAGCTGGGGAGGGGCAGAGAGAGAGAGGGAGAGAGGAGAATCCCAAGCAGGCTCTGCATTGTTAGTGCAGAACCTGATGTGGGGCTGAAACTCATGAATCCTGAGATCATGACCTGAGTCAAAATCAAGAGTCAGATGCTTAACCAACTGAGCCACCCAGGGGCCCAGTTCTTTGAATTTTTAATAGCTGCTTTGAAATCGTGGTCTGCTAAGTCTGACATCTTGGCCCTCTCACAGCTAGTTCTGTTGCATGTTTCACAGACTCCTATTCCTTTTCATGTCTCATAATTCTTGGTGAAAATTGAACATTTTAGATAATATATTGTAGCAACTCTGAGCACTAATTCTTCCTTCCAACATACCTTGCTTTAATTACTTTATATAATTTTATGTTTTATAAAGAAGCCAAAAGAAAGAAAAGCACAATAATTTTCAAAGTACTAACCTTATTAATACAGCCCCTCCTTAACACTTCGTTGCTTGCTTGTTAATTCATTTACTGACTTGTATAGACTATTTTAATAGACTTTATTTCTCCCTGAAATGTGAAGCCTCTGATATCGCTCCTTAGGGGACTCAACCTAATAATGCATGTCACCCTGGGATTATGGCGATTTTAGCAGGGCTTTATGACTGTCTCTTTCTCTGTTTCTCTGTTACACTGTCTCTCTTGGTATCACACCCAGTTGTTTAGTCTTCATGAATTGCATACTAATTTCTCTATTGTTTTTCAATATACCCTAGGGCTTAAATTGTTCCATTGTTTGATCTAATGAAATAAAAGTCTTTGATAAGAGTAGTTTTTGAAGCAAGTTGTCCAGGCTTGTTTTAACCCTAGGGTGGCTCTACTTAGCCATCTCTTCCCTGGTTCTTTGTAGTGATCCAGCTGGCCTACGGTTTAGCTGATGCTCTCATGCAGCTACCAGCCCTCTCTTAATTGTTTACCATCAGGAGTACTCTTAGTCTTGAACTTTCCCACATTCTGTTCCAAATAAACTAAGTTTTGTTGGGGAGAGATATGCAGTTAGCTCTCTGTTCTTCGACTGAGCGAAATTTCAAGGCCACTGCTGTGAAGCTAGGGGTGGAGACAGTGGCACGCTTCTCTTGAGTGACACTTTTGTCTTGTGAGCATGGTGCTAGATAGAGGCAGTAGCCCCTGGCACTTTTTTGCTTTCCAAGCATGGAACTTTTGCTTTCTAATCATGCTCAGTAAAGGTGATCAGAGCAATCAGTATTCTTTTTGGGGAAAGGCAGGGGCAGAGGAAGAGGGAGAGAGAGAATCTTAAGCATGCCCAGCACGAAGCCTAAAGCAGGGCTAAATCCCACAATTGTGAGATCATGACCTGAGCTGAAATCAAGACGCTTAATTGACTGAGCCACCCAGGTGCCCCAGAGCTATCAGTATTCTTGATCTAAAGCCTCTGCCCTACGAGTAAGACTTGGTTGAAGGAAGGGAGCTCTTACATCTTGGCCACACTCACCTGGAAATTGGTCTCTGCTATACGGAGGCAGAAGGGGGATGGCAAACACTGGTGGCTTGCTTTTCTTACAGAGATACAGTAGTCCTTCATTGAGAACTGACAGGAGAGGGAGCTTCATATTCTTGACCAAACCCAATCAGAGTATTGCTTCCATCAGGTTGAGCTGGGAAAGGGGAGGTGGGAGGGTCATGTCTCTGGTACCACAGATTCACACTGTTTTTACCAAGACTTTCTAGATGTTTTGGGATAAATGTTCTTCATTTACTGTATGTCTTAGAACATATGTCTGGAGACTTCAAATGGATGTTATTTTCATAATTTTTATCAGGTATAGTTATTTTACTCAGGAGAGGGTCTGCAAGTCTTCTCAGACCTCCACTTAGGGAACTTTTTCAGAAAGTTTTTTTCAAGACTCAAAAAGGTATAAACTATAAGAGAAATAAAAAATATATTTAACTGCACTAAAATTAAGAACTTCTCTTAACTAAAGAGAGTATAGCAACAATAAAAAGACAGGTTACTTATAGGGAGAATTTTTTGAAACAAATATAGCCAACAAAGAACAAGTATGCAAAATACATAAAGAATTTCCCAAAATCAATAAGAAAGACCACAGTCCAATGGAACAAAATGAACAAGAGATATGAATTGACAATTTATAGGAGAAGAAACCCAAATGGTAAAAACACTCATACAAACACTCAATCTAAGTAATCATTTAGGTAGTACAAATTCAAACCAGTGAGGTTTTACAGATTTATACCACTATATACCCATCAGACTGATAAGAATTAAAATATCTTATAAAAAAGCCTCAATGCCTAGATTTTCGATTCCAAATACCATTTTCCACGAAAAGAAACCAGAGCTTCTTCAGGGGAGTAGATGATTCCAGGTCTGGAGAAAGATAAATACAAGATAATACATGGACTATCCTGTCAGAGTAGATGTCAAGGAAGATATCAAATTGTCAAAGGTACACAGGATCCAATTCAAGAAGGTTCCATCAGCCACAACTGAGAAGTTTTGAGTATTATAAAGACAAGAAGCAGTATACGTTGAAACCCATCAAATAGCCTTGAATTCATGAACTTTTATACATTTTTATCATTAAAAATAGAAGATAATGCAAAAATGAATTTATTAATTGTCATTGAAGGATGGTTGTAAACCGAGTCATTTTTTCAAGAACTGATAAATAGTGAAGTGAGTCATCTTTGTCTGATCTTTGCTATATGAACCCTATCACCAAATAAGTTAATAGTAGAGGAAGGAACACTTTTATCAGTATCCCAGCTAGTCAATTAAGAAAGAATGAGAGAATCCAAATGCCGTATTTTGCAACACCAAATGAATCAATGAATCTAGAGATTGAGCATCAACTGCTAAAATAAAACCAAGTGAGACAGCCAGACATTGTGGTGTAAAAATACAACATCGACCCTCCAATCTATAGATGAACTAGCAATTTACAGGAGCATGTAAAAGGCATCATAGAGAGGCGAACAGCAAAATTTAGTCTACGGGAATTTGTACAAGACAAACCACTTAATTTCTTTTCTTAAAAATTTTTTTAATGTTTATTTTTGAGAGACAGAGACAGAGTGCGAGAGGGGGAGGGGCAGAGAGAGAGGGAGACACAGAACCTGAAGCAGGCTCCAGGCTCTGAGCTGTCAGCACAGAGTCAAACGCGGGGCTTGAACTCACAAACTGAGACCATGACCTGAGCCGAACTTGGATGCTTAACCAACTGGTCCACCCAGGCACCCCCAAACCAGTTAATTTCTTAATAAAATAAACACAGAAAAGGAAGTAAGAAAATGGAAATTAAATCTCTAGTCTAAAAAAGATATGAGACATATCGATCAATTGTGATATGCAGATTCCATTTGATACTGGTTAAAACGAACTGCTAAAATATTTTTGTGATGACTATGCCACTATTGGAAATGTACTATTAGGAAATATTTTTTAAGGTGCAGCAATGCTATTGTGGTTATTCTTTAAAATACTTTTTATAGTTTTAATGTAATAAATAATTACAGATTAAATGACAGTGATACCTTTGCCTGATGTTTCCTTTAAAATGATGTACGATAGGGGCACCTGGGTGGCTGGGTCGGTTAAGCGTCCGACTTCGGCTCGGGTCATGATCTCACGGTCCGTGGGTTCGAGCCCCGCGTCAGGCTCTGTGCTGACTGCTCAGAGCCTGGAGCCTGTTTCAGATTCTGTGTCTCCCTCTCTCTCTGCCCCTCCCCTGTTCATGCTCTGTCTCTCTCTGTCTCAAAAATAAATAAACGTTAAAAAAAATTTTTTTTTAAATAAAATGATGTATGATAGAAAGGTGGTGGGTATAAGTACCAATGAAGTGAGATTGGCTTTGAGGTGATAACTCTTGGAACTGAATGATGCATACATAAGGTCTATTATACTCTTATGTCAATTTCTTATATGTTTGCAGTTCTCCATCAAAAAAAAAGGAAAAATTTTGACAACATAAAATTTTGGTAAGGATTTGGAGTAACTAGTACTCTTGTAGACTGCTAGTAAGAGGGAGGAAATTGCGTGCTTTTGGGTAGGAATATCGTAATGTCTAGAATATCTGAAGATGTGCATAACCCACAATCAACCAATTCCTGCCCTGTATGTAGACTGTGCAGATACCCTCGCAGATGTATATGAGTATGCAGGCAAAATATTTTCGGAGCAGCACCTCTCTGCATGTGAAAAAAATTGGAAGCAACCTAGCTGTCCATCAACAGGAAAATAGACAGATTGCGGTATATTCATCAAATGTATTTCAATAGAGCAGTAAAAGTTAATGAGCTATAGCTACATAAATCAACTTTGATGACTCTCACAGACACAATCCTGAGGTGAAAAAAAGAAAAAGGAAAAAAGCCAATTTCAGAAGAACCCATATATTTTACATAAAGTTTGAAACATATTTAACAATGTTATACCCACATATCTATATAAAAATAATTGCAGATGATATAAAATAAAAATGAAATGCAAAAGAATGACAGGTGTCAAACTCTGGGTAGTCGGCATCTGTAGAGGAGGGCGTAATGTGTTTGGAAAAGGGTCTAAAATGGGCGTCAAGGGGTGTGTGGGTGGCTCAGTAGGTTAAGTGTCCAACTTCAGCTCAGGTCATGTTCTCATAGTTTGTGGATTCAAGCCCCACGTTGGGCTCTGTGCTGACAGCTCAGAGCCTGGAGCCTGTTTTGGATTCTGTGTCTCCTTCTCTCTCTCTCTCTCTCTGCTCTTCCCCCCTGCTCTCACACTGTCTCTCTCTCTCTCAAAAATAAATTAACATAAAAATGGGCATCAAATGTGTTGGTAATGAATTAACCAACATGCTTGGTCTTACACATTTTACACAAGTGCTTATTTCAGTATTTTTATATCATTTTGTAATGCTGAAGTTTCATAATTTTTAAATGTCAAAATGTATGAAAGAATAAGATAAAGGTTATGAGCATGGTGGAGTAGGAGTAGAGAAGAGGGAGCATAGAGCCAGCCTAGGCAGTGGGCAAGAAGCTCCATGGCAAGGTTAACTTCTATGGCAAGGGGATATTTGTGCCGAGTCTTACAGGATGGAAATGAAATGACCTCTTTCTCTTAAGACACAGAAACTGAAAGAATGTTCAAAGTAAGATGTGTCATTTTTGTTATTGTTGGGCCTGCAGGCTAAATCAAGGAGGCTGACTTGTTTCTTTTTATTTTTCTTTTCTTTCATCCCTTCTTTCCTTCCTTCTCTCTTTCTTCCTTCCCTCTCCCTCTTCTCTCTCCCTCCTTCCTTTCTTTTTTCTTTCTCCTCTTTTTTCCTTCCTTCCTTCCTTTCCCCCTCTTTTCTTTCTTTCTTTCTTTCTTTCTTTCTTTCTTTCTTTCTCTTCCTTCTTTCCTTCCTTCCCTCTCTCTCTTTCTTTTTTTTTCTTTTGGCCAGGGAGATAAGAATGGTTTTTACTTTTTTAAAATGGCTACATTTTAAATGGTTATATAAGTAACTACATAATGTTTTCAGTGTGGTTTCTTGGTCCAAAAAGCTTAAAATACGTTTTACCTTGCACTTGCAAAGAAAGATTGCTGATCCACGGAACATTAGATGTTTGTTTCATAGTAAGTTTGGCTGATCCTGGTTCAGAAACAGAAAAACACTTTTAGTTATAAAAATTCTTATGGCATCAAGGCAGTAAAGGCATTTTTATATTAATTGCAAAGGACAGAAATATAACTAAAACTCCTTTAAGCAAAGGGAGCAAATTATTGGCTTATGAGTCTGAAAGTCCAGGGTGATGGCTTCAGGTGCAGTGTGATTCAGGTGCTAACATGATATCATAAGAATTGTATCTCTGTTTCCCTAGACTCTTCTTTCCTCAGTGTTGACTTCATTCTCAGATTGAATGAAGCTGTCTCATTGTGAAGATGGGCAATAGCTGCTCCAGGCTTTTAATCGAGCAACTGTGCAACCTCTCATTCACGATTGTTTCAGGAGAATTCTGAGAGTACATTTTCCCTTTATTGGCTTGAATCAGTTGTCTACCCCTGAATCTGGGGGGTGGGTATTTTGCCTCCTTGGAACATAGGACCCCAAAGTATTAAGAAAATGACAAGACTGTTCCACAGAAGAAAGGATGAATTCAGATGTTCCCTGAGCACTTAATTACAGACACTATTTCCCATTACTCCCACCTCTGCCTCAAGATCCCAAGGCCGATGTCAAACCAACTCTCCCTGCACCGTGGGTATAACATATCCTTCTATACTTTCTATTTAGTTCGCTCTCTTCTTGGGGTACCACATGTCTGGATTGCCTCTGTTTTGGTTTCAATGTGCAGCTTGGAGTTGACAATTTCCATAATCTTGTAACTCTGACTTTTTTAGCTTAGTTCCTCAATAACACTTTTGAAAATTTAACTCTTTAGACTGTTCTTTTTCTATCCATAGTGGAAATTAGTGGAAATCATGGCACATACCACAACAATTAACTGACATTGGGAACCCCAAGACAAAAAAAATCCTTTGCCTTATGGCATTTTCAATATACAGTAGACCCTTGGATTGTGAGCAACTTGTTCTGCAACTTTTCTGCAAGATGAGCAAACATTTCTAATAAGTTGTAACTTGATAAACGAGCAACGCCTTACAATACAAGTAGTATGGGATGCCGAATGTCACATGATCACAACTGAGCCAATGGTTCTTCTCCCTCTCTCTTTCTCTCTCCCTCTCTTGCTGTAAGATTGTGGGTGATCATCTCCCATGCTCAGATGCTTGGTCTCAGGCTACAGGGTTTGCAGAAATCAGCAATTTTTCAGAATGTTGGAAGGTGCCCACAAGTGTATTTTTGTCACTTCAAAGTGCCTGTGGACAGTCCTTTGCTCTTCCATACAAGAGTAAGCTTAGGAATACTTTGCTTCATTCTAGGTCAGGCTGCCTGCAGATATAGATCCTTTCATCTGCTGCCTTCCTGTCAGTTACATTAAATATAGTATATGACAAGAGTTCATTAATACTGTACTGTAGTCAACAACCATCAGTGACAGTGAAAGTCGTCCTACACAATAACCCTCCTCTCTCTTGTCTCCCTTACACCATCCATGAAGATTTTTACTGTAATTAAAATGTCTTAGGATGCTAATGTACCTTTTGGCAATTTTACCAAAGCCTGATTGCCCACTTGGGGTAGGAATGGGAAAAAGAAAGAAAGGTGAAGAAGTAACAGTTCTACCATATTTACTGTGCAAAGCTGGTTAAAAGCACACTTCCTCAATTCTAGGAAACAGCCTCAGTTATTGTCATCAACACACCATCTGATTAAATCACACGGTCATGCCAAGGAATCAGGCATGGGCAAAACTTACAGGTTCTGATAGTCTTCCTTAAAGCAGGATGTCTACCTAAATGATACATTTTGTGGAGGTGGAGGGAGAAGAAAAAGAAATGCATACAGATATGGTCTACCCAGATAAGTTCCTTAGACATCACATTTGGAAACAGAGTTGTAGAGATTTTAGAAAACTTTCCCATTTGGACTGAGCCAGACAAGAACCAGGGCTCCAGGACCAATCATTATGCAGCCAGCTCCAAAAAATGTCTGCCAGCAACCATCTCCCCAGCCCTGATACAGCCGACCAAGCCTCAGCCCATATCCCCCATGCTGTTGAGCACCTCCCAGGGGCATAGACCCACTTGTATGTGGGCCACTACTCCATCACTGCCATTGGGACATCCAGTTCTACACATGCACGATTTTCTAACCAGAAGCTGGTCGTCCCTGTCCTGGCTCTAGGGGTCCCTAACGCAGGGAGTCCTATGTGACCACTTGATACTACTACCCTTCCAGAATAAGCACCGAAGGACAAGTCTCAGTGCAACCTCAGAAAGTCCAACTTCATTTCTCTAACTCATGACTATGTACACACATCCTCTACCCACTTCTAATGCCAGGCACATCCTCCACAGAGCACAGCACAGCCAAAAAGGCAGCTGGGGGATCTCTGCAGCCAAACTGCCTGGGTATGAGTCTTCTTCTGCTAACTATTAGCTGTGTGGCCTCTGTTTCGTCCCTGTTCCTCACTTTCTGTTTGAAAAAATGGGGATGATCGCGATAGTACCTCCAGTCATTATTATAAAGACTGAGAGAGTTAATACTGGTAGCCATGCTAAGACAATACTGTGCACATGGTGCTGTAAGTGATCAAAATCACTGCCCATCAAATGCTAGGTCTTCTTTGGACACAGCTGTTCAGTTTCTAAGAAGTTACATCTGCATTTCCAAAACCAGGAAAGGAAAACTGTCAAAAGTAATGACAGGCTGAGAAGGAGCTGAGCAAAAAGGAAACCCAGAAAGGACCAATCAAAAGCCTACGACCTCGCCAATCCCAGGACACAGGCTTTAACCCATGCTAGCTCCCACGAAGCCCGCATCTAAAACCTTGACCCCCACTCACAGAAACGGAGCCAGAGCCAACAGAGGAGGACACACAAGGCTCCAGCCAGCAAATCAACAAGCTGCTGTCCATTAAAAAAAGAGGAGAATAAAGAATGAAATCAGGCACAAGGTCCTAGTCGTAGCTACTGAGATGCTTCCTGGAGGAAGGTGGCTGACTTTTTATCAGATGTGTCACTCGGTGAAATAATTGCTGGCAATAATGGTGCAATAGCAGTCTGCTCAGAGTACTATTTATCCATGTCTGTTCTATCTTTCAACTTCAAAGCTCCCACTGCCTCACAGAGCACATCAAAATGACACCACTGTTGTTAATGACAGTGGTCTAACGCAATACACAGAAGTCAAGTGATTTCTCTAGATAGGCAAAAGAAAAAAAAATCTCTCATAGAGCACCAAGGCTTGTGTGCACGCACATTCCGATGCTCCACTTTAATTCACAGGTGGGGGAGATGGAACTGGATTGCAGATTTATTCACCTTTTGGAAACACTAGAATCCCAGGAAGGCGAGGGGAGGGGAGGCATAAAACCAGTCAGGAGGTTATAGAAAGAAGATTATTTCTCTGGTTTTCCCGGTAATTTGTCCCCGTGTTGCTGATGACTGGGCCTCATTGTGATATCAGAAAAAGCATAGGATCGATTGTGAATGAGAAGAAAAAGCTTCCATTGTCTCTTAGTTCCTTTCCATGTCAGCAACCTACATGTAGCACCACACTTTTATCTGACCACCTCGTTCCACCTCTCCTGTCACATCCTGCAGGAAAGTGACATACAGACATCATGGCATCCTTAGATAAAGCTACCCATCAATTGTCTCCATCCTGGGATTATTTCCACCCTACCTGTGTGGTTAATGTAGTTTAATCAAATCAACTACACTCTCAGACTCCTCAGTTTTATCTTCTTCTTGACCTTTTGCTTGTGTATGTTGCAAATTGCATGTATTCTGGATGAACACAGCCAACCCTTTTCGTTGAATCTATCTCTAAGCTAACTACCAAGAGCACACACTGAGAATATAAGAACCATGGTGATGGGATACTTCACACACTTATAATTTCTAGGCTCACCTGACACTATATTTCTCCATAATCCATTTCCTTATATCCAGTCATTCTTTTCATATTTCTACAGCAGCCCTTCACGAAGTTCAGCATGCATGAGATCCAGTGGAGGGCCTTATAAAACATATTTCTGGCACCCATTTCAAGAGATTCTGGTTCACTTGATGTGAGTGGGGGGAGCCTAACAACTGGTAGTTCTAACAAGCTTCCAGGTGGCATTCATGATATGGGCCAATGGGTGTACTTTCGATAGCAGTGATATACAGCTCCTGGCATATAGTAAATTTTTATTTACATTATTGCTTTAAAAGACCTCAATCCTTTCCTTTCCTCACTTCAACAGACCTCTTCTCCATGGCAACAATAACAAAATTACTCTAAAATAAAAATTATTTTTCACTTACTTTGTCCCTTCTGAAGTTATGTTCTTACTCAACTCTAACTCCTACCTTAATGTGCCAGAGAAAGTTGCAGCTTCACTGCCAGTTTCTTAGTAGACGGGACAATGGGATGTTTACAGATGAAGAGCTGAGTGTGGTCTTTAGCTGACTGACTCCATCATCTGTTCTCAGCAGTACAGGGAAATAAAAACACAAAAGGTTAGGGATCTCCTCCTGGCCAGACCCCCAAAGTCTGACACAGCTGACCATTTTTCTCTTGACTCTTGAAAATGGGAATGCACATGACAAATGAAATAGGTACCAAGAGCAAGGATCTTGGGGCCAGGCAGACCTAACCTCATATACAAGCTGCATCACGGCCTACCTACATGACCTTTGGAAGTTCCCTTAACATTTTCTCCTAAATACAATTTTACTGATGATTGTAGATACGAATCTTTGACCACAAATTCAGCAGTGCAAGGAATAGAACTTCCTTTATTTTTCTCCCATGCTTAGATCCCCCATTTGGCTAGGGGCAAATATTCAATGTCAGTCATTTCAAGGGTTTCCCTTTTGTTTTCCCTAGGTTCTTTCTTTGTCCCGTGGACTCGTACAGTTCTATGGGTTGAGGATTTCTGATCCTGGATTAGTCAGGCTGTACCCACACTGACATCTGCAAGATGTCTGCTCTCATCTGATCTTGTCTGTCTGCCCATGCAGGTTGCCCTGAGTCATGCCTCATTCCTGAACCCAAAGCCTCATCAAGCTCGTGTCTCTCCAAGCTAGTTTCATGCCCTTCATGAGTGTACAGGAGCCACTTCCCAGCTTTATTGGGATGTAAGACATGTGATGAGGCTCTTTAATACCTTTCCCTACCTCCACACCACTCCCATCTTAGAACCCTTCCACTGCCCTTGCATGCCGCTGAGACACGAGGAACTCTTTGAGGTTGCCTGTGGCCCATCCTGCTGGATACCCCTGCCTTCTCGCTTTCCGGAGCTCTAACTGTGAATCAGACTCTCTTGGTTTTCAATTCTCTAAAGCTATTTATTTTTGAAAATTAAAGTTCTAGGCTCTTTAAAATCAGAAGGGTTTTTCTCTTACTTTCTTCTGTGATATTCATTCTATGAATTAACGGGCGCCACATTAAAAAGACTGATGGGTACAAAGAGAGACTGCAGGAAAAGTGTCAGTTAATATTTCAGAACATCTTAACCACATGTGTAAAGTGGGATGAGATTATTTTCAGGCTTCTCTGAGGACTAAATGCCATCACACAGGTTAAGTTCCTAGCTGTGTGTAATTTGAAACATACTAGATAAATATGAGTTCTCTTCCCTTAGTTCCTCCTATCTCCCTGTCTTTTCCTCACTGGCTTTTCTTCTCCTACCCCTTCCCTACCTTTGCTTTAAAATCTAGTGGGTTCTTAGTTGTTATGTCTTCAGCTCTCAAATCTTCCTCATTTTGATAATCCTCCTGAGCAGCCAGAGATAATCCTCATCTTGCCCAGAACTGCACATGGTGTAACCTCCCCACATTTCTCTTTCTTCCTGGATGGTCTAAGTCAGAAACAGCACAACGTTCACACCCCCGCTTAAAGGGGAAACCTGAGCACCAATCTCGATGTCTTCCTTCTGTGCCAACACCTCACACATCTAACCAGCTCTCAGTGAATGAGTGTTTCTCCATTCTGACCCTCCCATACATTCTCACAGCTACTGGCATAGCTGTGTTCCTCAACATCTCATACCTCACATCTTATGCTCTGAACTGGCCCCCCACTTTCTTGGTCCAGGCTACCCCTTGACAGAACTCTATTTCTGATACTCAGATGTCATTATCTCATCACACTCCCAAGCTTAAGTATTTACAATGGTGCATCATTCCCAACAGGTAATGGCAGCAAAAGGCCCAGGGTGTCCAGTGCCAACTTTCACATCCATCTTTACTCCTCTCTTCTTTCCTTTCTCTTCTGTCCTTCACACACTTTCCAAGTCAGTGCTCAGCAATGATCTTATAAAAGTAAAACTTGGGGGATGACCAAACTGTGATGTGGCACAAGGACTTTATTACTGTTTAAAAAATTAGGTTTGGATATATGTAAAAATTTTATAAATATAAATAATTATTAAAATGTATATTATGTAAACATAACTATATATACATAAGTTATTCATATCATATAGCATATATATTATGTATATGATATAATGTATATATACTAAATACATTATTGTTTTAAAAGACCTCAATCCTTTCTTTTCCCCCAAACTTGAACAGACAGACCTCTTCTACTTGGCAGCAGTAATAAAAATTACTATAAATACAAACTCTTTAACTTATTTTCTTGTAAGTTACTTTCTTATATACATAATAGATTATATGTAATATAGTTAATATAATTAGATAATATATATGATACATATGATAACTTATATAGTAGTGAGTTTCTATAATAGTGTCAAAGCAGATAAAAAAAAGAATAAAGAAGGGTGCCTGGGTGGCTCAGTCGGTTAAGCGTCCAACTTCAGGTCAGGTCATGATCTCACAGTTTGTGGGTTTGAGTGTCACATCAGGCTCTGTGCTGACAGCTCAGAGCCTGGAACCTGCTTCAGATTCTGTTTCTCCCTCTCTCTTTGCCCTTCCCCTGCTCACACTCTGTCTGTCTCTCTCTCAAAAATAAATACACATTAACAAAAAAAAAAAGAAAGAAAGAAAAGAAAAGAAAAAAGCTAACCTCAACATCCTATCCACATCACCATGGTGTTTATTGCAGAGTCCAGTACTTGGAATATAGCGGATCCTCAACAAACAGTTCCTGAGTCAATGGACATGCCCTTGGAGACTTTGTTGATGCTCTGCTCTCCTCCCTGCCTTCCTGGGAGCTCCTGATGGGTGGAGATCATATGACACCCTTCCTTAGGCAAACTACTGCTGGGAACACCCCTTTCCCACCTGAGCCACTGTGTTTTCCACCCCCACTCTCATTTTTCAAGCTCAGCTGAAATATCAACTCCTCTGTGAAGCCTTTGTTGGCATTGTGTATCATTGGACTGTTTTTGTGGACTTCTACACCATTTGGTGAGTGCAGTTTCCAAGTGCTTTAGCACTACGGATTCATTGTTATATGTATTCTAACCTATTCTTACAGTGCAAAGTGAGCTCCTCAAAAAAGCCTATTTTCTTTTGATTCTAGCATCAGAATGCATAGCAGACACTAAATTCTTGTTTAGTTTAATTGGGTCAGGAACTTGAAGGCCAGAAGACTAAGATCTGTTAACCTAAGCAAATACATTGAGCAGGTGTGCCTGGATTTTATTGTTAAGCAACAACATGATGGTTTGCCTTTCTAGGATATTAGAATCATCTTTACCTAGTAGTACTTCCTTCCTCCTATTGGCTCACCTGCCCCAGACACAGGAAAAATCCAAGTCTTTGTTCCCCAAGAGACCGCAGTCTATAAATCCATGGATTGCTTGCCTCCAAAACTTCCAGCATTCCAATGAACAAATATGCATTTGAAAACTCTCTGTCCAAACCAAAACAATGTCATAGAGCAAGTAGCAGGACCATGAGGGGTTAGTCACCATGAGGGGTTAGACCCAGAAGGTCAGGGAAATCTTGTCCTTCTGGCACACAGAACTTTAGAACATAGTGGGATGCCCATTCTGCAACCCTTCCCAAGCATACCCATTTGGTTACAGTGTGTTATAGTTCTTGGGATACATCTGCTCCTTTTCCCAATGAATGGTAGAAACATATGGTCCGATTTTTTTAAGATAACACAATTCCCCACCTGTTTGCACAACGTCTCTGCAAAGACAAACTCTTGTCTTTGGCAAATTTCCTTCCTCTAGCTAGAGCTTGTCTTGCTGATTCACTATAAACCTTTGGTTTCCATTTATGTCCCTCCAGGAAAAAAAAAAAGACACTCCAGAAATTTTGGAAATCAATTTTCAAGTTGTTTGCACTGACTCAACCGGAATGTTATTTCGCTCTAGCCCCCACAAGAACTCTATCCATGGTCCACCTGGTCTCTTTTCCCAAATGTGGAAGCTAATTATTGAAGCCACATCCCCCCGATTTAATATCTTTTAACGGACAGCTAAAAGCTTGGCCATCACGTCACGCCTGCCATAGTGTCAATCAGTTGGAGAAAAAAAACCATTTTTATGTCAATCATGAAATCCTTGGGGATGTTGTAACCTGTTATGATGCATTACCCTTTGACCACTGTGACTCAAAATCTCTAGCATCAAAGAGCATGCGCCAGAAATAATTAGAAGCTAATATTAATTGTGCTCACATATGAATGAAGCATTTATCTCTGGGGTGTTTATACTGTCTGGACAAGAAGGCTGGGGAGTCCATCTTCCTGGTGCTATGATCAGTATTGCTATTAATCAGATGTAGTGGGTTGAGATTCAAAGCCACTGCCCTAACACTGCAGATATTTAACACCAAATGTGATTACTATTATCCTGTATTAATGTCCTGACACAAGAGTTAACAAGGCCAATAGAGCAAACTGACTAATTTTCAGTGCCCCTAGCACCCTGTGGTGAAAGAGATAGATTTTTCAGGAAACAACCATTGTGGAAAACAGCAATATATAGGGCTAAGGCTGGCCTTACACATTTTAGTGGTTACAAAAATGTCTCCCCCCCACCCTTCGTGAGTTACAGCCCACTAAGGTACAACACTGAATCACCTTATCTCTCTCAGTAACTGTTCTGTTGTGCCTGGCTCAGGGGCATTCATCTGAATGACGCCGACCTCAAAACCAGAATTTGGGCTCTAAATCTTGAGCGTGTGATATTTTTCTTTATGGGCCAGATTTCAGAGAACCCCCCAAAAAGAGAGAGAAACACCAGCACACATCTGACTTGCACTTGTTCACAACTCATCTTGGCCATTGTAACATCCTGTCCTTAGAATGACCTTACAGAAAAGGAGAGCTAAAGGGAATAGCTACAAAAACGAGAATGGCTAAGGAGTAAATAAAACAACAGGAAGGCAGGCAGGGGCCGTGGTGCCCAGGCTGAACCGGAATAAAACAAATTCATTATACTGTAAATTGCTCACGCTATATGGGAGCCTATTATGAGGAGGTTGTGAGAACTGGAGGAGGGGTTGGCTTTCTACTATATTCAAGGCTGTTGATCACTCCAAAATCCCCAGAGACAAAGAAATCTGGCTCCTGATGGATTGCTCATGGTTGTAGAGGGTGAGTGGAGAGTAGGTAAATTAAGACCCCAGATAAGCCTATTTATGGCATGAAGAACATTACAAGTCTTTCTTCTGCATTTGGGCTGTGGATGCTTGCAGGTCATCTGCCATCCTGAGGGCCCAGGACAGGGTAGGCAGAGTATCTGAATGCTCAGTATATTTCTACTGACCTCGAGAGGATTGTCATGAAGTGTTAAAGCACTTCGCACGTAGTAAGCACTCGATAAATATCAGTGATTCAGTAGCTGCACAATCATCTCCTCCATTGAAGCTTCCGGCTCTACTGTGGATGTATAATCCAATTCCAAGATACACGAGCCTTCTCGTTCTCACGTCACTGCTTCTTTCGTTCATTCATTCAATGAATATTGATAGAGCAGTCATTCTGTGCTAGACCCTATCAATCACATGCTCTGAAGGTCAGTACAGGCTTTGGCATCAGAAGGACCTGGGTTCAAATTCTGGTTCTGTGATATTAAGTTCTTTCCTGTCTCTGAGCTGGTTTCCTCCCCTGCAAAGTGAGCTTAAAAGTAATGCTTCCTTCGGGTTATTTGTGAGGATTACAAGAGCTTGTGTTGTGAGATATTTAGGACAGAGCTTAACACATGGTAAGCTCCATAAATGTAGTGTCTTAAAGGCCCTGGCTAAATCCAGGTGTCACTGTGACCCCCTCCCCGGTCTTACACAGCTCTTGTTAATTTTGTCTTCCCCTGAAGTCAATTAGTACTTGTTATTTGTTTTTGTCAAGTTTAGCTCTTGACTTTTAAGTTTACATGGTAGTCCTTCTTGGTTGGCCTATTATTTCATGAATCTCTACCTTTGGCGTTTCCCATGGGGAAATATAATATAATTGTGATATAATTAATATGATTATATTAACATTACACTAGCCATATATAATATTATATAATTAATATATAATGTTAATAGACCATAATTAAAATTAATATAATATAATTATATTGCAAAGGAGCCCAGGTTGTGACCAAATTATCATCTGGGGACTGGGGCCAGATAAAGGTCAATGCAGGAAAAAGCTCACCTTCACACAGACTGGGGCTGAGGGAAAATTAATAGAATCCTTGAAGGGAAAAGCAGGATGGGGCTCAGAAAGGAGAGAGACTATGAGCACCTGATGACTATCCCAAAGAGTGGGGGGCACATTCTGTAGTGTGGGGACTCCCCTAAAGCATGGAGATTCTGCAGGGGGACGTTGGGGAGGACAGTGGTTCACAACACCTGGGTGAGGAAACAGAACATTTACCATATGAATTATTGCTAGGGGCCATCAGCAGTCATGTTTGCTCTATTTCTTCGTGTCTAATCTTTTTAAAAAATGTTTACTTATTTATTCTGAGAGACAGAGATGGAGATAGAGATAGAGATAGAGATAGAGAGAATGCAAGTGGGGGAAGGGCAGAGAGAGAGGGAGAGAGAGAATTCCAAGCAGGCTCTGTGCTGTCAGTGGAGAGCCTGACGTGGGGCACTATCCCATGAATCCTGAGATCATGACCTCAGCCAAAATCAAGAGTCAGACGCTTAACTGACCGAGCCACCCAGGCTCCCCTTTTTAACTCTAATCTTTAACTTTAGTTTCATTGGCAGGAAGAGAGTGTCCTGAGCCCCTTGGCATATCTGGCTGTCCAGTCACAGGGTGGGATCCAATAACATAATGCTTAAAAACAGACTGAGAAATAGCAGAGAGATGAGAAAGAGACTGTTATGGCCTCTGAATTGTAGTATTCCTGCTATCTATCTATCTATCTATCTATCTATCATTTATTTATTTATTTATTTATTTATTTTAAGTTTATTTATTTATTTTGAGAGTAGGGGAGGGGCAGAGAGAGGGAGAGGTAGAATCCCAAGCAGGCTCCACACTGTCTGATCATGACCTGAGCCAAAATCAAGAGTCAGACACTTAACGGACTGAGCCCCCAGGCACCCCATTTTTCATAAAGAAATAGTTTCTGTGGCACCTGGGAGGCTCAGTCCGTTAAGTGTCTGACTTCGGCTCAGGTCATGATCTCGCAGTTCATGGGTTTGAGTCCCGCGTTGGGCTCTGTGCTGACAGCTCACAGCCTGTAGCCTGGTTGGGGTTCTGTGTCTCCCTCTCTCTACCCCTCCTGTTCATGCTCCCCTCCCCTGTTCATGCTCTGTCTCTCAAAATGAATAAATGTTTAAAAAAATTAAAAAAAAATAGTTTTGTCCTATAAAAATATGTCAAACTGATCAGGGAAAACGAAGAGTAGGATTATCTAGCGGAAGTGAGTCCTTTAGTTTGTGCATCAGTCTGCATCATGGTAGCCAGGCATCTTGTCACACGGTGCCCAATGTCTTCTCAGTGTCTGTCTGTAACCTGATCTACAACCACACCATGTACTTTATACTTTATTGATTTCCCAACTGATCACTTCATTTCTCATTTTCTTCTTTCAATTCTTTTTTTTTAAGTTTATTTATTTTGAGAGAGAGAGAGAGAGAGAGGAGAGACTCTGCTAGGGGAGAGGTAGAGAGAGAGGAAGAGAGAGAGAATCCCAAGCACTGTCAGTGCAGAGCTGGACAAAGGGCTTGGGGCTCGTGAACCACGAGATCATGACCTGAGCTGAAATCAAACGTTGGACGCTCAGCCAACTGAACCACCCAATCGCCCCTTCTTGTTTCCGTTCTTACTATGTCCATATATTTTTCATGCATTTAATTTCTGGCAGCCACCTTGACATTTCTCAGGGTGATTCTGTTTCTCCACACCAGCTATGCAGTCCCAGATCTCCTTAGGCAACACTTTTCCAATTCAGTCCAGCCCCCAGTCTCTCCAGGCCTCATTCTCACACAGACGGCATGCTCACTGGGTTCACTTGGCCCTGGGTCCTATCGCATACATACCATGCTTTAGAAAACACAGCCACTGCATAGAGATAAGTCCTTTAGACTCCACACCCTTCATTGTGTCTTCTGAAAGCCAGAGGTCTTCAACTCAGTGTCCATCCAAACATCAACCCACAAGTGCAGCCCATGGCACTGCATGGCTGCCTGGGATGTTCAATTCCTCAAATTTGAATATACGGAAAATGGAAAACAAACTTATATTCACAACAGTAGAAAGATGGTCAAATGTACTATGGTATATGTGTTCAATGTGATGTTATGTGGACAATCTTATGAAAAAGTTTTAATGACATACGAAAAATATTTATGATTAAATCCTAGATGAAAAAAGTAAAACCCAATTATACAAAAGCTTTCTGATAAGTGATGAATAAAAGGTGAATTATTTGAGTTGTTACAGGTCTTTATGATTCTTCTGGTGACTTCTTTGTTTTTTTTAGTTTATTTATCTTGAGAGAGAGAGAGAGAGAGAGAGAGAGGTGGGAGGGGCAGAGAGAGAGAGAGAGAGAGAGAGAGAATCCCAAGCAAGATCCACACCATCAGCACAGAGCCCAGTGCAGAGCTTGAACCCACAAACCATGAGATCACAACCTGGGCCGAAACCAGGAATCGGATGTTTAACCAACTGAGCACACAGGTGCCCCTCTTCTGGTGATTTCTGATGCTTACAAGGTGGCTGCTATAACTCTAGCCATCAACTCAACATTATAGCAGCAACAAGGGGAGAGGAATAGGAAGAAAGGGTACTGCCTCAATCAACAAAGCAAAAACTTTCCTGGAAATCCCACCACACAGTTCTGCTTGTGCCCCATTAGCCAGCACTTTCCCCCATGACCAGGTCTATCTGAAAAGTAGAAAAGAAAAAGATGTTGAAAATGGGGATTACGTCAGCCAGTCAGCAAGTGCCCCAGGTGGTAAATGAAAAGTCTCCCTGTATACCTTCTGAGTTTGAAATAGTCTATCACAGCAACCGCTGAACTGAGTAAGGCCAGAATATAAAGACAAATATTCTTTTGTTGTCCTTCCTTCCTTCCTTCCTTCCTCCCTTCCCTCCCTTCTTTTTTCCTCCCATCTCCCTCCCTCCCCCTCCCTCCTTCCTCTCTTCCTTCCCTCTCTCCCTCCCTCCCTTCTTCCAAGCCTACATGGCAGGCACTTCTCCAGGCACTGGCATTACAACAGTGAATAAGATATACTTGGGCCTCACTCTCAGAAGCTTTACCATCTAGTCAGAAAAATATTTGCTTGTATTCTGGGTTTGCTTCTCCAACTACTAGGTAGATTACTGTGGGGATACATGGCAGGAACAACAAACTAGAGCGGAGTGTATGTACCTACATCAGAGAAGTCTGGGGTAAGAGGGAGCAACCCAGGCAGAAGGATTTGAATAGTGCAAGAGGGATTTTTAAATTCAGCATGGCTGAAACTGCAGAGCTGAGAACATTGTAGAAAGGAGGCAGTACAAAAGAACTGGGTGAAGTAAAAGCTGGAGAAGAACACAGAGGCCTTCTCAGGAGAGTGAAGAAGTTCAAACTTTCACGAGTGAGCATTGGGATGCTGCTTTCACAGGAATACAGGCATGGACATTGTTTTTTAGAAAGACCTTGATGGCATCAGTGTAGAGCTTGGGGAGCACAACAATGGAGAAATGAAGGGGGCTGTGGCCATGGTCTAGGCAGAAGATCGTGACCTGGACCAGCAGAGTGGCAAAGTATGGAGAGAAGTGGAGAGAGTGTCTATGAAATCATATACCAGTAGAGGGAGAGAGATGTGTGTGGCCTCAACGTGACTTTACACTCAAGAAGTTTGTTCCCACCATCTTTGTGAAGGGTAGGAAAGTAAAAGTGACCTGCTAATCCAGCATGGTGATAGGTAATATAGATGTGAATATATACATGCCTATGTAATAGTATTTATTACCTGGTCCCAACTACACATGGCACAAGTCATATCAGAATTGTCTGCATTTGAGAAGTAAAAGAAAATACAACTTCAGAGGCTTACACAAACTTGGAACTATGTTTTTTACAGAGAGATGTAGTTGGTTTAAAGATGTTAGAGCAGATACCACTTTTGGAGTTGTCCTCATTATCACAAGATGGCTGCTATAGCTCCATCCATCATGCATTCAAGGCAATAGAAAGATTAAGTGGGAAAAGCTGTGCCAGCATTATGTGTCCTTATATGAGGAAAGGGAAATATTTTATGAAAGACTTTTCCAGGAAGACTTTTGTTTATTCCTCGTGGGAACTGGCTACCACTAGCTGCATGAAAAACTGGTTGGCAAGTAATAGTCTTCAAGACTCCATGGGAAGAGGAAGAAAGGGAGAAGGGGACTGGGAATGGCTGTTCGGCAGCCAATCAACAGTGATTTGCCACAAATGCGTTATAAGCTTGGGTTATATTTGAGGGGGAAGGGGAAGTGGTGGAGACAAGCATGTATCAGAGGTCAGTCACAGTCATGAATTTTATGAAAGGTTTGCTGGGAAGCTACATTTAAGAAAATATATATGGTGACTATGATTCCCCCGACAGCACGACCAAGTGATTTGCAACATACTTGCATTTCATGTCCCTCGTTCCAACTACTGTCACTCGCTTTCATGTCAGACACTTGAGTTGTTTCAAAATCACCAGCCTGGCCCACTTTTAAATTACACACACGTGCACACACACACAGACCCTTTAGGAGCCACTGGTGTATGATGAGAAGTGTGCTTGCTCTTTTGATGGCTGTGGCATCAACACTATTGATTTGTTTGGGCTGGAACTCCAGGAGGATTAAAACTACCCTCTGCCCCAGGTCTCTTGACAAAGGTCTGAAATCTAAATTCCTTTAAAGCAGTTTTATACCCCTGGTATCATTTGATTCTCATGGAAATCTTGCAAAGGAGGCTTTGCTCATCATTTTACAGAAAACTAACCCCCCTCCCCCCTGAGATGATTTGCTTATGATCCCCTAGCAGCATGTGAGGGTCAACAGCCCTGCTTTAAAGGAAGACTTTCTGGGTTCAAATCTTAAGCCCTTACAGTGCTTGATGACTCAAAAGAATTTCGGGGAAGTAGCAAAGCAGGGTCACTGAGGAATGAAGGAAGACCAGCATTAATAAGCTGAATTGTAATTGTAGTTTAGGAAAATCTGGAAAGATGTCCTGTTTATCTCTGTGCTAACAAAGCACCCCAGAACTTAGTCACATAAAACGCTCACTGTTTTATTTTGCTCATGGATTCTGGGGAGACCACAGTGGGAACGGATGATATCTAGAGCCTCAGAAAGGAAGAGTTGAAAAGTCTGTGAGTTACTCCAGGGCCAGAGGCTGGATTCATTTGAAGACTTTCACTCACATGTACAGTTCCTGCACTGGGATGACTCCAAGACTGGGCTCAAATGGGACTATCAACTTAAGAACCTATGCACGGCTTCTCCATGTGGCTTGGGCTTCTTCACAGCATGGCAACCTCGGGGTAATTTGACTTTTTTATATGGCGGCTCAGAGTTCTAAGAGATTGTGTTCCACAAGGGCAAAAGCTGAGTCACCATTTACAGTCTCACCTTGGAAGTCACATAGTGTCACTTTCATCAAGCTCTGTTGGTTGAAGCAGTCTCAAATCCACCTTGCCTCAAGAGGAGGAGATTGCTCTTGATGAGAAGCATGTCAGAGTATTTGCAGCCATCTTTTCAAACCAATGTAGAAACCAATCCATATCAGTTACTTTTATTTTGAGTTGAAATTGGGTAGGAGAAATGCATTATACTTTCTTCACAGAGCTTGTAATCTCTAAATGTACTTTTTTGGCTCTAATACGAACACTTACTAGCTGTGTGACCATAGGAAACTTACCTCGTTTCTCTGAATCCCACGTTCTGTAGGGATTTAAATGTCTTTAAAGGACATCTTTTAAAAGAAATCTTTAAGAAGATTTCCATACCTTCAAAATACATATATTACCTCTCTGGGCTTTTGTGAGAAAAGAACGAGACAATGTATGCAAATGCTAACCAAAGACTTATTCCACATTTACTCGACACAGACATCTAGCAGTTTCTATGTGCCAAGCTCTGGTCTAAGTGTTTCACAAAGACCACCTAATTTAATCCTTATGTACCCCTATGACACAGACAGTTATTACTTTTGTTTGTATTTATTTACTTATTTGTTTGTTTATTTATTTATTTAGAGAGGGAGAGTGAAGAAGGGGCAGAGAAAGAAGGAGAGAGAGAATCTCAAGCAGGATCTGCACGGTCAGCACAGAGCCCGACGTGGGGCTTGAAACCATTAACCGTGAGTTCATGATCTGAGCCCAAATCAAAAGTCGTATGCTTAACCAACTGAATCACCCAGGCGGCCCATTATCTCTGTTTTAAGGGTGAGGAAACTGAAGTGCAGACAGGGCAGTGACTTAGTTCATGGTCACAAGTCGTATAAGTGGCCAACCAGGACTTGAACAAAGCAATCTGGCTCTAGAGTCCATATGTTGGACTCTAGACCACTCCAATGTTCTGCCTTTCAGGAGATAATATAGATGTTGAATATATACATGCATATATAATTTCTTGAGCATCCACAAGTAGTGTGCATCCAGGATTCTGATTTGTGCAAAGATCTGTTTATGTAGACCAGGGGTCTGCAAACTATGACTGTGGTTCAAATCCAGCCACTCCCATTCATTGTGTATTACCCAAGGCTGCTTTCACACTACAGTAGCAGAAATGAATAGTCATGACAGAGACTACATGGCTTACAAAGCTGAATGTATTTGTTATCTGGCTCTTTATAAAAAGTTTGCCGACCCCTGCCGTAGACTTTACCTGCAACAACTCTTTATCCTGGATTTCTTGGAATATCACATGTATTGAACTTTTGCCCTGATTAATTCCTTGATTTAACATGTGTTTATTGAGTGCCTACTATATGGCAGCCATTGTTGTAGATCCTCGAGACTCTTGGTCTCAAGACCAAGAGATATAATTTTTGACCCCAGATAGTGTATGTTCTGGTTGAGGGAGATGAAAAAAACAAAACAGTACACAAAAACCCAAATGATTGTAGACTGTAATGATTGCTAAAGAAGAAATAAATAGGATAACAAGTAAATCAAGTTAGAGAGTGGATTTATTAGATAGATAGATAGATAGATAGATAGATAGAAGGCATTTTAGTAGGGAACTCTATTATTGCAGCTAAAAGCATTCTAATAAGAAGACACATGCAGAGGAGAAAGTATGAAATAGTCATGTCTGAGAGAGGAATAGAAAGCTTTCTAGGAAATGTGGAAGAATGGCTTCTCGGTGCAGAACGTCCACCTCAGGATGTGACAGAGACTTGATAGTGAAGCTGACCAGCCCTCCGGTACGATTTTTCCCTCCTGCAACGTGAGGTAATGTGGATGCAGACATGGGGAAAGCAGATAGTGGGTTCAACAAAAGTTGAGGTTTTAGAGGATAGCAATGAATGGAAATAAGGTGAGAAACAAATGGATAAATTTAGCTTGAAGACAATTTTTGGGGTTTGAGCATTGTATTGAAGCTGTGCATTTGAATGCTTTTAGATAGTGCACAGTCCATCTGGTTCACCACATCCCTGCACCTTCTTGCTGAGTTGTGCTTTGCCAGTTTCGATCATTGACGTCTCCTCCTTGACCCTGTAAGCTTCTGAGATCGCAAGCACTGAATTGTAGTAGTGGGTGACAGTCTCTTGGCTGCATGAGGAGAGAATGGAAAGAAAACTAAAGGATTATGAAAGAGTGGTAGGATTAATTGGAGACTAAAGTTTTGATGAGGTCAGGTGAGAACTAAGGGACTATTAAAGTAAAAACTGGAGACATAGGAAGTTTTCTTAAGCATGAAATATTAGGATTCAAGAATCTGAAGGTAATAGACTAATGTTTGCAAGTTAGGGAATGCGACACTGGGAGGGGGTAGCTGAGGCATATCATCAAGTTGGTATCTTAAATCAGTGGGGCCAAGACGAACTTTTAATAAATGGCTCTGGGACAACTGGGTAGCCCATTCAATAAAGGTCAAATGAGATCCATACCTCACACCATACACAAGAATGTTTAATACACAGACTATTTATGTCAGAGATTTAGATCCAAAGAATTTCTATATTGTGCTAGCTTCTGTGTAAGACATAAGAGAATAAAACAAAATATACACATGAAGCACAGAAAACTTAGAAAGGGTAAGTCAGAATCTTGTAGACAACATAGAGAATAAGAATTCACTAGTCCTTACTGTTATTAATAATTAATTGAAAAAAATAAAAAATGGGGGAGAAAGGAATTGTTTCTCCCCTCACAGTTGAATTCCAAGCAATGAACATAGAAGGAATGATGAACATAGAAAATCACCACAGTAATGATCATTTCAGGTAAGTATCATCAGTGGATGCTAAAGCTGGAGACGGGGACAAAGGCGGACTGACAAACAGGATTTTAATGCAGTCTTGAAGGAACTTGTCAGAAGATTCACAAAAAGAAAGAAAAAGTGAAATAACTGGGGAAAACATCACTTCAACAAAGTGATCAAAGTTAGTATTACCAGCTGTGGGACAAATGGACTGCTAAGAATTGGTCCAGAAGAGGTAAAACTTCTGAATACACACTAGGAAGGACGCAACATCACTTTTGTGTGTGTGTGTTTTTGTCCCAAATGCATAACATCAAATGAATCAAAGGAATATCAGACAAACCCAAGGTGAAGGACAGTCTACAAAACAACTGACCAGGACTCTTTCAACCTGTCAAGTCATGAAAGGCAAAGATTGAGGAACTGTTTCAGATTAATGGCTATTAAGGAAAGATAATAATTAAGTGTAATGTGTGATACTGGGTTGGATCCTGGACCAGAAAATGGACATCGGTGGGCCACCTGATGACATTTTAATAAGCTCTGTAGATGGATAATAATATTATATGAACATTAATTTCTTGATTATGATAATTGTATCATTGACATTTTCAGAATCTGGGTAAAGTTTGTACAGGAATTCTTTACTGGTTTTTTGCAACATTTTTATAAGCTTGAAATGATTTTGAAAGGAAAATTAAAAAAACAAACAAATCTGATCATCGAATTTCTGTTTTTGTGTCTAGTATATGCTTATATGCATATGCTTATATATATGCATATATGCATATGTGCCATAACATTTTTTTCTTTTTCCTTATGTAATTATGCTAGAAACAGCCAGATGTGGTCACTGGTTCCTTCAGTGTTCTTGTGATATGTAGCAGTTAGAAAAAAGAAATGAAAAGTACCCTTTGTACATTCAGCTTTCCAAGCCAAATAGACTCGTCTTACCCTTTGTCCAGGGTAATTATTGGCCATTCGCTGATTTCTACTCCAATTTATTATTGAAATAAACATTACTCCTAACTGGCACATCTTCTTTTTTAAAAAAAAAAAGTTTAATGTTTATTCATTTTTGAGAGACAGAGTGTGAGGGGGGAGGGGCAGAGAGAGAGAGAGAGAGACAGACAGACAGACAGACAGAATCTGAAACAGACTCCAGGCTCTGAGCTGCTGGTATCTCTTCTTTTAATAACAATCTTACTGATGTCTGTTAGCCAGAAAGGAATTAGTAAAGGCTCAAGGTATCACCAAAAACTTTACTTAGTCTTTTTGCGGGGTGAACAAGTCAAACACAAGGTTCCCTTCAAAAGCATTTTTTCAGGACTCTGGGAGCGTCCTCTTGACCCCTTTATCTGGGTTAACGGGAGGGTCACAATTAACCAAAGTATATGGTCAGCAAATATTTCTTCTTGGACACAACAAATGTTTCTTCTTCTTTTGTTATCAGTGTTGCAAGAGACAAATTAACCAGCCTAAGGGCTGGACTGGAAATTCCAAAATGTATGTTTAAACAAAGTTTCACCTTCTTAAAGCACCTGAGTCCTCTTAGTACTGGCTTTGCCCCTCCTGGAACACTCCAGCCCATCACTACAGCGTAATCAATAGTTGTGCTGCGTATAAAGTTATGTCTTACAGGATGTCAATATTAAGCTTTCAAGTGTTCATCTTTTATGATTTATTCATCAATAGTTCTACTAAATATATTTTATATTGGGCAAACAGTTATTTTTTACTGGAAGGGAAACTGACATTTCAAAGCTGACTACCTGCCACAAAGACACTGTCTTCTGGAATCAGGGTGATGTCTCGCCTACTTGGGCTGGCACTGACTGACCCAGCACTCATCCACAGAAGCTCTAAGACAGTTCCCCACTAACCCCCTTAAGGGTGAGTGTTTTTAAACCCTCCACGGCACCTAAGATTATCCTGAGCATTGAGTAAATGCTCACTAAACACTTCTAAATGGACTTCAGTATGAATCTGTCACCAAGTTTGTCATCAATTATTGAACTATTAATTGTTCAATGGTTGTGCTTTTAAAATCAGTTGCTACATGGCAAACACTGACTTCAAGGTTTTCAAATTTTAAAGAAATTCATTCAGTCCTCAGACAAAACTGGAAAGGCAGATAAAGTTATCCCTTTTGCTATAGATGAATAAGAATAGGTAGAGTAACATCTCCAAGTCACTTGGCTCAATAAGACTGGGAGGGCTGGTATTTGCAAGGAGGTAGAACACAGAAGTGGCACTCAATCTTCATGTATTGCATGCCAGCACCACCCATGGGTGAGTAGAACTTAGAATTTAGGAGCCCTTCCCAGTATGTCATGTACTGGACATAACTACAGGACATGTCATAACTACAGGACAGTAGTTAGAAGCAGCATGGGCTCTTAATCCACCCATTCAAATAATGCAGTTTTCTGAGGGCATTTTGTGCCTGAGTAACGATATGCGAAATTTGAAATTCTGCCTGAGGCACCAGGATACCTGTATTAGTTTCCTGTTGCTACGGTAACAACTTACCGGGGTCTGGAGACATGGACGTATTTGCAGGGCAATTATTTAGCCTACAGCAATACCACAGGTATAAAACTTCAAAGTGAGGCGAGACACCAAAATGCAGATTTTCAAAGCGAAGAACAGGGCTTGTATCACCATTCTTGAAACCCCTCAGCTAATCTGAGGGCATAACATTGTCAAGAATGGATTATTAGAGGAGGATTTTTTAAATTTATTTTTACTTATGTATTTTGAGAGAGAGAGAGAGAGAGAGAGAGAGAGCAGGGGAGTGTCAGGCAGAGAGGGAGAAAGAGAATTCCAAGCAGCAGGCTCTGTGCTGTCAACACAGAGCCCAACGTGGGGCTTGATATCAAAACTGTGAGATCGTGACCGGAGCCAAAATCAAGCGTCGGAGGCTTAACCTACAGAACTGCCTGGGCACCCCTTAGAGGAGGATTTCTTTAGAGAAATCTTGACTCTGTATCCTTCCCAGGGGGAAAGGAGAGGATACACCTATATTGTCACTTTACATGTTATGGGAAGCCACCAGGAGAGCTGATATATATCTGCTGGAGTTTGACCCCTGTCAGACCATGTTTCGGAATCTCAGAGCAAGGGACTGTGGCTGCTGACCCAAACAGCAGGGCTGAAGGAAATAGAGGTCTTCATTTAAAAATAATCTGGGACGCCTGGGTGGCTCAGTCAGTTGAGCGTCTGACTTCGGCTCAGGTCATGTTCTCATGGTTCATGAGTTTGAGCCCTGTGTAGGGCTCTGTGCTGACAGCTCAGCCTGCTTCGAATTCTGTGTCCCCCTCTGTCTCTGTCCCTCTCCTGCTTGTGCCCTGTCTCTCTAACTCTCTCAAGAACAAATAATAAACATTGAAAAAAATTTTTAGTTATCTTGCACCCACCAAAATAGGGTATCAGGTGTTTCCTACAGACCAAAGGCAGGCCATAAAGGAGAAAGAGAATGAATTTGGGGCTATTTAAATATTCTGCGATTGGGGCTCCTGGGTGGCTCAGTTGGTTAAATGTCTGATGCTTGGTTTTGGCTCAGGTCATGATCTCACAGTTTGTGAATCTGAGCTCTGCATTGGACTCTGTGCTGACAGCATGGAGCCTGCTTGGGATTCTTTGTCTCCCTCTCTCTCTGCCCCCTCCTCTGTGTGCTCTCTTTCTCTCTCAAAATAAATAAATAAACATTTTTTTTTTTACAATTCTGCAATTGACAGATGGTATAAGTACACATATTGTGTTGAGCATTTTGTAATGTATACAGTTGTCAAATCACTATGTTGTATACCTGAACCTAATATAACACATATCATGTTAACTATACTTCAATTTAGTTTTTCAATTATAAATACATAAAAGGAAATAGATATCTCTTTAAAAAATTATCCTACATATATGTAAAATTCTTCCACTGAGTAGCACCTCGGGGGGTAAAGGATTCTAACAGACAGAGATCTATGAGGAGTTCTCCAACAAACTAAGGCTGGAGGAAGGTGTAGAGGAAGATGTACATGTCTCACACCGCAGGATTACAGTCAGGGGAGCCCAAAAAATATCTGTAAGAGAATCATCCCTTTAAACTCCACTCTACTTTACCTGTGAAGGAAGAGGAATCCTTGTTCAGAAAAAAGTTAGTATCAACTTGCATCGCTACGTTTTTATTATATATTTATAAAATAAATAAATTGTTAAAATAAATGGACATATAAGAAGACACTCAATACTATTAGATATACCAAATAAAACCATTATAAGAAACTGTTACATACCCACGAGAATGACCAAAATTAGAACTGATCATGTCAGGTGTTGGAGATGACGTAGAACAACGAAAATATCTAATATCTGGGAACGCCCTAAAGGCTTGTGAGTGAGAGTCAGGCTGTACTTGCACAGGGGAAGGGTATTGGAAACCTTCCAGAAAGCAGGCCCCACTGAGATGAGAACAAAATATTTAGTAAGTTATTTGGAAATATCTTCTAAAACTAAAGCTCCACATACACTCCTCTCTACCCAATAGACATGAGAGCTTACATGTTTCAAAAGTCATGTACAAGAATAATCATAGCCACCATATTGCAAATCCCCCACCTAGAAGCAACCTCTTTGTCCATCAGAAACAGAATGGTAAATAACATGTGGCAAATTAAGACGATGGAATAACACACACAAAGGGGAAACACACAGTACTGATACACAGAATGGCACAGCATGGATGAGACTAGAGACATCATAAAGTGAATGTACAAAAGAGAACATAAAATGTTATTTCATTTATATGAAGTTCAAATACTGATCTGTAGAGACAGAAACGAGAATAACGGTTACCTCTAGGAACTAGTGACAGAGACAAAGTACAAACAATCCTTCTACAATTCTGAAATATTCTGTGTCTTAATCTTGGTGATTGCTTATTATATATGTGTAATAATTCATCAAATTGTAAACTTAAGATTTTTCCAGTTTTTTTGTATGTGTTATATACCTCAATTAAAAAAAAAAAAACTGAAGGGCTACCTAAATGGTTCAGTCGGTTAAGCATCTGACTTCAGCTCAGGTCATGATCTTACAGTTCATGAGTTCGAGCCCCGCATCAGGCTCTGCACTGGCAGGGTGGAGCCTGCTTGGGATTCTCACTTTCTCCTCTCTCTGCCCAGAGGTGCTTTCTCTCAAAATAAATTAAAAAAAAAAAAAAAAGAAGAAGCTCTCTCTCTTTCTTTCCCTCTGTCCCCTCCCCTAAAAGAAATAAAAGATAGTTAAGAATGAACATAAGTTTGGAACTGGGCATTCCTGTCTTTAATACTTACTCGAGTTAGAGAAGAAATCACAAATAACTTACAACACACTTAGAAGCCCATAGGAATATTGCCTGTGAAAGCTTATAAATAAGCTGCAGCTAAAGTATTGCTCAGAGGTCAATTTATGTGCATATGTGAAGATACGTTAAAATAAGAAGATACTGACTATAAGAAAGGTAATCATGCCACTTTGCAAAAAAAAAAAAAAGACAAAATAAAATAATGTCAAAGTTAAGTGAAATGAAAACCAAAATAAAATAAAACTAAAAAATTATTATGTTTATTTATTTTGAGAGAGAGAGAGAGAGAGAGACAGAATGTGAGTGGGGAGGGGCAGAGAGAGAGGGAGACACAGAATCCGAAGCAGGCTCCAGGCTCCGAGCTGTCAGCACAGAGCCAGATGCGAGGCTCGAACCTGTGAATGTGAGATCATGACCTGAGTCGAAGTCGGACTCTCAACCAACTAAGCCACCCAGGCACCCTAAAACCAAAATAAAATTAGATGCAGAAAATAAAATAAGAAACAAAGATGTGACAGTAAGCACAATACACTGTAAAGCTTTTTAGAAAACAGATCAATATAAGAGACAAATCTTAGATTACATAGATCGGGAAGAGAAAACATAATAAACAGTATTAGGAAAGAAAAGAAGACTGAATTCTAGATACTCTGGAAGTAAGAAATCATTTGAAAGTGTGAGGAACAATGATGACAATAAATTTGAAAAATGTATATGAAATGGACAACACACAAGGAAATTATAGATTGCTACAATTGTCTTAAGAAAACTTGAAGACCAGAGTAAATCAATCAAAAATCGAACCAATCTTAAGACGCTTTCCTTCCCAAATGGCAACAGCAGAATAGTTTTATGGGAAATTTGCTATCTTTCAAGAAATGTATGTCTTATAAGTTGTTTCAGATACTAAAAGACGGACAAATGTCTTGCTCACTTTCTTAGGTTAGTATAATGGATGATATAATCAGACAAGGATAAATTAAAATAAAATTATAGGTTAAGGATAAAATTACTGGGTAATGTAATCAGACAAGGATAAAGAAAAAATAAACATAGATAATAAGAGTCCCATAGTATATAACATTATTAACTATATGTCAGTATTGTATTAAATGTATATAATATCAAATATTTATATTAAATACAGTAGTTTTGATATGTATTTGTATACATAAATCAATATATGTGGTATATATATTTTACTTATTTACTTACAAAATCTGTTAGTATAGCTTATTATGAAGAAAGTCCTACATAATCTACCCTATTACCATTGAATACATTAAGTATTATATTTAGGTATGAAATATGTAATATATACTGTCATATTTTATTAAATAGAATCAATACATAAATTAAGACATCTATGTAGCTGTATGTATACCCATATTAACCAAGTAAGGATAATTCTGTATCAGGAAATCCCTCCATGTAAATCATGAGATTATAAGTATAAAGAGAAGCAAGTATGGTCATTTTAATAAATACTGAGAAGGAATTTAATGAAATTGGACACTCATTGTGGATTTTAAAAAAGGGAAAGATCTTATCAAGATGCAAAATGGAGTTATTCCTTCTGAAAATCTACTGAAAATATCTTGCTTCATGGTGAAACTTTAGAAACCTTTAAAGTTAAAAGCAAATTTAGGGAGCACCTGGGTGGCTCAGTTAATTGAGCATCTGACTCTGGATTTCAGCTCAGGTCATGATCCCACGGCTGGTAGATTCAAGCCCCAAGTTGGGCTCTGCGCTGACAGTGCAGGACCTGTTTGGGATTCTCTCTCTTCTTTCTCTCTGCCCCTCCCTCTCTCTGTCTCTCAAAATAGATGAAAAAACATTGAAAAAAAAGCAAATTTAGAATTCTTGCTACCACAGCCTCTATTTAATATTTTATTGGAGTTCCTAACCAACACAATAAGAGAGAAAAAAAAAAAAACAAAACAAAAAGAAAAGTGTAAGTATTGGAGAGAAAGGGGGAAACTCTGTTGTGAGAACATTATTTTCTACAATAAATAATCCAAAAGAATCTACAAAGTATTAGAAATAATAAGATTTTCGGGGGGCCTGGGTGGCTCAGTCAGTTAAGTGTTGACTCTCGATTTCAGCTCAAGTCGTATCTCCTGGTTTGTGGGTTCCAGCCCCACTGTGGGCTCCCCGCTAACAATCAGTGTAGGGCCTGCTTGGGATTCTCTCTGTGCCCCTCCCCCATGTGTGTGCGCTCTGTCTGTCTCTTTCTCAAAAGCAAATACATAAACTTAAAAAAAAAGAAATAATAAGGTTGTTAGAAATAGTAACATTTTTATATGCTGGCAATGGCCAATTAAAAGTACAATTTAAAAAATATAATTCTCACCAGCAACAAAACTTAGACCATCATAGAGAAAAAAGAATTAATTTTAGTGATGGACATGAAAAATACCTAAATCAATACAGAGATATGCTGCGTTTATTCTTTGGAAGTTTCAATATTCCTAAATTTTTCATATTCTTTAAATTTGTGTATAAATTACAGGCAATTTCAGTCAAAATGTGTGAGGGAAAACAACTTCTATTCATGCTGGAAAGCAGATGGCTAATAAAACGATCAAGAATGCTTGCTGTGAACCTGCTTTCAAGTGCCAAGACGGGCCAGGGTCAACAAATACTGCCTTGGATGGAAGCACTGAATTTGCTTGCCATGTGATGACATCTTCACGCATAAAGACAAGGTAGTGCGACAAGAATTTAGTGGTTTTTGGGTTTGGCAACATTCCCAATTGCACACTTTCTCAGATTCATTGGTTGATATGCCGATAACCACTTGACTTCTGTTAAATTTCTATATTTTTGGGTAAACAAATCAGGAAGTCACAGTGCCTAGGTATGGTTTCCCTTCCTAAAATAAAGCAAAACTGAAGCCGCGATCTGTCATGGTACTTAACAGGATGGCTCTAAAATGTATATGAAAAGTAAAAAAGATAATAAAAATATAAAAGATAAAAAAAGATAAAAAGATAAAAGATTAGAAAGTCAATTTTAGAAATAAAATGGAGGGTTGTGCCTGGGTGGCTCAGTCGGTTGAGCATCCAACTCTTGATTTTGGCTCAGGTCATGATCCCAAGGTCGTGGGGTCGAGCCCCATGTTGGGCTTCGTGCTGAGAAGAGAAACTGCTTACATCTCTTTCTCTCCCCCTCTGCCCCTCTCCCCTGCTCATGCTCTCTCTCTAAAATAAAATATAAAGTAAAATAAAATAAAATAAAATAAAATAAAATAAAATAAAATAAGAGAGAACTGAATGAGGGGGAACACTGAAATAAAAAGATTTTCCATAGCAAAGGAAACCATCAATAAAATGTCGAGGAATCTACTAAGTAGGAGAAGATATTTGCAAATGATATAACCAATGAGGGGTTACTATCCAAATTTTATTTTCAAAAAACTTATACAACTTAACATAGAAAAAAATGAAAGAATGAGCAGAGAGCCTGAATATATTATTTTTTCCCCAAAGACATCCAGATGTCCAGCAGACACTTGAAAACATGCTTAACATCAGTCATTATCAGGGAAATGCAAATCAAAACCACAATGAAATATCACCTGAAACCTGTCAAAATGGCTAAAATCAAAACACAAGAAATAACAAGTGTTGGTGAGGATGTGGAGAAAAAGGAACTCTTATACACTGTTGGTAGGAATGCAAATTGGTGCATAAACTGGAAAACTGTGAAGGTTCTTCATAAAATTAGTAGAATTACCACATGATTCAGTAATTCTACTACCAGGTATGTATGAAAAAGAATATGAAAATACTAATTCAAAAAGATATATCCACACCTATACATATTGCAGCATTATTTACAATAATTGGCAATAATAGTCAAGATATGGAAACAACCCAAGTATCCATCCATAGATGAGTGGACAAAGAAGGTATGGTATATATGTGCAGTGGAATGTTACTCAGCTATAAAAAGAATGAAATCTTGCCATCTGCAACAATATGGATGGATCTAGACAGTATAATACTAAGTGAAATGAATCAGAGAAAGACAAATACCTTATGATTTCACTCATATGTGGAGCTTAAGAAACAAAGCAGACAAACAAAGAAAAAAAGAGACAAACAAAAAACAGACTGTCACAGAGGACAAACTGGGCTGCCAGAGGGGAGGCAGGTGAGGGGATGGGTAAGATAGATAAAGGGGATTAAAAAAATGAGGGCGAACTTGCCTACTAAATAATAAGTCTTATTAAAGTGCTAGTTGTTGGGGCATCTGGGTGGCACAGTCGATTGAGTGGCCAACTTCAGCTCAGGTCATGATCTCATGGTTCGGGAGTTCAAGCCCCTCATCAAGCTCACTGTTGTCAGCACAGAGCCCGCTTCGGATCCTCCGTCCCTCTCTCTCTCTCTGCTCCTCCCCTACTCTCTCTCTCTCTCTCTCTCTCTTTCAAAAATAAATAAACATTAAAAAAGTCCTAGTTGTTAAGGCACTACAATATTTGTGCATAGATCAAAAAATTAACAGTAGTTCAGAAGAGCCCAGCATCAGAGCCACAAATATACATAGCAACTCCATATGTGACAGGTGTCCCAATACAGGTCAGTGGAGAAGGGACTCACTACTAAGTAAATGAGGTTGAGATAACTGGTTAGTCACATGGAAACAAAATCAGGTCCTTACCTCACACTTTATATTTTTTTTCCCAGAAGAGTAAAATTGTGACAGTCAAAATTTTATTTTTATTTATTTATTTTTTTTAAAGTTCATTTATTTATTTTGAGAGAGACAGAGAGTGAACACCAGCCAGGGAGGGACAGAGAGAGAGGGGGAGAGAGAATCCCAAGCAAGGTCCACACTATCAGCTCAAAGCCTGATTTGGGCCTTGATCTCACCAACTGCGAGATCATGACCTGAGCTGAAACCAAGAGTCAGAAACTCAACCGACTGAGCCACCCAGGGACCTTGAAAATAAAAATTTTTAAACTTTTAAGTAAAAGTACACAAAATCTTTATAGAATTGTGGAAGGTATCCTAAATAAGACACAGAAAACACAGATCATTAAAAAAAAAAAAAGATTAGTTAAAATCTTCTGTTTCACCAAAGTCTCCATAAAAAGGTAGAAAGACAAGCCACAAATAAGAAGACACTCGCCACAAATCCAACTGACAAAGTTTTAGAGTTCAGAATATATTCAGAATACACAAAGAATTCCTACACATCAGTAAGAAAACGCTACTCCACCCTGCTGATGTGACAAGCGGCAATTTAAAGAGGCACGAAGGTGACCAATGCCTATGAAAAGATAGGCAATCTCATGAATAATCAAGAAAATGCAAATGTTAAAATCGAGATATTCTGTGATCATCAGACTCAGAAGCTTAACAAAATGACGTGCTGGCAAGGAGTAAAGAAGTAACTCACGCACACTGCTAGGGAGGTCAAATGAATTTAATGACTGACGGGTGTTTTGGCAATTCTCCTTGTAAGTACACTTACCAGATAAGCAGTTACATGTGTTTTCAAGGAGGTGTGTTGAAGAATAATCGCCAAAGCATTGTTTATGATAACAACAAATTGAAGATGTCCTAAAACTCCATCAGTTAGTAAATTAAAATAAACTTGGTATACCCTGCAATGGCACATTATTTAGCAGATGAAACGAATCAACTACAGCCAAATGTGATAAATTTGGACACACTGTAAATTGATATATTGTAAAAGCTTAGT
Source organism: Panthera tigris (assembly GCF_018350195.1). NCBI lineage: Eukaryota > Metazoa > Chordata > Mammalia > Carnivora > Felidae > Panthera > Panthera tigris. The sequence continues at coordinate 36,336,153 of NC_056670.1, read as the reverse complement.
TAAAAGACAGGTTACAGACGTATCCCTGTAATGAGATGCCATTAATATAAAATTTTAAAACGCATAAAACAATAGTGTGAATTTTATGGATACGTTCACATGCATTACAATTTTAAAAATATGCATGGGACAAGTATACAAAACTCGCTGATAGTGTAATCTCTTGGTTGGGAATGAGAGAGGCTAGGATTTGTGGGGGGGGGGAACCAAAGGAGTCTCAATTGTACCTGAAATGTTTTATTCCCTCAAAAAAGGCTTAAAAGATTTTGCAAAAACAGCAAAATGTTAAGGTTTGTCACATCTTGGTAGTAGGTACGTAAATGTTCATAAATTATATTATTATATTATTCTTTCTACTTTTCTGAATGTTTGAAATTTTCATAACAATAAAATATGAAAAAAGTGAATTGCAAAATTTAATACTCTGATCCACATTTGCTGAAAAGTTTTAAAAATTGGCTCTATGTGTGTATATGCACGTGTGTATTATTAGTTTGCTAGGGCTTTCATAGCAAATCCCACAGACTGAGTGGCTTAAGTAACAGAATTTTTTTTTTTCTTCACACTGTTCTGGAAGCTACAAGTCCAAGATCAAGATGTTGGCAGAGTTTTTCGTTCTGAGGCCTCTCTCCTAGGCTTGAAGATTGCCATCTGTTCCCTGTATTTTCATAGTCTTCCTCTCTGTGTGTCTGTGTTCTAATCTTCTCTTTTTATAAGAACACCAGCCATGTTGGATTTGAGCCCACTCTGATGACCTCATTTAACGTTACTTATCCCTTTAATAGCCCTCTCTTCAAATATGGTCACATTCTGAAATAACGGGGATTTGGGCTTCAACATACAAATTTAGGACGGATTCATTTCAGCCTAACAGTATGTGAGGGCACACAATATTTTCCATTGTGGTCCCAGTCCTGATGCACATGATTAGCTCAGGCTTGTCCTGCCTCCTTCTCTTGGGAAGCCAAGTCATACATACATAGGCATCTTCTTTGAGGATCCCATTTCCTTCCCCATCCATGTTACTCCCAAACACCTCTGTCTCGTAAGTGGGGACCTCCTTGGAATTTTAGAACCTTCGTGTTCTCCTTTGAAAGATTAGCATAACACTTCAGCCTGAACCTGACAAAAAAAACAAAAAAAAAAACAAAAAAAAAAAAAACAAACTATGCCATGTGTACAGTATTGACAGAGATAGATCAGATCAGACTGCTGGTTCACTCCGTATTTTCTACTTTATGTGGGTCTCCCCGTAAGGTTGGGCTTGTTTTGTTTTGTTTGATTTTGGCTTGAGTTTTGGTTTCAGAGTTTATGCCTAACAAAAGGAAACAAGTAATCATTAGTGGCTAAGAAGTAAGAATCTAAACTTTGTAAACAAGTCCATTTTTTAAAAAAAGTCAAATCACAAAGGATTAAAAATGTTGCAAACAATCTTTCTTTGCATCTAACTACAAACTTTTCTGTTCTATTCCAACTCAGTATTATTGTTTTCTCATTCAGCATCCGTCCACACTGGAAATGAAAAAAATTCATGTCATTGACCTGAAGTGGTACAGACTCATTTACAGAATAAATACATTATTAGAGATGATGCCCGATGACATCTCCAAAAACTGATTTAAAAATTATGAACTTTGCCTGTGGTGCCTATGTCTTCCCTCAAGTGGATAAAACAGAGGTGGACTCATTTTTGGCAAATCTTATTGTTGTATAGATTTGGAGAAAAACTCACGTCAAGTTATGGTCCTTGACATTGAACCGCTATGAAACAGATCAGCTCTGTGTACCATACTAGAGCAATTAAAAAGTTCTGACCTGCAGGAGGAAATTGGGTATGGGGGGAATTAGACTTGAGATTCCTGACCCCATCTATTGAAAATCCACCTCATCAGCAATCATTTGCTTAGATGGGGTGCAAATCCCTATGACTATATTTAATGGCCTAAAGAAGACTGGGGGAAATGTAATATGCATTCATGCAACCATCCTCAGCTGTCTTCAGGATTATTAAGTACCCAGAACTGTAAACTCCTCCTTGTTTCTTTAAAAATTGTTTAAGCAGAAATGCCAGCATGTCAATAGCAGAGTAATATCCAAATCATATATTATTCCTTCCAAGAGGCTGGAGAAAGGCAATGTGCATCCCCCAATGAGGACAAGACTAATCACAGAGCTAGTGCCAGGCCCATGGAGATTTCCCCAGGGAGCTCATCATTTTATCACATGTCACGGCTTCTCTCGGTCTCAACATGCTCTCCGGAGAAGATGCCCTTGCCTCTACAGGCCCCGCCATTCCAGGGAAAGAGCTTCCTATAAAATCTAACTGGGACAGGGCTGGCTGGCTCAAAGGTCCATGGTACTAGCATACAAAGAAAACAGAGAGATGCAGAGGCCCTCTTCCAAATGAGGATGGTGGCTTGACTCATACTTAGCATCTAGACCAGCAACGGGTAATACACGGTGATTACTTGATTTGAGTACTTACATGAAACAGTGCTGGCTGCCAATAGCCTACATGTTATTCTTCCTGACACTGCTTTTGGTCTTCTTTATCCCTCCATATTCCTACCTATGATGGGCTTTGGAAGCATGAGCATGCTAGTGTGCATATGCACACACACACACACACACACACACACACATCTAGAAAGGAGGTTGTCAGTGCAGTATGAGTGTCTGCTTCTAAAATCCTGCTTACCCAGATGAAGGCACATAACTCTTATAATGCAAAATAAGATTTTGCCTTTCCCTACATGTGTATTGTTCAAGAAGGGTTAAGCCTGCCACTTGTCTATCATCTATAAAGCAAAATATCCTCACAGCTTTGCTCATTTTGACCTAGTCCTGTAAGTCCAGAGAACTGTGTTAATGTATCCATTCAGGACAGGTACTGTTAAACCTCATGATGGCAGAGAACATCAAGCTGTGCCAGGAGGCAAAGTATGGCCAAATCACAGTAGCATGTTGGTTGACCTGGCCCATGATCACCAGAAACCAAGAGCTTCCTCTAGTGACTCAGACCTCAGGCAGATAAAATGAGAGAGAATTGATCCATATGGAGCACAAAATTGGCCATGGGGTCAGAGAACTCTGAGTCCCCTGGCATCCCTAGGGGCATGGATGGAACTCTTCCTAGGTCTAACACACCACAGTTGTGACTCAGAGTTGCCTCGGTCTTGTCAGCAAAGCCAAAAGCAACAACAAAAAGTTAAATGTTCACTGAGTGACATTGAATTGACCTGACCAGAGATTAAAATGTTCTTTCTGTCCTTTATTGTCCCAAGTTACCCTGCACTCTCTCAGCCCATACCTCTGAGAGGGCCAAGATGGACGACAAGGTGCTGTTAAATATCTTGCTGACAATATATAGAAATGAAGAGATTGTCAGCAAAGACTCCTGTGAAGGTTACAGGGACGGCAGAGGGCAATTGTTTTCTGAAGTACGGTTGTCACTCTGTGTTAATAACTGCATCTGACCTTTTCCTGACAAAGGTTCTTTGCTGGGTTCCACATTGAACGGCCAGAATGATTTAAAATTTAAGCCCTGACAACAGGGGACAGTCCATTTGAGTGAGCAAAGCACTGCACTTTGTTTTCTCCAAAGCCTTTGCCTGTCATGGAAACTCTGCGAAAGGCAGAGAAGAAGGGTGAAAAATAATGACAGGGCCACTCCTTAGAGCATGTGCTTGGTAACTAAAGAGCTTCACACTTAAAAAATACAATTCAAGTACTTTTTAAAAATCAACTAAGGCACCATTTCTTCTTTTTCCTCAGGGATAAGTGACTAAGTGATCCCTTTCCACCACTAGACCTAGCCTAACCTCCCACCATAGACTCCCCCTCCATTAAAACCAATCTTTCTACTCAGCTTCAACTCTTTTTTTTTAATGTTTTTTAAAATTTATTTTTGAGAGAGACAGAGACAGAGACAGAGCATGAGCGAAGGAGGGGCAGAGAGAGAGACACACAGAATCTGAAGCAGGCTCCCCGTTCTGAGCTGTCAACACACAGCCCAAAGCGGGGTTTGAACTCACAAACCACAAGATGAGGCGGAGTTGGACGCTTAACCGACTGAGCCACCCAGGCACCCCCAGCTTCAACTCTTAAATTGACGTCTTGGTCCAATTAGTGTTTCATGTGCCTCCTACCAGCTTTCCCACAGCCTCATGTGCACTGACAGCCCACTGTTCCCCAAGCTATTGGCACTAATCATGGGCTCTCTGCAGAGATTTATGATATGTTACCCTCAGCTGTTATTTCACTAGGATCTTCTTTTTCAGCATTAACCTATCAAGCTTGCCTCGCATCTAGAAGTAATAAAAATTAAATAGCAAAGTGTTGATTTAATACGGGGACCTATTAGTTGAAGATACTGTATTAGGTCCATGGGAAAAGCACAGAAGAGTCAACTGTGAATTTTATCCTCATGGTACTTCTGGTCCAGCTGTGCAGAGACACTCAGGGTTTGAGCTGATGGAAGTGGCCTTTGAAGGTTGAGGAGGTAGCTTCCAAACCAAGGTCAGCTGCAGTGTAAAACCCAAGTTCAAGTGAGTCCTGATGCTGAAATTCCTTCAATTTACATGTGGCTAAACTGAGGTCAAAAAGGCGAAATGATTTGCCATTGTCAAGGGTTAGCAGGTTTGGGATGGTATGTTTCTAGTAAGAACCAATAATAATGATGACACACGTTTCATGGGTACTTGCTAAGAGTAACGCCCTGTGCTAGCAGCTTTCCACGCAGTCATTCAGGCCATCTTCACCACAACCCAAGAGAATGGCCCTATTGTTTTTCTCCATGGTGATCCAGGCAGAAACTGAGAGATTAAGAGACTTTCCTGAGGTCACGGAGTTAGAGAGCTGGGGAACCAAACTGAGAACCCAGGGCTCTGCCATCATTGCCTGTGTACCTTTGGCCTTCTGTCTTTGATCTAACTTCCTTTCAAAAAGGAAGAAAATAATATACTAAATTGAAGTTAAGACTCCTTACCTGTGTGCATGATTTGTTTGCACTTTGTGAATCCTGACCCTGGTCTCTTCTGGTTCAGGGCTCCAGGTGTCGTTAAAAGCATTAGTCACAGACAGAATCATTTGCTAAAGGGCCTTGGTTCCCTCACTTGTAAAATGAGAGGGTCGGACCAGATAATCTCAGAGGCCCCTTCTGGTTCTTACAGTCTATGATTCTATGATTCCAAACAAAGATTGCCATCCTCAAAGCCTGTAAATTTCAACTCCTTTCACAAGCCCTAAAGAGGAAGGAAAGGAAAGAAGAATTGATCGCATGCTTGTGCAAATTTAAGTAATAGAGAACAGAGATGCTACCCTTGTGAATTCCTGGGCGATATGCATGACTTGGAAAAAGAAGAAAAGTATTTCATGCAATACCACAGGGCACCCTTAGCTCAGCCTTTCTTCCTGAAATAAAAATACAACTGAGTTTTTCAAGTTAGTTGGTTGATGTATCACCCTGTTCCCCCTCATCATTCTCGTATGATTCAACAAACATTAGAGAGAAATTTTTCTGCTTAAATTCCTTCCTGCAACAGAAGTAAATATCTTACTTTTATAAAATACATTTCTTAAAGATAAAATACAGTTCTACAATGCTGTTTCAGATAGATTTGCCATAAGTCAGATACCCCCGTTCAAATAATGGACTATGAACATAATCCATCTTAGGGAGTCAGGAAGTACAGAACTTGGTCTTATTAAGGTGCTCTGTTATGAGGCCCAGTCACTGATACAATGAATTGTTTTTCAACTGGGCTGTGGCTGCCACCATAAGTCTTCAGCTTGAATGAAAAGGCAATTAAGAAAGGAAGTTGGAACAAGAAACTCAAACCAAATACTCTTCTTTTTCCAGTGCTAACTTAATTAAAATGGTGTTTAAATGCCAGTTGGCTAAAACTAAATAAAAATGTGCAATTAAGGATACCGGTGAGACTATAGCTCAAAACCTCTGTCTCCTACTAGTGCCATTCGATTTTTATTTTTCTTTCTTGCAGAAATTTCTTCTAAGATGGAGTAAACTCTGCATGCGGGCAATGGAAAGGTTACATATTCCAATTCCCCACTTTAGAACCCTTAGCTATTCCAAAGTTGTTTGGCCTGAAGGACACAATATACTTTCAACCATTTTGTACAGGGGCCACGAGCCTGAGAGTGATCAAAACCCGCAGCCTAACATGCTTTCTTATGTGATCATCATGAGAAAAACCTTAGGCTCCTAGGAAGGCAAAAATTGTATTCCTTAAAGGACTGTATATAATCAATATATTGCTGTGTAACAGACGACTGCAAAACTTAGTAGCTTTAAAAAAATACAGAATGATCATCTCACAGTTTTCCTGGGGCAGGAATTTGGGCATGGCTTAGCTGAGTCATCGATTCGAGGGTCTGTCACAAGGTTACAGTCAAGGTACAAATGAAGGAGGAACTGCTTGCTAGCTGACTCAGTAATTGTTGTCAGTCTTCAGTGCCTTGTGGGCTGTTAGTTGGATACCACCCTTAGATCTTTGCTACATGGCTTCTCTAGTACAGCACCATGTTTCATTAAGGTGAGCCAACCCTAGAGTCTACTAACAAGACAAAGTCACAATCTTTTGTAACCTAATCATGAATTGACATCATATCACCTTTCCATGTTCTGTTGGTTACAAGTAAGTCATTAGGTGAGTCAGTACACACTCAAGGGGAGAAGGTGGCACAGGGTATGAACACCAGGACATGGGAAACATTGGGGGTCATTTTAGAAGTCAAGGACGGATGGGGTTCCAAGACTTGACCAATCTCCATATGATAATTAGAGGCAAGGTTTCATCAATTAGCATCCTTTCTAATTTTTACAGCAAAATCATCATTCTAGGAAAAGTATAGTCATGAGTTATAGGTGTCTCTCTCATTTCCACCACCAGTTATACATGTGTGGTCTTCATAGCTATTACTTGAAAATGGAATGTTTTCCTGTAATTAAAGTCACACTGTTAAATTATTGCTCTCAGAATTTACAACAGTAACTCTTATAGTTTAGTTATTGTTGATACCAATGTGACCTAAGTATATAAAACTGTTCAGAGTCTACAAATCCCTGTGGCAACTTGGCTGAATTTCTTATGGTCAATATGGCCAGGTAATTGTACCCAAGGTCTCTCTGTTGGGGTTCTCTGTTCCAAGCAATGGAAACTGACTCTGACTAGCTTAAGTTTAGGGTAATTGTTTGAGGGAGCAGGACTTTATTGGGAAAATGATGGAGGATAATAGACTAAAAACAGAATAATTAGACCAGTGGAAGGAAAGGAGTCAAGGCCTCTCCAGGGTTTGCAGCAGTCTCTATCTCTCTGGGACCTTTCTATATTAAGTTATGACACCAAATATCTCATATTCATGTATGTATCCTCTGATTAAACCAATATTTAGATTAATAAGAGAGAGATTCTGATGAGTTTCACTTGGATTATCATCCTACCCTTGCAGTGAAGGGGAAGGAGTCTTATGATTGGCAGACCCATCAGAACCACATGTGATGGGGGAGGAACATTTCCCTAAAAGAGGTGATGTTGAGTAAATTAAAATGATTGAATCGCTGGTTTCAGCCAACAGAGCTTGATGACAGTGACACTATGTGACTTCCAAGGTTAGACCGTAAAGGACTGGGACAACGGACATTTGTGGGAGATAATCTAAGAATATGTTATCCACCCAAGTTTATTTATTTATAGTATTTTTATGAGTCAAGTTAGGCTGCAGACAAGGTCAAGATTAGTCACATTAGTTTTGTTCCAAGAATGCCTTCATCAATCAGTGATACTTACTGTAATAGTACTTACTATTCCATTGGAATATATACCCTGTAAGGGAATCTTGGGTTTACATCACAAGTGCCTAGAATAGGGTGTGGCACATAGTTGACTCTCAATAAACACTGGCTAAGTAAATGCACTGAATATACATTGCTGGCAAAATTGTACACTGATACAAGTAAATGATATCTCCCATAGATGTTAATTTCTAAAGTCAATTTGTAAGGAGAGCCACGTGTTATAGAAATTACTGCGTGGCAGATATCATGGGGGCTTTGTAGGCTACATTGAACTTTGACATTTTAGACCATTTTTCTACATAGTAACTCCAACAGGGTTTTTTTCTTTCTGAAGTTTTCTTGGGTGACCACCATAAAAAGTGATTCCTTTGCATTTAGTGGCCATGATGTATAAAATGTGTATCACGAAGCATTTCATGACAGACCTCAGGAACCAAGAAGGGCTGAGCACCAGCAGGTTTATTTGTCCCACTTGTGCTCCATCCAAGATAGACACTTCCAATTATCCTGACTTTTTGGGAAGTGCCAATATCCTTAAAGGTGTTCACACCACTGGATCTGCTGTGACTACAACTTGGATGTTACCACAAGAAAATAATCAGAACTATGTAGCGACATATATTGCAGTGTTATTTTTAATAGCAAAATTCAAAGTCATTAAAATGTAGAATAGTCAAAAAAGGTTAAGTAAGCACGATATGTGTATATAATCAAATACTCTGCAACTTTATTTTTTTTAATTTTTTAGCATTTATTTATTTCTGAGAGACAGAGACAGAGAGTGAGCAGGGGAGGGGCAGAGAGAGAAGGAGACACAGAATCCAAAGCAGTCTCCAGGCTCTGAGCTGTCAGCACAGAGCCCAATGTGGGGCTTGAACCCATGAATCATGAGATCATGACCTGAGCCAAAGTCGGGCACTTAATCAACTGAGCCACCCAAGTGCCCCTGAATACTCTGCAACCTTAAACACACTTGCTTGTTGGTAGTAAACAGGTGTTTGGCAAGCTTGTTGCCACACCTATGATACCAGTGGGAAAGCTAATGTTAGCGATTTTCAGATCCTTGTACAATGTCAAAGTGTCACATAATGTCTATGCTTGAAAGTTGACCTCTGGTTGTTTAGTCTTACTCTAGTTTAAGCGAGAGCCTTCTCTATACTGCTCTAAGGGGTCTTCCTAACTGAACCAACTCCAGTGGATGCTGTGATAGGAAGAATAAAGAACCCCACCCCCCCCGCCAAAGATGTCCACCTTCTACTCCACAAGCCTGCAAATATGTTATTTTACATAGCAGAGAGGAATTAAGGTTGCAGATGGGATTGAGGTATTAATCAGCTGACCTTAAAATTGGGGAATTTTCTTGAGTTATTTGGGTGGGCCCACTGTAATCACAAAGTTCCTTAAAAGTGAAAGAGGAATGAGGCACCTGGGTGGCTTAGTTGGATAAGCGTCCGACTTCAGTTCAGGTCATGATCTCATGGTTCGTGGGTTTGAGCCCGCGATAGGCTCTGTGCTGACAGCTCAGAGCCTGGAGCCTGCTTCGGATTCTGTGTCTCCCTCTCCCCCTACCCCTCGCCCTCTCGCATCTGTCTCTCTTTCTCAAAAATAAATAAACATTAAAAAAGAAAGTGAAAGAGGAAAGTAGAAGAAGAGAGACAGAGGGACATGACTGGAAGAGTGGTCAGAGGACATGGACATTGCTATGTTTGTAGATGGAGGAAAGGGCCCACAAACCAAGGAATACAGGCAGTTTCTAGAAGCTGGAAAAGATGAGGATAGAGCCTTCAAGCCTCCCGAGGAATATTGCCCTGCTGATACTGTGATATGAGCCCCAGGAGACCCATTTTGGACTTCTGATCTCCAAAACTCTAAGATAATAAATTTGTTTTGTGTCACTAAGTTTGTGGTATTTGGTTAGAGCAACTATGGAAAACTCATACAGATGGGTAGCTGGTCACTTCTCAAAATTACTTTCACATTTCAGATCTTGTAAGGCAATGTGGAGGAATGCACTAAATATTTATTGACCAGCATAAAACTGAAAGATAGACTTGGACATACATTTCTGATGTCCCACCTCAAATCTTAACATAAAGCCACATTCCAACTCATTGGAATTATATTCTATAACGGACCTTAGCATGCTGTCTTGCAATTATATGCTCCTTTGGCTGTCTCAGTTTGGATTAGTTCTCAAATGTGGTGGTAAAGAGTGTCTTGAATTCCTCTGCCTTCTTAAAATTTTCAGATGTGGATCCAGTGAGTAATTAAATTTCTTTGAATAGGTGAATAGACTATCATAATTGATGAAGTTGATGACCTGCTCAAAGTCTAACTCATGACCTATAGCCTGGGCTTCTCAGGAGGGATTTCATGAAAGAATGTTTTCCTCTTACACAGTTTACCAGCCTTGAATTGTTAGAGAGGAAATAAAGGAGTCATCAAGTTATATGGTGAGATATTAATCATTAGATTTCATAGTTGGTCACAGTATTTTATTTATTACCATTTTATGCATCAAGTGCAATATTCGGAAGCATATAGACAGTTACATATATTCAGGGGCTTATAACCTATGAAAAGTGGGTTTGGTTTCTCTGTGTCCTTTGTTTACTTGCATGAACCAAAAGATGCATTTCTAATTATGTCAGGACATCACCCAAAGATGAGGCTGTTGTTAAAAGATCACAAATTAAATGGCAAGAACTGAAGGCAACGCGGAGTTTTTTGAGAGCAATCTTACAGCTTGGAGAATTCATAAACCAAGTAAACCTTCTGACATAACTATAAAATGTGGTATAAACCCTAGAAAAAAATGGCCATCTTGAAAGGGTAACAGCACTTTTATGAGAATTCCAACCGCACCATGGCAACATCAACCCGTCAAAGCAAATGAAGGGTAGTAAAAGTAAAATTAAACATGATGAAGGGGACACCAGCTTGCTAACAGCTTTCCAAGCAGTAAAGCTTTCAAATGTTATCTCTTCATTGGTCTGTTCAATCACACATGCCTGCTACCAAGCTTTATCATATTATGTATCTTTCTCATCACAGCAGCCTGCCACGGGTTTGATGGACTTGTCTGTATGTTCACAAAGGAGGGAAAGAGAGCGCTCCCCTCCCCCCCACTGCAGCCCCTCCTTGTGCACCCTCATTCCTCTTCTGTAATTCTCTCCCACCGTCCTCTCTTGCCCTTGTTCTGGTGTCCAACATGAGTCTCCCCGGCATAACAAAGGTTGCCTTGCAGCTCTGAGCTTTGGGGACTAAATATAGATCAAAGCCCCATCCTACCCTCAGTCATCCAAAGGACAGATTCCAATGTGCATCTGACTTTGTCCTCTCTGTTTGCTTCCAAAAATCAGCATCCTTGTTTCCTCAAGGTTTTCCCCTCCCCTCCCAACTAATCCCTCTTCTCTACCCCTTCTCTAACCTCCCATGGGGAAAATTGTGAAGGCATTTTCTTGTGTTAACTAACAGACTAGCTAATCCCTTGGTCTGAATGCCTTAGCCCTGTTTGCAGGGACCCAGAAAACTCAAGGTTACATTTATTCTCTGACCTACACACCCACCAGGGAGTCAGGATAAATTCTAGCCTTTTCAGTGCTTTCAAACTTCTTCCCGACTCTATTTCCGTGTCCTAAACAAATAAGGTTCCCATTCATTGTGCACATGCCAAATTCCTCAGCCTGTGGACCATATGCATTATTCAACTGTATGGGAAAAAAGAAAAAAAAGCAAATGGCTAATCAGCCACTGGAGGCTTCCCATAGCCCACACAATGATGACGAGATTGAGGAAAAAATGAAAAAAACTGGGATACCAGGCTGTGGTGCTTACAAATAGTCAATAGGGGGTGGAAATGGAAAAGAGAAACCAAGGAAAGAAAGACAAAGTTGCCGCAGTCAAGAGTCTCATAAAATCGCGATGTTTTAGCCTGAGTTTACCGTCTGTTAGTGTTGGTAATTGAATTGCTTTCTCTACTGTGGGCTAGTATGTGAACCCACCTCCTTTTCCGATGATCAACATTCAAGTGTGTTCCCAGTTAAATCAGCCCTTTGATTCATTCATCCATTCAATGAACACTTATTGAGGCTTGACAGCTTGCAGAGAAGGACTTAGAATGGATACGAAGTCTGAGGAAGAGCAGTAGAACTTGTCCATGGGCGCTTAGGGAGAAGATTCCTAAATTTGCTTTGATGACTCCCACCGTCTCTCTCTTCCCATGTTTCTGTCCCTGTGTGCCCCAGATGGGTCCAGTGGCAGGCATTTGGTTGTCCTAGCCCTAACCTTTGCTGATTTTCTATCTCTTATTCTGTTCTTGTAGGATTAACATATCCTTCCCCATCTCCTGTCTATAATTGTTGCTCAAAGCACAAGCAAATAAATATTTGGGAAAATACTAAAAATATGAATGAAATCATGGTTACAAAAAGAGCCCAAGAGGATTCTGATAAGTTTAATCATGTTGTGTGATTGTGTGCATACACAAACACACACATTAGTGCATGCTTGTGAGCACACACACACACACTTAACTTTTGTTGCCTTATTCTTTACCTTAATCGATCCTAATGTAATCAAATCAATCAGGCATTTCTACCAAAGTGTAAGAACTTATTTATGTGGTTTATGATGTCAAAGCCAACACACTGTACTTCTTGGAGGGTCCTGATATTTGGAGTTGAAAGCAGGATAGTGATCTTGATGAGCAGAGGGCTGCTTTTGTAACCACAGTCTGTTACCAATTTGCTCTGTGGCCATGGACAAGTCACATTTATTTGTTTGTTTGTTTGTTTAAAGAGAGAGTGCATGTGTGCACTCATGAGTGGAGGAGAGGGGCAGGGGGAGAGGGAGAGAGAGAGTCTTAAGCAGGGTCCACACCCAGCACAGAGCCCTACACTGGACTCAATCTTACGACCGGGAGATCATGACCTGGGCCGAAATCAAGAGTCATATGCTCACCCAGCTGAGCCACCCAGGCACCCCAAGTCACTTTTATTTTAGCATATAGATAGAAACATAAAATTATAAATATAGATATGTATCTACCTCTATGTTTAGCACCAAATATATATAAATGCTTTATACTAGGTGCTTTAGTTTGCTCAAGTTTTGTATTACAGATTGGGTAGCCTAAACAACAGACTTTTCTTTCCTCCCAGTTGTGGAGGCTGGAAGTCCAAGAGCAAGGTGTCCACAGGGTTGTTTTCTTCCGAGGCCTCTCCTTTTCTTGCAGATGGCCATCTTCTGGATGTGTGTACACATATGGCCTTAGCTCTGTGTGTGCTCATCCCTGGTGTCTCCTCCTCTTTATTTTATGCTCTCATTTCAACTTAATCACCTTTTTAAAGACTTTATCTCAAAATATGCTTACATTCTGAGGAACTGGGGGTTGGTATTTCAATATAAGAATTTGGGAAGATACATGGAGCACCTGGGTGGCTCAGTTGGTTAAACGTGTCCAACTTCGGCTCAGGCATGATCTCATGGTTTGTGAGTTTGAGCTCCACATTGGGCTCTTTGCTGACAGCTCAGAACATGGAGCCTGCTTCAGATTCTGTGTCTCCCTCTCCCTCTGCCCCTCCCTTGCTCTCTCTCTCTCTCTCTCTGTCTTTCTCAAGAATAAATAAACATTAAAATTTTTTTTAAAAAGAATTCGGGAAGAGACAATTAAGCCCATATCACTAGGTTGGGACAACAAAAATAAATAGGAAAAGTCCCTGCTTTTCAAGGATCTTGTCACTGAGACAGAAATAAAGTTGATTATATGGCAGTGTAAGAAGTGTAGCAACTGAGGCAGATCCTGCATATAGGGAAGGCATGTTAAGAAATTGGCAGGTCCGCTTGACAAAATCACAGAAAGCATCAGGAGGAAGATGGTATTTGTTCTGGATCTTGCAGTCTTAGTAAGAGTTCTCCAGGCCAATGGGGAAAGGACAAGGAAAGGAATGGGCATTTTAGTTATTTAGGGTTAACCTAGTGGCCCACGCAGGCCAGTGCTGTCTCATATTAAGGACTTTCTGTGACACTTGGGAGAAGAGAAATATGCCCAGCTGTCCTCAGTCAATTAGATTCCTAACTATTTAAATCTCATTTGAGTTCCATGTGAGCCATGGTGAGTTTTGTAGGCCTCTCTTCTGTGCAGTGCTGTCCTCGGTCCCTGAAGGATAGAAAAGATACTACCTCTGTCTGTTCACAATCTGAATAGGGAGAGCAGGTGAAGTTACCGTAATAACATCATAAAGAAATGCATGAATAAACCCCCAAATACTCACCTCTTCCCCTCTGGGCTTAAGTTCCCTCTTGGATAAAAAAGAATAATGTTACACTAAATCTTCTCTAAATTCTGCACAAGGAATCAAATGGACTATGACAGTGAAACTTGAATAATATATTAAAAGGAAAAAAATTCACAAACCTTCCTCATGTTAGCTTACATTATTAATATTATTTAAGAACATAGACTCAGGAGCCACAGTGCCTGTGTTTGAATCTCAGATCTGCCATTTACTGGTTATGTGACCTTGGCCAAATCACTGAACTTCTCTTTGCCTCATTCTCCTCATGTGTAAAATGGGGATAATAACAATACCTATATTCATGACATTGTTGTGAGAGTTAAAGGCATTAATATTTGCAAAACACATCAGGTGTTATGTGAGTGTTCAATGTAATCTTCTATAAATGTATAAACATGAAATCAGGAGTGAAATCCTTATGTATATAGCTCTTACTCAACTAGAAAACAAAGTGATTTGAAAACTATCTGCTATAAAGAAAATAATTTAAAGTTAAGTTGAAATAAAACGATTAAAACAAATAAAATTCAAATTTACAACATTACTCCAGTGTGATAATGTTTTTGCTGAAACTAAATCATAGCAGTTGTCATTAATTATAGAACGATTTAGCTTCAGATTTATTCCACAGTGAATATTTTTTTTTCCTGTGTTTTGACTTGATAACACTACTGCAGAGGAAGTCTGCATTTGCTTTTCAGAATTCTATGAATACCATCAAGACTTAGTTTGCTAGGTCAGGACAATCAGACCTCATTCTTTATCAGTACAGTCCTGGAATGCCCATTTTAGTGAAAGATAACGTCAGAGTACATTATTAGTGAAACCTGCATGAAATTGTTCCCTAAATCACAAAGTTGCACAAGTCAGAAACTTGGAGACCATTCATGATTTCAGCTTTTTCCTTCACCCCTTCACTGAGCAAGCTTGCCTCTAAAATATTCCCTGGCTCTGTCAATTTTTTAAACCTCCTCCTAAATGGATGGTCTCCTGAGAGGACGTATTCAGACCCATGGGGCTAGAGATCCTGGTTTGACTAACATAGTATCCCGTGTATGCTTATAATATCTTGAGGACTGTGTAAGAGGATTGTCTCCTGGGAACGCTGCTTATGAAAGAGGGGTACAGGGTTTCATACGTAAACCTATTAACAAACTGTAAATTAGTAATGTAGAGTTACCCATTGGTATGATGAAGTTCTCCTTAAGTGAAGGTTTCAGAGCAATTGCCCTACAGCTTTCTGAGTTCCAAATTCTAGGTTATAGCCGAACCTAACCTGGAAGCTCCTTTTTTCATGGTATCTTTCCAGCCTAAATCAATACATTTTGCCATTGATGAGATAAACCCTGTAAAGAGCTTTGCCTTTCAGCTGGATTGGGGTTGGGGCTCCAAAAGAAATGCCTTGCTGTACTGGTCTGTGGGCCACCGGACCTTAATCAAACCATGCTGACTCTACGTTTAAAACACAGAATTACGGAACTCTGGCATGCATTAGAAATGACAACTTCGACCACCTTGTTCTAAATGTTGAGAAACCAATGCTGAACTTCCCAATGAGAACAAAACACGTGAAAACATCACACTTCTTTGAGCACCTGTATTGAATAGGAAGTGTAAGTGTGGAAAGGCTTTTTTTTTTTTTTTTCCCAGAAGCACTGTGGTCTGGTTAAAAGCACTCTTCGATGATCCCAGTGCTTCCATCATCTGGCTAAGTGACCTTGGCTCAAATCAAGTGACTTTCTTGATCCTTGGTTAATGCAGAGGTAGGTCTGACCTCTCTGTCCTCTCTGTGCTTAGGCTGCTCAGGCTAACAACTGCCCCAGCCTTTGTCACAGGCCATCACCGTGTTTTCATGCCTGTGCCCCTCTACTATCAATTACCCAAATAATGTGAATGCATGTCTTGCTGGCAGAGAGATCCTGTGGTCAAATCATTGTTGGAGTGCAGAGTTGAATAAACGGGTTTTCCTAGGACTTCTTAGAACATTTGATATACCCCATGTGCATTGAGAATCTCCACCAGGGGAATAAGCAGGAGGTTGAAATTCACACAATGTTTTTGAACTAGAAACTTTTGTTCAAAAAGTTTGGGAACTTTTTGGTGGGACCTCAAAAAATATGATTTATCTAGATTTCACTTCCCTATACACCATTAGAATATCTTCAGCTTTTTTTTTTACCCAAAACATAAAGCACTACACTGAGCATATGATAGATCATCCAACAAGTTTAATGAAAGGATGAGCAAAGGTACAAATTTTTCCCAGTTTCTTAATTTGCTCATCTATGATAATGTAGTTTAGATTACATGTTATTTCTCTTGATGGTTTTAAAGTGTTCAGAAGGAGGATTTGAAGGAACGTAAAACGTTAAACTGGCAATATTTTGTGTGCTTTGTGTTGCCATCAACCTTCCTACCACCAATACCAGTCTATTACTGTTATTAAGTGCTTCATAGAACATTGTTTCTTTTAACCCTTGCTCTGCGTGGGGTGTTAAATAGCCCATAAGCATTATTACTGTAATATCTATCACTTTTAAATAGAATCAGGTAGAATTAAATAGAATTTACCAAACACATGTGAATGGATCATTGGCTGGATTGATGCTTTCCTTGTTACCTACGCCTGAAAAAAAGGGGACTCATGTGTTTACATAAATGTTCACCTGCAGCCCTTATTCATGTGGCTACAGTTTTTGGAGTTATAATTATTCCTATAACTATAGCTATGTATATGACCATTATTACTACAGCTATCTGTATGTGTATATGTATGTTTTATACATATATGTATACATATATGCACACACATGTACGTGTATATATGTGTGTGTGTGCTATATATGACATAGATATTGTATATACATACATAATAGCATATATAATTTATTGAGCAACTAGTATGTGCCAGGTATTGAGCAACTTTACTATACAAAGGGACAGGCATTTTACATATATTGTCCTTATCCTCATAGTAACTCTTCAGAAGCTGTCATTATTCCTGTTCTAGGAAGAGGAAGCTAAGGCCTCGAAATGTTAGAGATAACTTCCCGGAAGTGTGGGAACCCTGTGCCTTAATTCTCTGAAAGAATCCTCAAGCAGTACTTGCTCAGCCTAAAACAAACTAGCTTGTATCTCGCATTTATACCGCTTACCGTGATGAGTTATGGCCCATGCCCAGAACAAGAATAGCCCCATCCTGAATGGAGGGCAGAGAGTAGCCGCGGCAGAGTACTATCCAGAGCCTAATAACGTATCACTGTAACCCAAGACCATCCAGGGCCCAGAGGAAAGGCAGTTTGCCTCCAGTCACAGTGAACATTTACATGATGCCATCACATGGTTGGCATTATTCTCAGTTTTTTACTCCACTCTCAATCCTCATAGCAACTGTATGTGGGCTACAGTTATTTAAACCATTTTGCAGATAAGGTAAAAGGCCTGGAGAGTTGGAGTAATTTGCCCGTGGTCACAGAGCTAGTAAGTGGCCAGCTGAGACTTGAACTCAGGCAAAGCTAATTTAGCTGCCGGGTGCTTCGCTCCCACACCAGTGACAGTGGTGTCATCGCACCTATGGCCTCCTTAAATCCTGTGCCACCTCGGTTGCCAAGTCCTAATCAATCCAAGATTCCTTCTAACCATGTTATCTTGTCATCATTACCTTGTGATGTTTCATTACCATAACTGTCTCCCCAGTGAGTTTAAGCTGGTTCTCCCATCTGTGCGTCCACAAACCCCCACTGAAGTGGATGGGCCACAGGCATTCAGCTGCTCTCCCTTGCAGTCCAATTTTACTCCTCCCCACTGCTCAAACTACTCCTGGAGTTTTGCCTTCTGATGCAAGGTTTACAAGGGAGTCATCATCACACAATTACTCTCAACCATGCAGCGTTGACAATGCAATCATCTGTCAGCAAATGAGCTGAGCCATTCCTGCGTGAGGCTGTCTGGACCACACTTGGCAAAATCAGGTTATTACCTTCATGCCTTCTAACCAAATGCAAACAATAGAGCTCTCCATTACCCAGAATGGGAGCACAGTGTTCTTTGGCTTTCCTGCCCACGTACTGAGACTCAGATAGGAGCCACAAAGGTAGGGGAAAATCTCTCAAGACAAAATGCCTTTGTCCCATCTCTTTAACTAAAAAGAGTTGAACGTGTTTTGTAGAAAGCTCTTGGAAACTGATTATAATACTGCCTGTACGTCTTTTCACTGAGGAGTGTGTTCCCTGTGTTCCCTGGAAGGTTTGTTTCTGGAGAGCCAAAATTTACTCATTTTATCTAGCCGGTGGAAAAGGGTAAAGGACATTCAGACAGGTAACAAAGCTGTCCAGGTCATGACGCGGACCAGGTAAGGCGGGCCCTCCATCTCATCTCTACCCCCCTCAACACTGTTTTATGAAAGTTTTCCAGCATACGGAAAAGTTTAAAGCAATTTACAGTGAACCACCAACCCACCCCTACTTAGATTTTATTATACTTGTTTTATGCCATATCTATCCAGTTATCCACTTTATAGTAAAGTACATGTTAAAGTAAGTTGCAGACTTTGATACTTGTCACTCCAAATACTTCAGCACACATATCATTAATTAAATTTAAAATCTATTTACATTTCTCTCTTACTCTTGAGAAGTACCATATAATGTGGAAATCTTAAGTGGACCCTTTACTGAGTTTGGTCATATGCATTTACCTGTGTAACCCAAACCCCTGTTAAGATATAGAATATGACCATTGTTCCAGAAAGTTTCCTCATGCCAATCCCAGTCAGTCCTCAACCCCACCTCTCCAGAAGCAACTACTGTTATGATTTTCTTCCCTACCATAGATTAGTTTGTGCACTGTAGAGTACCAGATGTATGGAATCATACCATCAGTACTCTTTAAAAGAATTTTTTTAATATTTATTTATTTTTGAGAGACAGACATAGAGCATGAGTGGGGTATGGGTGGGGAGAGGGAGGGAGACACAGAATCCAAAGCAGGCTCCAGGCTCTGAGTTGTCAGCACAGAGCCTGACGTGGGGATTGAACTCACGAACCACGAGTTCATGACCTAAGCCGAAGTCGGATGCTTAACTGACTGAGCCACCCAGGCGCCCCACCATCAGTACTCTTTTGTATAAATTTCCTCCCTCAGCATGTTTTTGAAATTCTCCCATGTTGTGTGTACTAGTAATTCTCTCCTTTTTATTGCTGAGTAATATCCCCTGTGTATGGATATACCACAGTTTGCTTATCCATTCACCTCCTGATGAACACCTGTGCTATTTCCAGATTTTGGCTACCATGAATAAAGCTGCTGTGAATGTCTGTATACAAGTCTTTGTGTGCACTATGTTTTCATTCCTCTCGGGTAAATATGTTGGAGTAGAATTGCCGGTGATAGGCTAGGGTATGTTTAGTTTTATAAGCAATTACAAACCTTTTTTTTTTCCAAAGTAGTTATCTTGGGTTACACTCTGGCCAAGAATGTTTGAAAGCTCCGTTTGCTCTAGATCCTCACCGACATTGGGCATTGTCAGTCTCTTTAACTGTAATCATTCTGGTGGTGCTGTACTTACATCAGTGAGGTTTTCATTTACGTTTGCAAAATGACTAATGATGTTGAGTACTTTTTCACATGCTTATGGCTGTACATATGTCTTCTTCTGTGAAATGTCTATGCAAATCTTCTGTACATTTTTTTTTAAAGGGAGGGCCTCGTCAAACCTTGGGCGTTATTCCAGGGAGACAAATCTACAGCCTTGTGCATGTGCATGTGCATGCATTAGGAAGCCCCAATGCATCCCTGCTCCTCCACCTCCTGTCCAGGCTCAAAAGAAGCTGCAGAGATAATTTTTGAATAAATGTTGCTTGCCCTCCTCATTTGCTGGGTGCTGCCACCAGGCAACAGGAATTGACGGCTTGTTAGCAAAGCCTGGCCCCTTTGTGAGATGTTTTCAGAATGATTGATTTACAATAAAGTGGTTCCTGGTGGGTGCATGCAGGTGGAACTGATGCGGATCGATTCCAGTGGCGCTAACTAATCAGCTGTTTAAACTGGCAGGGAGAATGCTCAGTGACAGACACAGCGCGGCCATCATTTTCCCCCTAAGATTACAAATTAACTTGTTGGGGTTTGCTGGGGTGAGTGACAACCTGGAGCCCAGCCTCAGAGGAGGGGAGGGTGGCTGTGCCTTCAGGGAGGCCTCTCTGGGATCTGCCTTTATAGGCTGGAGGAAAAGAGATCTTATCCAAGAAAAGTGTGGGGATTTTCATCCTCATTGAAATTCATCTCTACTCCCTAGTGTGGGGACCAGCTGAATTTCTAAAAGCGTCCACTCTTGTTCCTCTTTTCTTTTCTCTGTGAACTGTTTGCTTGACCCAGTGGCAGATCTCTTTCCCTTCCTTTCTTCCACTTTTTGTCCCCTCTTCTCCTGAAGAAAACTCAACATCCCCCAAACCCAAGCTTTTTGGGGTTAAGGAGGACCATTATTTTGTCTGTTTGCTTTTCAGACTCTTCGCTGTATAGCAGGATTACATTGTGGTATCCCTTAAACAATAAGGTATTTGCTTTTACTATATTAATTACAACAATTGATCTGAAAATTGGGAGCTTTTAGGTAGAAGAGACCAGGTGAGGGTGTGGAGGTCCGTGAAAACAAAATGCGAGAGCTGGTGTAACTTTGGCCCAGTCACGGCACCAATGGGAAGGTCTCGCCGATCTCCAGACTCTAGGACCAATCTTGGCCTCTTGCCCACAAAAGCTTTCCACACGTTATCTGATCCTTGTGATACCTTCATGTGACACACAGGAACCACCTTCCTTATGAGAAAGCGGAAATTTAAAGGCCTCCTCAAGCAGATGCTGGAAGGGGTGAAATCTGACCTCAAATGCAGGTTTTGGGTTTTAGTATTTCCAAATACAGCTCTGGAAGCCTGAATGAGCAGGCTAAATAACATGTGTACCTTATGAAGCGTCTGGAAAGGCCTTCCAATGTAAGAGGATGAATCTGTTAACACACTCCAAATTAACACTTCAAAAGGATTTGTTTCTTCAGAACTTGATACTGTTATTCTAAAGTGCCACCGGAGGAGTAACCAGGTGAGAGCTGGAACAGGCTGTAACCAGATATTAAAACTTAGTGTGAATCTCCAGTAATTAAATCCGTGTGGCCCCAGGGATAAACAAACAGACAAATGAATAGGTGACTTCGTAACAGACTCTAGTGTTTGAAAAGGCAAAATATGACAAAGGAGTTATCCAAAACTTGTAGAGAGGGAAGGCAAGAGTAATCAACAAACAGTTCTCAACAATCAGAATTATCGGGGGGGGGGGGGGGGAAGTATATTTACATCCTTAACAGACGACATGCTCCAAAATAAATACCAAATAGTTCATGATTTAAATGTAGAAATCCAAATCATGAAAGTCTTCAAAACATTTAGGTGATTCTTTAAGTCTTTGGATCAAAAAAGTATCTGTAAGCAGAAAAGCATAGGAAAAACCATGAATGAAGATATTCGTTAATTTAATGCATGCAAATGAAGTTCTGTTTATCTACAAAATAATATAAAGATTAAAATCCAGCAACGAACTAGGAGGAATATTTGTAAAAATTATGGTGAAACACCAATACCACTTAATATCTAAAATTTTGTTCAAATCGGTAAGAAAAACAGGAATCTCAATGGACACATTGACGTCAAAGACTGAAGACAGAATTTATATGGAGGAAATAAGAATATTAAATTGCCTTGTTTTCATAAGTTCACCAGTCAACAAAAGGTTAAAAATGAGATAATGGGATATTTTTCATCTCTCAAAGTAGCAAAGATGAAAATATGATAATACTTAATGCTATCAATAATATGATAAAAAAGAGACTCTCATACATTTATGGATGATAGTTAAACTGGACAACTCTTCTGGTCTACATACCAATATGTTGTCCCATATGACCTCTCCCCTATTATCTTACATTGCTTTCTCCTTTGCCTCTCTGTTCCAGATTAAGGGGATTTTTTTTTCCAATTGTCATCATGAAGATTTTCTATATGCCTAGAAAGCTCCCACACTTCCCCTCTCTTCCCTCTCTCTCACTCCCTCCTCCTGCCTTTCATTCCCTGCCTTTCCCCACTTCCCCTGCTCCTTATCCTTCCTCTCCTCCATTTTCCTTGTTCCTCCCCTTCTTCCATATTTATCTCTCTTCCCTGCCTTCCTTTCTCTTCCTCCTCCCCTTCCTCTCCATCTTCTCCTAGATTTACTCATCCCAGAAATCTCAGATCAAACATTACTTAATACAGTCTTCTTATTCTCCCTGAAAGGGTCACATTATCTGGTTATTTGGTCTCATAACAGTTTTTAACTATCCCTTATAACACTGATCACAACTGGAATTTACATGTTTGTGATTGTTTGGTTACTACCTTTCTCCCTCCCAGGGTTATATGAACTGTGTCACCTTTAGTCACCAGTGTCTAGCAAGGTGCCAGAAAACAAGAGAGTTGATAAATATTTGTTGGATGTTTTACCTGCTGACTTCCTGAAAGACCACTAGAAGAAACTGAATCCTAAGCAAAGCTAACTTTATTAAGCTTACAGCAGCAAGAGGAAACTTAGGGTCTTGGTCATGTCTCAGAAGAGGGCGGTCATGGGTAGAAATCTATAGTTTGGGGATCTGGGCTTAAGTGGTTTAAGGCAGGTGTTTAGTGTGAAGAGCTGATCTAGAATGGCCAAAGTATGATGTAATAGTTTAAGACTGGTAATACAGCAAGATAAGGATCTTTAAGAAAGTCTTCTAAGTAAAAATAGTTTGATATGTGAGTGCTTGCCCCCATGAACAACCTATTGTTTTGACAAGAGTGTCTCTTTATCCAGATGAACAAATTAATTATTCATATAACTTAGCTTTCAAACTATTTCTAAAGCTAAAAGTGGAGGCTTTTTTTTTAAATTGGTCTATAGCCTTATCTTAATGAGCAACAACTTCCAAGAAGGAAAAGTAAAATCATATTGCTACACTTGGCCTCAGTTCTCAGTCTTGAGAGTTAAGCTATATGGCTGTCAGAGGTCTCAGTGCTGAGATGAATAAACAGAATGCTGTTCTGGCAATATATATTAAGGACCTGCAAAATGTTTTTGCAATATGTCCTAGTAGCTCCTTGCTAAGAGTCTATCATTAAAAATAAAAATCAGGGACACAAAGTTTTATGTACAGGGTTTGGAGTGGCTCTTTGGGATTGGGGCAGCTGTTAAGAAGCAAGATGACCCAGCTCTTGGGAGAAAAGAAGGGCTTGAACTTGTAAAGGAGGAAGAAGTGGAGGTGAAGTGAAAGATTGCCAAGGATTTCTCAATGTTGCTTTTGATCCATTTATGGAAACCGCATTCAATATCTACTGAGGGATTCTCCTTTTCTCTGTCCAAAACTGGCCACATGTTTTTAAGAACCACTCACAGATGACTCAAGCTCTAGGAATGCCTATAATTAAAGCTTGTCTTTAAGTTTCTATAGTTAATCAGTGAGTTGTAGACATGTTTATCTTAGCTCATGTCTGAGTAACAATTACCTGATGAGACTCCATGAAAATGCTACACATTTTGTGGTGACAAGGCCAACATTTTTTTGAATATCTGGAGCTCTTCCTCTCACTCTTCTTTATCATAACAGTGCATGTAATGTGCAAAATAAACTCACATTTCCCTTGGCCTTTTTGGCCGAAGGAAATGTTTTGGGACTGAAATCTGAGGTGCCTGGTGCACGGCAGTGGAGACCCTAGATAGTTAGCAAGATTGTAGGACAGTGACTTGTGGTTCTGAGAGCTTAGATCCTCAATGGCTGGGTTTATATCCCAAGGTAAGAATAAGATATCTATTAATAGAAGTGCTAGATGATAGGAGAGAGAGTCATTTGGTTTTCCCAAATGAAAGACATGGCAAACTACACTTCTGACATATTTTTGATCAAAATTACAAGCTGCTTTATGAGTACTGAGGAGAAAAAGCAGTTCCCATCAGGACTTCAGATGAGGTTATTAAAAAAAAAATCATGACAGATAAACCGCCATTTCCTGTTTTTGATATTGCTTGCAGATCAAGCATATGTACACATTTTTTATGGCATTTGGCCACGTCCTCAAAATATTTTTGTGAACAAATAAGGGGTTGACATACTCAGGAAGGTGGCTAGTACTTGGCTGAAGGATTGCATCTAAAGTGTATGAATCAATATACTAGTTTTAACCTGCATTAATATATTCACTTCAACTTGTGGATATTCAGAATAACTATGAACCACCAGAGGTCAGTCACAGTGCAATAAAAGCTTATATTATGTAGTGCTAACACCATGATGGACCAAGGTCATATTCAGGGTTAATTAAAACTCTGTCCTGCAACAGAAAAATCAGTAAATGCTTACTCTCTCACAATCTTTTAAAAAATCATGAAATTGAATGTTTTAGTGGTGATGACATATACATATTTTTGTCTGAGTTACCTGAAGTCAACAGCTTTTGCGTCAAAATATACGGCTTCATTTAGTCATCTAAACAGAGTGCAGAGTTTCTTATTTTGATAGTACACATCAGTGTCAAGTCTAGATTGTTAGCTTCAACAATAAACTCAAAAAACTTCAGTAATTGAAGGAAGAAGATGAGGTGGAACTAATTATGAAATAATTAGTCAAAGTCTATGGAAATATGAAATATATGAATATTGTATCACTTTATCTCATTAAAAGAGTCATTCACCTCGCATACATCATTGTGTCCATATCACTTCAATTACCACCTAGACCATGTTAGGAAATCAGGCTAGTAACAAGGAGATGGCAAGTCATAAACAATAAAGTTACAGATGTCAAATACTTTGCATTTACACATAATGTAAATCTCATAATGCATGTGGTAACCACCTAGAAAATAGAGTATCACTTTTAATACCACAGTATTATATACTCCTTAAAAGTTATGGGGAGGTATCTTTTAATCCAATGAAGAGGTGACCTTTGAATTGATTCCTATACTACTAGTCCAAGTTAGCCAGCCATAGGGATGGGAGCAGAGAGTTCTAGGTAGAGGGAGGGAACAGAAAAGTCCTACCATGGGAATGGGTATGATATACTCTAGGAACCAAAGAAGGCTTTCATAGCTGGAGGGGGCAAAAGGGTTAGAGTAAATCTGGTTGAGGTTAAGAGGTAGGCAGGGGCCAGTTCACCTAGTGACTAGAAGCAGTCCAAGGATAGGAATTTAGATTTCTGTCTAAGCAAAGAGGGAATTCACTAGAAAGATTTAGGGAAGGAAGGAGTTTTGCTTGATTTTTAAAAAAAGTTCATTTATTTATTTTATGAGAGAGAGAGAGTGAGTGAGAGCAGGGGAGGGGCAGAGAGAGAGAATCCCAAGCCGCCTCTGCATTGTCACTTCAGAGCCCCATGCAGAGCTCGAACTCACCAACCTGCAAAATCATGACCTGAGCCGAAATGAAGGATCAGACGCTTAACCAACTGAGTCACCCAGGCACACTGACTGCCTGGTTTGCTTTTAAAAGGATCCCTCTGGGCTGTTGAGGGGATTATAGAGTGTAGATAAGTAAGGCAGAAGTGGGGAAACCAGTTAAAAAACTATTGCATTGGTCAAGACAAAAATGATGTTGCTTTGCATTAGGGAAGAAGTTGAAAGATGAAGAGAAGTAAAGGCATTCAGTATATTTTGAAGGTAGAGCTAAGAGCATTTGAAAATATGGATGAGGTAGTGTGAAGGAAAAGGATGGATCACGAATGGCTCCTAATTTGAGAACTTGACTGAGTTTGGTGGATAGCTGTGCATTAAATATGGATTAAAAATATGTACTGAGCATCTACTGTGTAGAGAACACTTTTTTGGCAAGATAAGGTCTTCTAACTTCTAAAATACTTTTATTGCTAACAGACTGTGAGTGGAAATCACATAAAAATTTAATTGTCATTAATATTTCTATTTTATTTCAAGCAAATATTCTAAGTAAGCATTTTTCTCTGTCTCTCTCATTATCTTTGTTATAACATAGATCAGGGCTTGGTAAACATTTTTCTGAAAACAACCAGATAGTAAATATTTTAGGCTTCATAGTCTATATGAACTGTTGCAACTAGTCAACCCATATGGTGTAGTGTGAAAAGAACCATAGACAACATGTTAAGGAATGATGTAGCTGCGTTTCAATAAAACTTTATTTACAAAACAAGCAGTGGGCCATATTTGGTTGGTGGGTTGCAGTTTGCTGTTCCCTGACATAAACTACAAATCCCTGAACAAGACAATCTAGAGGGAGAAAAGAAAACCATGAAAAAAGAAGCCAAATACTTATTTATTGGTCAACAACAATGCATCATGGAAGCTTTCATATTTATTTATTTTTATTTCTTTTCTCCATATTATTTCCAATAGTCATTCTTCTGATTTCTTTAGGATACATAATTCTATATAATCCTGATAAGTCAGTCAATCATGGTACTTTGCTCGCTACCATAACGACAGATCCTTACCCAGTTTCACTAAACTGAATAGTTCCTTCCCCGTGGTCACAGTGATTGGGTCAGAGGTGGGTGCACTATCCAAGCAAGGTCAATTTAGAATCTTCCCTGAGCTTGATATGTAGATAGTAAGAGACAGTTTTCTTGACAGAGGGACTAATAAGAAGGAGATGAAGTTGTATAAATTATACGGGCTATTTTGCCAGGCATTTGGTCAGTTCAGAAAAACTGCAAGCAGAGATAAACAGAGTCAAGAACCATGACAACATTGTTTGAGAAACTCAGTCTAAAGCCAGGGACATGCCAGAACTGCATGTGTGTAAGTTCTGTAAGTCAGTAAATTTCCTTTTTGCTTCAGTTAGTTTGAGTTGAGTTTTGATTAGTTGCAGAGAAAGTTTTATTTATTTATTTATTTATTTATTTATTTATATTTTAATGTTTCTTTATCTGAGAGAGAGACACACAGAGAGAGAGAGAGAGACAGAGAGCATGGGGGAGGGGCACTCGAGAGAGAGGGAGACAGAGGATCTGATCCCAAGCAGGCTCTGCGCTGTCAGAGTTCAGTGGGGCTTGAACCCATGGTTGGTGAGATCATGACCTGAGCTGAAGCTGTATGCTTAGATGACTGAGTCACCCAGGTGCCCTGTAGACAAAAGTTTTTAGACAAAAATATTGCTTCATTGAATTTGGAAGGGAAAGACAATTACCATTGGAATTCCTTGAATGTGCCGAGCATAATACATGTTAATCTTAGTTAAACTTGAAATAGCTTTATGTGTAAGGTTGAGAGGACAGGGACTCAGAGGTAAACGATTTGCCTGAAGTTGCATAAAGTTTTGGTTGAATTATAATTTCACTGTTGATGTTTCTGATTCCAAACACCACGCTATTTATGATGCCATGTAGTAAGGAAGCATAGAAGTTAAATGAAAAAATAACAAAATATGATTTTTTGACTCCTTTGTTTATTTTAAAGTAGTTTCCTATAGAGCTCCAAAATTTTGTGAGAATAAAGGTGATTCTTGAAGCATCAGAAAGACAGCTGAATCTCTGAGAAGTTTCTTTAGTAGACGTAGTGTATGAGCTGTTAAGCAATCAATCATGGGCCAAGTTCCAAAGCTGCTCTGAATCTTAAAATGGAATGATTCTAGCTTAATTGTCCATAGGCTAAAGCTGGAAAATGTTAGCCTTCTTTTTTTTCCTGCTTAGGGAGACCAGATTTCATATGCATGCAGGAAATGCAGAGCCAGGCAAACCATTCATTTCCATATCTCTAAGTGGGCTGTGTGAGTTTGATGAGGAAGGGCAAGTAAGGGATATAAAATCACCGATCAAAGATTCATGCTGAGGAAACTCTTCTTGAGAGCTATATGGAGACAGGAGTACAAGAGGGGTTTCTTCCTAGGTGGAAAGAGGTGATAATTAAACATAATTTGTAGAAGAAAATTAATAGTGATGGACTTGAATCCTTTATAGCAAATGTAAATTTCAAAGCAATTTTGTGTGGAGAAGTAAAAGGCTATAATATATGGCTGAGTGGTATATGCTGACAGTAATGGTCCTCTTGTGCAGTGAGTTATTAAAGACTTTCATCTCACGGTTTTCAATAATGAAAAGGGAGGCAGTTTGGGGGCATTTTCTGAGATATGTCCCTTGTGTTGATTTAGCTTGTATGATCAGTAGGTTATCTCAACAGCTGCATAGAAAAGGTTAAATTTGCTAAGGAGGTGAAAGACTAAAATGTGAGAAGCATGCTATTTCAGAAAAGATATATTGTTTCCTCTCCGGGACTTACAAACCATGACCTTGGACAAGTCATTTAATCTCTCTGGAACGTGGTCTCCACGTCTTGTCCAAGGATATTGTTCATGGATTTTTCCATCTCCAAAAATCTAGGATTCCCTCTGATGGGAAAAAATAGCCTTTTGGGAATGAGTTTTCTCTTCCTCTAGGGAGTTTGCCCTGAGGAAACCTCAGGGATGTTTCCCTTGGAATCATTTTCTCTCTCTCTGTCTCTCATTTTTGACACGGATTCTAGAACCAGGCCCAAGACTGCATCTCCGTCAGGGACACAGACATAGTGAAGGACCAGAGCCATTTCACAAAGCTTGTCACTCAAGTTTTCATACAGATCTACAGAAGGGGAACTTGTCTGGGAACCAATAGCTCAGCTCAACCGGATCACGAAACAAATGACTATGGCTTTGGGATGTTCTTAAATAGTCTTGGTTTGTGAGAATTGGATCGCACGGTTCTTGGATATTATGTTTTACTTTTTTGCTGTTTGTGTTTCATTTAGGAACTTTCTATTAACCTATCTTTAAGTTCACTGGTTCTTTCCTAGACTGTGTCAAGTCCAGTTTGGAGCTGCCGAAGGCATTCTTCATTTCCGTGTTTTTGTTTCTCCCATTTTCCTTCGATTTTTTAAAATAGTTTCCACCACTCTGCTAACAATACCCATCTGATCTCTCATGCTGTCTATTTTTTTTTCATTAGCATCCTTAATCATAGTTACTTAAAATTTCTTTTCTGTTAATTTAAATTCCTTATCTGTTAATTCATATATCTGAGCATGGCTATGATGGTTCCTTTATTTCCTCAAATTGTTTTTTCTTGTCTTTTGATAGGCCTTTCAATTTTTTGCTGAAAGTCAACATGTATCAATAGTAGCTCCTGAGGTAAATAGACCTTTCAGGAGGAGGAGTTTTGTTTATCTGGCTATGAGTTGGCTTGTGTTTAATGTTTATTGTAGCTATAGGGAGTAGGGGCCCCAAATCCTTCTGGCATCACTGTTTTTGTTTCCTCCTTTGGCCTTAAGCCTTCTCTCTGGATTGCTTCTCAGAGGCAGTCTCTGTCCTACAGCTTTGTCAGCTGTAATTCTCTATGATACTGAACGTTTGTAGGTGTGGTGGTTGGGTGTGGGAGAGGAAAGAAGGGTCAGTCATTTGGTAGACCTCTGTCTTCACAGAGGTCTTCTGTGAACACACTTCACAAGTGTTTCTGTCCTTCCTAGAGGCCTGTAGCTCCCTGGTCCTTCCTGTACCAAGTTTCCAATACATTTCCTTGAAGCTCAGTCCCTGTTAACTTTTCCTCTCCCCTCCTTGGTAAAATACAAATGCTAGAAGGGGGTGGGATGGGCAGGACCTCTCTCTCCCCAGGCTGAGGTAAAGTTTCTGTATTGCTCCCTAGAGAAGTATTTCTTCCTGGAGATTAAAGAAGCCTTTGTTACAGAAAAGGAAATGAGAGGATTCCACTTGCTGCTTTCCTTCCCCCTCCCCGCGTCAGCATCACGGGAGATTTTTCTTGGATCCTCACTGTGGGAACCTGTGGGGCTCCTCCAAGGAAAGCCCAAGAAAGTGTGTGGGCTCCCCTTTGACTGCAGCACCCAGGAATTTGTCACGATCAAGCTAGTTAGCACTCAGACTACAGTAATTTGTCAAAATTAAAAGGAAGTAGTTTTACAATTTATGGCTTCCATTGGCTTCCAGGTAAGCGTGTCTCTAGTGCTTTATCTCTCTAGGTGTTCTAGTCTTTCCAGTTTGGGAGTGGTGGTTTGCTCTGTGTTCTCTGACAGATTTGAGATGAGTTGTTGGTTTTACTTTGCCCAGTTTTTTTTCTTTTTTTCTTAAACTTTTTTTTTAATATTTGTTAAACATTTTTGAGAGAGACAGAGTGCAAGCAGGGGAGGGGCAGAGAGAGAGGAAGACCCAGAATCTGAAGCAGGCTCCAGACCCTGAGCTGTCGGCACAGAGCCTGACGCGGGGCTCGAACTCATAAACAGTGAGGTCATGACCTGAGCCAAGGTCGGACCCTCGACCGACTGAGCCACCCAGGTGCCCCCTTTTTCTTTCGTCTTGTAATGACACAAATGATGACTTACAAGCTCCTTAAATGTCTGAGCAGAGATAAAATCATACCTACTGATTTTAATGGGGAAAAAAATAGATATGTTCCATTTCAACACTAGAGACCCAACACAATTTGCACATATAGAAAGATATGTAAATTGAACAAACCAAACAA
The DNA here is from genome assembly GCF_018350195.1 of Panthera tigris. Lineage (NCBI taxonomy): Eukaryota > Metazoa > Chordata > Mammalia > Carnivora > Felidae > Panthera > Panthera tigris. Next base: position 36,305,519 of record NC_056670.1, on the reverse strand, counting down.
CCTTATATAAGATAGAAGCAATCATTAAAACCAATAGGTACATAACATAATACAGGTTTCTTGTGCTGACCATAAAATGAAGAGAAAAATTCAGAGTGGGTGGTAGATGGTGGAAGAGAGGCACAAGGAGTCACTTTTTGGAAGGTGTAGTCATCATTCTGGATCTCTTTCTGAGTTAACATTTTGGAGTTCATGTTATATCTTGCAAACACTTCTAGATAAAATCAAAGAACGGAAAAAAAAATCTATCTAACAAAATGAAGACAACATCCAAAAGCACATTGAAACATTTGGGAAAAGCACACATACTCAACAGACTGAAGAAATGAAGAGGAAGCTCTTTTTTATTCGTCTCACTTGGCATATATTCACAAATAAAAATGTTTTGGTTCATTGAACCACGACCTGCAGTTTAAATTTGTTCCATATGATATTCTCTGACTAGAAAGTGTGTCTAGTAAATTGCTGAATGTGTCTTTGCTCAAAAATGTAACATTGAAATACCACATCTTAGAGTATATTTACTTAGTGTGTTTTAGGTGCAAAAAGTCATTTATATCAACAACAAAAAAAGTCGCATCCAAAAAGTGATATATTTTGTCAAGAGCTCCTATGGCAAAACATCATTAACTGAGCAGTCCCTATGTGAAGTAATTCTGTAATTAGCTATAGCTTTTATTTCTTTTAAAGTCTTAAATCCGTTAATCAGTAACTATGTTTCCTCGCAGAGCAATGTAGAAACCATAGGACATTTTCATTTTCCTCAGTTTTTTTCCCCTTAGCATCTACCAAGGTTCATGTGGTAGCTGCCTGGAATTTCAGCTCATATTATTGCTAAAATTCTTGTTTGTTAATTAGTACTTATTTAGACCTAACAACCAGTGGTCCTCCCTTCTCTGTTAACCGTATCTTCACACATACTCTTGCTTATTTCTGGATTTATTTTCTTTCCTGATGTAGTTCATTCCCTGAGAAGCAGCTATTTTCAGCAATGGTCTGTAAGTTATAGACCTTTGGTGTTCAGGTTCACCCTTAAGTGACAATGTGTGTAGGTATGGATTTCTAGAATTAAAGTATTTTCATGAGCACTTTCAACTTCTCCACTGTCTTCTTGTATCCAGTATTGTTGATGACAAATCTAGTGTTACCTGAATTCTTGAGGTAGGTTCCAAGGCAAAGGTGCAAGGATAAGTAGATTTTCTCTTTACCACTGATGCCCTGAGGTGTATCTATAACATGTCAACATAGCATTGGCCCTGGTGTTGCTTGTAGTGTAGTTTTGCTCTGTCATCCATTTTAATTTAAATGCACGTCTTTCTTTAGTTTTTAGAAATTATCAGTGATATTTTGGAATATTTTTTCCTTTCATTCTCTCTATTCCTTCCTCCACAACATCAATTATATGTTGGACTTCTGTTTTATCCTTTTAATAATCTGTGGACATTTAGAATCAGATTGCTCCATTTTTTTCAATGTTTATTTTTGAGAGAGAGAAAGAGAGAGAGAGAGAGAGACAGAATGCAAGATGAGTAGGGTCAGAGAGAGAGGGAGACACAGAATCTGAAGCAGGATCCAGGCTCTGAGCTGTCAGCACAGAGCTGGACGTGGGGCTCGAACCCATGAACTGTGAGATCATGACCTAAACTGAAGTCAGACACTTAACAGACTGAGCCACCCAGGCGCCCCAGATTATTTGTTTCTTATAATGAAATATTGGGAGTTCTTTATATATTCTGGATCCAAATCCTTTATTAGATATGTGATTTGCAAATATGTGCTCCCAATCTGTGTCTTGCCTTTTCATTCTCTTAATAGTATCATTCAAAGAGCAGAAGTCTTTAATTTGGATAAAGTCCAATTTAGCATTTTTTATGCTTCTCCTTCTAGTATTGTATCTAAGAAAGTATAGTTTCAAGTGTTATATTTAGGTCCATAATCCATTTTGATTTAATTTTTGTAAATATTGCAAGATACTAAAATTTTGTTTTATTTTGTTTTGCATATCAACGTCAACTTTCCAGCATCATTTGTTAAAATGGCTATTTACTGTCCACCAAATAACGTCTTCCTCTTTTTTTGAAAGTTAACTAACCATCTCTATGGGATGTCTACTTCTAGTTTCTCTATTCTGTTCTATTATTTATCTATCTTGACTTTAATATCACACTTCTTTGATTACTATAGCTTTATCATAAGCCTTTTCTAAAAAATAATTTTTTAATGTTTATTTACCTCTGAGAGAGAGGGAACATGAGTATGGGAGGGCCAGAGAAAGAGGGAGACACAGAATCCGAAGCAGGCTGCAGACTCCAAGCTGTCAGCACAGAGTCTGACACGGGGCTCGAACTCACAAACCATGAGATCATGACCTGAACTAAAATTGGATGCTTAACCTATTAAGCCACCCAGACACCTCAGCTTTACCATAAATCTTATGTCAGATAGTATGGTTCCTCCAACTTTTCAAATAAACTTTTTCAAAGTTGCTCTAGCATTTCTAGGTCCTTTGCATTGCCATAAAAACTTAGAAACAGCTTTTCCATTTTCACCAAAAAGCATTTTGGAAATTCGATTGGAATTACATTGAATCTTTAGCTTAATTTTGGAAGAATTGACATCTAAATGAAACTGAGTCTTCAGATTCATGAATATAATATACATCACTATTTACATAAGATTTGAAATTTCTCTCAGCTGTAGAAAGTTCCTCAACTTGATGAAAAACTTGTAGCTGATATTCATAAGACTGAATGCTTTATGTCTATAATAGGAAACAAAGAAGGATGTCTGCTCTCACTATCTCTGTTTAATGTTGTACGGGAGATCTTAACCAGTGCAATAAGGCAAGAAAAAGGCATAAAAGTGAACAGATTTAAAAGAAATAAGGAAGACTGTGCTTATTTGCAGACAATATAATCATTTACACAGAAAATTCATGGAATTTACAAAAAGCTAGGCAAACTAATGAGTGATGTAAGTAGGATAGCAGGATACAGTGTCAATGTACAAAATTGACTGAATTTCTATACACTAGCAATCAACAGTTGGAAGTTGCAATTAAAAATAACACCATTTACGGGTTACCTGGTGGTTCAGTCAGTTAAGCGTCTGACTCTTGCTTTCGGCTCAGGTCTTGATCTCATGGTTCATGGGTTCGAGCCTCACATTGGGCTCTGTGCTGACAATACAGAGCCTGCTTGGGATTCTCTCTCTTCCTCTATCTCTGCCCCTCCCCTGCTCTCTCTCTCTCAAAATCAATAGATAAAACCTAAAAATTTTTTTTAAAAATAGTACCATTTACAATATCATAAACATCAAATACTAAGAGATAAATAGAAAATAATCTGTGTAAGAGCTGTGTTGAGAACTACCAACTATTACTGAGAAAATCATACAGTGTTCATATATCAGGTTACAGAATAATGTTATAATGTCAAATTTTACAAAATTAATCTTGAGATTCAATGCGATAATCTCAATCAAAATCTCAATGGGATGTTTAAAGAAATTGATGATTTGGTTCTGCATTATATGAAAATACAAAGGCCAGAATAGTCAAGACTGTTTTGAAGGTGAGGATCATGGGAGTATGTCACCTGTTAGTAAGACTTACTGTTTGGCTGCAGTAATTAAAACATTGCGATAGGCATATAGTTTAATGGAATAGAATAGAGAGCCTAGAAATAGTCTCACACCTATATGGCTAACTGATTTTCAAGGAACATGCAAGGTAGTACAATGGAAGAAACAAAATTGTTTTCATCGAATGGTACTGAAACAGCTGGAGCTCAGATAGAAAAAATAAACCTCAATTGTTATCTCAAACCATATATAAAAATGACTCATCATGGATCATAGAACTAAAGAGTAAAAACTATGCAGTTTCTATGCATGCAGAAAATTCTATGCAGAAAAATTTAACAGAGAACAGTTTTGTGACCTTGAGTTAAGCAAAACTCTCTTGATGAGACACAAAAAAGCATGAAGCATAAGAAGAAGAGAAAAGGATGAAGTGGTTGGCCTTCATCAAAATGAAGAAATATGCTGTTTCACAAATAAAAAAGCAAGTAGACCCTGGAAGAAAATTTGGAAAACATACCTGATAAAGAACTTGTATTCAGAATAAATAAAGAACTCCTATAGTAAGACAGTAAGACAGTCCGAAGCAGACTCCAGGCTCTGAGCTGTCAACATAGAACCTGACACGGGGCTCAAACTCACGAACCGCGAGATCATGACCTGAGCCAAAGTCCGACGCTTAACTGACTGAGCCATGCAGGCCCCCTAAGAAAAAATGCTTTTTAAAAAGAGCAAATGATTTGAGCAGCTACTTTGCCAAAGAATGTATATAACTAGATAAACAATGAAAAGATGCTAAACATATCTACAAAATTGAAAAGGAAATTAAAACCGGATGAAGTAATATAACACATCCAGTAGAGTGTCTAAAATAAAAGACCAACAACCCAGGTGTCGGTGAGGATGTGAAGTAGTTCAATCTCTCATTGCTGCTGTAAATACAAAGTTATAGAAGCCACTAAAAAAAACCATGTTGGTGGTTTCTAATAAAGTTAAACACACTTTAGCCATTTGACTTAGCATCTCCACTTTTGAGTATTTATTCAAGGAAAATGAAAACATATGTCTGTTTGTTTCATATGTATTAAAGACTTGTACCGAAATGTTCATATCGGCTTTATTCTTAATAGCTAAACAGTGGAAAAACCCAAAGGTATATAGATTGGTCAATGGATTAACATATTGTGACATGTCCGTTGGAGGAATACTACATAGCAGTTAGAAAGTACCAACTATGGAAATAATCAACAACATGATGAATCCTAAAAAGCATTATGCTAAGTGAAAGTAGTCTGATAAAAAATACTGCATATTGTGTGATTCCTTTGGAATAAAATCTTAGGAATGGCAAAACTACAGTGACAGCAAGAAATTCAGTGGTCACCTAAGGTTGGCACGAGACGGATTGACTGCAACGAGGCAGGAGGGTACTTGGGAGGTGATGAAATTATTCCGTACCTTGATTGTTGTTGTTACATGACTATCTAAATTTGCCAAACTCAAAGAATTGTACATTTTTAATTGATGATTTTTTTGTGGGTAAAATATAAGTCAATAAAGCTGATAATAAAAAAAAAAAGAAAAGAAAGGCTTGGGGTGCCTGGGTGGCTCAGTGGGTTAAGTCATCTGACTTCGGCTCAGGTTATGATCTCAGGGTTTGTGAGTTTGAGCCCCGCATCAGGCTCTATGCTGACAGCTTGGAGCCTGGAAGCCTGCTTTGGATTCTGTGTCTCCCTCTCGCTCTCTGCCCTCCCCCGCTTGTGCACATGCTCTCTCTCTCTCTCTTTCTCTCTCAAAAATAACTAAACATTTAAACAAAAAAAAGAGAAAGGCTCAGAAATGACAGAGAAAATAAAGAACCATTTTTCTTTGGGAAGACAAAGCTGAGAATCATATAATAGACCACTCACAAAACTTGTATCACATCAAAATCAGAAGTGGCACTATGAGGAAACTCTCCTAAATAATCTAGCTGTGTTCTTTGCTCCAGACCAAAATTCTCATTTTTTTTTTCTGGTTTCTTTTGTTACCTTTTCCTTGAAATTAAAGATTGCTTGTTCCCTTATTGGCAAAGAACCTTTAAGACTTCAGTCTTGATATTCGAGGGGTAAACAAATCCCAGTGTTTCCATTCACCATTCCTGTGAGGAGACAGTATGGGGCAGCCTGGTAACTTCCTTCCCCCATACACCCACGCACAGGGGCACACTGCCTGCTGGCTCCAAGACTGACTGCAGAACCATTAGCTACCTCCATCAGGCTGGGATCAGACATGAGCCTGCAGAATGAAGGGCTTTGTGAATCTTTCTCTTACTTCCTTAACAGCTGCTTAGTCCTAAAAGCTGTCTAGCGATAAAAGATTTGTAACTCAATAGGAATTGTGGACTCAAGATATTTCTAGCTATGGTTTTAAAAACCCCCACAAAAACATAATAGAGGTGAATGTAATCATTTTTTAGCCATCCTGTTAGCTTGCTACGCATGTCAATGGCTTCATTACCAACACAGTCGCACAGAAGTATTTAAAAGTTTACTTCTATATGGAACATCTTTATCTCACACCTTTTATGGCTTTTTCATCTTCCATAACTGTCATCTTCAGCATTTGCAGTCCTTCTCAAGAGAGAGGAAGAAAAATAGGTTGTGTATATAATATATGATGACTCAACCCTGTTGTTATCATCACTCATAGGGGAGATGGGGGGATCATAAGGTATGAGTTATCCCTCACTCCCCCATTCACAGAGATAAAAACATAGAAATGCCATTCCAACATTTAGGCAAGATATACATACTAGGAATGGTGTAGAAAAATAAATTGTACCAGTAACTCCTATATTCTCTCCATAATAAAATGGCAGGATTGAGGGAAGCAATGGAAGTCTTTGGAATAAAGTCGCCATTCCATCAAATGTGATCTTGATATTTATTTAGATAAAGAAAAGTCTCCCAGTGTTTTGGTGTTCCAGCAGTTAGAGGCACCAAAGAGAGAATATGTAAACACATCTACTTGTACATGAAATGGGTAGATTCCAGTAGATGGTTCTCTGGTTCAAGAGCTAGATTTGCTTGTGGAATGTAGGGAACAATGAGACACTACAAAGTTTCTAAGCAATAACCCTAAAAAGGAGCTTCAATGTGGTAACTGTGGACCCATTCTTCACCCTAATTTACTCAGTACATATGTACATTCTATAGCACTACTCTTGCTAATGTTGATGCACAGTGGCCTGTTTCTGGATTTGGCTTAAGGACCCTTGTTTAAATGGTTTCCCATATTCTCAGTGCGTGTATTTGGAGCTCTGAAAATCCTAACAGTCGATCTGGTCTTTGTATGAGATAATCGCTGTCCCACCAAAGTTCACCCCCCCTCCCCAAAGTTGAGAGTCTGTAAGAATTGGTGAAGCTGTGTTATTAAAATCCCATGAGACGTAGGTAGAGTAATCCAATATTTACTGTTCAATATATTTTTTTCTCTAGCAACATAGAGCTCTTTAAAGAATGTTCTTAAAAATATTAACATAGTTCAAATTTTCCTGCAGCTACAAGTCCTGTTATACATCATCCTCGCAATGTGGCACGGAAACTTAAAAAAAAAGAGAGAAGAGAAAAGACAATTCCAAAAAGGTTTTACGTGTGGACTCTTGTTTGTGGCAAGATCATCTTTCATCCTTAGTGAGACTATTAGAACAGCAAGGGAACCTTAAGGACTGTTAAGATGATTAAGAGCCACGTTTAATAGTTGCTTCAGTAGCATCTTGACAAACATTTTAATTTTATATCTCTCAAGTAAGCCCATAAAACAGCATGATCTAAAAATTCTTAACAAATACATTAATAAAAATTTAAACATGCACGTGTTTCTTATGCTGTTTTGAGTTAATTACATAATAATATTGCCTTGTATACACCTTAATTGGATTAAATATTGATCAGTGCACTTTCCATTGATATTTCATTAGCACACAGTAACTGTCTTGTAATATCTAGATGAAACTTTAAATTAATTAAAGAGTTTGGATGTAAATGAAAAGTTATGGAAAGATACCCCTTTTAAACATAAATAGGACTGGAAAACTCAGTCTATGAATTAGAGCAGAAAAGAAAAATTCAACTCAACCTATTTTAAGGGTTTAAAGTAATTAGATCTAAGAATGATGATGCACAATTTTCCCCCCCATAGGCTTTAGCCATAACATCCGTTAGAGTAGGTTCATCTATCACTCTGTGTTAAGGAAGAGGTTATGAAATATTACAATTATTCCTAAGGATTATGGTCTTTGTTTATTTCAAAAAGAAGCTAGATTTTAAACAGCATCTAAGATTTGTTAGCATGTGATTAAGGCTGTTTATTTTCATGCTGATGAGCTGAGAGCTGTTTCAATGGAGAGATGCTGTAATTTTCCCATGATCTGGAAAATAATTCATGGCACTTTTTATGTTGTCATTAACTGTCATGTCTCTTGAGTTAAATATGAGCCCTGTCATTTGGAAGTCAGAAAGCGGCTCCTAAATTTCTCAATTTCATTAGCAATTGATTCAAATCATTTCCCGAAAATAGTCTGAATTGACATATGAATTGTAGTGGTTCCTCAGCTTGGTGATTAATTAATCAAGCCATCAGGTTCACATTAAACTATTTATCAATCTTACGATTTCCTGCTTTTCAGAAAAAATTAAAAAGCACTCTAATGATATTTTATGAGTTTGGAGAAAAATTAAAATGGGACCAAAAAAAAGTAATCTGTCCTTCCTAATTCAAAAGCTCTGTGATGTCGATTTCTATAAGCCCAAGACACTCAGGGAGAAAGGGCTGGAATCTGTACCCCAGAAACGACACTTGGTCATCCTGCAGGCCTCAGTTTCTCCGTCTGTAAAATAAGAAAATTGAGCTAAATGATCTCTCGTTTTTCTTTCACTTTCAAAATTATATGAGTCTATGAATCAAAATGGAACGTGATTATTATTACTTTTATTTTTCTTATTTTGCTGTGTGCCATTATCTTTTACATTAACAAAAACCAAACAAACAACTTGGGGTTATTGATAGAACCTCAGAGACTCCAAATTAAAACTGTAATTGACGTTCTTGGAGCAACATTGGCCAGTGTTGTGCAATTTGCATTTGAAATACTACTTTCCACTAAAGGCCGCATTAGTCTGGGTCTTTTCTATTGTGCTGTTCTAACAGGGGACCACAGCTGATTGCTTCAGCCCAGGATGACAGTGTCAACCTTTCCAAGCATCGGGCCTGGACCAAAAGCTGTTTGTGAACTGAGAAAACTGTTGGCAAAACATCAAGTTGTTTCCCTATTTAATTTCATTCAGACTTTGCTGAGTTCAGTTAATAGCCAGTTCTTTTCAAAATAAACAACTAGCCAACTGAATTCAGCCCCTTTGCTTTCAAATTTGCTGTGTGTAAAACCCCAAAACAAATGCCTCGTTCTACACAACTCCCTGTGGGATTACTTACAGAACACTGAGGTTTCTCTCTTAAAGTTAACTGCCTTTTAAGTGCTGGACTTTCTCCGGTGTTCTAGAACAGAGAGTGCAGGCCACACAGAGAGGCCCCTGGGCTTCTGCTCCCTGCCTGCAGTGCTAAGACAGAGGCAGCTTTTTTTTTTTTTTTTAGTGTATCACATCATCACTTTGTACACTTGATCTTTTGCATGTCTGTAAAAATTATTTTAAATTTCTTTTTTGTTGTTGAGGTATAATTGTGGCTGAGGTGTAACAAACATTATATTTGCTTCAGGTGTACAACACAATGATTTAGTATTTGTATACACTGCAAAATGATCACCACAATAAGTCTACATGATTCCATTTACACAAACTTAAGAACAGACACAACTAAGGCGACGGAAGTCAGAAAGGGCTGAGGAGAGATAGGGGAGTGCCTGGAACATTCTGAAGTGGTGGAAATGTCTATACCTTATTTTGGGTGCTGGTTACCTGGGTGTGTACAATTTTTAAAACTCAGTAAACTGAATACTTAAGATGTTATACTTTAATTAAAAGAAGGGAAGTTCTGGTATAATAATTGAATCAGGCAAGAATCATCAATGGACACTAAAACAATTAGGTGTTGGGGAATAGGATATTTGCTTCATCCCAAAGTATCATGGAGAGGCAGCTTTTCTGGCTTCATCTGTCAGCCTCTGCCTTCTCAGGAAGACTGGGGAAATGGGGACTGTTCCCTCTTTCTCCTCCTCCTCAGGGCACACAGTGGCTAGTCCGCCCTGTGCAGCCCCAATTGCAGACACTTCAGACTGAGTGCAGGAAACAGAAGCCACCAGGGAGCGGCTTCCTTGGGGTGGGGCGGGGCGGAACTAGCCTCCTCCTACAACAGTGGGAATGCCTCTCATCTTGAGGAAATGGGTGGAGGCCTTTGGTTCTGAGGCCTCACCTGTTCCACTGCAGTGATGACCATCCCCCACCTCTACCCTGCCCCAGATGCACGTGGATTTTATCGGTGAGAGGACCAGAGCCAAGGAGAACAAGAATGACACTTTTTGGAAAACTCTGACCTGTAAGGGACTGAGGTGGAAACAGCAAAGCAGAAAGGCTCTGCGACACACAAACCCACAAAGGATCTTGCATTTATACTTGACCTGCATCTCCAAATGAGGTTATTCATACAACTACTGGGGTACATAACAGAATTGGAGAAAGAACAAAGTTCATCACACAACCGGAAACCTGCGTTCTATTTTGGAAACATAGTGTCCATAAACCTCTATTTCATCAATTTGGTGATCATCTTAGGCAGAGCACAGTATTTTTTTCTTTAACTTGAAGAGTTAATTTTTTTGGCATAACCATTTAAACACATAATGTGATTTTCATAACCCTGTTTTGGTATTGCTTCATTTGTTTTTCATTGGCCAGGAACTTTAAGAAATACAGAAGCCCGGGCCTCTTTCAATCTCTCTGAGGCTGTGCCCATTTGGTCCGGGGAATCCTTCATTTTAGTCTCCCCGATGCCAGAGTCCCACTCCGTGGGAAGACAAACCCATGTAGTCAAAGGAAAATAACATGTGGGAGAGGCACATTACAAGGACCAAATGAACCACCTAAGCCCTATAACAGCCTTGGTGCATTGCCAAAAGACACCTCGAATCATATTACTAAACAGAAGGAAAAATCCCTCACCTCTAGATGATATCTTACTCTTGCTATTTTGTTATAATGCACTTGTAATGCATAACTCTCCCAAACCCTTTCTGGAATATGCCATGCTTTCAAACTCCCGGGCTAGCACCACGAGGATGGAAAGGAATTGCATTTGCAAATGTCAGCCTACCTCATCCATCTCCCCTCATTCAAACAATACGCATTCGAGGCTCAGCAATCGGAGTTATATATTTTTCCTTAATGTTGTTGTAAGGTAATGGTTCTCTTATCTGAAATTCATCAGCCTGCTATAAATTTAAACTCCATTACTGCCAATAGAGAAAAGCTAAGCACCAAACCACTTTCAATAAATTTGCACTTATGCAATTGAACTGATACGGCCTCAGAGGAAAAGGTGAAACTCGTCTTGAGATATTTAAGTTAGTCTGAGTCACTGCTTCGTCTGGTGTTAAATTGGATCCATCGAGAAATGTAGGGCAGCACTCATCAGCCCTGAGTTATAAGAAGAGATTTCAGGCTGAAAAAAAAAAAATCTGTCTCCAGCATTCATTATGAGATGGTGTAATTCTAAGAAACCAGTGGCTGGCTCTGTTATTTGGCACAACTAAATGCTACAAACGGAAAACTTGATGGATGAATATTTTTATGAACAGCATTAATCAGACTCAGGCCAGCCCAGGTCCTGGAGGTTTGTCATGCCCAGTCATGAAGCTGTAAGTGAGGATGTCTACGTGCTCAAAGCAAAGAAGGTAATTATGAGCATCTGTATGAAGTTTCAGATTGACAGATAATACCCACCCAGGTCTATATACTAGCCCAGAGATACAACAATTGTGGCTATCATCTTCTATTTCTGATGAGGAAACTGAGGCTCAGATATGTGAAGTGACCACCCTCCCTGGGTTTGGGAAAGTAACGACTTATAGCAAGTCTTCCTGGCTCTGTGTTTTTGGCAGTGGAAGATCGAGAACACAGCCAATTCAGCAGTCTCAAAAGGCTGCCAGGGTTTCTTGGTGAAGGAGGACATCTTGATCAGGAGCCAAAAGAATGAAATGAGTTACCCACAGAGTCACTGCTGTAGCTTCATTGGAGAGGAAGCCGACCTTCTGAAGCAGTCCAGCCTGGAGAGAGGGGTCAGCTGGCCAATTAGAGTTGATCGTTTTACAGGCAGAGGACAGCATGCCCAGGCCAGAGCTCCTAGGCTATTAAGGATCAGGGATTTAGATATTTAAGATGAGTTCTATTTATGGTTGGAAAAAACATATCTCTGTGGACTTCAGCATGGGAAGTTTAAGTCCCAGGGCATAATGAGCCGCTCTAAGTTGTGGGGGCTTAGCTGTCAGACACACACACACACACACACACACACACACACACAAAACCACACACCCTCCCCAGCCTGTGCTCCCATCCCCAGTCTCAGTGCCCATTCTAAGGCCAGAACTGGCATCACATACCCGTTGCAAGAACTGAACAGCATTTGCACTTAATTGGATGATATACATTATTCATGAGCCTTGAGTCTGTGATGATTTTGGCATTCATTAGGGGGGAAAAATGGGGCATTAGTTTTCGTGGTACAAAACATTCTGTATTAAACTTCATTTGCAATCCGCTTTTAAATGTGAGGAATTATAAATGCTTTTAAGCAAAGTTAGGAACTATGAAATGGCTAGAAAACAAGTAGCAACAACTTCTAAAGATGGCGAAGAAAGGAGTAAAAAGCTGGGATTTTCAGATGTCTCCATACTCAGAGCTCCAAGCTCTAAGCTCTGGCTATAGGAGAGGGAAAGTCACCCTAAAATTAAAGCAGGTTAATAAAAATTACCATGATAATAGTGATAAATGTCTGTATGCATATGCACAAACTTATATATGTATATACCATATACATTTCATATTTGTTATTTGAATACATGTATATATGCACATATATTCATATATATTATATGTATAACATACATATTCAATATTTATTTAAAACAGTGGATGAATGCAAGAGGTTTTATTTTTTTACATCTATTTTTCTAAAATAAAAGTCATAATTTCCTGAGAGATAAATGAGACCTAGTTTAGGGTGGTATCATGCCCTTCCTTATTCCATTTAGAATAAAGACAAAACATACCAGAAGTTTCTGTAGACTGAGGTTAAAAATCTGCCTCATTTCCCTTTTTACAAGTATATTTAGAATCTGGGAGTTGAGATCATCTGTCAATCATTTGTTGTGCAATTAAAGAAACTGAGGCACAAGGAAGGGTCTGGGATCCCTAGTGCTCAGGGGATGGGAGGTAGAGGAAATAGAACTTTCTTGCAACCTTTTTGCACCCCTCCCCCGCGCGCGCGCGCACACACACACACACACACACACACAGCCACGGCTCCCTGGGGAAGCCCTTTAGTCATGAGATTTGAAGTCACACAAATCTGGGTGCAGAAACCATAGGATCGTGGGAAGCCTCTCTGTCTTGTTAAGCCTCAATTCTTCAGTTATAAAATGAAGACAAATTTTGGATGTTTGTTAGGAGTTTTGAGGTGATAACTATAGGAAAAGGCCTTAGAACAAAGCCTAGCATCCATGAGGTGCCCATAAAACTTCCCTGTGACTGGTTCTTTTTTATTATAAAGCCTGAACACACAGCCCAGCTGGACGTTCTAGCTCTTGGTGCTATTTGTCCCACACTGGTGACACCTGTCTAATATTCTCAATTAGACATGGAGTTCCTTAGATCAGTTTCATCTTTAGACCCACTTAGTGTTCCCAGTGTCTGGCCTTAATTCAACTAGCAGGTGCTCACTAATGATCCCAATTGTGTTTCACACAGTGGGACAATTTATGAAGTGTGGCCTTTTCACACGTCCCTACAATGTTGGTGGACCTGCCATCAGAAATCAGTGCTGATTCTGTGCTTTAATACTACAGAAAATCTTACTTACAAGAATATCGACAAAGTTGCCATCATTGTCTCAGTTAATACTCACAAAGACCCAGGCAGGCAGTTACCACCATCTGCATTTAATAGAGGAGGAAAGTGAGTTTGGGGGAAAAGGGGAGCTATGTGTCTGCAATCCAGTTACAAGGGGATGGGTGTGGAAAATAATCTCAGATTTCCCATCCTACATCCAGCACGGATTCCAGTCAATACCCTGTCTCTCAGTGTAGACTCACTGTCTGTTGTGGCCATTATTTAAGTACTGTGCTTTCAGAAAGTAGGATAAATATGTTGGCTCATTTTTGCGAGTCTTTTATTTGAGAAAGCCCCAAAGCTAGAGTAAGTGATTGCCCGTCACTAAGGGTCTAACGCACGGCTCCAAGAGGCTCATCACAAGAGGGAAGTTTCTTTGAAGTTTCCCATTAAAATTCACATCAATTTGAGTCAACTCCACATTAAAATATATGTGTTTATTTTAATATACATTTACTGCTCAAATCTTGAAGTAAAGTAGGCATTCCAAGAAAATGCACCATTTTATCTTCTGGTTCAGGGCACCCATGGCCCACAGCTGTACAGTGAGATTCAGAAGAATGGTTGGGGGCTCTCTATCTCTATGGTAATCCCAAATCTCAGCTCCAGCCCGAATGTGTGATGACCCCACAGTCTATTATCATCAGGGCACAGCTAATGGGCCTCGATGAGGGTGGGCCTAAACACGCAACCAGACCGACCCATCCGTCAATTTTTCTTAAGGAGCCACTGAGGATGCTTGCCTGCCCACAAAAGCCCTAAGAGCAGCTGAACTCATTTCTCTTCTGTCCATGTGTATTAATTCCTGGTTCTGTAATGAGATACAGAAGAGAAAAAAGGGCTGAGGACTGATGTGGAATCAGATTGGGCCTGATGAGTTATGGAGCCTGCCTTCTCATCAGCGATGTAAAACAGCCCAGGCTCTATTTACTGCTGCTGTCAGCAGGATCGATAAATAACATTTTCAGTGACATGAAGAGGGAACGTGTGAGCTCAATGAAATGAAGGGGAGCCAGAGGTAGAAGCAGACAATGCCTTTTTTCTCTTCCTGCCCCATCAGGAATCACCTCTTTGGCTGGGAGAAAGAAAGGGGCACAGGTTTGGTTTCCCTTTTAAGGGAGGAGGCTGCATCCCAGGAAGAAGAGAGGGCCTCTTGGCTGAGAGGGGAGGCAAGGAAGGGCATGGTCCATTGTCACTAGAACTTCTCTCCTATGCTGAGCCACACCCCCATATGAGCCTGTAAGCCACTATCTGCTGGTGGGCAATGCCCCACATTCTTAGCCACTTCAGAGGGAGGCATTTTGGCTTATTGTTTATACTTGAAAAAGAGTACAGGGCCAAGGTAGAACCCAGAGGAGGCATGTCTGACTGCCAGGGGGCTAAGAGGGTGCTGACTATTCAGAAGGGTCTCCATGGCTAAGAGGGGTTAGCTGAGGTGACCTAGAACACAGCAGAATTCCATTCTCCCCACAAGAGTTTGGAGTCAAGAATTAACATAATCACAGAATTCCCACTTTGAAGGAATCTCTGAGGTCATCTTATCCAACCTTCTACCAGTCACCAGAATCATCTCTTCAGTACACACGAGGGGCTGACCCAGCCTCTGTATGCAGGGAGATCATTAGCTCTTTGCATTATAGGCCCCTCCATGCTGCATGGGTGGTTGAATCATCTGATCCAAAGCAGCACAGCTAACTCCAGCCCATCGACTTAGCAGGCCCTGTGAGACTGGCATTCTGCTGGGGGCGGGGGCTGGCGTTCCAGGCACACCAAAGACAGCCCCTGGGCCCTGAGCGGGGGCCCTGCTCTTTGCTGTGTGGACAGCTTTGTAACAACATGCCCTCAGCTGAGAGCACAGCAAAGAATCTCAGTTGCAGGTCTGATGAACAGAATCGCTTTGAGGACTTCATTTGCATTAATTTTTCTTCCCTCCCCCCACCCGCCAACACTTTCTTAGCATGTTCATTTGGGCTAAAAACCATGTGCGGTTAAGAGTCATTTATAAATCTTAAATATGTCAGACTCTTTGTGGCATTTAAAGCTTCTGGCAGAAACCAGCTGTGATAGCTCCAGAAGCATCAGGGAAGACAGAAGAAGGGAAAGGAGGATGCCATTAGCGTGGGAGTGGAGAGAAGGGTAGGCAGAGAGAGGAGATGGACAGAAGGACAGCAAGAAGGAAATGGGGGGGTGGGGCAGGAGAAGAAAAGGGAAGAAGAAGGGCGCTGGGGGGAAGGGAAGTGATAGAGGCAGGAGGGAGAGACGCTGGTCAGCAAATCCCTGCTCCTCTCAACTCAGCTTCAGATTTATAAAAACCATTAATTGGGTGGAAAGCAACATCACTAGAAGAAGGTCTCCTGATGCTGTGTTGAAAAGTACCAATAAATAGAATCAGAGTACACACACACACACACCCACCACACGTATTCTAATTCCAAGTATCCTTTGGGGGAAATCCAGGGAAATCCTCTGGCAAAATGAATGTGTGAGAGTTAAAATCCTTTTTTATACTCATAATCGTGGATATCATCATGCATTGTTCCAATCTCTGTGTCAAGCCTGAGAAATTGGGGCCATTACTGTGCCTGTTCTAGCAAGAAGCACAGAGACAGAGTAACTCTCAGGGCATCAGCAACAGAGGATCCAGGATTGGCTCCAGAGCCTTGACATCTGACCACCTTAGGCTTCTGCTTCTCATTCATTGTTAATCCCTCATTCAATAGGAATTTATTGAGCCCTAATATGTGTCAGTTTGTCAGGTTTGGAACATCCCCGAGTAACACCACCTGGACACAAAGCATGTAAGCAAGAACAGGCACATTCTCTGCTCAGAAGGACAATCTGGCTGATGGGTGAGACCTCAAATCAATGATAACTGATTGCTTATTTGTCTCCATGTTCTGGAGGGGGTAAATAAGACAGGGACACAAGAGTTTGCATTTCTATTAAGCTCACACATGATGTTAGCATTGTTTGTCTGGGGACGGCACTCAGAGGACCACTGAGTGACAGAAAGAACAGAAACCGAGACCTAGACTGTCATTGAGAGGTTTGCAGGTGAAGAGGCAGCAGAGAGAATGTCTATAGGCTTCCACAGAAGCAATAGGCAGATGCCACTTTGAGAAATGGAGGTAACGGCCGGAACCCGAAGCGTACAGGTAGTGAAGAAAAGGAGGTGATGCTCAGGAGGCAGCACCGGTGAATTTAAAGCAGCTCTCACCTTCTCAAGGAGAGGATCACTCCTCATGAAAACTTCCATGGAACGACCGCACAGGTTTCATTATTTCCCCAAAGTCAAACCTTCTTTTGATATGAAAGGCAAGTCCCATTTCCAATCACTTATCTGGACTTCCTCCACATTCTCTTGGAGAATTTGTCCCGGGTTGCACTGGCCTCATGTTGATTCTGCTGCCTGGGAATAATAAATATGCACAAGTTCATGATGTGGCTTTGTCCGTGATAAAACCTAGCTCTTCATGGCCATCCCATACGTGACTACTTCTGCAAACGGTTTTGAGAACTAGAAGGTCCCACTAGCTTCTCCAGAGCTTCCAAATCCCACTAGTGTAGCATTCCTATTAATCTATGGGATCACCCTGAGACTCCTATTCATATGCAAATATGTATGCAGGAAAGATATTTATTACTATCACAGTCTCATAAATATAGTCACAGAGGAGTTTATTGGGATATCTACTTATCCATGGCCTGGGCTGGGATTCGGGGAGCAGAGGCATCTCTTAGCATTCCCTGATGTCTTCACTTGCATGGAGATTGTGCTCTTTGTGACCGCTAGACTGCTACAGACACATATGTACCCATCTGGGTCCAGCATCATCTATACACATGTTCAGTTTGATATTAAATAGCCACTTAGTTTCAGTCCATATGATCGTTGCCTCAGGGCTCACCTAGGTGGACATACACATTCTCTCCAGAACTGTTTGATGGCCCCAGTCACAAATGGACAGCAAAACTTTAGGAGGCACAGCTCAGAGGTAGAATGTGAGAGTGAGTACCTAAGTAGGTTGTCATTTGGAATAAGTAAAAATGTAGCATGAAGAAAAAGAGAGGAATGGAATAATTTTAAAGAGCAATGGGAGAGAGAAGGATGGACAAGGAGAATAGAGGAGGCAGTCCTGGGGCACCAAAGGCACAACTGCTTTCCACCAGCTCATGTCTTTAGCTCCTGTTGGGGAAGGAGTCGCTGAATTGACAGGGTAAGTGAGCTTTGTTGTGGCCCCAGAAAAAGCATAATATCACTACCCTGCTCTCTAAATGAGATAGCATTCTCGTCTGGAATTGTGGAGTAGTACGAACCTTTCATCAAGATAGAAACTAAACCTAAACTCAAACCCAAACAAAACAAACAAAAAAAACCCCAAACACACCAAGAAAAAAAGTTACTTAAGTTCCAAAACATGAATTACAGTTTGAATATCCTTTTCTTCCACCAGAAGGTGTATTTCACTGAGTACCTTGAGACATCCGGCAGTTATCCTGGGATGATATAGTTGGTGGGCAGCACAAACAAGGCGGGGGGATAGGGAGTCCTAATCCTCCTACCCATTGCTTCCTCTGCCAGCTCAAAAAAGTGACCTCTCTTTTCAGAAATGGCTGAGCAAGATCCCGTGAACTTTCTTTTTACCCTTATCAGATGTTGATCGGGAGGACTGTTAAGGTTTTTTCTCTCTCTCAAAACCTGATAGATGTCAGGCCCCCAGCTTGTTAACCGCTGATTTGGCTATCATTAGTTTCTGCTTCAGATGACTGCCCCATCTATCTTGGCTTAATACATTACCATGCCAACACACGATGGTATATAGGTATTCTTTTATTATGCTCAAGTAGCATATTGAAGCATGTTTCAATTTAGAGTGACACAAATCTAACTTTCCTCACCCTTTAATTTGACTCCGTGGAAACACAATATGGGCATAACAGACAACGTACAGTCTATTAGCAATTTTACAGTGAATCACTGTTAGAGTCTGTCATCTTAGTATTTATTTGACTAAGTCGCATGTGATCTAGTTGAACATTTCATGTATGCCTGTAGTTTGCTTCCTGACAACCTGTGTAGAAAGCACATGTAGAACCGCATATAAAATATGCATGCATCCTCCCATGATGATATTTATAAATGCGTGACTTTAATAGTGAAACACTTAAACAAGGATGACCCGATGGATTCTGCTCCAATATGCATGGTTGTTATTGAATTTTTAAACTCATTAAAGGAAAAAGTTTTAAGAAGTAGCTTTACGGACTAGGGACACAACATCAGCTCTGTGTGTTTGAGGCTCTTTAAAAAAATTTTTTTAAATGTTTATTTATTTTTGAGAGACAGAGAGACAGAGCACAAGCAGGGAAGGGGCAGAGAGAGAGGTAGACACAGAATCCAAAGCAGGCTCCAGGCTCTGAACTGTCCGCAAAGAGCCTGATGCGGGGCTCAAACTCATGGACTATGAGACCATGACCTGAGCCAAAGTCAGATGCTTAACTGACTGAGCCACCCAGGCGCTCCCCCCACTTATTTTTTAAGTTTATTTGTTTATTTGAGACATACAGAGTGTGAGTGGGGTAGTGATAGAGAGGAAGAGAGACAGAACTTCAAACAGGCTCCACAGTGTCAGCGCAGACCCTGATGCAGGGCTTGAACCCACAAAACTGCAAGCTCATGACCTGAGCCAAAACCAAGATGCTTAACCAACTGAACCACCTAAGTGCCCCTGTCTGAGGTTCTTTCTGAGAGAAAGAGATGGGGAGAGTTTTCAGTTAGCCACCAAACATAGCAAAAAAAAAAAAAAAAAAAAAAATTCATTGACCTTTTTGTGATATAGCGTGAATCCTTTCTTCATATTTGTTGCTTTAGAAAATGATAAAAAGGATCATTCAGAAAATTCAAATTTGTCTCTAAGCACTACTAATTCAATCACAACAGCACTTCAGTAGAGCTGAAAAATAAGTGTGCACAGATACACACATACCTCCTTGAGATGATGCAGTATATGTTTATGTTTGTGTGCATGTGTGCATGTATATGTGTTCATGTACATATGTGTGCACGCACATGTGTGTGCGTATATGTGTGGTATATGTGTATGTATACATGTGTGCATGTGTGTGCATATGTGTATGTACATGTGTGACATATATGTGTATGTATATATGTGTGTGTGCATATATATGATGTGTGTGTGCATATGTATGCACATATGTGATATATTGCATGTATGTGTGCATGTATGTATGTGTATGTATATATGTTCGTGTATATATGTGTGTGTGATATATGTGTATATGTGTGTATGCACACGTGATATATGTGTATGTATATGTGCATATATGTATATATGTGTATATATATGTGTATTTATGTGTGTGTGTGTGTTTTAAACCATTTTTAAACCTTGCTTTAAACCATTTTAAACCAATTTTAAACCACTCTTCTCAACTCATTCTTTGTCCTTCACACAGCCTTGCATACCTGCCTTGTGGATGTTCCTTTAAACTTTTCAGTTGGCTATGCTTTGGGCTTATTTAACAGTGGTGCTTCATTCCTACAGTATTAGGATCATTTTTATCAAAGGTGAGGGAGACTTTCCGGTTGCACCAGACAGTGAATTTCTTTGTTTCGTTGCTGTTACTTTGTTTAACTTAATTTGAAATGGGTTATAGGATATATAGCTTTAGGCACTGCTAGGTCCAGGTGCTCAAATGATGTTGTCAGGGCTCTGGCTATCTTGCCATGTCTGGATTCACTTTCCACTGTATGATTGTGTCATTCCCAGATAAGCTCTTTCCAGATAGTGAGATAGATGGTTTTTAGCATCCCCATGCCTTTATAGTAATGGCTCATGATCAAAAAGACAGAAAACCATTCTCTCAGTGTCAATATGTATAATTTCAGGGAGATTTCTGACTGGCCCTACTTGGGTCACACCCTGAATCACTGGGGTAATCATGGGATTTGTTTACACTTTGGGTCTAGCCTAGTGACTTGGGCCAGCTTAGGGCCAGGGTGCTACATCGAGTTCCATGATTAGTAGCCTCATCATAACCACATGGAATTGTGTTTGTGTTGGGGAGTGGGGTGGGGAGAGCAGCCTCCAAAGGGAAGGGGGATCAGAAATAGAAACCATGTCCCCACCTCACCTACCTAGATGCCTTGACTCAGATTGCCTCAGATAATCATCTCTCCCAATTTTACCACACTTGGAACTTTCCAATCCATTACCCTTTACCCAGGCCTCAACTACATTTTTCCCTAAGCATTCTCTAAATCATAACTGAAGTTGCTCAGGATTTTCCCAGGGAAATAGGAGTCAACAAAAGCCCAAGAGATAAAACACTTGCATGGCCAATAAGCCTTAAAATAGGCAGTAAAAGATGGGCAGATGGTCTCCATCCAAGAGTCTTGGAAAAGCAGCCAGACATTCTGTGCACGCTTGATAAACATCAAACAAATCACAGACATCTGTGAAGATGGGTTCTACCCATGACCACTCGCTGGATCCCTGGAAAAAGAAGAAAAACATACTCTCAGTCATGTTTCCTACCCCAGTTCCTCCTTCCCTCCACAAATTATCTTGCCATTGAATATAAGCCTTCCCTAGAATGACTTGTGGTGTAGCACATGGTGCTAAAATTCTAGGGTAAGATAAACTTACAACAATGAGGGCAAGTTACCTAATCTCTGTAAGCTTAATTTATCTTTTATCTATAGTATGGGAATAGGAATATTTATCTCATGGGATAGTTCAATCACTTAACCTCTTTAAGCTTCAATTTCATGATCTGCACAATGGACATAGAGTAATATCTTACTTATAGGGTGAATCAGAGTTACCTGCTCAATATCCATTCTTCACTTCTTCCTTAGTAGCATAATCCTAGTTCTGGTAATGGTGGCAAGATGCCATGATTTTAAAAAGACGCAGCCTTTCTTGCAGAGAGGGGTGGTCCATGAAAGTGGAAGCTTTTAAGAGTGACATCAAGAAATCCTCAATTGATACCCTTTCCCCCTTTATTTCTTCTTTCCATCTGCAATTAGATGTGATGTCTTCAGCTTCAGCAGCTATCTTGGGTTCATGAGGAAAGACAAAGACGATTGCTGAGACCTTGACTCTGACATCCTTGAGTTGCTGAAACAACACCAGCAAACTCTTACTTCTAGTCTTCCTGTTGTTTGAGAAAAAAATAAATCCCTTTGTATGTTTAGTACTCTGTAGTCAAGTCTCTGTTACTTGCAGCCAAATGCAATGTATAATTGTGTTAGGATTGTTTAAGTATTCGAACAAGTAATCCATACAAAACACTCATTGCAAAAATCTGCAATATTGACTCCTTGATACTGTCTTTTGTTGTGGTGGTTATTCTTACTAGGTGTCAGTGGAATGTTTTCTCCCAACTATGTCTCAACTATTTCTGATTTCAGAAATGTTAGGATGGGCAAATTGTGTACCTTAAAATCAGTGAAGTAGGATAATAATAATAATAATAGCTAACATTTATAGAGCAACTCTTATTTATAAATGTAACAGTGCTAACTGTTCAAAGTGTTACATGGCATTAGTGCTCAAAGTGTTGTTTTCTTTGTATCCATTCGTATTGCTTCCTCTAATGCAAGGGTGTGTCTGTCCAAGACTAGGAAGCCTCCTTCAATAATCTGTAAAGGGTAATAGGTTCCAGGTGCACTCAGGAGGTGGTCACAGTGAACAGCACTTTCTCACTAAAAGGAAAACTCCACCATGAATTTTGGAAAAATAATGAGTTTTGTAGCAAACTGTCTCTTAAAGGGGACCCAACAAGGCTGGTCCCTAATTCCAGTTGGCTCTTCAAAGCAGGTCTGATCAGTGGGGCTGAGATTAGCACCATTGGGACAGACCAATTCATTGAAATATTCAGTCTCCTATCAATGTCACCCTCCACCCAGGCCTGGTGGGGAGGCAGCATCCACCATCAGCGTTTCCATGACGATGCAGTATATTTAGTCAGTAGCACCTCCTGAGTAAACAGTAATCCTTCAGAAAAACAAGAAGGTCATTACAGCAACTTGTCAAATCAATGCAGAGGGTGTCGAGGCCGATTAAGGCATCTTCTCTCGCAGCTGACACAGTGTCAATAGTACTGGGCCACTACTGCTCAGGCAGATGATTGAAGTGAAGTGCCCATCAGTCAGGGCGTTGAGGTGGGCTAACGATTCCCCGTGCTGCCTATTAGAGCTACATGACAACTCAATCCTGTTTGCTGGCAAAGAGAGAGAGGGGGAGAGGGAGAGAGAAGGGGAAATATAGTGACCTTGTTGCTTTGTTTGAAGCTGAATTAAATTGACAAGAGCAGCTAATCTTTACCTAGGGCGATTAACAGAATTAAGGACCACAACAAAGGCACCCAAGGTTTTAACATCCATGCAAGGGCTCAGGGATGTTTATGATGTAGGAGGCTCTCCTTTGGTATTCAGGTACAATCCAGGCATATATTCTGGGCCAAGCCTTCTCCAAATGAAGCGTGGGTAATCCCATTAACACCCTGCCAAAGCAACGTGTAAGGACACAAGGCGTTCACTGAATATGCCTCTTCCTGCATCAGCCTGGAAGCCTACCCTTCCCAGTGGCACTCGCTGATTATTTTAGACTTATGAATCCGGGCTGAGGAAAGCCATAAATACACAGAGTTTTAATATATTTCCCAAGAGAAATATTTTGCCTGATTTTAAATCTTCTAAGCCTATGATTCCACAGCAATTTTTTCCAAACCAGTCAGTGGTTCAGCAAAATAAGAGGAGGGCCCCATGGCAGGAGAACAGAACTCCCAAAGAAGGAAATGAGCAGTTTGAGAGTTTCTTGGACAGAAATATCTTTTTCTCACTTACTGGAACATTCTACCCTTGCTGCAGTTAAAGTCATGGGATACAGCATGAACAAATTCGAACAAATTGGAACAATGGTATCAGAGATAAAATTTTTACTTTTTTAACAGAAAGTTACATTTAAGATTTACTAAGAATACTCTTCAGTGATCAAAAGCAGGGGTAATCAAATCTTTTTCTGTAAAGATCAAATAGCTAATATTTTAGGCTTTTTAGACCTTATCAGCCTTGCTGCAACTACTGAACTCTACCACTGTAGCATGCAAAGAGTTGTAGATGATATGTAAGTGGTTGTGTTCCAAGAAAACCTTTATTTACAATAACAGGCAGTGGACCAGATTTGGCCAGCTCGCTGCAGTTTGCAGATCCTTGACTAGAAAAGATCTTAGCAATTCCATTCACCCAACTAACATTCATGGAGTGCTTTCTATTTGTCAGGCACAGAACTAGCTGTTAGAGAAAAATAAGGGAAGAAACACAGTCCTTGCATCTGAAGAATTTGTGGTAAAATGGAAAAGACAACTATTTGTGTGCATGACTATAATATAGAGAACAGGAGAATGTGGGGCTATGCATTCAAGAAACTCTAGGTGGGTAAGGTGGATAAAGGCATCACAGATTCAGTGTGGCCAGAGTTTAGTGTGTGTTTGTGTGTGTGTGTGTGTGTGTGTGTGTGTGTGTGAGAGAGAGAGAGAGAGAGAGAGAGCACAAGAGAGAAAGATCTGGAAACAGAGAAGACAGGTGAAATGACAAGGTCAAGAAGAAGAGAAAGAGACTTTAGGGGACAAATAGGCTACAGAAAAGACTAGAAAGGTATGAAGAGATTTGTATGGCAAGCTACGGAATTCAGATTTTTCATCTATAGGCAATAAAAAGCAGTTAATTACTTTAAGCAGAGTAATAATGCAATCACATGGCTATGTGGAGATAAGGAAAGACTAGCCAGAGACTATTATAATAGTTCCAGACAAAAAGAATAAAATCCTGCATGAAGATTGGTCAGGGAGTAGAGAAAAGAACAAAGATGTGAGAATGTTTTATGAATAGAATCTATCAAGCTCTGCTCTTAGGGATAGGGTAAATATGGCTAGAGGGCTACCTTGGCATCTCCTCCAAGAAAGTTGGTCTTGGGTCAGTGTAGGTCTTTGAGAAAATTTTGCACAGGGCGAACTAAGGCAGCACAGCCAAGGGAGAAATTTAGTCTAAGAGGATAGCAAGAATTCACCATGGAAACAGTCTGTAAGAGCCAAGCATGGAAGATGATCCAAAGGTAGGAGTGAGGTATTGGATCACTGAGATGAGAAGCTCATGAAAGTTGGTAGATGTCAGAATGCAGAGCTGGAAATATGGTTGGGGCAAATTGTTCAGGTGAGGTGAGCAGGACATCATTCCTCAGTCTGGTGTGGTACCAGTGTGGGGAGAGTTAATAATATAAGGCCTCATGTAAACTCAGATACAATCAATAACCCCAGGAATTATTCCAAAAATTCTATCTGGGTAATTCAAAGCAGGGTCATGTTTAACAGAGGTAGAAAAGACAGAAGATGATAGAGTGATATTGAGTTTACTTTAGGGTGTGATGAGTTGGAAACACCTACAGGTCAACTGGTGGCTTGTTGAATTTAATGATATAGAGCTTAAAATTGGACATGTAGTTTTCAGACTAATCAGTATGTATCTGTAGTTGAAGCCATAGACACAAACACACACACACACACACACACACACACACACACACACGTGGCTGAGAAGAACAGAGAGAAAAATAGAATCCTATAAAAAATACTTATGGAGAGGACAGAGAAAACTGAATCACTGAAAGAAGACAGGGAAATACTGGTCAAGGATGTAGGAGAAAAATCAAGGGAGAATGTTTCTGGAGTGGGGTGGGGGATGGTTAATGGCAAATATTACAAGGAAGTGAGTTTAGTTAAAAACCAAACAGAACTGGGGCACCTGGGTGGCTCACTCAGTTAAGCATCTGACTTCAGCTCAGGTCATGATCTTGCAGTCCCTGGGTTTGAGCCCCACATTGGTCTCTGTGCTGACAGCTCAGAGCCTAGAGCCTGCTTCAGATTCTGTGTCTCACTTCCTCTCTCTGCCCCTCCCCTGCACGTGCAGTGTATCTCTGCCTCTCAAAAATAAATAAACATTAAAAAAAAAAAGAACTGAAAAGCCTTTGGGGTAATTTTTGGCAATCCTGAGTTAGAAGAACAGAGTGGATAGAAGACAGATTATCCTTGGGTGAAAACTGAATGGGAGACAGTCAAGACTTTTGGTGATAAAAAGAGATGCGAGATATGTTTATAATTTAGGAAGATATATAGCAGAAGGAAGATGATTAAGAATGAAAAATACTTTAAAATATTTGAACTCAAAAGAGAAGCTTATGGAGTATGAATATATCAGCGAGGAAATACAGACAAGCTTAGAATGGTGTTTCCCCAAATAACCTGTAAACAAGAATTACCTGTGGGTATTTGTTAAAAATGTTCCCAGGCCCCAATACAGATCTCCTAAATTAGTAGATGTAGAAGATATACCAGATGCGGGGGGAGAGGGGTGCCCTGGTGGCTCCATCAGTTGAGTGACTGACTCTAGATTTTGGCTCAGGTTGTGATCCCAGGTTGTGGGATGGAGCCCCATGTCAGTCTCCACACTGAGCATGGAGCCTGCGTAAGATTCTCTCTCTGTCTCTGTCTCTGTCTCTGTCTCTGTCTCTCTCTTGGGGCGCCTGGGTGGCTCAATTGGTTGAGTGTCTGACTTCGGCTCAGGTCATGATCTCACAGTTCATGGGTCCGAGCCCCATGTCAGGCTCTGTGCTGACTGCTCAGAGCCTGGAGCCTGCTTCAGATTCTGTGTCTCCCTCTTTCTCTGCTCCTCCACTGCTCACACGCTGTCTCTCTGTCTCAAAAATAAAGATTAAAAAGTAATTAAAAAAAAAGATTCTCTCTTTCTGTTCCTATGCCCTTCTCTCCTACTTGCATGCTCTCTCTCAAGAAAAAACAAAAAAGAAGATCCACCAGAGAGACCAGGGGATTTCAATGTATAATAATCATCACAAGTGGCCCTAATAATCAGGCTGGTTTGGGAAACTGTTGTAGGAATATTTGAGATTAGGGCAGTGATACACAAATTTGACTGTTCATTGGAATCAACTGAAGTGCTTTAAAAACATCAATGTCTGGATCCCACCTCCCAAAGTAGCCGATTTATTTGATCTAGAATTTTGCCTGCATATTAGGAGTTTTATAATTTTCTCATGATTTCTAATATGCAGCTAATTTTGAAGGGTAGGTAGGGGAAGATGAGGATGAATGAAAACAAGTTTGGAGGAAGAAGAGGAAAATATACTTGTTTATACTTCTGTGGCCTCTATTATAGTGAAGAAGTAAAAAGCTTTATCATCTGTTGAAAGTGAAGGGGTGTAAGTGGCATGTTGGACTTGGGGAAAGAAGTAAAGGGAATGAATGGGAATATGAAATGTAAGAGCACTAAAGATGTTGCTGAAATGATACCCTTTTTCAGCAGAGGCAACTATTTAGAAATAGAATGGCTGGTTGACTCTGTATCTGGTGCTGGCTTAACAGGGAAAATATAGCAGTGTGACCAGGGCAAAGAGAATTGAGGGACTTGGAGAGATTAACATCATTTAAGGAGGAATGGTTATCTGAGAACTGTTGTGAGTAGTAAGTCATAATTTCACTTTAGGATCTTGGAAGCTCAGCCTCAAAGAAGAGCCACAGAAATTACTTGCCCAGGTGGGCTGGAAATGAAAAGAGATTAGGTTTTGAGATATGGGATTGCCTAGTGAGGCAAAGGGCTTGAACTCTAGGTTTATCAAACCAGGCTCTTTGACTTACTAGTTGTGTAACCTTGGGCAAATTATTTAACCCATGGAAGACTTGACTTCTTCTCTGTAAGATGGGGATAATAATACTTGTTAGAAAACTACATGAACAAGGCAGTGGTCAACAATGTCACTCTTCAGGAAAGTCCAATAGGATAAGAAATAAAGAGAAAGCTTTGAATTGGTGAATAAAATGATTATTGGTGATCAGTTTCAACATTTGGTGAGGGTAGGAGTCACATTCCAATGGGCTGCGAAAGAAAGTCATGAACTAGAGAGTCAAGAAGTTTGATGAAGAGAAAGAGATAATTAAAGGTAAATTTAGGAAAAAGCATGGTCTATGGAATACTTACAGTTATCTTTGTCATGATTAAATTAAATGATGAACACAAGGCAGCTAACCCAGTAGACACACAGTACTCACTAAAAGCGATCCCTCATTATTATTATTACTACTGCTGTTACTGATACCACAGTTTTGTGGATGATAACCCCTGGTTTGGGGAAATAAGAATATCATATGTTTTATGGGTTTGGTGCTTGTGTTGACTAAATGAAAATTTTAGGACATGTGGTCTGAAATGATGGAGTGGTGAAATCATGATGGGTAAGGTAGCTATAGAGGTAACAAGCCTATTAGACAATATTCTGCTATTTTGTTGTCATGTTTGCTGCTAAAATGGGGTTCCATGATGTCTACTTATAACTATATCTAAAACTGGGGGCCATTCTAAAACTTGGTTGATGAAAGCTGCCTTTATGTTTGTATCATGTTTTTGTGCAACTCATCAGTTTATCTAACTGAACTACTCAATCACGTAAACTAAAATGCTGCCAGGAATGGGGAGAGTGAGAGCAAGAGTGAGAAAACTGTCCCAAAAAAAGTCTAAATAAGAGAAAGCATTAGAGAAAATCAGAAATAATAGCTTTCATTACTGGTCCTGAGCCCTGCTTGGCACGTGTCTATATCCTATAGATAATGCATTCTAGCATCTAGAAAAAGAAACCAATGCTACAGATGCTGTGTTGTATGGAAGGTCAGGGATCTAGAAAATATTCAAAGTGGGCATTTCTTAGAAGGGTCTGGTATACTTAGTAAACAGGGGAAAACATCTTACAACCTATCCTAGGGACAAGCATGCAAAAGCCTATTTATTTCTGCAAATAGAGCAGAACCAACCACCAAAACAATGGTCTCCACAGTTTTGGAAGAAAGGCTTAATGGAGCACTTGGTTTCAAATAACAACCCCAGTGAGCCAGATCTATTTTGGAGGCCCTTGGATCACTGAGAAGTAGAATTATTATAGTGACTTTTAGTTGGCAAGACTAGATCCAGTGAACAGAGGTTGAAGGGAGGGAGATGTCAGTTTAACATAAGAAAAAAATAAGCTGCTTAGGAAATAGTGTTTTTTTTTTTTTAATTTGCATTTGGAGATCCACAAAACAAAATGAATAACCAATTGCTGGGATCTTTTGGAGCAATTTAAACATCAATAGGATATTAGACTTTCAAAATCCCTTCTGAATCTGACATGTTACTTTTGATGTTTTAAAAACATTAGAGCCATGTTTAATACTCATACGCTAGGAGGAACTTAACTCTTCCCTGGAGCAAGTCAAGACTCGGTTGGTCAAAGCTCTTCCTGACCAGACAGATAATAGGATATAGAAGAATTCTGGAAAAAAGTTGTAAAGAGATCATTTTTGGGAAGAGAGGCTTCCATTTATGTCTACTGGGACATATTCTATTTGAGAATATACTACAGACTTTAAAAGTTATCTCATTCCATTTTCACTGGAGAACCAAGGGGTAAGTCTATAATCCCCATTTGTTGAATGAGGATATGGCAGAATTAGAGTAGTTAAATAAATTGTGGGTGATCACACATCTAGAAAACCAGTACTTAAAACCAGATTTATTTTATTCCACAGTTGGGCTCTTATCACTGCATTCTACTTTTCTCAGCTTCTGTCAGTTACCGGCTGCATGATTTGGGGTATATACTCACACCACCTCAAAAGTTTTGTCTTTGATTATAACATTGTAGTGTTGTTGTACAATATTACATGGGGAGCTTTTGGGTAGTTGAAAATAGTAGCTGCTACCTACATCCACACAAGCCATATAACCTGTAAAAATAATACAGAAAAAAAGAAGAACAAATAAAATCACACAAAACCCACAATTTTGGAATAACTACATCACAGAGAGTTACCAAATTTCAAAACAATTACAAAAGTAAAAATTGCCAAATCCCAGTGAGCTTTCATTCATAGTCCCACCAAAGTCTGTTTGTGATAAGGAAGGGCAGTTTGAGGAAAATTTATAAGAAAAAGAGAAGATAGGAGTTAAACTGGACATAAAGTTTTCTAAAACCACAGCCAGAAAGACAAAGTTCACGTTATGTGTGAAAACACTAAAAATGTTTATTGATACACCTGATTATTGATGACAAAAATTGGTGCTTAAAAGCACACACGATTGGAAATGATAGTTTTTGAAAGGCATGACTTCAGAGAAGAAGGTACAAAAAAGAAGGGAGAGAATCCCCTTGACGATTGAATGGTGAAGGAGAAAAGAAGCCAAATGGAAAAATGTAAGTTTTTTCCAGAGAAGAAACAAATTTAAATAAATAAATAAATAAATGTGGACATAGAATATCTCCCCACATCATATGGGTGTATACACATGCACACACACACACACACACACACACACACTCCACTAAGGAATTGGACTTTGCTATCCTGGCAGAAGAGAGCAGCACAGAATTAGAAATCTAAATATCAACAAATCTTAGAAAACCACGAAAGACAATATATTCAAAGTTATTAAAAAAATCAGAAAACAAGAGTCAATATGTCTCAGTTGATGAAAAATTCTCCCTCAAAAAAGAAAAAAAAAGGAAAAGATAAAATCATGAAGAAAAATCCCTACAAGATCACTTTGCAAGGTTAATTAAGTACACAGGCAAAGATCATTTGGGAATATAACAAATCAACTTGAATGAGAAATTCAAAAAACAAAAAATGGAAATAGGTTAAAAAATAAAAGGAAAAAAATGAAAAGACAGTTTATTGAACCAAAGAAAGAAAAGGTAAAAATAATCAAAATTATTTCAGAAATGAAGACTAAATTATAAGATTCTAGGTGAAAAAAATTAAAAAAACATCTCATGAACTGTATTCCATAAAGATAGGAAGTAGCCAAGATCATGGAAATGAGGTAAAGGAAGGAGAAAAAAGAGAAAAAGTGTTAGTGATGGGAGACAGGCAAAGAAGAAAGAACATGCATATAATTGGAGGCTCAGAATAAGAAAAGGAAACTAATGGAACATACCTAATGTAAAACTTTAATTCAATATTATTTTCCAGAAATAAAAGAAAACTTGAATCTATATCTTGAAAGGACTCATCCTTGGGAAATCAACCCTGGATAATCAACACTGAGATACATCATTTAAAACTACTGAACATCAAAAATAAAGGAAAAATCATTGAGCCTTCATGAACACACACACACACACACAAACACACACACACACTGATAATAGAGAATATTCCTTCTTCTAAAATAGTCATGGATTGTAACAAAATTTAGCCTATATTAAGTCACAAAGAAACCAGCAATAATTTTCATAAAGTAGAAATTTAAATATAACTCATCACTATGCAAAGAACTTAGATATCATTAAGAAAAAAAACCCTTCTACGTGGAATTGAAAAACAACCCTGTATAAAGGAAAATACACATTGAAAACAATTAGAAAAAATTAATGGTAATGAAAACACTGCTTATCAGAATCTATGGATATATATAAAGTAACGATTGCAAGGAACTGCATAGCCATAATAATCTTATACATAAAAATGAAACAATGAAAGTAAGGAAATACTTGACCAAAGTATTAAAGGGGCTCCTGGGTGGCTCAGTTAGTTAAGCGTCCAACTTCAGCTCAGGTCATAGTCTCATGGTTTGTGAGTTCAAACCCTGCCTCGGGCTCTGTGCTGATGGCTCAGAGTCTGCAGCTTGCTTCAGATTCTGCATCTCCCTCTCTCTCTGCCTCTCCCCTTGCTCTCTCTCTCTCTCTCTCTTAAAAATAAATAAGCATTAAAAAATTTTTTTTAAGTATTGAAAAGTCAAAAGAAAATAAAAGAAAGCACAAAGAAGAAAATACCAAAGATAAAAACGGAAGTTACTGGTAGGGAATGGGTAATAGCCTGGAGAGAAACCACTCTGTGGCATAGGTTCATGGGGAAGGATGATAGTTGAGGGGCGGAGGCAGGAGCACGGAGAGAAGCTCTGGTCATTCCAGAGCCCCTGACGTAAATACAAGGTAATGTTAAGGAATTAATTTTTTTAAATATTTATTTATTTTTGAGAAACAGAGAGAGAGCACGAGTGGGGGAGGAGCAGAGAGAGAGGGAGACACAGAATCTGAAGCAGGCTCCAGGCTCTGTCTGAACTGTCATCACAGAGCCCAATGTGGGGCTCCAACTCATGAACTGTGAGATCATGACCTGAGCT
The DNA here is from genome assembly GCF_018350195.1 of Panthera tigris. NCBI lineage: Eukaryota > Metazoa > Chordata > Mammalia > Carnivora > Felidae > Panthera > Panthera tigris. The sequence continues at coordinate 36,273,590 of NC_056670.1, read as the reverse complement.
GAAGTCAGATGCTTAACTGACTGAGCCACCCAGGCTCCCCAGTGCTAAGGAATTTAAAGCTGCAGTGCATTATAAGTAACACTAGGAACAGAAAAACCCAAACCCAGCCCAAGCCCTAACTAGATTGGCTAAACCCCTACACTAATGGCCTGAGAGAAGAAGTTTGCCTATTGCCAGGCATAAAACTATCTCAGCTCAGCTGCCTACTGGTCTACAATGTCTGCCACTTGATCAAACACAGTAAGAAGCTAAAAAGAAAGAACATGCATTCATTGACAAGAGACAAAATAATTGAAAGAATCAGACTCAAAAGCGAACCAGATGTTGGAAACATCAGACAGGGAATTAAACATAACTATGGTTAATATGTTAAAGTCTCCAGGGAAATGATGGACAACATTCAGAAATAATAAACAGGTGGCTAATTTTGAAGAAAGCAACTATAAGAAAAATCCATATGGAAATCCTATATAAATAAAATACCTGATATTTTATACCTGATAAATAAAATAAAAATAAATACCTGATAACAGATATAAATAAAAATAAAATACCTGATAACAGATATAAATAGTTCTCTTGAGGGGCTTATCACTAGACTGGACATGGCTGTGGAAAGAATCAGTGAATTTGAAGATAGGACAATAGAAATTTCCCAAGCTGAAATACAAGGGGAAAAACGAATGGACGTACAGAGCACAGCATCCCAGAACTGTGAAACTGTCAAATGATCTAATGTTGAGAATAGGAAAAAGAGATATAATTAATATATCAAAATTCTGTTTTTGAAAAAAAAATCAAATACATGTCACTAGCAAGAATAGAAAATAGGGACACGTGAGAAAGACATAGAAGCCAACATGAAGAGGCTCCTAATGGACAAATGTGGGAAATTTTGAGGAACAAAATAAATGACACTAATCAATTATAATCCACAGATTAAAATAATAACTCATGGGGTGCCTGGGTGGCTCAGTCCATTGAGTCAAGCTCTTAGTTTTGGCTCAGGTCATGATGTCAGGGAGTTCAAGCCCCACATCGCGCTCTGAGCTAACAGTGTGAAGCCTGCTTGGTATTCTCTCTCTCTCTCTCTCTCTCTCTCTCTCTCTCTCTCTCTCTCTTTCTCTGCCCTTCTCCCATTCTCTCTTTCTCTCTCTCTCTCAAAATAAATTAATTAATTAAAAAATATATTTTAAAAATTGTCTTAATAATAATTCATAGCCTAATACTGATAGTTATATACTGATACTAATATAAATGTATAAGTGGATGTATAAATGAAATATTACAGTAATTGTTTCAGGCAAGAATCATCCATGCATGCTAAAATTAGTAAGTGGAAGTATGTTGGGAAACAGCATATTTACATGGTTTCAAAATATCTCCATATGATATACCTGTTAATTACAAATAAAAAAGGAATAAACCACAGTAAGGATAACTAGCATGTATTACCTTAACAAAGTGATGTTATTATCAGCAGTAACAGCATACATCAAGTGCTTTCTGATATATACATAGAGAAGGACACAGTCTCAGTTTTTCAGTATTCTTGGCAAAAATTTAAATCAGAATGTAGTCATGCGGAGACATCACACAAACTCAAACTGAGAATCAGTGTACAAAATAAATGGCTAGCATTCTCCAAAGTGCTAAAGCAAAGAGAAATGGAGGAACTATCTCCGATTGGAGGAGACACTAACTTAAGAAATAATAGCTAAATGCAACATGGTATCCTGTACTGAATCCTGGACCAAAGAAAGGGGCATTAGTGGAACAATTGGTGATACTCAAATAAGATATGTAGATTAAATAAAAGTAGCATATTAATAACGTTGTATCAATCGTGATCAGATTTAACTGCTGTAGATTCTGGGTGAAGGATATTTGAAAAGTTTTTTGGCACCTTTTTTGTAAGTCTGGAATTATTTTAAAATGACAAGTTGTTAAAATGTTTAGAGTTAAAAAAAATAAAGTGGTTAAAACAGCAACCTGTTGGGATATTTCTTGTCAATGGACTTTCTACACACACATCTAACCATTTTTCTCCCTTGCTCAAAACCTTCTAAGCCTGTGGCCTTCCTTACCTGGTCCCTGCCAGCCTCTTGTTGTTCCTAATACCTATCCTGGACTCACGTCACTGTGAGTTCTATGAACACATCAGCCTTTCTCAAGCCCATGGGTCTCAAGGGCCCCTATCTGTGAGCTCAAAGGAACAGTGCTGGATCTAGTGAATCAGATGTCCAGAACAGATGGTTTTTTGAATACCTCCCTCTTCTAAATGATGTAACTGAATTTTCAGTTGAAATATATATTAATTAATAGTAATCATCACTTTCCTGATTTGCTCACTAGCTTAAAAATACACAACTGACCATTTTAAAAAAAAATAAATGCCAATTTAAAAGATATTTACAAAATCTGTAACATATTTCAGGTATGAATTAGAATCTTTCCTTACCTGTAAAAACACTGTTATGACTCACAGTTTGCCTAAGTACCTCCAGACCTGTGATCTTTCCAATCATCGTGTTATCATTGCTCATTATGAATCTCCTGTTTAAATGAGGTTGGAGACAGGCTGCATCTTAAGTGAGCTTGTCTGGACCATGATGGACTTACCCCAGAAACGAAAGAGTGTAGTCAGTCTGCATCAGGGTGGGGAGTGACCCCATAACTGAGATTTCTCAGAATTAATTTCCATGTAGAACAGAATGCTTCTTAAAGGACAGGTGACAAAAATGTGCTGATTTCCTGTTTACATGTATGTATTATTCAAACTCAACAATAACTCCAGCAATCATTTAAAACTTAGATGAAGAGATAATTTGGGGAAGAAGGAGAATTTTATCACTGACGCTGTTTAGAATTTATTATCATTTGGCGATAGTAAAATAAGTCCAGAGGCGCCTGCGTGACTCAGTTGTTTAAGTGTCTGACTTCGGCTCAGGTCATAATCTCACAAGCCCTGCATCAGGCTCTGTGCTGACAGCTCAGAGCCCAAAGCCTGCTTCCCATTCTGGGTCTCCCTCTCTCTCTGCCTCTCCCCCGCTTGCACTCTGTTTCTCTCTTGAAAATAAATAAAGAATTTAAAAAATTAAAGTAAGTCTGAGTCTTATTTGGTTCTATTTTTTTTTAATGTTTTTATTTATTTTTGAGACAGAGAGAGACAGGGCATGAGCAGGGGAGGGGCAGACACAGAATCCGAAGCGGGCTCTGTCAGCACAGAGCGCGTCGCAGGGCTCGAACTCACAGAGTGTGAGATCATGGCCTGAGCTGAAGTCGGATGCTCAACTGACTGAGCCACCCAGGTGCCCCATGATTCTATTATTATTTTTAATTCATCCCTTTGTTGCCTGCTCCTGACTGCTCTCCCCCCACCCTGCTTTTGCAACACTGCCTCATAGAACCCTGTGTTTCCTTCCCTCATTAGACCTATACCACTCTGCTTTGTAATGGTTTACTGAAATATCCTCATAGCATCAGATATTGTGAGCTCTTTGGCAGCAGAGTCCATGCTTTATTTATTCAGTTCTATATCCCCCACACCTGATGCGTAACAGATTCCCAATAACTGTTTGCGGGGGGGGGGGAAAATGACTCCGTGAACACATGCAAACAAGAAGTAGGCCAAGATCCTTACATATATACCCCTGGCAAAGGTAAAAAACCTCCAGCTTTAGCGGCGCCCAGAGTCATAAAACTTGCCAACTGGAGTCCGTGCAGATTTCTGGTGAAGTGAAGGAACTGGTCTCAACCAAAGGGCCAAGCTTTATTATCTGTTCGGCAAATACTGAAGGAGTGCGAGGTGGTGAAGGACTTGAAATTGGTATCAGATATGATGGGGTTATGTCCCACCTGTGCCACTTCATGACAAACAAATTTGTTTTACAAACAAATGTGTGTAAAACATTTACAAATGTTTGTAAAATTGCTTGACTTCCCTGAGCCTCGGTTTCATCATCAGTAACAGGGGCAGAATCCCTACACGACATCGGGTTCCTGTGGTATTTAAATTAAAGGCCTCTGTTGTCACGTCTCTGGCACAGAGTCTACCCGTGGCGGGAGCTCAGTAAATGATGGTTAGCACCCCATTCTCCTCTTTCTCTCTCATGACGGATGCTCAGACACACTCCAAATTCATCTCCACTACATTTATAAAACCCAAAAAAGTCTTCGACGTAGCATGACATCTCTCTTAAGATAGGAAACAGTACAATTCGGAGATGTGGCAGTTGTAAATATTTGTCATCAGTTACAAGAAGAGTCAGTCCTGGAACCCCAGGTTTCCCTTCATGTTGTCAGGGCCATCCAGGGTGCACAATGGGTGGCTGACAGAGCAATTGGAGAATTGTTTCCTAAGGCCCTGCTGGAGCTCTGCATAATACCAATTGAGGGCCATGGAGCCCCAAAGCCAGAATTAACCAGCACATTCTTCTCTCCTTTCAGTAGATACTTAATTGGTGCCTGTTAATCAACCTGACTGGCTTCCAATAATCACAACTTATTTTCCAACTTGACAAGACATGCTTAGGGGGAGAGGAAAAGAGAAGCACACAGGGGGATAGGTAGAGGAACGGATAGATAATCAACATTTTTAATTGAATTTCAGGTTTGAGTTTAAGCCTCTCGTTGGAGAGTCTTTATTGGATCTATCATTAGAATAATTCTACTCTCATTTTCTCATTATTTTTAAATTGAACAGCAAAAGAAAAGTGTAATGTCTGAGCACATGTGTTTCTTGGGAAAATAAACTGAAATGCTGGAAGTGATCATTGAATCCAGGGCCACCTAATAGAACTTTCTGCAATGCTGAAAATATTCTATTCTGTACTATATAATATGGTAGCTATTAGTCACATGTGGTTATTGAGTACTTACAATGTGGAGAGTGCAAGTGAGAACCGAATCTTTCGTTTTAATTTTAATTAACTCAAATTTAAGTAGTCATATATGGCTAGTGACTACTTAATGGACAGCACAGATAAGAGATGCCAGTAAAAGGAAAGTCCACTGCTCTCAGAGTGTTGGGGTTGACCTTGCATTGCTCTAAGGCTGCCTGACTCCATACTTCAAACTTTCTTGCATACTCCTGTCCTGCTTGTGTTCCTCCAAGTTATCTTTAAATTGCTTCTACCGAATTCTAGCTATTATTTACTAATGTCTACTTTGTATGTTGTCCTCTGCCTGGTTTTCTAAGGCCTCTGCAGTTGGTTTTCCTTATTGTTTCCTGCCCTGCACCCATTTCCTTTTACATAACGGCTTCCTAATTTTCTTTGGGGAACCACTTTTTCTCTTTCCTTACACACAATTCAGGTGGTTTGGGCAGAGCTGACTCCATCCTGAAACTCTTGGAATACACACTGTGAGCAGGCCAAGCAAGCACTGCATCCCTCTGGCCTCCATAACTGGTGCAGAGATTAACAGATGGCACAAACCTATGTGTGGTGGAGACTCTCATGGAATCCTTTGCTGGTGTCATTATAAATGTGGAACTCCCTTTCCCTTGGGACTGCTGAGCTAATAACATGAAAACACGGAGTGCTGGGAACCATTTGCCACCATGTAGAGATGAGTTTAACATAGAGGAGAATACAATTAAAATTATTGAAGGATATTTCTGATGACATTACCTTTCGACACCTGGATCCAGGCATGTCTGAAGATATGGACGCTAATAAGTTACTTTCTTATCTCCCTCGCTCCCTTCTGTCTTCTGTTTTCTTTTTCTTTCTTTCTTGTTTTTTTTCCTTAAATATATTTGAGCTGTGGTTCAGGTAAAAAAGGTTCTGACTAATATATGGCTTCTGTAAGGAGCCTTCTACAAATCTGTCCCCTCCTTACATCTCTTTTGATTTCTTAGTGCTACTATAAATGCACCTACTATAAATGGATTCAAACACATATCCCCATTCCACCTCTCTGTGTCTTTGCTTTTGCTATCTTTTCCATGCCAAATATAACATACTTTCTTTTATTCTTTCCAATTACTCTTCTGGGTTCCTAATCCAGGGTAAAGCTCATCTCCGCCTGCCTTTTCTGGCTCCTCGCTCTGTGTTCTCTGAGTTCGTGACCAGAACTGCGGCCAAGTTCACTCTTCTGTGCTCACTGTGCTCTGTGAGTTTGGTCTTTACTTGCCAACAAGTCTTAGAGGCTCGCTGAGGGCAGACACTACATTCAGTCCATTTTTATTTCTTGCATATCACCTCTCTCAGGGCCTAGTGCAGCAAGGCTCAACAATTCTGATGGACTGATAGATTTATTGAGAGAAAGCACATATTTTGCAAACACTGCTTTCTGAATGCGTAAGAAGGCAGATGGTGTGAGAGGTGGGCTTGAAAGAAAACAACTAAAGCTTACTAAAAATAGATGAACGACCTTTGTTTATTTTTATACCACCTTTTGTTTATTTTTACATTTTTGTGGAAATTTCACTCACACACTCAGTCTGGAGTAGTATTCTTTGTTCAGAATTGGCTTATGTCTTTTTCCAGGCCTAAAACTAGTAGAAAATGAAGAGAGATAATTATAGCTACGATTCAAGAAGCCAACCATCAAGGCCTGAGGCAATAAAAGTTTAAGACAATCTACAGTCCATTTGTCTCCCGAAGGAAGATACTATCATCCAACCAGAATGTGTTTACAGAAAAGACCACTCAGTGTTCCCAAATAAAAGCAATGAGGAATAGAAGAAAAGATAAAGGCATTGTCTCTGTACTCAGGGCGTCCCAACCTCCTTAGATGGAAAAGTTAACATTTCGGAGATAACAGTGAACAAGATAAGGCAATATATAATGAACTCTGTGGGATAGATCAGTGGTGTAGAATTTAAGAGATGTTGGAGATCACTTGGGGTTGCAGGAGTCACTGAAATTTTCCTAGAGAAGGTATGACTGCGTTTTGAAGAATAGATAAGAACTGAATGAACAGAGAAGACATTAAATGGGCATAAAAAAGAGAAAATTTAAAGAAACAAAATGTTAGCTTTTTTAAATTTAATAAGAGAGGTTCAGATATCTTCTATTTCCTGGTTTTGACTGAGAGCCACTTTTAAATGCTTTAAGAAACTAGAGGCAGGGAGGGAGCCAAGATGGCAGAAGAGCATGGAAGTTTTTTGTGTGTCTCATGTCCATGAAATACAGCCAGACCAACACTAAACCATCCTGCACACCTAGGAAACTGATCTGAGGATTAACACAGCAATCAGAACAACCTGAACCACAGAATTCAGCGGGTACGTGGCACAGAGAGGTGAACTTTGGGAGTGAGAAGCTGCTGAGGGCAGGGAGGTGCTTTTGCATGTGGAGAGAGGATGGAGACAGTGGGGAGAATACGGGAAAAGCACCCCTCCCCAAAGGCAGCTGGAGAGAAAGTGGAAAATTGGAAACAGGTGCAGGGACTGGACTAAAAAGGGAGAAAGGAGAAAGGAGAGGGTTTAAATTCCATTAAGACTGTAAACAAGGGGAGCACAAAGTCTGCAGCTCCACAGCTTGATACCTGGTGGTGTTCTGGTGGGAAGGGCGAATCCCCAGGAGCAGAGTGGGGTCCGGGAGGTTCTCAGGCCACACGGGGAAAAGCGGTTCCACTGCTGGAAGGAAATTTGGTAGAGGCTTGAGGCAACCTGGGCCCAGTAGACCCCAGAGAATGGCCACATTCGCTGGTGCTGGAACAAGGTTGTTAAGGGTGAAGTCTGGTGCCAGATGTGTGTTGTGGTTTTCCATAATCCTTGAAAAGCTGCTGCTACACTGTCTCGCAAACTTTCTGGGGTGGGCTTGCAACTGGCCACAATCTCTGGGCGTTGGCAGCAGCATGGTCCCATGAATTTTCCTGGGTGCAGCTGACATTTGGACATTGCTTGGTGAGACCCTCCACAGAGGGGTGGAACAGGTCAAAGCCGCAGAAATAAGGGGCAGGGGAAAACAGCCGCATCTGAGATAAAACTCGGGAGAGAGGTACTAGCTGGGGCTGGGTCACGGACAGTGTAAAAGAGGGGACTGGACAGAAGCTGAAGACAAAGGACAGGTGCGCGATTGCTGATCAGGGAGAACAGAGTTCTGATACTAGAGACTGGGTAGCTGGATGATGCCATTGTCACTGCTCTAGGGCTCATGCGCATGTGCATCTACAAGCGCCACAACAATCCACCCCAGTAGGCTAGCAGCGCCATCTAGTGGAGGATGGAGCCATTACACTGAGCCCCACCCAACTGGACCAACCTCGCTCTTCAAGAACACAAGTCTAGGGGCACCTGGGTGGCTCAGTCAGTTGAGCGTCTGACTTCGGCTCAGGTCAGGATCTTGCAGTTTGTGAGTTCGAGGCCTGCGTCAGGCTCTGTGCTGACAGCTCAGAGCCTGGAGCCTGTTTGAGACTCTGTGTCTCCCTCTCTCTTCCCCTTCCCTGCTCATGCTCTGTCTCTCTCTGTCTCTCAAAAATGAATAAAAAAGAACACAAGTCTCACTGCCTGCTTAGTTTATGGACTATAAAGTGCTTCATAGTCTGACTTATAGGGGAAAACGAAGTAATTTCAATCGTGTTTCAGTCTGTTAGCAGGTCTATCTATTCAATTTTCTTTCTTTTTTTTCTTTTTCTTTTTTTCTATTTTTCATTTCTTTTCAGAAGGAGAAAAAAATCATTTTTATTTTCAATATTTAGTAAAAATATTTTTCAATAATTTTTTACGATATTTTTAAATTTTGTATAAATTTTTTCAAATTCTGTTTTACTTCCATCATTTTATTTTAGTCTACTACAGTGTATTCACTTCATCAAATTTTCAAAAGATTTCCTTTTTTTCTTTTTTCTATTTTTTGTTTCTTTTTCTTGAATACAGAAAGAGAAAAAAATCATTTTTATTTTTGTTATTAAAAATTTTTTTCTTTAAATTTTTTTCTACTATATTCTTTACTTTTTTGTAAATTTTTTCAAAATCTATTTTACCCCCATCATCTCATTTTAGTCTACTTCAGTGTATTCACTTTTTCAAATTTTCAAACGATTTCCTTTTTTCCCTTTTCTCTAATCTATCAAGCCACTTTCAACACCCAGACGAAAACACACCTAGGATCTAGCATCATTTATTCAATTTTGTGTGTGTGTGTTTTTAATTTTTTAGTTTTAATGTTTTTTTAATTTTAATTTTTTCTACCTCATAAATTCCTTTTCTCCCTTCAAAATGATGAAACGAAGGAATTCACTACAAAAGAAAGAGCACAAATAAACGACAGCCAGGGATTTAACCAACACAGATACAAGCAAGATGTCTGAACCAGAATTTAGATTCGCGATAATAAGAATACTAGCTGGAGTCAAAAATAGATTAGAATCCCTTTCTGCAGAGATAAAAGAAGTAAAAAATAGCCAGAATGAAATTAAAAATGCTATAACTGAGCTGCAATTATGGATGGATGCAGCAGTGGCAAGGATGGACGAGGCAGAACAGAGAATCAGTGGTATAGAGGACGAACTTATGGAGAATAATGAAGCAGAAAAAAGAGGGAGATTAAGCCAAAAGAGCACGATTTAAGAATTAGAGAAATCAGTGACTCATTAAAAAGGAACAACATCAGAATCATAGGGGTCTCAGAAGAAGAAGAGAGAGAGACAGGGGTAGAAGGGTTATGTGAGCAAATCATAGCGGAAAACTTTCCTAACCTGGGGAAAGACACACACATCAAAATCTAGGAAGCACAGAGGATTCCCATTAGAGTCAACAAAAACTGATCATGAACAAGGCATACCACAGTCAAATTCACAAAATACTCCAGGAATGAGAGAATCATGAAAGCAGCAAGGGAAAAAAAGTTAACCTACAAGAGAAGACAGATCAGGTTTGCAACAGACCTATCCACAGAAACCTGGCAGGCCAGAAAGCAGTGGCAGGATATATTCAGTGTGCTGAATCAGAAAAATATGCAGCCAAGAATTCTTTATCCAGCAAGGATATCAAAATAGAAGGAGAGATTAAAAGTTTCCCAGACAAACAAAAATTAAAGGAGTTTGTGACCACTAAACCAGCCCTGAAAGAAATTTTAAGGGGGACTCTCTGAGTGGAGAAAAGATGAAAATATATAAAAAAAAATAAATGAAGACCAAAAGCAACAAAGATTAGAAAGGACCAGAGAACACCACTGGAAACTCCAACTCTACAAGCATCATAATGGCAATAAATTCATATCTTTCAGTATCCACTCTAAACGTCAATGGACTCAATGCTCCAATCAAAAGACATAGGGAAACAGAATGGATAAGAAAACTAGATCCATCTATATGCTGTTTACAAGAGACCCAGTTTACACCTAAGGATACCTTCAGATTGAAACTAAAGGGATGGAGAACCAACTATCATGCTAATTGTCAACAAAAGAAAGCCGGAGTAGTCATACTAATATCCGACAATCTAGACTTTAAAATAAAAACTGTATCAAGAGATGCAGAAGGACATTATATCATAATCAAGGGGCCTATCCACCAAGAAGACCTAACAATTGTAACATTTATGCGCCAAATGTGAAAGCACGCAAATATATAAATCAATTAATCACAAACATAAAGAAACTCATCGATAGTAATAGCATAATAGTAGGCGACTTCAACTCCCCACTCACAGCAATGGACAGATCATCTAATCAAAAAATCAACAAGGAAACAATGCATTGAATGACACATTGGGCCAGATGGACTTAACAGATACATTCAGAACATTTCATCCTAAAGCAATAGAATATACATTCTTCTCCAGTGCATATGGAACATTCTCCAGCATAGACCACATAGAGGGACACAAATCAGCCCTCAGTAGGTACAAAAAGATCGAGATCATACCGTGCATATTTGCAGACCACGCTATGAAACTCGAAATCAACCACAAGAAAAAATTTGGAAAGGTAACAAATACTTGGAGACTGAAGAACATCCTACTAAAGAATGAATGGGCTAACCAAGAAGTTAAAGAGGAAATTAAAAAGTATATGGAAGTCAATGAAAATGATAACACCACAACCCAAAACATCTGGGATGAAGCAAAGATGGTCATAAGAGGAAAGTATATAGCAATCCAGGCCTTCCTAAAGAAGGAAAATAGAACTCAGATACACAACCTAACCTTATGCCTTAAAGAGCTGGAAAAGGAACAGCAAATAAAACCCCAAAACAGCGGAAGACAGGAAATAATAGAAATTAGAGCAGAAATTAATGCAACCGAAACCAAAAAAAAACACAGAAAAACAGTAGAGCAGGTCAATGAAACCAGAAGCTAGTTCTTCGAAAGAATTACCAAAATTGATAAGCCATTAGCCAGTTTGATCAAAAAGAAAAAGGAAAGAACCCAAATAAATAAAATCAAGAATGAAAGAGGAGAGATCACAACCAACACAACAGAAATAAAAACAATAATAAGAGAATATTATGAGCAATTCTATGCCAATAAAATGGGCAATCTGGAAGAAATGGACAAATTCCTAGAAACATATACACTACCAAAACTGAAACAGGAAGAAATAGAAAATTTGAACAGACCCATAACCAGTAAGGACATCGAATTAGTAATCAAAAAACTGCCAAAGAACAAGAGTCCAGGACCAGATGGCTTTCCAGGGGAATTCTACCAAACATTTAAGGAAGCATTAACACTTATTCTATTGAAGCTGTTCCAAAAAATAGAAATGGAAGGAAAATTTCCAAACTCATTCTATGAAGCCAGCATTACCTTGATTCCAAAACCAGACAGAGACCCCACTAAAAAGGAGAACTATAGATCAATTTCCCTGATGAACATGGATGCAAAAATCCTCAAAAAGATATTAGCCAACCAGATCCAACAATACATTAAAAAAATTATTCACCACGACCAAGTGCCATTTATACTTGAGATGCAGGGCTGGTTCAATACCTACAAAACAAGCAACATGATTCATCACATCATTAAAAAAAAAGGACAAGAACCATATGATTCTAAATAGATGCAGAGAAAGCATTTGACAAAATACAGCATCCTTTTTTGATAAAAACCCTTAAGAAAATAGGGATGGAAGGATCATACCTAGAGAACAAAAAACCCATATATGAATGACCCAATGCTATTATCATCCTCAATGGGGAAAAACTGACAGCTTTCCCCCCAAGGTCAGGAACAATGCAGGGATGTCCACTCTCACCACTGTTATTCAACATAGTATTGGAAATCTTAGCCTCTGCAATCAGACAACACAAAGAAATAAGAGGCATACAAATCGGCCAGCAGAGGTCAAACTTTCACTCTTCGCAGATGACATGATACTCTATATGGAAACCTAAAGATTCCACCGAAAAACTGATAGAACTGATTCATGAATTCAGCAAAGTTCCAGAATATAAAATCAATGCACATAAATTGGTTGAATTCCTATACACCAACAATGAAGCAACAGAAAGAGAAATCAAGAAATCGATCCCATTTACAGTTGCACAAAAAAACCATAAAATACCTAGGAATAAATCTAACCAAAGAGGTGAAAAATCTATACACTGAAAACTATAGAAAGCTTATGAAAGAAATGAAGAAGACACACAAAAAAATGGAAAAATATTCCATGCTCCTGGATAGGAGAACAAATATTGTTAAAATGTCGATACTACCCAAAGCAATCTACATATTCAATGCAATGCCTATCAAAATAACACCAGCATTCTTCACAGAGCTAGAACAAATAATCCTAAAATTTGTATGGCACCAGAAAAGACCCCAAATAGCCAAAGCAATCTTGAAAAAGAAAACCAAAGCAGGAGGCATCACAATCCCAGACTTCAAGATATACTACAAAGCTGTAATCATCAAGACAGTATGGTAATGGCCCAAGAACAGACACTCAGATCAATGGAACAGAATAGAGAACCCAGAAATGGACCCACAAACATATGGCCAACTCATCTTTGACAAAGTAGCAAAGAATATCCAATGGAATAAAGACAGTCTCTTCAGCAAGTGGTGCTGGGAAAACTGGACAGAGACATGCAGAAGAATGAATCTGACCACTCTCTTACACCATTCACAAAAAATAAACTCAAAATGGATGAAAGACCTAAACGTAAGACAGGAAGCCATCAAAATCCCCGAGGAGAAATCAGGCAAAAACCTCTTTGATCTTGGTGACAGCAACTTCTTACTCAACATGTCTCCGGAGACAAGGGCAACAAAAGCAAAAATGAACTACTGGGACCTCATCTAAATTAAAAGCTTCTGCGCAGCAAAGGAAACAATCAGCAAAACTAAAAGGCAACCGACAGAATGGGAGAAGATATTTGCAAACGACATATCAGATAAAGGGTTAGTATGCAAAATCTATAAAGAACTTATCAAACTCAATCCCCAAAAAACAAATAATCCAATGAAGAAATGGGCAAAAGATATGAATAGACACTTCTCCAAAGAGGACATCCAGATGGCCAACTGACACATGAAAAATGCTCAATGTCACTCATCATCAGGGAAATACAAATCAAAACCACCATGAGATACCACCTTACACCTGTCAGAAGGGCTAACATTAACAACTCAAGCAACAACAGATGTTGGCGAGGATGCGGAGAAAGAGGATCTCTTTTGCATTGTTGGTGGCAATGCAAGCTGGTGCAGCCACTCTCGAAAACAGTATGGACGGGGCACCTGGGTGGCTCAGTTGTTAAGTGACTGGCTTCAGCTCAGGTCATGATCTCACAGTCTGTGAATTCGAGCCCCACATCGGGCTGTGTGCTGACAGCTCAGAGCCTGGAACCTGCTTCTGATTCTGTGTCTCCCTCTCTCTCTGCCCCTCCCCTGCTTGTTCTTTGTCTATGTCTCTCTCAAAAATAATAAACATTCAAAAAAATTTTTAAAAAACAGTATGGAGCTTCCTCAGAAAACTAAATATGGAACTACCCTATGACCCAGCAATTGCACTACTAGGTATTTATCCAAGGCATACAGATATGCTGTTTCAAAGGGACACATGTACTCCAATGTTCATAGCAGCACTATCAACAATGGCCAAAGTATGGAAAGAGCCCAAATGTCCATCAATGGATGAGTGGATAAAGAAGATGTGGTATATATATGTGTGTGTGTGTATATATATATATACACACACACACATATATATACGTGTGTGTGTGTGTATATATGTATATATGTACATGTATATATATATGTATGTACATATATATGTATATTTATATAATGGAGTATTACTCGTCAATCAAAAAGAATGAAATCTTGCCATTTGCAACTACGTGGATGGAACTGGAGGGTGTTATGCTAAGGGAAATTAGTCAGAGAAAGACAAATATCATATTACTTCACTCATATGAGGACTTTAAGAGACGAAACAGATGAATGTTATGGAAGGGAAACAAAAATAATATAAAGGCAGGGAGGGGACAAAGCATAAGAGACTCATAAATATGGAGAACAAACAGAGGGTTACTGGAGGGGGTGTGGGAGGGGGAATGGGCTAAATGGGTAAGGGGCACTAAGGAATCTCCTCCTGAAATCATTGTTGTACTATATGCTAATTTGGATGTAAATTTTAAAAAATAAATTAAATTAAATTAAAAAAAGAAATTAAAGGCAGGGCTTCTCAGTTTGAATGTATAGGTTGTGCATGTATATCTTAGACAGTGTAAGATCATGGTGTGTATGGTATTACAAGATTTCCTTGCAAATTATAATAAAGTAGCTTGCTCTCACAAAAGCACTATGCCAGTATAGGAGAGATAGAAGTTGATTTCTTGAGGGAAGAATGTCTGCCTTTTTCTTTTTCTTACCAAGTCACCTTATGGGTGACTAGAAGCTTGAAATTCAGAAGAGAGGACATGCCCTTCATAGTCAGCATTCATGATTCTCTTGTCTCTGACCTCATTCTGCAAGGTCTCAGGAGACTCTCAGGGAGAAAGCAACAACATCAACTCCCAGGTTGTTTTAGTTACTGCAAGGGCTTTTCTATGATCTCTTTTGAAAAAGTTCAGGTCTTAAAATGATCATAAAAAGGGGGTGCTTGGGAGGTTCAATTGGTCGAGTGTCCAACTCTTGATCTTGGTATAGGTCATGATCTCCCAGTTCATGAGATTGAGCTCTACGTCAGGCTCTGGGCTGACAGCACATGAGCTCTCTCTCTCTCTCTCTCTCTCTCTCTCTCTGCCCCTCTTCCATGCATGCATGCATGCTCTCTCACTCTCTTTAAAAGTAAATTGAAACTTAAAAAAATTTAAAAATTAAATTAAAAAATTATCAGAAAAATGTCAAAGCAAAATAAAATTTCGGGTCGGGGGGATGGTGTAGAGGATAAGTACTACAGAAGTTTGATGCCAAGAGACTCCACTGTGAATTAGTGGAAGAACAATTGAGGTGGACTTTGAATGAGCATTTAAACGTTCATAGTCATTTAGAGGAGAGGAGGGAATTTCTAGTAGAATAGAAGTTAACCATATAGACAGCAAATGAAGAGTGGGAAGTGTCTGTGGTATGTAGTTTTTTCTCCAAACCATATGAACTTGACTTCTAATTTCTAGTCTGGCATGTTAGAACTTGGAAGTTGTCACTCCCATGCTCACAACAAGAAGAAAAAAGCTACTGCAGTGAAAATCAACAATTCTTCTTGGGTCATCAGAGAATTGCAGTCATAGGGTAAAACACTGCCCTGAAAGCTGGAGAAAGGGGAGGTTACAGAGAACCACAGTTTACTGGGAGCAGAAGCCCAGGAGCAGAGGCTGACACTGGAGCTAGTGCTAGTAGAAACACTTAAGCTATAATTTAAAATTTTCCAGATGCTCAGTGGAGACTCAGTGTTTGAAAGACAAAATCTTGGGGTCAGGGTGGAGGATAGAGGACCATATACTTTTGTGAGCTTTAGTCCAGGAGTCCCACTGAGCATTCAGGGTATACATTGGAGAAAATTTTCCTTGTGTTTAGGGTGGGAGGGTGGTGGTAAGGAGAGTGAGGAAGAAACCATTTGAAATACCTCCCAGAATATTCCACTCTCCTAAACAAATCCTTCCCTAAAAGTAAGCTATTTTGTGCCCCTATGAATGATGGTATATACGAACTATTTATGGTAACAGATGTTAACTAGAATTATTTTGGTAATCATTTGATAGTATATACAAATATAGAATCATTATGTTGCACACCTGAAACTAATATAACGTTTAATTATATTAGGCTTTAATATAATTACACGAAAGAAAGAAAGAAAGAAAGAAAGAAAGAAAGAAAGAAAGAAAGAGTTACAAAAAAGAAAAGAAATTATTTTACCAGAACCTAATGACTTGGGTTTACGAGAAACTAACTGACCTGGAAGAAGGAAAATACCCAACTCCAGGCCCCTCTAGCCTTCAACACAGGAGAATGGAAATGTCTGAATGCAGCTTTTCTGACTTCACAGCCCAGGACACAGGTTCACTAAAACAAAGAGAATTAATTACAGAACTATAGAATGCCCCCAGACCCCCATTTGCCACTATGTCAGTCAGGCTCCTATATGAGAGTGCTTTATAGGTAACAGAAATTGAACGTTCACACTGGATTTAAGAAGTCTCTCAGGAAACCCAAAGTTATCAGGGAAGGTAAAAATAAGAATACTAGCAACAATTTTAGCTTCTGCTACCCACAGCTACAGCAAACAACAAATGCAGCCTAACTTCCAGCCATATAAACACACAAATCCACCCTAATGGCCTATTTACCAGTTTCTTTAACCCAGTATATCACATCTGACTTTCAACAAAAAATTATAAGACACACTAAAAGGTAAAACACAGTTCTAAGAGACAAAGCAAGCATTAGAGCCAGACTCAGCCAAGGCAGAGATTTAGAATTACCAGACTAGGAACTTGAAATAACTCTGATTAATACTCTATGGTTCTGAGGGAAGAGATATACTATAGAGCAGATGGGTGATTTAAGCAGAAAGATGGACACGATAAGAAAGAATCAAAGGGAATCTGAAAATTCAAAAACTCTGTAACACAAATTAAGAGTGCCTTTGAAGGGATCATCTGTTGACTGGACACAGGTGGGAAAAGAATCAGTAAAATTGAAGATATATCCATAGGAACTTCACAAACTTCACAGAGAGAAAATGAATGAAAATAAAAAGGAACAAAATATCTAAAACTTGGACAATTACAAAAGATGTAACATGTGCATAATGGGAATACCAGAAGTGAATTAAGGGAAAAAAAGAGCAGAAGTTATATTTTAAGTAATAATGGCTGAGAAATTTCTAAAATTAATGATAGACAATAAATCACAGATCCAAAAAGCTTAGAAAACACCAAAAGAATAAATACGAAGAAACCTACAACTGGGTATATCATATCCAAACAGCAGAAATAAAAAAAAAAAAAAACGGGGGGAGAAATCTTGAAAGAAGCAAGAGGATGGGGCATCTTACATATATAGAGGAACAAGGTTAAAAATTACAGAATCCATGCAAGCAAGAAAAGAGTGGAGTGAAATATTTAAAGTGTTGAAAGGGAAATAAAACCCTTACCAACCTAGAATTCTGTATCCTGCAAAATTACCCTCCAAAAGGGAAGAGTAACTAAAGATGTTCTCAGACTAAATAAATAAAAAAATAATACAATACAATACAATACAATACAATACAATACAATACAATAAATTGAGAGAACATCTCCAGTAGACCTGCCTTCCTTCCTTAAAAGAAATGTTACAGACAGTTCTTTAGAGAAAAGGAAAATGATATATGGGAGTTTTCACTCTTATGTGGATCCTGAGAAACTTAACAGAAGACCAAGAGGGAGGGGAAGGAAAAAAAAAAGTTAGAGAGGGAGAGAGCCAAATCATAAGAGACTCTTAAAAACAATAAACTGAGGGTTGATGGGGAGTGGGAGGGAGGTGAGGGTGGGTGATAGGCATTAAGGAGGGCACCTTTTGGGATGAGCACTGGGTGTTGTATGGAAACCAATCTGACAATAAATTTCATATTTAAAAAAAGGAAATGATGTAGGAGAGAAACTCAGATCTGCATAAAAAAGAAAGAGTGACAGAAAAGAAATAAATGAAGCAAAATTACATTTTTATTTTTTCTTATTTTAAAATTTTTTAAAGTTTATTTATTTATTTTTAAGAGAGAGAGAGCATGAACGGGAGAGAGGCAGTGAGAGGGAGACACAGAATTGGAAGCAAGCTCCAGGCTCTGAGTTGTCAGCACAGAGCTCGACTCAGGGCTTGTACTCATAAACTGTGAGATCATGACCTGAGCGTAAGTTGGACGCTTACCCGACTGAGCCACCCAGGTGCCCCTTTTCTTATTTTCAGTTGATCTAACAGATGGCAGTTTGTTTACAACAATAGCAATGGTGTATTCAGTAACTGATACTTACAGATAAGTGAAATTATTGGCATCAATGTCATAAGAGATTAGATAGAGGAAATGGGAAGGCTCTCTTACAAAGTACTTGTATTAGCCAGGAAGCAGTAAAGTGTTATTTGAAAGTGAACTTGGATTAGCTGTAAATTTATATTGAAAACTCTAGTGAAATCACTAAAATTATTTTTTAAATTTATAATTGATATGCTGAGAGAAAATTGAATCACATGAAATGATCAAGGAAAACCAGAGAAGAAAGAAAAAGTAGATGAGAAAAGAAACAAAGAACAAGAACAATAGATTGAAAATAGTTACAAATATGGTAGATATTAAGCCATCTATATCAATGGTCACTTTAAATGTGAATGTAAATCTACCAATGGTGAGAGTGGATTAAAAAAAAAAACAAAAAACAAAATCAAGAACCTGGAGTGCCTGAGTGGCACAACTGGGTAAGCCTCTGACTCTTGATTTTGGCTCAGGTCATGATCACACAGTTTGTGAGCTCCAGCCCCACATTGGGCTCTGTGCTGACAGTGTGGAGCTTGCTGGGGATTTTCTCTCTCTCTCTTGCTCTCTGCCCTTCCCCCACTCTCTCTCAAAATAAATAAATAAACTTAAAAAACAAAAACAAGTACCAACTATATGTTGTCTACAAGTAACTTACTTTATTTTTGTCTTAAGTTGATTTATTTATTTTGAGAGACAGAGTGTGTGTGAGCATGGTGGGGGGGAGAGAGTGAGGTAGAGAGAGAATCCCAAATGGTCTCCACACTGACAGTGAGGAGCCTGACTCAGGCCTTGATCCCACTAACCATGAGATCATGACCTGAGCCGAAATCAAGAGTCAGATGCTTAACCAACCGAGCCACCCAGTAACTCACTTTAAATATGAAGATAGTGTTATATTAAAAGTTAGAGGCTGGAGAAAGATGTACTATGCTAAAGCTAATCAAAGTTGGAGTAGTTACATTAGTTTCAGACAAAGCAAACTTCAGAGCAAAGAAAATTATCAGGGATGAATAGAGGCATTACATAATGATAAAGAGGTCAAGACATAAGAATATTTAATGTGTATGTGTCTAACAACAGAGTTAAAATACATGTGACAAAACATGACAGGCTTATAAGAAGTAGAAAAATTCATTATTGTAGTTGAAGATTTCAACACCTTTCTTTTTTAAAAAAAATTTTAAATATTTGTTTTTTGAGGGAGAGAGAGAGAGAATGAGAAGGGGGACAGAGTGAGAGAGGGAGACAGAACTTGAAGCAGGCCACAGGCTCCCTTCTGTCAGCACAGAGCCCAATGTAGGGCTCGAACTCACAAACTGTGAGATTATGACCTAAGCCGAAGTTGGACGCTCATGACCTGAGCCACCCAGGTGCCCCAACACCTTTCTAATAGTAATCGAGAGATCTAGGGGTCAAGTATATAAGAATATAGTTGAACAGAACAGCACCCTTAGTCAACTGAATCTAGCTGACATTTATAAAATATCTCATCCAGTAACAGCAGAATACATATTTTTCTCAAGCACACATGGAACATTTACCAAGATAAACCACATTCTGGCCATAAAACATACCGTCACATATTTAAAAGAATAGAAATAATGAAAGTAGTCTCCCAAACCACAGTGGAATTAAACTGGAAGTCAATAACAGAAAGATGGCTGGAAAATACTAAGGCACTTGGAAATTAAACAACACACTTCTAAATAACACATGGTTCAAAGAAGTTTCAAGAGAAATTTTAAAATATCTTGAACCAAATGAAAATGAAAATACAACTTATCAAAATGTGTGGGAGACAGCAAAAATAGTGGTTGGAGGGGAATTTAAAGCATTGAATTCACATATTAGAAAAGAAGAAAGATCATACTCAGTAACCAAAGCTTCCACCTTAGGAAACTAGCGAAAAAAGAGCAAATTTGATCTAAAGTAAGAGAGAAGAAAAAATCAGAGCAGAAATCAGTGAAATTAAAATAAGGAAATCAGTAGAGAAAATCAATGAAAAAAAAAACTAGCTCTTCACAAATATCAATAAAATTGATAAATATCTAGCCAGGCTAACTAAGAAAAAAAGAAAAGAGAACTCAAAATCCCAAAGAATCCATGAAGAAAACTCTTGGAGCTAAGAAATAATAATAGCAAGATTGCAAGTATAAGTTAATATTGAAAAGTCAATCACTTTCTTATATATCATCAATGAGCAACTGGAATTTTAATTTGTAAACTCAGCATCATTTACATTGGCACCGGAACCAGAAAGAAATAGGTCAAATCTAACAACAACTATATACATTATATAGTATATATAAATATTTACATATATAAATATGCAAATAATACATATACAAAAATATATGAGGAAAAGTACAAAACACTGATGAAAGAAATCACAGAAGATCTAAATAAATGGGAACATAGTCCATATTTATGGATTAAAAAAGTCAGTATTGTTGGGCTGTCCACTTTTCCCAACTGATCTTAGCTTCAATGCAATCCCAATCAAAATCCTCAGAAGTTATTTTGTGGGTATTGACAAACTGATTCTAAAATTTATAAGGAAAAGCAATAGAGAAAAGAGCCCACACAACTTTAAAGTTGAACAAATCTGCAAGACTCTCACTACCCAATCTCAAGATTTGTTATCAAGCTGCAATAATCAAACAGTGTGGTATTGGCAAAAGAGTAGACAAATAGATCAGTGGAACCATGTAGAGACCCCAGAAATAGATCCACACAAATATACTCAACTGATCTTTGACAATTTAGTGCAAAAACTACATTTTTTTCAACAAACGTGCTAAAACAACTCGACATTCACATGCAAAAAGAAAATGAATCTCCATAGACATTACACTTTTCACAGAGACTAACTAAAAATGGATCATAGATCTAAATATAAAATGCAAATATATGTCTCCTCAAAAATAATATAGGAGAAAGACTAAGTGACCTTGGGTTTGTCAATGACCATTTGGATATAACACCAAAAGCACAAACCAGGAGAAAAAAAAATTAGTAAGTTGGACTTTATTTAACATGAAAAAGGTTTTCTCTGTGAAAGAAATTGTTAAGAAATGGAAGAGTAAGCCACAGACTGGAGAAAATATTTTCAAAATATACAAAGAACTCTTAAAACTCAATAAGAAAGCAGAGCCCAATTTAAAAGTAAGTGAAAGATCTGAACTGACTTCCAGATAGATACACAAATGGCAAATAAAAATATGAAAAGATGCTCAGTATCATATACCATTAGGGAATTGCAAATTAAAACAATTAGATGCTACTGCATACCTATTGGAATAGCTAAAATCTAAAACACTGACAACATCAAATGTTGGCAACAATGTAGAGGTACAAGAACTTTCATTTGTTGCTGCTGAAAATGCAAAATGGTACAGCCTCTTTGGAGGATAGTCTGGCAATTCCTTACAAAGTTAAACATATTTTTCAAGTATGATCCAGCAATTGCACTTCTAGGCATTGGCCCAAATGAATTAAAAATTTACATCTACAGGGTAATGTGCATGTGAATGTTTACAGCAGCTATACTCATATTTGACAAAACCTGGACGCACCAAACACGGTTCAAAAGAATGGATTGGCAAACTGTGGTACATCCATATAATGGAATAATATTCAGTAATAAAAAGAACTACCAAGACTCGAAAGACTGGAACGAATCTTAAATTTATATTGCTAAATGAAAGGAGTCAATCTGAAAAGGTTATATACTGTGTGACTTCAAGTAAATGACATTTTGGAAAAGGTGGTTGCCAGGGGTTGGGGGCAAAGGAGGGAGGGACTAAATACTGGGGGCAAAGGAGGGAGGGACTAAATAATTGGAACTCATTTATTGAAATATTCTGTGTGGTATGTTAATGGTGGATACATGCCATTATGCATTTTTCAAGACCCATAGAACTCTACAACACAAAAAGTGAACTCTGATAGAAATTATGGACTTGAGTTAATAATAAAATTTCAATATTGGTTCATCAACTGTAACAAATATTTCACAGCAATGCAAGGTGTTAATAATAGGGAAAACTTTTTAAGGGGATGGGGAGAAAGAAGGGTAAGTGAGAGCTGTTAGTACTTTCTGCTCACCTTTTTTGTAAACCTATATCTAGTTAAAAAAAAGTTTATTGGGGCACCTGGATAGCTCAGTCTATTAAGCATCCGACTTCGGCTTAGGCCATGATTTCACAGTTTGCTAGTTCAAGCCCCACGTTGGGCTCTGTGATGACAGTTCAGAGCCTGGAGCCTACTTCAGATTCTGCGTGTGTTTGTCTCTCTCTGCCCCCGCGCCCCCCACCCCCACCCCGTACTCTGTCTCTTTCTCTCTCAAAAATAAATAAACATTAAACAAAAATTTTAAAGTCTATTAATTTTTAAAAAGCACATGAAATTTGGAATATAGTTTAAGAGCATCTGAAGCAAATGGAAAGCCAAAGCATTAGTTTTCTAACGTCAAGAAGGAATCACTAGACATAACCCCATGATTCACAACCCCCTCTTATATACTATTCATTGTGTGCTTAAAGGCATTATGTAAATGGCAAATGCTGGTGTCATTAGAAAGACTCAGGAGGGGTGCCTGGGTGGCTCAGTTGGTTAAGCATCTGACTTTGGCTCAGGTCTTGTTCTCATGGCTCATGAGTTTGAGCCCCGCGTCAAGCTCTGTGCTGACAGCTTGGATCCTGGAGCCTGCTTCGGATACTGCCTCCTTCTCTCTCTGCCCCTCCCCTGCTGGTGTTCTGTCTCTCAAAAATTAATAAACATTAAAAAAAAATTTAAAAAAAGAAAGACTCAGGAATATGATTGTCACGTGAAAAGCCACAAACATCTTTCCACCAAACTCTCTACTGTAACCATGCTATACAACCACTTCACAGGCAGTGCCACTCCATTTCCTTGAGGTAACTCCCGTGGTACATTGACACTTCCCTCAATATTTATCAGGTCAGTGCAATATAGTGGGTCAGAACAAAAGCTCTGAAGTCAGATGGCCCAGGTTTAATTTCTGATTCCACTATCTGTTTGCCGAGTGACTCTGGCAAGAAATGCCATGTCTTTGTGCCTTGACTTTCCCATTTGTAACAAGAGTGTAATAATACTACCTATTTCATAAGATTGAGAGGAATCCAATTCAATCTGAAGCCAATTCATCTGAAATGTTTAGAACATTGTTTTTTTGGAACATCCCCCTCTTGCAGATGTACAAAACTAATGAATGTATTAAAGGCTCTGATAAGTCCTGTAATAAAAAAGTTCCTAACCATAGGTTTTCTAAATTCATCTGACTAAACAATCTTTTTCAGTTGATAATTATTAATATTCTACAGAACTGACAGTCACTGGAAAATACTTTGAGCGATGTTGGACCCAAGCATCTACCTTCTCTGTGCATCACTTCCTCCTTGCCTTTTTCTCTTATCATTGTCCACATGATCTGAATAAGAATCACAATCTCTTTTCCAATGATCTCTGTATTATTGAGCTGAATTTCCTCCTAAAGAAGGAGATATTTGGAAAAGAGTGATCCTTCTGTGTCACCCCTCTGTGTGGATAAGATTTCCTCCTGCTGTTTGTGATAATCGCTCCATCAGAATCTCACAACAAAAGAATTGACAATTCCTGGGTAGATGCTCAGTGCACTGTGGATCTGTGATGCGTCATGCATGTATTGAGTGCTGGCAGCCTATAAACATGCAACAACAACGTGAAACCACAGAGAAGTCTCCTGATAACAATGCTTAGGGGCAACAGGTACTAGGACACTTCACTGGGAAATGAAGAACATTGGGAGGAAGCCAACATTTCTAGAACTAGAAAGAACATTTCTAGAAAGGGAAGACCCTTTCTGCTTGGAATAACCAATCTCAGAATGGCCAAGTTCCAGGCAAACTATAACGAAAGAAACACAACAAATGAGTATTAGCAAAGCAATGCTATTAGTAAAGAAAAGTGAATGTCCACCCTTTGTTTTTTTGGCTCATGGGGTTGCCTTTAAAAGGAAGTCCTGGGTTGAAGGATTGGATCCAGTTTCCAGAGCTAGAAAATATATACCAGACACAGCACACCCACGAGTGTGTCAAAAAGAATTATGGCCCCTCTAAATTGGGAAAAGGCACTTCTCTTGGTGGCAGGAAGACTTATCTTGCTCAGTGACATGTCAGTGTTACCACACACCATAGAGCCTTTCACAGCCTACAGATGAAAGACATTATCCCACCCAGGAAGGTAGCAGTTATTCCCCCAAATGAATCAGAGGATGTCATACTCATATGGACACCATTTGTGGAGTGTTTATATGAAAACTATGAAACTTAATAGGCTGGAGAAAATAATAAAAAAATAAAAAACTTAAAAAAAAGGCAAGTAGGAAAAAAAAAACATTTATGGTTGCCTCCAAGATCTATCTTAGGAATACCATTATTTCTCAAATTGTGTTCCTAGGAACACCAGAATTGAAAAGAAGGGTTTCAGAAGAAAATGTTCTGGGGTCCAATCAGCTCAGAGTAGTCTGTACTCTACAGTCACTGGTGGTGAATGCCACATTAAGGACTTTGAAAATCCTAGACTAAAATTTAAAATAGTATCTTGTTTCATTTTGGTTTATCCTGACTTCCCCCAAATGTGTATGTGCACATTTTTATTTGGAATTTCTATTAGGTTCATTATAGTCTAGTACTTAGTAATGTTAATTATTCTTTTTTTCTCTACCTATCAATCACTGTTCATCTTCAAACGGAGTCAGAACGGGCGCCTAGGTGGCTCAGTCAGTTAAGTGTCTAACTCTTGATTTTAGCTCAGGTCATGATCTCACCGTCCAGGTCATGCTCTCACAGTTCACTGGTTCGAGCCCCAGGTCAGGCTCTGCACTGACAGCATGAAGCCTGCTTGGGATTCTCTCTCTCCCTCTGTCTGTGCTCCTCCCCTGCTCTCTCTCTTTCTCAAAATAAATATATAAACTTGAAAAATAAAATAAACTGAGTCAGGTGACTCAAAAATTGACAATACTTGCTCCTTATAATTGGGCAGGCCAAGAAATTCCATGGGTATGAAAGTATTTTGTGAGGATTAGAATGTTTGTACAAATACATCTCAGGTGCTATGTGGCTGAGGGCTTGCAAAAGTGAGCCTGCCCTGATTGGCAATGCTACTTAGTTTAATGTATCTATTTGGATGCCACTGTTTGTTAGGCTTTCCTACAATGTAAGATTTATCTTTCCCCCTGAACAAAATGTAAAGCAGATTTTCAACAATTAGCTTGTATATCCAACAAATGTTTATCAACTTTGTATAGTTAGGATTCATTCTGTGATGAGTGATGGAAAGTCTAACTGATACTGATTTTATCAGAAAGGCCTTCTGACTTAGGGTGAGATGAGTTCACACACAAAAATCAAGGCATACTAGTGGGAAGACATTGCTTGAATACTAAACAACTGAAGATAAGTCCATTTGAAAAAAAGAAACTTCGCGCAACTGTGAACTATAAGCACTGCTCTAAATAAAAAATAAAAGTGAATTATTTCTTGAGTACTTAATTTGCAGGAAGCAGAGTCCTAAGACCATCACATGTGCTCACTCATTAAAGCCCTGACAAGTACTCTGTGAAAGGTACTGTTAGTATCACTATGTTACAAAAAAAAAAGGAAACAAAGACTGAAGTTAGAAATTGATCAAGTCCACTTGGTTAGCAAATAGCAGAGCAGGGATTCCTGAGGCAGCATTTTAGTCACTGTGCTATAGTGACTGGTAATAATTTAGTAGATGCTAGGGACATGGAAATGAACAAATGGAATGTCTAATTAGAAACATATTTTGGGGGCGCTTGGGTGGCTCACTCAGTTAAGCCCCCAGCTCTTGGTTTGACTCAGGTCATGCTCTCATGGTTTCATGAGTTCAAGCCCTGCATCCAGCTCTGTGCTGACGGTGTGGAAACTGCTCGGAATTCTCTCTCTGCCTCTCTCTCTCTCTCTCTGCCCCCCTTCACTTGCGCTGTCTCTGTCTCTCTAAAAATAAACAAATAAACTTAAAAAGAAAGAAACACGTATTTACTAGTGGAGGACAAAAAATATAAGTATTTGACTGCAACTCAGTGTGCTCGTGTTTTTAAGAAAAGCCAAAATGCAGACAGTGCACAGCGGGCTGGGAAGGGGGAGTAATCCCTACCCCTGGGGTGGAGGCTCCACAAAACTGGGAAAGAGAAGTGAGAAGAGTGTGCTGGCCCTGGAAATACATGTGGCACTCTGCCTTGGCAAGGGGTAGAAGATGGAGAAATATTCCAGGCAGCATATGTGAGAAAAGATGATGCATTTCTCTAAAAGCTATCCAGAATTATGCATAATTTTAGAACGTCTTTGTTGAACATTTACTAAGTATCAGGCACACTTGTAAGGACTTAGGGCACATCAGTAACAAAACACACAAGGATCCCCGTCCTGGTGGAGTGTACCAGGGAGGCTGCCTATGCTTCAGCAAGAAGGCAGAACAGCCTGTCCCATCATGTCCTTTCAGGCAGGATGGAATGACCTCCTCCAAGGCAGCTAGCTCTGCTATGTTCTGTATTTTGCTAGATCCCCCAAAGAAGAGAAAGGACAACTTTGATCTCAGCTGCTACTACCTGCAGATTGCAAAACAAAACAAAACAAAACAACAACAACAACAACAACAACAACAACAACAACCCAGAAGGCCCTGTGAGATGCACAGGGGCCCAAATCCCTCCCCTTTAGCTGATCATATTGGGCCAGGTCGATATAAGCAAGGAGCCAATTGATTGGCATGGGTGTGTGGGTATGTGCGTGTGTGTGTGGTGTGCACTTCCACACACGTGCATTGTGTGCATCTGGTTGCACATTGTATGCATCTGGTTGCACAGTGTGGCAGTCCCCAGGGGAAGAGAAGGCAATGTGGCTCCATTGCTCACTGGTGGCTCAGGGTCCAAAACTTGGAGAGGCTGGCTGGGCATTAATCATGCAGGGAAGAGGACAGCATTTTAGTTTTCAGTGAATGACAAACTTTATTAGAGAAAAAGGAAGAAGCAGATGCATCTTGTTCTTTCCCACAACTCCTCATGAGGCAGGCAGAGCTCAGTGAAAGGCTGGAGGAGGGAGGAACAGACAGCCCTCTTCCCAGGGATAATTGAAGTGCTCTGTACTGTTTTATTGGGGGAAAAACATCTTCTCCCCCAACGGGCATTCTCAAACTTGGGCACTGAAAATTTCCAAAGAAAGGTCACACTACCCAATGTGAATTTTAAAGATAATTATTTTTGTCGTCTCTTCTGGAATCTGAGTTCTGGGATTTGATTCAAAACTTGAGTCCCGAGAAAAGAAAACTATGTCTATTAGCTTGTTTTCTGAACCCTGAAGAGTTACAGTCAGTGCTCTCTCCCTTAAAAATAACCCCACCCATCACATAGTAATCTCTTCATTCGTTCATTCATTCATTCATTCATTCAGCAGATTTGTTCTTTAGCCCTTATTGTTGCCAGGCACTGGGCTGGACAACCAAACTATAGGGTAATGGGATAGACTGGGTCCTTGTGCTCATGGAGATTAGTGTAGCTTATGACTTGTATCTGTGATGGGGATAAGGGAAGTGTACTTAAGAGAAGAGGCAAGAGCCCTAGGGTACTTCAAATCCAGAGATTTCCTTCCATAGGACTGCCACATGGCAAAGAATAGCATAACTTCCTCCCCCAAGTTTGCAATTTTGGTGTGCATTCCTTCTCCAACAAGCTGGCAAGAACAGTCATCTCAATATTATTTTACCAGAACACACCATGTGGGGGTTGGGGGACATGAGCACCCATAAGGAAGTTGGCCCAGACCCTACTTCTCCATTGAGATGATTCTGCAGCCTTGTTAGTAGAGACCCGAGACTCAATATTCAGACTGCCTGATTTCAAGCCATGGCTTCATCATTTGTTAACCATGTGGCCTTGGACAAGTTACTTAACATGTAACACGTGACAGTGAATATGACTCCTAATATTATGTCCATTTTACAGATAAGGAAACTGAGGCATAGAGAGGTTAATTCGTGTAAGTCATGTACAGTGGTATCTAGCATATAGTAAGCCCTTCATTTTGGAAAATAATCTCTAGGCATTGGGAATTCGCCCAACAAATACTTAATGAATACCTACTATGTCTTATAAAACAAAGGCAGGGCTGCTCCTGTTCTCATGGAGCTCACATTATTCCAGTAGAAATACAAAATCACACAAAGTACAAAAGTCACTATTTTTTGGAATGAGTTTATTTCCTGGGTTTGGAGACATCTTCCCATTGATGTTTCTTTATTATTCTGATTAGGGCCACCATGACTGCCTTGGCTTTGTGCCAACGGAAGTACTAGCCCCACGGTCTAACTAGAGAATAAGAGTGAGTCTCAAATGGTTAAGACTTAGATGACCCATGGAGGGAGTGGGATGTTGCCATGGCAACACAGGGTCAGCAACTAGAGGGCTTCCCTCTTGAGAATCCCCTTTCTCCCAACTCTTACTGTGAGTGTAGGTGAACCTATATCTAAAGAGATGTACATGTGTTGTTGCTTGGACTGAGACTCCCTCTAGAGGGAGACAAAGGGAGCCTTCAGGGTCCCAGAGGGGGTGGGGGCAGGTCTGCAGACACTCCCTCCCTGAATGCTGTCCCTCCAATACAACTGAAAAATGTGTCTCACCCCTGGAGCCCTCAGGTCAGAGAATCTGTGAACTACCATCAAGCTCAGCTCCATAAAGGACACAGGGCTGGAGGCAGAGTGTCTACTGTCTGTCAGCTTAACGGATAGAACAGGTGCTTGGGAAGTATGAAATAAATGAAGGATACATTTCCATTTCTGAGCAAAGATGATTTGAGAAAATATAGGAATCATGGAATGCTCGATATCACGCAAAAAGATTAGATAAAGAGTGGGACATCTTTAAATATAGCTTTCTGGGGCACCTGGGTGGCTCAGTCGGTTAAGCGGCCGACTTCGGCTCAGGTCATGATCTCGCGGTCCGTGAGTTCCAGCCCCACATCGGGCTCTGTGCTGACAGCTCAGAGCCTGGAGCCTGTTTCAGATTCTGTGTCTCCCTCTCTCTCTCTGACCCTCCCCCATTCATGCTCTGTCTCTCTCTGTCTCATAAATAAATAAATGTTAAAAAAAATTATAAAAAATAAATAAATACAGCTTTCTGGCACAGAATCCTGCCAGCTACACCCTGCATGTCTAGTACAGGTGCAGATTATAATTAGCAGGTATCAGATTTTGAGCACTTATTATGAGCCAGGCCTTCCTCATACTTCATCTAATTAAATCTAATTTAATATTTCATCTAATATAATTCTCCCCCTTCCATGAACATATAGTTACTATTATGCCCATTTTACAGATGAAGAAACAGACTGAGAACAGTTTGATAACTTGCCTGAGGTCTCTGAGCTAAACTGTGGGATTTAAATCCGGGTGAGCTTGATTCTGAAGTCTAAGCTCTTAGCCATTGCCTAATACTGCCCACCCAACAGAAACAAAGTGAAGGCAGATGACAAGCTTGTGGGAAAGCAGTCACAAAAAGAGAGACCAGGTTTGTGATGGTAGCAAAGACTGAGCTGTAAGGGAAGCCACACAGCGGAAATGAGAAAGTGTCTTTTCAAGTTTTCATATTTATTTTTTTAATGTTTATTTATTTATTTATTTATTTTAACGTTTATTTATTTTTGAGACAGAGAGAGACACAGCATGAACGGGGGAGGGGCAGAGAGAGAGGGAGACACAGAATCGGAAGCAGGCTCCAGACTCTGAGTCATCAGGCCAGAGCCTGACGCGGGGCTCGAACTCGCGGACCGCGAGATCATGACCTGAGCTGAAGTCGGACGCTTAACTGACTGAGCCACCCAGGCGCCCCTATTTATTTTTGAGAGAGAGTGCAAGAGGGGCAGAGAGAGAGACACACACAGAATCCGAAGCAGGCACCAGGCTCTGGGCTGTCGGCACCAACTGAGCCACCTAGGCGCCCGGAGGAAGTGGCCTAGACTGGGGTAGAATAGGGAATAAATGGGGAAGGCACTATCTCAGAGGCTCCAGTCAAACATCGTATCAAAAGACAGGGTCTGGCCTAGCATCTCCCTGAGCCCAGGGCTGTGCTGAGCCCTGTAGAGAAGGTATCATCCAGGGCCCACCCTCATAAGCCTATACACCTTACAGAACATTTGGGAAAAGGGCTAAGAGAGGGAGTCAGAAGACCTGAGTTCTGAATTCTAGTCTTCCCTCACTCGCTGTACAATCCCAAGAAGGAATTCTCCTCTTTGTGTGTTGGTTTCCTTATGAGCAAAAGGAAGGGCCTCGACATCCTATAACATTGTGATTCTACCACTTATATGAATGCACGATCAACAAAGAAATAAATACATGCATTGCTTGGAGAATCCAATACCTAAATTGGATGATCTTCCACAGCCTTTTCTCTGTCTCCCTCTACACCTTCCAAAATAATTCAAGATTCTGCACAAAGTCCTGCTAATACCAGAAGAGTTAATACCAAAAGAACTCATCCCTATTTGGGGGTACAACTTCCCCAAAAGAACAGCAAAGTGTATAATTTCAATACAGGAATCACAGTAAAAGTAACCATAATAACAGTAACTAACAATGATGGAGAGCTTATTGGATTCTGCTTTTTTTTTTTTTTTCTGAATGCATTAAATGCATTAACTCTTTAATCCTTGTAACAACACTGCCGTTATTGTCTCCATTTTATAGATAAGAAAACTGAGATCTAAAACAGTGACGGAAGTTGCCAAGGCACCCAGTTAGCGGTCAGATTCCAACCCATCACTGCCTGACTGAAGAGCTCCCACACAAGCTTGGTAAAGACACAACATTGCCAGCACACCTTGTGCCATTATACTCTGCGTCCACCATGCCACAGTTGGCTGAACATTCCTTTCGCAACCTCTTGTTTCTCTTTCTTGGTCCTATTGGGATGCTGAGCCTGGGGGAGAGTAAATGTTGTAGGAACTAGGGGTTTGACTATCCCTTTCCTTACCTAAACTATTTTCTGTCCTTCCTTCTAATGGAGAACTCAACAGTTTTCTAGGAAATTAACTATAGCACCATCTTTATTTTTATTTATTTGTTTGCTTATTTATTTATTTAAATTTTTATTTTTAAAAAATCTCTACACTCAATGTGGGGTTCGAACTCACAACCCTGAGATCAACAGTCGCTCTACTGACTGAGCCATCCAGGTGTCCCTATAGTCTTATGTTTATAACAAAACAAAAACTTGGGGCCAGTCATACTGTCTATCAATCTCCATAGGATTTGGAAGAAAAATAGATGTGGAAAACTTGGTTCTTGGTAAGAACATTTTTAATTTGAGGCAGTACCTGTCCAAAACTAGGGATGGGGGCACTTCTGTGACAACAGTAAGTGACCCTGCTGAACTCACAGCAATAATGGCCATATGGGGAATTTCAGTACGGCCCCTTCTACAACATTTATATCCTGGCATATTGTTTCCAGAATGTGGCTTGTTCTAAAAGAAAGAAAATTAGTTTTGGACTCAGAGAGAGCTAAGTTCATATCTCAGGTTGATCATTTATCAACTGGGTAACATCAGGAAACTTATATAACACCTCTGAGCCTCAGTTTTGTCATCTGTAGAATGGGCCTTTAATTCATCATGGGGGTTATGGGAGAATTATATGAAGGGACATATTATACATACCCAACACTAGCTGGCACAGAATAAAAGCTTTTTGTTGGTTCTCTCCCTTTTTCTATGCTCTCTTGAGTTTATACTAAACATTCAAGTCAAATATGGAGGCACAAAGAAGCTACAAGTGGCAGTCCTGAGGCAGGTAGACTTCCCACACTGGATGTGGAGGCCATCAAGTTAGAGGTCAAGGTCTTACCCACATGCACTGAACACAAAAGGGGATTCTTTCAGTAGGAGCAAGGAGGAAATGTGGGAAAACATAACATTGAAATTAATGTGGACTAGAATCTGAGTCTAAGGATGAGAAAGTGGAAGAACAGATTTTATACCTATCTAACAAGGAAGGACAGTGAAAACCTTAAGGTTTTTAGTTCTCTAGTATAGACAAAATTCTGAATAAGCAGGTTATAAATGAAAAGGCTAAGGTAAGGTAATATGTTACTACAGGTAACTAGACATAGGCACAAAAAGAACTCTCATGCTGGAAATACATGAAATCACTTTGTCTTCCAATTCTTGGCTAAGAAAATACACATGCACTGCTCCATCATTCAACAAAACTGTATGAAACACCTATTGTGTATAAAGCCCTCTGTCAGGTACTGTACTCGAATCAATATCGATTTATGTTAAAATAAAAGAACATAGAACATAGTCCAATCAGAGACAATCAAAGCACAACTGGGGAGAGATAGAGAATAGTGTGCAAATGGAGAGATACTAGAAATCTTAAATATTCGCTCTGCATTTATAACACTTGGTTGCTTTATCAGTGGCAGTTGCTCCCGGAACAGAAAAGAAACAGGTTCACAGCAATTTCCATTGAGCTCACTTATTTTAAAGCCACATTCTTACTGGCTCCTTCATGCTCCAAGCTGTAGAAATTAAAATGTGTGTTTCTGCTGAAATGGAGGCCTTGTGATTGGTTAAGTTGGTGCTGGCTTGCCTCTGACTTTCGTGAATGTCAAAACCTGTTTCAAGTTCCAGTGGGTTCAGGTCAGCTCATGCTAGAAAAACAGTAGTTCGGAGCTAGGGATCTAAGACTGCTGTAGCCATAAACCAAGGTGCTTCACACAGGGAATTACAACTGGGAACAGATGGTGAGTATTTCACCAAGTAGGGTGCAGGGTCTACCACAATCATTCTCTCCTCTCATCTCTGGCGGTGAAAAGCTGGACAGGACCCTAATGGCTGCCTAATGAGCATGATTAAAACCTGGTAATGACTCATCCTGGGAGAAAATGTTCAACCCTGCAGAATACATTCTGCCTTATTTTCAGTGAACTTCTCGCTGACGGGGACTGGAGATTGACAGATTTCCATCACATGGAGGGGGCGAGGTTTGCTGGAAATGGAAGGTAACTTCAAATCGTCATAGCTTGTGATGCTTTTCTGAGGACAGGAGGGTCCCTACAAGGGATGCACAATGGGGAACCTTTGGTTTTCCCCTTAAGGCTCCAGCCTCTGATCTGGCAAGAGGAGCAGTTGTTGAGGCTAAACAGAAATGCGTTGTTTTCTGCATAGATTTGATTAACACTGTGCTGTCGAGTCTTTACCGTCAGGCCAGATTATATTATAGTCATGACAAATAGTTAATGAATTTACATTGACTAATCCATACAATGCTAAAGATTTTTCTGTCAGGATTAATATCCGAAATGTGCAGGACACTGTCTGATGTATGACCCATGGCTGGTGTTTAATGTCCCATGATCAGAGCTAAGTGACAGACGGAAGCTGGACACTGAGATTCAGCATTGTTTGGAGAATTTTGTAAACAAACAGACAAGGGTGATCTTATTCCTCTCTGGTTAGGCATCTTATATCTTGCTTTCTTTTCCTCTAGGAGCTGAAGCAAGCACCTTTGAGAATCCCCTTAGTACCCATGACACCTCTAGAAATGGCAGTAGAGTTTTCTTGCTTTTGTCCGGTTTTGACATTAGGTACCTGCCATCTCCTCCACACCAAACATAGCACACTCCAGACTACTCATTTCCCCCCCAAATCCTGACTCTACTTTAACCATGACCTTACCAGCCCCTCTACTCTACCTCAGTTCTAACTCCTGT
The DNA here is from genome assembly GCF_018350195.1 of Panthera tigris. Lineage (NCBI taxonomy): Eukaryota > Metazoa > Chordata > Mammalia > Carnivora > Felidae > Panthera > Panthera tigris. The sequence goes on along the minus strand of NC_056670.1, from coordinate 36,239,445 downwards.
GTCTTTCCATTAATAGGAGGCCTGTTGATGGCCATCATTTAATGCTGATGGAAGGCCCCTGTTCTACCCATCCGAATGGCAAATATAGTGGACATCAGAATCAACTGGAGAACATGTCAAGCACTGAAATTCACCACCCTACCCATTCGGTCTGCACTGAGTCCCCTGAATCTGTTTTTTATCAAGTAGCACAAATGACTCTTTGTGTTTGATAAAAAGGGTGTTCATGGTCCACAATTCATGCCCCTTATCGGGTCATCTCCAGCAGGTCTCTGTCCCTTGGCAGCAGTGTCTGCACTAACAAATTTATTGACAGGGTGTTGTGGTCTGATACAACGATTGTGGGATCGACTCTCTGACAGTAGATTCTCCCAACACCATAAAAATGCTGGTTTTTCCCATAGCTTGATCTAGACCTATAAAAATCAGAACCTTTGGCCTCCACTGGCTCTCTTTACTCTCAAATTCTGGTGATTAGAGGTGATAAAAGTGCATTGTACTGGCTAGATGAGAGCTGTATCTGGAGAGAATATCTAGAAGAGATGCCAGTGGGATATTGGTAGGGGAGACAGGGAGTGAGGTAATTGTCCTAGTGGCTGCAGCCTCCTTGTAGTCCTTTGTAATTCAGTGAGCTTGGGGCGCCTAGGTGGCTCAGTCGGTTGGGCGTCCGACTTTGGCTCGGGTTATGATCTCACGGTCTGTGAGTTCGAGCCCTGCGTCACGGTCTGTGAGTTCAAGCTCTGTGCTGACAGCTCAGAGCCTGGAGCCTGTTTCAGATTCTGTGTCTCCCTCTCTCTCCACCTCTCCCCCGTTCATGCTCTGTCTCTCTCTGTCTCAAAAATAAATAAACGTTAAAAAAAAACTAAGGTAGATTGTTTTTAATCTAGTTGGACTAATAAAGTGTCTTTTTTTTATTTAAAAAAAATTTTTTTTTTTTAACTGCAGCATCCCACCTGTCTTCTGAGCCAAAGTCGGACACTTAACTGACTGAGCCACCCAGGCGCCCCTAAAGTGTTTTTTTTAATTAAAAAAAATTCAGTGAGCTGTACGTCCAAGGATTACATGAAACTTAGACAAATCCAGGAAGTTTGGTTTTTACTCTATACAAATGGAAGTTGGGGTAAGAAGTGAGAGAAATAGCACTAAGAGAAGGGATCATGACAGGCAGCTTGAATATGGCCTATCAAAAGTCCTGTTTCTGTGATGTGTTAGAAGGGGTGTTAACCCGTACTGTGGGCCTGATCGGTGTTGGTGCTTTATAAGCATCACTGAGTGCTCTTTATAACAACCCTGTGTGTTGAGTAAAATCATCACCATTTCTCAGTTGAGGAAATTCAGGTCCAGAGTATCTGGTAGCCAGCTCCAGATGACATATGCCACACTGGCAGAATGAGGATTTGAACTCAGGTCAGCCTGACTATCCCACTGTAGAATACTGTGTTTTGAGGATATTGAATATGTTAAAATTGATCCACAGTTGTGGAAGCTTTCTGTATGAATGTCAGTGTCACCACCCTTAACTCTTGCCTGTGTGTCTTCCCTGCCAGGGGACGATATAGCATTTATCATGCCTTAGTTGGTTCTTTATGAGTGACTAACACAAGACTATTGAGATGTATCAGATAAGCAATATGTTGTCATGATATTAAATGATTATCAAAGACCAAGGTCTTAAGTATACAAAAGTTTTCTTCCAGGTAAATATCAGCATGGTAACTACATGATCATGTGTATATTTATTCTTAGAGTCTCTGAAGGTTGGGTGGGATATGTGCTGTCTGTTTCCCTCTCACATGATACTGTTTGCATCTCAGTTCAAACACCTCCTCCTTCATGAAAACTTCATGATTTTTAGAATTGAATTTGCACCCATTCTTCTGTGTTGCCCGTTGGCCTTTGTGTGTTCATCATCACGTTCTGCTGGTGCAATTGTTTGGGTCCATGTCCATGGTCTTTTTCTGGACTGTACATGCCTAAAGGAAAAGAACTTTTACTCATGTTTGTTAAAAGCCAGTGTGAAATAAACGATGAGTGAATTCACAAATGGGAATAAACCATATTGCTAAGTCAATTCTTTGCCCAAGGCCTCATGTTTAATATGGGCCACAAAACCCCAGTCTTCCAGATTCTAAGAACTCAAATAGTCACAAATATGCCTTGCAAGGTGTTGGCTGAGAGCCCAGTGTTGGCAGAAATGCCAATGAGTAAGTCAGCATCTCGGCCCTGGGGCAGCCTAAGTCTCACCCGGCCCAGACCCAAAAGGGCAGATCTGAAGAGCTGGGAAGCTGAATTCTTCTCATTTCTCCCCACCACAAGAGGCCCATTACTGTTTGGTGAAACTAGTCAGCAGGTACTTTCTTTCTTATTTCACGCCAAATCAGTGACCCCATGCTTGCTCTTCCTCTGAAGGGGTCTGGCCCCCTGCAGCATCCCACCCTGTCTTCTGGAACTACTTCCATCTGTCGTAGTGGCACTTTCCACTTTCCAGGGGCTGAGTCATGGCCTGGAAAAGCATTCAGGTTCATGTCAGAGGCTCATCTCAGCTTGCGAATCCCAGCCGGGGGCTAGAGCACCACTGGACTTCCAGGAAGGCTCATAAAGGGGCCAATTGTAACATTCACACTCCTTTGGAAGTCATTCCTGTGTCCCAATGGGATTTGGCTGAGAGGACGGTTGGCCAGGAACAAGGATGCAGTTACATTTCCAAAATCCAGCCCCTATGATCAGGACACTGCAGAGAAGTTGGTAGGAGACCTCCCTTAAAAGCCTCTCCATGGTAACTTGCTTAAGCTCCTTGGCACTCGTGGTACAGTCACCCTTTAATGTCATTTTATTTGGATGCTTCGTGACATTTGTTTGCATGCTTGGGGCAGTTTCTCCCTTGTTTAAAAACTCCTTTTGGAAAGCGAGTTTTAGATTCTTTTTAGAGGGAAGAAATTTTTGTTCTCCTTCAAGTGGAGGTGTTGAAAGGTCTTGTCTGTCCAGTGAGTACCTTCTACAAGAAAAGACAAGCATACCAAAACATGATTTTTCTTCAGGCATGGAGAGGTTGGGGAGAATGTTAGTTCTGGGTCTAACTTTGGAGTCAGCCTTTCAATATTTACTTATTTGACTTGAAGTTATTAAACATATACCCTCACGTTTGGCATTGCATTAGGTACCGACCAATTTACTAGAAAGGAAAATGAGGTTCCTTTTCTTGGAGAGACTCCAGACAAGTTACAGAAGCAAAATTTTGACCCTAGAAATAGCAGGAGCATAACTGCCAAAAAATGAGGGCTACTCTATGCATGGGTTCTTTATATAGAATCCAGGAATTCCAGGGTCCATGAACAGGATTCTGTAGGTATAGTTCATGCATGTGCATGTGTATGTGTCAGATATTTTCTTATAAATATATATATTTTGAGGAGAAGAGTCCTTAGTTTGCCGAGATCCTCAAAGAGTCTCCAAAATAAACTCCACTGTGTTAGAAGTAACTACCCTCTTGTAACTGGGACTCCATTCCCAATTCTGGCTCTTCAGGCTAACACATGCCAAAGTGAACACATTCATCTTGTCTTTCTTCTTATTGTTCATCCACCACGTTAGATTCTGACCAGGAAGCGGTATGTACCAGATTGTACTTGCTACAATCTTACCGGTCTGTATTTAAAAGGCATATATTTAAAGGTAGAAAGACAAACTCTCTTTCTCTCTCTCTTCATGGATAGGATTTGGTTAATAAGCATTTGTCTGTCCAACCAAACTACACACTCAAAATCTTTTCATTCCTTGGTTAGATTAGGAAAATATTTTATTTCAAATGAGATAATATATGATGCACTACTTGTGCAACTGTGATGGCATTCAGTCATAGGTAGCCATTACTGTGTCTTAACTGGGTCCTCTCCCAGAGAGAACATAAGTTCCCAGAAGAAGGGAAAGAGCTATGTCTTAAAATGTTCTAGCCTCCCAGAGTTCTGGATTGGAAAGAGCCAACCTTTCCATCTACTCTTCACGACTTCATGGTCTCCCAGCCTCCACTGGGCCATCTCTGGTGACAGGGCACACAGTAGGCTTCCATGCTGGTCCAGGAGGCTGTAGCACATAACCACAGTATTAGTGGCACGTGGTGGAATTATGTAATACGTGGGCCCGACAGGACTATTAGAAAGTCCTTCTTTACACCACTTTGCTGTGCCCTTGTATGCTGAACCCGGGTTCTGTCATCTAGGACCATTTAGGTCAGGTTGGATCTGTTTATGAGGGGCTTTCTTCCAGCAGTAAAAGCTTCAGTTTGGAGTCTGGCACCAAGGAGAACTGAGTGAGCAAATGAGTAAGAAAATGAAGGGGTTTCTAGTTGATCCTGTGCTAGAAATAGAGAGACCATGAAGAATGACCATAATCAGAATGACCCAGACCCAGACCTTGTCAGGTAAGCTCATGGCTGCTGCGAAATCACTCTCAGTTCACTTCTTTTTACCTCTGGTCTCTAGTGACTAGTTCTATGGCTGGTTGATTGGTGGTTAGAGTACAGCACCAATAAAACCAAGGTTGCAGATGAAATCCCTCTTCAGATGTACCTGTTGTCATTTTGGTTACAGGCTATGCTCCTTTCTACTACCAGACAGATTTCCCCCTCTTTAATACAGAGGCACACACTTACGACTTTCAAAATTTTCTAAAAAAAGAATATAGTGTTGCTGAAAATAGAGGCTGACGACCTACAATTTTAAGGAAAACCTAAATCCCTTTTAGGAATCCTAAAGGAATCCCTTTAAATCCTAAATCAGAAATCCCTTTTTTGATCTGATCCCCCAGGTCCATCTATAATGTCTTTGACCTGTAATTACCCAGCCTGATGGTAACAATAGCTACTCTTACTGCTGTTAGGATTATGATATACTGAACTTTTATGGTGTGTGCATTCTCACTTAACCTTCACCACAACATTGTGAAGTTGGTACAGCCAATGTACACATTTTAATTTTTTAAATTTTTTACATTTATTTATTTTTGAGAGAGAGAGAGAGAGAGAGAGAGAGAGAGAGAGAGGGCACAAGTGGGGGAAGGGCAGAGAGACACAGAATCTGAAACAGGCTCCAGGCTCTGAGCTGTCAGCACAGAGCCTGACACGGGGCTCGAACCCACAAACCATGAGATCATGACCTGAGCTGAAGTCGGATGCTCAACTGACTGAGCCACCCAGGCGCCCCATATTTTATACTTAAAGAAACTGTAGCTGAGAAGGGTTAGTAAAATTTCTGGGGTCCCATGGCTTTTAAGTGGCAGTGGACAATTTTTAACTCAAGTCTGCCTGACTGCAGATAATCCAGCTCTTAGTCACTGTTCTCATTTCTCATACAAATGTATTGTCTCATTTATTCATTCCTCCATCCAACAAACATATGTTGGGATTTCTGTTCCAAGTACTGGGCTGCATGTTTCCATATTCCCAGGGCTCCCGGATCTGCTGCCCTGGGTCATGCATGAACCCGTTCTATTTCCTTCAGATATCTGGAGACAACAAGGATGAATCCGCTAAGTTTGTTCTTCAATCAAAATGTCCCCGGTTCCTTCAAGCCCTTCATTTAGGATGGTTTCTGTTGCTTTTCCCTTATGGGGTCCCGTCTACTGCATCTTCTCAGCAGCCAGCAGACCAATGAAAAACCTGCTGTGATGCCTGTAGGACAGGACCAACCTCCTTAAGAAAGCACTCTAATGACAGAAGCCACTGGTACACAATGTCCCAGAAATTTCCTAGTTTTGGAAACAAATAGAAATAGGTAACACTGACTGAGAATTTACTACATGCCAGCTACTGTTTAGAGTGCTGCATGGAAGTTAACTCATTTCATTTCATACCAACCCTATGTGGTACATACAATTATTGCCCCCAGTTTACAGATAAGGAAAGTGAGTTTCTGAGAGGTGGTGGAACTTGCCCAAAGTCATCCAGATGACAGACTGCCAACAGTCTTATTCCAGAGGCCACACTTTACCTCTAAGAGTGTTTGTATTAGCTCAGGAAGGGAGGAAGGGTAACTCTGAGGACTGTTCTCCAGCAGCCAAGGCCAATCCCATCTAGCCACAGTCCCTTCTTGGGAGCTTCCCTTTCCTTCCTAGGTCCACAGAGCAGGCTGCCTGGGCTCAGGACAGACACTCCTCAGCTCAGCAATCCTTAGCCCTGACTCTTAGTGATTCATACATGAAACTTCCATAAAGCCCATCTCTGTGCCCCAAACCCACATCTTTCCTCTGCTTCTGAAGGCACAGTGCACCTTAACTGAAAGGAGGAAAAATGCAAAAATACTTCTCCTTCAGCAACCCAGAGACACAACTTATCAACACTTATCAATTATTAAGCTCTTAAATATATATATATATATATTCCTTAAAATAGCAGATATTTAAAAAAATTAAACCATACTATTTTTTTTTGCTATTCGCCACAAGTTCTTCTTATAAACCATTAGTTAACATTTACTAGTCCAGTCATTCTTTATAGGAAAATGATTTTTGAGCCTATTATATATGAGCAGAATTTTCTCCCCAAAGACAAAAAAACTACGCAAACTTAACGGCTCCTTTATTCGTAATTTGAAGATGATTCTTTTTTTCTGAACATGTATAATTTATGTTTGTGCATTAATTCTGTAATTAATGGTTATAAAATACATCAAATATGTAAAGTGCTGCATAAGTGCTTAATTAAAATAAAAACAAAAAAGTGATGATAATTAATTGTTCATCCCAAAGGCAAGACGGTATTATAGTTCACAGTGACTATCAATTAATATTCCTATTGTTAATAATAAGCTCAACTTTTTATGTAAAATAGAACATGTTAAAATTTTCTGATTAAACACTGAGTCAAAAAAAGAAAAAAGTTCCTAAAAAATATTTTCATCATATAAAGCCTCTGTGGGAAAACAGCTTTCAAATTTTGCATTTCAAATCCTTCGTTGAATTCTGCTTCATTATAAATTTTTTGACTCAGAATTATACTATTATAATACCACAATTTTCGAGTTCCTTATCTTCCCCAAGGAATTCTGAAAATATAGCAAAACCCACGGAGGGTGATCTTAGTTATAAATACGGGCTCATTAGTGTTTAAATAGCTAATATGCAATAAAATGCCTACTGCATGGAAGGAACTGTTCCAAGTGCTTTAGAAGTATTCTTTTTGTTCATTTGACAAATCTAAGGACCAACTGTGTGCTGGACATGGAGGTATGTTCTAGAAATACAACAAGGAATAAAAGCAGGTTCAGATTCAACCCTACATCATGCTCACGATCCAGAGAAGGATGCAGACATAAAATAAGAACGCAAACGTGATGAGTACTATAAGGAGCAAGCCTTCCTACCTTGAGTTCTGGCTTTGTAGATAAGGCAGTTTCGATGTAAGATGGCAAACAACTGAATGTTGTCAACTTAGTCTTTCCTACTTTGCTTTTCTAAATCAGTTTGTTGAGGCTCCCTGCTTTTTAAAATGACATGTTCATAAATAATCCATCTATTTTGACTTAATTAACCAAGAAAAGATGAATAAATCAAATGGATGTTATTCTACTTACTTTACTCAGAAGGTCAAATCTCTGAAAATAGACCAATGAATGTGCATTTACGGGGAGATATTCATTCACCAGGGATCCTCACAAGTTCACTGGAATAGCTCAAGCTTCTTTTGTCAACTCCACACAGCAGCATTATTGGCAGGTGGGTAGAGCCTGCCCACGTTTTCCTTGACTGGTGGGTGTTTGGTGGGGGGGGGGGGGAGGAACTTCTGCCTATAGGAATCATGTTTCTTAAAAACCAGCTCTGCTACCTAGTCTGCAGGCTCAACTGCCTCTCACAGCTTATGTCCTATCCTGAAGAAGGAGGCCATTAAAAAGAGACAAATAATCTTATTTTGAAAAGTGAAATACAACTTCCTGTCACTATGCTAATGAAGCAATGAACTTGGAATTCATAAAGTATTTAATGACAATATTGCCAAGATAGGATTTCAGCATGGTGCATTCTAGAATCACCACCCACACAGAGCTCTTTCTTCTGTATACACTTGGGCACTGGATCTTATACTTGTTGATCTCAAGCCTTTTAATCCTATGATAAAAAATCTCTGCTCTTGATGAATTAACAAATCTCCTACTCGGAGGACCCTCTTGGATTCACTAGTGGGCAGGTGTCCTCTCCCTCTATGTATGGATATATACTGCCAACCCTTAGTCAGCCATCTAGACCTTCTCAGCTAGGAATTTTTAATTTGGAGTCATGGATAAGCCTCAAAGAATTAATAACCCCAGAGACATAAATACATTTTACATATCATGGATTTATCTTGGGAGAGGTTGCATTCTTTTTTATTTGAGTCTCAACATGTCTATTGGTTTTTTAAAAAAAAATGTTTGAAAAGCATTGCTTTTCCTAGGTTCCCATGGTAGATTCCAATAATGATTCAAATTCTTCACCTTTTCCTCTATGCACATTTTGATCATGTGGTTTTGGAGTTCTTGATGCCAAAGAAGTGAAGTCAATGCCCCTACTCCTTAAACATGGGCTCAGCTCTGTGACTTACTTATATTAATGTAATGAAGAGATTTTGTAAGTTACAAGTTTATGCCTTAAGAGACCTTGTGTGATTCAGTATATTCTCTTTAGCTTCTGACATCACCATTGGAAAGACATTCTTGGGCCAGCCTGCTGATCCCAAGAAGTGGATAAGGAATCTTGAATTGCCCCAACCAAGGTGTTTCAACTAAACTCAGCTCAGAACAAAGCCCTTCTGACAACCTTGACACACATGAGTAAGGCCAGTTGAAATGAAGCAAACCTAGTCTTCAGGAAAAACCAGCTGACCCGCAGATAGGCAACCTATAATAATAAATAATTGTTTTAAGTCACTGAATTTGGGATTCTTTGTTACACAGCGATAGCTAACTGATCCAACTCCCAATACTTTGGGAGAGATTCCTGGCCTGCTCTAAAATCTCTGGAAAGATCCTTGGGATCTTATACTTACCAATGCAGATATAGCTTCAAGTCCAATCTTTGATAACTTTTTTCTTTATCTGTCCCCTGCACACAAATCTTGGGAAAAACTCCATAAATCCTTCTTCCAGAATTGCTTTGTAAGTGTCTTATGGTGAGCTCACCTAACCCACTTTGCTCCATGTTCAAAGATTACTAATTCATAAAATACTGTAGGCAGGGTTCATCATGGAAAGGAAAGTCTTCTATTAACTCAGGTTAATATCAGGAGAGGACATTAGCAGAATCAAAGCGAGATAATAATAGAATATAAATGCTCTTGAACTGTTAAGGCCAAAAAGAGGGGCAGGCACACTGGCAATGGTTAATGGGACAGTAAATACTTTGATATCTACCTGTTCTCTGTTCTAAGTCTCTTTAGGATCTTTCATCATATTAAAAGCAAACTCTCTCTGGAAACATGGTCCTTTGGACACAATTCATCATGTAATTCTTTTACCTATGGGCTCAGTTTTCTCTCGCCTTCTATAGCAGAAATACCTGAGGGAGGAGGGTCAGACCAATCCCCTAATAGTCCACTGGTCTTCTGGCATAGCTTATAGACTATATTTCAACCTCAGCTATGATTTCAGTGCATCCAAAACACCCCCAGTAATGACATCTCCCCCCACCCTGTACTCTCTCACATTGTAGCTATGTGACCTTGAACAAGTCCCATCATTTTTCTGAGCCTTGGTTTTCACATTTGCAGACCTTGGGGACTGAATCACTTGATGGTCTTTATGGCTTGTGATCAGACAATTCTCTGATTATCTTATCTACTCAACCAGATTCACAGAAATGTCAATTCTTAAATTTGGAAGAAACTTCCAAAATTATCCAACTCCAACACTTTAATTTATGAAAGAGAAAACAGAGCCCCAGACCAAGTGAGTTGCCTGGGCCCACCCAGTAAGTTAACAGCAGAGCTGAGATGAGAACTGGGGCCTCTTTCCTTTTCAACATTGTCTCTCATTTAACTTCCTTGAGAATGGGGCTAATTTCAAATTCATCTTTTTCATTTTCAGCCACACAGTCCAAGAATTGCAACCAACACTCAATAAATCTCAATAAATATTTGTTGACTTGAACTGGGAATGAGTAAGCATTGGTTACTCGGCCAAGAACCAAAATTCTGAGTCTGTTCAGCCAAGAGAACATGACTGCCACATTCCCTGGAGCTCTTCTTCTCTCATGTGGGGTAGAAGTATGATTGTGTGTAACTAGTTTCTTAAGTTACATTTTGATCAAAGAGACAAAACAGCTCCTTATCCAGCATTAGGTTGACATCACTGGGTCTTCAAACACTAGTGCTGCTCACCATGAAGGTGTGGTGGCAATTTACACACAATTCCTCACTCACAGTTTATATTTTGAGACAAGATTGGTTTTGGGCAAGGACATGATGGATTGGATTTGGCAGACAGCCACTAAAAGTGCTTATTGTTTTAGAGTGAACTAATGTTCCTCTGAATAGAAAACAATTTATACACACAAGGAAAGTAAAGCAAATGAAGTACTGACGACAAGCAAGCTTGTATTATTTGTCATAGTCCCAGATATTCTCCTCTCCCATTTTTGAAAAGGTACAAGACTGACTATGTCCCCTCCTGGGTGGCATTGCCATTGAAATGAGGAGATATAAAACCACACATTATCCCAGCCTGTTCTCTTGGGAAACCACATTAATAAGCTCAGTTTACCCTCAAATCAGGCACTTAAAACATTCCAAGGGCACTAGTTCTGTATGTTAATGAAGGTCTCCCAGAAAGAATGTCCTGTCCCGAAACATGTATAGGAAATCCTTGGTTAAAGGATTTTATTTATTTTCTCTTTAAAAATTATGTGAAAAAGTGTGATATTTAATACATCAAAGAATATATGGCACATATAAGTAATGAAACTCAGTGGTGAAATAAATAGCCATGCATTCCCCCAATCAACTTAAAAACAAAAACATTGCCAATATCTTTGAATCTACTTGTGAATTCTTCCCTGCTTCCCTCAATTGTCCCCCCACATATGTATATACATGAAAATATATACCTGTATATATGTATATATGTGTGTACTAAACATTTACCTTTGTTTTGGTAATTTTGTAAAAATCAAATCATACTATACATAATTTTGAGTGACGTATTTTTCATTCATCATTATATGTCTAAGATTCATCCATGTTGTACACATGTGTAGATCATGGGATGTCAATGGTGGAATGAATAGACTTATAAATGACTCTTAGGATAAATATGCAAGGAATTGTCTAGTATACACATGTAGGACTAGAACCAAGTCACAAGAAATGTACATGTTTAACTTGACAAGAGCCAGTTGTTTTCCAAAGTGATTATACTGATGCAATCTCTCCCAGCAGTGTGTAAGAATAGTACTGCCTTTATATGTAGGCAAGAAGTCTCTGCCTGGTCTTGATTCACAGGGGATTGTGCTTTGGACTGCCTTTCTGAAAAATTTCCAAGTTCTCCTACAGTGCCTAAGACTGGTTTGGAGGAAGACTGCAGTCTGGGTAGGTAGGGCATTCCAAGTTTTAGTTCACCTCTTAGGGTGTTCTCTGCCCTCTAACCCCCCTCACCCTAACACAGCTGCCTCACGTATACATAAGAAGTTCCCAGACTCAGATCTATGGGGCTGTCCTGGGACCCCAAGGTGGGGTCTCTATTTCAAGCGTTGGCCTGGTCAGCACACTGCTTCTGCTGGCTGAGGCAGTATTTCTTTCTCAGGATTGTATGAGGTTAAGCTCCCAGAATAGTGGTGCTAGCTGATATTGGTTGATCTAATTGTTTACATGGGCAAAGTCCCTGAAAAATGGATTTACTTAGAAGCCCACATACTTTGGGAGTGGTCATGTATAAATGTTCCCAGTATTCCACAATCCCATCACCACTTAGTACCGTCAAACTTCTCAATTTATGCAACCTAGCACATATGAAATGGTATCTCATTTTGGTGGTAATTTGCATATCTCTGATTACTAGATAATTTGATCTTTGTTTCATATTTTTATTTTCCATTATAATAACTTTCCTGTGAAATGCTTTTTTAAGTCATTTAACCATTTTTAAAAATTGTGGTAAAATACACACAACATAATATTTGCTATTTTAAAGAACACAGTTCAGTAGTGTCAAGTATATGCATATACTTGGTTGTACAACAAATATCCCGAAATTTTTCAACTTGCAAAACTAAATTCTATACCCATTAAACAGTATGTCGCCATTTCCCCCTTCCTATAGCTCCTGGAAGCTACCATTTTACTATCTGTTAATATGAATTCGACTACTCTATATTTCTCATATAAATGGAACAATACAGTATTTGTCTTCTTGACTAACTTATTTTGGTTACCATACTGACTTCCAGGTTCACCCATACTGTGGCATGTGGCAGAACTTCCTTCCTTTTATTTATTTTTTCAATATATGAAATTTATTGTCAAATTGGTTTCCACAGAACTTCCTTCCTTTTAAAGGCTGAATAATATTCCATTTTATGTGTATATCACATTTTGTTTATCCATTCATCTATCAAGACATTTTGTAGCTTCCACACTTTGATGATTGCAAATAATGCTGTTAGAAAATACATATACAAATATCTTTTCAATTTGCTTTGATTTACTTTTTGGATATACATCCAGAAGTGGGAGTGCTGAATCATACGGTAATTCTATTTTTAATATTTTTGAGGAGCCACCATATTATTTCCCATAGAGGCTGCAACATATTACATTTCCACCAAAAATCCATGAAAGTTCCCTAATTTATCCAAATCTTTGGCAATTTACTCACTTGTTTAGGAATAGTCACCTTAATAGATGTGAAGTGATATCTCATTGTGGTTTGATTTGAATTACCTTGTTAGTGATGTTGAGTATCTTTTTTTTAAATTTAATTTAATTTTTTATTCTTTAAAATTTACATCCAAATTAGTTAGGATATAGTGAAACAATGACTTCAGGAGTAGATTCCTTAATGCCCCTTAGCCATTTAGCCCATCCCCCCTCCCACAACCCCTCCAGTAACCCTCAGTTTGTTCTCCATATTTATGAGTCTCTTCTGTCTTGTCCCCCTCCCTGTTTTTATATTTTTGTTTCCCTTCCCTTATGTTCACCTGTTTTGTCTCTTAAAGTCCTCCTATGAGTGAAGTCACATGATTTTTGTCTTTCTCTGACTAATTTCACTTAGCATAATACCCTCCAGTTCCATTCACGTAGTTGCAAATGGAAAGATTTCATTCTTTTTGATTGCCGAGTAAGTAATACTCCATTGTATATATATACCACATCTTCTTTATCCATTCATCCATCTATGGACATTTGGGCTCTTTCCATACTTTGCCTATTGTTGATAGTGCTGCTATAAGCATAGGGGTGCATGTGTCTCTTCAAAACAGCACACCTGTATCCTATGGATAAATGCCTAGTAGTGCAATTGCTGGGCCATAGGGTAGTTCTATTTTTAGTTTATTGAGGAACCTCCATACTGTTTTCCAGAGTAGCTGTGCCAGCTTGCATTCCCACCAACAACGCAAAAGAGATCCTCTTTCTCTGCATCCTCGCCAACATCTGTTGTTGCCCGAGTTGCTAATGTTAGCCATTCTGACAGGTGTAAGGTGGTATCTCATGGTGGTTTTGATTTGTATTTCCCTGATGATGAGTGATGTTGAGCATTTTTCATGTGTCAGTTGGCCATCTGGATGTCCTCTTTGGAGAAGTGTCTATTCATGTCTTTTGCCCATTTCTTCACTGGATTATTTGTTTTCTGGGGGTTGACTTTGAAAAGTTCTTTATAGATTTTGGATACTAACCCTTTACCTGATATGTCATTTGCAAATATCTTCTCCCATTCTGTTGGTTGCCTTTTAGTTTTGCTGATTGTTTGCCTCACTGTGCAGAAGATTTTTATTTTGATGAGGTCCCAGTAGTTCATTTTTGCTTTTGTTTCCCTTGCCTCCAGAGACATATTGAGTAAGAAGTTGCTGTCACCAAGATCAAAGAGGTTTTTGCCTGCTTTCTTCTCGAGGATTTTGATGGCTTCCTGTCTTACATTGAGGTCTTTCAGCCATTTTGAGTTTATTTTTCTGTATGGTGTAAGAAAGTGGTCCAGGTTCATTCTTCTGCATGTCTCTGTCCAGTTTTCCCAGCACCACTTGCTGAAGAGACTGTCTTTATTCCATTGGATATTCTTTGCTACTTTGTCAAAGATTAGTTGGCCATATGTTTGTGGGTCCATTTCTGGGTTCTCTATTCTGTTCCATTGATCTGAGTGTCTGTTCTTGGGCCATTACCATACTGTCTTGATGATTACAGCTTTGTAGTATAGCTTGAAGTCTGGGATTGTGATGCCTCCTGCTTTGGTTTTCTTTTTCAAGATGCTTTGGCTATTTGGGGTCTTTTCTGGTGCCATACAAATTTTAGGATTATTTGTTCTAGCTCTGTGAAGAATGCTGGTGTTATTTTGATAGGCATTGCATTGAATATGTAGATTGCTTTGGGTAGTATCGACATTTTAACAATATTTGTTCTTCCTATCCAGGAGCATGGAATCTTTTTCCATTTTTTTGTGTCTTCCTCATTTCTCTCATAAGTTTTCTATAGTTTTCAGTGTATAGATTTTTCACCTCTTTGGTTAGATTTATTCCAAGATATTTTATGGTTTTTTGTGCAACTGTAAATGGGATCGATTCCTTGATTTCTCTTTCTGTTGCTTCATTGTTGGTGTATAGGAACGCAACAGATTTATGTGCATTGATTTTATTCAGCAACTTTGCTGAATTCATGAATCAGTTCTAGCAGTTTTTTGGTGGAATCTTTAGGGTTTTCCATATAGAGTATCATGTCATCTGTGAAGAGTGAAAGTTTGACCTCCTGCTGGCCGATTTGGATGCCTCTTATTTCTTTGTGTTGTCTGATTGCAGAGGCTAAGACTTCCAATACTATGTTGAATAACAGTGGTGAGAGTGGGCATCCCTGTCTTGTTGTTGACCTTAAAGGGAAAGCTTCAGTTTTTCCCCATTGAGGATGATATTAGCATTGGGTCATTCACATATGGGTTTTATGTTCTCTAGGTATGATCCTTCTATCCCTACTTTCTTGAGGGTTTTTATGAAGAAAGGATGCTGTATTTTGTCACATGCTTTCTCTGCATCTATTGAGAGGATCATATGGTTCTTGTCCTTTCTTTTATTGATGTGATGAGTCATGCTAATTGTTTTGCAGATATTGAACGAGCCCTGCATCTCAGTTATAAATGGCACTTGGTCCTGGTGAATAATTTTTTTAATGTATTGTTGGATCCGGTTGGCTAATATCTTGTTGGGGATTTTTGCATCCATGTTCATCAGGGAAATTGATCTATAGTTCTCTTTTTTAGTGGGGTTTCTGTCTGGTTTTGGAATCAATGCTGGCTTCATAGAAAGAGTTTGGAAGTTTTCCTTCCATTTCTGTTTTTTGGAATAGTTTCAAGAGAATAGGTGTTAACTCTTCCTTAAATGTTTGGTAGAATTCCCCTGGAAAGCCATCTGGCCCTGGACTCTTGTTGTTTTGGCAGATTTTTGATTACTAATTCAATGTCCTTACTGGTTATAGGTCTGTTCAAATTTCCTATATCTTCCCTGTTTCAGTTTTGGTAGTGTATATGTTTCTAGGAATTTGTCCATTTCTTCCAGATTGCCCATTTTATTGGCATAGAATTGCTCATAATATTCTCTTATTATTGTTTTTATTTCTGTTGTGTTGGTTGTGATCTCTCCTCTTTCATTCTTGATTTTATTTATTTGGGTTCTTTCCTTTTTCTTTTTGATCAAACTGGCTAGTGGCTTATCAACTTTGGTAATTCTTTCAAAGAACCAGCTTCTGGTTTCATTGACCTGCTCTACTGTTTTTTTGTGTGTGTGTGTGTTTTGTGTGTGTGTGTGTGTGTGTGTGTGTGTGTGGTTTCGATAGCATTAATTTCTGCTCTAATCTTTATTATTTCCTGTCTTCTGCTGTTTTGGGGTTTTATTTGCTGTTCCTTTTCCAGCTCTTTAAGGCATAAGGTTAGGTTGTGTATCTGAGCTCTTTTTTCCTTCTTTAGGAAGGCCTGGATTGCTATATACTTTCCTCTTATGACCATCTTTGCTTCATCCCAGATGTTTTGGGTTGTGGTGTTATCATTTTCATTGACTTCCATATACTTTTTAATTTCCTCTTTAACTTCTTGGTTAGCCCATTCATTCTTTAGTAGGATGTTCTTCAGTCTCCAAGTATTTGTTACCTTTCCAAATTTTTTCTTGTGGTTGATTTCGAGTTTCATAGCATGGTCTGCAAATATGCAGGGTATGATCTCGATCTTTTTGTACCTACTGAGGGCTGATTTGTGTCCCTCTATGTGGTCTATGCTGGAGAATGTTCCATATGCACTGGAGAAGAATGTATATTCTATTGCTTTAGGATGAAATGTTCTGAATATATCTGTTAAGTCCATCTGGTCCTATGTGTCATTCAAAGCATTGTTTCCTTGTTGATTTTTTGATTAGATGATCTGTCCATTGCTGTGAGTGGGGAGTTGAAGTCGCCTACTATTATGCTATTACTATCGATGAGTTTCTTTATGTTTGTGATTAATTGATTTATATATTTGGGTGCTTTCACAATTGGTGCATAAATGTTACAATTGTTAGGTCTTCTTGGTGGATAGGCCCCTTGATTATGATATAAAGCCCTTCTGCATCTCTTGATACAGTTTTTATTTTAAAGTCTAGATTGTCGGATATAAGTATGGCTACTCCAGCTTTCTTTTGTTGACCATTAGCATGATAGATGGTTCTCCATCCCTTTAGTTTCAATCTGAAGGTGACTTTAGGTCTAAAATGGGTCTCTTGTAAACAGCATATAGATAGATCTAGTTTTTTTATCCATTCTATTACCCTATGTCTTTTGATTGGAGCATTGAGTCCACTGACATTTAGAGTGAGTACTGAAAGATATGAATTTATTGCCATTATGATGCTTGTAGAGTTGGAGTTTCCAGTGGTGTTCTCTGGTCCTTTCTAATCTTTGTTGCTTTTGGTCTTCATTTATATGTTTTTTTTATATTTTCATCTTTTCTCCCCTCAGAGAGTCCCCCTTAAAATTTCTTGCAGGGCTGGTTTAGTGGTCACAAACTCCTTTAATTTTTCTTTGTCTGGGAAACTTTTAATCTCTCCTTCTATTTTGAATGACAGCCTTGCTGGATAAAGAATTCTTGGCTGCATATTTTTCTGATTCAGCACATTGAATATATCCCGCCACTCCTTTCTGGCCTGCCAGGTTTGTGTGGATAGGTCTGTTGCAAAGCTGATATGTCTTCCCTTGTATGTTAGGGACTGTTTTCCCTTGCTGCTTTCATGATTGTCTCATTCCCAGACTATTTTGTGAATTTGACTATGATATGCCTTTTTGATGGTTGGTTTTTGTTGATTCTAATGGGAATCCTCTGTGCTTCCTGGATGTTGATGTATCTTTCTCCAGGTTAGGAAAGTTTTCCGCTATGATTTACTCACATAACCCTTCTACCCCTATTTCTCTCTCTTCCTCTTCTGGGACCCCTATGATTCTGATGTTGTTGCTTTTTAATGAGTCACTGATTTCTCTAATTCTTAAATCGTGGTCTTTTGCCTTAATCTCCCTCTTTTTTTTTTTTGCTTTACCATTCTCTATAAGTTTGTCTTCTATATCGCTGATTCTCTGTTCTGCCTCGTCCATCCTTGCCGCCGCTGCATCCATCTGTGATTGCAGCTCTGTTATAGCATTTTTAATTTCATTCTGGCTATTTTTTACTTCTTTTATCTCTGCAGAAAGGGATTCTAATCTATTTTCTACTCCATCTAGTATTCTTATTATCATGATTCTAAATTCTGTTTCAGACATCTTGCTTGTATCTGTGTTGGTTAAATCCCTGGCTGTCGTTTCTTTGTGCTCTTTCTTTTGTGGTGAATTCCTTCATTTCGTCATTTTAGGGAGAAAAGGAATTAATGAGGTAGAAAAATTGAAATGAAAAAAAAAATTAAAAAAATATTAAAATTAAAGATTAAAAACACACACACCCACAAATCGAATAGATGATGCTAGATCCTAGGTGTGTTTTGGTCTGGGTGTTGAAAGTGGTTTGACAGATTAGAGAAACAAAAGGGGCAGTGGAAGAAAAATAAAAAAAGGAAATCGTTTTAGAATTTGAAAAAATGAATACACTGAAGTAGACTAAAATGAGATGATGGGGGTAAAATAGAATTTGAAAAAGTATACACAAAAGTAAAGAATATAGTAGAAAAAAATTAAAGAATAATATTTTTAATAAAAATTAAAAATAAATATGAACTTTTAGTTTCTGTATTTAAGAAGAAAAGAAACGAAAAAGAGAAAAAAGAAAAAAAAAGAAAAAAGATATCATTTCAAAATTTGAAAAAGTGAATACACTGTAGTAGACTAAAATAAAATGATGGAAGTAAAATAGAATTTGAAAAAAGTTACACAAAAGCAAAAATATAGTAATAAAAATTAAATAAAAATATTTTTAATAGAAATTGAAAGTAAAAATCAAGAAAAAGAAAAGAAACAAAAAAGGAAAAAAGAAAAAGAAATAAAAAAAAGGAAATTGTTTGAAAATTAGAAAAGGTGAGTACACTGAAGTAGATTAAACTAAAATTATGGAAGTATAGTAGAATATGAAAAATTTACACAAAAGTAAAAAATATAGTAATAAAAATTAAGGAAAGATATTTTTAATAAATATTGAAAATAATAATGAATTTTTTCTCTTTCTGTATTCAAGAAAAAGAAAAGAATTGTAAAAGAGAAAAAGAAAAAAAAAAGAAAATTGAATAGATGAACCTGCTAACACATGAAAGTAGGACTGAAATTGCTTCGTTTTCCCCTAGAAGTCAGTCTATGTAGCTCTTTATAGTCCTTAAATGAAGCCTGCGGTGAGACTTGTGTTCTTGAAGAGCGAAGTTGGCCCAGTTGGGTGGGGCTCAGTGTAATGACTCCATTCTCCACTAGATGGCGCTGCGAGCCTACTGGGGTGGATTGTTGCAGGGCTTCTAGGTGCGTATGCGCATGCGCGGGAGGGTGAAAATGGCACTATTCCGGATCAGCAATCGTGCACCCGTCCTCTGTCTTCAGCTCTCGTCCACTCGATGCTTTTTCACTCTCTGTGACCAGGCTCCAGGCAGTACCTCTCTCCCAAGTTTTGTCTCAGACACGGCTGTTTTCCTCGGCCCCTTACTTCCGAAGGACTGTGGCTTTGACCTGTTCCGCCCCTCTGTGGGAAGGTCTCACCGAGCAACGGCCGAATGCGCAATGGCCGAATATTGGCTGCACCCAGGAACGCCCGCTGGACCCTGTTGTTGCCGGTGCCCCGAGACTGCGGCCAGGTGCCAGCCCGTCCCAGAAAATGTTCGCGAGACAGTGTAGCAGCAGCGTTTCAGGGATTATGGAAAATCACAACACACATCTGGCACCAGGCTTCACCCTTAATGACCTTGTTCCAGGACCAGCGAATGCGGATGTTCTCTGGGGTTTGCTGGGCCCAGGTTGCCTCAAGCCTCTACCAAATTTCCTTCCAGCAGTGGAACCGCTTTTCCCCGTGTGGCCCGAGAACCTCCCGGACCCCACTCTGCTCCTGGGGATTCGCCCTTCCCACCAGAGCACCACCAGGTATCTTGCTATGGAGTTGCAGCCTTTGCGCTCCCCTTGTTTACAGTCTTAGTAGAATTTAAACCCTCTCCTTTCTCCTCTGTCCCTTTTTAGTTTAGTCCCTGCGGCTGTTTCCAATTTTCCACTTTCTCTCCAGCTGCTTTTGGGGAGAGGTGCTTTTCCCGTATTCTCCCCCTCCCCCAGTCTCTGTCCTCTCTCCACTCGCAAAAGCACCTCCCTTCCTGCACCTTCTCACCCCCCAAGTTCACCTCTCCGCGCCGCGTACCTGCTGAATTCTGTGGTTCAGGTTATGCAGATTGTTGTGTTAATCCTCCAATCAGTTTTCTAGGTGTGTAGGATGGTTTAGTGTTGGTCTGGCTGTATTTCATGGACGCGAGACACACAAAAAGCTTCCATGCTGTTCCGCCATCTTGGCTCCTCTCCCCATCAGCTTTTTTTAAGTTTTGAGAAATAATTTCCTAGCTCAATTTTATGAAGGTATTCCCTTATATATCATTCCAAATTTTAATAGTTTAACATTTATATTTAAGTATCTAGAATTGATTGTGTGGTATGAGGTGAGTATAAAATTTTATTTCATTTTTTTTCATCATTCTGTTCAAGTAAAGACATCTGTCCCTGTACCAATTATTTACTAGTTCCTCAGTGATGTGACATGTTCTCTCTGGCATATATCAAGTATTCATTGATGTATGGAATTCTGTCAGGACACTTTATTTTGTCTTTACTTAATAGTGACAGTACCTTAATTATTTAGCTTTAAGATTAGCCCCGATCTCTGGTAGGGAATATCTCCTCATCCCATTCATCTTTAAAGGAGTGCCTTGGCTATTTGTATCTTTCATATACATTTTAGAAAGTTTATCAAATTCTTTTAAGAACCTCAGTTGGAATTTTTATTGGAATTGCATTAAATCTACAAGTCAATTTAGATGAACTGACATTTTTGGAATTTTAAGTTTTTCAATTCATATACATGGAATATTCTCCATTTATTTAATTTTCTTTAATGTCTTTCAATTACATCATGAAGTTGAAAGTCTTTTGTTAAAGTGATTCTTGGGTATTTATCTTTTGTTATTATGAATGGTGTACTTTTATTTAAGTTACATCTTTTAAATGTGTATTTATCTTAAAAGGAAATGCAATTGATTTTTTTATATTGATCTTATATCTAGCCACCTTGGAAGTCTCTCCTTAATTTTTATAATTTATCTTCAGATTCCCTTGTCTTTTCAATGTAGTCAATTATATCATCTTGTCAATATTATTTCCTCATTTCCATTCTTATGTCTTTTACTTCATACCTTTTTGCTATTGCATCAGCTAGGATCTCCACTGTAGTATTTAATGGAAATAGTGATATTGGGAATCATTTCCACCACTCCTCACATTTTAGGAAATAACTCTAACTTCACTATTTAGAATGCCATTTATATAACTTTTTTTGTTAAACACCTTTTGTAAAGTTAAGGAAGGACATTTCTATTCCTAAGACTTTTTGTTTGTTTATTTTATTTTGTTTCCTTTTTGTTAATAGTTGTTTAATTTTATCAAATGATTTTTCTATAACTATTGTTTTAATCAAGTATTTTTCTCTAATAAAATCATTATATGTTTAATTTAATAATTATATATTTTATAATTGTACATTTAGTTTAATTATATATTTAATCTTAACAATATATATATTATTATCTTCACAGATATAATAATATATATATGCTAGAAGAATATATGCTATTAAGTAGCAGGAAATTCACACTTAGGCACATAACAATAAGAATAATAACAATATAATAATAAAACTGTATTACACTAAAAACAAAAAGTTTTAAAAATAGCAACAGAGAAAAATCAGACATTAAAAAAATATATGAGATGAAAACAATAGCAATAATTGAAGCCAAAAGATGATGGGTAATCAATATAAAATGCTGAGTTGTATAACCAGAAAAACCATCCTTCTAAAATGAAAATGAAAGAGAGATTTCTAGACAATTTCCATCAGTGAACATTAATTCAGAGAACTGGTGGCTCTCAAAAAGTCAGAAACAGAATTACCATATGACCCTGTAATACTATTCCTAGGTGTATGTCCCAAAGAATCGAAGACAGGTACTCAAACAAATACTTGTATTTGTATTGATAATATAAACATATATATATATATATAAACAATACTTGTATTGAATGTTCATAGTAGCACTATTCACAATAACTAAAAGGTGGAAACCACCCAAATGTCCATCAATAGTCTAATGAATAAACAAAAACAAAATGTGTAGGTACACCTCAAAAACATGAATGAATGAAACTATATGCTATAGTATAGATGAAACTTAAAAACATTATGCTAAGTGACAGAAACCAGAGAGAAAAGATCTTATGATTCAATTCATAAGAAATATCCAGGATAGTTAAATCCACAGGGACAGAAGGAAGATTGGTGGTTGCCAGGGGTTGGGGTAGGGGAGAATGAGGAATGAATACTTAACAAGAACAGGATTTTCTTTGGGATGATGAAAATTTGGAACCAGATAGAGGTGGTATTGAAAATATACTGTCACTGAATTGTATTGTAAACTGGTTAATTTTATGTAATAGGAATTTCAGCTCGATAAACAATTATTTGCGGTAATTTTCCCAGTTCTGGGTGTATTTTAGCAGGTGGATTTGCCAGAGTACCTAGTCCATTTTACACTGGAATTAGAAGTAGCATTTTGTTTTCTTAACTGCAGAATCTCTCAGCTGTTTTAATATACTCATGTACATTGGCACCTTCCAAGCAACAGATGGAACACACAGCACTCTGGAGGGTGGAGAGTGATACTGGGAAGTCCAGCTTTAAAGAGAGCCGGAGATGTTGGTATTAATAGTGGCAACAGTAGTAGCAATGTAGTAGAAGCTGTTCTAGTAATAGCTAGCATTTGTGAGTGTTCCTTTCATAACCTGTTTGGGTACTTCAGAGTTGTTAACTGCCATAGTCCTCAGAACATCTATGTGAAGTAGGTTATTTTATTATCCCCATTTACAGACAAGGAAACTGAGTCCCAATTATTTAATAGGACATGTGAGTTCAGTGTAGCACGTGGATCTGCCCATCAACAAATGCTCACAGTTCAAACTTCCTTTAAGGTGAACATTTACAACTCTGGGCAGGGGTAATCAGACAGAAAGGTGGTCTGAGAGAAAAGCAGCTGAGAAATCATGGGAGAATTCCCATCGAAAATCAACTGGACAGTTATGAACCCAAGTAGTAGATTTCTGATCCCTGCATTTTTCTATGAACACTCAACTTCCCTCCTGCTGAAGAAGCCCTTATCCAGAGCCTACCTTCTGTTTTGCTCCTCACTGCCCTAGTTCAAGCCAATGGATTTCTCCTACCTCTTAATTATGGCCATACATACATCACCTCTAAGGCACCTATGATCTGTGAGTGAGCTTCAAGCTCACACTCCTTTGGGGATAATGCATACTTCTGTGTTTCTTTAAGGTTGCAGGACGCATATCACAGTACTAATTCAATATGGACATTGGTACCAGGAAGGGAAGTAGACTTGGGATTGACTGATTTTCCTCCTGTTCATATCCAGAGCCTGCTCCTCAGCTTCCCTCTCCATGGGCTCCCATCACCCTCAGTGCCATCCATCACCGCTGCAGCTCAGCCCGGTGATGTATTACACTAACATATCATTAGTGCAACGGCAGAGCAAGGAGCTTTGATGATGTATTGGGGCCATACATCATCAGAATGAGTCACTCTGATGATGTATAACTCAAAAGATGGTACTATCCAGGGAAATGTGGACATACCATAAATCAGGGACAATGTTAAAGAAGAAAACCCAGGACGGCCTCGAAGGAAAATAAAAGTTCAGGGGTCTCCCGCGGTAGGGGTTGAGAGACAAAACTAGTAAATTCTTAACGGCTCAGATTGAAGCTTTTTGTTAGCTGTGGCATTCTTAATGACTAAACCAGACCGTCGGCATCCCAGGGTGACACTTGGGTTTCCTTTCCATCTGGAATTCAGTTTGGCTTCTGCTTTCCTGCAAAGCCCCTTTGTCCTGAGGGAGATGCAGAGTCCATCAGATCAAACACGAAACACTCCAGGTCTGTGCTCTATCCGGGTCCTCTTGGATTCGTCAAGTACAGAATAGTTTGTGGAGCTTTTCAGTCTATGATGGTTCAAGCTTACATTCTCTCAGAAGTTCTTTGCCTGTAGCCTCAGATTATTGGAATTCTTTAGACTCATGAAGGGGTGTGAGTTTGAAATGAGGTTGTAAAAATAGAGCCAAGGGAGTCCTTGCTTGGCCGTTGGAGTTAGAAACTTTTAGAACATAGTAGAGGATTTCCATTTGTCAACAGGCTAGATCTTGCTGAAAGTTTCTTTGCTTTTCTTTCTACAAAATAGCAACAGAAAAGGGAGGAGCCCATGTAACATTTAGTTCAAGACAGAAAATTCCCAAATTAGATATTTATGCTGTCAATTCCCTAATTGGACTAGTAAATGTTTACCCTTGGATGTGGGACCTCCATCGAAGTACTTTACCTTCTTCTGTCCTCCTATCTTTTCCAGCTTTACCCCCTCCACAGGACGATAAATTATGGAAAATGTCAGCCTCCCTTTGGTATCCTCAGATCAGGGTAGGCTAATTACATTCTCATAGTTTAAGAGCATAAACTTCTCTGTAATTTTAAAACTGATAGATAAAGAAAGTCTTCAGGAAAGGGAGTTGAGAGCCATAAGGCAGAAGGAGGAGGTAAGACCACACGCAAGCACACTGGAAAAAAAATTAACATTTATGTTTAATGCTTTATTTAATGCCAAACTGTCAACTTGAGATCTGAGGCCCAAGCATAATGATTCTATCCCTCCACCCATCCAAAATAAAATAAAAATCAAAGCCTAGGTGCTTCAGGACTGGAGAATATCAGAACTCAGCCCTTGGCATATGGGATCCATTATAGGCAAGAAGTCTTCCTCTGGGAGTTCCTTCCAGTGTCCCCACCCACACTCCCATCGGGGAGGGAGCCATGGGCAAAGGCACTTACAGTCAACCCCGATGCCAGCCCTGACTCACTGTCTTTGTTTATTGCAAACTCTGCTGTGGACTCTGTCCTGGAGGGCAGCACACTTGAAGACCCTCCAAGGGAGTGCAGGAGAAGGACCTTAGCCAACCACAAAACATAACTGCCCCATCCCCTCCCCGCTCTGTGGAAAGGACTAGGGGGGCTTCACCACCTGAGCAGCAGTTAGGAAACAAAATGCTTTTTTTTTTTTTTTTTGGTGCTCAAATAGCTGTGCCTTCAAAGGCCTTTAAAAGTTGAAATAAAACAGATCTTGCCTCTGCTCTTTATTTATTTTTTTGGTTGGGGGCAGGGGAAGAGAACAAGGGAGCTGATAAAGCCAGTATATTCCTTGGGAATTATTAATAAAGGAGCAGGAACTGAAAGGGTCCCATGCCTTAGGGGCCCTCTCGCTGTTGAAGGGGATGGCGTGGCAGTCACCTGCACCTGTGTGCATGGTCTCTTTCTGCCTCTGCAGAGGATTGGAGGCACAGGGCATTGGGCACCTGGGCATATGTGTCCAGACGGGACATCCAAAGGAATGGCTAGAGACAATGCCAAGGGGTGCATTGAGGGAGCATTTGGGACCTACAGGACACTACAACTCTGTGGTCAACGTGGGGACATGAGAGAATAGAGAATTTTCCAGAAACAGTTTTAGCTCTTAGTGCCAGTTGCCTTTACTCAGGAGTGGCTTGAGTCAAGCTGTGTTGTGGTATAGCCATTGACCGAGCCTACAGGTTTGGCGTCCTGGGGCTGCAGCACAGGTCAGTGCTGTGCATCCACTCATCAGACCTGCCAGACCTTGAGAATGTCAAGAGTAACAGCAGCACTAGTAGCAGCAACAGGTAACCCCTGCTGTCACACATTTAGTTTATATCAGTACTGTGTTAAGTACTTATATATCACTTAATTATCACAATAGCTTGAAGGGATAGTTTTATGTACCCCATTTTCGCACGGTCACATGGCTAGGAAGTGGTGGAGTAGGACTTCTACTCGATTTCCTTTGGCTCCTAAGCTTTTCTTTGTCAGTACCTTGTGAACTGTGATGCAGGGGCAGGCCTGCAGTGTTACCCAAACAGGCTTTGAGTGTCTCCATCGCTTCATCCTCTTCTCAAGCTTCTTGCCTTCAGGGACATCTCAGACTTCCATTCTAGCACCCACAGCCAACTTCTCTAAAACTTAGAATAAGAATTATTGCATATTCAATCTCCTACTATTCTGTGCATAAATTAAAGAACAGAGAAATAGGCCTAAACTCCAAAGGCCACTTGCCTGGGAACACAATAAAGGAAGAAAAGCATTGGGTTGGATGGGGCTGCCTGGGAGCTGGTCTTTGCTTGCAGCCTACTACATGCTTGGGTTTCCATCACTGGCTCTGGAACTGGGGTGGAAACTGTGGCCTGGCCCTTTGATAACAATTCTACCCCTCCCCTGCTGTTGGAGCGACAGTATACCCCCAGTCTAGAGGGCAGCAGAACCACACAGAAATAAAACAATTCAATTTTTCCTTAATTATCTGAATCTTTAGAATAAATAATAATAATAATAAACAAGACACTTGCTATGTTATTCTGTACCCCCCCCCCCACCTCCAACATAATAATGCATGGTTTTACAAGATGGAGGTGCAAGAACTAATAAAATATATGGTTTAATTAACTAAACTTATGCTGTAGTCCACATTAGAAGGCCATGATTTAGCTTGCACTCTCATCCTCAGGACAGAATAATGCAAACAGCATAATTAAAAGTTGATGAGAAGTATATTTATTGGGCACACAGAAAGAAGGGACATCCAGATTTATGATACATAAAGTAAACCTTTAGTTTACAATATAATTAATATTTTAAAAACCACAGCATGCATATAATGCAG
The DNA here is from genome assembly GCF_018350195.1 of Panthera tigris. NCBI lineage: Eukaryota > Metazoa > Chordata > Mammalia > Carnivora > Felidae > Panthera > Panthera tigris. Next base: position 36,212,776 of record NC_056670.1, on the reverse strand, counting down.
TTGAAGAGTCCGCCCCCGCGGAAGGATAATTTCTTTGGTGCTGATCTTGGCCCCGTTTAATAGTAAATTATGTTCCTGAACATATACAAATGTAACATGATCTATTATGATCTGGAGATGATGCTCATTGAGATGTCTGCGGCTGTGATAGATCGTGGTTGTGCGTCTCCGAAGACATGGAAGATGGCTGAAGGGCCAATTATTTATCTGTGGCATGAATTCCGTGGCTATTAGTCACACACATGGTGACGCAAAATGAGGGTATGCCACTACATTTTAATCAATTCTCGCTGAAGAAAATCCCTCGTTAGCACAGAGCCGAGGACATGCAGAGTTTGCAGGGGAAGAGGAAGCGCTTTAGAAAAGCAGGACAGTTAGGAGAGAGAGACAGGCTCAGAGCGACTGGGAGCACCCAAACAGTGCTCCACAAGTGGTTCTGAGGACCCACTAGCATTTATGGTCTTAGGTCGCAGGTTTAATCTCATGCAACACTCATAACTACCCTGTGTGATAGGTACCCTTTTCATCATGCCTATGTGCAGACAAGGAAACTGAGGCCCTGAGAAATTAGCATGCAGGTAAAGGCAGGGCCAGGATTCTGAGCCTGGTGTGCTATTCATTCTGCCCCACCCCAGATCTTCTATGAAAGACTCTGAAAGAGCTAAGTAATATTTATCTACAATCCAGTCCACACTTGTCCTTAGAGTCCAGAAGCTCAGGGTCCTCCTCATCCTCTGTTTCTCCATGCACACATGTCCCCAAACTGCCTTGCTGGGAGGCAAGTATCCAGCATGATCCATTGCTTGTCCTTTCATGCTTATTCCTGAGCTGCTAGTAATCCTGCCAGCTGCACAGTCTCCGGGAACCCTGCACTGATCCCAACCTTTAGGGTATTCCAAATAGGGTCATGGTTGTTGTCATTTAATAGATTAAAAAGTCCTAATATATAACGAAATTCGTGAATTACCTTCCTTTCCTCCCTTTTAATCTTCCTCCCTCCCTCTCTCCCTGCTACCCTTCTTTCTTCCTTCCTTCCTCGCTTCCTTAATATTTTTTTAAACCCAGACATTGAGATTAACAAATATATTTGTATCCTATTTTTACTGAAACATAAAATACTATAAATTTGGGGGGAGGGGAGGGCTTTTGTGCATAGTCTCCCATATCTCTCCTGTCTAAATTCCCTAGGCCAATTAGTCTACCTCACTATATAGGGACAGTGTCTTTAGAGCAGCATTCTCATTTATCTGTTCACTCTGCTTGTCCTGTCACCTGGATTATTACTATAGGGGGCCACTGAAGGATTTTAAGAAGGAACACCTGGCTGATTTCCCCTACCCAATCTGTATGCTTCACAGGTCATGAAAGAGTTATGAACATCTTATAGAGAATGGGAAAGTGATGCTCAGCCACATTGCAGAACTCCTAGGAGCTCTGAGTACCTGGCTTTAGGACTTTGGATCCCATTGCTTCAGCCACATCCTGGTTTGGCTCTCTCACCCAGGTATCAAAAACGCAGAGAAGGAGAAGTCCAGTCTAGCACGGGCCTCACTTCCTAGACTGTACTCCACATTCAAAGTGGAAACTAGCATGGCTCCCTTAGCCCCAGGAGGGACCCATTTGAATTGAGACTTGAGAAGAAATTCATTAGAGCCTGAGACACACCAAGTCCCAAGAGGGGGTGCAGAGTCCTGGGCATGAGCTTTGAAACCCTATCCCAGGTGATCTGGACAAGAGTCCATCCAGCTTTCAAATAAGAATTTTTACCCGGTTTCAGTGGAACTAAATGAAACATTTACCTACAATCCTAATGCTGTTGGAAACACTCTCAAGGAAGAGGCATGCTAAGGAAACACACAAAATAAATTAAGTACAAAGTAGATAAAGAAAATAATATGAGTTCTTCTTCATTATCTGGTTCATTACACTTTTTAGTGCTTATTAAATTCGTTGTTAAATGATTTAATTTTGTTTCGGAAAAAAGTGGATGAGGAAAGGAATAAGAGATTAAGGAGATAAACTGCTGAGGTTTCCATTTTGGAACTGGTTACAGAACAAGGATACGATGAGAAAATTAATTTGTACGTCTCTCTAGGGGGGTAGTCAACACCAGGCACCACAACACACACTATTTGCCTTATTTTTTGCTTAATTGGCATGGCCTTCTCTGGGGAGAGCTCAGCCTAAGCCAAGTAAGAGGATAAATCACCTTTAGTGTGGCCCCTTCTGGGTCATGGATAATTTTTCTGACAGCCATGTCAGATCAAGATGCTAATGTATCAGCTAGCTCTCTGTATCCCAGTACTGAGAGTGTAATTTTCTTCCTATTAGCACACATACACACAAACATGTTCCCCAGGGTGGTTTAGTGAAGGTCCCTAGTACTGACTTAGGGAAGAAGAACTCTGAGAGGTGGTAAGATGTTCTAGGCTAAGACAATAGCAATCTTTGTTTCTAGAACCATCTTTCCATCCCCTTCAAGAGGGTTTCTTTCATCTGAGCATGGATTTAGTATTTTTAGATGTCCTAGAGGCCCTGAGATGCATGCCTGCGTGTGGTCTGTTAGGTCTGTGGTGGTGGCAGTTGTCCTGAAAAGGTCTGAGGTTTTCATGACAAACAACATCAGAATATATTACCTTTACCTGCTAAATTATTTGGAGTTTAGCATGTGCCTTTAGTTTAACACCATGCTTGAATCCACATGGATAACACCAATGAGTTGTTTTTTTTTTAATATATGAAGTTTATTGTCAAATTGGTTTCCATACAACACCCAGTGCTCATCCCAAAAGGTGCCCTCCTCAATACCCATCACCCACCCTCCCCTCCCTCCCACCCCCCATCAACCCTCAGTTTGTTCTCAGTTTTTAACAGTCTCTTATGCTTTGGTTCTCTCCCACTCTAACCTCTTTTTTTTTTTTTCTTCCCCTCCCCCATGGGTTTCTGTTAAGTTTCTCAGGATCCACATAAGAGTGAAACCATATGGTATCTGTCTTTCTCTGTATGGCTTATTTCACTTAGCATCACACTCTCCAGTTCCATCCACGTTGCTACAAAAGGCCATATTTCATTCTTTCTCATTGCCACGTAGTATTCCATAACACCAATGAGTTTTAAGATAAGTTCATAGAAAAGTGTATCAAGAAAAGGCAGACTTTGTGTACTCTTCAAAATCCAGCATGTAGACCACAGAAGACCCAAATAACTCTACAAACTACAGTGTAGCTTCCCTGGGTTGGCTCCAGATGCCTTTTAAGGCCCAAGTTTGGTCTCATGAAGACTTTCTTCAGAAATGGATCTTCTTGGAACTTTAGAACTGGATCACCAGTTATTAATGTGCAATTCTAGGCAAGGACCTAAATATGCCCTTGACCTCCTGGCCTCAGCCTACTTTCCTATCTTACCTTTGTTGGGACCACTGTTTTGTCCTAAGTAACAGTCCTACTAAACTATTTTTAAGTTTATTTATTTATCTTTGAGAGAGAGAGAGATAGAGGGAGAGACAGCGAGAGAGAGAGAGAGAGTGAGAGAGAGAGAGGAAGACAGAGGATCCCAAGTAGGCTCTGTGCTGTCAACACAGAGCCTGACACAGGGCTTGAACCCATGAAGCATGAGATCATGACGTGAGCAGAGACCAAGAGTTGAATGCTTAACTGACTGAGCCACCCAGGCACCCCTTACTAAACTATTCAAATTCCCTTTATGTACTTTAATTCTTCCATCCTTCAGTTCCCATTGGCAGAGAGAATTCCTTCGGATTCCCTACATGTGTGCTTATTTAATCACAGTATTCATTCCAATGAATGAGCACTGCTTATTCATGTAATATCCTCCCTCACTAGGCTGTGAGCTTCTCGAGGGCAGGGACCATTGTTTTATGCATTAATAAATGGGTATTATAGAGATCTTAGATATCTAATGGCACACAGCAGGTCCTCAATAAATGCTGAGTGGATTGAATATGATAAAATCTTACCTCAAAGGAAGATAAAGGAGATAAGAGATTTTACCAATAGTTTCAAGGCAATGTAGAAAGTGTGAAGCCACTTAACAGAGGTTATAGCGGTTTAGTGAGGAGAGAATTGAGAAGAGTTGTGTTAACTTGAGGGCCTCCCTTGGCTCTGAGCATGTGTGATTCTGACATGCAGAGATGCTGACATAAATAGAGGCATGGCATGGGTCAGCATGGTACTGGGGGCGGGGTGGTGAGCCCTGCATAAGGGCTCACAAATGAAGTTCTTGAGCATAAATCATCCTCTCTTTGAGTTTAGAAGTTGGTTTTTGCCTTCTCCCCAAACCTGCCTTTCTAACAAGATTAGTCTCTTTTACACATTGAGCCCTTTCTCCCCTCAGTCCATGCCTGATGGGAAAACCTTTATGACCTCATCCATTGGGCAAAGTCTCCCATCTGACAGCCATGAGTGCCGAGGCTACAGTGATGTCTCCTAAGGGAGAAAAGAGTGGTCCCTTTGCTGCCTTTGACAGTGGCGAGCACTTCATCAGACAGGCTTGGGGCCTGGAAAGTCCTTGGCGGTGAGGACTCAACATTAGAGCATCCATCCATGCTCACTGACTGTCCACATTAGGTGCAGGGAATTTGCCATGTCCCCTGCCAGAGATGAACTGTGCAGCTATTCTCATCTTTTCTGTTGCCCAGAGACCTCCACCCCTGCTCCGTGTGAGCAGCATCATTAATTGGAGAGACAACAACAGGGAGAGCTGGCATTGACCATCGGCGGAGCCAGAGGAAGGGCTGGCCTGGGCAGGTGCCAGGGATGAGCCAAGCAAAATCTTTCCTTTATCCTGGTGCTTCCCCTCCCAGGAGCCTTCAGTCTCCATTCCTAAATCCTCTGCAAACTGCAGTGAGGGCAAAAAGCAAGCCTGTGCCTTTCATAATGGATTTGGGCATAAATGAGGATTGTTCCTAGGTAACTCACCCTGCCCTACTTTCTCCCACCAGCTTTCTAACAAAGTCAACCGGAGAGCAAACAGAGTTGGGTTTTCAAAGCCTGAGATTTAAAACAGAAAAATCCTCCCTTTCACAGAGCCTGTACTTACAAATATGTATTCCGTATTTATACAGCATATTAAAACCCAAAACCTACAGTAATGCAACATTAAAGTCAAGAAATGCAAAAGTGAAGGGTTTATGGCATTGTTAGCTTGCCCACATTGTGCATTCCGCATAATGAGCCTCACCTTGAAATTCAAGCCATATACCATGCAGCAGAGTTCACCCCACCGGGCAAACCTTAAACCTTTTGCATTTTGTGAATTTCATTACCTCAAATTGCAATATTAATAACTGAAATGTGCAGCCAAGAAAATGCTAATTTTCTGCTTTTCCTTTCATTTTTTTCTTTCATCTATTTTACCCTCTAATTAAAAAAGTGGGGAAGGTAAAGAAATAAGGGGGGGGGGCGGTAACCAATGAGGAGAAAACCTATCACACACCTTTACGATGTTAGACAGTTTTATGGGAGGGGAAACTGAGGCCCAGAGAGGGATGCCTACAGTTACTCAGTTTAGTGGGGACCTCACAATATATTTCTCAGTGTTCTTTGTAAACTCAGTGTTCTTTGGCTGCATTTCCTGGCCAATTGTTTGATGAGGCCCCAAATCCAAATGGGGAAATGGATCCCGTAGCAAATAAAGGAAAGGCAGAAACCAAAATTTCTGTGAGCAGTTAGCACTACATTTCTTCCATTTACACTATCTTCACTTGATCTTCACTTAGCATAACTCTGATTTCAAGAGGTACAGAATGACTTTAAATTACTGGCATTTAAAGAAGACTGATGTTTCAAACAATAAAAAGAATACATTCTCTCTTTGATTATTGAATTCCCAAGGAGAAGAACACATTTAACTCATGAAGTAGCCAGCATGGACAGAGTCCCAGGGGCCACACATTATAATCAGCAATATTTCTTTCAACCCATTGAGCTAGCTATCCTTGTAGGGATGGTTGCTCCCCATTTCATGGAGTCTGAGATGGAAAGCCTGTTGACAGTCCTGGCTTCCTCTCCATCAGTCTGTTGTCTAGGCAGGCTAGCATCATGTGGACATGAGAGAGGATCAGTGTGACCTCAAGTCAGCCTTCTCAGTGAGTCTACAGCCAAAGCTGCTTTGGCACTTGGGGTGCACACAGAATCAGCAAAAAAAAAAAAAAAAAGGTAAAGATGGGTTTTTATCCCAAGACATTTGACCATAGAACATGGTTTTGTCTGTTTCTTGGCTAGAATGCATCCAAAGACAGTGCCAACTGGACAGATGTTGTCCCCTTTGCAAGAAAGAGGAGGGAGAGAAAAGTAAATGCACACTCACAACTCCAGGAAGAGATGTGCCTAGATGTCAAGCATCAACATCTAGGACTTCCTCAAAAACAAAAACAAAAAAACAAAACAAAAAAACAAGGGCTTCCCTGAGGGGAATGTTTCAATGGAGACCTCGCTGTCTCACACACCTTGTAGATACGGGGGTCAGTTTCTGTTTTGTGAAATTGGAATCACAGTGAATTATTCTGTGCTAGAGGGCTGGAGATTCTTCTGCCTGGGACCTCCCTCTGCAGAGACATTTATGAGGAGTGTAGCAGCTTCAGGGCAGTGTTCCAGCTCCTATCCCTGCCTGCAGGGTAGTAAGAACCAAGTGCTGTTAAGTGGGGGGTGAGGGGCAGGAGAGGAGTGTTCCCAAGAGGGTTTTGTTGAGTTACAGGACTCCTTTACAAATGGCCCAGAAATCTAGTGAGTAAAGTGGAAACATTTAATGAGGCAAAAGGTGGGGAAAGAAGAAACACCCACGGGTGGCAGATCAAAGTCAGAAACTGATGCCCATCAGACAGGAGACAGGAGGAAAAGGGGTTTTCTTTCCTCCATCAATCCTGCTCAGAAGTGGCCTACCCTTTGTCAGTCAGTTTATTGAATCCAAAAGGTGCTTACCCCAGCTAGCGACAGCCCGCTCTCCCTTCTCCCACCTCTCTCCTCAAGTCCCTGCTGCTCTCTTCCTAACAGATGGTAGCACACACGAGCATTTTTTTCTTGCTTCTGATGCTAAGCATGATTTACAGGCTTGAGTTATTATTTATCATTATTCATTTTCTGTCAGCAGTGCATTGAAGGTTAATAGAAATGCCAGCATGCTCACTGATTTACTTAGTAAAATATTTGTTCCAAGGTTTAGGTCATATGATTGGTGTCTGAGTGAGTTTCAGGTTTATGCATTATGAAAAGCAAGATGATTTGACCTTCAGCCACCAACACTAGCACCATATATTACTTTAGTGAGTGACCTTCAGAGACCTAAGATGCAGTAGATGTATTCAACACATGTTAGCCTCCTCCATATTGCTGGCATTGTATACATACCAGCTGAGTTTACGCAATGTAAGCTGAGCCCCTGAGCCCATCTCGTGAATGGGAGGCAGATGAGATATAAACTCAGGCTAAACCATATCCTTTTCTTAAGATAATAAACTGGTTTTGCAGTCCAGCTGTGCTGAGGCTGTGTGTGCACATGGGGACTAATCGCTTCACACTGCCTCCTGGGTTCCATGCAGCTCAGCAGAGAGGAGGTAGACAAAAGGACAATTCTGAAGTAAGCTGGTCTTGGATAAGTGATTAGTCAGGGGCTCAAGGGGAGAGTGGGCTTGCTGGCGTCATGGTGCTGTGGTTTCAGGCTGAAGGTTACAGAGGATGGAAGTAGCAAAGAAAGAAGTATCATGAGTCTTGATTTTTAGATCTTAGGGCCAGGTTGGCAGAAGACATCTAAATAGCATTACAGTGATACAGAAGTAAATAGTACATAAAAGCGAACATTATTTCTAAAGGGCCAGTTGTAACCATTAGATTAGCAGTAATGTAGTGTAGTGTAGTGGGTTCAAGGCATGGTATCGGATTTAGCATTCAGGGGTTTGGGTCCTAGCCCTGAGGGGCAAGTTGGCTCCACCTCTTGAAACCTCACCTTTATTATTTTTTAAAAGTATTTTTTAAACGTTTTTACTTACTTTGAGAGAGAGAGAACAGGCGCAAGCAAGTGGGAGAGGGACAGAGGGAGGGAGAAATCCCAAAATCTCCACACTGTCAGCGCAGAGTCCTACAGGGGCTCAGTCTCACAAACCATGAGATCACCACCTGGGCCAAAGTCAAGAGTCAGACACTTAACCAACTGAGCCACCCAGATGTCCCATCACCTTTCTTACTTTTAATAAGTGTAGCTTGCTCTTGAGACCATTGAGAGGGTCAACTGAGATACTATAAGGAATGTGCCTAACATGGGGGCTGGTGTTCTCTCCAAATGTTTGCCAATATTTTAAGTTCTGTAAATAGATGGAAAAGGTATTGCTGAGAACAGCTGGCAAAACTTCATGTTTGAGGAAGGGGCTGATATGGGAGTTAAAAAGGAAAAGAAATAATGTAGGTTGGTGGAGAAAATGGGGGTCCTGGAGGAACAGAAATCTTGCTGGCTGCCAGAAACATGTCACAAGCCTGGAGCTGGAAATGAAAGTTAAGATGTCTAAGAGCCTAACTTGCTTTCTCTTCCTAAACTGTGCCCCTCCCCTAAACTTCTTCAGAGAAGATACCAATGTCCCTTTATTGATAGTTCACTAAATCTCATTTACTTTCAAATCTATGGACTTTTTTTAGGTCTTTAGATTTGATTTGAACATGGTTTTAGGATTCAGTGATCATCAGACATTCTCCAAGGAGCCTTTCCATTTACTTCTCTAATCTGTCCTTTGCTTCCTGCCTTACAAGCAACATATGTTATGTTTAAGATCATTTACCCAGATTTAGGAGACCAGGCTTATTTCAACTATTCATGCCAATAGGAGAGGGCAGGTGTCTTGTTCCTTAAGATATTGCCTTAGGTGTTCTACAAAGGTGTTCTTAGTTTTAATACCCCGGAGCCCCATCTACTTCTCCTGAAAGTGGCAAGAACCCTCTTTCTCATGTTAATATTAAGGGAATAGCCCTTACTGGAGAAGGGTCAGGGACAATAGCTTAACATCCAGTGAGAATCCCATAACCAGGAACTAAACACAAGGCAGTTTTCTTCAGAGAAAGCAAATATGGGAAATAGATCCAGAGATTCCCCATACATCAGCCCAAAGTATAAAATAATATTGTATTTGAAATAAGAAAAATTATCTCTCACTGGGAACACTGCAGTGAATTAGATCCAGTCCAAAAGAATGGAAGACTGCCCATTGGCCATTCATTCATCTATTAATTCTAGAAATAATGTCTTCTGGGGAGGGGGAAAAATAGAGGTCCTATAACCAGGGCATTCATTCACTCTGTCTAGTAGCCAAACTCCTCAGGGTCGAGGCCATGATGCTGGGACTCTGTTCCTCATACTGATTATCTATAATAGAATAACAGAGTCTTAGCATTAGACAGGATCTGAGAGGTCATTGAAAATGATATTTTCCCTTTGCAACTGAGAATTCTGAAGCTTAGATTTATTGATCTGTGACTGATGGTATCAGAAACATGCCTGGAAGAGAAATCATACAGGCTCCTGGTGGTGCACTTTGCCCCTCTCCACATTTGCTTCTATTCCAAAAACCTCTTTTCCAAAACCGCCCCTAGCAATAAGCTGATGTTTGGGTTCCAGCTGCCCAGGCACAGGCCCACTCGCAGGACAGCCACCTTTCCTTGTCTTGAACAAAGGTGGGAATGCCAAGAAACCCATGGTGTGTCAGAAATGTTGATGGCTAAATATTGCAATGTAATAACAAAGGCAACCTTCAGAGGAATAAGGAAACAAAGCAATTTAAATCTCATTTAAATAATTTTCCCTTCTTCCCCCTATCTTCACCCTAGACTATTCAATGAGCCCATCTGAATTCTGAGGGCATGTTCATCCTCCCACAATGGGGCTGAGTGCTGGAAATGTCCTTTCATTTAATTTCCAGTACTAGCTAAATTATCTATTGCCACGATCTGTGATTGATTTAGCTTTTATTGCTCTTGGCTGCGACAATCTATAAGGACCCAGCTGATTTCCCCTTTTTGGGTTTTAGGCTTTTTCGCTGTCATTTTAATGACAGATATTAAACATAGGGAATTCTCATCTGTATTTCCTCCAATAGGCTGAGCTGTATGTTGTATTTGAATGTGAAATGATATCAAGAACTAGTTCGTCCAAAGTCTCCTTCCTTCTCCTACTTGCTCCAAGCAATCATGCCAGCAATCTGACAATTCTGAAGGAGAACACATGTATCTTCAGGCTAAATTCACTATCATGCTACCAAATATTTAGTAAATATCTAATAAATATTTGATGAAAAAACTAATGAGTGAAGACTTCATTAACCCTCTGGCATGTGGACTTCACAAATCTGCCATTACTCCTCATTTCCAAATGCTAAGTGAGCATCTACTGTGTGAGGGAAATTGTGCTATGTGTAATTCAAAGAAGTGTATGATCTTACATGCCATGAACTTAAACCTTATGGATAAAAACCAAGTGTATACATAAAAACATACAATAGTATAAAGTATAGTGATAAATGAGATTGCAGATTTCCTCAGGGTATAAAAGAGTGAGACATTGTCTTGAGTTGAGCAAGAAAAGAGAAAACAAGTAGGAAAGAATGATGTAAGTTACATGGAAAAGAGAATCATTTGATACTATATTAGGTCATTTTCAGCTACAAGAGACGGAAACCCAGTTCAAGTCAATTTATTGGCTCACATAATTGGCTTCCAACACTGCTGGGTTAAGGGCTTATATGATGTCATGAGGAATCTAGAATGTCTGCCCCCCTAGGAAGCTAGAGGAAAGAGCATTCTGTTCTACCCTACATCTAACCTCCTTTTTTATAGCATTTCCCATTAAATGCTTTTTTGCTCTTTAAACTTGGGACATAGTTTGTTCATTATAAGAAATATAAAATTTCTGAACTTAATTTTTGAGATATCTTCTTAATTCTTAAAAATATATGATCAAAACAGGCTGAAATTCACAAGCAGCAGCATAGTGAAGTCAAGTAATAAGTTGGGAGATAAATTGTTTGAAAGCCCAGATTTCAACTCTGCATTCTGTTTATCACTGGTAGGCTCAAAATAGAGTTGTCTCCCTTCTTTACCATGCACAGGTTCACAGGATGCATTATACAATGATAATCCTACCTCCCATTCTTGGCTGCTGCTGCTGCTATCTTCATTTGCTAATAAACTCCAGTGTCAACTCTAGGGTGTCTATTCAGAGAATTGCCATTGTAGAAGCTGACTCTGTTAGAAGAGAAATTATTTATGCTTATTTTGAGACTATTATGCATAGTGATGGTAAGAAGGGAAAAGTTACTACTTAAAAAGAAAGAAACAGACAACAACAGCCCTGCAGATTTGGGTTTTTGCCTAGTTGAGAAGCACAGAAAATACCTGTAGGTAGTAGTCGATGTTTATATTTAATGTAATTATATGGATAATTATTCTATCTTAGGTGACACAAAAAGATAACTTTTCAAAATGTTTTTGTAGATATTCTTCTTCTTCTTGAAGACTTGAATGATAGCAATGAAGGCATATTTATTAAATCTATAGATGACACAAAGCTTTGATGAAGAAATCTATATTCAAAGAGAGCTCCACAATGCTTTTTCTATTAGTCCTCATCATTCAAAATACTTATGACATACAGTGTGAAAATAGGTTTCAAAACAACAAAAAGGAAATGGAATATTAAACTCCCCCTTTTCTGCCCTTTCTATCCCTCCAAAATAAAGTAGCTTTAGTCAGCTACCAGAAGCCAGAGCTTATAGCAAGGCCAGCCGGGAGAGGTACTTGAATTGTTTCTGATAGTAGAGCTTGGTGACTTGAGAAAATCAAATTCAACCTGAAATTTTAGAGGTTGGGTTTTGTTTTCTCGTGTTTCTCCATTCTGAGGCAAGAGGATCTTTGAGCATGTGAAATTTCAAAGTACTCTGGCTAAATCAAAGTCATTCATTCACTCAACAAATATTTGCTGAGTGGTTTCCATATTCCATTCACTTGGGAACAATACTGAAAGTACCCACCTTTACTGGCCAAGGAATTAAAAGGAGACAGAGACACTGGCTGGGGTAGGGGTGGGAGTAGGCTCAGAAGACTTTCCCAATTACACAGAAAATAAAACAACTTGAAGAGTTTAGTAAATGTCCAATACTCTACAGCATCTCTGACCCCAGGCCTGGAGTTTTATACATCCCTCTATGCATCATCGGCAACACCACAGCCAGCATCTCCACCAAACCCACTTCCTAATCCTCCAAGCAGAGAGAGCCTGATGTTGGCAGTGGTGTTGAAATTCCATCTGTCCCCCTGGAAGGGCCCTGGGAGGAAGAAGAGCCCAACGTCATCCAGATGTCTCAAATGAACCAAAATTCAATCGCAGGACCTAGGACTGACATCCAATTCAAGCAATAAGGAAACCAATAATCACAGATTATTGTGTTCCAGATGCGTTGTTCATGTTCTGCAGTGTTTTCAAAAGAGGCTTTAAAGTCAGCAAATGGGTTGGAATTCTAGCTCTGATCATTTTTAGCTGTGACTTTAGTAAGAGTGTAAAGCACAGTATCTTCTACTATTAGTGTTACCATGACTCTATGACTGTTACTTTTACTACTGTAACTACTATCATGATTACCCTATTGGATGTTATATAATTCACACTAAAACCTTATAAAAGTGTGTACTACTTCACCCATTATACTAAAAAAAACAACCAAGGAAGAAAAAAAGGAAAGAAAAAGCAAAACTAAGATCTATTAGTTTGTCCAAAGTTGTATAGCAAGAAAATGATAGGACTAGAATTGAATCCAAGTTTGTTTGCCTCCAAAACCTTTGTGCTTATCCAATAGCCCGTAACACCTATAAGGTGGATAAGAATTTTGCTTTAGAGCCAAGGAAAAGAGAGAAAACAGAATGGTTACCCAAGATCCTAAACTGCAGGAAAGAATCTTAGCAGAGCAAGGAGGACCTCAGGGACCATGGGTCCAGGACCATCTCAGACACTAACTAAAAGGACCACTCCAGTTCCAAAGGTTGATCATATGTCATATGCTGTTGTTGGCTTAACCACAAATCTTGCCTTGACCCTCTCTGTGCAAGTCAACTTTCACTCAGTACAGATTACTGTTGGACCATACTCTCCATTCTGCTGTGGGAATGCATACTTCCAGTGGGGCCAAATTGTCCAAGATGGTTAGTCTTTAAGATATGTGTTCCTACTCTTTTATAAGTCACTGAAATATTCTGGAAGTCCATTTTTTTTTCTTGAGAGAGAGAGACAGAGAGAGAACATGAGAGGGGGAGAGGCAAAGAGAGAGGGGGACAGAGGATACAAAGTGAGCTCTGCCCCAACAGCAGAGAGCCTGATGCTAGGCTCAAACTCATGAGCCATGAGATCATAACCTGAGCTGAAGCCGAACGCTTAACTGACTGAGCCACCCAGGTACCTCAGCTGGAAATTCCGATTTTTATGTGTCTAAACACTCTTAGGCTGACTCTTACAAGTAGTTGAAATAAATTTATTGGACTTATTTTTAATTTGGAAAATAGAGCTGACCGAGCAGGACCCATCTGTAGTTCAGCTTGTCAGCACATGTTGCTACTGATCTTGTGGAAGGGTTGCATTGCTGCCCAAGTCAAGAAAAGGAACTCGAAGCCCAACTTCTTGAAGAGGGGAATAGCCACATCCAGAAAGCTCCTCAGGGTACCATGAATATTAACAATATTACCAATAAGGACATAGTACATATTTTTATACATGAGATTCTCACAAATGCCTTGTGAGGAAGGCCAGGTGTCTTACAGATGACAAAGGAAATAAACAAAGGAAGAGGCAGGGACTTAGTATTTGGTAGGTGGGTATTTTACCTGAGCTGGCTCATTTATTCCTCCCACAGCAATGGTGGGCAGAGGTTAAGTTATTTCCTCTCATTTATAAGTGAAGAACTTCAGGTTCATATTGTTAAAGTAATCTGCCCAGGGTTAGCACATAGTCACCTGGAACGAGGCTTCCAGGTCCTTCTACAGGTCCATACTGCCTTACTTTCCCAGACCACAAGGCTCCATGACCCCATTCCCAACAACCCACCTCAAGAGATGGAAAATTTGTATAGACCATGAGGACCTCCAAGTTTAGGAGTATATTTTAAACCCAGACCATAATGAGAAGTTCCCACCCAAAAGGCTAGTGTGTAGTCACAGCCTGAAGAAAGTTTACTCGTACATCTGCAGGGTCAGTGAGAGAGCAAATGTGAGAACTAATTCACACCACTTTATCTGGCTCAAATATCTCTCCAAGTCTTGGGTCAAGAAAGTACCCATGGTTCCTCACTTTATCACTGCCATTTCTCTAAAACATAAACAACTTGGACTTAAGCTTCCTTTCTTCTGTGGGGAAATCAATCTCAAATGTTGCCAATTTGGGGCGAATGAGCTTTTGTAAACATAAAGAATTTTACCATTTTATTAAGTTCTTTCTGCCTTTCTGCCTTCTGCACACTGTTCCTGTGTGCTCAGTGCTCTAAATGTATGTATTTATTTTATCCATATAACAACCCTATTAGCTAGATCATTTTTTCAGTATATAGAAAGGAAAACTGCAGATCTGAGTTATTGAGGGCCCTTTAATAGGAAGTTACCAGGCTTCAAACCCAGGTTGTTCTTATTCTCCAGCCTTGTACTTGAAGCAGGCTGGTGTCTTTCAGAAGGGACTCCTTACTGAGGTTTCAGCTGCAGCCTAGCTATTATTGACCTTTCTTTAGGCACTTGTTCCTTTCTTTTTGTGATGGAGAATGAGGGACATCCCAACAACTTCAGCCCTTGGAGGGTTGTTTTGGGTTTATAGCACTGGAGTTTGAGGTCACCTACCTTCCTACTGCCTATCACTTGCCAAAGGGCCAAGAAATATACCTGGTGTTATTGCCATGGAATCACCCAGGTACCAGGTGAAGTGGACATTGTGAGAGAGTCTACCTGTGTCTGACACAAAGTGGAAGGGGAGAAGTGTTTTCAGCATGGTGTCATTTATCATGATCCACTGCCCCTCCACCATTCAAAGAGAGGATATAGCATTCTGCATGTTCTAGGGGCTGGAGCATGAGCGCAGAACATGAGCCTCAAAACCTAAGCTGGATCTTTTCCCAAGTGGTCACCAGAACCCATTCAGGACCAAACTGCAAAGTACCAGGCACCCAATCAAACTCCCCCAAATGCAAAGACCCTTTGTTCTCTTGAAAACTTGTCTTTGTTGATGAGGTTGCTTTTGTTGTGGTCTTGGGACGGAGGAAAATGCCGACATCTCCAGTTTTTAATATGGTAAATGTCAGTGTTTATGCCTGCACGGGCTGGCCTAATTATCCCGTGTCCTCTAAAATCTTCTGCTGTAATTACCACTCACCGCAGTGACACCTACTGCTGAAGGGAGAGCCATAAGCTGCAGGAAGCTCAAAGCCAGAGCACACTCAGCAAACTGCAAGCAACACCAGCAGCTGTTTCTGGTTTCCAAGCAGTGGGAGCTTCCTGAGCCATTTTCCCCGGTCCCGCTAGAGTAAATGCCACCATGGTTGAAAAGTTGGAAATGTTTGTCAGGCCCAGAACAAAGCTGTGAATGAATACTACAGTAATTTGCTTTCCCACAATCTCCTGCTTTCTCTAAAGCAGACACGGAAGCAACTGATGGGGCTAGAGCAAAAGAAAAAAAAAAGACTATTAGCACCAGTGGTATCTGGTATGTCGTTGCTATTATGTGTATAATAGCCTTTGTGTTATCTACATATGTACTGTAATGCATAGAGAACGAGCTACAGAGTTGAGACAGCTCAAGAGAATAGCTTTTAAGCAAAACACTATGCTAAAGAGACTGATCTTCTTTCTAAAAAAAATGCCCATTAGCACACAAGGGCAGTATTGAATCGTGTTTGCAGTGTAGAGGGAATAGTTTGGCCTGGCTTCTATGTTTGCAACTGTACGGAAGGAGGAGGGGAAGAAGAAGAAGAAGAAAAAGAAGAAGGAGAAGGGGGAAAAAAATCAATAAATTCCATGTAAGCAAAGTCACAGCAACCTTTAAAATAATAAGACAAATCCATTTATTTCACAAATGTCTTCATTTCCAAATGCCATTGTTTGGGGCACTCTGCTGTCATTGTCCATGACATTTTCGAAAACTTGGCTCTTAATCATTTAGGTGTAGCTGGAGTTCTCCAGCAACAGCCAAGTTAAAAGATTATACATTCACCCCACTGCTTTAACAGCCTTGTGCTGTGGGGTGAAGGAGGGAGGCTGGCGGTGGGGGAAGAGACAAGGCTTAAATATGGGCAGAAAAGCTCAGCTGTATTGCTATATACAATGAAAAGTAATTACAGAGAAAAATGAAAGCTGTTTCTTGCTGTTAGCAGGAAGAATAAGAGAATTCTGTACCTTTTTAAAGCTCTGAGTCCATTTTGATGTAATTGGTTCTGGAATTATTTATGACATTAATTGCTGTGCTATCGACTGCCTGTCAGTGGCTCTGGCAGTTAGTCCATCTTTCTTAGCAGAGACAGCCTGCTCAGCCCAAACTAGACTGACAAGCTAATTATACCCATCTTCCCCTTCAATGACAAATGCTGCTCATCGGAAACCTTTCTAGAAATAAGCTCTCATTCTTTTCCCTTTTTCCTGAGCCAGACATAACGGATATCTCAAGGTGCAGATCACAGCTAAAACTCAGCTCACAGGGCTATTAGCTCTGAACATCTCACTTGAGCCAAAAAACCTAAGCATCTTATGTTATCAAACTGTATGTCATTCCCTGATGCTAGTTTTCAGGGATGAGCAGGGGCCTGGCCTGTCAGTCAGAGCCAGGCAAAGAGAGCCAAGCTGACTGAATTAGCCAAGCTCTTCTTAACCGTCAACCACGTCCAACTCAGGTGATGATATGGAGGCTGGGAAAATGCCTCTGTGCTTTGTTGCCGTGGGGGTTGCTTTGAGGATGCTCACTGCAGGGGCCCGGTTTAGGAAGGCTAGGTGGATAGTTTCCTTGGCTGCCTCGGATCCCAAAGCCCCTTTGTGATTTAATTGTGTAAATTGTTCTTGTGCTCAAGGTTTATTTTGCATGCAAATTTATGAGAACACTTTGGAGGCGGGGCATCTACCCCAGCAGGCACTGCTTTAAGGAGTGGGTACTTTGGAGGGGTCACAAGAGGAGAAATGGCTTTAGGAGCACGCAGACTAGTTAGGAAGATGAGACACGCACATAAACAGGCAGGAAAAGCCTTTTCTCCAAGCATTAGGTAAACACAGGGAAGTCATATATTTTACTAGAATGATGGAAAGCCTAACAAAAAGAAGCAGTTCTCTTTTGGAAATACCAACTGGTCTGTTCTCTGCTACAGGTATTTTTTGCTCTGTTTTGTGCTGTCCAAAACAAGTTGGCAAAATGAACTCTCTTTTTAAAAGATAAAGGTGCTTCAGAAAAGAAAGGCCCAAATGTGCATTGTTACTCATTTGGGATGAAACTCAGACAGCTAGAATTCAAGTCCCTCCACTTGGGCAAGACACAAACTCTCAAAATCCAAGCCTGCAACATGAATTGAATAACCCCAGTTGACTGCCCAGTCAAAACTTGGCAGGAATAAATTTAGAAAAATTATAAAAACACTGAATAGACAAGAATTGTTTGATTTGTGCCAAAGTATGGTGATGAGAACTGAGTGCGCCACGGGCTTTGGAGCAGAAAAGTCACTGGAGACAGCTTGCTTTGAGAAAGAACTTATTAGAAAGCCTTTGAGATTGTGGGATCCCTAGGGACAGTATTAGGTGCTTTGCGATT
Organism: Panthera tigris; assembly: GCF_018350195.1. Classification (NCBI taxonomy): domain Eukaryota; kingdom Metazoa; phylum Chordata; class Mammalia; order Carnivora; family Felidae; genus Panthera; species Panthera tigris. The sequence goes on along the minus strand of NC_056670.1, from coordinate 36,194,974 downwards.
TTTCACATAATTTTAATATTGTCTTTGCTTATGGCTGAAAGGACCATTTATGGAACCCAAGTGGACACAAGAGGTGGACTGCGGTAGATGTGTATTGTATTAGCTTAGCTAAACTGCACATTTCCTAGAATTCTCTTCCCTGCATAGTTCCAAGTTAATGCCACATGGACATTTTGTATGAGAGTTAGAAGAAGACAGTAGAGGTGTGGCCATATTCTTTTATTCTTCAGAGGTCATTGGAGGGAGCCCTACATTGCCACATATCTGCTGGCTTATCTGATTGACATGGGACAGATGTAGGGCTCACAGGCTCCTCCAGAGCCGCAGAGTTATCTGCTTCAGCTTTTCCAATGCCTGGAAGAGGTGCCAGCATGACACGTGGGGTCAGCTTCTCCTGCAGCCCACCCCCTCATCAAAGCTGGAGGTCTATAGGTGGTAAGAGACCAACATGGAATCCCAACTTTCCTCCGGAGTTCAAACTCGGCCTTGTAGGTTCCAGCCTGTCCTTGATTTCCTGACTTCATATCTATCTTTCTTTCCTGGTTGTCTGCTATGGGCTTCAGCCCTAGCAACAATATAATATATATATATATATACACACACACACACACACACACACACACACACACACACACATATATACATACACATACATACATATTCCAGTAAAGGACTCAACAGGTGGAAGAGATCATCAGTTACTATGTCTATAAAGACATGGTCATCAGTGTGCCTTGCACCATTATTTGATTTTCATGTTAGAGTAAGGCAAGTGAGAGAAGAAAAATTGTGTAAAGTTTGAGCTCTATCCTTATAATTAAACACTACCTAATATTTTGACTTTATGGTACCAAATGTTTGTATAGCTAGAAAATGGACTTTGTTTTCATACAGAGGTCAATAATCTATGAATGTGAGCTACTGATCAAAGGCATAGTGCAGTGAAACTTGATCTACAAAGGAGTATAAATAGGGTGATGCCCCCTATCCCAATTTACTCAGAGCTGAGGGATTTCATGGGTCATGGACTGTTATGCCCAGAATTCATGATCCCCAAAGACCACTAGGGAGCTGAGTCCGATGCAAAAGCAAAGAGCCTTTATTCGAGCTAGCTGGAGCTCAATCCCCTACCTGCACCGACGCAGCGGTGAGATACCAGGGAAAGAGAGCGAGTTTCAAAAGGACAAAGGTTTTATTGGGGTCTAGGGGCAGTTGGTGAGGTAATGGCTATGGCCTCAGCCGATTGGCTGGGGAAGGGTCCTGGGGAAGGGTCCGAGTCCTGTTAGGCAGGTGAGGGGGGGGGGTTACTCAAGGGGAGGAGGTGTGGTCAAGGTGAAGGACACAGAACAAGATGGAGTCAGCTGGCGTAGGCCCGCCCTTTCATTCCCCCCTTGTCATGTAGCTTAGGGACCCAATCATGGGACTGGCTGCATTTATGGTGACAAGGGGAACAGAGTTTGGAGGTTTACGCAAAGTTCTGGGAACCAAGTGTCCCTGGGGTGGCTCTGGGACGTCTGATTAAGTATTGTCCTCGAGCTGGTGTCTATGATCTGCCAGGTGATGTTTTGGGGGGCGTGGGGACTCCCGGCAGCATGAGCAATGACAAGCAGATTTAACAGAGTTACCAATATTAGGTAGGTCGAATGCGCTGTAGCTTCAGCTTGAGCGGGTTGTGTTGGTCCCGACTGATGGCCCATCGCGTGACAACGTCCTTCCGGATCGAGGAGGGGTCTGCTGGCTGAGCGTGGGTGTGATGGACCCAGGTCGCGATGCCGTCTACCTTGAGAGCTGTGGGGGTTGTCAACACCACGATGTAGGGTCCCTTCCAGCGCGGCTCGAGAGTCTCTCGGTGGTGCCTCTTGACATAGACCCAGTCTCCCAGCCTGTACTGATGAGGTGTCGGGATCGGGTCAGCCTCGTAGATGGCACGGAGGCGCGGCCAAATGTCCTCGTGCGCCCTCTGGAGCCCGCTCAAGGAAAGAAAAAGTTCTTGATCTTTAAACTCAGCAACAAGTTCAGCTCGAAGGCTGGGAATAACAGGGGGTGGCCTGCCAAACATGATCTCGTAGGGAATAAAACCCAGAGTGTAAGGAGTGTTTCTAACCCGGTAAAGGGTGTACAGTAGGAGAGTCACCCAGTCCCCGTCTCCATGGTTAATTTGGTAAGGGTCTCTTTTAGGGTTTTATTCATTCTTTCTACCTGTCCTGAGCTCTGGGGCCTATAAGCACAATGTAATTTCCAGTTTGCCCCCACCGCCTTGGCTACTGCCTGTGTTACCTGCGAGATAAAAGCTGGTCCATTGTCTGATACTACCATGGCAGGAAAACCGTACCTGGGTAAGATGTCTTCTAGTAGCTTCTTAGCCACCGTCTGAGCCGTTTCATGCTTGGTTGGGTATGCCTCCACCCAGCCAGAGAAGGTGTCTGTAAATACCAAGTCCTCGTGTAGTGCCTCGTCGAAGATGGTGGGTGAATTTTTGAATCCCTGAGGTAGCCGTGTCCAGGTGAGTTGCCCACTGTAGCCCTCCTCCGGATCATGCCACTCAAAGGCAAACAAGGGTTGGCTCTGGGGTGCCAACGGCAGACTGAAGAAGGCATCCTTTAAATCTAGTACAGTATACCAGACCCTCGAGGGTGCCAAGGAGCTCAAGAGAGTATATGGGTTGGGAACAGTTGGGTGTATGTCCGTGACCCTCTTATTTACTTCCCGGAGGTCTTGTACCGGTCGGTAGTCATTTGTGTGAGGCTTTTTGACAGGCAGTAAGGGGGTGTTCCAGGCAGACTGGCAAGGAACTAGTACCCCTAGACTTTGTAGTCTCCGGATGTGTGGCTGGATCCCCTTCCGGGCCTCCTGAGACATGGGGTATTGTTTGATCCTTACCGGACTCTCTCCTGGCTTGAGCTCTACCAGGACTGGGGTCCTATGAGCGGCTAGTCCCATCCCTTCTGTCTCTGCCCAAACCAAGGGGAATTCTTGTAGCCATCTGTCTATATTATCCTCTCTCGGGAGCGCCTCCTGGTGGAGGAGGTATTCATCCTCCAGTTTCATGGTCAGGACCTGGATGGGGTGGCCCTTGCCATCGGTGACCTGAGGCCCCCCCTTGTCTGAAAGTTATCTGAGCTCCAATCTTGGTCAGTAAGTCCCCTCCTAACAGTGGGTAGGGGCATTCTGGTATTACCATAAAGGAGTGGGATACCCGGCCCGTTCCCAAATCTACTGTTCTTCGGGTAGTCCATGAATACTGGCTCATACCAGTTGCCCCTTGTACCCAGGACTTCTTGTTGGGTAGTTTTCCTTGTGGGGTGCGGAGGACCGAATGTTGTGCTCCGGTGTCAACAAGGAAATCAATAGGGGTCCCCTCCACTTTAAGAGTTACCCTGGGTTCGGGGAGAGGGTCCGAACCCCGACTCCCCTAATCACTTAGTTCATCTAGCTCTAGGACTTTTACTCGATCAGTCTTGCTTCCCTTCCTGCCGGCCCTTTTTGGACAATCTCGGGCCCAGTGCCCTATCTCCTTGCAGTATGCACACTGATCCTTCTGCAGCCTCTGCTTCCCCCCCTTGGTGGTTCCTTTACCTTTTCTTGCGTCGTCTGCCAGCTGCCGGAGACGGCGGTCTCGTTCCTCGGGGAAGTCAGCAGTGGTAGCTAGTAGTATTCTGGCCAGGTCTCGAGTCTGCTTACTGCTGGCAGCCACCATGGCGCGAACCTGCTTGTTCTCAGGAGGCTCCTGGTTATTATATACCTTTTCGGCTACCACCAGTAAGTCCTGCAGACTTTTTTTCTCCTAGTCTATCTATTTTTTGTAATTTTTTCCTAATGTCTATGACCGATTGGTTTACAAAGGCCATGATAACAGCTGCCTTGCTTTCCAGAGCCTCTGGATCCATGGGGGTATAGGTATGGAATGCCTCCATGATCCGTTCTAAAAAGTCAGCTGGAGATTCATCTTTTCCCTGTTGTACATTTCCTACCTTGGCCAAATTGGTTGGCTTTCTAGCAGCCATTCGGAGACCCCCCCATTAGAGTCTGGCGGTAGACCCGGAGCCTCTCCTTACCTTCTGCCATGTTGAAATCCCACTGGGGCCGAGTTAAGGGGAAGGAGGCATCTATCTGAGCCTGGTTGGTGGTGGGATTCCCGTCTGCGCCTGGAACTAGTTTTCGGGCCCCACTGAGGATTCTTTCTCTTTCTTGAAAGGCCAATAGTGATGGGGCTGATTTCCCTCCGCGTCTGGGGGTCCAGTGGCTCTCAGGGGCAGAATAGTGGAGTCGGCGGTGGAGGCGGATTGCTCCCTCTGAGCCCTTTGTCTGGTAAAGGGCGGGCTTCCCCCTGGAGCGTTTCCGCCTCCCGCTCTCGGAACAGCGTCTGCCTCCCCCGGAGTGGGAGGATGGTGTTCTTCCAGCATCCTAGAGGGGTTATACGGGGGAGGAAAAATTAATTCTTCTTCAGTACCCCCCTGTAGGATAGGGTAGAGGGGTACTGAAGGCTGGGTAAGACTTTTCCTCTTCTCTGTCTCCTGCAAAGCAAGAATGGGTTTTGGCTCCGGAGGGAGCAGGGTTAGGAAGGGCTTAAGCCAAGAGGGTGGGTCTTCTACAAGGTCCTGCCAAGTGATAATGTAAGGGAGCTGATCAAGATGGCCCGTCTTAGGCTGAGAGATGATACTCCTGATTCGGTGGATGGTAGGGAGGTCGAAGGTCCCCTCTGGTGGCCATCCGACATTGAAAGTTGGCCACTCACTAGAACAAAAAAACTGCAACCGACCCTTTCGGACTTCCACACTGAGGTTGTTAGCTCTTCCCCTCACATCCTTAAAGTGATCAATCATAATACTTAGAGGAGTAGTCTGAGTCTGTCCCATAACGTCCGTCCAGTAAGTCCACAGAACAAAACAGAGAAACACAAAAACAGACAAACAGGGCCCCTAGAAAGTCTTCCAACTCCATGGAAGCAAAACTGAGAGCTAGCTTAGACATTTGAGGGGATTCCACGTCCCTCCAAAACCAATGAGGGGATTCCACGTCCCTCCAAAGACGACGGCCTCACGCCGACCAGCGGGAGCGACCCGCCTCGTCTCAGACCTTTGAGGGGATTCCACGTCCCTCCAGAAGGGAGAATCGGAACGTCTTCCGAAACTCCCGGCCCGTGGTCCTCCAGTGCGTCCACTTAGACCGTGTCGGGCACTACCAGAATTCCAGAAATGAGCTCACACAGAAAAGACAGAACAAACAGACAGACACTAACCGTGGCCAGTCAGGCTCTCTGGGTCGGGGGTCCCTCGGGGGTCTTGGGGATCCCGGGCCAAGCCCCCAAATGTTATGCCCAGAATTCGTGATCCCCAAAGACCACTAGGGAGCCGAGTCCGATGCAAAAGCAAAGAGCCTTTATTCGAGCTAGCTCGAGCTCAATCCCCTACCTGCACCGACGCAGCGGTGAGATACCAGGGAAAGAGAGGGAGTTTCAAAGGGACAAAGGTTTTATTGGGGCCTAGGGGCAGTTGGTGAGGTAATGGCTATGGCCTCAGCCGATTGGCTGGGGAAGGGTCCTGGGGAAGGGTCCGAGTCCTGTTAGGCAAGTGAGGGGGGGTTACTCAAGGGGAGGAGGTGTGGTCAAGGTGAAGGACACAGAACAAGATGGAGTCGGCCGGTGTAGGCCCGCCCTTTCAGAACCTTCAGTACTAACTCAGAGACAGTCCCAGAAAAACTGGGATGGCTGATTCCCCTAAGTATAAGACAACTTTCTTGGCATGAGAGGGAGTCAGCTCCGCATTACAATACTTTTAGTCTGTTTCCTCACCTCTAAGATAATTTGTCTAAGGATAAACTTTTTTAATATATGTAAGGCACTTATAGTTCTTGATAAATAATAAACACAAGATATGTAGTTTACTAATAATTAGCAAATAATATTATCAGAAAAAGTAACACACAAATATGTAAAATTATAAGAAAAAATCCATATGTAATGAAAGATTAAGCATTAAGTGAGAATGAAAGCAAGTGCTCCCAGGGTCCATGGGGGCATACAACATGAGAGCAGGAGGTTCTTGTCATTCAATGGGATATCTACTCACATTAAGCTAAGTGAAAAGATTGATTTGGTGAACCAAGTAGATATTAATTGTTACCTTGATGGGGCTTTCAACCTATGGGAGGGCCTGACATTACACAAAATACAACCAAAAATGAGTATTATGAGGGAAAATAATTGAGTGCCCTCATAGAAAATTCAGGGAGTGATCTAATTTAGACTGGGTAAGGAGAGAGGGGTTCCCTGATGAAGTGCCACTGAGAATGAGTCCTGAAGGATGAGAAGGAGTCAACCAGACAAAAAGGAGGAAAAAGCACAGCCCATACACAGCGGAAGAATGGGGCTTAGGGAATGGATCATGGAAGAAGTAGGACTTGAATTAGGTCTTGAAGGATAGGTGAGTTTTCAATAGACACAGAGAAATAATGCATATCATGGGTCCTTCTACTTCCTTACTGACCTTGGGAAGATTATTTCTATTGAGAGGCCTCAATTTCTCCCTCCATGAAATAAATGGGTTCAACTGGATGATCCCCATGGAAGAATTATGTTAATATAATTGAATATGCCCAAGATGATGAACAGATAAGAATCAAAGGTCACTTGCCATTAATCATGGCCAAACACAAATATCCCCCAAGAAATGGAGAAAAAGTGCAGATTCCACAGGTTGCTATAGTCACTGCCCATTAATTGAATGGACTAAGACCTTTACTTAGTGAAGATTCACTCAGATGTGAAGAGATGATGGTGTGTAAATTAGGCCTGACTAGGAGCAAGTCTGATGCGAGTATTGGCCTCTTGTGGAGGAATGTGTGCCTCTTATTTTCAGTGAATGATTTCAGTAGGTCAGAAAAAAGCATTTTCCCACTTATGAAGTCCTTCCCCACTAGAAGAAAGGGGATGATTGATCGTCTAAACTGTGGACACTTCACACTATACATATTTTTTCTCCTGGTAAACTCCTTGGAAGCATCCACATAAAATTAACACGAAGCTCTCAAAACTGGCTCCTTTAAATCACTCACTCTGTGCCTATAAATTGTGGGGTGCTGAGGGCAGCTTTCTTAGGGCATTTTTTTTCACTGATTTCTGGGCTTCGCCCCCCAACATTGCCAAAAAAGGAGGAAATCAGGACTTCTCTGATGACCTTTAAACCAGTGAGCCTCATGAGGACAAAAGAGTCTGTTCCTGTGTCCCTGACTCATGGCCCAGAGCCTGGCCCACAGTGGGACCCCAGGAACTATCAGTGAGTTGAATGGACAAATTAACTTCAAGCCAAGATCTGGTTTGATCTGATCTGGCTAATGTGGAAATTGAGGCATGGCAAGGAGATTAGAGAAGCATTTAGAGAAAGAGTAGCATCCTGACATTTGGTAAGAAAAGTACTCTCAGTCAAGCTGTAGAGGAGGGCTGCCTCTTCGGGCCCTTAGCAAAGTGAACTTCACCCAGGTGACTGTTCTCTAATCTGAGCTCTGCAGGTAAATTTTTCTCTCCTAGCTAGAAAAACGTCCTTAAAAAAATAAAGTGAACTTGGCAGTCTTTCAAATTCTGTAGCTTAGACTTTCAAATAAACATTTTACAACATGACATAGGATGGCTTAAGCTCAGTCCTGATGAAGACAGAAATCATTTAGCAATTGCAATGCAAATAAGATAGTATCTTACAATTAGTAAGCAGATCATAGACTCCAAAGTCCTTTTACATATATTATCCTGTTCAGAATGGTACAACTTCAGGTCCAATATAGGTGGGGACCAGATATCTCTTGCTTATCACTGTATTCTCCTCACTTCAATAAATAGTTGTTAATAGATATTTGTTGAATAAACCAGTGACAACAAACAGGATGATAGCTTAGAAATGCCATATCATTTTCCCAATGTCAGGTAGTTAATAAATGGTAGAATAGTTACATTTCACAGGTAGCTAAGAATGTTTCCCAAATATGTTCATAGCTCAGCTTCTTGCCACACCCACAATGGTATGACAGGTGGATTCACCTTCAGTGTCATTGACACAGGTAGTGTTCAAGTTGAAAAAAGGAGAAAGCTTTAGATCATAAAGAAAAATATGGAAAAACAATAGTCATCCAATGTAGATTCCTCTATAGAAATTAGCTCACACATCCAAAAGAAAATCAACCCTCATTATAGCTTTGTATTATAGTATTATATTATGGTTTATCATGCCATATGGGTTGATATTTTAAAGCCAATAAACACTTTTTTAAAGCTCACTAAAACGCCCGAGAATTATTGCTCTTTCTTAAATTCCTCTGATTTTTCTATAAAAGTATACTTTGACCAAAATTTAGCAGTCATGCAGATGATATGCAGATGCCTTTCATCTTTAAGAATAATATTGTTTAGCAATCTATTCATGACTTCTGGAAATTATCCCTTGGGTGCTTCTAAAATGCTTCTTGCACAGGAAGTCCTATACCCAATAATTTACCAGTCTTGGGGATGGCAGGGTAAGTGGAACGTTTACATCCAGTCAAACCCAGAAAGGCTGTAGTACATAACTCCAGGAAAAATGCTATATTCAGTGGTGCTTTCTCTTTTTAATTTCTGAATTTAAGGCTGCAGTTGGAAAGAAGAGAAAGATGGGCACCCCCCCTTTCCTTCTGGTCGATAAGCTCACATCAGCTTGCCTGGAACTCACAGACATTATCTCCACTCAGGACAGGTGGCGGAAGGGGTGGTTTGCTCCCTCCTCACCCTGTCCTTTTAGGTTTCCGACATTTTTAAGACATGTGTAGAATTTTTTTCAGGTGAATGCCACAAGAGATTTAATAGAAGATGCATTTGTTTTTGACTTCTAATTAATCAAGATAACATCTCTCTCAACCATTAGACAGTAAAATCAATACCTCAGGCAGCTGCACCACCAGTTAGACTTATACACCGATACCTATTATTGGCAAATCAGTGATGTATTTAACCATGTTGTACTCTATCATTTTATAATATGAGACCAACATGACTATGTTGAGGGTGTGTAGAGCAGGATATTTTTGCCCCTGGACGCAGTGATGGGATTTCTGCCACATCTCATCATGGCCCACTCCCTCCCACAACCAAAGCTGGGATAATGATTCACTTCCCAGATTCTGATTTGCGAGAAACCATTTACTCACCATGAGAGACACTAGAATCCCAGAATATGAGAAACATAGGTAGAGCAAAGATCCCAGATAAAAAGGTGAGACAACAACTATGAGAGATGTGGGTATGTCATGAATTCCTTCCATCAACAGGCAGTGGTGGCCTGGGGCGGGAAGGGCCCTGGCTATTCTGAGGCTCTGCTCTCTGGAAATAGTATGTGAAGGATGTCCTAGGTCTAGCTGAGGAGGCAGTGAATCTCTGGGGAATTCACTGTAGAATTTGCATAAGTGGTACCTGCCCTATTCACTGCCATATTCACTGGAATATTCTTCCAGGCAAAACCCACCAGGTCAAGGGCTCCATGGTAGGGGGAGGGCTTTCTCTTTGAGGCAACCTGACCCAGAACTAGGGCACTGAGTGTATGACATGTTCCAGCAATTCAACCCTTGGCAGAAAGGTATCTAAGGCATTTTCTTGGTAGACCAAGAAAGCCTACACAGCAGGTGGCTCTCCCTGGGACCCTACAAAATGTCTTGACAAGCCACTCAAGTCCTGCATCACTATTGCTCTTTATTAGAGTGCCCCAAGTTTCAATCATCCCAGCTTTTCATCTAAGTTGTAAGTATTCTGTGAGCAAGACTCTTGAAGTCATGATGAGTTCTAAGTGACCTGCGACCCGAAGAAGAAACTCTGACTCAGGAGAGGAAGAGGCTGGGAGGGACTGAATAAACATACCTGCTGGGGCACCGAGGTACAACAGAGCTAGTGCTAACCTTTAGACAGGCACAATCATCTGACAGATCACTTTCCAGAAAGCATTCTCTGACTGCCACCGCCCCCCCCCCACCAGGCTTCCCTCTCCACACCCTGACTATACCTGGAACCCCTTCTCTACCACATGCTATAGTGACAGATATGTTTCCTGTCTCTTCCCTGAGTGACTGTGAGCCCCATGAGTCTTGTTCTTCCCCATCCCTCCAGGACTAAGCACAGACTTAGTCAGTCCAAAGGGGGCATTCTGCCAAGGATAGCTATTTTCATGTGAAAATTCAGATGCAGGCAGCACTGAGCTGTAGGAAACCATAAGTTAGCCTGAAAGTGAAAGAGTTAAGGAACACTGAATCCATCCCATTTTCTGGAATACCTGATGAAGGGAGAATGCCTATATTTTAGGCAAGATGGTGGAGAGAGTAATAACAACAACCACAACAATATCTATCATTATTATGAAAATAAGTGCATGACATTGTGTGTGTTTCTCTGAGGCTGGCTTTAAAACCCTGTCATACTGATGAGGAAACTGACTCTGAGAGGTCACATCATACACACAAGGTCACACAGCATTTGATCTTGAGCAAGCCTGAGTCTAAAATCTGTGCTCCTTCCACGATGCTACATTACCTGCCACATAACACTCTAAAGTAGTATTTCTTCAGTTTTTACTAAGACATTTTCCCTTTTCCCTCAACACTCACTTTCTTTCCCAGAACTCGTGATGGTCACAGCCTTGTGTTCCTCTCACTGGAAAGCTACACTTGGAATGTCAACATACACAGAAAAGTAAATTTTTAGAAATATGATTATGCTTCTAGGATCTATTTTTTGACACCAAGATAATGATTCAGTGGATCACAGGCATTGTGCTGGGGATTTAGACACACAAACACCCTATAAGGGGGGAAACCTCTATGCTGTGTGTGTTGGATATAAAGGATGAACTTCTGCTGACACTGTCTTTAATTGAAAGGCTTCAATTAAGTGCCCCAAATTATTCCCCAGTAATGTGAGCTATGGGTTCAATAAGAGATCCCTTCTTAATTCTTTTGTGTTGTATTCAACTTATAGTAGCTAAGAGTTTATATTGTCCATGAGCTTGGTTAAATTTGTCATTGAAATATTTTTCTCAAATATACCCTTGGGTGGGAGGCTGAATCTGTAATTTGCAGAACAAATTTGTGTGAAATGAGATATTATGCCTCTGACCTCATCTTCAAGGCATTTCCTTCTTAATGACTTTTATTATTTTATTTTTTTAATTTTTAAATTTATTTATTTATTTATTTTTAAGTAGACTTCATGCCCAGCACAGAGCCCAGTGTGGGGCCTGAAATCATGACCCCAAGATCAAGACCTGTGCTCAGATCAAGAGTCAGATGCTCAAATAACTGAGCCACTCAGATGCTCCTCTTAATGCCATTTTTATAATCTTACCTCATATTGTCTTGAGCTGTATGATCTGTCCCATTTGAATAGAAAGCCCTGTATCAACCACAGTATGCAGTCCAATGCATTGCTCATAGGTTTGTAGAAAAGAATCAGGGTTTTGATTAATTACCTGGTGTCTGAGCTTTGATGTTAAACCTTACCCTTAATGTATTGCTGTGTGAACATGCATTATGAATTATGAAACTACTCACCCACAAAGGAAGTTGTTTGGCTAACATTTAATTTTACCACTTGTCAGCACCATGATATGAGAGAGGAACTATCTTTTGATAGGAAGCACTCTGAATTCTTGTAGAGATTTGTTGGTGATGCATCAACCTCTGCAAGGCATCTCATAATTGTGCTTACAGTCAGTGTTCATGCTTCAAACTTTGTAGCTTCCAGTCCCTCAGTATTAGTTAGCAAAATCAGAGGAGCTGGTCTTCCATAAATCAATCATAGGCTTGTCCAATGTGTCTTTGACTCATACTCTTTTGTGGTAGCTCATTCCTTGTCATCTCTTTCTCTGTAGTTTTGGAGGACTTCAGGTGACCTGGTCTCTTCTTCTTTGGTCTAGGCTGCACTCATACCCACTGTTCTGACCCAATGTCAGCCATGTCTGCTTTCTTGCACTGACTCTTTATTTTGGTATTCATTCACTCATTCATTCACTTAACAAATATTGGTTAAGCACCTACCATGTGCCAGGCACTCTGCTAGATGCTAGGGATAAAATGATGATTATTATTGGCATGGTCCTTATATTCATGATTGTTAGAGTTTATTGGAGGAGATAATAATACAATATGTAATTACGTATCACAATAAACACTAGGAAGGAAAGTAATAGCATGCTATATACATTAAAAAAAAAAAAGTAACACAGGACCTACTTGGGATGGCTTGGTGGTAGTTAGCCTATAGTTTCCTCACTTCTTGACCACCCACCTCCTCTACCTTTGTGGAATTGCTTTTAACTGAAAAGAGTTTCCTCACTCAAGAAAATACTTTCTTCCTTCCTGGAGCACTTGTATCCAATGAGTGGTCCACAAGAGGATGCAAAGGCCTGACTCCCTTGCCTCAGGGCAGGATGATTCTGAAGCCCCTCAAAGCTCCAGATCCCATTGTAGAATCTGCTAACACTTCTGGTACAGTTGCATCGAGTTTAACTTTTCTCTCTATCCAATTCTGCACCCCTAACTGCCTTACAGGACCTGTTCCAGAGGGTATTCTCCATACATCTTGCATGAAAATTGCAGAGCCTGGTTTCTGGAGAACCTGACCTAGAGGTTAGTGGTAGGAAGAATGGGGAGACATCTCTCTAGGCAGAGGGAATAGCATGTACAAGGGCCAAGAAGGAGAAACACTGGGAAGTAGTTGTAGAGGCTGCTGCACTCTGACAGTCCTCCCTTACACAGATGTTCCAAGGCCTCTATAACATGATCTTGCCCTGCCTATCCACATGCCTCCTGACCTACATCTCTGCCTGACCTGTACAAAGTTAGACCAGTTTCCTCCTTGCTTTTGAGGCTCTGACTATGGACTTCCTCCAGCCTGCACTGCCTTTCTCCTCTCTTAGCATCTGCCATTCTCACTCATTAACTTGATTTTTGAAAACTTTACTTCAGGCTTACTATTTTCTCAACTTAATGCTTAATTATTCATGATTCTCCTTTGTTTAGTTGGGTTTTTAAAAATGTTTTGCTTATGCAACCCTGATTGCCCTGATGAGACCAGAAGATGCTTCATAGAAGGAATGGTTCGGGAACTTCTAATTTTTTTCTTAATGTTTATTTTTGAGAGAGAGACAGAGTACAAGTTGGGGAGGGGCAGGGAAAAAGATGGAGACACAGAATCTGAAGCAGGCTCCAGGCTCTGAGCTGTCAGCACAGAGCCCGATGCGGGGTTTGAACCCACGAACCATGAGATGATGACCTGAACTGAAGTCAGACGCTTAACCAACTGAGCCACCCCAGTGCCCTGGTTCAGGAACTTCTGTGGAATTCTCTTTGTCTCAGATAGAGGGCTGAGGGAGAGATGAAGATGGGGACCAGTGAGGATTCTTAGTTATGGACAGCAGGACCCAGTCTGACTAGTTCAAGAAGGAAAGAAACTTATTAGAGGGTATTATATGACTCACAGAGTATCTGGGAGAGCCAGAGATTCAGGTTTAGAGGTTCTTCAGGGAAACATAGTCTCCTTCATCATGGGCTATGTCAGTGGGGACATCACTGCCACTTGGTCCGGACTGTAGCTCATACACAGCCCTGATGCTGAGTGAGGATATGTCACTAGAGTCTCAGTTACTTCTGTCTCTGGCTGATGTTGAGTGAGGATATGTCACTAGAGTCTCAGTTACTTCTGTCTCTGGCTGATGCTGAGTGAGGATATGTCACTAGAGTCTCAGTTACTTCTGTCTCTGGGATGTCTCTCCTTCCATCCCTTCAGAGTAGAGTCTGGCTGGCATCTGCTTAACTGAATCCCTAGGTTCTGAATCAGAGTATCACACAGAAACATCTGACAGTAGAGCCTAAGTCATGTGACTGCACTGCCAGAAAACTGGCAAAACAAGTTTTTAGCATCTACTGTAGAGTGGTGAGAATTCATAGATGGAAAAATTGGAAGCTGAGGAAAGGTATTCAAATGTGATGAACAGCCAAAAACAATGTCTAATGAGTACTGAATATAGACGGGAGGGGAAGTGGAGATAGAGTATGAGGGACCTCTCTAATACCAGTCTATGAAGTCACCCCATATCTAGGGGTCATCACCCACTCCCCTCTCTCACTTCACAGCAGATCCTTGAGAAAGACCTTCTGATTTACTTCTTAACTGTCTCTTAAAACCACATGTCTCCCTTACCATCATCCTAGAACAGGATTAGCAAACTTTGGTCTGCAGGCCAAATCCAGGCCACCTCCTGTTTTTGTAAACCAAGTTTTCTCAGACCACAGCCACACCCATTTGTTGGGCACAGCCACACACTGGGTCCTGCAACCATGTGACTGACAAAGTCTAAAATATTTACTACCTGGTCCTTTACAGAAAAGGTTTGCTGACTCCTGTCCTAGTCTATGCCAGCACCATCTCTTACGGGGCTTCTGCAAGAACTTCTTAAAGAACTCCACATTTCTTATCAGTGAGTAAATCTGATACCCAGAGTACTTACTGCAAAACATACATAGGATCATGTCAGTGTAAGACAAAATTATTCAGTAAAGTTTCATTATACTTAATATAAAGAGCAACAGCCTCAAAATGGCAGTGAGATCCTGCAAAGTTTAATGTGTGTCTACACACATGGTTGGCCAGTGGGGCAATGATACTGAGAGAAAGACATCAATGGACATGGTTAGAGTATGTGACGTTTCTTTGATATCAAGGATGAGAGGTAATATTCTGACAAAGCATAAATTGAGAACTTGTCCTGAGACACTGGATACAGGCTTTTCCCAAGCCCCTCACACACAAAAAAAACAGCTGTTATCTATGGATAACATTCCATAGAATGAGGATTCAACTGGCAGCAAGATGCTTGATTTTGTCATCCTCCTATTTTTAAAAGTACCTGCTTGTCTCCCTCTCCCCTCACCCATCTATCTGATGTGAAGTCTGACTGTGGCCCTGCTTGCTCTTTGGATACAAGGGACAAATCCTTCATATTTATTCTTATTTATTTATTCTTATTCATATTTATTCATATTCATATTTATTGCAGGACTACGTAAATTAGCGGTTAATTTTCCAGGTATGGTGAACTCCAGTAGGCCTCTGTTTCAAACATGCATAAGGTCCATTCCTGAAATGAACTCCCTGGTATAAGTTAAAGATTCTCACAGTACCATTTCAGCAGATTAGCTTTTTTGTTTAGTTGGTTCATTCAGGTTTTGTGTTTTCTATTTTTGTTGTTTTTTTTTTTTGTACTTCCCCCTCCCAATGTTTATTAATTTATTTTGAGAGAGAGAGACAGCATGGGCAGGGGAGGGGCAGAGAGAGCGAGGGACAGAAAGAATTTCAAGCAGGCTCCGTGTTGTCAGCACAGAGCTTGATGCTGGGTTCGATCTTGTGAACCATGAGATCATGACCTGAGCTGAACTCAAGAGTCAGACACTTAACTGACTGAACCACCTAGGTGCCCCAATCTTTCTGAACTTCTATTTTTTATGTATAGTATACTATCATCACTTGAACTACATAATAAGGGGAAAGTACAGTAGCAATCAAATGCATTAATTATTTTATCAGATGAATAATTTGTCCATTTTGTAAGTAAAAAACTCCCTTTTAAGCTTAACAAATTCTAATTATTATAATGATAGCTTTTTTTAAAAAAAAAGTTTTAATTACAGTTAGCATACAGTGTTATATTAGTTTCAGGTGTATAATGTAATTCAATACTTCCATATTAATAATAGCTTTTTAAATTTTATGAAGCCTATTACTACAACTAGGCATCCTTCTCTTTAGACTTACCATTCTATTATTTTTAACCCTATTCTCAAGACTATGGAAGATAGTCTTACTTTATGCCAACATCAAGGTATTCTTTCCTACCCCAAACATGTAATGAATACTCTCCAGGAAGCCCTGGGGATATCTATCTATTATCTATCTATCTATCTATCTATCTATCACCTACCTACATACCCATTATTTGTTCATTGGTTTGGAATAGAATAATAGAAGCTAAAATTGGTTCTAGGGCTAAATGTCTTAGGCATGTTGACAATAAGCATATTATTTATTTTTAGAAATTTTATTTATTTATTTGTATTTTTTTAATGTTTGTTTATTTTTTTAATATAAAATTTATTGTCAAATTGGTTTACATACCACACCCAGTGCTCATCCCAACAGGTGCCCTCCTCAATACCCACCACCCACCCCCCATTAACCCTCAGATTGTTCTCAGTTTTTAAGAGTCTCTTATGGTTTGGCTCCCTCCCTCTCTAACTTAACTTTTCTCTTCTCTTCTCTTCTCTTCTCTTCTCTTCTCTTCTCTTCTCTTCTCTTTTTCTTTTCTTTTCTTTTCTTTTCTTTTCTTTTCTTTTCTTTTTTTTGTATTGGACTATGATGTACATGCAGAACACAAAATACACAAAATATAAAATACACAAAATACAACACAGTACAGCTCAATGGATTTTCTGCAAAGTGAACACAGTCATATAACCACCACCCAGATCAAGAATACAACACCAAAGATCCCCCATGGCCCATTATAGTCACTATATCTCCAAAGGTAACAAGGATTAAGAGAGCTGTCACACTGCATCTCTTCTCCTCTTCTTAAGAGGGCACCATTTATATTGGATTGGAGCTTATTGAACACATTTTTTGAAGGGATACAATTAAACCCATAGTAATCAGTTTTAAAGCTCTGTAGTTAGTTGTATACCTACTTAGGATCATTATGTCTTTTAGGTAAATTGATATTTATCCCTATGTATTGTCCATTTTTATCCTTGGTAATTTTTTCCCCTCTAAGTCCTACTTTGTCTGATACTAATATACAAATTCCAGATTTTTAAAAATTAGTGTTTGCAAGGTAGACTTTGGTGTTTGTTTTACTCTTAACCTATGTATATTATTACTTCCAGAGAGTTTCTATGTTTTTTTTTTAGTTATATATTTATCAATTCTAATGATCTCTGTCTTTTCACTGGTATATTTACACCATTAGTATTTACTATTGACATGTTTAGGTTTATTGTTTTCTGGTTTTTATTCCCCTGTTTCTTCTTTCCTGCCCTTCTTGGGGTTATTTAGACATCTTTAACATTCTATTCTAAATTGTATATTGTGTTTTTAAATATGTAATTTTTTAGGCGTTGCCCCAGGGATTACTACTTAGAATCACTATTTTATCACTTTATGTGTAATGTAGGAAGTGTACCATAATATAGGTCCCTGTACCCTCCCTTCTTTGTGTTATAGTTGTCTTATATATTACATCTGTATACATTGAAAATGCTTGGGATAATGTTTTAATTTTTATTTCAATGGACAAACACATTTTTAAAGAACTCAGTAGCAAAAGGAGAGTCTATTATATTTACCTAGGTCTTATTATTTCTATTATTCTTCCTTTATTTCCATAGCTTTTCATCTGTTATCCCTCTGTCTGAAGAACTTCCTTTAGCAACTCTTCTAGGTCAGGCTTGTTGCTAGCAGCAAAATCCCTTAGTATTCCTTCATATGAGAAAGTTTTTATCTCATCTTTGTTCCTAAAGGATAATTTTTGCTGGAAATTCAATTTCTTTATCAGATAATTGGATAATCAGACTTTCTATTTCTTCTTGTGTCAATTTTAGTATGTTGCTTTTTAAAAAAAATGTTGTGTTTCATCTAGTTTTTCAAATTATTGGCATAAATTGTTCATGATACACTCCTTCAAATATCTATAGGATTTGTATTTTCATTACTTTATTTATCCCTGATATTTGTGCCTTCTCTCTCTCTCTTTTTTTTTTTTCCTTATCAATCTCCTTGGGGGTTTATCAAGAGAAAAAGAAATAAATTATAAATATCATGAATGAATGACTAATGGAGCTCTGAATATTAATGTACATATCTTTATGTGGACATATGTTTTCATTTCTCTTGGGTAGATTACTAGAAGTAGAAATAATGGATCATATACTAAATTTATCTTCAAAGATTTAAGAAACTGCCAAACTGTTTTCCAAAGTTTCTGTATCATTTTACATTCTCATCGGCAATGCATAAGGCTTCTAGGTTCTCCACATTCTCACCAATACGTGGTATTGTCTTTCATTTTGATTATAGTCATTCTAGTGGGTGTATAGTGATATCTCATTGTGATTTTAATTTGAATTTCTCTAGCAATTAATAATATTAAGTACTTTTTTGTGTGTATTAGCCATGTCTAGATATTATGTGATAGAATGGTTAAAATATTTTACCTGTATTTTAACTGTATTTTTTGTCTTATTATTGAGTTATAGGAGTTCTTCATATGTTCTAAATATCAGGCATTAAAAAATCCAGGATTTTTATAGTCTTCCTTGTTTTACTGTCCTCTAGTTCCTTTTGTGTGTGCAGCCTCAGGTTAAGCTAGGAGTATAAGAAGACTTGGAGATTCTGTGTCTCAATTGACCATGTGTACAGACTCAGCCAACAATATATATTTGTCCCAATCAAGACTGCAACCTCAGGCTACTAGGCTACCATTGGCCTTGATACTTATTTGTCTTAGAGAAGTCATTTCCATTGAATGGGCAGTACCTATTGCCCCAAATGGAGTGAGTCCTCTTCAACAGTGTCAGAAAAGTTAGTCCTCATGGCCCACCCTATCCTGGCAGAATCTACATTACCTGTTGAAGGAGAGGGGAATGGGAGTAGCCCCAGCCCCAGGTCTGAATGCCACAGAATCCCACTGTTATTATCATAAATTCAACAGTTTTTCACATATTGTTATATAACTTGGGTAGAATTTCAGAATAATGACATAATATTACTTGCTAATTTTGTCCAGCTTTATAGTTACTTCTTGAGAGAGTATTTGCTACTCTTGCTTGGCCATAATCCTGACCTTCCCATCTTGAATTTTTACTTTCTTCTTTTTAATATATACATTTAACTCTATATATTTTCTTCTAAGAACAATTTGAACTGCATCGTATAAGTTTTGATAAGTTTTATTTCATAATAATTCAATTTAAAATATATTTTAATTTCCATTTCAATTATTTCTTTGCTTCATGGGTTATTTATAATTGTACTGTCTAATTGCATACTATGAGGAGCTTTAATAATCTTCTGCTATGGCTTATTGGCTTCATTAAACTATTTTAAAAGAATATACTCTAAATCAGTCATGATTTTGCCCCCCCAGAGGACATCTGGCAATATCTGGAGATGAGTGCTATTGTTGTAACTGTGGGAGGTGAGCTGATACTGACAACTAGTGGATAGAGGCCAGGGATATGCTAATCATCCTATAATGTACAGAACAACCACTCACAACAGAGAATTATCAAGCCTAAAATATCAGTATTGTCAAGGGTGAGACATCCTGAAGTGGTTGAGACTAACCTGAAAGCCTAGCTTGTCACAGATTTTGATAAATGTTCCATATCTACTGGAAAATAATGTGATTTTGTCAATGTTCAATTCAATGTCCTCTGTTAGATTCGTATTTGCTAATTATGTTCTTAATGGATTCTAGATTCTTAGTAATGTTTACCTGTTTTTTCTACCAGTTACTAAGAAAAGCATGTTAAATTCTCCCATTTTGTTTGTAGATTTATCTTTTATTTTCTTTCAATTACTGCTTATATATTTTGAAGTAATTTTTAGGTTCACATAAATTTTTCTATCTTTTGCCTAATAGACCTTTGTCATGAATCATCTCTAGTAATGCTTCATGTCTTATCTGATATTATGCCAGGTTTCTTATGGTTAATGTTTCCATATCTTTTTTCTATCCATTAATATTCAACTACTCTACAATTTACGTAAGTTGTCTCTTGTAAGTATGAGTTTGAGATTTTATCCACTTCAAGAATATTTGTATTTTATTGAAATATTCAGACAATTTTCATTTAATATTATTACTAATATATTTGGGTTTATATTTACCATCTTAATGTTTTTTATGTATTACCTACTTTGGGTTCCTTTTTCTCTCCTTCAAAGTTTTTTGATTAATCAAATATTTTTATTCTTTCCTCTTTATTTTCTCTATTACAAATTTCTTCTATTTGGTGGTTTTCCTAGATATTACAAAATACAGTGTTGAGTTATTAGAATCTAATTATGTTAGTACTTTCACCTCTTCCCAGATAATCCTAAGAGTTTAGAATATTTACCTCCATTTAGTCTAGCATTTTTGATGTTTTTCAAGTTAGTTGTTATCATACACTTTAATTTTGTACGTGTATTTTAAATCACACAAGGTATTGCTATTTTGTACAGTCACTATGGCTTCCTGGCTGTCCACATATTTACATTTCTTATTGTGCCCTTTATTACTTACTGCATACTCTTGATTCTGTCAGATAATTTTCTTCCTACCATAACTCCTTTAGTATATATTTAGCTCACACTTGCAAGCAGCAAATTCTCTGTCTGGAAACTTTCTTCATTTTTGTCTTCACTTTTAAAGGATATTTTTGCTGAGTATGGAATTATTAAGTGGCAGTTGTTTACTTTCAGCCCTTTAAATATACCATTTTGTTGTCCTCAAGCTGTTATAGTTTCTCTTAAGATATTGACTGTCTGTCCTACTATTGTTCCTTTTAAAGGTAATGCATCTTTATATTGGCTGCTTTCAAGTCATAGAATTGAATTTAGAGTGGTTTGGGCAGACAACTCTAAGGTATTTTATAATGAGAACATGGTGTAGATGGGAGAATGTGAGCTTGGGGTGGGTATCTCCTATTGGCTCTTACAGATTCTTCATCCAATGGGGAGGGGCAAGTCTTAGCTCAAGATGCTACAACAAAATACTATACAGTGAATGGCTAAACAAAAAACATTTATTTCTCATAGTTCTAGATGCTGAAAAGTCCAGGATTAAGATGCTGGCCGATTCAGGGGCTCCTGGGTGGCTCAGCTGGTTAAGCATCCGACTTCAAGGTCATGATCTCAAGGTTTGTGAGTTTGAGCCCTGCATCCGGCTCTGTGTTGACTGCTCAGAGCCTGTACCCTGCTTTGGATTCTGTGCCTCCCTCTCTCTCTGCACCTCCCCCACTCATGCTCATGCTCTGTCTCTCTCAAAAATAAACATTAAAAAAAATTTTTTTAAAAGGTGCTGGCAGATTCAGTTCTTGGTGAGAACTCTCTTCCTGGCTTGTAGATGGCTGCCTTGTGTTCTCACATTATAGAGAGAAAGAGATTTCTGGTCTCTCTCCCTCTCATAAAGACACAAATCCCACCATGGTGGCCCCACCCTCATGGCCTCATATAAACCTAATTACCTCCTAAAGATCTGACCTCCAAATCCCATGTCATTGTGAGGTTAGAGTTTTGGCATATGAATTTGGGGGAGACACAAACATTCAGTCCATGGCAGGTACAGTCAGAGGAAAGGGCCAGAGCAGCGCCCACTAAAAGGATTCTTTTGACTGAGTCTAATAGTGGTGTTGATACTAAGTATTGAGTCTATAACAAGGATTAAACTGTAAAATTAGAACTGAAAGTAAATAAATAAGATTGGCAATTACAACAACAGTACAGAATAAACTAACACACACTCTAGTAGTACAGAATTATACAAATAAACATTGAGCAATGAAGGAGAAAAAGATGCTGATTTCCTCATCTTTAACAGCTGGAAATCAAAGGATACCATTTAAGGTTCACAAATCAAGTATCATCTATTCTCTACAATGCATATTTCTATTACATGAATTAGGCCATATATCATTTGAAATCGGTAGAGATGAATTTGAAATTGCTAGTATACTGAGGAAATCATTGATTCATGTATGATATTTATGAACATGTAAATATTTCAAACCACCGGGAAACAAGGGCTGAATGTAGCAAGCCACAGAGAAGTATAGGACTGTACACACCATGCAGCTACTCCATATTTTCTTGGCTCGCTTTGTCCATGTGCACTATCTTTGAAGGATTATTGCTCATAACTCTCTAATCATTGTTTCCAGACATCAGCAGATGCAACATTTCAACACACACACACACACACAAAACTTTAATAAGACTAGGAAGGATAGGAATAGAATAAAATAGGGGCACCTGGTGGCTCAGTCAGTTAAACGACCAGCTCTTGGTTTCAGCTCAGGTCATGAACTCATGGTTTGTGAGTTCAAGCTCCACAACAGGCTCTGTGTTGACAATGTGAAGGCTGCTTGGAATTCTCGCTCTCCCTCTCTCTCTGCCCCTCTCCTGCTCTCTTTCTCTCTCTCACTCTCTCCCTCAAAATAAAAAAAGAAAAAAGAAAAATAGAATAAAATAATATAGAAGAGGAGGAGGAGAAAGAAAAATAAGCTAATGTATTTATTACCCATTTTAGGACACTTTATCAGTCAGGGTTTCAACAGAGAAATACAACCAGTGATTATATATATAAAGAGATTTATGGCAGATAATTAGCTTATGAGATGGTGGGGTTGGCTAGGCAAATTAAAAATCTGTAGTATGGGCCATCAGTAAAGGCAGGCTTGAGACTTGAAGGCAAGAGCGAATGCTGCAGTGCACAGGTGCACTGAGATTTTCCTCAGGTTTCTTGCTTTTAAGAACTTTGAACTGATTGGATCAGGCCCAGCCATAAAATTAAGGATAGATAATCCTTTACTTAAAGTCAATTGACTATAGACGTTAATCACATCTGCTAAATACCTTAATAGCAACCTAGACTAGGGTATGATGAAATAAGTCGGTACTAAAGCCTAGACAAGTTGACAGAGCTGACCATCACAGAAACACACATGAAGAATTTCAGGTTGGATTAAAAAAACAAAACCTGTGGAAATTTATCTAAAAGTCTTTCAACTTTGCTAAACGTTAATTTTCATCATAAAATGTTTGTATATAAATATTGATAGGGGAAAATAAAAGCAGGACAACTCTATATTCTGTATAGGAGACATACCTAAAACATAGTGACTCAGAAGATGTGGGAGGAGAAACACAAATACAAACAAAATGAAATACAAAAAAAGTGAATTAGTAAACTTAATAATATATCATATTGAATTCAGCCCCAAATCCTTAAATAATTCTAAATGATGTTACCTTACCAGGCTAAAGAGTATAATATAGAATGAATACATAACTGTTGTGATTATATGCATTCAATAATAGAACATTCACATTCAGAAATCACATTGATAGTTATATCTATAAGCAAAAGTATGCTAGTCTAAGATTTTAACTTATCTGTCATTATAACGAAACAGAAGACACAAATAACATAATTAAAAAGTTATACTAATTGATATATTTTGAGCTTCAAACACTGAAAGTAAAGAATATACCTTCTTTTCAAGGTATAGACTATTTGCAAATCTTGCCCATATATTAGACCATGTGGAAGTCCCCAATAAATTTCAAAAAGTTTAAAAGTACCAAAAAACGTATTATGCTTACAACGAAATAACACTAGTAATGATACGATAATATAAAAAGAATCCCATAAACATCATTTTTCAAATATAAAATAGAAACTAAAATTAACAGCATATTGAGAAAATAATGAGTGGAAAATTCTAAAAAACATTTAAGTAGAGGAGTAAAGTGAAGACATTTTTACATGTGACAGAAATTCAGCATATAGCCAGCACCTTTTAGGTGCTTTAGTCCTTTTCCTTTCCCTGTTCCTTTCTTTCTTCCCCTTCCCATTTCCCTTTCCCTTTCCCTTTCCCCTTCCCTTCCCTTCTTTGGTGGCAGTGGGGGAATGGGAATATCATCACCCAATGATTAAATTCAGCCTAATGAAAAAGAAAGGTAACTTGTAAAAGGAGCATGGGGTATTCAATGTCAGAAGCCAGTACTACCATGGCTAAATCTTGTTGATGGAATGAGATGAGAGTGTGATTTGGCAAAGAACTCAGAGAATGCAGCATAAAAGTTCTTTCTTGAGAAAAGTACTCCACAATCAAATCTAACCAAGCAGGAGGAATCAAAACCAAGACACTCAGAAATGTAGAAGCTCCAGAGAAAAGATTGCTCGTGAGCAATAAATTAATCCAAATAAAGAACTAAGAGGACTATATTCTGTACATTTGATTACAGAACATAAATGTTATAACTCTTAGCAAGTAAGTTTGGGAGGTGGGGGTAGGAATCTTGAAAGGAAGTATAAAAGGGCGATCACTTACTTCCACAGTGTGATTTTGATTACTACTGATTAAAATGGAAGGGGAATTTTAAGAAGTATAGTACTTTGACAATCTCTTGAAGTTGGAAGTTCATATTTTTTTTAGCCTTAGATAATTTAGGCATTTATATCTCTTGTGGTTAAGAAGCAGCTGAAGTTAAGCAATTCCCTTATTTTTAATTATTTTTCTTTTGTCCTCTTAAAATCAAATACAGTTATGTTTAACATTTTATTAAATAACGGGTAAAATAACATGGGTATCCATTCATGCATATATGTGTATTAAGAGCAGTCTAGAAGAATGTTATCTAGTTTTATGAGCTATTTATGGTCAGTATAATTTTGAATATTACTTTTAATTTTTTTGTTTTGGTTGTGTTTTTCTTTTAAAAAAAGTTTATTTATTTTAAGAAGAGAGAGCACGATTGGGGTAGGGGCAGAGAGAGGGAGAGAGAATTCCAAGCAGGCTCCATGCTGTAAGCTCAAAGCCTGATGTGGGGCTCAAACTCAGAAACCTTGAGATCATAACCTGAGCTGAGATTAAGAGTCAGACACTTAACCGACTGAGCCACTCAGGTGCCCCAGGTTGTGCTTTTCTTTATGTTTTGCCATATTTCATGATGAAAATACTAATTAAAAATAATCTATAATAACATTTCAAAAATCAAAATGCAGGGCAGATGGAGGGAGTTTTATGTAAGAAAACTGACAGGTCTGGATGACTGCTTGACTACAGGGAGCAAAGGAAGAGTACAATTTAAAGTTTCACTGAGATTTAGAGTCTGGGCCTATGGCAGAATGGCAGAACCACCAGCAGAGCAGAGAACCAGCAGAGAACATAACTGGTAGGGGCAAGCAGGTTCCTTCAACCTCAGATGTATGCACATCAGGGGTTATCGTCAGTACGGAGATGCTAGGTAAGAGGCTGGAAGACAGAACCAGGTAGAAAGGCATACCTAGGAGTAAACATTGTAGAGATGTGAGCTGAAATCATGGAAGACGATGAGATTCCAGAAGTGATATGTACACAAGAAAGGCCTGTGGGTCATGACACAAGCTGAATGACCATCACTGCTTTCAAGCAGGCCCCCCAGAAGGAGATATTCTGCTATAAGGGTCATCTCCAGTCAGCAAGCACAAAGCCAGAGCAGAAAGTGGCTGAAGCTGAGATGTACCGGCACACGTGGCCCAAACTTACCTTGGCACTCCACAGTGCAGGTTGCAATTAAAACATCTACCCAGAGCCTCTGCTATTCTCAAATTTCAGGCTCTACTGTGTCACTGTGACACTAGAATTCTCTTTCCACTTCAGCATTGCCTGTTGGCATTTGTAGAGGCAGTCACACCACAGTTGATTTATCACTGTGCCTGAGGCTCCAAGGGATTTTCAGTGGAAACCAGATTCAGAGTCTATATGTGCCACTGACTTTTTATCAGATAATTATTTGTTGGATTTTTAAAAAATGAACATACTTATAAAGTCCTTATGTTATTTAAAAATGTTTAATGACAGCCAATGTATTGAGTCAAGAACCATTAAATAAATACATTCTCTGTTAGCAGGCTGGAAAGCCAGGCTAAAGATTATACACACATCTGCTGCCATCCATCATGCCTTAATGCCAGTTAACCATCACTTCTGGGCTGGAGTTAATCAAGCCGGGCTCTCTCACCAGGTGAGCTTGGTTACCACCTGTTACTTTGGCTGGGTGAGAGGACTAGCCATGGATTTTTATTTAGCAGAAATATTTGGCTTTGGCAGACTGTTAAAAGAAGTAATATTTCAAAATAATGCAACAGAGGAATATTTATGAAACTATTTGCACAGTGTTATGGAGAAGCTAGCTCTCTTCTCCCATTATAAATCACTCTGCAGCCGGGTCATAAGAGCAGGTTTGCCAAATATTTAGATTCTGCAGGATCTGCTGCAAAGATCATTATATTAAAGGAATTAGAGTCGTCAGAAGTTATTGGTGGGGGAAAATTATGGCAGCACAAAAATCACACACGGAAATGCAGGAAAGAACAAGAGGATTGAAACCCCTTCTTTGGAGGGCAGTGCAGAAAACAGAAAGAGAGCAAGCAAAAGCTCATGGAACCTCCTAACCCTCTCTAGCCGGAGTGCACCTACTTTGGGTGGCTGATCCTATACTTTTGCAGCTTGGCAACATCATTTGGTCAGGAAGGAATGTTTTTAAGTTTTCTGAACACTTCCCACTGGCTCTGTCCATTTGTAGTTACCATTCTTGAGTCGGGTTATGACAAGAATTGGAATTGACACACACCAAACTCTGCATGTCCTGGAGCCAGCCTCGATCGCTCTGCCACTGTCACGTCAAGCTCCATCACTCCTGGGCCTCAGTGCCTGCGCCCATGACACCTGTCAGAAACTTTCAAGTGTCTGCTCGTTTCTTCATCAGGATTGCCTACTTAGCCTGGGCAAGGAAGGGATGACATTTGGGATGAGGGAGGAATGGGCAGTGCCTTCCTCTTTCTGCCTCCTCCACCTGTCAGTTTGGGTTTTCTCTCAACATATCAAAGTTTAGACCCAGTTGCCTTGTCATTTAGAAATGCATGCAGTGGTGACCAGGTTTGAAAACAATGTGGGAGACAGAAAACTTGGGCACATCTCCTAAGAGAATGATGCAGTGTGAGGAAACTAAAGAAAAGAGGCATGGCGTGAGGCTATCTCTGCCCTTTGGAAATGTGCTGCTTTGGGAGATGGGTGGATGCACTCAGGTCATCTATACACATCCATTCTTTTGCATTTTTTCTCTTTTCATTAAAGTGGAATAATTTGGCATATGAGTTTTCCAAAATTATAGAGGCTTCCTGAGTGGGAGGTTTTAGTTGTCTAGTTTTTTTTTCTTCTTTTTAGTAATGCTTTCATTTTAATGAAGGATAGAGGGGCAAAAATATGGGTCTTAATTAAAGACAAACCTTCACAGTGTTGCAAGCTCTGTGTGGATGTATGTCTGTAATTTACTCTTCTCATTAACATAACTTGGACAAATATGTAAATGAGGAAGCACTGTTTCTCATCCATCCAAAAACTACCCCCCGCCCCCCACTCCCTGTGGCTTTAACAGATAGCAAAGAAGTTCTTTCACTGGCCTTCTACAAGAACAAAATGAGTGTTTTCTCTTTCCTTTAGTCTTTCTGAGCTGTTATAACACTCCAAACAAGTTGCACAGAGTTAAACTGTATCATTAAACTGCTTCATTTCCCATCAGTTTCCACTGTGCTTAAACTCTGGCTTTTGCCACCAAAATGTCACCCAAGTCTTCTGTGATTCTTTCTCAATTATTATTTAAGTAGAGTTGACCCACAATGTTATATTAGCTTCAGGTATACAACATAGTGATTTGACATTTCTATATATTATGCAATGCTCACCACCATAAGTGTAGTTATTATCTGTCACCGACTTTTTTTTGTTTTCCCCCACAATAAATAGATCTTTCAATTTACTCAGAGGATGGGTGTTCTCAAGAAGCTGTGCCAAAGCGGGGCATTCAACTAGAGCTAATGGGGGTGGCTTTTTGTGGGGCAGCATCTTGTCAGCCATACAAGAGTCCTAGTCTTACAAAGCCTGTGCAGACAGACAAGGTGTGTTGCCTGGGGGTCAGGTGTGGTGTCTGATTCCACTTCTGCCCCTAACTCTCTTCTAAGCCTTGGGCTAATGACCACCATTTTGTGCCTCTATCCCCAGATATAGAATGGGAAGACAGAATGATAATTTGCCTCATTCATGAGATCCTTCAAAAGCCCAAATGAGATAATGGTTATGGAATTACTTAAAAAGAATAAAGGTATTATTAGAACAAAAAAATGGAGGGGTGCCTGGGTGGTTCAGTCAGCTAAGTCCTACTGCTGCTCGGGTCATGATCTCATGGTTTGTGAGTTTGAGCCCTGCATTGGGCTGTCTGCTCTCAGCACAGAGCCCTCTTTGGGTCCTCTGCCCTGCCTCTTTCTGCCCCTCCCCCACTCTCTTCCTCTAAAAATAAAAAATATATATATATATATATACAACAAGAAAATGGAGAGGGCTCAGATAATTAGCACAAATTTATCTTCCAAATACTGTAAATGCGCTTCTATGACCTGGCTTATCCTCAACAACCACACATAGAAGCAAAAGGACCTAGGGGCCATGTTTGTATGGGGTGGTAACAACTAACTTCTAGAAGTTAAAGGAGAAGTAGGAACACACAGCTAAGGCAGGGAGATTATAAAAGAGGTTCTGTATGTGTTAATTGTTCTAGGTTGGAACAAGAGATTGAATGAACTTCCAGGTAACTTTTTCAAGATCAGAGAATTGCTTCTACCCAGAAAGAAAAGATAAGAAGATGATCTTAAGGGTAACAGTTAAAGTGGGGGACTCTCTAGGCCTTGTCTTAAGGAGAAAAAGGAATATAAACATGTAACTCTAAGCCCTCCCACTCAGGAGTGGGATTAAGGGGCCTGTCAGCAGCAATGCTCATCTTCTCTGGCCAGCAGTTTACTCCTCTCAGCTCACACCCAGGGCAGCAGAGCTTGGAGGACAGGGACTTCAGGGAGAGAAAAGCAAACCCATAATGCTGACCTTTCCCTCCACATCCAGGTGTCTAACATCAAGTAACACCAGCCCTTGTAGAGTGTGAAATTCCAAGGAGAGGCAGTGGTGTGGTGGGAAGGATGTGAGTAGTTCCCAGGCTGACATTTGGACTATCAGCTCCTCAGACAAAAAAATGCACAAGGCCAGGGACAAACAAGTTTGGTCACAGGACCTTGTGTATGGACAGGTAGTCACCATGGAAGAAGTATCTGCACCTATACAAGCCAGCTCATCCTGCAGCTGACAGGGGCAATGACACTCAGCACCTATTTGTGAATGCAAAGACTTGTTTGGGAATCATCCTCTCCTTTATTCAGTATGGCTCTTTGGCTCAGAAAATGGACTAGGTCACTCTTTGGAAGTAGCACCTCTACTCACCCCATAGGAGGCATGAACCTGATGTGAGAAATTGGACTCTAGCCCTCTTGTGTGAAGATCTATCTCTCTGGGCTCTCTTTGTGTGCTGCCCATTTGCTTGCCTATAGGACACTGATTTTACATTTTATTCCAGTTGCCCAGATTCAGGTAAGCTCATGAGAGGAGAGCACCTCTATTGTGCAACTGGCAAACAGGCTGTACAATCTTGTCATGTGCCATGCCATATATTTGAATTTAATTTATCAACAACAAAAACTGATATCCCTATCCCTATCTGACTCCTATGTCTACTTTTTACTGTTCTTTGACTCTTGGAGGGAAGGGTTATTCAAAATTTTAGTAAGATTGTGGGTAAATCATATGGTTTTTTCCTCAGCCAACTTCTGTGGGAAGCTGGAGAACAATGACATTATAAATATAACTGTGGGAAGTCATTCAAAGTGAATCACAGGTAAATTATCAGAGTCAATGCATGACTTATAAACTATGCATTGACCCTTGAATAATTCTCCTCATGATCCTAGTGGGGACTGTACTATATTGAGAATTACTTATATTAGAGGTAGGAGTTTATGACATCAAAAAATAAAATGTAGTAAATATAATTATGAAGTTGTGAACTTGGTTCTAAAGAACAAACTTCACAAATAAACAATGAGAGTGTGTAGCTACACATAGAGATATACTACATGTAAAGAGAATGATAGTTTGCTAATAATCTCTAGGATTGTAAATGTCAGTGAGAGCCTTAAACATACAGCCTAGCGTCTCATTCTGTTATGCCCTGTGGGAACCACTCCTGGAATTCTGAAGCCAGGTTGGATGTGATACATTGAAAAGGACACAGGAAAACCTGGGCAGACCCATAAGTGACAAAGAAGGATGGTGAGAGGAAGGGACCATGGGATCTGAAGAATGGATTCTATCTCCTGGACAAAGAAGGCACCAGAGGAGGCATGAAGTCCACCCAATATATCCAAGTGGCAATCATGTGGATGAAGAAGCTAGCTGTGTGGCTTCAAGAGGTCCAAATGGTAACTATAAAGAAGAGTTTTCTAACAACTAGATCTAATTGAAATAGAATGTCCTCCCCTCCCCGCCCAGAGTGAGTTCTTAGTTATCAGAGTATAGACAGAATTCATGCACTAGGGAAGAGTTAAATGGGATGAGGTATCATAGAGATATCCAGGGGTGATATGCTATGATTCTAGAAATTACTCACATAACACTTATGCACCAGCACAGCCTTGAATTATTATAACTAATTATAAATTTGGATTCTCTTCTCCTTTTTCCTTACTAGTTCACTCATGGGGGCTAACTTAGTGTTTTACACTTGAGCACTTGACAAATGTCTACCAAATAAATGAATGGTAGACACTCAAATATTTTTGATGATGGTGATGATATGCTCAATAAAAATTGACTAGATTAATGAAGAATGTTAAGTATCAGCAATTTTTTTCTCATACTGTTTATTAACAAAAGCAATTCTTCCTGATTTGGTAATATTTCTCTTTAGCATTCTTTACATATGAGTTGAACACAATATGCTGAACAGCCTTGAGGCATCTCCCAGTTTGAGAAAGAGCAATATAGTTTACATTTTACAAAGGATGCTCACATCCATTATTTATTTATAATGCTCAATATAACTCATATAACTCAATGAAGCTGACATTTTCCAAATGAGGAAACAGGGCCCAGAGATAGAAAGGGACTTGCTCAAGGACACAAAGCCAGTAAGTGCAGAAACTGAACCAAGGACAAGGTCCATTAATTCTAACATGCACTCTCTTTCCACTATATGTCAAATGTCTCTGACAAAGGCCCCATGTGAAAAAAAGAGTTACATGCTTTTATTTGGCTGATTTGGTCAGACCTACCTGCTCCTCATTTTTCCCATGTGCCTGTCTTCCTAGAATCCTGCACTCAATAAACCAGTTGTTCACAGAAGATATGGATCTGGGTTTTGCCTGGATGCTGAGTTGATGGTGATGCTATGTGAATATGACCACAACATAACTTGTCTTTATAAATATCCATTCCTTGCAGGCTTGTGAAACTACTCACTTGAAGTCTGAGTCCATTTGGCAGGAAGACAGGGACAGGGCAGCTGTAAGTTGGCACAGTTACCCTAGGCTAGTCCATCGCAAGCCACCTCACTTAAAGGAGGACTGGAAGCTGGTGCTGTAGTTTAATACCAGGACTGCTGGCAGTTCCCACCTTGTGACCTGGGATTGCAAGGTGATCTGTGAAGGGAAACTTTGAAATATCATCAGACATCCTCTGAGGGTATGCTTGCTGCTGCTTAAGTGCTTTGGAGAAGGGACATCTATTAAATGTGTTCAGTATTCTCCTTTCCCCTTCAATCACCTCTTTTCTCATGTTTTCTTTTTCTCCCTCCTTGAGGAAATAGCCCAAAAGTAACATGTTCTCATAATGAGATAAAGTTTTTCCATGTTAATTCATTTAATAAATGTGAGAATTTCTGATGTGCCTGATGCTAGGCTAAGTTCTGGAAATATAAAACTGAAAAATACTATTTCTATGATCAATGAATCAGTCTAGTAGAAATGACAGCAATTAGACAAACAAGCAAAATAAAGGCTTATTTTTAGTATTATTGAGATATTTACAAGATGCTGTATTTGGAATTCCTGAAGAAATTATCAGAATCAATACAATATAAATGATAGTCATATGTATAATAAACATTCCCAAGCTAAATGAGAGTGTGCCTATGGAGCACTCACCGCATATCAGGTAAATTCAGGAAAACAGGCCAACATTTAAATACCCTGAAGAAATTTAATTGTTTAGTAATTTTCATAATCCGAATAAAGATTCCCAGCAGAAGCAAACAGTGATAATTTCTGGAAGAAAACTTCCCTCATAAAGGCCCTTATTATTATTTAAGTGATTTTGCTTGTGTAACTACAGTTCATTATAGAACAAAGTAATGCTATTTTAAAATGCTTTATATTTTCCCTGGAGTTTCTAATGGCCTTTATTTTATTCTTGAAGTTTTTATTTTTACCTTCTTTAGGTCTTTTGCACAAATATCCTCGTTTTTCCTCGATAACTCTTTTTAGTTAAATCCAAATGGTTCTTTGTAGCTCCCATCACAATACTTCCACTACAGATCATTGCCAAAGTATCATCACATGGCCAACTGAATGCCAAAATAAGATTCAATTCCTCTTTCTTTTCCACTGTCCTCCATCTGTGGCTTTCATTCTTAAGACAGCCAAAGAAGCAAAAATAAATGTTAGACCTCCAGCTACTAGATCCACAAATTGGAAGAATAAGAAAATTCTTTTTAAAGATATCTCCATGAAACTCCCCTCACAACACATCTACTACAAATCACTGGCAGAATGCAATTGTATAGCCATCTATAGCTGCAAAGGAGGCAGAGAATGTATTTTTTAAGCTTAGTTGGAGTGAGTCTAAGTAAAAATTATTTTCTATTGCTGAGATAGAAAAAAAGAAAATATTGTGAGAAACAGATTTCTGTCTTTCATATCTGAAAATTACTTTGATCTCACATTTGTTTTACATTTTGACAGAGTATAGAATTCTAAGTTAAAAATCATTTTCATCAGAACTTTGAAAGTATTTTTCTACAATCGTCTAGCACTCAATATTATGATCGCAGGTTACTCCTTTAGAAGTGTCATACTCAACTGATTTACTTTTTTAGTCTTAGCAAACTTTTAGTTATTTGTCATTAAAGTTCTGAAATTTCACCATGATTTTTCCATTTGTTGTTATTTATTATATCTTTTCGCTATTAAAATCTATATTCCATTATTTCTTTAAATATTTTGTCATTCATTTCCACACATTTTTCTTTCTATGACTTCTAATACTTGACTGTTAGACCCTTAAGATTTTTCCTCTGTCATTTATCTTTTCTGCTATATTTTGTTTCTACTTCCTATTTTACTTCATGGATGAAGGTAGTCTGAATTTTTTTCTTTCAATCCTTTACCTAATTCTTCCACTCAATATTTGTTTTGTTTTGGCAATAATATTTTAATCACTAATATATCATTTTTAAGCCCCAAATCTCCTTTTTCATAGCATCCTGTTATGTGATGGATGATAGGTCAGCTCCCATGTCTCTGAGCATATTAATAATAGGTTTTTTGTGTGTTTTTTCTCTATTCTTAAAAGAGCTCTATTTTATTTGAAACCTTCTTTTATTTATATGTTACAATAAATCTTATGTCGTATTTTATTCAAATATTTAGTGATTCTTGGTTTTCCATTCATATTTCAAAATAAACACATGTAAGAATTTCAGTAAAAGAGCTCATGAAACAAAGTTCTACTACTACAAACATTATCAAGTGTTGGAGTACACACACACACACAAACTTGAAAATTTCAAAAAAAAAAAAGAAACTCAAAGCAATACCTGAGTATTAAAATAAAAGACAAGTGGCTCACAGGGGCATCAGATTTAAATATAGGATAAATATCTAGGAGAGGAGGTTTTAAGATCCAGGCTGTTAAGCAAATACACTTGAGCTCCTGAATAAGGCTCAGAGCTTGGAAGGACATAACATGGGACCCAATAAATACTCTGAAATATATGTGGTAAAAGACTAATCTATATTAAACTGAAAATCCAAGTCTGTGCAATGAGAGATACAGAGTTCAAATTTGCACTCCATTCCTAGGGAAGCAATTATAAGCAGAAAATTAACATAAAATGTGCTCTGGAATTGGTAATACTGACTCTTAACAAAGATAAATTTGAAATTGTCTGATAGATTCCACAGCATAGAGAATCAAGTGCCATCTTGGCAAAAAAAATACCAATAAAAAAGAAAGAGGAAGAGGAGAACTAGAACAAAGAACAGAGGATGAGGAGAGGAGAAGAAAAATTATAAACAAACATAATGAAATTCATCAGGTACAAAAAACAAGAAACTTACAACTCATAAACTACTGGTAATAAACCTTTTTTAAAGTTAGGAAACTTTTTTAAAGCTAGGAGAGTGTGAAAATCTGGAAACAATGAATTTCTAAAAATAAAACACATACCTAAACCTTTCCAATTTTGATGTAAACTAGAAACCCACAGATTTGAGAAGCTCAACAAGCCCTACACAGACTGAGCAAAAAGAAACCATACCACAGCACATAATAATCAAATTGCTGAATAACCAGTGTTGAAGAGAAAATCTTAAAAACTACCAGAAAAAAAAGCCATATTATATATAGAAGACAAACATTAGAACGACTACAGATCAGAAATAAGACAGACTACAGTAAAATGACATATTTAGTGTGCTAAAAGAAAAAAAGTGTCAACCTATAATTCTATATCCAATGAAAATATCCTTCAACAATGAAGGTAAAATAAGGCCGTTTCTAAACAAAAGCTGAGAGAATTTATCATAAGCAAATCATACCATAAGAAATGTTATAGGAAGTTCTTTATGCTAAAGAATGTTTCTAAATGGAGACTCAGATTTCTGCAAAGAACACAAAAAAATGGTAAATATCAGAATTAGAAAAAAATGTGTGCATGTGTAAACCTTTTTCCTTATTTTAAAAATTTGGATTTTATTTTAAAAGTTTGGATTTAATCCAATACTATATTAAAATATAATGGCTAAAATATAATGGCTAAAATTTTAAAAGCCTGATAACACTAAATGTTGGCATGTATGTAGAGCATATACTGCTGTTGAGAGTGTGAAATGGTACAACCTCTTTGGAAACAATATGGAGGTTTTAGATAAAGCCAAAAAACACATCTAGCATATAACCCGGAAACTATACAGCTAAGTATACACCCAAAACTAATAAAAATATATCCAAAAAAGTGCATGAACAAGAATGTTCACAATAGCATTATTTAAAATACTTCAAGCTGCAGTAATTAAGACAGTGTGGTATTGGCATACACTATATGTTAACTATTATTTGAATAAATAACAAAAGAATGAAAACAAAAAATGGGCAAAGGATTTGAATAAATTTTTTTCCAAATAAGATATTCAAATAGCCAACAAGCACATGCAAAGATGTTCAATAGCATGAATCATAAGGGAAACGCAAATCAAAACCACAAGACACCACTTCACACCACTAAATGGATATTGTAAAACAAAAAACAAACAAAAATTCCAGAAATCGGAACCTGTGTGTATTGTGGTTGGAAATGGTGTGGCTGCTATGGAAAACAGTATGGTGGATTCCCCAAAAGTTAAACATAGAATTACCATATGATCTAGCAATCCCTCTCCTGGGAATCTACCCAATAGCATTGAAAGCAGAGATTTAGACACTTGTACACTCATGGTCAGGGCGGCATTATTCACAGTTGCCAAGAAGCTGAAACAACCCCAAAATGTATGAAGATGAGTAGATAAACAAAACATGGTATATACATACACTGGATTATCATTCATCTTTAAAAACAAATGAAATTCTGCTACATGCTGCAACATGGATCAACTTGGAAAACATCCTGCTAAGTGAAATAAGCCAGACACAGAAAGATAAATATTATGTGATTCCACATATAACCTAAAATAGGCAAATTCATACAGACACAGAAAGTATAATAAAGGTTACTTACTAGGGTTTGGGAGGAGAGGGAAATGGGAGTCGTTGTTTAAGTCATCTACTGAGAATGAGGAAAAAATTTCGAAATGGAGATTGGTGAGGGCTATACAATATCTGAACATACTGCCACTGATTTATACACTTAAATATGGTTCTATGGTAAATTTAATGTTATGTGTGTTTTACCACAATAAAAGAAAAGTTATTACCCCAAAACTTGAAAGAAAGGCAGATGTCCACAAAGGAATATGGAGAAAAAATTGTGGTATCTTCATACACGGGAATACTATTCAGTAGTAAAAGGCAGCAATGTGAATAAATCTCAGAAATATAATACTGAGCAAACGAACCCAGCCACAAAATAAGCATATGCTGTATGACTCCATTTATATACAATTCATGAAAAAGAAAAATAATTAATTTATAGTAACAGAAGTAAATTAGTTGTTGAGTAGGGTTAGGGGTTCTGACCTTAATGGAGTATAAGGGAACCTGCAGGGGTGATAGGAATGAATCATATCTTGATTGGCATTGTCATCATACGAATGTAGTTGGCATAATTCACTGAACTTTAAACCTATAAAGAAGATACTTGGTGTTTTGTTGCAGGAAATCATATATATATAATTAACAAAGTTGATGGAAGGAAGTAAGGAGGAAGGAAAGAAGACAGGAATGGAGGAAAGAGGGGAAGAAGAAGAAATTGCACAGCTATAGCAATTAGAATAGGGTAATTATACACATTGAATAAATGGAAAGCCCAGAAATAATTCCAGGTGTATATGCAAATTTGGCCATGACAGAGTTGACATCGAGGAGAGAAAAGATGAAGTGGAATAATAAGCCAGCCATGTACTCAAAAAGTCCAATTCTATCTCTGCATCACACCACCACAAATTCTAGATGGAGTGAACCCCTAAATATGCAGGACAAGACTGTATAGCTTTTAGAAGACAATTTGACAGAGTAACTATGATTTCAAGTAGTGAAGAATGGCCATGGACAAATCACAGTCCTACACCTCTCTCACATCTATATTGCAAAAATTAAGAAATTTGATCACATCAAAATTGTAACTATTCCTCCCAAAAGATAACAAAGTTAAAAGGTAAACCATAGATTCACAGAGACATTTATTAACACATTAAAACCAAGTTTTCATATCTAGATTATTCAGGGAGTGCTGAGTCTTAATGCAGTTTTAAGCTTATATTGTTTCAGATGTGTAAGTCCTACTAACTTACATTAACACTATTTGAAAAGTTATTTATATTTTAAAATAATGACGTTTCTTCTTTTAGTTTTTAAAATTTTTTTATGTTTATTTTATTTTTGAGAGGTGGGGAGGGGCAGAGAGAGAGGGAGACACAGGATTCAAAGCAGGCTCCAGGCTCTAAGCTGTCAGCACAGACCCCAACGTGGGGCTTGAACTCATGGAGTGCGAGATCATGACCTGAGCCAAAGTCAGCACTCAACTGACTGAGCCACCCAGGTACCCCACTATGTTTCTTACTAAAATTCAATATAACTACTGTCTTGTGCTACACATCACTCTAGTCAATTTTCAAATTTTGTAAAAACTTTTCTCAGCTGTTGCTCAGCAATTGAAAGAATAGTGTTTATAATCCTGGCCTCAAGATCTTCCAAGAAGGAGGTGTTGATAAACACATGACAGACAGTTTGAACATGACCCCACAAGAAAAAGTCTAATGGAAACACATCAAGTGACCTAGGTGGCGAAGTAGTAGATTTCCGCCACTGAGCCATTGAGAAAACGTCATTCAGAAACTATTACACCAAAATCAGTTAAAATTAAAAATTTACTTTTCAAACCCACAAAAATAAATAAGTAGAAGGGTAATATAAATAATTATACTATCAAGTGATATATTTGTAACTGGAGCATTTAAATTTCCAGAGTCATTAAAGCATAAAACTTCACTAAGACTTTTGAAACACTCTGAATAAATGCCTACAAATTTTCAACTAAAATTGCTTATTTTTCTCTTCACATTATTCTAACATTGTCACATTATCACTCTCACATTATTTCTCTTCACATTATCAATATGGGCTATTGATAGGTATGTGTATATATGTATATATATGTGTGTATATATGTGTGTGTATATATATATATATATATATATATACACTCAAGATCATAATATCTTTTTTTGATTTAGCATTTCTTTTAGCAATATTATACTGCCTATATTTTTCAGGATTATATGGCATTTATTATAAGGAATTGGTTCATGAGACTATGGAGTTTGACAAGTTCCACTATCTACCATCTGCAAGCTGGAGACCCAGGAAATCAGTGCCATTTTTCAGCCAGAAACCAAAGGCCTGAGAACCAGGAGACCTAATGGTGTAAATCTCAGTCCAAGGGTGGGAGAAGATGAGTTTTCAGCTCAAGCAGTGAGGCAGGAAAAAAGGGGAAAATTCTTTTCTCCACCTTTGGTTTTCTTCAGGTCCTCAAGGGATTGGATGCTACCTACCCACATTGGGAAATCTACATTACTGAGTCCCCTCCCCCACCCCTGTTCGACGCTAATCTTATCTGGAAACATCCTTATGGTGAAACCAGAAATAATGTTTAACATGTGCATCCCATGGGCACTGAAGTGGACACATAAAATTAACCATTACATCATTCATCTTTGTTCTTTAAGGTATGTTAAGTGAAAAAAAAAAAAGGTACAGGATATTGTATATGTACCCATTTGTATAAAAAGAAGGAGTTACATATATATCCACATGCACACTAGTTCTCGGTTCTCTTTAGGTGCTATATAATTGGAGGAAAGGCAAATGTGGGGTCCATTCTTCTCATATACAGGCATTGATGAACAGAAAGCCGTAGTCTTACCTGCTTTCTGCCAAACTGTGCAGAAGAGGAAAATAGGTTTCATGAGAAGAACTAAAAACCACTGGGGATTGCTTTAATAGCTAAATAGGTAAAATGCAAAGATAAGAGAAACCCTCACAGATAAAACAGCCTTCAGTAATGAAGCCAGCTATAAGCCACAGTTTAGGATTTTTAGCTGGAAATTAAACCAGTGTTGAGTGTTAACAGGACTAAGGATTTTTAAATATACATCAAGCAAGTGATGTCCAATCCCCACCCCACCCCAATCTTCCCCAAGGGGTGTGAACTAGTCAGGGCTGGGATTACAGCAACCTGGAATGGAATTTCTTACCCAAGGCAACTGGGGACATCAAAGGATTGAGGAAAGTAAAGATCTGAGTAGCAGTGCAAAGGCCCAAGGTAGAAATAGTCAAGCCACAAGGAATGTCTGAAAGATTACTAAAACTAAATGAGAATGAACGGACAAAATTAGAAGTGACACTAAAGTCAGACATATGGAAAGGAATATATGATCAAAGAGATAAGAATAGATTAAACCAGCTGGAAGCAAAAAGGAAAAGGGGGATTTCTAGAAAACATGCTTGTCTAGCTTATACGTATGGAAAATGCACAGGGCATGGGCATAGAATCTGGGTTTGTTGGCTTTGATGCTTTAAGGATAGAACGGAGCAGGTGAATATAAGCATACTTCGGAGATTTGCAGGTTTGGTTCCAGGCCACAACAATAAAGTGACTCTCGCAATAAAGCAAGTCAAATGAACGTTTTTATTTCCCAGTGCAAGCAAATTATATTTACACCATACTGTAGTCTATTAAGTGTGCAATACCATTATGTCTTAAAAAAAATGTAAATACCTTAATTAAAAAAATACTTTATGGCTAAAAAGTGCTCACCATCATCTGAGCTTTTCAGCGAGCCATAACCACTGATCACAGATCATCACAGTAAATATAGTAACAATGAAAAAAGCTTGAAATATTGTGAGAATTAGTGAAATGTGATACAGAGACACAAAGTGAGGAAATGCTATTGGAAAAAATCATGCCAACACACTTGCTCGACGCAGAGTTGCTGCAAACCTTCAACTGGGAAAAAACAGAATTTATATGTGCAAAGCACAATAAAGCAAAGCTCAATAAAATGAAGTATGCCTGGATCATTAAACTATGATTTAGTAACCTCTGTGAATGGATAATGTATATTAATTCTTACCTATTTCAAAGCTCCATAACTTAATAGTCTAAATATTGTGGTAAAGCCCACCATGAGCCACCTTTGTCCCTCTTATCACAAGGAGTCAAATTGAAAAGTAGTATTTAAAGGAAATTATTCCCAGTACCTTTCAAATCCATTCCTATTTCCAAGACTGGAGGAATTATTCCAACATGGAGGAGGAAACGTTGGTTTAAGGTAATTGATGTGAAAAAATGTAAACAATTATTTCAGATTATTCTACATGCTAATTGAAGCTATCCAGTTGAACTTAAGTGTCATCCACTTGTCCTATAGGTTGAGCTACCCTTTACTGCCTGAACCTAGGGACAGTCAACTCCTATTACCAGCATCTTCCTCTTGCAGCATCGTCAGCCCCATGCAGAGGCCTTCATCGTTTTCCTTAAAACTCTTGACTTCTGCGTTGTATCATCAAGAAAGCCCTCTACCTCCTACCTGAACTTAATGAACATATGAAGGTTTGGCAAGAGCGTGAAACTATTTTCTCTCTTTGATGTAACTGCCCAGACAACAAGTGTTTCCCTTATATTTCAGCTGGTCCAAGCAGCAAGGGAACTTACCTTAGGATGCTGGTTTTTGTTGAATATTAACTACATGCCATAGTCATCTTTGTCCGTAGGCAGTCAGCACACATATGGCTAGTTAAGCCCACAGGGCTTTGTAATCCATCTTTTCTTCACTGTTCCATTGTCTTGGGCAGAGTAGTCTGTAAAACATTACTGAATAGTGGCACTCCTCACTTATATCAAAGATGATTCCATTTTGAGGAGGAGATGTTGCTCAATATCACTCTAGGGCTGAACATCAGCAACCCTTCTAATTGGCAAAAAAAAAAAACAAAAAACAAAAAACAAACAAACAAAAAATCAAACCTGTCTATTCACTTCCTTTCTCATTATTCCTCAGCTCCTGATTTATCCCTGTCTACGATGAGCCCACACTTCCAATTCCACACTCTGCCTCATGCTCTCCTTTGGTATAATTTCATTTATTACCATATACATCACCCCTACTTTAGCAACTCACTCCCAGACACATTCCATACTTAAATGTCTTCTTTTGTTTCTCAGCTAAACTCCCTTGTCCTAGGTTGCATGTTCTCCAGGCCACATTCTGTGCTGCTTTAGAAAAATTTACACATGCTAATATGTTAATATGTACAAATAACATAACATTACCTACTTCATCCACAGAGTGACAAATTAACGTTACAGTTCCCCAAAGGAGGACTACTAATGCTGGAAAATTACAGGTAAACATACAGGAAGACAGTATTCTTGGAGAGTGGCTGTGTTTTCTGATATTCTTCAAATCCCTGAAGTGTTTACTGACGCACTGGAAGTACTGCACTATGGGCTGATGGTCTGTTTGTCCTACAAATAAGTAACCAGCATGTTTTGTGCTCCTCTGGTCTCATTTTCCTTTCCAGGTCCTAGTCATGGTAGTTTACCACATGGTATTTGGACAAGTTAGAGGGAGAACAAGTAATGGAAACACCCTTCTTCAGCAAAGCTTCTTGGAAACAGAACTGGGATAAGCAGATGGTGAATGTCACACTGGATCAGCTGCAATGGATAGACACCATGGGAGAGTCTCAATGGACCCTCTGTTGTCCACCCTTGGCATTAGGTAGTGACTCAGATCTGACTTAGGCTGCTTTTATGTAGCAACTACTGAACACTGCTATTGCTTTTGATGAAAAGAGCCCTGTGGATTGTTTTTGATCTGCATATTAACAAAGAAGAAAAAGACAGCCAGGTTATTTCTTAGGAGCAGCAAGAAAGATTTTCCCTTAAAGATGTGCAAGACACATCTCTGCTGGAACCCGCACACACACACACACACACACACACACACACACACAATGAAACAAAATGAAACAAAACAAAATAAAACAAATGCAAAACCTTTCATCTGGAATCTCTGGTTTGCTTTCTTTTATTCCTTAGTATACATGAATATGTGAAAATGCACAACACTCAGACGTGTTGCCTGATCGAGTGATAATCTCTTATAATGTGCCTCTATTTAAAGCAACAAACAGATGGAGGGTTTATGAGCAAGGCTGGTAAAAGTAAAAGCAAATTATTGTAATAGTTGTACTTTTAATAGGATTCCCCACAATCTAAAACATTATTCCCCAAGGAACAAATTGTTCTATAAAATTGCATTACTTAGGAAAAAGACAGTCCGCCCTGACTTTGCAGAGGCAACAGAGGACTCCAGGATGGCCTTCTATTGCAGGGGCACTCAAGGCAGATCGGTGTCCTGG
This sequence comes from Panthera tigris, assembly GCF_018350195.1. Lineage (NCBI taxonomy): Eukaryota > Metazoa > Chordata > Mammalia > Carnivora > Felidae > Panthera > Panthera tigris. The sequence continues at coordinate 36,152,875 of NC_056670.1, read as the reverse complement.
GAGAGAGGATACAGGGATGTCAGATACCATGATCTCCTAAGAGAAAACTCAGAGGAATAGGGTATAAGGCAGAAGGAGCAAGGGGAAATTGGGGGCATGTAAGAATTCTGAGCTTTGATTGAATTCATTACCTTCTAATTTTCTACTTTAAAAAACAAGGTTTGGGAAATTCTTATAGATTTTAGCATGCAACATTGCTTCCTCCTCTACGAATTCAGACCAAATTCTAGCTGTAGCACAGCAAATCTTGCTTAACAAACAGTATAACTGTAAACAGTCCAACACTGATTCATTATCATTATCCCTTTTTAAAAGAAACAAAACTCATACTCATTCTATCATTAAGATGAATATATCATGGTGATGGCCTTTACGTAAATTATAATTAAAGCTAATTTTAATTAAAGTTATTACACCATTTTGGAAGAAAATAAACAACCCAAAGAGAAGGAAACAATGTGGTCAATAACTCACTCCAAAAGTATTTTTTTGCCTCCAAAGCTCGCATTGAGGGAGACATTCCTGTGCATGATACAAATGGTTCTGACATTAAGAAAAGTAAACAAGTAAGAAAAATAAAGATGGAAAAATTCTGTGGTCAGTTCACAAGTGCTTTTTTATTGTTTGAGGCAGGGTTAAAGCCTTTTATAAAGACAAGGATATATGTGCCGCTAGATTAAATATGACATTGGACTAGTCTAGCTGCCCTTGCACAGAAATCTGGCTGCCCGTAATATGCCATGGACAAAACATGTGTTGGTGTTTCTAAACAAAGAACAGGGTGGGACTTAATGCAGCTAATTTAAAGCACCATCTCAATGCTGTTCTGTAGATCAAACAGTGAAAAGGTACTCAGCTCTGGTTATTGATGAATTTGAGAGATAAAGGCAAACATTTAATATCCTCTAGTTATTAATGGCCTCGAGGATTTTGATCAAAATTTGTCTCAATAACTGTTTAACTTGCATAACCTACAAAAGGGATTCCTGCCTGCCTTATTGCAAGTCATTCAAAGACTAAGTTGACTCAGGAGGCCAGAGGCCCCTTAAATGGTCTAGAACTGAGAAAGCAGATTCTTCTTGGGTCCTGAGGGATGTTAAGTCCCCAAAGACTTTTACAGTAGTGACTCGCTAGTTATGTAGTATCTATAACTTGGAAGAATTCTCTTTGAAGTTTCGTTGCCCTCAATCTAACCTAATACTGAGAGATTCAAGCCAATGAACACCTGGTCTAAACAGAAGAAGCAAAAATAAATGCGATTGCATCAAGAGCAATCAGCCTTTCAAAGACTTTTCTGGAGTGATTTTACTTGTGTATCATTCCATTAAATGAAATGATAGCCACCTTACTGGTATGATTGTGCTTATTGTCCTTGTAACAGTGCTGGAATATAGCCAAAGACACACAAAGACCATCTCACAAGCTATGGATTTCGGTTCTGAGAGGTGCTGAGGAAGATACCAAACTCAAAGGTTTGTGCCTTCTGTTAAAAACTGTTTGGTCTGGTGGGTGTTTTCTATAGTCTTCACTTTCTTTTTTAACTTCCTGACCCATCACTCTGTTTTCATCACCTCCCTACCTTTAAATAGCACCCAAAGGAGCAAGCCAGCTCCAAACTACAAATATGGCCACAGGCATAGCTGGATGTATGTGTTGTTAAAAATAAATAAATACATACATAAATAAATCAGAGTCCTTGGTGCAATCAGAACTTGGTGCTGGGAAAGATGCCTGACATTGCCTAGTATTCAGGGCAAGAAGTGGATTTAGAAATGTACAAAACAAGACAGAGTCCATGCTTTTGTAGTTAGGGATTTAAGGAAAGCTATTTACTCCAGTTGTAAGAACACAAAATCAGCCATAAATGTATGACCTGGCTGAGAACCTTCAGTTCTCTGAAAAACTGCAAGCCAAAATGCACTACCTGTAATAAAGATGCTAAAGGATGGTATGTGTTTTGTTGGAATGTGTGGGTGTGTGCAGAAAATAAGGGATTAAAATTCAAGGTGAATAAGGGAGGGTGGCCTTCCTCCAAACTGTGATTATTTCACTAAAAAAAAACCCCACAGCACAATGGTATCAGAGGGATCTCTACTCAATAGGCAAGCTGAAGACACAGTCTCTCTCGCTTGACTACGGCCAACGAGCATGCTCAGGGAGGCCCCAGGTGTGACCTCTGCTCCCCTGTGAGCAGTGGAGGGGCCAGGCAATCTATCATGGTGTTCCTCCTGTCAGCCCTGGTGCTTCGCCGCCGCTGTCTGTCACCCTAGTGGATGAGACCTGCTTAAGGGCAATCATGTCAATCTCTATGTGACCACTCAGTCTAAGGCAGAAGGATGATCTTGACAGGCCTGGCAAAGTCAGCAGAAGGTACCAAAAGCTGAAGTCACAGCCTTCCCACAGACATGCGATGTGGGCCATTGTTTTTTTCCTTTAGTTTTTTTTTCTTTATTTTTACTTTCCCTTTTTCTTTTATTCTCATGACACAGGCTAAAGCATTCAGAACTTGCCATCAGAGCTGGTCATCTCGGATAAACCTGTTGCCTTCTGAGTTTTTCCCATAGTAAACATAGCGACACTTCCCCAGGACACCTGCAAAGAAAAGGAAACACATCTTTAGAGACGGCACAATTAGTACAGCAAGGAAACATAGGTGCAGTAAAGCAGATATGCAACATGGTCACAGATCTGGTGGGTAGCAGCAAATGGATTAAGCCCCAGGAGGGAAGGACCCTACTTTCTTGTCCTCAGAGTTGACATTCAAGTAGAATATCACCAGAACACAGGCACCTAGGAATCCCATGTTTCCTGCACAAATTCTCCTCCACATTTCATAGACTTTTCTAGTTTGGCCAAGTACTCCTCAAAATAAAGAATAATAACCCTTTCCCTCTCTGGGGTCCCTTAGTAGAGTTTCTGAAAATGGAAGATTAAGACTTTCTAGACGGGTCTGGCCCAAGCAAAAGATGTAAAACAATCTTCCTAGAATGTGACTCTTTTCAAGTCCTTTATCATGAATCAATACTATTAACTTTCAGGGAGAATCTTCTAAATCCCAGGAGGCATCAAGCACATACTGGGTGATCGAGGAAGAGTGATGGTGTTGACAAAGTGCCACATGAAAAGTAACAAGAGCCTCTGACATTAAAGGGCTTCTTCTTACAGGAGGCCTGAAATGAATCCTCAGGTTGGAATGCCTTTGATTTTCATCTTTAGTTTTAGTTTAAATAATCTTGTGGCTCTACGTACAGTTTTTGTTTCATTCAAGGATACTGTAGGAGAATTTAAGTATGAAAAATACCCCTAGAATAGGGTCAAATGTTCTAACCAACTCAATATTTATTCTAAATATCCATAAGAAATTACCTGCCACAGTTATTATGGAAGCTTTGTGTAATTATTAAGGGCAAATCAGTCTTCCTCAAAGAAAACATTTATAATTACAGTTTGCTTTTTGCCATCTTGTGTTTTCTTCTTCTAATTTTAGAAAAACTAACTTAAAATTCAGCTTCATAGAGTTGCCTTATTACTAAGAGCACTTGAGTCTCTGAAGTGTGCATAACCAGAAAAAAGCAAAGGAGTGTCCATAAAACATTAATTCATGAGCCACAAATCTGCCTGTAAAAATAGCTACCTATATGCATGATTATTTGTCTCTCTGTTTGATAGTGTGAAACCAACAATCACCATCTAATGTTCATCGGGGGTAAATTAGTACTAGAAATTATCCAGGTTCTTCACAGCAATTCTAAGTAGTAAATATTTTTGGGATTGTATAAGAGATGTTTCTCTACTGTAGAACTTTAAACATTATTCTTAAATAAGGATTAAAAATGGCTCTTAGAAACCTTTAAGGACAGGGCAGATGTTTCATGGTTTGGATGGCTTAGGACAAATTTAGGAATGACTGGGATTGCAGAATCTCTCAAGAGTTGGAAAGGGGAGAGGATGACATTGTTTCATGGTCTCAGACTGGTCTTGGGCTTGCTCTCATTAAGTTCTATTTGTCACATTTCTGTGAACAAGGCTACTGTGGACCCCCCCTTGGTCATGCTTTCTCCTTGGCCCAAATCCCTAATTTCTGCTTTTCAGAAATTAGGTGCTTGGAAACATCAAGCCTCGAGAAAACCTTCCTGAGACCCTTCTTGGGCTAAAAAGTATTCCTTTGGCTATTGGCCCCAAACAGCTCCCTTCACTGCAATTACATAACCCTGCGGTTGTACTAATGTTGTCACCAACGTTGGGAACTGGTCTGTTGGTCAGGCTTGGCTTGTCAGGTTCTGTTCCAGGAACAGCATCCCCTAGAGGCCTGGGTGGGAGTGTCTCAGATATTTCTGAAAATCCACAAAGGGCTTCCTTAAATATAATTGACTCAAACAAACCCTCAAGAATCTGGAAGGACGAGGCCAAGGATGTTAATTTCTTTCTACAGTACCAGGACAGCATGAATTTTTATAAAAAGAAATGGATAGGGCTGTCAGATATCATAAAGAATACAGTCTTTCTCTTGAGTAAAAGAACAAAAGGCAGACACGGGCATGTACACACATGCGCGCGCACACACACACACACACACACACACACACACACTACCCACGAGCCGGGTGCATTCCCTCCAGTAAATCCTCCAGTGTGTTCTGGGATTGAATTTCTTGACTCTCCCCTCTCTCCTTGGTAACCATCAACTCCAGATCTTGCCTAGATACCACGTGGATGGCAAGTCCCATCCTGGAAATAAGCTGGCTACTCCTGGAACCTGGGCTGTAATGTGGAGGGAGGTAAAGTATTCTGAGCCATGTTCCCCAGGCCTTCTTTCTGGTTGGTACTGATGAAAGTCCTTTTTAAGGCCTGCCCTGTTCCTTTGGGCCCGGAAGCAAGAATGTTTATAGACATCCTGGGGAGAGAGGGCTGTTTGATGAATGCGGGAGACTGGCGAGGTGTCAGAGCTTGGAAAATGAGGCAAGGACATGAGGTATTAATATTGTCAATGATCTCTTGACGGGAAAACAGATACCGCACTCACCGTCAGGTTTAAATAGACATCAAGTGCATTGATGACAAAAGGGCAGACTTCAAACAAAAGGCTGTGTGGTGGGGAGCAGAGCCAGTCTCTGTGCTGGCAATAACCTGATCTGAAAAGACACTGTCAGGGCTAGAGACAGGCCCAGGATTGTGTGCAGTGACAGAAAACAGAGATGCTGACAGAGATACCGGTGCCATATTATGCCAAGGATATTCTAACACTGTCTGCGGCTCTAACGAAAGCTGACATCATTCCCTATCACTTGGGGTCTTCTCCGCCTGCTCCTGCAGAGCATTTCTCCCCAGACATCATTACAACACTCGCTGCTAAGTTCCGGGCAGCCCTGTTCTGTCAGAGCACTTGGGGTCAAGGGGCCTAAGGATAACCTCAGTCAATCTAAATTTGGACTTTGCAGGAGGAGCACACTCAGCCCCCTGCTATCTCGGCTACTTGAGGTGATCGGACTGCCAACGTGCGAGGAGCTGTCACCTTGAATAAAATCCTTAAAGGGAAGGCGCTCAGTCTGTGGGCTGCTCCAGGAAGGCACGGGGATGGCGGCCTGGCGGCCAAAAATGAAATCCAGCTGCTGGTGCTCTCCTGGGGAGAAAGGTGGTCTGGCTAGTGACAGTTAAAATCGGCTGAAATGTTTGAACTCACACCCCCTACAATTGCTTAAATTAAGCAAGTGTTGCCTCTGTTGAGAATCCTACCGGAGCTCACAGTCGGGAGGTGATTATCCCTCACGTGGGACTTTAGTGCTCCAAAAATATATAAATAAATAAATAACATTAACAAGGAAGGGGAAAAAAAAACACAAAACAAAACAAAACCACAATCCCATGTGTGGCCATAGGACTTTATTTATCATGAAGGTTATTTGTAAAATAATGGAATCTGCTTATAAATTAAGTGAGGTGGCAGGCAGCGTGTTTCTCTCCCCCGCCTCCCCATGGCCCTATTCTCCCGTCATGGCAACTGCCATAAACTGTGAAAATTACAGAGGGAACAGTTTGCTTGCAAAGAACATTTTGACAGGGAGGCGCTCCGAGCCTGGAATTTGGGAACCCGCTGGTTGTGACTCAGTAGGTGGTGGTTTCCGGGTACATCTGTAATGCATTCACTTGTTTGTATCTCCTCGAACTATAACGTCTTGGGACGGCAGGGGGAACAACACATTTAATGGCGTGTGTAGTGTTTTTAATTAAAATATCTGGCTTTGGCCACAATAAGTGAAGCAGGCTTGCCGTGCATCAGGCTGACATGTATCTGTCTGTGTGGGGGTTTCTTTTCAGGGGCCCTGAAAAATGACAGTGTGCTGTCCCCTGGGGAATCTTCTCCTGCCAAATGAGACTCCTAATTTTTCTTAAGTAGCCAGCTCTCCCATCACCATAAGCTTTTAAAACTATAATTATGAAAAAAATGTATTGGGAAGAATCTCTTTTAAAGAGGTCCTTTATCTTTTAAATGTTTCCCCCTCTGGAATGGATGTTCTAATTATGCAGGTTAAGTTATGACCTTGGGGCTGCCTGAGGGGGTGGAAAACAGCCTCTTTTCTTCCTTGTAAGGCTGTGAGGGCTGGGGCAGTACCAGACTTCACTGGGGGAAGACCCTGAGAGTCCTGAGTAGAAATTCCTTGCACACTCATGCAGAGTCCAGCAAAGACCCCAGGATTCCCTGATCTCCCGGACAACCTTGCCCTGCCAGGTGCATTTCTCCTATTTAGTAAGGAGAGGTGGGAGAAGACCAATACTTAAATCTAGCTCTATGCCTGATGGTTATGTCACCACAGATATGTCCCTTTTCCTTACTGAGCTGCATTCCCCATTTGTAAAATGAAGGCAAGGGGCCAGATAATCTTGGAACTTCATTCTTGTTCTGAAATGTGTGATTTAGTATTTTCAAATGCTTCCCTTATGACAATAAGGATGTCAGATCCAATAGTGCCTGATGGAGAAGGAAAATCCAATAGTCAGTTAATCAAAAACTTGACTTTGACTAAGTAAGCTCTTGAGACCCATCTAGCCCACATTCTCATAATATAAAGAAGAGGAGTTCTGCTGGACCTCAAAATCTCCAAGGAAAGAAGTTCCACTAACTTTCCTGCAACCTGTATTTTACACCCAGTGCTGGGAAGCACCTCCCACAAACTAGTCCCTATCCAGTTAGCTTTGATATGAGTCCTGGTCGGTCGCATTAACTTCAGATTCCACAGAGCTCAAGACTAAATAGAAGCGTGAGTGTCTTCTCTCAAATGGTTGGCCATTTGTATCTTAGCTGTGAAACAAGAATAATCTAGACACCTACAAACATACAAACACAAAAATTTATTCGATGATCGAGGATAGGCTGGACCAATAAATTCGTATTTGTAAAAGAAAGTAAAAACTATCAATTCTATTACCATTATTAATATTAGTTTTGGTAATCATCATTTTAAATGCTATTATAACAAATGCAAGTGTACCTGTGTGATGACAGATTTTGATCAGTTTGCGATCACTAGAAGCTTACAAGTGTGGACAGCCCTACAAAATGGGTGAGGGGCAGAAGGATTCTCATGGAACTCCTGTTCTCCAATCTGTATGAGTAAAGGCAGGAGCTAGACTATTCATGGGGTCTGAGAAAAAAGTGATGACAGTGTTGTGAAGAGGTGGGTCCAGTGACAGGGAAAGAGTATCTGGAGAGTCTTTCTGGCCCACTGCAGAAGGTTCTAAAACTACGTTTCCACATGACACTATACATACCTGTTAATAGGTCACCCCTATAACACTCCCTGCACTGCTCCCCGATTGCTAATGCCCAGTGGTTGAAACAGTACAGAGGACATGTTCCATAAATATTTGTTGAATAGATAAATTAATACCACTGACGTTATTATCCATGTACAATCTGAACAGAACCCATCAAGTTAGGAATTTCAATTGTTGAACCCTCATACCTTAACCTCTTCTAAGACTACATGTCTGAAATGCTTTCAAAATATATACTTGCCTTATTAAAAAGGGGGCAAAATAGCAGAAGGCAACAGTCTCAATTCCTAAACACTAGTGTTGTTTTTATGCTGAACACTTTCCTCCCACAGAAACAAAGCAATCATAATTATCAGGCCAGAAAGAGAGAAGTGAAGTGAATCTTATCCAGACTTAAGAGCTGTAAACATCATACACGGGGCAGGACATTCCCCAGAAAGCGCATCCCTCGGTCTTTGTGGGCTGCAAGTAAACCGGGAGCTGGAAAGGAATAAACGCCCATGTTTTATGATCTTGAGAAGTGGCTGAGCAATGCCCCGAGGTCAGCCTGTGTGCTGTGCTATCAGCTTGGCTGTGGAGATCACACCAGATTTAGCAGAGCCTGCAGAATTACAGGCTCCTAGCACAACATCCTCCTTCAGTGTCAGCTATTAAATACTAAGGCAAAATGAAAAGAAGAGAGATCTTAAAAGGTCTTAAGGGAAGGGGTTGCTTGGGAGTTGTCTCTGTGGAAGGAGGACAAAGTCCATCCTCCAGGCCCAGCATATTTTTCCTTTGTCTGCGGGCCCATCTGAGAAGCCTCAGGCAGGGAACAGCAGGGAACAGTCTCTCCACTAGACCCAGGAGAGGGGAGAGAAGGCAAAGAAGAAAGTGAGAGACTTCCCTCCCAAACTAGCTGAGTGTGACTTCAGGCAAGTGTCTCAGGTTTTAGTCTGCTTCCTGGGTTGGAATGGGGTACCATGTGGTGCTATGGTTGTGCAATGCTTGCTAATCCTAAAGTTACCTAGAAGGGCTGCGGCTGTCTCCACCATGGACCAGGGGGCACAGCCCTCTTGCTGAGGACTGCAGGGACCACCTCAAACAGTGCCCTGCAAGGGACATCTCCTAGTCTCTCAAATGAGTGCACTCTTGAACTCTTCTTTATTATCCAAAACAACCCCGTGGTTCTGAGCAGCACACTGCAATGGAAGACATTTGAATTCTGCCATTTTGACCGCAAGGATGCTTTGGCTTCCTTCAGGCTTATGAATATAAACATAGACTAGCCTGGTAAGTTTTCTTTGAGAAAGCATTAATTATTCAAAGCAAATGCTATTTAGCCAATTCCATTCTTTAATTTTTGAATGTAAAGCTAAACCATATCCAATGTTTAACATTTCACTTCTACTTTATTGAGTTTATTTTCAATGGCGTCAAATTCTTTTCCATGTAATTTTTACATCAAGGTTAAATTCCTCAGCTTTTGCCCGATATCAAAGTTTACCAGTTACATCTTCTAAATCTCTGAGTCAATAATTTTTACAAAGTCACATTACCTTGAGTAAAATTTTGCAGGCCTGAATTGTGGCAGGAAGGTTTGTGCCTTCAGTTAAAGTTTTAGTCAACACATTTTACTATGCACAGTTTGGGTTCATGTCAATTTTATTTTGTTTTCATTATTTCCACCAAGGTTAATTTCTCCCCATGAGTGTATGCAGGATGTAACGATATACTGACGAGATATAAATCTATGGTCAGTTTATTTATTTATTTTTTTGTCCATAATAAATTTCATTATGTGCAGGTTTAGTGGCTGCCCGTTTTATTTTGGATTGACTATTTCGACTAGCAATGTTTGTTATAAGGGTAAAGTAAATGATAATTTTTATTCATTTCTTAGCACAAAGAGTATGCAGGACAAAGATCAATATTCTGGATGCATGGCAGGATCCAAATTGTGGGGTTATGACATGTTGCTTTCTACCAAGCGCCCATCAAAAAAACCCACATAATCCAAGGGTTTGGCTAAATCTACATCCTGAAAGAAAGCTGATCCAAATGCTGGCCAGCCTACCCCTTTGAGGAGAGGGCATTTGGCCCCAGTGTTCAGTTCCCTCAGGGAGGTTAAACTTTGCACTGAGAGAGAACAGATTATATACCCCACTTAGACAAATGCTGGGCCTTGTCAGGCCTCACCCACGTGTTTGTGACGAAGAAAAAACAGGGGAAGGAAACCAGTTAGTACAGAAAAGGATCTTGGCAAAACCTGCACTTGTAGGTGGTAGGAATGTGAGACTGAGAAGCCAGCCTTCCAGCCTGGGGGAGGCTGCACAAACGGTCACGTGAGTGGGCCGACAGGTTGACGGGTGACAAGCCAGAGCCTGTGGAAAATGTGCGCTGGGCTCCCGGGGCAGCTGAAATGAGGCTTGTCATTTTAGAAGAAGAAAAGAAGGTGGGAAAGGAGGAGAAAAATGCAGGGCCAGTTTTCCCCTCACATAATCCGCTAGTGGGAAATGGAAAAGCTCATTGGTCCAAGCCCCAGAAGTTACTGCACCGTTGAGTGGATCCTTAGGAACCAGCCCCACTGTCCCACCTTGAGCTCCCGGTCCCTGCCCTCAGGCTGCAGATTTGTGGCCTTGTCAAGACCTGACTCGGCCATTCAAAGTCCTTTCCACACAGAAAAAAATATTAGACTGACAGAATTAAAAGTTATCTGGCAGCAGATGTTTCCATTACGTGAATCCTGGAAAGGAAACAGTCAACATGCTTTTCCTCAGATGTCAATGCTTTTGAAATTTTGTTGTATTAAGGGTAGTTTGGGTAGACAGAGACTGAGGGGAAAGAATCCCAGTCTGAGGGTGGGCTCACTTGCTCTCTTTTTCTTTTTTTATAGTGTTTTTTTAAAAATTTTATTTATCTTGAGAGAGAGTGTGTGTGCAGGAGGAACAGAGAGAGAGACAGAGAGGATCCCAAGTGGGAGGGGCAGAGAGAGAGGTTGAGAGAGAATCCCAGGAGGCTCTGTGCTGTCAGCCAGGAGCCCGAAGTGGGGCTTGAACCCACGAACCATGAGATCATGACCTGAGCCTAAATCAACAGTTGGATGCTTAACTGACTGAGCCACCCAGGTGCCCCTTACTTGCCCTGTTTAAAACATTAATATGATTGGCTCTTATCTCTACATAATGCTGTATTTCAATCAAATAGGAACGTATACACTTCAGAGATCAATGCCATAGTAAAGATTTCTTGCTTCAACAACATCCCCCCATTAAAAAACAAAACCAAAAACCAACCAACCAAACAACAACAACAAAACGTGGCTAAATCTTCTTAGCAATCCAAATTTTGGTTTTTCTTCTTAGGTTACATTTTTTTGTGCCAGTTAAAATGAGGTTAGAACAGTTTTTACTCTGACTTCCGAAACAGTGATTTATTTACATGCTTTTATAAGAATACTTTATTATTTTGCTTCTTAGCTTAAACATAGAACAGGAAACTTTTCTTTAAAATTATTTCTTTAACTCTATTGAAGAAATCTCATTGGGACAAAATTTAAACACCATTATTTTAGGTCAAGTCCTTCACTTTATAATGGAGGAAAATGAGGTTTAAAGTGGTTTCCCCAAGGTCATGGTACCAGACCAGACATCCATGCAACTCTATCTGTCTAGTCCAGATGTTTCTGAATCGTAGGATACTGCCTTTAAGATAGGGGCACTGCAAAGATCAATCTGACTTAGGCTGACTCTTACCTACTTTTCTGCTGGGAGAAATTGAATCTTCAAGGCCAGTTTGGTGTTAGCGTGTTTCCCTACTCCCCATCTCTGTATTTTAAGTGGGGTTTAATGGATTTGAGATGGGCTGGATTCCAAACTGCATGCCAAGATGGAATGCAAATCAGTTCACATTCCTGAAGTTCCCTTCCTTGCGGCTCACTGATGGATGTCACATAAACCAGGCTGTCAATCAAGGTGGACAATGGTCAAGTGGTATGGCTCCATTTTTCTTTCTCAGTGTTTTTTTTTTCTTTTCTGGAGGAACTCAGAAATCTTTCACACAGGAAAGAAAAAAGAAAGAAAACGTTCACCCCTTCACCACCTCCCCCATTTCCACCATTGTGTCCATATTCATCTTTTCCATTTCCCATCTGAAGTCAAGAGCATTGCCACTAGAGGGCAGCATGAATTTAGGAAAAACAGCAGCTTTCTTGGAAAAAAAAAAAAAAAAGATGGCAACTATTCAGGGAGGGCCATTAAAGCCACACTGTGCTTTTGGTCACCAATTATAGGTTCCATAATGATCAATATGTCATGTTTGCTCAATCTATGCGGGAGGCTTTCTGGGAATGGGGCTACCAAACACCCCCCTTTAGATTCCTCTGGTCTCGATTTCAAAGACTGACTTTCTTCACCGTCAGTTGCTCTAATTAACCTTCCAGGCTCAGGGGTTGGAGATGTTTACGTAATACCTGCATAAATGTAACATGTATGCAAACTAATAAACAAAGATAAATTCCTGCACTTCCTAAAAAATATCATTTTTATGGTAGGAATCCAAAAGGAAATATGCCACCCAATGGCATGGAGTTACCAATCATTGTGAGAGTAAAACAAGTAAAACTCTAAAAAATAAGATAAAATAAAATTGGACCAATAAAATATACAAGAGGTGTGTGATTGCATCCAAACAAATTATAGCTACCACCTTTTAAGGCACCTCCCTGACCAAAACCCACCCAGCCATTGTCTTCCCTCTTAGAGTATCTGGCCCAGACTAATCACAAAAGAGAGGCAGAAGCAACTCAAATGAAAATAAATAGTAATTCCAGCTTCTCCCTGATCACCATTTGGTCCCCATCATTAGTCTCTGGGACATGGACCAGTGGTGATTTCATGCCCTGACAACAAATGACCACCTCCCTTTAGGAGAAATGAGGTACTCATGAGTTTCTAGGGATTTTAAGCATATTATTCTTTTTTTAAACAGCCATAAAGGTATGACATTCTAGGGAATGGCATTTTAAATGAGAACTTTTTAAAATTAAAATCCATGATGGGGCACTTAGGTGGCTCAGTCGGTTAAGCATCCGACTTTGGCTCAGGTCATGATCTTGTGGTGAGTTCGAGCCCTGAATTGGGCTCTGTGCTGACAGCTCAGAGCCTGGAGCCTGCTTGGGATTCTGTGTCTCCCTCTGTCTCTCTCTCTGCCCCGCCCCCCACTAGTGCTCGCTCTCTCCCTCTCACTTTCTCTCTCTCAAAAATAAACATAGAAAAAAAAGTTCTAGAATTAAAATCCATGAGTAGACTCAATCAGAGAAGGGAGGAAACAAAAATTGGTGTCAGACCAGGGGAAATGACAGCTGAGTACAGGTGCAGCTCTTCATTTCAGCTGAGAGACCTCTCACATGGTCAGTGGAGCAAGTATAAAATGGCTCTCACACGTTTCTTCCCTTACACTTTCTTTCCTAATACAACAGTCATGTGATTGACTAGCCACTGGGGGGATGTTGGGTTCCAGTTAATTAATTAAATTATCTCATTAACTCGTGGTTAACTAGAAACCTTTCTGAGTTTTTTCTTGCACATAAACATTATGCAAAACCAAAGCTAATTTCATTGTCTTACCAGGTATATCATAGTGACCACAAATGAGGATTTCTCTGAGTATCTATAGTGAGGATGATACAGTTTAGAGGCTTAGCTGGGGTGGGAAGACTGCTCTTTGAACATTTCTCAAGGTCTTAGGATCTCCTTTATATATGAGCTTCAAAAGGGCAGAGATGACAACTTTTCATCCTTGCTTCATGAGGCCTAGGGCATGTAGGTACTCAATAGATTATTTTTTATTGTGGAATAAATGAAAGAATCCTAGGATACAACTTGCCCTTGTACCAGAATCACCTGGAAGGCTTGATAAAACAGATTGCTGAGCCCCATCCCCAGAGTCTCTGATTAGTGGGTCTGAGTTGGGGCCAAGAATTTGCATTTTTGCTAGTGCCCAGTGACAGTGATGCTGCTGATGGGGGACTCCACATTAAGAAAAAATGATATAGGACAACCCAAAGGGGCTCCCTTTTTTCCTTTTTTAAAAAAATAAATTCTTGACATTAGATTTTATTCTTATAACATTAAGAGTATTCAGATGCAGACAGAAAATCTGGTTGACTGAGGATCCTAGTGCATGAGTTTTAATAAATGGGGATTTTACCCTCTCCAAACAACTGTCTGAAAACAAATGGCACCTAAAATTAATAATAGTAATAGTAATAATAATAACAAAGTTGCTCCACCTCTTCAATATTAAACAAAAACTGTAAAAGATTAAATTTAAGTGACATGCAGATTCATGTATTAACAGAAGAAAAGAAGAAAAGACTTTTTTGGGTAAGTAGAATGGGACTGAACCTGCAAACCATAATTTATGAAGTATAAGAAAAAAAAAAGCTTCCAGAAAAATTTCCCAGAGAGTCTTTAGCTTCCCTCTAAAAGGACAGAATCTTAAGTGAACAAATCGGAACAGTGGGGGTCCTCCTGCAGAGTTTGAATGAAAATTTTGGCTTTGCTCTCAAGCACAAATTTGCTTTTGGGTTTCAGATCTGCCCCTATTAGAAAGCTTACATCAAAAGGGGGGAAACCATCCACAGTTCTGTCTCGTTCTTGAGGCTAAAATTTCTCAAGAGAGTCATTGAAAATAAAGACAAGTTGCTTTTTTTTTAATTCTTCAAGCTGCAAAAAAAGAACCTCTCAAATAAAATTAAGCAGACCCAGTAACAACTGGGTTTGTCATAATTCAAACTCTGCAAGGATTGGGGAAAAGACCTTCCTTCTTGGGCCCATTAGTCCAGCCTCCATCTGCCCTTCATTAAAATCTAAACAAACTTTTCCTGTACTGATATTACTATAATCTTTCCTAATTCCAGGACACTCTAAATTGCTTTCTCCAAAAGGAAAACAAAAGGAATCTGCTGATATATGAGCTAACTGAAAGAAGTTTACATTATAAAAAAATAACCAAAAGTATGTTGTTGCAGGAAGCACAGCATAATTCTTGGGCACTAGTAAATCTCGATGCCAAATGCCAAAATATTTTCATTATTTCCTGATCTTTACTTCCCCATCCTCTAACCTGAATCAGAAAAATTAAAAGTCCATATATATGCTAATGTTAATGAAATGAACCATAGGTTAAGTAAGAATTAATAGGAAGCAGTTTATAAGAACAATATGAACCTCTTGTACATTTTGTTTTGCCCAAAATAAAGACAAAGTGAATAGAAGAGCATACTATAAGGGCCTTCATTAGGGCCAGGCTCATTAAAACTTAATGAAGGCACTAGAGTCTCTCCAACAATATTAAGAGGGTTATACTTTTTACCTATCAGTGGAATGGCCTGGGTTGGAAAGACATTGCTGACAGTGGGTGGTACCAGGTGTTATCTGTCCCTGGAACATACGACTTTGATGGCTTGGGATATTACCCCTTTTATTTGGCTGGCTTGAATTCGTCAGGATTCACCCTGTGGTGAGTTAACATGCCTCCATATTGAAAAAAAATTGCCCATGGGCCAATGTGAGCCCCGCACCTAATAGAATACATCTGGCTCTGACAGTTTGATGCCCAGCTCTGAGCCACATTCGGCAACACAAATTAACAGCGTAGACATTGCCCACGCTGAGCAGGAAGTAATAACCTGCTACCTGCTACTTGGCCAAAATCTCATTATAAGCCATTACGGTAATTGAGGGCCAAGACTCTGTGGATATTAGACTCCCCGAGTGCCAGTCGTTAGTTCAGCAGAAGAAAGACTCCGAAAGGAGGGGGCAGTGGGGCAGACTGAGGAGAAACTGCTTTGGACCATCGCGTGAATTCCATCTACAGGGTGCTCTGTGGCTCTGGGAGATTCGTGAGCTGTTTCTCTTCTGCCCCAAAGTCCACAGGACCTCTCTGGGTGGGGGGGTGGGGGTCAGAACTCTAGGAAGATGAGGTAATTCTTGGTAGGCCTCCAACAATGCTATACAATTAAAATTTGGTTTAAATGAATATTAAGGACATCTACAAAGGGAAGAAGAGGGCAAAAGAAGTCAGAATGCTCCACACTAATAAGGGTAGAAGATGGGATGGAAAGAGGGAAGCCACCCATTTTCTCCAGAAGATGGAGCCTCTCTAGAATTACTACACCTATATGAGCATCCATTCTTCTGTGGCTGGCAAAGCCAGCCCCTTTTCCCATAAGGCTGGTCCTCTTAGTCTGTCTCCAGGGTTGGGGAGCTAGGGATGAGGTGGTGTGCATTTGGTAGAGGGAAACAAGGCAGAAGTCCAATGGATCAATCAAGCAGCTGATCAATAAATCTGATTTTGGTATCATGAAGATGGTTCTGGACTATAGTAATCATAACAGCTATCAATAAACATCTCTTGAAAAAAGTTACAGATGGCCAGGGAAAAAAGTAATTGAAAATACAATAAACTGTTTTTAGAAATCCCTTTTTATCCCACTACATACAAATATCACCCTACACACACACACACACACACACATACACACACACACACACACCACACACACCAATAAGAACCAAATTCTCCAATTACAGGAGCATGTTGAAGCCCGGTTGTACCTCAGTTATACTCAGGAGTATCATAAAACTTCTGAGTATCAGGTCCTCTCCAGCAACGACTAGGAGCCTGGTTAACAAACCTTCCTGGGCATCCAGAAGTTTCCATTTCATCTTACTCTGTTTCTCAGTAAAAGGATCCCTGGCCTTGGAATTTTGAAAGAATTGGTATTGGGGGGGGGGGGCGGCGGAATAAACACAATGATGGCGGAAAATGGGAGTTGCTGAGCGTGAGGATGTCTGTGAGGAGCAAGTGCACAATCAGAACACCCTAAGACAATCTTCCTGTCTCAGCCACGCCAGCCTCAGTATTTCTCTTCACCTAGAGGGTTAAGCACAAGCTGGAGCCTAGAAAATGGCTGCTGTTTGGTACAAGCGAGGCCTTCCCTATAACTAGATCCTTCAGGAAAAAACAAATTAATCAACAGCGAGCTGAAGTGGGTTTAATGATTGCATTCTGCATACAATCAGCTTTTCCCTTTTCAAGGGCCATCAATATGTCAAGGGAAGACATATCTGAAGGATATAGCTCTTAACATCAAGGTTATCTATTCTCCACAAGGCTCCCACTCCTTGCTGGGCTGATACTCCACGCTGCCTGTGTCTAACATTTTCATCAACTCTGCAATCAATCAAGGTAATAATGTTGTGCAAAAAATCAATTAACAACGCAATTAAACTTTCCTTATTATCTCAAAGGGCTGAAATAATACCTAAAGGGAAGATAGACTCACTGAACGCAGACATCCATAATCCAATGTGAAAGTGAATTATGAGGTTGGACAGATGCAGGCATGTGCTGGTGCTGTTATTTTCCAGGGGTTATATCTCATCGTGGCAGTGTATCAGTCAGCCCCAATCCCAGACCCTAAAATTCCAAATTACTTTTAAGAAATATATGATGTGCAATATCCATTTCATATTCTCTTTTAAAGATAACCCCCTCCCCTCCAAAAAAAAAATTGAACGGCCATATTATTCAAAGACAAAATGATCTTTCAACAAGAACATAAAATATAAAAGCTATAATAACATTTACATCTGTATAGCACACATCTCTGTAAATGCAGGTCATCTATTATACATAATCTGCGGAGCCTAAGAGGCCTGGGATGTGGCACATTTAAAACCCAAATGCGTGAATATGCAGACTCCTATGGGTGGCTGTGGCTTCCCCTGAGTGAAGGTCTCACCCATGCCTGCCTACTGGTATATGAATGCACACATGCACACATGCAGGCACACACACACAGACACGCATGTAGAAGCATCTGGAACAACGGAAGTATCACTCATTTAAAATGAGAATGACTATATTATTTAGCAATTACACTCAGCTTGCCCTGAAACACTGTCCAAGCATTTATATATAGTACGTAAAAAAGAGGCGACTATTAACCTTTTAATGCAGTGAGGACTGCGGAGTCCTTGAAATTTCACACTAAAACGAGATACATGGTAGAGGAAGAGGAGGAAGGAGTTTCCTGACATTTACAGAGCTCATTTTGAACTGTTCAGGACCCACATGCAATGGTCCGGCACCAACAAAAGATAGAAGGGGAGACAATGCCCGGAACGGGAAGGTTAAATAAACAAACAAACAAACAAACATCAAAGAAAAAGCCAGCAAACAAAAAAGTGCTGACAAAATATTGACATTATTTGAATATCCTCATAATTCCTGGAAGTAAAACACAACAACACTTAAGAATCAACATGGACATATGTCAAGCATGAATACCCACATAAGAAATCACCTCCCTACACTTGCCCTTCTCCATCGTGGGGCCAGAGGTTTCCCTACAGCACGGCTGAAGGATCTCACAGCATATATAGAAAGCCTAGGAGATCCCTGAAATTCATAGGAGCCAAATGAACTGATCCAGAAAGCATAATCCCAAACTTGGGCCTCAGAGAGTTATCTGAATCAGAATAAGAAAGGATTTCCCTGTGTTTCTTGATCAAACCATGTTGCTACTTGAGCTCTAGATTTTAGTAACACACAGCTATTCTCCTGGTGGTGTGGATTTCCACATATGCCACCTGGAGTGGTGCAGGTATTGTCACTTCAAAATATCATTGCTCAACAATGAATTCCTTCTTTGCCAGTTACTCACTTGTAACAAGGACCCATCTTCTTAAGCCAACTTTCCCCATTTTCAGCACAGCAAGGAGGCAGGACTGAGCCCCAAGTGCAGATGTACATGAAAATGAAAGAAGACAAATGCATATAAACCCTCACTCTAATTTCTTAAGAAAAATAAGAAAGCAAATTGTGATGTACTTTTTGGTACAGAATTTCAACAGAGAAGTTGAACAGGTTAGTGATTCTTGCCATTTCTCTAACCTTAAGGAACATAATTAATATGTTTTCATTTTCAATGACTATATTGTGTGTGTATCAACTGGAACTGCTCCTGCTGTGTATTTGATTCCACTGACGATGGGGTGGGTTGGATTTTAAATGATGTGTGAGCACTTCTGTTCTTTCCGTGCTCTGGTTTATGTGTTATTCATGACTTGCATTACAGACATGGCTGATACACAGATGTAAATGTTATTAAATCTTTTGTATTTTAGAGGCTTTGTGAAAGGCTTCTTTGTTTTCAAATAATTCTCTTAACCACCAAAAATAACCAGTAATACATGACAATGTCTTGGGAATTTTTTTTTTCGTTGAATTTTCTGATGAAGAGATTTTCTCCTTCCGAAGAGATTTTTCTCTTCTGCTGTTTTTTTCATCAAAAGAAAAATGTAGGATAAGCTGGCAGGTGGAAGAGTTACACCTTCATAGTACCAGTCAAGAACAAATTCATGTGTGTTGATACGTACATGCGCTAATGTGTATTGTGTGTTTTGTGTGTATGTGTTACATGTGGATGTGTGGTGCTTGTGTGTGCACTGTTGTATGTGTGCTGTGTGTCTTGCGATAAATTGTGTTATTTATGTTGTATGTGTTTTGCTTTTGTGTGCATCTTGATTATGATTGTGTTATAGGTGCACACGGTGTATACCTGGGTGTGAATATGTTGACATCATTTTGCCAGATCAGAACTCAAAGTTGCCAATTCTCATATATCTGCCAAAGAAGCAGCTGCCTTACTGCATTTCGGTATCTGACATAATTTTTAATCTGTTTTCACTTTGCTCCATCCTCTTCACATTTCTTAGGATTTCAACAGAAATGTGGCAGAGGATAAACCTCTTCATACAGACAGCACTTAATCAGTCTGTGCCTCTTACTGGCTCACTTTTCCTTATTGATTTTAAATTTAAACAGTGCTCTGAGGCTGAACAATACACCCCCACAAATACAGCTGACTTCCCTGAAGGAGGTCAAGACAGACAGAGATGTGTGTTTCAGTCCTGAGGTTAGCAGTCCAACTTCAAAGAGCTCTAGAAGGAGAGAAGGCTCAGGCCCTCTTCCATCCTCAGGGCAGTGGGAGTACCTGCCTGATTTCAGAAGAGCCTTTTTAGAAGGACAAGAAAGGTCATATCAACTTTGGCAAATGGGGGGAGTCCAAAGATCAGGTTCTAGCTCTGGTTACCTACGCATATTTTCTATGCTGTTCACAGCTCATATGGTTGACACAACGATAGGGACCTTTCTCTTTCCATGTCCCTCTCTTCTTTTCCTTGGTTTGTCCCCTTCCCTTCTAGAATATCTATGACCCTCATACCCCCTCTTGCCTTTCTTGGGGTTTCAACTCCAGAGTTAAAATATAACCGTCCTCTTTCAGATGCATGTCCCTTCATACCTTTTCTAAGAACCGACTAATTTTCTGATCACTAATTCACATTAACATGTTAACAGTTCACAATGAAATAGAATTTCATCACTTCAGGAAAACATTTTATTCTTAAAAAGACACATTTAAAAAAAAATAACCAACTGAGTGCATCTTGAATGGAATTTTGGGCAAAACAATAAGTGGGGAAACACTATTTTCCAGGAACAATCCCTGATACCCAAAATAAAGAAGACAAGGAGGGGTGCCTGGGTGGCTCAGTCAGTCAAGCGACTGCCTCTTCACTTCTGCTCAGGTTGTGATCTCATGGTTCACTGACTCGAGCCCCACGTCGGGCTCCACGATGACAGCCAGGAGCCTGCTTGGGATTCTTTCTCTGCCTCTCTCTCTGCCCCTCCCTCACCTGCATGCACACACTCTTTCTGTCTCCCAAAATAAAGAAATACACTTAAAAAACAAAGATGAGGAAGAAGCAAAGGAAAGAAAGGGAGAGTCTCTTGTTATATTTGAGGAACTGACAGGCCAGAAAAGGAGATGACTTGTCAAATAAAAGTCGCTATAATAATATTAGGCACAAAGTGTTATGAGAACATAGAAAAGGATTATCTCTGCCTTGGGAAGTGATGGGTTAACATAAAGCATAAAAAAAAGTCATTTTCTCTATATGTATTTCCCTTATTACTTAAGTCACGGATATAATATTTGTTGTTAACAAGTTAAACAATACAGAAGGTATATTTAAAAACGTATTAGTCCTTTCAAGACTTGCATGATCACCGGATATACAGTGACTCCCAGGATATACTTCTGGAGAGATGTAAACGTAGGTGTATATATATATATATACAGATTTATAGAGATGATACAGATGTAGATGTAAATATAGGTATAGAGTTATACAGACATATAGAGGGGCAACTATAGACACAGTATAGACAGAGACACAGGCATACAGATAGATACAGATATAGATATGTAGACATGTTTATATAGATATAGATGTAGATGTAGGATCTACTGATAAGTAAAAATGCGAGGAACCAAAAAGTACATAAACTCAGTACTTTGGGGTAAGAAAGAAGTAAAAATAACTGGGACCTTATGAAGATAAAAAGCTTCTGCACAGGAAAGGAAACAACCAACAAAACTCAAAGGCAACCAACGGAATGGGAAAAGATATTTGCAAATGACATATTGGACAAAGGGCTAGTATCCAAAATCTATAAAGATCTCACCAAACTCCACACCCGAAAAACAAATAACCCAGTGAAGAAATGGGCAGAAAACATGAATAGACACTTCTCTAAAGAAGACATCCGGATGGCCAACAGGCACATGAAAAGATGCTCAACGTTGCTCCTCATCAGGGAAATACAAATCAAAACCACACTCAGATATCACCTCACGCCAGTCAGAGTGGCCAAAATGAACAAATCAGGAGACTATAGATGCCAGAGAGGATGTGGAGAAACGGGAACCCTCTTGCACTGTTGGTGGGAATGCAAACTGGTACAGCCACTCTGGAAAACAGTGTGGAGGTTCCTCAAAAAATTAAAAACAGACCTACCCTATGACCCAGCAATAGCACTGCTAGGAATTTACCCAAGGGATACAGGAGTACTGATGCATAGGGGCACTTGTACCCCAATGTTTATAGCAGCACTCTCAACAATGGCCAAATGATGGAAAGAGCCTAAATGTCCATCAACTGATGAATGGATAAAGAAATTGTGGTTTATATACACAATGGAGTACTACGTGGCAATGAGAAAGAATGAAATATGGCCCTTTGTAGCAACGTGGATGGAACTGGAGAGTGTGATGCTAAGTGAAATAAGCCATACAGAGAAGGACAGATACCATATGTTTTCACTCTTATGTGGATCCTGAGAAACTTAACAGAAACCCATGGCAGAGGGGAAGGAAAAAAAAAAAATAGAGGTTAGAGTGGGAGAGAGCCAAAGCATAAGAGATTCTTAAAAACTGAGAACAAACTGAGGGTTGATGGGGGGTGGGAGGGAGGGGAGGGTGGGTGATGGGTATTGAGAAAGGCACCTTTTGGGATGAGCACTGGGTGTTGTATGGAAACCAATTTGACAATAAATTTCATATATTGAAAAAAAAAAAGAAAGAAGTAAAAATATGATTAAAAACTAAACACACATCTTTATCTGTGTTTTACATAAAGAAACAGGGGAAGGATAAACCATAGACTAGTAAGAATGACTATGTGTGGTCAGTGAGTGAAAATAGGATGGAGGGCATTGAGATAGAGCTGAGACTTCTCTGAATATATCTTTTAATATTCATATACTTCACATATTCAAAAAATAAAATAAAAAGGATGGAAAAAGCAAACCCTAAAACTGAATACAACTGGGAAAAACTGAACCCAACTGCCTATCAAATCGATAACATAATGACACAAGAAAAGAAAAGAAAGGAATTTTGGAACACAGTACCTCATGTACTGTGTACTCATGTACACACCAGAGTGAGATATATTGAGTAAAAAAGTAAAATAAAATAAATGAATAAATAAAAATAACGCAAAGAAATATTGAGCTTTACTTAGGAGGCTTATTGTTGTTAGTGTCATTGCCATTATACTTCTCAAATTACTTTGTGTGTGTTGTAGGGTAGAGAAAACATGTAAATACACTGAAGTTACTGGAAGTTAACATTTTCACTGTGAGACAAGGGAAATCAAAGAACGAGGGAAGATGTAGTAGGCAGAATAATGGGTATCAAGATGTCCATCCACAATCTGACCTCTGGAATTTGTACTATATCCCTTTACAAGACAAGAGAGACTTTGTAGAAATGATAATGGGTATGGACCTTAGGTTGGAGACATTATTCTGGACTATCTGTCTGGGTTCAGCCTAATCCCATGAGTACTTAAAAAGGGAAGAAGCTTTAAAGGCTGTGGTCACAGAGGGAGATATGACCAGCATCAGAGAGAGACAACACCCTGGCTTTGAAGGTGAGAAGGGGCTTGGAGCCAAGAAATGCGGGGGGCCTCCAGAGCTGGGAAAGGCAAGGAGATGGATTTTACCCCGTGAGTCTCCAGAAAGGAACACAGCTTTGCCAAAACCTTGATTTGAACACACTGAAGAGCCATGTTAGACTTTTGACCTACAGAATAACAAATAATGAATTTGTATTGTTTAAGCCACTCGGTTTGTGAGAATTCATTATGGCAGCCCTAGAAAACTAATATGGAAAGTGATGGTGACGATGATGATGGTAATGATAATGATAACTGCAAATCTAAATTGGAGAGATCTATAAGAAATCATTAACACTTACATATATATGAATGTGTGTGTGTACACACATGTGTGAAGGATATCTGGCACCTAGATACTGGCTCCCCACCATCCAAATATTTCCACCTAAAGTAAACAGGATGTGGGCAGGAAATGTACAAAGTGCCTGAAACATCTTGTGCCAGAAAGCAGATCAAGAACGCAGAGACGGTTTGAAGATCCTCTCTCTAGCCAAATTTGGCATTATTTGATATCAAAATGAATAAGGAGAGTAATTAATTTCACACATTGAATTAAAAAATAACTATGAGTTGATAATGATACTTAAGCACAAAAATAAATAGGAGAGAAAGCTCTTATTTAAAGACTGCCAGCTAATTAATGTAGAAGCAATGATACAATTGGAAAAATCACCATATTCCAATGTAGTAATCCAGACAAATACTATCAATGGATGCTACAAGTATTGGGTGAAAGTTTATTGGAGAAGAAAATATTCATGCAACCATAGGTTGCCACTGTTAAGGTTACTTATTAATTATAAAGGGGAACATATACCTTCAGAGTGGATCAATATGGTAGTAACCACGTTAACCAAATGGTCAATCAGCATTACTACAAAAGGGATCATTAAATATCACATGCCTCTCAACATGATGAAATACACCCAATATTGCCTACATTTGCCAAAATGTTTAACTTGAATCAAATTATGAGTGAGCAACTAGAATAATCCAGAATGTGGGAAATTCTACAAGGACACTGACTTGAGCTTTTGAAAAAAACAACAATAAAACCTAAATGTCTTGAAAAGGAGGAAAGGTGGAAGGTGTGCTCTAGCATACATGAGAATCACCTGGAACACTTGTTATAACAGAGTTTCCTGCGTCAGCCCTCAGAGTTTCTCTTTTAGTGGGTCTGGGGTGGGGCTCCAGCATTTTTACTTCTGACAAGTTCCCTAGTGATCCTGACGTTGCTGGTCTGGGAGTCACCCTTGAGAACTACTGCACTAGACTGAAAAAGAATTAAAAGACTTAACAACCAAATGCAAACTTTGTTTGGATATTAGATTAAAACAAAAGAAGTTATCAGAGACATCATTGGAAGATGGAGGAATTTTCACTAAGGACTGAAGAGTAGGCAATGGTTTGAATTAATGTTAATATTCTTAGCATTTTGTTTTTTTTGTAAGAAATGCTCCTTATCTTAGGATATTCATGCTGGAGTACTTAGGGCTGAAGTATGATGGTGTCTACAATTTATTTAAATGTCTCATAAAAATGTGTGTATATACATGCAGACTCAGAGACATACAGAGAGATGGTAAATATTAAAAGTGAATTTAGGTAAAGAATGTGTATGTGCATTATATTATTCTTTTGACTTCTGTAGGCTTGCAAATTTTCATAGTAATAATTTGGGAAGAGATGGCTTTTTTGTGTATCTTGGCATGTGATCTTTGTAACTGGACAGTAATGACTCCAGGAAGAATTTTCAAATCTGTGTTAACTTTCTTTGCCTTCTCTTTTCTGGATTCTGTCAGGTGACCTATTTAAGCCCAATAGTCAGTTAGCACTGACTGAGATCCTTTCAGGCCAGCATGTTCTCCACAAACAGCACTTTGCTATCCCAAAACAAATAACTAAGAGTGTCACTCTCTGCCTTCCTCATTGTACACACACACACACACGCACACACACACACACACTCCACATATGCACTCCATCCTTACCATTCCTTCACAAAAATGTATAGGGTCATGTTTAATTTGCATTACAACATGTCTGACTAGTAAGGTATTTATTTAATCAGTTACTGAGTTCTGCCTTCTTCCATGAGACAGCTGTTTACTGAGATCCTACTATGTGCCTCTCAGTGTTCTTGTAGATATTGATACAGCAGGTGGATAAGGTCTCAGCCCATGGACAATACAACCTAGTGGTGGAAGGAAGGCAATAAGGAGACGAAATTTAAAACAAACTAATAATTTTATATATAAATATAATGAAGGTGACAAATCTATAATGAAGGTGATAAAGAGTAAGAGGATAGAATACCTCTTACTAGAAGAAACATAATACCTTGTTGCTAGTACTGAGTGTTCTGTACTCCAGACTTGTGAATTTTGGCAGGTCTCATGACTTATGCCAACCTTGATTTTCATGTTCAAAACAGTAGTAATAAACCTTGCCTCTGTACCCTCTGCCCCCAATCAGGGGACTACAAGGAACTCAAGCTACTGAATAATATTTATTGTCATTGCCAAATGATAGCATGTCTTATGATGATTTGTTTCTTATAATAATGAGCCATCTTCCAACTGCCCCACTGCTGTATTACTGAGGATTATGCAAGCTGCTATAACAACAAAAAAAAAAAGCCCCACAATTTCAGTGGCTTAACGTAACAGAAGTTTATGTCTCCGTTACTCAAATGTCCCGTGCAGGAAGCCTCCTTTACGTGGGATTGCTGTGGTTCTGCCATCTCCTGTAAGTCCTGTCATCTGCATTCTGCCAGTGGAATGGGCAAAGTGAAGGAGGCAGAGCCGCTCCTCAAAAGTTTTAGTTGTGAAATGACACACATTGCTTCCACTATCATTTCCTTGGCTAAACCACACTCATTTAACCACATCTAATTAACTGTGAGGGAGACAGAGTTGAAGTCCAGCTTTGTGGTCCCAAAAGGGGAAGAAAATGTATATTTTATTGAGCACAAAGCAATCTCTACTACTACGACCAAAATGTATTTTTCCTTCCATGTTCTTACTTAATGTGGAATTATGTAAAATGTTAAAGAGAGAGAAAGGGTAATTTCACACTCAGTTAAATATTTGTTCTGGGCTAAGTACCAGGCACAATACCATACTGATGTTTCACCTGCATAGCAAAGGACATACCTATCACAGTGCCTGGCACATAAAGGCATTTCAGGATGGATTCACAGGTTAATGAATGAGCAAACATCCACTAAAACCCAACTTCATGAGAGCAGGAAGTCTGATTTGTTTACAACAGTCTCTTGAGGGCCTAGCACTGGTTCAGCATGGAGCAGGCAATAAATGTATACTAAGAATTTGTTTTAAAACCTAAAGTTATATTTTGTTCCCCCAAATGAGCATATGCATATATAGCATACTCTTGGATCAAACATTTTTATGACACATTTAGTCATGTCAGAATAAATCCAAGCCATCCAGGCTGTACCTAAATATGCATAAATAACTGACAATTCCATAGAGCCATTATAGCTACATTTTAGTATCAAAGAGTAATAAGCAAATCAAGTAGACAGCATCTATTTTTAAACAGAAATCCGTAGGTACCTTTAGCTGAAAATTAAAAACAAGGGGCCCTAATTTCCAAAGATCCTCCCTTAATTAATTAAAGCAACGAATTTGCCAGCTCCTAGGTGACAGTGAGATGTTCCTGGAAGCCAACATGGTTTTGTAAAAGCAGCACCAAATGCAACAACAAATGTGAACTCAGGTCTTGTATGGCAAAGATCCAGACACAGTTAACCTCAATGAGGAAGAGGTATTCCTCATCACATTTACACAAAGAAATTGTTTTTCATGACGTATTCAGAGGCCAATGAATCCTGATGAATCTGGATAGAGTAGCTTAAGTTGGCTTGACATGATCAATGTACTGAAGGTAAAATTGTGAACAGTTGCAATCAGCTGACTTTGAGAGATTCTATAATGTCCACACTCTGTAAGTACTTGTGATTTCTTCCCTCCTTCCTCCCTTCCCTCCCTCTCCCCTTCTATCTACAAATGATCTTGTTTTTCTTCTTTTGTTACTGAAATGTCAGCACTCAAATTAAGATCCATTTCAATGACCACATCTTCCTTGAAGAAAATGTTTATTTATTATTACAACCATGAAAAAAAAATTAAATAAAAATAGGATTTAAAAATCTGAGTCACTATGTAGCATCAAGTCAACCCAAGTCTACCCTGCAGTGACGGTATATCAGGCATGCCAACTGTATTTTAGAAACACATAAATGGAAGAATTGCAATAATTAAAGCAATTTAACTTTTTCATTTACCATTCAGATTTTTGCTCTCCTGATCCAAACAATTAATTCATGAAGCTAAATATTCCTACCCTCAGAAAATCTGAAATGAGTTGTTCCCCAAACATCCCATGGCATTTCAGGTGCTAGGACTCCATTCTACCTCCATTCTACCAGATAAAATTCCCCTTATCTTTCAAGACACAGGTCTAATGGCATTCTTCTTAGAAACCTCCAGTGACTTTCCGTAGGCAGAATTAATGGCTCCTTGTTTGTTCTCCCTGTGCACCATTCATGACACAACCCTTACATACACCCCACTGTATCAGAGCCAGTCATGTCATTATTATTACCACTTAAATGTAATTTACTTGAACTCAGGGATACTGTCTTATTCATCTCTGAATCTATGGATTCTCTACCACAGGTCTTGGAATTTAAAATGTAGTTAAAATGTTTGCTAATGAACGAATGCATGCATGAATGAACTGAGCAAGTGAGCCAGACTTTCTCTGTTTATCAAACAGAAGGCCTAGGAGATCATAAGCAGAATTTGTAATTAAGCCATAAACAACACAATGGTTATCTGATAGCCACAATTATTAAAAGTAGAGGCTTAATGGGAGTGAAATTTGTCTTTTATAAAGAAGCTTGGCTCTAAAGCAAGAATGAAACACCCAAAGAACCTCATGTCTCTTAAAGATTTCAAATTCGTAGTTTAGTATCCACTCATGAAGATAACTCCAGGGCCAAATGGCTTGAATGGCCAATTCAACCAAGGATTTACCAAAGAATAATATCAATTCTACACAAACTTTTCCAAAATATTGAAGAGGTGGGAACACTTTCCAATTTATTTTATGCATCCAGCATTATATTGACGCCAAAACTAGGTAAATATATTACATGAAAACAAAACTATAGGACAATATTCCTCATGTACATGCATGCAAAAATCTGTGATAAAATATTAGAGGTTCAGATCCAACTATACATAAAAAGTATAATACATCATAACCAAATAAGGGTTATCCTAGAAATGCAAGGTTGGCTCAATATTTAAAAATAAATTTAATATACCAAATCAACAGATTGAACCATCTCAACCGATGCAGAAAAAATGACAAACTTCAAAATTCATTCAAGATAAGAACTTTCAATAACATAGGAATAAAAAAGAATTTCCCCAATTTGATAAAGGTCACCTACAAAAACCCACAGCTAATACTCATACCAAAAATGGCAAGACTGAGGGCTTTCCTCCCATTAGGAACAAGACGGGATATCCACAGTCACTTCTACTATTCAGTTCATATATCTCATCTTCCCTTCTTGAATTATCTATGCCCATATATTATAGGGACTGTATGGCATGATACCTACCAATCACTCTTGGATGTTAAAGACAATTATAGTCCTTAACAGCTACCATGTAGATGCTGGCCTTCTTTTACTGGAGAAGGACTAGGCAGATTCCCAAGGGTAAGAAGAGTGTGGGACATGATGAACTGCACTACATTGAGTGATTCTAATGGGGGTGGGGTGGGGGTTTTCTTTCTAACATTAACAGGAAGGACATAACTAAATTTCTGCCCCTGGGCATAATAAGTTCTTAGGCCATCTGACCATAACATAAGTTCTCAGTTTTGAGTTTTCTTTTGGTAGAATCTTCTTCTGCATCAGACATGTCCCTGGAGATGAAGGCAGATTGTCCCTGAGAAACATGACACATTCTGAAGAACTGTTGGCTGCTTTAGCCCTTCACAGCATCAGTTATGTATTAATTCCATGTGCAAAACACTATACTGGGTGCTTTAAATTCATCATTTAATCCCCATGACCAACAGGTAGGTTTTACTACTCCTGGTCCACAGAGGAAGCAAGTGAGATTTAGAAAGACTAAATATTTTCAAAAAGACAAAATTATTATAGGAAAAAGCTATGGTTAGCTTTTAGTTCTTCCGATTCAGTGTTTCTTCCATTATAACAAAAAACA
This sequence comes from Panthera tigris, assembly GCF_018350195.1. Classification (NCBI taxonomy): domain Eukaryota; kingdom Metazoa; phylum Chordata; class Mammalia; order Carnivora; family Felidae; genus Panthera; species Panthera tigris. The sequence goes on along the minus strand of NC_056670.1, from coordinate 36,123,471 downwards.
TTTTAGGGAAGGATGAGCCAAAGAAGAATGCAAATGAGCAATGTTCTGTAACTTAGGGCTTTATCAATAATTTTTTGTTTCATCTCATGACAAAATTTTCAAAATTAATTTTCCAGTTAAAAATACAAAACTCCTTTTTAATGCAAAATTTCAACTGAAAGACATTTTATGGAGCAAAATCTTAGCAGATTTCTTGCCTTCCTTTTCTTTTTCCCTCCTCCTCCTCACCATCATCATCAGAGCTAAGTTTATTCAGCTTCCTAGGTATAGGCACTCTGATTTTATGACTGATCACTTGATCCTCTAAACAACCCTAAGAGATAACTAGTATTATTTTTGTCCTTTCTTCTAAAAATAGCCTATAAAATGCATGTAAACAAAATTCAAGTCTGTGAGTCCTTGGTATACTGTTTGTGTTCTTCCTAGAGCCCACTAAATTAGTTTATAATGCAGTTCATGAAAATCCTTGCCCATAGCACTCATTTATATTCTCTCTCTCTCTCTCTCTCTCTCCTTCCCCCTCTCTCCTCCCCCAACCTTGCATCCCACAACATTTATAAGTTGTGTAAATCTATCACAACATATAATTTGACTTGATGGTTCTGAAACACTGCAAAAAATAAGTCTTAACAAGAAGCAAAATTCAGTTGCTCTGACATTCGTCCTGTATTCAAGTTGGAAATGAGTCTCCTGGCAACTTTAAATGGCCCAGTCCTTGTCTTCTGTTTTGGGGACGCTGTCTATTGATACATGTAGACCTCTTCCATGCACCTCTCCCATTACTGGGCCAAGAGGAGAACTCAAAGGAAGGCATGTGGTAGATGCTCCTGATCTTCCTGGAAAGTATCTATTTACCTTCCCTTGGCCAGGCAGCCCTTATGCCTGGCCTCAAAGTCTTTCTTTTTTAAAAATAATGAAAAGCCAAACAATAGTGTCAAATCTATTGACCCCAGACTTCTCACCTCTGAGAGTCCCCAAACTATTGTACTAGGGGTTAGTCTCAGAAATGAGTGCGCTGCTATCCATGTGCAGTGACAAAGCCTCCCAAATAACTGCCATACTACTAAAAATATCTATTCAAATGGCATATGGTCTCCCTGCCAGAGAAGATCAAGGAAGGGCTAGAATAGAATTAGGTTCCTGAGGCTTCCTTGGTGCCGCTGATGTGCTAGACTTTGTTAAAATCAACCTTCTGTTGAGTGGCAGAATTGGAATTAAAATCAGGAAGTAGGGATAACTACCAGTTATCCATATTGCCCTTTTACCTTACACACAGACACCCTAAGCTATTGAGCATGGCAATGTGTTCACTGATAGTGGCCATAAAATTTAACATGTTATGAAGGGCTGCTGGCACATCTTGTTAAAATATAACTTCTTTGCTTAAGGGAGTATCACTGTAATCTTGGCTTTTTTTCTTCCTGCTAATGGAAACACAAAAATAAGGGCTGGTGCTGCAGCAGCAATATTGTGATTATAAACCAAACTTGAAGATGGGCACTGGTATTTTGGAAGTTAGAACAAAAATATAGCATCTTGGGTTTCTGATGGTTTCACACCTGTTATAGACTGCCTATATCCAGGATTGATGTTATATGAAAGTATCCTGTTAAAGTCACTGCTATTTCAGATGTTTGTTAGTTGTGGTTGAACGCAATTCCTAAGTCATGCAAACCTTTTTCTTACTATTCTAGAATTATTTGCAAAAAGACCATATTCTTGTTTGAGGTTTGTTTTTAAGCTATTTCTCATTATGTCTACATGTTTATGTAAAAAAAAACAAAGTAGAAGGAAAAATAAAAATCATGACTATTTCTACTGCCCAGGGCTAAATGCAATTGTCATTTTTGATGTTTTGCCTTCCAGTCATTTTTCTATCCATATGTCATAAACATGGATAAGTTCAGATATATCTTACTTCACTTGATTTGTTGCATAAATATTTGCCTGCCATATTAAAAATTATTTTAAACATCTCTTAAATGCTACATAACATTGCATTATGAATTTGCCATAATTTACTTAGCATTCCTGTCTAGTTGTATATTGACTATTTTCTGCATTTTGATGTCATAAACATTACTATGGTGAACATCTGAATGTATACAAATATTTTGTTTATGCATTTCAGTTTCTTTCCTTTGGACAGATTCCTAAGTGTATCATTATTAGGTCAAAGGATCTTAATATTTTCTAGCCTCAATGCATAGGGCCAAATGCTTTTCTAAAACATATCAATATATACCCAATCCACTCAATAGCACCAAGTATGGTTATGTGATGTTCCTACCGAGCCTAATACATAGAAAAATTATATCCCAGGACTGTTTTACTTTTTGAGCATTTGATTATTACTGTGGGTGAACATTCTTCATGCTCATCACCATTTCTGTTTCCTACAGTGTTTTATTCATCTTTGTATCTCTCACATCTACTATACATCCTGGATCACAGGTTATACTCAATATAGATTCACCAGAAAGATGTGGTTATTTTAAATAATCCTGAGACCTGAGGTCTGAGACCTCAGACCTGAGATGGCCTGAGAAATATGGTCTTGGAGTTATTACCAATTAGACTATATACCATCAAGTTTTAATGTTTGAACACTGATGATCCATGGAGTACTATAATAGTTACAGCTAACACTGAACTTTTTCTATTTATCACACACTGTTCCAAAATTTTAAGTGCATTATTTCATTAAACCATCATAATAATCCTGTGAGGTAGACTGTGTTACTCTCCCCATTTTAGGATTTAGAAGCTGAGACGGAGAGATGTTAAATCAATGGAACAAGGATTTGAACCCACATGGCATAATTCTTTAATGAATTTTTATTCAGTGTTTCCAATATGCATGGAAACTTGTTAAGTGTTTTGGGGATATCAAGAGGGGATAAGAGGCACCTGGGTGGCTCAGTCAGTTAAGTGTCCTACTTTGACTCAGGTCATCATCTCACAGTTGACAAGTATGAGCCCCTCATTGGGCTCTGGGCTGACAGCTCAGAGCCTGGAGCCTGCTTCAGATTCTGTGTCTCCCTCTCTCTCCACCCCTCCCCCACTCATATTCTGTCTCTCTCTCTCTCTCTCAAAAATAAATAAACATTAAAAAAAGTAAAAAACAAAACAAAACATGGTCCTGGCCTTCCAAAGTTCAATCTGGTCATATAAACAAAATAAAACACAGTAAATATGGATAACAATGGTGATAGCAATCAACATTTACTGAGGACCAGACAGTGTTCTAATCACTTACTCATCTCAAGATTTTCATGCTGTAGACACTACAATTATTTTCATTTTACAGAGAAGGAAACTGAAGAAGAAAGATTACGTAATTTGTCCAAGCTTACACAGGTATTAACTGATAGAACCAAGATTTGAATCTAAAAAGACATCAGAGCTCATCTTTTTAACTGCTGTGTATGGAACTTTCCATTGTTGCATACAAAGGGCTCAAAAATGGCACAAGTACTGCATGCCTGACAATCCAAGAGGTAGACCCAATGTGTCAAGTGAATTCAGAAGATAGCATGTTCAGAAGATATCATGAGCTGGAACAATTAGGAGTAGCCCTACCATCCTTTATTATGAAATCAAAATGGCAGCTAAAGAAACATGAATATAGAGAAAAGACCTGGAATGGAATCTGTCAAATGTGGTTTCAAATCTCAGCTCCACTACTTCTTAGTGAAATGGGAATAAATACTCTTCTATAATAAGGTCATTGTAAAGATGATATAAGTTGCTCTACATTTGGCATCTAGCAACATTTCAACCCTTTTAGTAGAAACACACAAAAATGTGATTTATCTTCTATAGTAGATGCTATGGATTGCCTTGCTTTTATCCTATCTTCCTCTACTGTAAGAACATGAGCACTAAAATACTTGACTCCCAGCCTCCAATGACATGGCCTGGGCAATGAGAAATAGGCAGATGTTTTTAGAAAGCTGTCCATCCACAAATAGAAAGTGAATGCCTTGCAAGGAAAAGACCTTCGCTCTTCATCCAGCCTGGAGAGCTGGAATGATGCCAAGAAGAGTAGCAGCCATTCTAAGAACATGAAGATGAAATCCTCATGCTAAAGGCAATGGAACAGAAAGAAAGACTGACCCCTCTTTCAGCCACTGCAACAGTCCTGGATTGCCTATTTCCAGCCTTATTTTTATGTGAGAAAAATAAACACTCACATATTTAGGTCACTATTTGTCGGATTTTTGTTGCTTGCAGCTGAACACATGTTTATCTGACATACTTTCCTCACCAATTTGCCAGAGCCACTGTGTTTCCCCAGATGATGGAAGACACATTATCTGAGGGTCACACTGCCTGTTACCAAGTAGCCACCATCTACTTTTTTAGAGGTAATGGCTCAACATTCTCCACAGATAGGCCTCAGGACATGAGGTTTAGGTGAGAAATTATGAATCTAATCCTTCTACCCATTAGCAGCCAGTTGGAGAGCTGGCTGGTGGTGGACTACAATAAAAACTTGGGGTGACTTCGTCAGATTTCAATCACCAGTGAGAACATGAGGCATTATAGAACACGGGGGTATTGTATAGCTGAAAGAGAGACAAACAGACCAGGATCCAAATTCTGGAATTGCTACCTACTAACAGTGACTATTAATAATTATCTTAAACTCTTTAGAGCTCAGTTTTTGCCTCTGTGAAATGGGGATAATAACTCTTACCATCTTGGGTTATAGCTAAGATCATATATAATATTATCTATAAAATAACTATCATAGTGCCTAGAAATCATAATACGTGAACCAAAAAATGACTGTAATTATAATTATTAAAGTCAATCAGAAATAACAGTCTGAAATTCACTTCACTGTTGTTTATAAGAACCTACCATGGGCCAGGCCCTGGGATTCTAGGGGCAAAGAAAACAATCATGTTCCTGCCTCCCTACTTCCCATCCACCTGCCCCCTACCATGGACCTGACTTTAATATGGGGGGAACAGAAAGCACAAACACAAATCAATCAATCACCTAAGATAGTGATAAGAACTAGGAAAAATAAAGAAGGGTCCAGGGACTGCAGGGGTATGAGAGCGGCATGACAGTTAACGGAGGGGCATCATCTGTTAGCAGAGTCATGCTTCGGACTTCAGAACAAAAGGTTTCTCCCCATTTTGCTTATGGGAAGACAAACGACCAGAGAATCCGTCAGTCTGGTCGACTAAGCTAAAAGTGATTTCTTTTGAACCTCAGGCTCAATTAGAACACAAATTCTTGTCATTTAAAATACATTTAATATGTAAGCAGATGTTATTCTACATTCTTATAGGTCCAAATATGGGATAGCTAGTTATCTTTCCCCTTGCCTCTTTTCCTCATCCCATAGCCCCACTTCGATACATAATAAACTATTTTCTTCAACACCCTGGCGTTAAATGTGAAGACTTTTCAGAAGGTTCAGACACTGAAGAGAACCCGAGACAACTGGTTGCAAAAGGGATATTAAAAACATGCTCTTCCATTGCATTTGCTTCTAATTATTTAATAAAGTGTATGCCATTTTCTGAGACCCCATGCTCCACAGGGATACCATACTTTGTTTTATTTTGGGAGAAAAAAAAAAGAAAGAAAGCACAAAGCTGAACGAGGTCTATATTTTTTTGTTGTCCAGACAAAGCTATTCCTCTCGTTTTATTTCAGCCGGTTTCTGTCCGGCGAGATGGCACCACTACCGGCAAAGCCCATTCCCTTTTCACCCATGTGGTCCTACCAGACTCACAGCAGTGCTACAAAATATCGATGTGAAAAGTAATTAAGATATAAGTATTCCAAAAGAGAGCACATGGTTATTTAAAGTCATTGGACACCATTCAAATGGAAAGATCTATGGAATACAAGGGCTGAGAGTCATCATGCTGTTTCTCCCCCAGTTCTCACATTAAGAAAAAGGACTAATTATAAATCTCCAGCAAATATGACCTGGTAAAGAGTTTTCAAACAAAAGCCTGCACTGAACGGGATATCTGGCAGATCTGGGCACTTGTTTTCCCTAATAACCATTAAAGTTGTTCCTAGTAAACCATTTTACAGCAACATTAGAAATATCAGAGTTTACGTTTTCGTTAATGAATTGCTGCGGAATGTTAGCACTGCATCACGTCTCCCAACGACTCCTTATCCTGGCTTTGTCTCCGTGGTGCATTCCCCCCCCCCACCCCCTTTAACATTTCATTTCCAATGACACGTCAGCCGTCTTTCACCAACCTCAAAGGAAAGTTGAATGCGGGGCTCACAAAGTTAAGCTGACATTTGCTCCCTTCCAATAAAAAATATTTAGTCCATTAAACATAAATAGCTGTCATTATGATACATGGACTGAGTGCAAACCTCCCGGTTCCCTCTGATGTTTATTACATCCAAACAACTGCAGTGCCTGCATGTTTTCAACTTTAGTGTATTGATTAAACTTTTAAATGGCTGCCATATAACCCAGGGACAGCGGGAAGATTAATTTGCGTCAATGTTCATCTGTAATTCATTAGCCATTTATTCTTTACAACCACATGGGCTATCAAGAAAATGCAGGCCATTTTTCACTCGGCACAGGCTGAGAACAGATTCTGAAATTTGTGCTGCATACAAATAAGTTTCCCCGGGCCTGGCCAGTTAAACTGCTTGGCTTTTCAAAAGTTGAAGTCGGGAAACAGCAGCAGGGAAGAAACATTAAAAGCCAGGAATGGGGAAAAACATACATCCTCAGGGTGCTCACGGTTTAACTGAGTTTGTCCACTGTCTTCTCATCCATGGATTATGGTTTCTTATTTCAGTCAGATTAAAATAACGGAAACGTGTGTCTGAGCAAAGGCCATAAATAAAATGGGGCTCTTTTTCCCATCCCTCCCTTCCCACCCCCATTCTAATATCTCCTAAAATGCTGTTTCTGGCAGACAACTCCAGAGTGGCAGTGGAGTAGAAAAGTGCATAGCCCGAGGAGCTTGGATTTGTACTCAGGGACGGTGGCGTTTGAACCAACCCTTCCTGAAACTGTGGAATCTCACCCGGCCTTGAGTTGGGAAGGTGCCCAGCTAAATAGCGGCACGTTTCCTGAGGGAAGAGGTAAGCCATCTGGCTTCTCTGCGTGCCCTCCTGACCCCACTGGCAGAACACAAAATGCATACTAAAGGCATAAATGGAACGAGCACCCTGGTGAAAGTCCCTTCGACACACAAGGCACTTGGGAAGACAAGGAAGAGGGAGTCCACGTGCACGCAGGTTGGGGCAGGAGGAGAATAAAACACACGAGGGAAATTTTTCTTCATAAGGATAAATAATTAAAGTGGAGAGCTGAGCGTGCTGGCCTCACTGTAGCTAATAACTGCAATAGTGAGCGGCAAAAATCAATGGTCAGGACGACATCTGGGGGAGAGTGCTGGCAGGTACCCATTTGCAGGACGTGTGGAAGCCAATGTGCAGATGCCCAAGGCGACAACTCTTTTCTCTGGTCTATGGTGCCCACGAAAATCAAAGGCACCAGGCACACTGGTAACCTTTGGTAACAAAGTCCAAGAAAGAGCTGACAGAAGAGGACTTGGGGAGAAGGCTGTAAATGACTCATTTATAACATAACTGCTCAGGCTGCATACAACCAAGGATAAAAGCGAGCCCTCCACAAAAGCCTCCATCTGGAGCCCTTCTCATCCCAGCGCAGAAGTCACCAGCACTAAGAATCCACAGCACACAACTCCTCTGCAGGCCCTTTGGGGAAATGGGTGGGGAATCATCATGCATCATAGAGATGCAGCTCGAGGAGTTTGTTTGGCTTGTGGACGTGACATGGATGTGTCAAAAGGAACGCACATGAATTATAGAAAAATGCACTGGATGGGACCTCAAGGTCATTAGTGACAGCCCCCTGCTGTGTATAGGATCTGTCAACTTTATCTATTATTTTCACAGTTATAAGTACACTGGGCTTTGCACCTAACAGGAGCTCAATAAATATTTGTAGAGTGATTGATGACTTTGACCTAAGCACACAGATTCGTTCATTTAACCATTCAACAAATATTTATTGACCGTCTATCATATCCCCCACACTGTTCTAGATCTAGGATAAAATGGGGAACAAGCATAGATGCAAACTTTTATCAATCGGGTACATTTATCACAGTTGCCTTTTCTTTCATTTGGGCCTAAGGGACATTCTAGAATCCCAGTATATCAGTGTTGGAGAACCAAGATCATGTTCTTTGTCTGGGCTTTCTATGGGCAAAGCCTGATAATGGTGATGTTTAAACAGCTTGTGCCTTATGAATGAATTGGATAATACCTGGAATAAAATAAGCCTGAAGGCCTAGAAGAATTCAAGATATGTGTTTACTGAAGTTTTCAAATAACAATGATTACAAGGATAAGTATAACTTCTGTAGGTAAGGCTAGTGTAAGAGTTTATTTTTGGAGGTACAGCTTAACAATCTTCTGCTTGCCAAATGCATTTATTGTTATTGAACTTGAATTTGAGGTACAGAAATTTTATAAAGGCTTCAATCAGTTAAGAGCAAATACTGAAGAAAATTATGTTTGCTACACTTTTTAAAGGACATCGTGGAGTATAAAGAATAAACACAAATCACTGCCTGTACTTGCATACAAGGACCTTATAATATCTTTGGGAAAACAAAATTAACACATTAAAGCTAACTAATACGTGATAACAGAGAATCAGGAGCAAAGGTGTTTAATATGCTTTTTGCTCTCTTAAGTAGTCAATAGTAAAATATTTATGCCCAGTAAAATCAAAACCGCTGGGGTACCAGGACTCTCATAAATGAAATCAATGGATGAAAGTCATCTGATAACATATATTGGGAACTTAAAAATGCTCTTACCTTTTCTTCCCTTAATTCCAATTCTTGGTATCTATTCTAAGGAAGTAATTCCCCATGGAGAGGAAAACTACACAACAAACATCTCACTTTACTTTTGCAGAGCTTTTTGTTACAGAGAACAAAAAGTAATGCAAAGATTAAATAAATAATAGTACATTAACTCTATAGAACACCAGGTGGCCACTTATGGTAATAATAAATTTAATGAAGCAACATAGAAAAGCTTGAATCTATGCTAAAGTAGCCTACCAAACTGTAAGTTCACTAGGGTTACAATTATGCATTCATATAAAAGATACTGTAATGGAGTATATATGCTTCTTAACAGGGAGTTAGAGCTATACAAAACATGCCTTCTCAATCAAATGTTCTGTGAGTTTGTTTTATTGCATTTATAATTAGAAAAAGTTCTAAAATGTTTAAACTATGTGGAACAGATTACAAATGCTATGAACATTGAAAGAAAGCGTCATGCTGAAGGAGCTAGAATTTGCCCTTAAAAAAAGATTCCGTAAAGAAATAGACCCCTTTTTTTTTAATATGCTTATTTATTTTTGAGAGGAAGAGAGACAGAGTGTGAGTGGGGTAGAAGCAAAGAGAGAGGGGAGACACAGAATCTGAAGCAAGCTCCAGGCTCTGAGCTGCCAGCACAGAGCCCAATGTGGGGCTCGAAACCACGAACTATGAGATCATGACCTGAGCCTAAGTCAGATGCTTAACTGACTGAGCCACCTGGGTGCCTATTAAGAAGTAGATCTTAATACACAGAAAAGAAGAGGAAAAAATATCTTTGGCAAAGAATATTCTCAGCAAAGACTGGGAATTTGAAATGTATGTGGCCTGAAGCAGGAATAATGAAGAGAGTTGTCTGGCTAGAGTGGATGAGATGCTTTGGAGACCTAATGTCAGACAAACAATATTGGATAAATTTTTTAAAACTTTGGTTCTATCAGAGTGGAACTATTTCCTCTCTACCCCCCCTCCCCCTTTTCAAACTAATAGGTGTATTTCTTACTTTAGAATCCTACTATAGGTGTCTCCAAGTTTAAGATCAAATGAAATTAAAAATAATATGTCAAAAGCATTGGTTACGTTTGTAGTTTTTCACTTCAGGAAGTGTCTCTGCACTTCATCTTAATCAAAAAAAGGATAGTTGAGAACATTTTGAAATAGAAGATAATTCAAATAGAAGATAACGTTTGTAATTTTAAAGGAAGTAATAACATGGGGGGAGAAAGAAAAAGTAGCAAAATGGGGCGGGTGACAAGATCATCATTACTCCAAAAATAACAAAGCTACAATAATTAAACAACATGGAACTTGTAAAAAAAAAAATGGGAAGAGAGATTAATGATACAAAATAGAAAGCAAAGAAGTAGATTCTATTATAAAGGAATTTAGACTAGGATACATTTGACACTTTATATCATCAAGGAAATTAAGTACTGCTTAATAAATGTTAAAGGACAAAATGAATTTGCAATCCTAACCAGATAGTCAAACATAAGAAAGCTAACTGTACAATAATAACAACAAAAATTGATTGGATCTCTCCAATCTCTAGGGATATGAGTAAAGTCAAAGGAAGAAATAGCAAAGGGAAATATTGTCAGATAACACAAGATATAGCCTGTAAAAAGTTAAATGCCTCTGTGAGTTAAAATGCCATGAAAAGTAAAATCCAAATTATAGACAAAAAATTACTTTTTATCATCTATGACAAGGGGTTACTATCTTTAATGTAGCAATTATTTCTTATAAATCAAATGAAAATTAACATCTCCACAGGAAAATGGATAAACAATAAAAACAATTGCTTATAACATAAAATAAAAAGTCAATAAATGTACTGAGTATGTTCAGGCTCATGAGGTATCAAAGAAATAAAAAATAGGTATTTAATTATTTTAAAACTTATTTTATTTTTATTTTTAAAGTATTTCTTTCTTTAAGTTTATTTGTTTCGAGAGAGACAGAGACAGCACAAGAGGGGGAGGGTCAGAGAGCAAGGGAGAGAAAATCCCAAGCAGGCTCCTTACTGCCAGCTGTGGAGCCTGATGTGGGGCTGGAACTCACGAACCATGAGGTCATGACCTGAGCCAAATCCAAGAGCTGGTCACTTAACCTACTGAGCCACCTAGGCAACCTCTATTTTTTTTTTTATTTGAGAGAGAGAGAGTGAGAGAGAGTGAACACATGAGCAGGAGGGACAGAGGGAGAGAGGGGGAGAGGGGGAGAGAGGTAGAGAGAGGGGGAGAGAGAGACAGAGACACAGAGAGAGACAGAGAGACAGAGACAGAGACAGAGACAGACAGAGACAGAGAGAGAGAGAGAGAGAGAATATGAATCTTAAGCAGGCTTCACGCTCAATTCCATGACCCTGGGATCATGACCTGAGCCAAAATCAAGAGTTGCATGTTCAACCGACTGAGCCACCCAGGCGCCCTGGTATTTAATTATTTTTAAGAATTACAATGTTGAGTGTTTGTGATCATGTAGTGAAACGAACCCTATCACTCTGTTGGTAGCAGTTTAAATTGGCACAGCTTCATGTGGAGGCTGTGGATATGTTTCCAGTACTTTAAAAAAGCCTAAAACAAAATACAAATTATATTGTGGCCAGACAACATGTATATGATACCATGTTTTTGAAATTTGTTAAAACTTCCTTTTTAGCTTATGATGTGGTCAATTTTTAAAGTGTTCCCTATATGCTTCAGAAGAATGTGTATTCTCTAATTGTGCACAGTTCTGCATATGTCCATTAAAATAAGCTTAACTGCATCAATTTTCTATATCTTTACGACTTTCGTCTGTTTGCCCTATCACAAATTGAGAGAAATGTTTTGAAATACGTGACTATGATGTTGATTTTTCTATTCTTTTCCCATTATATAAATATTTGCTTTATATGGTATGAGGCGATGATAGTACATTGATTCTAAGATAAAATCTTTTTCACATTTAATACCAGTCCTTTGTATTATTTCAAACATTCCCTCCTAGGACTATGTCCTTTTGTTTTCTCCTCAGGTACTTGCTGAAGACATTCTTTTAGTTGACTATATGGGTAGTAAGTTGTTCCCATTTTGTTCATTTCAATTTCTTGAAAGATAGTTTCAAATTCTAACAAAATTCTAGGCTCATATTTATTTTCTATCAGTACTCTGACAACATAATTCCACTGCTTCTTGGCTTTCATTTTGAGGCTAAGAAATTTGCCTCCTGCCTTCATTCTAGAGATCTGTTCTTTGTAGGAGATTTTTGTTTTCTCTACAGTTATTTATAACATCTTCTCTTTGTGGTACTCTGTAGTTTTTTGTTTTGTTTGTTTTTTAAGATTTTTATTTTAATCACCTGGTGCTCATGACAAGGGCATTCCTTAAGCCCCATCACCTATTTCACCCATTTCTCCACCCCTCTCCTCTATGGTAACCATCAGTTTGTTCTATACAGTTAAGAGTCTGTTTCTTGGTTTGCCTCTCTCTCTTTTTTCCTTTTGCTTATTTGTTTTGTTTCTTAAATTCCACATATGAGTGAAATCATATGCAATTTGTCTTCCTCTGACTGACTTATTTTGCTTAGCATAATAACTAGCTCCATCCACATTACTGCAGATGCCAAGATTTCATTCTTTTTTATGGCTGAGTAATATTCCATTGTGTGTATGTATGTATGCGTATATATACATACATACATACATACATATATTCATACATATACTACATATTCTTTATCCATTCATCAATCGATGGACACTTGGACTGTTTCCATAATTTGACTATTGGAGATAATGCTGCCATAAATATCAGGGTGCATGTGTCCACTTGAATTAGTGTTTTTGTATTCTTTGGGTAAATACCCAGTGGTTCAATTGCTGGAACACAAGTATTTCTGTTTTTAACTCTCTGAGGAACCTCTATACTGTTTTCCATGGTGGCGGCACCAGTTTGCATTCCCACCAACAGGGCACGAGGGTTCCTTTTTCTCTACATCCTCACCAACACCTGTTGTTTCTTGTGGTACTCTGCAGTTTTAATAACTTTGTTTAGTTGTAGCTTTTAAATATTTACCCTGTTTGTTCTACCATCTGCTTCCTATATATTTTTATGTCTTTTATCATTTTGAAGAATTTTCAGCTATTACCTCTTCAAGCACTGCCTCTCCTATCTTTCCTCTATTCTCCTTGGAATTCTAACTTGCTGAATGGAAAACTTTCTCATTCTAACCTCCATGTCATCTAACTCCTCAGATTTCCCATGTTTGTTTATGTTGCATTATATTTTCTTTAGATCTACTCATTACCTAATCTACTTAATCTACCTAAAGACTTTTAAATATACATAATTATATTTTTATATTGAATGTTTCAAATGAATAGTTTTCAAATTAGTTACTTTTATAGTCTCTTACTGCTTTTTTTCTGTTTTATTCCATATTTATTTCTTTCATCATTTCATGATAATTTGTTTTACATTCAGACTGTGCAAATTCCAATATCTGATGCTATAGTGGGAGTTTAGTCTCTTTCTTTGCTAACACTCTAAAGTGAGGTTTTGTGGAATGTTTGGTAGTTTTGATTGTGTGCTCAATATTTGCCTTTTCTCAACCTGTGGAAATCTGAACGGTCTAATCAGATGGGGCTTTCTTCCGAAAGGTTCTGTGCTATAGACCTGATACCACTTGATTAAAATTTAAGGATACACACTTAATAAAGGAGTTTTGGTTCATATCCTCCACCTTGTGGTAGGTTCAAATCTTTATATCCAAATTCCAGTGTTGACATCTGGGGCAAATACTTGCTTCCTACACTGACTTCAGCTCAGTGTTTTCTGGATCCACCACCCCCAGTCCCCGCCTTTGATGATTTCTCCTATTTTTAGCTGAACCAGAAATGTATTAACAATCATGATCTAGAAATAAGGTACCTTAAAAGGATAGGTTTTCAAGATGTCCACTCTACCATACTTTCTAATATGTATTCATTACTTTAAAAATAATCTAGACACTTGTGTTAGTGGGAATGATAGCACTATATTCAAGGTTAAAAGTGCCCCCAAATGATGACAGTTAACCAAAGAAAGCTTGCAAAAATATTTTTTTGGTAGATATATTATTTGGCCATCCAATTTATCTTCAAGAAATTTAGCTTAAGGAGATATTCAGAGATACTGTGAAATCCAGCTGGCCTATGGAGTTGTAAGAACAAACCCTTCCACAGACTCTCATATTTTAAAATTATATTAACTTCCAAACTTAATAACTATGGATAAAAATTCTGTCATAAGTGAGGTGGCCACGTAGAACAGGAACAGATATAGCAATCACAGCATAGTATTTTTTACTTCTCAGAGTCCTGGAGGGGCATAGTTAAGAGCTTGGGAGATGTCCAGGCAAGGTATTAGAAGGCCTAGTTTTCCTAGGTTCCTACACCCTTTTATATTCAAAGCTTACAAAATCATTCCAGAAGGATGCATTGCAACATATGCACTTCCATTTATGAGAAATTTTACAGAGAGCTCTCCTGGTTCTTGAGCAGGTGGAAGTAGTCAGTGCTCAATTGTACTTGAATAATAGTTCTGTATCTATTTACAGCTTTCTAGAAAGCCTATTTGTTCAGATTCCCATGAAGATGTGTGCACCAGAATGGTTGTTACAGCATTATTGATAATATCATAATAAAGTATCTGACTCCATTTTTGATATCTGACTACTGACAACTTATAGGCCCCATTCCTCTACTTTCTCTTTTGCCCTACCTCTGGGCAAGCTGGTAATAAAGACCAGATGCTCCTTTCCTTGGGACTGGCAGGGAAGTTCAAGTTGTGCAAACCTTGGCCCACAGGTAGGAACACTCTCCCTGGCACAATTGTTAAACACAGTAAAAATCAAAGCCATTTGCCTGTTCACTGAAACCAAATGGACTAGCTTGAATGCCTTCTTCCTCTCTGCAGAGAGTATCATGATAGGAGTAATGAATGTCTTCATACCCTCACAGTACATGTGTGGTGTCATCAGTCTTGAAATGGGATCCAATTTTGGGACGGGGTGGTTGATTTTACCCTCTGCTGAGCAACCACAAGGTAAGTGAGTAGGATGGTCTAGGTGATGACTACCATCATCTGGAGAACTTTCTTCTTCTGTTTGTGGCTTGCTAACAGGCTCTGTTGTCTATTGGCTAGTGTGTATATTTGAAGCCTGCCAGCCACCAAGCACTTTGAGCTGCATTTACTGAGTCTGACCTAGCCTTTCTTATAGATTTAAAATCTAGAAGACCAACGTAAGTCAAAGTTTCAATGTTGGCATTTAGGGACAGGAATAGGAATTGAGGCTCTCTTTAAGTGGTATGTCTCAGCCCAGACCTATGCTTGTGCTTCAGATTACATTTTGTACCTCCCTTGCAACATGAACTCTGAGACTCATGCTAGGTACAGGGAAATAGCTGAGACCATAATTGTCTCTCAACCAGGCAAATGCCCTCTATTCTGCAATTAGGGAAAAGACCAATATTGATACCCTGTGCAGTATATGGGCCCATTGGGTGTTGTTGCTGTAAAGAACAGTCACCCGGTGGTGCGCTCCTAGAAACAGATTACTCACTAGAACCCTATGAGGTTTTAAATGCTGCTGCTTCCAATGGTCTGCCATCAAAAACAAACCTGATCCTCAGAGTTATAAGGAAAGAACACTTATTTACCATATAGCATAGACCTTGATTAAAAAAAAAAATTGTGAATGCTTTATCCCCAGTTCTCTTAAAGGGCCAGAGGATATCATTAACCTATCAGACCCTATCAAATTGGCTCACAGAAATTCTATGTTCCACAACACTGAGTGATGTGTTTATGTACAATAAAACAACAATTGCTAAGGCGGGGGTCCTTAACCTTGATGATACTGAATTGATTCTGGAGGATAAAAACTTATATAAATCTGAGCAAGATAGAGAGAACCTCCAAAAGTATATCCAGTACCCATTAAAAGAAAATGAGGAGCAGGGGAGAATTGAGGTCTAGACTTGACCCAATTATAAATCCAAACTTTACTAAAAGAATTTAATGATGGAAAAGTAAAAAAAAAAAAAAAAAAAAAAAAAAAAAAAAAAAAGTATCAATTGGCTTTTGTGTTTTTAAAACATAGGTTCTACATTAATTTTAATCGCTGTGGAGGTGAACAAATTGGTAAAACTTCATGGCCTCAACTGACACTGGAGCTCAAATTACAGTTATATCTGGGTACTTCACTAAATTTAAAAGCACTCCATACTCTTATGGGAGTTACTAAGAGACAAATAGAGGAAAAACAGGTATCCTTCACCTTACCCACTGACCTACTGTCTTGTTTAAATTTCCCATGGTCTTAGCACCCATTTCTTTAATATATCCCATAGTGGACATAGATAATATAACGTAACAAGTAATAAACTGAAATAAAATGAAATCTTTGGGTTGCCTGGGTGGCTCAGTCAGTTAAGCATCCGACTTCTGCTCAGGTCATGATCTTGCAGTTCGTGAGTTCAAGCCCCACGTTGGGCTCTGTGCTGACAGTGCGGAGCCTGGAGCCTCTTTCAGATTCTGTGTGTGTGTGTCTCTCTCTCTGCCCCTCCCTGACTCACTCACGCTCTCTCTCTCTCATAAAAATCATTTTTTAAAAATTAAAAAAAATTAAATATTTGATGCTCGAAATTAATGCTTGACAAAATGAGACCCTTCTGGGTTAAAATAGTTAAAATATTTAATATGGCCTAATATAGGTGAAACCAAGGCCAATAGAAATTAAGACCCTTTTTTAAATAAAATATACTTAAAGGAGGCCTTTAAGTTTCTACTTATCCTCCTATTTATTTATTTATTTATTTATTATTTTTTAAGTTTATTTATTTTGAGAGAGAGCAAAAGAGCATGTGCATGTGAACAGGGGAGGGGCAGAGAGAGAGGGAGAAAGAACCCATGCTGAGCATGGAGCCTGATGTGGGGCTTGATCTCATGACCATTAAGTCATGACCTGAGATGAAATCTAGAGTCAGATGTCCAACCGACTGAACCACCCAGGCGCCCCATATCCTCCCACTTAAGGGTGATATTGAGCATAATTATTTTTTCTTTTGTCACTTGTATTTTTGGCGTTATACTTAAGAAGACTTGACCTTCCTCCTATGTTTTCTTCTAAGAGTTTTATAGTTTTAGCTCTTACATTTAGGTCAATAATCCATTTTGAGTTCATTTTTGTGTATAGTATGATAAAAGGGTCCAATTTTATTCTTTTGCATGTGGCTATTCTGCTTTCCCAGCAACATTTGTTGAAAAGACTATTCTTTCCCCATTGAAATATCTTGGCAGGCTTAGTGAAAATCGACTGACTTTAAATATAAGGGTTTATGTCTAGATGTCCAATTCTTTTACATCAATCTATATGTTTATCCTATGCCAATACTATATGTTCTTCATTACTGTAGCTTTGTAGTAAGTGTGATGTTGGTAAGTGTGAGTCCTACAACTTTGTCTTCTTTTTCAAGATTGTGTCTTCTATTCTAGATTTATTGCATTGTTTTTAATGACTTTTAAGATCAACTTGCCACTTTCTACAAAAAAACAAGCTGGGATTTTGTGAGAGGTTGTGTTAAATCGGTAGATCAATTTTTGGAAATATTGTCATTTTAATATTAAGTCTTACAATCCATGAACATAGGATGTCTTTTTGTTTATTTAGGTCTTCAATTTTTCAATAATGTTTTGAGTTTTTTGAGTGTAAGTTTTATACTTCTTTTGTTATATTTATTACTAAGTAATTTATACTTTTATATACTATAGTGAATGGAATTATTTTCTTAATTTCATTTTTAATTGTTCATTGTAAATGTGTAGAAATAAAATTGACCTGTGTATATATTGATCTTGTACCTTGCAATCTTGCTAACTCATTTATTAGATCTAGTAGAGTTTTAGTGGATTCCTTGGGATTTTTCTAATATGTAAGATCATTAGACTCCAGCATGTGACTGCTGACTGCTTTCAGACTCTATCCTTCTCATTTCCTTTTTGCCCCACATCCAAGCCAGCCAATTAAAAAGCTCAGGTAATTCATCCCTTCAAATCCCACAAACCCTACACTGTACATGGGAACCTTCAGGCTAGCCTATACCTAATCACAGTAAAAACCAACACCACTTTCCCTTTCTCCACTCAAACCAAGTAGACCAGTTTGAGTGCTTGCTCTGCTCTCCCCAGAAAGCCTCACGATGTAAGAAATAAATGTTTCCATACTCTCTTGGGGCGTGTGTGGCATCATTAGTCTTGACATCTGAACCAATTACAGGGAAGAGAATATTGATCCCACACTCTGTGGGGCAACCACAAGACAAATGACAAAATAGAAACAATTTAAATATCCTACAGCATGAGCAAGCTTTAATACAGCCATTACAAATGATATATTTGAAAAATATTTAATAATATTGGAATATGCTCATGATACACTATTGTGAGAAAAATAATACAAAAATGTATATGCAATAAATCTCAATTTTCATTTAAAATATGTGTGTATATGTACACATGTAGAAGAAAGAATGGAAGAACACATGTTACAAATATTTGTCACTGGGTGGTATGATTGTAAATTTATTTTTATTCCTTATAATTTTATATGTTTTTCAAAGTTTTTATGAAGACTATTTATTAATTATTTTATCATTAATAAGAACAAACAGGAGCCAAAAGCCTACCAAAGAGTCATAGGTCTAATTCCAAAACAGTTGGTTGCTATATCACTTGTCCTGGCTGCCATATAAAGGTAGATTCCTGAGGCTTTATTTTGGGACACCTGTCTTGTATTAGAGTAATTATGCCCTTGGATCTACTTAATTATATTTCCATTGGTACTGAATTGGTCATCTAACAAAATAATTATTGAAACAAGTTTTCTTTTAAAAGCATGTGGTTAGCACTCAGATATCACCTCACGCCAGTCAGAGTGGCCAAAATGAACAAATCAGGAGACTATAGATGCTGGAGAGGATGTGGAGAAATGGGAACCCTCTTACACTGTTGGTGGGAATGCAAATTGGTGCAGCCGCTCTGGAAAGCAGTGTGGAGGTTCCTCAAAAAATTAAAAATATGACCCAGCAATAGCACTGCTAGGAATTTACCCAAGGGATACAGGAGTACTGATGCATAGGGGCAGTTGTACCCCAATGTTTATAGCAGCACTCTCAACAATAGCCAAATGATGGAAAGAGCCTAAATGCCCATCAACTGATGAATGGATAAAGAAATTGTGGTTTATATACACAATGGAATACTACGTGGCAATGAGAAAGAATGAAATATGGCCTTTTGTAGCAACGTGGATGGAACTGGAGAGTGTGATGCTAAGTGAAATAAGCCATACAGAGAAAGACAGATACCATATGGTTTCACTCTTATGTGGATCCTGAGAAACTTAACAGAAACCCATGGGGGAGGGGAAGGAAAAAAAAAAAAAAGAGGTTAGAGTGGGAGAGAGCCAAAGCATAGGAGACTGTTAAAAACTGAGAACAAACTGAGGGTTGATGGGGGGTGGGAGGGAGGGGAGGGTGGGTGATGGGTATTGAGGAGGGCACCTTTTGGGATGAGCACTGGGTGTTGTATGGAAACCAATTTGACAATAAATTTCATATACTGGAAAAAAAAAGCATGTGGTTAGCAAAGCATTTGTAAAATAAACACATTTAACTAACAATAACAAAGAAGCTCATTCAAAATCTTTTGATTGTTTCTGGCATTTACAGAGTAATGATTCAGCTTCCTTAACATCTCCTCCCTTTGTCCCCATGTTCCATACTCCAGCTAGAAGTCTGTGTTCCCTTTCATTATCCATTGCTAACTCTACTCAGGGTTTTCTTTTTTAAAAAGTTTTATTAAGTTTTTTTATTTTAATTCCAGTATAGTTTACATACAGCATTTTATTAGTTTCAGTGTACAATACAGGGATTCAACAATGCTATACACTATTCAGTGCTCATTATGATAAGGGTACTCTTTAATCCCTTTCATTTATTTCACACGTATCCCCCACCCACTTCCCCTCTGGTAACCATCAGTTTGTTCTCTATAGGTAAGAGACTGTTTCTTGATTTGCCTTTTTTTACCCCTTTGTTTGTTTTGTTTCTTAAATTCCACATATGAGTGAAATCATACAGTATTTGTCTTCTTATGACTGACTTATTTTGCTTAGTATTATACTCTCTCTTCCTCCCTCCCTCCCTCTGGCTCTCCACACCCCCCCCCCCCATACCACATCTTCTTTATCCTTCATCTATTGATAGGCACTTAGGCTGCTTCTGTATGTTGGCTGTTGTAAATAATGGTGCAGTAAACATACATCCTCTACCCTATGATCCAGTAATCACACTACTGGGTATTTACCCAAAGAATACAAAGACTCCACTCAGGATTTTCTAAAACTGTTTCCCAGGGCTCCCAAGAAAGCTGCTACCAGATATACACTTGTAAAATATAATAAAATGTAGATCCCTTCCTATTTTATAGTCCTAACAACATTTCATATTTTGCAAGGCATATAGTATTCTTTATAAAGTGATTATTTATTTTCTAAAGCTTCCTCACTTTGGACTTAATTCTTCGATAGTATCAAATGACCTTCAGGCCCCATACCTGCACACTTTCACACTTCTGTGTCTTTTGCCTGGAATGCATTTTCCTTTTTGCACCTCCTCATCTTCAGATCAAGTGTTTCTTCTACTGCCTTTTTGTATTTCTGTCCATCTAAGTAGCATCTTGAGTCCCCTATGTAACCTCACTGCATATTAAAAAAAACAAAAAACAAACAAACAAAAAAAACAACCCTTATGGTAGCACTTATCACACTACACCAAAGTAACTTGGGTAGTGGAATAATATTTTTGAAATGTTTCCTTGGACCACCTAGCCATTGGTCTTCCATGCTGCCTTCCTCTCACTCTATGGTTTTAACTCTGTTTTCCTGATTTCTGGAATGTCAGTGAAGCTGTCTCCTTCTGCATTGCTAAGTGGACAAGGTGGGTGGAGGTTATAGACTCCCACATTCCTGCTTTAGCAAGAATAATTTCATTTTTATCTACTTTACAACCAAATCTTCAAAGAGATAATCTATTGGATGAAAGAGATCAATATTTATAAAAAACTTGAACTCCACAACTTAACCTGAAGAAGATTGGACAGATACAGAGTATGGGCCATGAAAGGGCAGATCAGCTAGGGGCATGGGGACAAGAATTTCCTCACAAATGGGATAGTGGCTGATGCTCTCGCAGGGTGGACAATCACATCTGGGGTCACAGGCTCTGAAAGACCTCACCTCAACA
The DNA here is from genome assembly GCF_018350195.1 of Panthera tigris. Classification (NCBI taxonomy): domain Eukaryota; kingdom Metazoa; phylum Chordata; class Mammalia; order Carnivora; family Felidae; genus Panthera; species Panthera tigris. The sequence goes on along the minus strand of NC_056670.1, from coordinate 36,102,261 downwards.
ATGATCACAAGTCATCCATTTGTGCAACAGTATTTCAGAATTAGAAGGAATTAGAAAATTATCTAATCCAACTTCCTTACCATACAGGTGAAGAATGAATCCCTAGAGAAATTAAGTGGCTTGTTTGGTTACCTAGGCACACTACAATTTCATGGCAGTCCTAGGATTGGACTTTGGTTCTTCTCAACCTCCTGTCTGTGATATTCCCACTACACTGACTCAGTCTACACGTAAGATCAGCTGTCTCTGTGATTTTCTGGAAACTGTGGTTACCAGCTGAAGGATCCCAGTCATCATCATTCATCATCATTCATGTTACTGCCCTTTGACAGGGAAGAAAATTATTTTAGCACCAACTTCCTGAAAAAAAATATGTCACAAGTTTGCATCTGACCTTTGTAAATATCAGGTGATTTGGGACACTCAGCTACTTTCACAGGCTGTTTGGAGCACGCTGGTCCTCAACCTCAGCTCAGAGATCTCCTTTGGATCACTGCTTAGCCTCCAGGCACTCAGCTAAGGGTCTGAGGTGAGGTAATCCAGACTGAGCCCATCTGTGACCCCTCACCTTAACATACAAACACATTCAGTGTCACTACCTGTGGCTTAGTCTTGTCTGCCTATACCAGCAATGACCCTGGATGCTATGCCCGCCCCCCCCCCCCCCGCCAAGAACTATCCCAGAAATGAGATGGCTCATGGAATTTTGCTTTTACACAGGCAGCCTCAGTGTTTTCCAGTGAAAATGTCACTCTCAGCTCTTTCCCATGCAGTGATCCTGCAAACCATCATTCAGTGCCAGTAAGGGAAGAATACATTGATTGTCATTTCCTAAAAATAATCAAACGTAGCATTTTGTAGGAGTTTCATTTATCATCCCATAATGTCTTTTGAGAAGTTAGGATCTTTCACACCTTTTGCTTGTTAGTGTGCATACCCAGCCTACTGTGTTTCTGGGAAGTCCCTATATCAGCATCGTTTCAAGAAATCCTGGAAAATGGTTAGAAACTAAGGTTGCATGATGTTTTACAATGGGTGTCAGTGTTCTCTACCTCTTTTTGGTAGAGGAAGATCAGTCCCTCAACCCTTCATCACTCATGTCCTGTGTACCAAATACATTTCATTTGATTGGTTAATGGCCATCCATGTCCTATCTTGGGAAGGAGTCTAAGGTCCTGTTTAGGGACAGGTAAGGAGTGACATAAAAGATTAGTGATGTACCATGGCCTGGGATAAAAGAAAATACAGCAGGTTTCCTGTATGGTTTTCATCCCCAGCTTACATAAACTAATAACACTATATCTAGAGGAGATGGAAGAGGGACCTACTCATTCTCTGGAGTCTGAAGCTAGTATTCTAGTCTCCCCTGGAGAAAACACTGGCTGGCAATCTAACACATACCTGGATGTGTTTTGTTCCATTCTGCCTCTCTCCACACCCTTTGAATAACTCCATTCTCTTCTTGTAATCTATAGAATAACAAGGCCTCACAGGCCTTAGACTCTAAACAGAATGAAAGCTACTTTAAAACACACATTTCTCCTGAAGACAAACTTTAGAAGAAAAGATTCCAAAATACATATGTCCTTGGTTCATGCCTGGCATATTAAATTTGGTTAGGAGGCAGATATAAAGGTCTTGAATGAATATAGAATAGGGACAGACCCATGTGCCTTCTCTAAATCTATGACTTAATTGTTAAGAAGTTCAGAGTCATACAGTTTATGGTAGAAGCTTCTCCCTCTCCTCCATTACCCATCCCAATCCTCCCCCAACCCCACTATCCCAGGCAACCTTATCCATCCCAGTGGTTCTCAAAGAGTGGTTCCTAGACTAGCAACAACAGCATCACTTGTTAGAACTGCAAACTTGTTAGAAATGTAAACTCTTAATCTTAATTACTCACGTAATTATTCTACTTACGTACTCTACTCACATTTATTTACTCATTCTTACTCTAGTTACTCTCATTCTTACTGAATCAGAGTCTCTGGAAGTAAGGTTTAGGAACCTGTTTTTTAAGAAAACCAAGTGATTTTGATTCATGCCAAAGTTGGAGAACCAACACTTTGTAGGGCTGCCTAATAGAATTTTCTGCAATGATGGAAACCATGTCCTATGTTTGTACTGTACAATATCATAGCCACTAACCACATGAAGCTATTGAGCACTTGAAATGTGCAAATAAGGAAATAAATTTATAACTTTCCTTATTTGAAAATTTTTTTTAATGTTTATTTATTTTTGAGAGAGACAGAGACAGAGACAGAGTATGAACAGGGGAGATGCAGAGAGAGAAGGAGACACAGAATCCAAAGCAGCCTCCAGTTTCTGAGCTGTCAGTACAGAGCCCAACATGGGACTTGAACTCACAGACTGCAAGATCAAGACCTGAGCCGAAGTCAGAAGCCCAACCACCTGAGCCACCCAGGAGCCCTTCCTTATTTTTAATGAAATTATATGTAAATAAGTATATGTGGCAAGTGGCTACCAGAGTAGAAAACATAAATCTAGGATAGCAGCATTGACATATTTGGGATTCTGAGAATTTTCTGAGAAAATTGTGAAAACTATAAACCCTATCTCCGGAAAAAAATGCACATATTCCAATAAACAAAATTTGGTAAACAATTTCTGGAGGTCTAAGGGAGTTACAGAGCCTTCAAGAGAATCTATTAAGTATCCACCCTCAAGATTTCTAGCAGAATTTATAGTTTATAGGTTGTAGTTAAACTGTTAAAGCATTTCTACGTACCTCATGTGGAACTTATTTTCTAGACCAATGGAAATACAGATTTATGTACACTGAGTTCCAAGAGAAATGTTAAAATATTTCACCAAAATAGCAAACCAATTTTCTGGACCCAGAAGTGGTTATGATGATAAACATTTGGAACCCCATCAAAATTCAACAAATATGCCTAATTATGCCCAAGATCATCTGTCCCTGTCATAATATATTCCTCACTTGTCAGTGGTATGCATTACAAAATTTAGCAGCTTAATAGGCTAGAAGACCTAGTGTAGAGTGTCCACACTTCTTAGATATCTTGTAAGATGGGAGCTACCTTGCCACGGAAGACTATCCTCTTGTATAAGAGATGATTTGCATGTGGAAGGCAAATTTTGTCTCTTTTCTCTGTCATTTCTGATGTACAAATGAATGGTCCTGAATTGTATTCTATGCTCCAGTGTCCTAACCTTCAATGTTCTTCTATCACAATGAAATCCCATCATCTTTTTTTTTTTTAACGTTTTTTATTTATTTTTGAGACAGGGAGAGACAGAGCATGAACAGGGGAGGGTCAGAGAGAGGGAGACACAGAATCTGAAACAGGCTACAGGCTCTGAGCTGTCAGCACAGAGCCCGACGCGGGGCTTGAACTCACGGACCGCGAGATCATGACCTGAGCTGAAGTCGGCCGCTCAACTGACTGAGCCACCCAGGCGACCCTGAAATACCATCATCTTTGATGGCTCAGCTCAAATACCTCTTCTTCTAACACTGAGATTTCTATTTTACCAAATCTTAGACCATGCATCCCCCCAAATTCCAGCACTTATAACATTCACTGGAAATTTCATGTATTATAGTTTCATGTTCCTAAAGGGGAAGGGTTGTATCTTTTAATGTTTTTTTTTCAACCTGCACATTTTCTATCTCAGGGCTCAGAGTAGTTGTATAAAAATACTTAGGCATGAATAACTCAACTCAGAGTCTAACAGTATTTGAGTGCCCACTATGGGACAAATATTGTGCTATTTCCCATGTGTCCTTCCATTCACTCACCACAACAACCCTGAGAGGCAAATAGCATTAGATTCATTTTGAAGATAAGGTGTGAAGGCTCAGAGATACGGAACAAATTTTCTAATCCCAGTGTGAAATTAAATTTAAGCATGGGCATTAAAGTTAAAACACGTAGGTTCAGATCATAGTTCTACAACTCACTGCTGTCTGACACTGGATGTGTTATTTATGTCAAATATGAGTATGTCATTTATGTGAAACATTCCTTTTATTTAAAAAGTGGGGCTTTTAATTGTGCCTAACTCACAGGGAGGAAATAATATTAATGCTTAGAATAGTGTCCAGGCCAAGGCTTCTAAATATCTTATCCAGTAAAAGTTATCACATTTCCTTGGAGAAATAGCTGACTCCAGGGCTAAGGCAAGAAAAGTATAAGATAAACCTGGAACAGAAAATAAGGAACAGCACAATAAATAAGGGGAATATATCAAAAAATAATACAAGAGTCAAATGGAAAGGTCTTCAATTGGGAAATATTAATTCAATCAAAAATTAAATAATGATAGTAATGAATTATAACCCATAAAATAAGGATCCACAAAACCATAATGAAAAAAAGAAAGAAAGAGAAAGAGAGAGAGAGAGAAAGAAAGAAAGAAAGAAAGAAAGAAAGAAAGAAAGAAAGAAAGAAAGAAAGAAAGAAAGAAAGAAAGAAAAAAATCAACATTGGGCAAACACCACAATAATGACTGTGCAGACAAGTACCACCAATAGAGGTTAAGATTGGTAATGAGACTATGATGAGAAACAGGAAAGCTACCTAGTCTCAAAGCATCTTCCCACAAGATATTTATTAAATACAAAGGTAAAATCACAACCTTACCATGAGGAAACCTGACAGACACTATCCACACCAAGTTATCAAAGTTAGCATCATCAGAGATAAGGCAAATTGGTATCATGTACCTCCTGACATAATGGACTGACAAGGGCACATTATTTTTGTCAAATATGCATTTCCTGTATTTTCTCATGAAAAAATACCTAAATGGCACAAAAACAGACAGATCAATGGAACAGAATAGAGAACCCAGAAAGGGACCCACAAATGTATGGCCAATTAATCTTTGACAAAGCAGGAAAGGATATCCAATGGAATAAAGACAGTCTCTTCAGCAAATGGTGCTGGGAAAACTGGACAGCAACATGCAAAAGAATGAACCTGGACCATTTTCTTACACTATACACAAAAATAAACTCAAAATGGATGAAAGACCTAAATGTAAGACAGGAAGCCATCAAAATCCTTAAGGAGAAAGCAGGCAAAAACCTCTTTGATCTTGGCCACAGCAACTTCTTACTCAACACGTCTCCAGAGGCAAGGGAAACAAAAGCAAAAATGAACTATTGGGACCTCATCAAAATAAAAATCTTCTGCACAGCTAAGGAAACAATCAGCAAAACTAAAAGGCAACAGACAGAATGGGAGAAGATATTTGCAAACAACATATCAGATAAAGGGTTAGCATCCAAAATCCATAAAGAACTTATCAAAGTCAACCCCCAAAAAGCAAATAATCCAGTGAAGAAATGCGCAAAAGACATGAATAGACACTTGTCCAAAGAAGACATCCAGATGGCCAACTGACACATGAAAAAATGCTCCACATCTCTCATCATCAGGGAAATACAAATCAGAACCACAATGAGATACCACCTCACACCTGTCAGAATGGCTAACATTAACAACGCAGGCAACAACAGATATTGGTGAGGATGTGGAGAAAGAGGATCTCTTTTGCACTGCTGGTGAGAATGCAAGCTGGTGCAGCCACTCTGGAAAACAGTATGGAGGTTCCTCAAAAAACTAAAAATAGAACTTCCCTACAATCCAGAAATTGCACTACTAGGTATTTATCCAAGGGATACAGGTATGCTGTTTTGAAGGGGCACATGCACCCCAATGTTTAAAGCAGCACTATCAACAATAGCCAAAGTATGGAAAGAGCCCAAATGTCCATCGATGGATGAATGGATAAAGAAGATGTGGTGCATATATACAATAGAGTATTACTTGGCAATCAAAAAGAATGAAATCTTGCCAGTTGCAACCATGTGGATGGAACTAGAGGGTATTATGCCAAGCGAAATTAGTCAGAGAAAGACAAATGTCATATGACTTCATTCATGTGAGGACTTTAAGACATAGAACAGAAGAACATAAGGGAAGGGAAGCAAAAGTAATATAAAAACAGGGAGGGGGACAAAACATAAGAGACTCTTAAATATGGAAAACAAACAGAGGGTTACTGGAGGGGTTGTGGGAGGGGGGATGGGCTAAATGGGTAAGGGGGATTAAGGAATCTACTCCTGAAATCATTGTTGCACTATATGCTAATTTGGATGTAAATTAAAAAATAAAATTTTTAAAATTAAAAAAAAATACCTAAAAAATCCAAATTGAGGAATATTCCATAACTGTCCATTAGTCTTCAAAAATGTCAAGGTATTAAAAGACAAAGGGTGAGAAACTGTTCAAGATTTAAAAACACTAAGAAGACATGACAAGTACATGTATTGTGTAATCCTGAGTTTGATCCTATTTCACAAAAAGAGTATTAGTGCAACAAAAGGAGAAGTTTGATTATAGTCTTTAGATTAAACAATAGTATTGTATCAATGTTTGATAACTGTACTGTGGTTACATAAGATGTTAACGTTTGGGGAATTTGGGAAAATTCTTTGGACTAATTTTTCAGCTTTTTGCAAGTTTGCAATTAATTCAAAATCAAAAGTTAGAAAAATACATAGTTGTGATGCCCAGCAAAACTCTAACAAAGTGGAAATCCAAATGTCCATTAACTGATGAATGGATAAACAAAATGTAGTATATCTTTTCAATGGAACATTATTAGGCTATATGAAGTACTGACATACATTACAACATGGCTGAACTCTGAGAACATCACGCTAAGTGAAAAAGACCACACTCTATTTTTCCATTCATATGAAATGTCCAGAACAGACAAATTTGTAAGATAGAAAGTAAATTAGTAGTTGACAGGGACTGGAGGTATAGGGAAATGGATAGTGACTGCTAAGGGATGTGGACTTTTTTCTGGGTGGGGGAGTCAGTGATGAAAATGTTCTAAAATTAGACAATGGCGACAGTTGTACAACTCTGTACTATACTAAAGACAATAAAGCTGTTATACTTCAAATGGGAGAATTTTATTGTATGTGAATTGTACCTTAATAAAGCTGCTTTTAAAAAAATAATAGTGTCTTATGCTATTATAAATGATCTAAAGTAATAACAAATGGTCATAATAAATGCTCCAAAAATGTGACACATGATGATGACAATGATCACCAGTGTCATTACTGCCATTGTTGGTTGTTTTCTCCTCACTAGAGCTCATGCCTCTCTGGCATTAACCTGTAAGGCTTATAAAGAAGCTAGAGATAAAATGACTTAGTTATTTGTTAACTGTCTTTTCCTATCTGCTGGAAACCAAACAATCTCTCACCCCTGAGGAAAGACCAAGGGTTAAAGGAGAATCCATTTCAGCTGCAAGCACTGATGAAGATGCTAGAAAACAAGGGCAAAATGTGACCCAGGGGGAAAATATCAATCTATTTAGCTTTTATAGATTTCTTCTGATTTGTCTGTTTACTAAATAACCAATTAATTTTTTTTTTTTACCTTTCAAAGAGTTGCATTACTGCCATGAATCCTTATTCAGCCCTCAATGTATCAGGTAAGAAAAGCTCCAGGTGTGTTTGCTACAGGTGCAAAAAATTGACCAGGCTTACAAAAATCTATATATATTTTTTTTACAGGAAGAGACTGGAGGGAAACTCTAAAGGGGTTTTCACGGCAGAGAGGGGAAGCTTATTATATATGTGGATGACACCTTGTATAGGCCCACTTTCTGTCCCTTGGTGCTTACAGACCACTTACTAACTCTGGACATGGAAACATTGAAGCCAGAGTGAACACCACCTTCTCTCAGGTCTCAGTGCAGCCTCAGAGAGCTGAGGGCTGCCATTAATCTTGAGAAGCCTCCAAACACAGTATTTAGCTGGGATTTATGAGAGGCCTTTGAGGCTTGCTCACTGCTGGTCACAACCCCACGTCCTTGATTATTGTGAATGAAACAAAGCCAAGGAAAACAATACTGATGGCTGAGCACAGAGTGAGCCCTGTAGTATCACAACCAAAACTCATAAACAATTGTTCCAATTTGCAAGCCCATGAAGTAGCCTTTTCTGAAATTAATAAATGCCCACAGAGGTCTGATAATAAATGCCTGGAAGCTCTGATATTCTGGGAGAGAATGGAAAGGGCAGAAGGCCAAAAAGAATTGCTCTCTGAAGCTACATTCTTAACTAATTTGTTCCGAATATCCTCCAGTCATACATGTGAGAAATGACATCTGAGGGCAAGGGGCAACAGTTCAGAGATAAAACAAGTTGAAGGTATTTAAAGTACTTGCCAAGGAACAGTGCTCATCTGATAAAAATTTAGACAGGAAGGATGCCAAAATCTAGGAGACTCACAAGTGAGAGATGTGATGAGGTGATTGCTGCTCCAGCTGTCAGACTTGTCAATGGTGTGGAGATGCCAGATTTTAACTCAAATGCAATGTCAGCCCAATAGCTGCCTCTATTTCCCTATATGGTTTTCATTAAGAAAGGACTAAGACTTAGTTCCAACAATAAATATACTATCCGGGGCCAGTTCAAGATGTAAATTTGTCAGTTGCTCTGTCTTCTCTTCAAAAATGGAATTGAAATAGGAGGAAGAGAATACAATCTGACACCTTTATCATCATTATACTGGAATGGAACCAGCAGGATATACTTGAGTTCGAATTGTGGGCATGTTAGAAGACAAGACATGAAGGGTGGGATGGGTCTTGAATTGCTTTGAGGAAGGCAAACTTTTCCATACTGGTCTTTAAGGGTCTCATTAGAAAACAATGGTATAAGGAGTGGCAACTCAGCCATAATTTTGGAAAGCCAAACCAGATCAGGATCTGTGTTATGATAAATACTTGCCATAAACATAGGTAAATATACTTTCAATTCCAAAAAAGATGGGATAACACGGATCAGATTTACCCCTCACAACATGAAATAACTAAAACACTGAAAAATATATACAAAAGAAATAGTTTTTAGCCCATAGAAATATGGAGGCACAGGGTAATGTTTCCTAAGAAAGGGGAATTAAAGGAAGCGATTTCTGGATTTGTCTCAGTTTACTGGATGGAGAGAATTTGTAGGCCATATTATAGGCAAAAGGGACTCAAGTGGAGCACAGAGTCCCTTTCAGTAGTCTAGGTGAAGCTGGGAGGAAAAGTCAGGTAAGGTGGCTGGATTTCAAAGGCCAGACTACTGAAGAGGAGAAGCTGAGCCAAAAGAGCTCCAGCAAACTTCAGAGAATCTGCCTCAAGTCTTTAGCTGATTAAGGCATGTATATAAGGCAATTACAAGAGTCTAGAAAGAGAACTACCTGAAAGAAGCACAGGGAGCAATCCCTAGATATTGCATAAAGCTGGGAAGAGTTCATGTTTCCCACCAACTAGAATGGAAACTCTAGAAAATCATGGGATTTTGAGTAGACTACCAGAATATATAGGCTCAACAGTGGGGCAAAATTATCCTAGATAAAGGCTGCTTTTGTCACGAGTAACAAAGATTAAATGCAAGTCTTCAAAGGCAATAAGTCAAGGAAAACAAAACAAAACAAACACATCTACATTGGAAAATAAGAAATAAAAATGCTTCTATGGGCAGACAATATGATTATCTACATAGAAAACCCCAGGAAGTCTACTAAAGGGTTCCTAGAAATAATAATTAAGTCTAATAAGGTGGCAGCATATAACATCAGCACACAAAAATTATATTTTTCTATATATTGACAATGAACAAATGGAATATGAAATAAATAATTCAATAAAATTTGCAACTGCTCAAAAAATATGAAACACTTAGGTACAAATTTAATGCAGTATTTATATGATCTTAGGATAAAAATTGTAAAATTCAGACAAAAGTAATTTTAAAAAGACCTAAATATTGGAGAGGCATACCATGTTCATGGATTGGAAGACTCAACACAGTGAAAATGTCAATTCTTCCTAAACTGATTTACAGATTTAATGCAATACCTATCAAAATGCCAAATGTCTCTTTATAGACAGACAACTTATTCCGATATTTATAAAGAAAGGTAAAGGAGCTAAATTTGTCAAAATAATTAAAAAAATAAAGTGGGAGTAATCATTCTTCTCAATGTTAAATTTTATTATATAAGCACAGTAATCAAGATTCTATGGTATTGCGAGAGAGGCACAAATTGATTAATAGAACAGTATAGAGAACTCAGAAAAAAACCATAATTCCTAAGTGGAAAAATTGATATATTAGAACTCATCAAAATTAAAGGGAAAGAAAGAGAAGCAAACTGATTTTACTTGCAAAAGACATGATCATCTACATAGAAAATCACACAGAATGTACAAAAATCTATTGGAACTAAAAATGGCTTTATGTAGGTAGCAGCATACAATATATAAAAATGAATTGAATTTATATAGTAAAGCAACAATCAGAAATTGAAGTTAGACAATAGCACAAAATAGCACAAAAGAAATAAAAGGTATCTAAATTGGTAAGAAAGAAAGAAAATGGTCACTATTTGCAGATGACATGATACTATATATAAAAAACCCTAAAGGGGCGCCTGGGTGGCTCAGTCGGTTAAGCATCCAACTTCGGCTCAGGTCATGATCTCATGGCTTGTGAGTTGGGGCCCTGCATCCGGCTCTGTGCTGACAGCTCAGAGCCTGGAGCTTGCTTCAGATCCTGTGTCCCTCTCTCACTCTGTCCCTCCCCTGTTCACGTTTTCTCTCTCTCTCTCTCTCTTTGGCCCTCTCTCCCTCTCTCTCTCAAGAAATAAACATTTAAAAAATGTTTTAAAAAAACCCTAAAGACTCCACCAAAAAACAAATAGAGGTGATAAATTCAGTGAAATTTCAGCATACAAAATTAATATACAAAAATCAGCTGCCTTTCTCTACACTAATAATGAAGTAGCAAAAAAGAGACATTAAGCTAACAATCCTATTTACAATTGCACCAAAAAGAATAAAATATCTAGGAATAAATTTAACCAAAGAGATGAAAGACCTATAATCTGATAACCATAAGACATTGATTGACAATAGAAATGGAAAGATATACCATGCTAATTGATTTGGAGATATTGTTAAAATGTCCTTACTACCCAAAGCAATCTACAGATTCAATGTAATCCCTGTCAAAATACCACTAGCATTTTTCACAGAACTAGAACAAATAATCCTAAAATTTATATGGAACCACAAAAGATCCAGCAATCTTGAGAAAGAAAACCAAAGCTGGAGGTATCATAATTCCAGATTTCAAGATATACTATAATGCTATAAGTAATCAAAACAGTATGTTACTGGCACAAAATAGACACATGGATCAATGGAATAAGATAGAGAGACCAGAAATAAACCCACACATATGTACCAGTTTGCTCATCTGAAAAGGTAGATTTTAATAATTCCTACTTTATAGGGTTATGTCATATAGACAGGGCTCAACAAATGTTAGTTTGGTTAGTTTTAACTTCATTAATTTTCTCCATGTCTTATTCCCGCTAACAGATGGTAAATTTTTGGAAGATGTGTCTTCCCCACCCTTCCTCAAACATAACAGACTCTCAAGAGCTCGATACAAACATGCCGGAGGTATCCCAAATCTCCATATGCCAATCCAGTCTCCTTCTATATTCTACATTTTACTTTGGTTTTCTCCCATCTAATTGTGGTACCATCCTCACATGCATCCAAAATCCTTCCTCTGAGTCATCTTTTACTACCCCTTCTTCATCTTCCAGGGAAGAATCCTTCATCTTCCAGGCATTTTCAAGTGCCCTCAACATTACCTCCAAAATATCTTTCCTATTTCCTCCATATTTTCTATGGTCTTGGCCTAACTTTAAGACCCTGATATCATTTGCTTACAATATTATATGCATCTACTAATCTCTCTGACTTTGATGTCTTACTGATCCACTACCACTTATAAGTAATGTCTTAAATCTTTAGTATGCATAGGATAAATAATATGCATAGATGATATAAAGCTAGAAATCAAGATTAAAGAGGCTGATGCTAAGGCTTAGAAAAGTGTACATTTAACATCCTTTACTGGGGGACTTAATACAGCCAAACTATAAACCCTACTTTGATTATCATTATCCTACATGTTATTATTGCCTGAGAAAGAAAACTTCCCATCTTAGCAAGAGCAAACTGGCCTTTATTAAAATACCTAACTCAAGGGTGCTTGGTTAGCTGAGTTGGTTAAGCATCCACTGTCAGCTCAGGTGATGATCTCACAGTTCATGGGTTCAAGCCCCAAGTCTGGTTCTGTGATGACAGCTCAGAGCCTGGAGCGTGCTTCAGATTCTTTGTCTCCCTCTCTCTCTGCCCCTCCTCTGCTCATGTTCTATCTCTCTCTGTCTCTCAAAAATAAATGTTTAAAAATTAAAAAAAAAAAATCTAACTTCATTAGCTATCTAAATAGAAGCAGTTAGAACTGAATTAAGGAGCTCCTATGAACCAGACAGTGTCAGAAGAATCTGCATTTCTCTTTCTCTTCTTCCTCCCAGCCCCTTCCCAAGGCCACAGTCATTCATGACTTGATAGTCATGGCAGTTATGGTAGTGGCACCTAGAGCCTTGAGAGATCTGTCTCCATAGCCAGAGTTCCTGGAAAAAGTAGTCAATTGTCCAATAGGGGCATAGGGAATGTCCATTTCTTTTTCTTTTCTCCCACTGCCTCTTCCCCTAAATAGTTTCAGTCACACAGAATCGTATGACAGTGCAGGTACCGAAACCCTGACAGAAACCTGTTTTTCTAGCCAAAGAAACCAGGGAAAGGGTCTCCTGGGAATCATAAAGGTGGGGGAAACCTAAGAAAAGAGAGAGATGATTCAGGGAATCCACTATATCTGTGTATAATATAAGTTTCCTAATCAACTTTGAGCTGTGTATGTGCAGAACAAGCAAACAAATAAAAACAAACCAAACAGAGTAAAGGCTTTGAGAACTAATTATGACGTAAATAGCCCAAGTCCTGGACAAACCCTGGCTGATGCTGATACTGGGCAGACTTAGAGATCATAGAAAAGGCTAGGAAAGCTTAACTGACATTGGAACCATCATCCACAGAAAGTAGGACAGAACCCTGTAGTGTGAACCTAAGTGGATTGCCTGCTTAATAAAAAATAAACATATTCCAGAGAATTTAAACAAGAACCATAGTTTCATGTACCTAATATTAAAAAATATACTTCTGGTTTCAAACACGGTGGAATAAGCACACTTTACTCTATTTCTTCCATAATTATAACTAAAAACCCTGGAGTAAAACATAATAAAGAATCTACCAGAAGATTCTCAAAAGGGATTCGGTAGATGTAAGTGAGGATCTCAGTACACAAAGGATAGCATAGTGGTGAGGTCTGTGTTTCACCTTTTTTGTTTGTTCTGGTTTTGCCTTATATATATATATATATATATATATATATATATATATATACACACACACATAGATGTATATATATGTACACATATATATGTATATACATATATATATATGTGTGTATGTGTGTGTGTGTGTATGCCGGCCTGGAAGCTATAGCATCCCCCAAACTTCCAATAGATACACACATAAAAAGCCTCTATGGAAGAACAAGGATAAAAATTGAAATGGATTTCTTGTCAGAAATCATGCAAGAAAGAAGAGAATAGAATATTTAAAATAGATATCTACATTTAGTGAAAGATGAGGGAGAAAAACTTCTCTAGACAAATGTGAGATAACTTATTGCCAGTAAGCCTAATCTGTGAGAAATGTTAAGAATGTTCTTCAAGGAACATATGAAGAAAGAAAGAATGTAGGAGAATAAATAAAGGTAAATTATTGTTTCTACTCAATTTATCTAAAAGTTGACTGCTTCCTTAAAATAATAATAGTAACACTATATTGGGTGATTATAGCATATGGACAAGTGAAATAGACGACAACAATATCATAGGGAATAAGTAAGAGTAATTATGAATATCCCATTATAAAATATCCACACTATTCATATTCCTTATGGTATGGACATAAAAAATAGACCTACAGACCTATGAAACAGAACTGAGAGCCCAGAAATAAACCCCTGTACATACAGTCAACTAATATTTGACAAGGAAGGCAAAAATACTCAGTGGGGAAAGGACAGACCCCACAATATATGGTGTTGAGAAATCTGGACACTCATTTGGAGAATAATGAAATTGGACCCCTACCTTACACCACTTACAAAAATTAACTTGAAATGGATTAAAGACTTATATGTAAGACTGGAAACCATAGAAGTCTTAAAAGAAAACAAAAGGAAAAAGCTCCCTGATATAGGTCTTGATTTTTTGATAGGATACCAAAGCACAAGCAACAAAGAAAAATAAATAAATGGGACTACATTAAATTAAAAAGCCTCTGCACAACAAAGAAAATGATTAACAAAATGAAAAGGCAACCTATAGAATGGAAGAAAATATTTGCAAACCTTATATCTGAAAGGGGTTAATATCTAAAATATATAAGGAATTCATACAAATCAATAACAAAAAGTAACTGATTAAAACTGGGCAGGGGAACCATACATTTTTCCAAAGACGCACAAATGGCCAAAGAATATTTTAAAAGGTGTTCAATATCAGTACACACGCAAATCAAAACTATAAAGGCAATCATTAAAAAGACAAGAGAGTTTCCCGGAAGATGGCGGCGTAGGAGGACGCGGGGCTCACAGCGCGTCCTGCCGATCACTTAGATTCCACCTACACCTGCCTAAAGAACCCAGAAAACCGCCAGAGGATTAGCAGAAGGGAGTCTCCGGAGTCAAGCGCAGACTAGAGGCCCACGGAAGAGGGTAGGAAGGGCGGCGAGGCGGTGCGCGCTCCACGGACTGGCGGGAGGGAGCCGGGGCGGAGGGGCGGCTCGCCGGCCAAGCAGAGCCCCCGAGTCTGGCTGGCAAAAGCGGAGGGGCCGGACAGACTGTGTTCTGACAGCAAGCGCGACTTAGCGTCTGGGAGGTCATAAGTTAACAGCTCTGCTCGGAAAGCAGGAAGGCGGGAGGACAAAGGGAGGGAGAGCTGCTGAGCCCCCGGACGGCAGAGCTCAGCTTGGCGGGGAACAAAGGCGCCAGCGCCATCTCCCCCGCCCATCCCCCAGCCAAAATCCCAAAGGGAACCAGTTCCTGCCAGGGAACTTGCTCGCTCCGCGCAAACACCCGACTCTGTGCTTCTGCGGAGCCAAACCTCCGGCAGCGGATCTGACTCCCTCCCGCTGCCACAGGGCTCCTCCTGAAGTGGATCACCTAAGGAGAAGCGAGCTAAGCCTGCCCCTCCAGCCCCCGTGCACCTTGCCTACCCACCCCAGCTAATACGCCAGATCCCCAGCAACACAAGCCTGGCAGTGTGCAAGTAGCCCAGACGGGACACGCCACCCCACAGTGAATCCCGCCCCTAGGAGAGGGGAAGAGAAGGCACACACCAGTCTGACTGTGGCCCCAGCAGTGGGCTGGGGGCAGACATCGGGTCGGACTGCGGCCCCGCCCACTAACTCCAGTTATACACCACAGCACAGGGGAAGTGCCCTGCAGGTCCTCACCACGCCAGGGACTCTCCAAAATGACCAAACGGAAGAATTCCCCTCAGAAAAATCTCCAGGAAATAACAACAGCTAATGAACTGATCAAAAAGGATTTAAATAATATAACAGAAAGTGAATTTAGAATAATAGTCATAAAATTAATCGCTGGGCTTGAAAACAGTATACAGGACAGCAGAGAATCTCTTGCCACAAAGATCGAGGGACTAAGGAACAGTCACGAGGAGCTGAAAAACGCTTTAAACGAAATGCAAAACAAAATGGAAACCACGATGGCTCGGCTTGAAGAGGCAGAGGAGAGAATAGGTGAACTAGAAGATAAAGTTATGGAGAAAGAGGAAGCTGAAAGAAAGAGAGATAAAAAAATCCAGGAGTATGAGGGGAAAATTAGAGAACTAAGTGATAAACTAAAAAAAAATAATATACGCATAATTGGTATCCCAGAGGAGGAAGAGAGAGGGAAAGGTGCTGAAGGGGTACTTGAACAAATTATAGCTGAGAACTTCCCTGAACTGGGGAAGGAAAAAGGCATTGAAATCCAAGAGGCACAGAGAACTCCCTTCAGACGTAACTTGAATCGATCTTCTGCACGACATATCATAGTGAAACTGGCAAAATACAAGGATAAAGAGAGAATTCTGAAAGCAGCAAGGGATAAACGTGCCCTCACATATAAAGGGAGACCTATAAGACTCGTGACTGATCTCTCCTTTGAAATTTGGCAGGCCAGAAAGGCTTGGCACGATATCTACAGTGTGCTAAACAGAAAAAATATGCAGCCGAGAATCCTTTATCCAGCAAGTCTGTCATTTAGAATAGAAGGAGAGATAAAGGTCTTCCCAAACAAACAAAAACTGAAGGAATTTGTCACCACGAAACCAGCCCTACAAGAGATCCTAAGGGGGATCCTGTGAGACAAAGTACCAGAGACATCACTACAAGCATAAAACATACAGACATCACAATGACTCTAAACCCATATCTTTCTATAATAACACTGAATGTAAATGGATTAAATGTGCCAACTAAAAGACATAGGGTATCAGAATGGATAAAAAAACAAGACCCATCTATTTGCTGTCTACAAGAGACTCATTTTAGATCTGAGGACACCTTTAGATTGAGAGTGAGGGGATGGAGAAATATTTATCATGCTCCTGGAAGCCAAAAGAAAGCTGGAGTAGCCATACTTATATCAGACAAACTAGACTTTAAATTAAAGGCTGTAACAAGAGATGAAGAAGGGCATTATATAATAATCATAGGGTCTATCCACCAGGAAGAGCTAACTATTATAAATGTCTATGCGCCAAATACCCGAGCCCCCAGATATATAAAACAATTACTCATAAACATAAGCAACCTTATTGATAAGAATGTGGTCATTGCAGGGGACTTTAACACCCCACTTACAGAAATGGATAGATCATCTAGACACACAGTCAATAAAGAAACAAGGGCCCTGAATGATACATTGGATCAGATGGACTTGACAGATATATTTAGAACTCTGCATCCCAAAGCAACAGAATATACTTTCTTCTCGAGTGCACATGGAACATTCTCCAAGATAGATCATATACTGGGTCACAAAACAGCCCTTCATAAGTTTACAAGAATTGAAATCATACCATGCATACTTTCAGACCACAATGCTATGAAGCTTGAAATCAACCACAGGAAAAAGTCTGGAAAACCTCCAAAAGCATGGAGGTTAAAGAACACCCTACTAACGAATGAGTGGGTCAACCAGGCAATTAGAGAAGAAATTAAAATATATATGGAAACAAACGAAAATGAAAATACAACAATCCAAACGCTTTGGGATGCAGCGAAGGCAGTCCTGAGAGGAAAATACATTGCAATCCAGGCCTATCTCAAGAAACAAGAAAAATCCCAAATACAAAATCTAACAGCACACCTAAAGGAAATAGAAGCAGAACAGCAAAGACAGCCTAAACCCAGCAGAAGAAGAGAAATCATAAAGATCAGAGCAGAAATAAACAATATAGAATCTAAAAAAACTGTAGAGCAGATCAACGAAACCAAGAGTTGGTTTTTTGAAAAAGTAAACAAAATTGACAAACCTCTAGCCAGGCTTCTCAAAAAGAAAAGGGAGATGACCCAAATAGATAAAATCATGAATGAAAATGGAATGATTACAACCAATCCCTCAGAGATACAAACAATTATCAGGGAATACTATGAAAAATTATATGCCAGCAAATTGGACAACCTGGAAGAAATGGACAAATTTCTAAACACCCACACTCTTCCAAAACTCAATCAGGAGGAAATAGAAAGCTTGAACAGACCCATAACCAGCGAAGAAATTGAATCGGTTATCAAAAATCTCCCAACAAATAAGAGTCCAGGACCAGATGGCTTCCCAGGGGAGTTCTACCAGACATTTAAAGCAGAGATAATACCTATCCTTCTCAAGCTATTCCAAGAAATAGAAAGGGAAGGAAAACTTCCAGACTCATTCTATGAAGCCAGTATTACTTTGATTCCTAAACCAGACAGAGACCCAGTAAAAAAAGAGAACTACAGGCCAATATCCCTGATGAATATGGATGCAAAAATTCTTAATAAGATACTAGCAAATCGAATTCAACAGCATATAAAAAGAATTATTCACCATGATCAAGTGGGATTCATTCCTGGGATGCAGGGCTGGTTCAACATTCGCAAATCGATCAACGTGATACATCACATTAACAAAAAAAAAGAGAAGAACCATATGATCCTGTCAATCGATGCAGAAAAGGCCTTTGACAAAATCCAGCACCCTTTCTTAATAAAAACCCTTGAGAAAGTCGGGATAGAAGGAACATACTTAAAGATCATAAAGGCCATTTATGAAAAGCCCACAGCTAACATCATCCTCAACGGGGAAAAACTGAGAGCTTTTTCCCTGAGATCAGGAACACGACAGGGATGCCCACTGTCACCGCTGTTGTTTAATATAGTGCTGGAAGTTCTAGCATCAGCAATCAGACAACAAAAGGAAATCAAAGGCATCAAAATTGGCAAAGATGAAGTCAAGCTTTCGCTTTTTGCAGATGACATGATATTATACATGGAAAATCCGATAGACTCCACCAAAAGTCTGCTAGAACTGATACATGAATTCAGCAAAGTTGCAGGATACAAAATCAATGTGCAGAAATCAGTTGCATTCTTATACACTAACAATGAAGCAACAGAAAGACAAATGAAGAAACTGATCCCATTCACAATTGCACCAAGAAGCATAAAATACCTAGGAATAAATCTAACCAAAGATGTAAAAGATCTGTATGCTGAAAACTATAGAAAGCTTATGCAGGTAATTGAAGAAGATATAAAGAAATGGAAAGACATTCCCTGCTCATGGATTGGAAGAATAAATATTGTCAAAATGTCAATACTACCCAAAGCTATCTACACATTCAATGCAATCCCAATCAAAATTGCACCAGCATTCTTCTCGAAACTAGAACAAGCAATCCTAAAATTCATATGGAACCACAAAAGGCCCCGAATAGCCAAAGTAATTTTGAAGAAGAAGACCAAAGCAGGAGGCATCACAATCCCAGACTTTAGCCTCTACTACAAAGCTGTAATCATCAAGACAGCATGGTATTGGCATAAAAACAGACACATAGACCAATGGAATAGAATAGAAACCCCAGAACTAGACCCACAAACATATGGCCAACTCATCTTTGACAAAGCAGGAAAGAACATCCAATGGAAAAAAGACAGTCTCTTTAACAAATGGTGCTGGGAGAACTGGACAGCAACATGCAGAAGGTTGAAACTAGACCACTTTCTCACACCATTCACAAAAATAAACTCAAAATGGATAAAGGACCTGAATGTGAGACAGGAAACCATCAAAACCTTAGAGGAGAAAGCAGGAAAAGACCTCTCTGACCTCAGCCGTAGCAATCTCTTACTCGGCACATCCCCAAAGGCAAGGGAATTAAAAGCAAAAGTGAATTACTGGGACCTTATGAAGATAAAAAGCTTCTGCACAGCAAAGGAAACAACCAACAAAACTAAAAGGCAACCAACGGAATGGGAAAAGATATTTGCAAATGACACATCAGACAAAGGGCTAGTATCCAAAATCTATAAAGAGCTCATCAAACTCCACACCCGAAAAACAAATAACCCAGTGAAGAAATGGGCAGAAAACATGAATAGACACTTCTCTAAAGAAGACATCCGGATGGCCAACAGGCACATGAAAAGATGTTCAACGTCGCTCCTTATCAGGGAAATACAAATCAAAACCACACTCAGATACCACCTCACGCCAGTCAGAGTGGCCAAAATGAAGAAATCAGGAGACTATAGATGCTGGAGAGGATGTGGAGAAACAGGAACCCTCTTGCACTGTTGGTGGGAATGCAAATTGGTGCAGCCGCTCTGGAAAACAGTGTGGAGGTTCCTCAGAAAATTAAAAATAGACCTACCCTATGACCCAGCAATAGCACTGCTAGGAATTTATCCAAGGGATACAGGAGTATTGATGCATAGGGGCACCTGTACCCCAATGTTTATAGCGGCACTCTCAACAATAGCCAAATTATGGAAAGAGCCTAAATGTCCATCAACTGATGAATGGATAAAGAAATTGTGGTTTATATACACAATGGAATACTACGTGGCAATGAGAAAAAATGAAATATGGCCTTTTGTAGCAACATGGATGGAACTGGAGAGTGTGATGCTAAGTGAAATAAGCCATACAGAGAAAGACAGATACCATATGGTTTCACTCTTATGTGGATCCTGAGAAACATAACAGAAACCCATGGGGGAGGGGAAGGAAAAAGAAAAAAAAAAAAAAAAAAAAAAGAGGTTAGAGTGGGAGAGAGCCAAAGCATAAGAGACTGTTAAAAACTGAGAACAAACTGAGGGTTGATGGGGGGTGGGAGGGAGGGCAGGGTGGGTGATGGGTATTGAGGAGGGCACCTTTTGGGATGAGCACTGGGTGTTGTATGGAAACCAATTTGACAGTAAATTTCATATATTAAAAAATAAAAAAAAAATAAATAAAAAATAAATAAAACTGTTTCCCACTTGAAAAAAAATAAAATAAAAAAAAAATAAAAAGACAAGAGATAACAAATGTTGATGAAGATATGGAGAAAAGGAAACCCTGTGCACTGCTGGCAGAAAATAGAGATTGGTACAGCCATTATACGAAATAGTATGAGGGTTCCTTTAAAAATTAAAAATGAGGGGCGCCTGGGTGGCTCAGTCGGTTGAGCGTCCGACTTCGGCTCAGGTCATGATCTCGCGGTGTATGAGTTCGAGCCCCGCGTTGGGCTCTGTGCTGACAGCTCGGAGCCTGGAGCCTGCTTCAGATTCTGTGTCTCCCTCCCTCTCTGCCCCTCCCCTGCTCATGCTCTGTCTCTCTCTGTCTCAAAAATAAATAAAAACATTAAAAAAATAAAAATAAAATAAAAATTAAAAATGGAATTACCATATGATCAGCAATCCCACTTCTGGATAAATATCTAAAGGAAACAAAATCACTATGTTGAAGAGATATCTGCACCTCATGTTCATGACAGCATTATTTATAATAACCAAGACTTGGAAACAATGTCTCTACTGATAAATGAATGGATAAAGAAAATGTAACACACACACACACACACACACACACACACACACACACACACACACAGAAATACTATTCAGTCATAGCAAAGATGGAAATTCTGCCATTTGCAAAACATGGATACACCTTGATGGCGTTATGCTAACTGTAATAAGACAGAGAAAGACAAATACTGTATGATCTCACTTACATGTGAAATCTAAAAAACCCAAAACAAACCTTGTAGTAACAGAGAACAAAATGGCTTTTGCCAAAGAAGTGATAGTGGGGTGCAAAATGAGTGAAGGTGTTCAAAAGGTAGAAACTTTCAGTTATAAGATTAGTGACTCTACAGTTAAAATTACTGTATCATATATTTGAAAGTTGTTAAGAGAGTAGATCTTAACAGTTCTCATCACAAGAAAAAAAAAGTAACCATGTGAGGTGATGCATGTTAACTTATTGTGGTAATCATTTCACAATATATTCATATATCAAGTCATTATATTATATATCTTAAACTACTAATATAACATTATATGTCAGTTATATCTCAACAAACTAGGAGGAATAAAAGCCAATCTTCATCTCTTTCATAAATGTGCTAAGTTCATTCATCAAAAGAATCAGACAAAGAAAGGTCATCGCAGGTCCTTGGCTGAAGCTTAATAAGGAACCCCTAAGACTGACCATACTGGCATACTATTAAACTGTTTTTTTTTTCATGTAGACAAAGCTGATCAAAGAGAGATAAGGTAATATGTGGAAAGTCTGATGAACCTAACATTAATTCACAAATTATATTTCTGTCTTCGTCATTAATGTCATGCACTAATTACGTGAACATCCAGATCTCAATTACAACATGTGTAAAATGTGTAGGCTGGCACAGGAGTCTTTTAAGACCTCTCCCAGCTTGAACATTCTATGACTCTAGAAATAATTGAATATCTCATTTTCCAATTCAGTATTTTTATCTCATGTAGAGCATTAAATACTCAACCTGGGTATATAATAAATCTTGGTGCAACATGAAAATAACACCACCATATGGTTTTACAATAGTATAAGGGTACAGCAGCATCATATATCAGTAGATTCCAACACTAATTCTTCTAATAAGACATAATGTGTTTGGGGAAAAAGTCAATGAAGGAAAGAGCTATCTATGGATTTCAGATTTTATCTTTCAGCAGTTGAGAAGTCAAAGAGAAGACATCATTTTCTTCTAATCTTTCTCTGTTAATTTCTCTGAGATTCAGCTTCCTCATCTATAAAGTTGGGATAATCATAATAAAAAGACTGATAGGAAAATGAGATGAAACAATGTACGTAAAGTGATTATCTTAGAATATTATTATTCATCAAAAATTCTCTGCGAATCATAATTGTTTTTGCCACAGAACCTATTGAATTGGAAATTTCTTAAGGAATCTACTAACAGCAGAAATAAAAACAAGTTAAGGCTATATTCATGTAAATCTCAGCAGGCTAGTTAGAGGACAAGAAGCAGGACTAAGGCACCTATGGTTCAAACAGAGTATATTATCTGTCTCAGGAAACAAAATGAGGGACAAAACTGCCAAAATATCTTGGACCCTCTATAATTTTGGGTAAGTACATGAAATAAATCAAACCAACTCTTTGGAGGAAGAGGCACCATTCTTAAAAGTTTCAGATTAGTTTCTACTAGGCTAGTTAAAAATTACAGTACTTCAGAGTTCAACCATTCCTTAGTAATCAATGTTCCTCATCAGGACACTGTAGACAGGGCAATTGTTCATTTTATACTGCTGCCCTGTGCACTGCCGGATGCTGAAGGAACCCCAGCTCATTCCTACTAACTGTGGTATCAGAAAAGGTTACATAATTTGTGGGACTCAGCGCATAATGAAAATGCATGACTCTTTCCTTGCTCAGCACTTATTAATAATTTCAAGATGGTAACAGCAGAGAATTAAACCAAGCATTGGCTCTTCTGAGCATGGAACCCATGCAGCTGGCCCTTGTGGGAGGAGCCTTCTTGGCCACTATAACCCCTAACTAATCCCCTCTGCCCAGCCCTACATTGCCAAGTGCCTCCATTAAGAACCTTTAGGTCCAAGCAATTGTAGTTAATGAAACTAAGGCACATAAATATGCAAATTGTCTAAAGTCATACTAGTAGAAAAACACAATTGTAGGATTGGATCCATGTTTTCTGACTTCATAATTTTTTAATAAGAGTTTTATATAATAAACACAGTCTAAAATTCACTATTTTAAAGCGTCTATTCAAGCTTTTTTTTATATATATTCAGAGTTATGCAATCATTACCACGATTTGGGGAAATTTTCATTAACCCCAGAGAACTCTCAAGCCCATTAGAAATCATCCTTCATTCTGCCCCCTAACTTCCTCAGCCCTATGCAACCACTAATCTTCTTTCCATCCCTCTATATTTATTTACCTTATACTATACGCTGTCTTTTGTAACAGGGTTCTTTTACTTGGCAGAACGTTTTCAAGATTCATCCATGTTGTAGCACACATCATCCATGCTTATTTCTTTAAATTGCCAAATATTCCACTGAATGGATACTATATTTTACTTATCAATCCTTCAATTGGCGAAATTTGAGTTTTTTCCATTTTTTTGAGTTATTATGAATAATGATGTTATAAACATTCATACACAAGTTCTTTTGGTGGTGGATGTATGTTTTCAGTTTTCCTGGATATACATCTAGGAGTAGAATTACTAGGTCATATGGTAACTATACGCTTAATCTTTTGAGGAACTACCAGGTTGCTTTCCAAAGGAGCCTCACCATTTTATATACCCAGCACCAATATACGAAGGTTCCAATTCCTCCACGTCCTTGCCTATATTTGTTATTGTCTGTCTTTTTTATTACAGCCATCCTAGAGGGTATGAAGTGGTATCTCTGAGGTTTTGATTTGCATTTTGCAGATAATTAACAACATTGAGCATTTGGTTGTGTGTTTATTGACCATTGGTATATCGTTTTTTAACAAATATCTATTCAAATAGATATTTGCCCACTTTTTAAATGAAATAATTGTCTTTTTATTATTGAGTTGTGTTCTTTACATATTTCAAATACAAGTCCTTCACAGACACATGAATTGCAAAAATCTTCTCCCATTCTATAGGTCATCTTTTCACATTTTTACATGGTATTCTTCAAAGAATACACATTCTTAATTGTGATGAAGTCCAATGCAGTCATTTTTCTCTTTTGTACCTCGTAATTTGGTATCATATCTAAAATACTATTGTCTAACCCAAGGTTACAAATATTTGCACCTATGTTTTCTTCTATGATTCTATACTCTTATATTTAGGTCTTTGATCCATTTTGACTTAATCTTGGTAGAGGTCCAATTTCATTCTATTTCATGTGACTATCCGGTTACCTCAGCACCATTTATTGAAATGACTATTATTTTCCCATTGAATTGTCTTGGTTACCTCATCAAAAATCAGCTAACTATAAATATGATGGTTTATTTACAAACTCTTTATTGTATTCCATTGATCTGTATGTCTATCCTTAAGCTAATACCACATGGCCTTAGTTACTGTAGCTTTATGTAAGTTTGGAAATTAGAAAGAAAATCAATTTCATTGAATTGATAAGATCAATTTGGGGTAAAAGTGCCCTCTTCACATTCATGCTATTATAAGTATGATTGTTTTCTTAATTTTACTTTCAGATTGTTCACTGCATGTATCTAGAAATACAGTTGATTTTCCTATATTGCTCTTTTTTATATCCTGCTTTTTAAAATCAGTTAAGAGAATAAAGGAGAAGAAATATGCATTTATATTATCTTTTATTATTTTATAATTATCTTTGGTGGTGTTGTTTTTTAATGTGATTTCGAATTAATGTCTATGTCCTTTGCTTTCAGCCTTAAGAATTTCACTTACTATTTTTTGTAAGGCATGTCTGCTGCAATGAAACATCTCAGTTTTTGAATGTGAATGTTTTTATTTCATCTTCATATTTGTAAGACAGTTTTGCTGGATATAAGATTCTTGTCTGACAGCTGTTTTATTTCAGCACTTTGGATATGTCATCCTACTGGTTTTGGCCTCCATTACTTCCGATGAGAAGTACATTGTTAATCCCTGCCCATGGAGCAGGGGAGAGGAACTGAGGAGTTATTGCTTATTGGTTATAAATTTTCTTTTTGGGATGATGAACAAGTTTTCAACAAAGACAGAGGTGGTGGCTGTAAATCATGTAAATGTAATTAATGCCACTGAATACATGGGCATGGGTAGTTTTTGAGGCTAGTCATTAAGGATTGTTGTGAACCCAGGAGAGCTCTCAGCTGTCTCTTTCCCATGGTCCTCTCTGGTAAATGTACTGGCCTCTTGTTTAGCATTTTGCTCTCATAGTTATTAGCCTCTTCACAATTGCTAAATATCAAAATCTCCACCATTTATGAAAGTTCCCTTAACCTTAATAAGCTTCCCCACATTCTGTTTCAAACAAAGTCAGTTCCTTTAGAGAAAATGTAAGAGCTTTCTGTTCATTTTTTTTTTTTAAGTTTATTTATTTGAGAGAGAGAGAACACAGTGCACAAGTGTGGGAGGGGCAGAGAGAGAGAGAGAGAGAGAGGGAGAGAGGGAGAGAGGGAGAGGGGAAGGAGAGAGAGAGAGAGAGAGAGAGAGATACATACAGAATTCCAAGCAGGCTCCACACTGTCAGTACAGAACCTGATGCCACTGTCAACTCAAATCCTGATGTGGGTTTGAACCCATGAAATTTGAGATCATGACCTGAGCAGAGATCAAGTCGGACACTTAACTAAGCCACCCAGGTGCTGCTAAGAACTTTCTGTTCTTATGGACTGCCTCTCTTCCCAGAAAAAGTCTCTGACCCCACTGCTCCTTGTGTTGGAAAGGCAGTGGACGGTTCTTCTCAACTTCTCCCAGTGTAGAACCTTCCCGCTATAATCAGACTGGAGTAAGAGTAATCAAGGCCTCTATATGCTCAGCTGGATTCATTTGAGGGACACCCTCCACCTTATGAGTGGGGGTTGAGTAAAGAGAGAAATCCCCAAAGTTATGAACTCACCAAAAATTTAACCTCTACAATATTTAGTTGGAAGGAATAAAAAATGCTGGCAGCTCTCTTGATTGGGAGCTGAAGGGAGAAGGAGACCCATCTTCTTGGCCACATCTACCCAAGGTGGCGTCTCCATAAAACCAAGCTTGGGAGGGGAGGCAGGGAAGGGATTTACATGGCTCAAGTCCCATAGAATCTCATTGCTCCTTTTGAGTTTTAGTGGATGTTTTCACACAAATGTTTCTTAACTTGCTGTATTTCCCTGAGATAATACCTGAACACATTAAATGGTTTTGTTTTGTTTTTTTCTTCATAATCCTCACCAGTTAATAATAATCATAATCTTCCCTTGATTCACTGGGGAGCAGGTCACAGAGCTGCATGTCTAGAAGTGAATCTCTCCTTCTCTTTCCTTTTAAAACCATCCCTCCTCCCAATGTTTTGATGTCTTGGGATTTCATTGACAAACAAAGAGAATTTGTTACCAGTGCTCTCATCTTGTCTTTAGGATACATTTCAGAGTTAGGTGACCCTTCTGTGTTTTTCTTATGTTTAACTTTAAATTCCCTCCAGTTTTTCCAAATATATGCCTTTCTTAAAGGATAGCTATTGTCAGAGGTACATACCTGAAATGATTAAAAAGTAGCAAATGCAACTAACCTGCCTAATTACAAACTCCCTCCTGAATCATCCCCCCTGTGAAAAAGGTTTTCTTATTGGTAACTTTATCTTTCCCGGTCTATGCGAGGTTCAGAACTTTCTCTGAGACTCTTCGGAAAGATCCCAGGCTACTCTGCTTAAAAGCATACAATGGTTAAATAAAACAGAAGTATCCTCCAACACTCCCCCTAAAGGGTCAGCAATTATTAATGAAGAGCAAGCCTCCAAACTCGCCAGCCAGTGATTAAAAGACATTTGCTCTGGAACAGTCTCACTGTCTCAAATAAAAGAGATGAAGAAGGAAATTAAATTCTTAAGAAATAAATTTTGACTGAAGTGAGAAATCACACTAAGAAGCTAATTTAAGGGAGATGAAATTAATTTTGGTGACATTTATTCTATTTAGCAAAAATGGTGACAAAACATATAGTGGCTCTGTTAGCCAGAGATAAGAGGCGAGTAATTTAAGGCTGGGCACAGCTACAGTCTACAGCGATTTAATCCTGCTGCTACACATCCCTTGTGACCTATCATTAAAGGTTTAAAGTAAAACTGACAATTATTATTAGCTAGTAATTGGATTTTGGAGATTCAGTATAAAGTTAGGATAATTTAAATGACTGTTGACATTGGAAAGATTATGTAAACGCTCTGAATCAGCTGAATTTATCAATTTATTTAGTCTTATAAAACTCAGCATACCCCAGCACCAGGAAATGAGCACAAGGGGGTAGTGACTTTCTCAGAACTGTCCTCAGGGAGCCAGCAAAGACTTGGACTCACATTTTTCTCAAGGTAGCACCTAAACCTGCACTCCAAGTCTCCAACAGGAAGGTGGGCTTCAAGCATCTGACTCAGAACCATCCAGACTTTTATCCTCTGTGGAGGACCAAGCAAGTCACGCCTCAGATAATCAGGACATCCCAGGAGAAAAATAAAATCAGCACAGGCCAATACTTTATGATATGGACTTTTAATCACAAAGGCTAAAATTCAGAAACTAAAGATGGAATCAAAAACACAACCATGGGGTGCCTGGATGGCTCAGTCGGTTAAGTGTCCAACTTCAGCTCGGGTCATCATCTCATGGTTTGTGAGTTTGAGCCCCACATGGGGCTCTGTGCTGACAGCTCAGAGCCTGGAGCCTGCTTCAGATTCTGAGTCTCCCTCTCTCACTGCCCCTCCCCCACTCACACTGTCTCTGTCTCTCAAAAATGAATAGATGTTAAAAAAAATTTTAAAAACACAACCATCATTATATATCTAGAGCAATGTCCTCTGGCCATCATAATTCCTACAAGGACACACTTCATAAATATAGACCCTTCCTGCTCCTCTGTCCAACCATAGCACCAAGTAAAATTGGATTATTTAGGAAAATGCTTTACAAAATTAGTTCTGCTAAGCATGCAATTGCATTAAAATCAGTAACAACATGGTGTCTCCACCAACTGAGGCAAATGCTACTATTAATATTCCCCTCACCTTTAAATGCTTTCTTAAAGGGAAGTTTTTGTTTTAATCCAAAGTAATCATATTCCCATTCTTATTGCTCACATCCATTGGATACTACTGAAACCCTCCCCTGGGTTTTAGGACAATATGTTTTAGGACAGGATAATCTCACTCTGTTATGTTCTAGAACAGAAGGAACCACACATATTTCATGCCTTCTGTAGCTTAGAAAAAGTAATTTTATACCTTGTAAACATTCATATTTTGAGGCTTCTAAAAATTCATCCTAAGGGATTATTTAAGGATATGTGCTTAGATTTAGCAGGCTGAACTACTGTTTATAAGTGCAACTGAATTTTAAAAGCTATAATGGCTAAAAATAGGAAGTTGGTTAAGTAAATTATGGCACATCCCTATGATGGAATACATTATACGGCCATTAGAATTCATGCTCTGGAAGAGTATGGACATTGGAGATTTTTTCATATGTTGCTAAGTAATAAAAGCAAGGCTACAGAGGCAGATATGACTTTTTAAAAGAAGCTGAAGGAATTTATACTGATTAGTAAGTTATTGTCTCTCAGTACAATATCCTTCAATATGCCCTGTCATGCTGGGGCTATGAATTGCAGATTACATTTCTCCTTTACCAGGGGACATCTGACAGGTTTTACCATGGAGGATATTAAAGCAAGACCGGCAGGCTGAAGCAGGAGGAAAGGACATGTCCCTTCCAGTTTTTCCCATGCTTCTAAATGCTCTTCTCCTTGTGCCTGCATCATAGATGCCAGCGCCAGTCATGAACACTGGACATGCTCCTGAGAGGTCTGGATCCCAGTTCTGCAAGGCACCATACCCAAGCCTCTAGGTTCTTTTAACTCTAATCTCTTTCTTTTATTCCTCTAGCCCTAAGGGTAGGGTAGCTGCTTTTTGCATTTACTATCTCTGTTGTTTCAGTGTTCCCTCCTTGCCTTTTTAGTCCACCAGTACTTGTGTGCTATGGGATGAATTGTGCATTGCCCCATTGATACATGGAAGTCCTAACCCTCAGGAACTAGAATATGACTGTTAAGAGATAAGGCTTTTAAGGAGGTAATTAAGGTAGAATTAGGTCATATGGGTAGGCCCTCATTCAATATGACTGGCCTCATAATCAAGGAGATTAGGACGCAAACACACAGACCTAGAGGTAACCATGTGAGCACGCAGCAAGAAGACAGCCATCAACAAGCCAAATAGAAAGGCCTCAGAAGAAACCAACCCTGCTGGTATCTTTGATCTTGGACTTCTAGCCTCCAGAACTATGAGAAAATAAATATTTGTTGTTTAAGCCATCCAGTCTGTAGTATTTTTTAAAGAAGCTCTAGTAAATTATTGCACTGTTTAACCAATCCCTGTATTAAAAGATCTCTATCAAAATAGCTCATATACCAGTGCTCAGAAGGGGTCCTATGAAACAGATCCTAAAAGATGGGATTCCAGGTGATTTGGGATATATCCTTATCACCACTATGAACAGTTACATCAAGTTAATCAAATTATCAGGTGGTTGATTGTACCTACTGTACCAAGTGTGTTGGGTGAACAAATGGCAGCTGCACACACCCACTGAGGCAGTGATGATGGCTGCAAGGAGTGCACTAAAATACTTACAGGAAGCAAAGTATACACTCAGGTATCAAAATATCAGCTCAAGTCACAAGAGAACCAGAAAGCCTCTATGACAGCCCTTAATTAATGTTCTTTATGGGAGGAGGTTCACATGCCCAAGCTGCAAATATTCCTGGTAACCTCAGAGACTTGGTATTATAGCACTGGTATCAGAAGACTTGACCGCTTGAGCATTTGAGATCATAGAAGAAAAAATGGAGACAAACAGTGTCTGTTACTCAGGAGGCAGAATTGCCAAGTACATTCAAATATCAAAAAAAAAAAAAAAAAAAAAGGAATTCAGAGGCAGTCAGGAAATAATATTCATCTGTAAATGTGGTTTGTATCCTGGGACTCTTAGCTCAAGGTCACCGAGATGCCAGAGGCTTGTTTTTATTTTCCCCTATTATCTCTGAGAAATTGTAATACCAGATAGTAAGTATTTGCACAATATAAATTTATCAATTCATGAGTTTGATAGTGGGAACATTCTAGCACCAAATGACAGACCATCAAGAGTTCTTGTCTGCCTAAATATAGATTTATCTCAACCCTGTCATCTTCTGATCCTTGACCTTGAGAAGCAGTTCTGTAGGGATGGCCTCTGCACTGGCATCTGATTCTTCTGTATGTTCACATGTCCACAAAGCCATGATAAAACAGGGAGGAGAGAAGAGCAACTCTGTGTCTTGGGTCTTGTTGTCTTTCTGTGCCCCATGTCCTCCAAGAGATGATCAGATAAGCATGTGTCTGTATAGGGCCACACAAATATTCACACTTCATTACCCACTACGGTAATAAAGATGTGAGGGAAACATGAATTACAGAAACCCATGGATCATTTGGAAACATCATTTTATTTCATATTTCTAACTCAGTAATTGTTTCAGACAGGGCTGCTTTCACTACCCAACAGATGAGCGTGAACAGTGGGAAGTTGCAGTTGAAAAAATGACCAGGTACATACCTGGTCACAAGTAAATGCACAAATAAGTGCACAAATAAAAGAGTCTAGTTTATGTATCCATTGGATATATTCTGTCACAGGAGTTCACCCACCTCCCCTCATTATCTCTCATCTGGGAAACCTTGTCCAACTTAGAGTGCCTTTAAAACTTTTGCTGTTGGGGTCATGCTGACTGGGGACCAAGCCACTTGAATTTCTCACTACATGTACACATGTACACTCACACTTACAGTTCCCAACACACCAGGCTGTCTTGTCTCTGTAGCATCATAACACTTATCTCTCTTCCTGGAATACCGTCCCCTGCCACCATCACCTAGGGGCAATTCGCCTTCCTCCTTTAAGACTCAGAATAGATGTAATTTCCTCCAGGAAGCTGGAATTACGTTTCCTCCATTCTTCTCCCAAGGCCAACGTATTCCCTCAGGTGTACCTTATGTACATCTCTGTCATAGCCCATATACACAAATGGACTCATCATCTGTTTGCATGCCTATTACTTTCCAGCACCTGATCAAAAGCTTGAGCACAGGAGATTTTGATATTCATCTTGTAGCTCCTCTCTTAGGAGAGTGCAGGCATACTGTGCCTAATAAATGTTTAAGAACTTTATTCTAGGACACCCTACATTTCCCAAGAGTCTTGACAGACAGGGGGAGGAAAAAGTGTCCAAGCAGCTTCTTTGCAGAGGCAGAAAATGGCCTTATTTTGTGTGCTGTCTCCCCTATAAGGAAAGCAACCCTTCTACCTACCATTTGCCAAAATATAAAGATGATCTATGCCAGAGTCAGGAAGTTGCCAAACCAGAATTACTCAGGGTAACAGTCCCTAAATAATAAAAATTCACGTCTTCATTCAGAACAAATTTATTGTGTACCTGCTTTGTGCCAGACATTGGACCAGTTCTGAAGATATAGATGTGAATAAGTTAGATAAGAGTCCAGCTCTAGGGGTGCCTGGGTGGCTTAGTTGGTTAAGCATCTGACTCCTGATTTTGGCTCAGGTCATGATCTCACAGTCGTGAGATGGAGCCCCATGTTGAGCTCCACACTGAGTAGAGATTCTCTCTCTCTCTCTCTCTCTCTCTCTTTCCACCTCCCCCCTTAAAAAAACAGCTTAAAAAAAAAGAGTCCAGCTCTAGGTCACAGTCTAGTTGGGAAGACATATAATAAATAAATAGGCAAACATGTAAACAATATGACTTCAGTTAGTGGCAAAGACTATGAAAGGAATAAAGCAGTGATGTAGCAGAGAGTGGGTGGGGTGAATATGCAGCTGTCCTTTCTTCTCAGGATACAGTTCTGCTCCTTTGAAGCCCTCCCCTCCTCTATGACATCCAGCAATTCCCTTTACAGGGTCTCTTAGGCTCATTCACTCGTCCACTCTAATACTCTAAAGCTTGCAGTGAAAGCAGTGTTGTTTTGCCCTGGAAGAAGTAAATTACAAAGCTGACCTGTCATCATACAGAATCCTGTTACCAATCCACCTGCTGGTGGAGGGGAGTCTATCTCCTCAGCTCTGGGCAGCTGGGGCCCCATAAGATCCTGGTGGTAACCAAAGCACCCCATAAACTTCAGCAGCAGGAAGAGGCCCTTTCAGAACAATAGCCTTGCTTTTTGATTTACTATCATTTCCCTTTCCTGCATTTCCAACAAAACCCATAGGTCCCACTCACATCTCATTTCACTGTTGTTGGCGGTATTCCCCCAGGGCAGCATCCGACCTGCAGTTACAGTATTTCAATTGTGGTCCAAGGCTTTGTGGCTCCTACAACCCCAGGCCTCTTCCATGAGCCTACTTTGGAGACAGAGATGTGGTGACCAAACAAGGGTACACTCCTTATCCATAAGCATTCTGTATGCTGCAGTCAGGCAAGTTGCAGCCAGGTTGACGGAGGGGCTCAGAGGAGTAGTAACAAATCAATCTTAAGAGATGCTTTAAGGGGTCCTGAACTAATAACTTGCCAGCTTTATGTATTGTGGCTCTGTGTGCTGCCTCGGTTGGGTGGAAGGAATGAGGCACTTGTAGGATTATTGAGCTCAGCATTTGCACAGGGGAACAGTGGGAAGTGATTTAGCAGCCACACAGGTGTTTTCTTTAATTATGCACTATCGGGAACACAGGCTGAGCTGAACGACCCCCACTGTTCCCTGTGTGTTTTCCCAGTTGTCCAAGGCAGGATGCGCTGAGTAACTGGAGAGGACTGTTATCTGACTGAAGTGCTTCCTGGTGGCCTAGAAACACAGCCTCTTCTCACTTGTACTTCTGAAATCCGGCCTGCCTTGGACGCAAGTCTAGGTAGGGAGTCTCCATTCCACCCAGCTTAAGCAGAGGTGGTGCAGGATGCCAGGAGAACTCTGTGTCCCTGGGAGAATCTCAACTTCTAGCAATTGGGGGGTGATACAGCTGGGACATCTTGCCTGCTAAACCCAAAGCAGCTTGAAGTGAGATAGGCATCCAAGAAAGTTGCCAAAGAGGAGGTAGGTAAGGAGGAAGAGGATGGATCTTCTGGCCACTGAAGCTCTAGACCTTTTCTACTGGTATCCTTTTACTACCTGCTCCTATCAACTGGAAGAATGGGATTTACCATATTCTTTTTTTAACTCATATGGAAAAACTGAGGTGCAGATGAAACTAAAATAATACCCAGGCAGGTCTCCTAATTCTCTGTGGAGTTCTAAGGGACTCCTCTTTCTCCTGGAACTTTAATGTGCATTTGAACCACTGGGACCCTTGACAAAATGCAGATTCTGGTTCAGGAGGCCTAGGGTGTTGCCTGAGACTCTGCATTCTTATAAGAGCCCAGGGGATCTTGTGTGAACCACACTTTGAGTAGCACAAAAACTCCCAAAAGACAGCACTTCCCAGAGCAGGGGCCTCTTTTAATAGCTTGATGAGGATTCTTGGCTCTCTTCATTCACCATCTCACTCTCCTATCAGAGACTTTATTTCACAACCATGCAACCCTGTTGCTTTCACAAGCAACAGTTCTAGAATTAAGGCAGGCTTATCTACAGGGAGGAACATTTGCTGAAACTAGTAATTATGATACCAGGATCTTTATTTCATATGAATCATTCTGGAAGCAAAGTACTAAAGACACCAACAGGTTGTGGAAATCTTAATGCCCACAGCCTGCTTCCTGACTAGGAGATAAGTTATGAGGGCAGACAACAGAGGTTTCTGTAGAGTTTAGTAGCAGTGAAGTTCAGCAGGGACTTCTCTCTAAATTACCTATGGCGTTAGATATTTTCTATTCCCTAGGCTCTTGGTTCATGATGGAAAGGTGTAAACACTTCCAAACCACACACTGTGATGATGGGATGAAGCTCCAATGTGTGCTAACCTCCGTTTGCTGCTCTGCACAATCCGTTAGCATCTCAACTATCTTTCTAGAAAAAGTTATGTTTGCTATGATATCTGTAAACAACAGGCCTACTGTGCCTTTTGTGTTTTTGTATTATGCTTAGAATTGATTTAAGCACAAACTCATTTAATTCTCAGAAGTATAAGAATGCGTTCTTAACCTTAGTTTATAAATGAATGAGTGCCAGCTTGAAATTTTTAGGTAATATCCCCAAGATCATATAAGTAAAAATATCAAAGCGAGGATGTGAATACAAGGTTTTACGACCATGAATACAGTACCCTCTAAAGTTGCTTTCTTTAAAAGTAAACATTTGAAAGGTGCTCTCCCCAAAGGGAAGAAAGAGAAGGGGAAGAAGGCAGTTCTACAACATATTTATGAGTCTACAAGTAGAGAAAATGACTTCCCACTGGATTTGAGAGAATGGAGAGACAAAGAGTGGTGGTGATACCTCCAACTCTTCCTGTCTATCCTCCCACATTTTCTTGGTTAATGCCATTCAAATTACACTTCTGTGTGTCCACCCCATGTCGAGTGTCGTGGGTGATTCAAGAAGAGTAGGAGATAGTTCCTGCCATCAAGATTTTGACTATCCAGTTGGAAAAAAGAGACCAAATGTCAGGAAACGTACAAAGAAATAATCTTCCTCTACGATCTTCATTCAATGGCAAGGAATGTGTGCAACATGGATGTCAACCTTGGCAATACAATGGAATTATCAGAATTCATCAAAGTGCCAAAGTCATGGAGACTCTGATTCCATTGACGAAGGGCAAATATCCTCAAGTGTGATTTTGGACTAGCACCATTAGCAATAACTTTTGGAAATACAAATTTTCAAGTCCTGGACCTATTGACTCAGAAACTCGGAGTGTGGAGCCTAGTGATCTGTGTTTTCACATGCCTATTAAGTGATTGTGATACAGTTCCAGTTCTCTAAGCTCTGACAGAGGGTGCAGCTTGGGCATTGCTGTATTTTGTTTTAAAGTTCTCCAGATGATTCTACCGTGCAGCAGTACAAATCACTGATGTAGAAAACAACAAAGAACAGTCTCTTGGACAAGATACATATCACAGACAAGTAACTAAATAAGAGATAAATTCTGGAGGACTTTGAATGTCAGACCAAGACTCTACTCCACAGATCAGATATTGTGTATCTGTCTCCCTCACCCCCAAAAAACCTAAGATCCCCAGTGGCAACTCTGTCCCATTCTGTGCTCACTACACAATGGATACCCAGTGTATATCAGTCACTAGCAATTACTGATTATTCAGGGTGGGAACAACTGTGAGGTAAGCCTCTGGAAACTAGGTCCCTGACAAAAAGCACAGGAATATGATAGGGTTGCCAAAGGAAAGAAAACTTGGGTCAAGACAAGAAGCACCTGAGTAACAAACACACGTCGCTGAGGCTCACCTGAAAGGGAATAACATTGGCAGAAGCATTACCAGCAATCATTTCCTCTCCTGATTCCCACCCTCACTCAACCCCACATTTTGCAGTGGCACCAAAGCACGTAAAGAATTTATTAAACAGCATGAAATCCATTTAACGCTTCTCTGGAAGCACTAATTAGGTTTTGCATTTTGGGGCAGAGCAATACAGAATGGAGGGCAAAATCCTGGACTCATTAACATTCCGTTTCCCTTTTGCATTTCTTCCTAAGGTATTGAACCACACCCCCATTATCAGTCCCATGCGATGAAGGAAGTTCTTTTAGGGAGTATGGGGGAAAATATTTCAATTCTGGAGTCAAAAATAAAAAGCACCAGGCTATGGGGCTTTACCTCCAGTCCATACAGTTCCCCATTTCCATTAATCAACATCTCCAGGAACATTACAGTTCCTTTGGAAAATCCAAAGTGCCTGGCAAGGCGGTTTTGATTTCCAGCCAGCCCTTATTTGGTGTTGTGTGAGGAGGATCTGTTAAGCCTCATGCAATTAGCAGGCAGAGAGGAGCTCTGAGTGGGGGATATTTTTTAGTTCGCTGAATCCTACCAAATCTGAA
The DNA here is from genome assembly GCF_018350195.1 of Panthera tigris. Taxonomy (NCBI): domain Eukaryota; kingdom Metazoa; phylum Chordata; class Mammalia; order Carnivora; family Felidae; genus Panthera; species Panthera tigris. The sequence goes on along the minus strand of NC_056670.1, from coordinate 36,065,938 downwards.
TCTATTTACCAAAAGGAATAAAAAAAATGTGCATCTGGCTGAGCTCTTAGTAGGGGCCTGAGAAAACCTTCAGTTTTTACTGACTTCTTCTTGCTATTCTGTCTTGACACTTGGGATTCACAAGCAGAAGAGTGGAAGCTGCAAAGTTTCCATCCGGCTTAGTAGGCTTAGCAGACACAGCAGAGTGGTCTTATTGGTATCTGTGCATTAAGTGCTAGATGTTATTAATACATTTTGAAAGTTTCATAAAGTGCCTACTAACAACTGCCTTTTAAAAAGAAAGAAAGAAAGAAAATAAATAAACTGTAGCCAAAGAAGCTTCACACTCAGGATTTATGTGTCCCCAACCCCCAGCAGCTGGGTTTCCAACATGAGTGATTCAACAGTGCAGTGATCTGAGAGGTCTTCCAAATTGTGTCTGGTATTACTCCTGTCCAAGAGAAAGAGCGCAAAGTTCCCCATATCCCATCTATCCCCAGGTATGACTGCCAGGAAATAAAAATGTCACATTGGTTTTATCCCACATCCACAGCTGTTGTAATGGCTACATCAATCGGCACACAGAATTTGAAAAAATTATCAATAAACTTGTGTGTGCATAAACTATCAATAGCTGTTTTTATTCATCTAAACCTTTGTATGTAACTGAAAATAACAGCACTTTCTATGATTGATTAGTGTTGAAAATAAAAACAGTATTAAATATCCAATGCAGGTTGGCACAGGTTCCTGCACAGAGATTTCCTGCAATGTCAAGATTTAACATAAAGTTCAACAACCCACCCTTGTCTTGAAGAGTAGCGTGGCTCCTCTCCATAGGCCCTCAGATTGCAAATGTACACCTAACAATAGGGCCAATTTTTTTGTTTTAATTAAACAACCATGTTTTTTGGAAAGCACGAGGGGTGTGAAAGAAAATAAGCTATGATCCAAGTGAAATGGCCCAGAAAATGATGCATCTCTCCCTGGCTTGTTAGAGAAGTTCCAGGCTGGGAGAAAATTCTCCCATTCCCTTACTACAACATGTTGCTGACAGAGTACATAACATGCCCACATCCTTTCCTGGCATACTGGGTCTATAATATTTATCTTTATCATTATAGCAAATGCTTACTAAACAATTACAGTCACTTCTTATTATTTAGGGCAGTTATTTTCTATAAAGTTGCTGCTAATACTGAATTAGCAAATACCAAGCGATTGCTCTTAGGGAAAACATAGGGTTGGGTTCCTGAAAGCCTCTGGTCACAATATTCTAACCAACCAAACAGGATATAACCTGATCTTATGTGTGGTGTGTTTAAAGAAAATCTATTTAAAATATATTGTTGGTTCATTAACATGGAATTCGCAGCCCAACATGTTATAGTTCATACCTGAACAAAGCTTCTCTAATACATGTATTTCCTCCAAAAGGCACGGCACAGTCTTCTTGATGTAGGAATACTAGACAGCACTTCAGCACTAAACTTGGAGGCAATTTTAAACCTCAAAATCACCAACCAAAACACAAAAATGTGAAAAGCACAGCATTCCATAGACCATGAAAAGGACATTTGTTTATAGTATGAGAGGTGAAACAGGAAGGCAGAGCATGGCCTTATTTGACCTCAGCTGGGAAATGTGCGTGGTGCAATTCAAATTTTTTGTTGCTCTGTACATGTCTGTGAAAGACCATGGAAGCATGCCACAAGTATTGATTTTGGGATTACAAACAAATTTTCGTGAGTAGGCAAATTTGCAAATATGGAACCAACTGTACTATTGAGCATCAACTGTACCTGGCTTGAACTGAGGCTGACACAGAGAAAAGAAAAAGGATTAAACTTTGAAATGTCAACACTATACCCCTCAATCCTCCCTCCCAGTGGGAGATCGATATCAAGTACTGTCTTAGTCTGTAGCGAAGAGAAGCCCACAACAATCGTACGGATAGGGTCATGATGGTTCTGGGAGACAATGAAATGTGACTGGCCATCCTCAGACATCCAAGGAACTGCAGAAAATGTCCAAGGTCAGTGTTATCGCTAAGAACACTATTTAAAAAACAACTCAACTTCCTATCTTCAACTTAACTTTTGTGTTTCACCCAAAATTTTGCAGAATATTTCAGACAACTAAAAAATCAAAAAGAATGGAAGAAGGGGTGATGAGCTAGAAAAAAGTATATGTGTATGTATATATGTATTTAGAAAAAGTTGATGAGAGGGGCAGAGAGAAAGGGAGAGAGGGAGAACCCCAAGAAGGCTCTGTACTGTCAGCATGGAGACTGATGCAGGGCTTGATACGGGGTTCGAGCTCATAAAATGTCAGATAATGACCCAAGCTGAAATCAAGAGTCAGACACTTAACTGAGTGAGACACCCAGGCGCCCCTAGAAAAAAGTCTTTGAACATTGGGAGGGTGGAAAAAATAGGCTGGATATACAAGATCACTACTTTTTATTTAGAGTTTCAAGATCTCAAATTCTCATCTAAAATGCTGCTTTTTCGGTATGAGTACAACTTTCTCAAAAGGCCTTCCCCTAGGTCTTCACTGTGCACAAAGAAACTGAGCCCTTCTTTCAAGTAGCTACCTTATTAAAATAGGAGGACATCCTCACCTCAAAGCAAGACTCCTCTTAAAAGAATATAGACATTTTACTTAGCCACTGGCCTAAACTAATATATCTTTTCAGGGGACATATGAGTACCTGGCTCTAGTACTACATCATGTGTCCTCCTTGATTGCTTTCATAGCATCAGGGGAAAATCCAGCTCAGGGCCTGACCTCTTCTTCCTCTAAGAAGCTGGCATATGCTAAGCATGCTCGTTGGCCTCTTTGATAAAACTTCAAAGTGAGACAGTGTGCTGGGACATGTTCTGTTGCAGAATACATTTAGTAGGTTAAGTAAAAATAGTGGGAAAACAGCCTCAACACATCCCACTATAGAAGCTAGATCCATGCCCAAACCATAAGACTGGGATTGAATCCGGCTATTGTTCCCTATGTAAGATGGCCTCAGGAGCAACGTGGGGACTGGATGGCTATTTCTGGGTCGTGATGCTGTGCAAGGATGTAGTCTCTGAGGATACTCATGCTTTTCTTGACCCCTTCACCATGAAGGAGAGAGAGGAGGAATGTTAGCATGATTGGCCAGATCAGAGACCTTTTTCTTCAGTATGGTGCATGTAGCTGGAGTCACTGGACTATACATGTTAATGCGGTCATTCTAGATTTCTTTCTGCCATACTCTTCTGCACAGCCACGGTAACAAGGTACATCACTTGGGACACTTCCTTCCACTTTTCAAGGGCTTTCTCCTCCCCTCCATATCCGCATAAGATGGTCCCCAAAGATATGCCTGCCTTATCTCTCATGCAGTCATGCCAGACAGTGGACTACACACTCACATTCTTGTGCTTTCATCTGATGCAGTGTGGTGTGTGAGTCCTTTTCTCACAGCAGAGAGGTAAGATTTACAACTTGATTTTGAATCTGGAGTGGACTAGAGGGTTTAGACCTTTTGGTCCCCTTTTGTTCCACCAAAGACCCTTACATCGGCCTACAATGACTAAGAGAAAGGAGTCTTCTGCAGAATCCATACTACCCCACATTAGTGTTTTTATTGGGGCATGATGCTAAAGTTCCTGGCTAGTATTGAAGTCTTATCCCATCTTGTTTCAGTTTTTCTGCATAAATCTATCTTGGGACTTTGTAGGAAGAGGTGGCTAGCAGACTGTGGGATTCACCTATTAGGGTCCTAGGGTTAAACAGCATTTTAAGACGATTTTAAGACCTGAATTTCATATCAATATGATATTGCCAATATGTCTTCTGTTTTCCATTTATAATCAAGGAATTTTCATACTGGATGAGAATCTAGGCTAAGGTCCTTTGACACCATCTCTTACCCCAGTTCTATAATGTTCACCAATTCTGGATGGCCAGAGATGTGTCAAAGGGCAGCAAGTAGTTTTAGATTCTAGGACACCAGTTTTTGTATGAAAAAAGTCACTCTTTCTGCAGACTTCATCTAAAAATGATTTTGATGGGGGGCTGGGCAATGTGACCTTTAAGGCCCTTTCCAACTCTGGCATTGCAGGACGAGGAAGTCATGGTCCAAGCTAAAACTGTGCACTTCTCGTGGCTGCTCTCCCAAGCCACAAGGAAAAAAGAGGGCAGAAACACAGCTTGGCCTCAGCTATACCAGATCCCAGCCCTAGATTCTCTATGCAGGAGAAACATATGTGAAAACTCCACCCAAATTGTCCCTCTCTCAACATCTCGAACCCTCTTCCTGTGGCTGTGAAACATCAGAATTTGTTCTTCTCAGCATCTGAGATCTCTGCAAAGCCAGGAGATTACAAATAGTCCTGGCAGTTTCCACAAAAGTCTTCTCCGTCTTTGGGCATAACAAGGAAATCCACACATCTGGCCCAGGGAAAGGAAATGGAAAATACAAATGAAAGAGAAGCCAAAGTCATGGGAGATGAGAACAGCTTGCCTCTAGCTGAGTGAATACAGACCAAAATCACCCAAAAGTCTTACTGTGTCATTTTTTTCCCTTTATGCTTAAAGGAACACACGGGTTTTTTTTTTCCCCTAATGATTATTCACTATTTCTAGTTTTCAGTCTGTTTGCTGATTTAGGATGGCCAGGTTGGGACAAAAAGTAACGCACCCTCAGAGTGACCAAAACCTACCCTTTGTGGGGGTCTGTGTTAAACAACAGTAAAATACACAATAAAGACATTGCTTCTTTAACAATGAAAGCAAAATAAGGAATGGCTCTTCTCTAGAACAATCTTGTCATTCAGTAGGCTAATGGAGATCAGATTCCTTAATGAAATAACCCAACCATCAATCTTTTGTATATGTTTCTCCAACATCTTACACCTGATTTATCCTAAGAATTGATATGTACAACAAACCAAATAATTCAAAATGGATGCTTTTATGGATCTAGCTTTATAGTAAATGTCATTGACAGCCTGTGAATGTAGTTTCAAAATAAAGGATCAATGAAGCAGTTTTTGGACAGCCAAGAATACTAGAATATAAATAGGAAGATGTGATTTTCAGTTCAGATTGTTACTAATTGCCTGTGTGACTTTAAGAAGTCCCTGAACCTTTGTGAACCTCCATTGCTTATCTTATTTTTAAAATGAGTTTTGAGGAAAAAGTATTATGTATTATGCAAAGGTGTGTGTACTACTTTCTTCTCATACAATATTGTATTTTTATCTTTGACTCACTTATGCTTAATGCATTGAATGTCAGTTGGGAACACTAGGACCCTCAATCAGCCAGTTGGGTTCTAATTTACTAAAGAAATTTCTGGAATCTGTGCACCCAGCTGCTGAGCTATGGTCAGAATCCATGCTATCTTCTATTTAAGACATAAATTTTTTAGTTTTTACAGGAAAAAAAATTACAAATGCATAAATTTATGTTTTAAACCTAGTATAAAACATGCTGTTGTGGTTACCAGTTTATCCATCCTGTATGATTTATTCATAAACAATGTAAGACTAGATAATCCATAACATGGCAAACAAATGTGCCCTGGTTTTGTTCAAATCATTCCTCTAAGCAGATGCTTATCATAGCTACCTCAAAGTAAAACAGATGTTCCGCTGTTGAAAATCTTGGGAATATATGTTAGGGAAAGATTGTGTATGTTGTGAAAACCACAACAGGGGTGGAGGGTGTGGGGCTCTCCTCTCATATATACTTTAGCTCTGAGACTTCACTAAACAAAACATATACAAGAAACTCTTTAGTTGACAACTAAAGAGACAAATCTTAACTATTCTATGTCAGCATTACCAAATCTGGCATGGCAGAGTCCCAACAAATCTGTGTATAAGAAAAGGCAGCTGATTTAGCCTGATTGAAAGATTCAATGTGTCTAACTGACTGATCAGTCCTACAAAGACATTACAGGTCTCTGACCAGTGGGGAAGCCTGGTCACTGATGATGGCTATCCCTTTTAACTATATTTTTAGAAACATTCCTCCCCTACCGCAGAGAACTTTAAGTGGGCATAATGTAAGATTACATATTATTAATATTAATATCATTAATTACCATCTTATTCAAGGACCACCATAAAGGAACAGGATATTTAAATATTTTGTATAAAAGTCCAAAACAAACCCTGCTCACACAAAGCACACTGTCTAGAGAAGTTACATGGCATAATAAAAATACCAGGATTCCAGGGGCGCCTGGGTGGCTCAGTCAGTTGAGCATCTGACTTCAGCTCAGGTTATGATCTCGAAGTTCATGAGTTTGAGCTCTGCATCGGGCTCTGTGCTGACAGCTCAGAGCCTGGAGCCTGCTTCTGATTCTGTGTCTCCCTCTCTCTCTTCCCCTCCCCCACTCATGCTCTGTCTCTCTCTATCTCTCAAAAATGAATAAATGTGAAAAAAAAAATTTTTTAAATAATAAAAAAAATACCAGGATTCCCATACTAGGAACTGGGAATCCTAACATAGAACCCCATGATAGTGCCTAAAACTTAGTGGCTATTTGATAAATATGTGTTTATTCAGCTAATGAAAGAAAATATGGATAAATGGATGAATGAATGAATTGTTAAGTGAGTTGTTGCTAACTCATCAAATTATGTTTCTTACCTGTTTAAACCTCCCTCTCCTTGGGCCTTCTTATAAAATTTTAATTAAATCCAAACTCCTTACCCTCATTTAAAAAGGTGTTTTCTTTTTTGGACACTGCATCTCCCCCCATTGTTGTCTCACACTACTTTCCTGCTAGCATACTATGCTCCAACTGTACTGACTTTCTTTTAGATCTTCTACCAAATACCTCTGCATGCACTCTCTGCCTGCTCTCTGTTCTTATATTTACCTGCCTGACATCTTTTGTTATTCAGTGCTCTGACATTTCACATCATCTGCCTATTAAAGGAGTTGGAACAGACAAGTTCTAACTGTATAATATTTCAGTGACTTTCAAACATTTTAGGGGCAGCAGAAACAGGTAGGTGATTATTTCTTTTGTTTAAAAAAGAGTTAAGTGGTCTGGGGCCCATGTGGCCTCCTCACAACCCCTCTACAATCAGATGACCTTGAGGTCCTGACCCAGAACCTCAGTGCTTCTTACCATTTACTATATTCTGTATCTAAACTGAATGCTACTCCACACTTATGTATATTTGAAGGAGTGGAATAAGAATGTAGGATATAGGCAAACCAGCTGGTTTAAGTCATTTCAAAAGACACCACCCATTCTATTACCACTTTGATGACCCAGCTGAAAAGTGACCTCTGAGTTGTACAGGGCTAGAATCTTAATCTTTATTTCCAGCTTCCTCAGTTTCCCTCTCTATATCCATCCATATTATACCTCCCTAATCAAATAATAAAGAAAATAGAGGTATATTTTGAAGATAGATTATCCCTCTGCAGAAAAACTCTATAATGGGTAAGGACAGAGTACTGGGAGGAGAATCTACAGATGAACATAATCTGCATGTGGCACTCTTCAAAGAAAAACAGACAAGTCTGAGTCTCTGGCTTATTCAAAATATTCAATTGTCACTGAAAGTATACAAAACTCAATTCAGAAGATTCACACTGATGAATGCTTCCTCCTCCACGTCCCATATTAAGTGGCATGACTTCAAACTTCAGGATTAGACTCCTATCAAATTCGGTGGGACAGAAGCAAAGAATAATCCACAAAGCCTGCCTGTAGGCACTAGGCTAGAAGTAGTCCTATTCAAAGACGAGTGTATAGAGACACATATTTACATCTGCCACCATGGAGTCTATAAAAAGACAAAAATAATACTTTAGAAAGGAAACCTTCCCTACTGATCTGGATAAAGATGATACACTTGAAAATTAATTCCTATGTGAGATAGAAAAAAAGATCTTGAACACATCTATTTGCCATCTTCAAAAATACATAAAAAACACTCACTCTGTTAAAAGGGATCAGAGTGCCGAAAGAGAGCTTGTTTGCCAATGGACACAGAGATGATAAGAAAGCTGGCTGGATTAAGAAAATAGCTAAGGAAATGCAAAACACAATGGTAAAATGAAAATCCATATTGGAGGGAGTAAAAAGGAAGCAACACTGTAAAAAATTAAATGAACAATGTAGGGAAAATTTTTGAAAATATCTCCCAATATTTAAAGGAGAAAAAGAAATAAAGAGAAGATGAAAGACATGGAAGACAATTTAGATCTAAGTAAAGAGAGGTGTTACTGAGGTGGAAATCCAAACAGCAGAGAATTTATCATCAAAGATCTAGTATAAATACTTATAAGTAAAAGGGCTTAGGAAGAATCAAATAAATTTTTAAATGGCCAGAAATATCAAAGAAGTTTCATTTGATTTTAAATTTCAATGGTAAATTAAAAATCGTACAAAAATTAAAAGAGGAAATAAGGTAGCCTTACCCTTCTTTGCAAAATCAAATGTCAGAAGACAATGAAACAATTTGTACAAAGTAGTGATTGGAAAAGTTTGTAACCTGAGAGATTTATATCCAAGTTGTTCATGTGAAAAGTTGGCAGAAAGACACTTTGCTAAGCTTAAAATCATGAAAGATAAATCATTCATGTTCCCTTCTTGAGAAAGCATTAAAAAAATGAATACCTGTCAACTGATAAAGAGAAATCAAGAACTCAAGACTCTAACACTTAAAATATAAAAGAAATGGCAAAGAACTTTGAAACCAATTAATTTTTAGGATCAAATATGATGAATTGTCACATGGGCACACAATTAAATTCAAAGTCTGAAAAGATGTTGTATATGTAAAACAGATCAGAACTTCATGATAAAATGTTAATATCATAATGCCACATAAAAGGAGTAACTGGTAAATACAGAAAAGGAGAAAGTCAGGTTAAGCCCAGATAACTTAAATTCCTCATTAGGAACTTGTTCTTGAGTTGGATAGACAAACACAATATGCTTTTGATAAACAAAGGAATCACCACTAGTAAAAATCAATGAAAGGATTTCAATCTTACAAATGTCTACATAAGATAAAAACAAAGTCAAGAATAAAAAGGAAAAAAAGCAAGAATGCTTTAGAAAAGGTGATAAAATTAAGCCCAAATATATGTTATAGCAATGGATTTAAGTGCCATACATTTTTGTAATAATTTGTGTTAGAAAATTAAATATATACAGATCACTGAAAATATTTAAATAAAATTTTTAAATGGTTTAAAAATTGAAATAATAGTATATGAAAAAATCTTTCAGAAGGCAGTAACAGCAACAACATTCAAAGCAGAAAGCAATAGGTTGGGTAAAGAAGAGAATAATTTTGTGCCGATGAAAGAAACCCAATGCAATGAAGATATAATGGACACGTAACTTATGTGGTAGATGATATAATCATCAAACACCGAAATATATACTCCAAAAATTACCAGAAACAACAAGCTGAGAAACATCATACAATTGTCTTCCTATGACAGATCAAACAAATATTAAAATGAATGACACTTTCAACTAACATAAATGTGCGTAAACACATAAACTTACATACACACACATACCCTTATACCATTCAAAAATAAAACATAGGTTCTTTTCTAACATCCAAGGGTCATATTAAAATTTGACCGTTTGCTCAATATGTTTGATAAGGTTTTAAAGAAAAAAAATATATTCTCAAACATCAATACAATACAACTAGAATTACAATTAAAAAATTTAGCAAAATTGAAATAAAATAGAACATTTCCTAAAATAATTGGATCAAGGAGTAAGTAAAATTACAATTTCAACCTACTTTGGAAATAATGAAAATAAGTGTATTCATGTCAAGCTTACAGATATAGGCATAATAAAATATGTAAGGCTATGAATAAACAGGAGATAACTAAAATGAATTAATTAAACAATCAGTCTAAGGAACCAAAAGGAAAAGAATATATACAACAAGAGGCTGAAGGGGGGAAAACAACAAATAAGTAGAAATTATGAAAAGCAGAAAATATTAAGACTGGTTCTCCTGGGAAACCAAAAAGGGAGGGGGTGGGGAGAGAGAGAGGGAGAAAGAGAAACCTAGAGTCTTATTTAAAATAAATTAAAAAATTTAAAGGAGAAATTAAAATAGAAATGTCTAAACAGATATAGGAATTTTTGAAAGCACAAACATATAAACAGAATTTTCCATCTCTCAAACTGATAAAGTTGGAGAAATAATGGCTAGAGAATGGTTATGCTCCCATTGGAATGTAAACTGGAAATGCCATATTTAGATAAAAATGCTTCACTATGTATCAAGTACCTTAAAAATATTCATACTCTTTTACTCAGTAATTACATGTTAATGTATGCTATGAGAGATATTAACATTTTTGATGATTTATGTTTTTATAGTACCTCCATATGTCGGGACATTAAGGAGCTGTTAAAAAAACACTTTTGAAGATTATTTAATAACATGGCAAATACACCCTATAATGTCTGGAATAAGAGAGAATCATATAAAACTGAATATATAGTACGAATCCCATTTAGTGAAAAGCAAAAACATAAATAGACAACACACTGAAATGATAACTATAATTATTTCTGCGTGGTTGTATTACTGGTTACTTAAATATTTTCTAGACACTTTTCTATAATTTCCAAAACTATGATAATAAGCATGAATTATCCTAAAAATCAGAATAAATTTTTTAAATTAAATGTAAAAGATCTCTTGCCAATATGGCACTGTGGGTTTACATATTCAAAATCTCTTCCTTGAAATATCACAGAAAAGTGATTTTAGTTGACTTTTCAAAAATTAAAAGTTGTATCTATACCAAATACAAGGTAATATCTCCATACACCAGAAACATACTGAAACAGATAGCAAGCAGCAAATGCTGGACCTATGTTATTGTTGAATTCTAGGTACAGAAATAGACAAAGATAATAAGAAGTTTATTAAGGACCAAACTCTGAATGGAATGAGGATCACAAACGAGACTCACAGCATAAAACTGGGATCTGCTAGGGTCTCCCAATCTATACGGGAAAAGTACTAAGAAATATGGGGCTGTGGATTGCATCAAACCAAGTATATGAGACAGGATGGAGCAAAGCAAGTCACAAATCAGATAGGCAATGAGCTGGTAAGTACTAGATTTACATTGTCCCCAACACCATGACTTATTAGGGGGCTGGGATTCTCAGAGAGCCACGTGGCAGCTACTGCAAATTAGCAAAGTATAATAGATATTTAAAGATTTTTTTAAAGATAACTTCTACTCTAGATCAGACAGAAAACTAAAAGTCAAAACCAGTAGGGAAAAACAGGACCAAGAAGATATTCCAACAAAATCAATGAGAGGATGATTTAACTCCTCAAAAAAATGCACATAATATCCTCTAGGTCCATCCATGTTTTCACAAATGATAAGATTTCGTTCATTTTTATGGCTTAGCAATATTTCATTACACACACACACACACACACACACACACACACACACCACATTTTCTTCATCCATTCATCTACTGATGGACACAGGTTGCTTCAACACGTTGGCTATTGCAAATAATGCTGCAAGTATTGAGTAATGTATAAGATTGTCAAATCATTATGGTGTATACCTGAAACTCATAACACTGCATGTAAGTTATACTTCATAATTTAAAAATGCACACAGTAGTCTCTGAATAAGCTTCAAATAAAGATATAAAGAGAAAATATAACTTAAAATAAAAAGTATTAAAATAAGGAAGATGTAAGTTGAGAAAATAAGTCATAAAATAAACACTTACAAATTATAGGACAGAGGGGTGCCCGGGTGGCTCAGTTGGTTAATCATCCAACTTTGGCTCAGGTCATGATCTCACAGCTCATGGGTTCAAGCCCCGTGTCTGGCTCTGTGCTGACAGCTCAGAGCCTGGAGGCTCCTTCGGATTCTGTGTCTCCCTCTCTCTGCCCCTATCCTATTCATTTTCTCTCTCTCTCTCAAAAATTAGTAAGCATTAAAAAATAAATAAAAATTTAAAAAGAAATTAGAGGATAGAAACAATGTAACTGAAATTTCAAAACTCTACAGATGGAATAAACCTAGGAGTTTCTACAGTTCAAGGGAAAATTGGTGAATTGGAAGATAGTACTGAGGATTCCTTCTAAGCACAGCACAAAGACATAATGAGGTAAAACAAAACAAAACAAAACAAAACAAAACAAAAAACAGGAAAGAGAAACTAAAAAGTATGGAGTCTTCAACCTATACCTCGTAAGATTTCTAGAATTTGAGAGGGAATATTGAAAAACAATGGAAAGAGATAATAATGGAGAACTTTTCCAAAAGTGAAGAAAGGCCTAAGCTCTCAGACTTACAGCACAAACCAACTGCTAAGCATAACATAGAGAAATATGTACCTGGACATATTACAATAAAATGGCAAAATAAGTCTGGCCAATTAGCTGTGTGTCACTTCCCAGGCAAGCATAAAAAATGGGTATGTTTTCTGTGGACTCTATTCTTGGAGGTCCAAGCTGCCTTTCCTTGACTTGAAAATAGCCCAGGTCTGTGGGTAACCATATGGATGGCAGATGCCTAGAGAGTCACAGAAGACACAGACGACTTTGCAGAAGATTTCTATTGTGTCAACCTGCTCAGATTTTGGAATTGCCAAGTTACAAGCTTAACCTAATAGAACAGCCTTGTGGGAAACACACAGATATGGTTACAAAACATTAGGAAGAACTTAAATGTAGAAGAGTAAGCAGCACTATTAGCAATCTTGACGTAAAAAAAAATTTCTAAAGAATTCCCATCCCAAGTAATAGAGATTTTCACCCAAATATTTAGTTGATTTTTACTGAGTCTCTCTATTTACTGAGGCTTACTATTACAGGTCCTGAGGTATGGTAATAAATAAAAAAGTCAAAATCTCTGGTTTTATGAAGTTTCCATTCCAGTAAGGGAAGAAAAAGTCAGATAAAAAGGAAAAAATGATGGCAGAATGAGGATATTTTGGGGTGCTGAGATAGGGTAGTCAGGAAAGACATTTCTGATAAGACCTTTGAATAGAGACTTGAATGAAGTAGGGTAGCAATACATGTAAATGTCAGGCAGTGAGAATATGGCAGATGTGCAAAGGCCCTGAGGCAGCATCAAGTATCCCAAAGAAAGGGAGGAAAAGACTACCTGAAAATAGGATCAGAGAGGTAACAGGGAACTAGATCATGGGGTACCGTGAAGGCCATGACAGAGACTGTAGATTTTACTCTGAAAGAAATGGGAAGACTTTGGCAGCTTTTGAGCAGAGGAATAACATGATTTCATTCACATATTTAAAGGACCATTGTCACTGCTGTTGAACAATGACAGAAGTGTTTACCTGCATGGAAGCAGTGCTGTTCGCAGTAGGCAGACAGTAGTTGTGGTGTGGCTATGGATGTGGTTCTAACAGCCAGATGTAAGCTATAATTTGAAGGCAAAGCCAACTGGATACATAGATAAATTGTACACTGGTGTGAGAAAAAGTAAGTAGTTAAAGATGATTCTGAGGTTTTTGACCCAAGGGATAAAAAAAAAAGAAGAGTGTCATCATTTCACAAGGTGAGAAACACTATGAAAGAAGCAAGTCTGGGAGCTGAAGAAAACAAAAAAATGCACATTTGTTTTTAGCATACATCATACAGTAACAAAAACGTGCCAGGTGCTAGCATTCAACTGAACCCTCCAAAATGTTCAAAGAATATTTGTGATTACATGCCAATATACTAGAAATCAATAATAAAAAGACAGAAAACACATGACAATTTAGAGCCCCACCCCCCAAAAAAAGCAAATGCCTAAATGATTACTGGACAGAGAGGAAATTGCAATGTGAATTACAAAATACCTAGACTTACAAATGTCAAAGATTTGCTGCAAAACTTTTGGGATGCAGCTAGAGCAGTACTTAGGGAGAGACAGGTAGATAAAAATGAATTTATTTTAAATTTAAAAGACTGAAAATAAGTAAGCTAACTGCATGCAGGAAAATAATTGAGTAAACCCACAGAAAGTAAAAGGAAAGCAGCAAGAGCCAAACTGAATGAACAGAAAAGTAGAAAAATATGGGTGCTTGGGTGGCTCAGTTGGTTAAGTGTCTAACTCTTGAGTTTGGCTCAGGTCATGATCTCATGGTCCTGGGATTGAGCCCTGCATTGGGCTCTATGCTGAGTATGGAGTCTGCTTAGGATTCTCTGACTCTCACTCTCTCTCTCTCTCTCTCTTTCTCTCTCTCTCTCTCCCCCTCCCTCCCTCCCTCCCTCCCCTGCTCACTGTCTCTTTCTCTCTCTTAAAATAAACATTAAAAAAAAGAAAAAGAAAAAAGTAAATCAACAAAAGGTAATCCTTTAAAAGAGTAATGAAATATATAAACACATATTTCATGTGAAATGAAACACATGAAATATGTGTTTATATATTTCATTACTCTTTTAAAGGATTGCCTTTTGTTGATTTATATGAATCATTAAGAAATCAAGAACACAGAAATAATTAAGAAGGAAAATAACAGGAGGTATGTATATTGGCAAAAAAAAAAAGTCTGGAAACACTAAGCGTTGGAAAAGACAGAAGAAAAACAAGAACTCTCAAAACATTCTGGGATGGAAATGACTGTAGCCACTTTGGAAAGCAATTTGGAAAAATATAATAAGATAGTTGTAAAAATACTAATTTTAGGTATATAACCTTAAAAAACAAAAGCCAAGACAATCAAATGTAAGACCTCACACAATTCTGCCATAGGATGGATGGATGGATGTGTGTATGTGTATACACACACACACACACACACACACACACACACACACACATAATATATGCATGTATGTGCATGTACACACACGCCTTACATTTTTGTCACAAGAGCAAAACTTTGGAAATGAGTGTACAAGAATGCATCAATAAATGTTGAATACTGCACAACAATTAAAATGAACAAACTCTGTATACACATCAAAATGTACAGTTCTCAAAAACAGTGTTGATCAAATAAAAATAGCTTGTGAAGAGATACAGAAATAATCTTTAATACGAAAACAATGCTCAATATTGTCTGTGGATATATATATGTATATATGTATATATATGTATATATGTATATACATATTTATATATGTATATATGATATATATGTATGTGTATATGTACATATGCACATATATACATATATATGCACACACATATATACATACATATACATACACACATGCACACGTATACAGTATAATGGACTGGGTACACACTAAAGTATCAATGTTTGCTTTTGAGGAGAATCATGGGGGGAATGGAACCAGGGAGAAGAATGTGAGAGACTTCATTTTTTTTCTACATATTTTATTTCTCAATAATAAATATTATCTGAAGTGAATATGATAAAATGTTAACACTTTTTCATATTCATGGTGGGAACATGAGTAATATTCATTTTATTTTTGTCTGTACTTTATTTTTTAAGATGTTTAATGTGAAAGCAAGCAGAACCTTTCATTGCTTCCCTCCGCTCCAAGTTGTCACTAGTCTGTCCTTGGGAATGTAAGCAAGTCTTCAATTTGGTCCTTGACAGGACTGGAATAAGATATTATCCAAGGAGGGACCCTGACTCAAATTCTCCCTCTGTGGAGTCTCACTAGTCTGTTTTGTTGAACTTATTTCCTGGAGGACAAATCCCATCTATATTTTCAAGGCTTTCCCAACGGGCAGTTGGAACGATGTAAGCTATACCATGGCTGTGATTAACTTTGGCAAATGAAGGATTTACTGCTGTACATGTGTCCTGAGTTTGGAAACAGACAAATAAACATCCGTCATGACCTGCATCTGTGTGGTCAGAAGCACACAGACCTCTGAGGGGTGTCATAGCCATGAAGAATGTGAGTGCTTCAGAATCAGAACCTGCTTTTGCCAAGATCCTGAAGCAGGAGGGACCATGCTGGGTAGGTACCAGCAGAGACCTTTTCTAAAGGCAGGTGATACAGCTGGAAATACTATCACTGCTTTTCAGGAGAAAAGAGAAAAACTGATCACAGCAAACGTTGTGGTACTCAGCGCATATTGTGTTCTTGATTGCTCATGAAATCCAGAGGTAACTTACCCTAGTTCACCTACCAAATCATGGAGAAAGGCACTTCTGGACTAGGGAGTGGGTTTAGATTACCGCCTCCCCACCTAGGTTCATTGAGAAGAGGCCTTGTGCCTTATTCCACAAAGCACTTTCCATAGGGTTTTGCACTGTGCTTTGGCCTTAGTAGGTACACCATTCACACACAGGATGAGGAGATATATATATATACACACACACACACACACACACACACATAGCATATTAATATACATTAATATATATTTTTATATGTATACACATACCTAAGCAGACATACTCATCATTTTTTTCCTTTCTCTTTCTTCCTGATCTCAGCTTTTTATAGAGTTTGACCTTTGGTTAATATTATTGCACCATCTTGGATTCCAAAGATTGAGTCTCTAATAGGCCCTTCCATTCTCCTTCAACATGTGATGAGGTGAGGTCTGAGATGACAGCAATGTAAATCCACGGGTGGCTAGAGTAAACACACCCCAGCTTCAGTATACGTATTCTTGTGTTAAAGAATGGACCAAACAGAATAGAAAGTGCCAGATGGAATAGAAAGGCCTTCTAAACATGCTGAGCTATAGGTCTTTGAATAAGCCACTCAGAAAACTAATTTTTGCCATTCAAAACAAACAAAAGCAAACAACAACAACAACAACAACAACAAACATGGAGTTTGCATCCAGTCTCAAATTCTCTTGTTCCTTGAGAACTGTTACCACTCCACATCCATCCTGAACTCAGACCAGGGCCCAAGTCCAGCTCTCATTTCTCACTTTTTTCCAAGTTTATTTATTTATTTTGAGAGAGAGCGTAAGAGTGGGGGAGGGGAAGAGCGAGATAATCCCAAGCAGGCTCTGCACTGTCATCACAGAGCCCACTGTGGGGCTCGAACTCACCAACCGCAAGATCATGACCTGAGCTGAAATCAAGAGTCGGATGCTTAACTGACTGAGCCACCTAGGCGCCCCTCATTTCTCACTTTTACCAGCTCTTGCAATT
The DNA here is from genome assembly GCF_018350195.1 of Panthera tigris. NCBI lineage: Eukaryota > Metazoa > Chordata > Mammalia > Carnivora > Felidae > Panthera > Panthera tigris. The sequence goes on along the minus strand of NC_056670.1, from coordinate 36,048,855 downwards.
CCTGTCAAATAGTATCTCCTCTTTCAGCTTTGTTCTGAGCAAGCACTTTGTACTCATTTGCTGGGCTGAGCTGAGGAGAAAGAAGACTTAAAATAGAGAGATGAAAGTAATTGTCTTCTGAGACAGCAGGACTTTAGATTAGGTTCAGATTTGATGGAGGTGATCTCTACCACAGAAAAGCTCACCCCCCAACTCCCTGTTCCATAATGCCAGCATTTCACCACAGAGGGAAGGCAAAGGCAAACTGCTCAGAGAGTAGGTGAACAAAGCTTTGCTTTCATGGAACAGGGAACCAGAGACCTGAGAAGTCACTATCAATTCTGCACTCCTGTTAGATAAAGCTCAGCCTTCTATCTGGGCTTTATTCCCTCCCAGCAGAAGACGTCCAATGTCCATCAGCCCACCCCCAATGGATCCCTCCCTCTCCTGAGATTAAAGTCATCCAACAAGGCCAATCACAGACAGAGGACTCTCAACCAAGCAAGAGGATTTATGCTGCTTTCCTCAAAGTCGGGCTTAACTGAAGCCTGTTATTTTCCTGTGCTTTCCAGATAATTAGCAACCACAATGTAATCAAAAAGATGTTTAATGAGATAAAAACCAAGAGAAAAACAATAAACCGAAAAAGAGTAAGTTTAAATTGGCTGATTTTAATTTCCAAGCTCTCACAGCAAAAAATCACTTCTCTATTCCAAAAGATTTCAAATATTCTGGCATCCGATGAAGACAGCCTGTAAAATGCCAAAATATCACCTTACGACCCATGGCAAGTTGAAATCTAGATAGCTGATAGTGAGAGGTATATGAAAAATTCCATCTGCCATGTCTAGCAAAAGCTGTGGTTGAAACCTAAGTGTGGATAAAACGCTTTAAACTCTGTGCTACACTGTACTGACAGTTAGCAAAGTGATATTGAAAAGGTTTCTTCTGTTAAGTTCCCTTAGTTTTTCTCAATATAATACTAGCTGTTACAAATATCATGGCCCCGTGTGTTTGCTGCCTCAGAATCCCAAAAAGATAACTAGTACAATGCAGTCAGCAAAGTACTGAAATAAAACTGCACATTCCAGACAGGAGCCAAGCTCTCATTCAGAGTACCGAGCCATCAGCCAGCCACAGATGTGATTCAGGGGTTGGGGGTGGGCAATGGACCATCAGTGGAAGGCTACACGCTATCCAGCTTCAGCTGTAAGCATTTTGAAAAGGGAATTTGTAAGAGAATGCAAAAGAGAAAAACCCTTAAACCAAACAACTATATGCCTGACAGGTTTAGTTATTACATTAGAAATGTACATAACTGCCTTAGCTGAACTCAGTTCAGGTCCAAGGAACCTTGCACCATTTTCATGATTCTGGGAAGTAGAAGGTAGCATGGTGATGGTCAAAGGAACATTGAATTAGGGATGAAGGCAGATATCCTATTCCTGGTTCTACAGCTAATAAATCCTTGGCCATGCTTTTCACCTCAGTTTCCTTATGTTATATCAAGATGTTAGATTAGTTCACTGTGATGGGGCCTGCAAATCCTAAAACTGAACAATTCTATAAGACCTAAGTGGGATAAAATCTTCACTGGCTCTCCTTCATATACAGAAAGGGAAATCACAAGAAAGATGATTGCATCTTCCTTCTGTAAGTGAAATCCTCTGCGTTAGAAGACAACACACAAAAAGAACTTCTTCATTACATAAGGCTTGCCTCAGAAGCTCAGCAAAGACAATTTAGAAATGTTTCCAAGAATCCCTAAAAAGAGAAGTCAATGGATGGTAAAGATAAAAGAGACCTCAGATATGATTTCGTTTACCTTCTCATTTTAAGGTTTAGGACCTCAGCCTCTGAGAGGAAAAGTGAGGTTGTGAGAAAAGATGTAAAATGCCTGATAGAGGTTGGTCATGGGACACCAGGTTCAGGCAACTTTTCTTTGGTTACTTCATTCTACTACAGGTCTTTACTTTGACAGAAAATAACACTTTTCTTGCAGAAGACCAAGGTAGAGTTCTAACAATCACAAGCTAACTCTGGATGCCAAACTAGAAATACATTGAGGATACTAGTCTTATACTTATCTTCAGGAATTACACGGACGTGAGGATCTTCATCATACCAGGTGTATTAAAAAGAAATACTTGTCTAAATCCGTGCTTTTCACAAACAGTTGGTCTAATGAAATTTGGAAGTAGCACCCCAAAATTTTTCTGGATGTTCACAGCAGAGATAGATGAACTGGCAGACGGGGAGATAGCAGCTGTGACCAAGAAAATCTTTCTTCTGTGAGCACGGTGCCACATGAAATTCACCTATGGCTTATTTTCCCCTTTTTTGGAAGGAATTTTTTTAGAGAAGTGTAAGGTTTACTCCAAAATTGAGGGGAAGGAATGGAGATTTCCTGTATATTCCCTGCCCTCAAACGTGCATAGTCTACCCCATTATCAACATCCCTCACCAGGATGGTATGTTTATTACAATAGATGAACCTGTGTCACCACACCATTATCACCCAAAGTCCATAGTTGACCTTAGGGTTCACTCTTGGTGTTGTATATTCCATGGGTTTGGACAAATGTGTAATGACAAGCCTCCATCATCAGTTCTATACGGAGCATTTTCAGTGCCCTAAAATTCCTCTGTACTCCACCTACAAATCCCTCCCCCAGCTCCCCAATCCTTGGCAACCACTGATCTTTGTTACTGTCTCCATAGTTTTTTTCTTTTCCAAAGTGTCATATAGTTGGAATCATATAATATGTTGCCTTCTCAGATTGGCTTCTTTCACTTAGTAATATGCATTTAAGTTTCCTCCATGTCTTCTCATGGCTTGATAGCTCATTTCCTTTTAGCCTTGAATAATACTCCATTGTCTAGATGTACCATAGTTTGTATGTTCTTTTAAAATCTCCATTTGCCTATTGAGACACACGTTTGTTGCATTCAAGTTTTGGCAATTATGAATAAAGCTGCTTGTAAACACCTGTATATGGGTTTTTGTGTTGATATAAGTTTTCAGCTCCTTTGGGTAAATACCAAGATGTATGATTCCTGGATCAACTCTGGCTTTGCAGCTTAGAATCTAGGGGAGGCAATGAATAAGTCCTATTATATGCAATCATTTTGACCACAAAATAAAAACAGAAAACCTACTTGAGGTTAGGCAAGACAAGGCATGGCATGTGTATGTCAACATCAAAAGTCTTGGAAAGTGAAGCAGGGAGGAGTGCATAGTGGGGGAGAGTGGGACACACAACAGTGAAGACCCATGTCCTGCTGGATAGACCTAGAGAAGCAGGCAACTCTGCTTCTGAAACCATTACATTCTGAAGCCTTTCTGTGACAGGAAGACTGAGAAGCTCTCTATTGGTGTATGGTTAATGCATGAAAGATATAGCTTTATGTTTGTTTCTGTGCTTGTTGTTGTTTTTACTCTGGATTTAGCTCCTTATATGCATTATATGATAAATAGTCCCAACACTCTTATGAATTATACATTATGGGTATCCCCATTTTACAGATGACAGAACTGTGACATTCAGAAGTTCAATAATTTTCTCAAGGTCTCATAGACCGTGAGCGGTAAAATGAGGACTAAAAGCAACCTGGCCATGTAACTATTAATTGTTATTCCACATTGTTTCCCAAAGTTGGGAGAAACTGAGAAGTGCATTCTGTTGAGAAGTGGATTCCAAGTGACCTGATTTCCCTTACCCTTAATTGCCATAAGCAAAATCTTAAGTCAGAGATAGAGAAAGAGAGAGACCATCCTAAGATGAAAGAGTCACCCTATAACATAACTCATGCACCATCTGGGGTATGTTCTCTTCTCTGTAAATAATGAAGAAGTTGTTGAGGGAAGCAACACAAGTGGAGGATTTACCAGTGAGAAGGAATATGAGAAAAAAAGATTCTAGGTTGGCTTATTATGAGCCCAGTCAATTATAAGCAGCACATTTTGACACCGCTGTAAATAATACACTTCTGTCAGAGTCAGCTGATGGAGATTTTCTGTTCAATATATTGTCATAGACACATGATGAAGGGGAGACGTTGGAAGGCATATGCAGTACACAGGAATAAATATGTGAATAATCTCACAGGCTTTGAGACTTCCAAATACTAACTATGACAGATATGAACTACGGTACATTCCATTCTAAGACTAGGGAACTAATGATGATAAGTTGAACAGTATAATATCCATCTTTACAGCATACGGCTGTATCTGATGGTTATGCTTGAAGGGACATCATTTGACCTGGCCTATTTCCAGTCGTGTAATAATGAGAAGTGTTTAACTGGGTCAGATGGAATGTTAGCACTAAAAAGGATCTGAAATCATCCACCACTACCCTCCCATTGTATAAATGAAGGAAATAAGACTAAATGAAGTTAACTGCCTCATCCAAGATCAGTAATAAAGCCACTCAAAGACAGTGGCTCAGCAAAAGTACGAGACTGCTGACTACATTTCGTGTCTAGATAGGGTAGTGGAGAAATGGGGGCCACTTTTAGGTGAGAGGGAACACCTTCAATTTGTTACTCATCCTGAACCATGACTAGAGAATATGATTTATTTAGGATTTGAAGAGATATGCATTGTTGCTTAGTCAATTTGTCCACAAATGATAGGATCCCCTCCCCCCCCCCCCGCCATTCAATATTAGGTAACACCATCTAAATTCTATACAGCCAGTAAGCTTTGCCCAAGTTCCAGCTCTTCCAAGAGGCCTTCCTGAACTAACCTGCTCTCTCTCCCTCTGCAGTATGCACAGGCATGGCCTATCACAGCTTTGGTATTATTGGCTCATAAAGTATACTGGATTCTTTAAGCATTTATAGCTTTAGTTATCTATTTAGAGAGTCAATTACTTGAGCTTGAGGACTGCAGCTAATAAGTTCCCAGTATTGAGGTAAATTCATATGCCTTTCTTCAGACCCTGGGAAACTGGAAATTCTGGTGGGCAGTGGGCAAGATTTTTTTTTTTTAATGTTTATTTATTTTTGAGAGACAGAGACAGTGTGTGAGTGGGGAGGGGGAGGGGCAGAGAGAGGAAAAGACAGAATCTGAAGCAGACTTTAGGCTCTGAGCTGTCAGCACAGACCTCCATGTGGGGCTCAAACCCATGAATTATGAGATCATGACCTGAGACGAAGTCGGACGTTTAACCAACTGAGCCACTCAGGTGCCCCTGGGCAAGATTTTTAAAGACCTCCCCAAGGAGTTAATTCTTCTGCACCTTTTGGCCATATTCAGTGTGATGCTCACTGCTCTTCAGCCTCTGAGAGTTTTAACTAACATGATGCAGGTATCTCCTGCTTTTTCGAAAGTTCAAACCACTTTGCTCTACAAAAGACCTATATTAATTAGTTACTGTTTTCACCAACTAAAGAGGATTTTTGTTTTTATGAAAAAAGTCGAAAAGTGAAAATAGTGTTGGGCGTTTTGAAGCAAGCCCTTATATAGGCAGGTGCACCCTGAGTAGTGAGAGCTGCACCACCAAACTCCTTCCTGGGAAGCCAGACTCTGCATCCCAGCATTGAGCTGCCATAGCTCTGAATCGTGTTGTACGCATCTGTGCTTCGTTTCAATTTATTTTGTGCATCTGTTAGCTAGATATATCCTAAGACACCAGAAAAACCCCAAACAGTTACTTTTTGGGCCTGGGAATGCTCAAAAATTTCCATATAAATTAATGGTGACTGATTGTTTGGTTTACGCTATTTTAGCTTACAAAAGCCTTCATAGGAATGCTCTACTTTTGGACGGAGAGGAAACTTGAACTTGGAGAGAGTCCCAAAAGACCCTCCTCCACCCACACTCCTGCACCGACCACAGCGGGATGTCATTGCTACTGTCATTGCTGCAGGCCCTTCTCAGGTGTGCTGAGGAAGGCCATGGCACTTAGAGAGCCTGCATTCGCAGTGAGGACCAGTGAGTGAGCAGTTCTAACACTCCTGTCTTTGGGACACCTGTGGAGTGTCCAACTTCGGCTAAAGTCATGATCTCATGGCTCCTGGGTTCCAGCCCTGCCCCGCATGGGTTTTGGGTGGCGGGGGGTGGGGATGGTTCCTGCCTATTTCTGTCCCCCTCTCTCTCTGCCCCTTCCCCACTTGTATTCTCTCTCTCAAAAATAAGTAAATCTTAAAAAAAAAAAAAAATCTAACCCTCCTGTCTTTCAGGTGAGAAGAGTCTCTACTCTAGAGGTTGCTCAGGGGTTAGTCCTGTGATTTACACCCACTTGAATGAGATAAGGGAGCTCACTGAATTCCTTCTAAACTTTAGAGGCTGTATCTTTCTTTTTCATTGGCTTAGGACACATCTTTCATCTGGACCCTTTCTCTGCTAAGAATGAAGTAGTGCAAAGGAAGAACAGTGTTTCTGAATTAGAAGCACAGATTATGCATTAACAATGATGCACCCCAAACCCAGTCAACCACAGCCCAGGCACATCTATGTAATTGTCCCCAATTAGTAAAATTACTAGGAATATTAGGAAATAAGCTAATGTCACACATTTAAATATCACACACAGCTCTCTTTGAGCATCCCTGCCTCACAAAATTTTCCATGAAATTGAAAACGTTCTCTTTGGGGCTTGCAGCAATTTCTTCTACAGCCTGAAATCTACCTGTTTGTTTTTGTGTCACAGAGATGGTATTAGACCGGGAGAAAAATCTGTATGTTTGTTTTTGTCACGCTCAAATTTAATTTTGGCAAAATATTAATGGAGTAAGCAGCCAAAAATTAATGTCACTCATGCTTATATTGTTAAAATCAAAAGCTGAGTTCAACACAAAGTATTCATTTTGTATTCATTGCTTTTAACTTTCCATCATAGTTCAGTTGGGCTCAATGATGACAATACAGTATATGTACATATGGCAAATGTGCACATATACATTGTCTGAATATATATCTATAAATTGCCAGGAAATTGACAAACTTTATTAAAAAATATCTTCATGTTTGAATCATCCAAAAGCCATCTGAATACAAATTAACATATGCATTTGGATTCAAATTTGTGAAACAGCATGAGAAATAGCTTTCTTAACTCCACAGTAATAAAGAATCAAGAAACAGATATTTTTTCAATTTCTTCCCATTACATTTTATGTCCACATTTAGATGTATCTGGGAAGATCTCTAAACTGACACCACTGTGAGAGGCCCCTGGGATTCACAAATATCATTTCCATGACACTCAGAAAACTGGGGGAAAAGAGGAAAATGTGAGCGGCGATAAATTGGAGCTAATCTCTTTCTGCCACAACCTGAAATGATACTTGCCCAGGTAATCTCCCCATCCTCCATGCTGTAATAAGAGCTTGTCTATCTCTCCCAGATGCCCAACCTGAGTACTGGTATCTCCCCCAAATGCTTGTACTAGAAATTTCCTAACAGGATTCCAAGGCTCTGAAAGAAAAGAAAAATGAAAAATAATTCTGTTATGCAATAAGCATTCTAAGTTTGAAGAAAAAAACGAAGCCTAGTGCATTAGGTCTGCAATAAATAAAACAAATAATGGATTCTTTGGGCTCATAAAGCTCAACCAACCATAAAATGAGCAAAGAGCCTCTGACAAAGGTCCTCTAAGCCTTCTAAGGCCCCATTTGGTGTGGCACTGCTTTGAAAGCCCCAACCTGGCCCTGCCCCACTAAGTGTCCATTCTTATTCAAGAAAGGAAATTCTTGGATCAAAACATGCAGGCAACACAGAGTAGCTCCAGGCCTAAGTACACTGTGGTTGTACGTTTTGATCATGTCTTTGGAAACAGATGATCACAAGGACATCACTGTTTTGCACTAACAGAAAGTGAAACCCCATTAGGAAGAGATCATTGCCTCTGACTAGTTGGGTGACTTTGGACAAATCACTTGACTTCCTTGATCTTCAGTTTCCTCATGTGAAAATCAGTGATGGAACCCACCTTAGGGTTGTAATGAGGATAAAATAAAGTAAGCAGGTAAAGCCCTTAGTGGAGGGTTGTTCTAGAATAAGTACCAGCGATAATCATCTTCCTTCACTTTGGTGGTAGGAGTGGGACTCAGTCCGGAGGTCTGGCCTAGTAGAAATTCCATCAAACAAGCATCCTAAAGTAAGGATGGGAGGTAATGCACCCATTCTGCTTTTCCTGTGGCTCCTTCTCAAAAGGTTTACACTGCTTCCTCTACTCTCACACTTTCTGTCACACAGAGGCTTGGTGCTAATGCCACCAGATTCTGTGTGCTATCTTCTCATCTTTTGGTCTGCATGACAAAACAGGTATGTCTGCATACCTGTTGGCATGTCTGTTTCCCTCACCAGGTGTACATCACTTGAGTTCCTGGGTCATGATTTTACTCAGACCCCTGGACCCAGAGAAACCTCCCCAGAACTCTGAGCACAGCAGACTAGCAATAAACATATCGTGCAGGGGTGGGTTGGGAGATGAGATGGGGTGAAACCCACCAGAAAGAGAAAACAACAACAGCGAAGTTGTCAGAAGAAGAAGCTTTACTTTTATCTCGGCTCTGGCAACCAGTATCTCTTTAACCTTGGAGAAATCACTTAATTTCTTGGGACATCAACTTCCTCATCTGTAAAGATAATCTCCAATTTCCTTTGTTGCTCTAAAATTCTACAACTTAGAGAAAAACAGCTGCAAAAGGATCCTTTGTTATCGGGTCTGCTAAGCTGTTAGAGCAAAAGAATGCAACCGGCTGAGCCTGGGCCAGTCCCACAGTCCAACATTTAAAGCTGAGATCCCTTCTAGCACTTTCAGCTGTTCTCACTCGTCCTGTTTTATTTACTTATTTTATTTTGATTGCGAAAGTTCAAGGCAATGAGCCCACGGCTAGGATTAAAACACCACTGGGTCTGCATCATTGCTACCTACAGGCCTTGACCCAAACGCTCTGTCCACAAAGAGGAGAAAATGTGTTCACAAACCGGGGGACACCAGTTTGAGGACTGCGGGCCTGGGTGGGGTGGGAAGGGGGACCTGGCAGCTCAGGAATGCATAAAGAAAGAGAACACGGGTCCACATGGGCTCTGGTTCTGGCTATAGTCTCTGCTAACAAAGCACCATTCGCCTGACAAATCGAAGCCTTGGCCAGATTTATGAGTTTCCTAAACTCAATCAGAATGGAGCCTGCTCTGACCTACAGAAGGTCATTCAACCATATTGAATATTTGTCAACATTCCATGGCCAAAGATAAAGTGAGTAAATATCCAAGACAGGTTTAGACATGTCCCTGTTTATTCCTGGAAACTGCGAGTGTCTGTCTGGGTGCAAAGAGCACAGGAGGGATATTTTCCTTCCCTGAACACATACTCTTCTCTGCACGGCCACAAGGTGCCCACTCCTAAGCCAGCGTCTTGTCCTTGGCACTCAGCAGCTTGCACTGCAAGACGCAAAAATGGAAGGACAGCGCTTGCCCCACCTTAGTACACTCGGGTGGTATGTGGACACACACACAGAGGGTGAAGTAGCAGAGTTAAGTGTCAGCCCTGCAGTGGCACTGCCTGCACTTCTCCGAACTCCCAGGGATCTGAGTCATCGGTGGGGCCACACAGCTGGCTTCACTTTTCTAGCACACACCCTTCACAGCCTGACAGCGATGGAGCCTCCACTTCACAAGCTTATTTTTCACTTAAACACAGTATTAATTAACGTTCTCCCTCTGTGTCCTTGAGCAGTTACGGGAAATGTAAACTAGCCTCCATTTTACGACTTCTAGGACTGCGCCCAACAGCCCGCTTGCTTCCCAAGTGAGAATATCAGAGACACTGCAAGGTGGTATGAAACCACAGAGGTAGGGACTCAACACATCCAAGGCTCTTCTCGGCATACAGAACTGATAGGATGTTTTGGCATAACCAAGGTGTATTACTTTCTCTTATTTCTGAGGCCACAGATGAGATTAAAGTAAAAACTAGGGCAATGAGCAACATCCCAGGAGTCAAAGCATTTGCCTACTCTACCCAGTTTCTCTCAGGGCTTAACAAGCCCTCTGGAGTACACTCTTTCCTTTCACCCAGGTCAGTCTTGTTTTTCGCCATTGCTTTTGCCAGAAAGGTGAGCGTTAAGAAGGAGCTAGGAGAGAAAATTTCATTTCGAAATTCTGCTTCTGGATTAACAGCTTCTGAGAACTGGTATGCCCTGATGAACTGATGCCCCAAGGACCAACCCCTCTGGGGAGACAGCACTCTGATAATTTGTGTGAAGAGTAGTCACCAAAGACAAGATAAGCTGAGGCAACATTGCAGAGCCTCCCAACAGAAGGAAGCGTGACATTGAAAATGTAATCAGCTTCTGGCCTGGGCATTAAATCTCCCTGAATTTTTTTCTTGTTGGAGCCTTTCTGAAAAGCAGGAAGGTAAAGTGCTTGACCTATTTAACTGTTCCTGACTCAGAGTCTTGGGTTGTCTGTTAGCCCCTTCTCTGCAGGTAGTCCATCCCTTTTGCTCTGAGAAGTGTCACACAATGTCCTCAGCTCACTGAGTCATCCCCTAGTGGCATGAGTGAATTCGTGCAGCTTCCATGACCTCATAAAAAAGAGACCGGCCTAGGAACAGGCTGACTGGAGATTACACTTGGGAAAATTTTTCTTAGTCTGACCAAAGGCCATTACAAGGTAGTTCTTCCACTGCCTTCCCATGTGACCTAGAGAAATCACCTCAACTCCACCAGAATCTCAGTGTTCTCACTTGCAGAAAGAGGGCCCCTAGCCAGATAGTGTCTAAATTCCTTTGCAAGTGACTATTTGATGATACCTTCCTTTCCTTGAGAACTGGGAACAAATGTATAACATAAATGATTCTTAATTCACCTATAAAATTAAATGGAGGACCAGAGAGTGGGCCAGTCCATGGGCAAAAAATCTGGGTGGGCCCATTCCATCCCATTGCTTTCCATGAAAAGATTAAGAACAAAAAGTGTTAATGTCTTATTTTGCTTTATACACCCAAGTTTAACACAATGCCTGGCTATTAGCAGGTAATAAAGATTTGCTAATTAATCCATAAATGAATGGAAAACCCAAAAGTCAAGCAGATACTTCAAGGTGGGTGGCAGTTGTGCTTGTGTGTGTGTGTGTGTGTGTGTGTGTGTACATGTTGGCACGGGCATGCATTTGTGTATGCACATTTATACACACACATACACACACACACACACACACTACATTCATCTATATCACTTTTCACATATCACTTAGCGCCCAATATTAGTTGTCTCTTTCTTCTACTGGAATGCTCTTTGAAGATGAGATATCATCTTATTCACTGCTATTTCCTCAATATCTAGCCAGTCTGACTGATGAGGAATGTTCAATAGAGTTTACTGGATGGATGGATCGATGGATGGATGGATTGATAGATTAACAAAGTGGTGATACGTACTTTGTGAAAGAGTGTGTGTGTGCAACCTCACTTACTATTTGTACCTTAAATAAAACAGAAAAAAAGCAATCATGCTTCTTCTTTTTCCAGTTTTTGTTGGGGAGAAGGGGAAAGAAAGACAGAGGAGAAGAAAATGGAACCAAGAGAAGGGGTCAAGAGAGAGAGCTTAGAACTATAAGAAAGCCCGGGAGTTCAGTCTTTTTGAGAGAGCAGGTTGGATCTGTCTGTTCAAAGTTCACTATAATCAGGACACTGATGCTTTGAAGAAATAAGATATTAAAGTTCTGGAATGAGGAAAGAGAAAATGGGCAGAGAAGGCAACAAATAGCAACAAAATAAATTATGTAAGGAAATCAATTACATTTTTTATTCTTCTGTTACTAATCCTTTAGAATTTTAATTTTTATGTTTTGAAACTTAAAATATGTTTAGCACAGGTGAGGTAGAGTGGGGATAATAATAGACTTAAGCATCAACCATACATTTGGATTTGGGAGTCTGTCACAGGTAAGGAATTGAATTCCTGCCTCAATATGCAAAAAACATTCTACTTCCTATATCGTGTCCCAAGTCATGCTAGTTACATCTGTGTTTAGCACAGGATAGGGAGTGTGGACTGGCTCACTCTAAGCAAGTGAGAATTTGACTCCATGACAAATGAGAAAGGGTACCTGGTGGTGCAGGTAAAGAAAAGGCTGGAGTACTCTCAGGGTCGAGCCAAAGGAAAACACAAGCCAGCAACATGATCCATTGCCTCGGTCACTCCTCAGGAAAGGCTATTTCTGTTCCCCCAATTTCCCCAGCGCTGTTCTTGAGAGCAGTGTTGATTACCAGATAACCAGAGCCTTTGGTCTTTCACAGAATCAACAGCCTGGCAGCCACAAAGTGACAGGCATCAATACTAATCGCACAAGCCTGTCTGTAACTGGACCCCGGGACAGGCTGTGCTACACCTGCCTGTCCAGGAAATGTACTCCAGGGCCTCCCCCATGGAAACCTCTAACAACACTTATTAGCTGTTTCCTTGCCTGATAAGTGGTCTGTGCCTAGTTCTGGCTCCCATTATTATATTCATTTCAGCCTGTGTCCTGAAACCTGATACCTTTGTACTTGGGGGTGCAGTGTCTGCCACCTGACAATGATTTGACATGACACAGTGACAGAAAACAGGGAGAGAGGATGGAAATAAAGAACAAGGGATCCAAGCTGCTGTGCTGGCAGCTCCAGGCAGGGGTGCCCATCAACAATGATACCTGTTAGCAAGAGTCCAGGCCCCACTGATAGAATGGCCAGATCACTCATGTCAGAGCTCCATCGAGCTGGGAGATCTCAATCTTCCTTCGATGGCCAAGGCCCTGAAGGCCAAGGGCAAAATTACAGTGGATTCTTCACCTGCACTTTTGAGTTTAATGTGGCTCAACTTCTGTCCCTCCCTCCCTCCCACTTCTATTCCCCTAGCACCTCATTCATCTTGTTTCTTCCTTCTGGGCCTCTGGGACTATGGTCAGAGCTGTACTGTGGTGGCAGACATAGGTGCTAAACTGCCACAGCAACCACGTGTTAGTGTTATAATCACTCAGGAGACCATCTAAGGCATGGAGGAGAAGGGAGGGTCTTTAGCCCCTGGAAGCCCCCACAAAGGCACAACAGTGGAAATGGCTAAGATTCCAAAGAGCAATTTTAAGGATACAGTCTGTGACTGACCAGTAGTAACCATGGGCAAATGACAAGCCTACCCTCATTACAACAAACAAGACAAGCTAGACCACTATCTTAAAACCTTTTGTTATTGGTACAGTAGCAATAAAAATTTTCATTAAATGATATTTTCCATTAGACCCCAGTATATAAAATTTAAAAAAAATGGAATTGAGATAGCTAAGGCTTGGGAGCTCACCCCTGCTGGGTCACCTGTGTGACCCTCTTAAACTGCTGCCACATTTCTTTGGAATGTTGGCATAGCTTCCCATACATAGCTCAGAGTGAAAACCATAAGGCAGGTAATTTCTCAGTTTTCTTCTAGTGCAAATGTTCTGGGCAAGGCACGGGAGACAGGGAAGTTGAAGGGAGGGGATTTGTACTCTGTTAGAATTATCTTCTCTTTCCCCTTTTATGTTTTCTCTTTGTCATCAGTGGCCCCAGAGCTCTGTGGAAGTCTGTGGGGGAGACAGAAAAGGTAAAGGAAGAAATGTAAGCAGGGAGCCAGACCCACTCCCATGGCAGTTTGGATAGCTCAGCTGTATTTTTACACATATTGGACTTAAAATAGAGAGGAAGAGGGAGGAAGTTTGAAAACAATCAGCCTAGACTCATGTTTTATGAAAAGAAATTACATAGAGGAAATATTTCCTAACATATTTGATATATTTAGCATCTATTATTTTTTATCATCATCATGACCAACACTACAATGAAAAATTTCCCCCCAAAATAAAGTTTATCATATAATAATTAAATTAATAAAACACTTCTGGATCAGAGAAAAACCCTTGAGACTGGCTTTGATTCCATTGGCAAAGGTAAGGGACCCAAGAGGGGGAGGCAGCAGAGAGAGGGTTAAGAGGACTACGTAGCCAGTGATTAAATGTCATTTTCCTTGAGTCAAGAGATTCTCATTTTATTCAAGTGTCCTGGAAATGAGGATTAAGATTTTTTTTTTCTTTTCATTTTGGGGAATTTTTGGCCCAGGAATAACTCTCAACTATCTATTACCAGTCATTAACTGGGGATGGTAACAGTAATAGATAACATTTATATTGCTTTTCTATGTACTATTCTAAGAATGCTCCATTTTCAAACAACCTTAAGGAATGCACTATTAATTCCCCTTTTAAAAAATGAGAAAACTAAGCCACAGAAGGTTAAACACGCTTCTAAGTCTCAGAGGTAGTAAGTGGAAGAACTGGGATTTGAATTCATACACTGTCTGAAGTCAATGCTCCTAACACTACTGTCATCCAAGAAAGAAGGCTGATGAGGAGAGAGGAGAGAATTAAGCTCTGGTAGGGCTCAAGCAAACTCTAACGTCAACAAAAGTGTTTCTTAATGGCATAAAACTCACAATTATAGGTCTTTTAAACATATATGATTCCATATTATCTCATCTTACACCTGTAAATTTACCCTCCAAGACACCTGGTTATTATGTTGCTTATTATGTTGCTCTTCTTACAATATTCAGAAAATATTTATTTCTTTTTCTCACCCAAATGTAAATAATTGATAACTGGTAACTGGTTAATCTGTTTTCCCACGGAGGGTTGTTGTTGTTTACAAGCAACTAAAGCTTTGAACTAAAGAGATGAAGATCCATTTGTAAAATTTCAATGTCAGCATATGAACAGGGAGTATGAGCTTGAAATCATCAGTTTTCCTAGTGCCCCTGAAATCTATTAGGGGGTTTTGAATTCATTAGGGAAAACCTGTCCAAATTGGGAAATGAATATAATCTCTACTCCAGATACTATTCAATGGAAAAAACATCAGAAGGCTTTGGCCTTGGATTTGTGGGGAGATGGGAGGAGGGGGTGTTGTGGGACAATTAGGAGGCTGGAATCACTTACTGACCCCATCTGAAACTATATTCTATACTGCCACTTTGGGTCATCCATGGGTTAACATTTCCTCTGAACATTCAAGCTCCTTCAAGTTATTTATTTATGTTGGGTCTTGTCTTTTACAGGGTAGAGAAAATGAAGGAAAAATAACATCCCCTTCCCCCAAAGCATTCACCATGGATTTTTAGGAGGAAATGGCTGGGCTCAATGAGACACACAAACCCAGCTCTCACTTCTATACTATTCTCTCCTGCTGGACTGGAGAAATCACTCAGCGCCCGTAATGAGAGGATGCAGTGGCTAATTTTACACCATAAATCATAAGGCTAATACTATGACTAAAAAGTGATACCATCAGCTTCTTTTCCTTCAAGGCTGTTAGATCTTAGTCAATTACTTATGAATGAAGATTTAAAGACTTCAGAAGCCCCTTTGCCAACAAAAGATGCTTTTGCTATTAGCTTTCTTTCCCCTTGGAAAGATTCTCCAACACCGCTGGAAGAACCTCCTTAGCATTTATAGCATGTTCTCAGCATTTATAGGAAAGATGTTTGCAAGGGAGCAGAAATTAACAATGCCTAGCTAGTAGAAATCTTGGAGCCTTGATACCCTCCAAGTGATACTGCCAACACTCCTAGGATAGCCAAAAACAAGAGGAGATAGGGAAACACACAGAGATAGGGGGAAATATACCTTGTTTCCGACATATTTCTCAAGCTGTTTAAATATGAAACAAAATCCTACCAGGCTACAAGTTTCCAGCTGTTATGATATCATAAGATAAATTTACAGCTAGAGAAACAGCATGTTTGCTTTTATAAAGTATGGAAATATAAGTGTTCCAAGTGTTAAAACTGTCCAAACAAATTAATTCAAGTAAAAATAGTTGTCTCCGATTTGGTTCTCTCACATTTGCTTTCTTTTTATAGAGCCCGTGAGCATGCTTCCCCCAATGCCAAGAAGAGAGGAAGTGCACTTCCATCCCAGCAGGCACTCCTTCTGCAGATGGAAACCCAAGGAGCCCTACAGCAGGGAAGTCGGGTGGCCCCATCCAAGCTCCCATTGCCGATCTATTCATTAAGATCTGAATTTAGCCTCTTCACAAGGGAGGAAAGGCAGTCTGTGAGGGACTGAGGCTGGAAACCCTACGATGTGTTCCCATTTTGCACGTTCATCACAAGCTCAAATGAAAAAAGAGTTTCTTTCCTCAGTGACTTTGAAAAGAATAGAGTGGTGATTAACAGCAATATTTTTTTTAATGAAACGCAACCCGTCATCCCTGTCATCTTCTGGCCATCCTCGCTTGTACGCGCCTCCCTGACAAGAGGAATAATAATGGTCATACATCACTGCTCTGCACGTCCAATCATCTAAATCTTCCCTCGCTGCAGCCTCTGAGACTCAATTACTTTATTGACATGCAATCTTCATAAGGGGAGAAATATTGTGCATGTAAGGTCACTTGGTTATGAAGACATATTATCATATTATCTGCATGAGGGTTGCAGGGCTAAGACCTGACAGAGCTAATTATAATGGTACATGATAGAAAGCTCAGTACACATTATTCGCTTGGCTGCACTAAAGGTGAGGTAAGTCCATGACATCATGGTTCTTTGAAAAAATAATGCAACTTCGGCTTGGAGGCTGTAACTCTTTTTTTTTTTTTTTTTGAACTCCCACATTTTTACTTTTTGGCTGTCACAGAGAATGAAAGAACTAGTTAATGGAGTCCTCAGATTTCAGGGAAGGGAGATGGCATGCTCCTGTAGAGTGAGTGAGTGTGTGTGTGTGTGTGTGTGTGTGTGTGTGTGTGTGTGTGTGTAATTGTCTTGCTTACTCCCCCATCTAACACCAGGTTTCGGTCCATTTCCTAGCAAGTGAAATGAGAACGACTCAAGGGAGAAAGGTAAAGGGATACAAATGGGTCAATTTGATAACAGAGTAAAGCTTCCCCTCACCCTCAATTAACCCTTCTCAGATCCTTACCACTTTCTTTCTCTTGGTCTCACTGGCAGAGGCTTATCTTGCTAAGATTTAGTGCTCCTGAGTTGGTTTCTTTGTTCAGACATATCAGGTTATTTAAGTATTCGCCATCAGACTCATGTCAGAAGCTTCATGTTATTGCTGAGATACACAGCTGGTCAGTCCTTCTCTTCTTTGCATACTTGGCCCATTTGTCAACCCCATTCACCCTAAGTGCATCTCATATTTTGAGGCCTGAATGAGGAACTCTAATGGCAATTTTACAAGAAAGGAGCAACTAGGAGAGAAATCCAGGCCATGTCTCTGGGTCTTCCAGAGAAGTCTTCCAGTCTTGCCACAGTTAACGTGGGCTCAGATGGAAAACTGGGGTAGATAGGTCTTTGATGAGTCATCATGAGGTCAAAATCAAGTCAACCTCCACAGATGGGTTTGCAACAGCATCTGAGCTTCAGCCCTGGACACATGTTCTACTTCAAGAGGGACTTATGAGCTTATAAAGAGGAGTTACAGAGACATTAAAAGCATCACAATAATCCAACAAAGGATGGCTCCTAGATTATCTCTCCCTCAGCAGAGAACTAATTCAATAAAGGAGGATAAATAACTAAAGGCTTCTAAGCTCTAGAAACTGCCTTGGTCTTGTAATATGAGTACTTTGGCTCTACCACAAGAAGCACAGAGTAGAACGAGAAATTGAGATTGTCCAAATTCTCTCTTACTGAATACTCCTGTAACGCAAATTCCTCAATTTCTGATACTAATGGCTCAAAAATAATGGTGACATTGTTAACAAAGCCACAAAGAGATTCAGACTTTTTTTCTGAATTGGAAATTAAATTGTGCATAATAAGATGTTGACATTAAGCAAATTTGATGATGATCCATGTATAGTAGAAATAGTAAATCTTTAGACATTAGAATTTTAGATTGGCTATTTTGGATGAGATGGTCTTATGCATTCCATTTCCACCTCCAGCATTTCAAATGCATTTCTGCAATAGGGAAGTTCACAAAGTACCCATTTCCAAAAGTTGACTTACTAACTGAGATAAAATTGTATGGTCAGTAGAAAGAGAGTTGGCTAAGGTTTAAGAGATTAAACATCTACTCTTGACTTGACCAACCATAATACATGCCATAGCTTCTTATCAAAGGCAAAAATTTCTCTTTATATGTTGGATAAAGTACTTGGGAGAGACATTAAGGTATTGTGAAAAGACTATGGCATTGCCTAATAAACAAACTGCTTTGAAAATCTGGCCACATAATTTATTCGCTTCATGATCTTGAGCAAATTGTTTGCCTTCTGAGCCTCAACTGCCCTTCTTTAAAATGGTAATAAAATTGTCCACTTTAAAAGAGTAGTATGAAAATTACATAATGAGAAATGAAAGTGAAGGCTCTTTATAAACAAAACACACTTAGTAAATGGCAGTTATTGCTACTGTTTCAGTCATAACCCATTTTAAACTGTTTTACAGGTCAATGATGTAAGTAAACATGGACCATGAAGAGCAAAACCCTCTACAAACATAAGATATGACTACTATCTGGTGTCACCAGACCAGACTCTCAAATATGAGAACCATTTGTATTTTCCATTTCAAAACTCACTTTCATCAGAAAGTCCTTGTCCATCCAGAGTCATTGATACTGTCTCAGAAAACATAAAAGAAAGCTGTAATGGTAGAAAGTAATGTAATGTAGGAGGGAGTTATTAAAGACCAGAAGAGAATACCATGTAGAAGGTGTATCAGGACCTGGGATCACAAAGAAACCCATGTGGTTGTCTGCTCCACATACCTGTTCTCACAGTCATCCAGAGGGCTGGAGAACACAGTCTGGAGAAGAAAATAATTCTTCCTTTTGGGTTTTTTTTGTACTTGCTTTATAGCAGGACATAGAAAATATTTACTTCTTTATTCCCATGGACCATTATTAGATAAAACAGGTTGTCACTTTCTGAAAAGACTTTGAATTTGCTGAGCTATTGACAAATACATGGTTAAATTTTTCTATTTTTTGCAGAGGCTTTTAAGGGCAAACCTCTTTTCATATGAAGGGGAAACTTATTTTAAATGCACTGGAAATAACAAGAATTTCAGATGGAGAGGGGAGAGCCAAGGGCAAAGTTGGCTATGGTGCCAGTGGATGCCCTATGGCATTACTGAGAGTCATGCAAAGTACAGCAACTTCACCACTTCTATTCTTCCCACTCTGGATATTTCTGTCAAAGGCTGCTAGACTTTAGAACAGCTCTATTAATAAAATGCAGGCATTCCTTAGAAAGACTTTCACCTTAAGAGTTAATACTTTGTTATCAGGATTTCTCTGACAACCACCCAAGAGACAGACTTGAAATAGGGGCCTGAATAGAAAGAGACTTAGCTTTATGATTAGACAGACTGAGGAGAGAATGTAGTGAAGCTAGCTTTCTTGTCTGTGTGTCTGTGATCTTGATTATTTAGCTTGAATTCAAGGTCTGTAAAGTGTGAATAAATAATTTGATGAGTGAGATATACTAACTGGTTATAGACTAACATTTCTCACTGAGAAAAACTAGTAACGCCGAAAAAAGTATTTATAGGAATTTTTTAAGCCCTTAGAGAGCCAGTGAGACAGTGGGAAAATGAAGGATAGGATCCTGGAGACAAAGGAAGTAGAGAGAATCTAAGTACAAAGACATATCCCTAAACCCAGTGCCACTTCTTCCCTTGAGGCAATTCTCAATTCTTAAACTGCAATGAAGAGGCTGAGAAGCTGAACCAAACTTCAAATAGTCTTACAGGTCTTGGGTTACAAAATTAGTTTTAAGGTATGCCAAGGAATAGAGGCCCAAGCAGACATTCCAGACCCTCAACTGGGACTCTGAAGAATTATATCACAGGGGGAGAGGTGAGTAGAAATAGATCTGACCTCTCAAAGTCCCAGCTTTCCATTCACTCCATCATGAACTGCATTGAGGTGGTTTTTCCCCACCCTAATTGCCTCCCAGAAACAAAATAAATCCTCTCTGGAGGGAAAAAACACTATTCAGAGCCTCAAATTACCTCCATAAGTTTTGCACTCAGTGTCAGGTCCTCTATGAAATATCATGTGGCATACCAAGAGACAAGATCAAACACCAAAAAAATCCAGAAGAATAAATAAAAGATACAGAGCTACCAGAGATCCAGATATTGGAGGTATTAGCCATGGACTTGAACATATTAATCACATTTATTTAAAGGATGTTAGAAGACAAAATAGAGAAATATAGCAAAGCACTGAAAACTATACAACAGAATCAGATGAAAATTCACAGCTGAAACATACAATAATTTAAACCTAGGATTTAACTGATGTATTTAGCAAAAGATTAGACACAACAGAAGAGATGATTAAGAAAAGAGAGGATGGGTCAGAAGGAACCTATGTTACATGTAAATTAAGGGGTCAACCCTGTACATCTCAATTAAAAGGAAAGATTTCACAATGGATTAAGAATATGCAGTTTACAAGAAACATTAAATATAAGAATTCAGGGAATTTGAGAGTGAAGGAATGGAAGAAGTATATAACAAAAGGATTAGCCATAAGAGAGGGTGTATATATACAAATATCAAGTAAATTAGATGTTACCATGGAGCATTACTAAAAATAAAGGGGGAAAGTTTTATAATGATAAAGAAGTCAGCTGTTCAATAAGATGTAAAAAATTTTAAACTATGTAAATCTACATATCTATATATCTATATGTAGGTCTATCTTAAAAAAATACATGCAGCAAAACTGACAGAACTAAAGCAGGTAAAAAGGAGAAATTCACAATCATAACGGGAAGTTTCAACAAGTCTCTCAGTAAGTGAAAGCAGCAGATGACAAAAATCAGCAGTTATAGCAAAGATATGAACAGCATGATTAAGAAATCTGATCATAAAATGCAAATAAACAAATGAAGAATATTACACATAAAAACTGCAGATATTGAGCAACACAAAACATTCACTCAAACACAGGCCAGGATATAAAGCAAATGTCAACAAATTTAAAAAGAATGAAATTATGCAGAATTTATTACCTACCCAGGCCAGAATTACCTAGGAATTATTTGCTCAAGTTAACTGGAAATGTGTAAGTGCTTAGAAATTAAGCCAAGTACTTCAAATAACTCAAGAGTAAAAAAAAAAAAAGAATCACAATGGAAATTAGAACAGATCTTGAACTGAATGACTATAAGACAAAACCAACAAACAAACACTTGTAGGATAGAGCTAAAGTCAAGCTTAGAGGAACATGTGTATTAGAAAAGAAGAAAGACTAAAAACTAATGGTCAAATTATCCATCTTAAGAAAGTAAGGAACAGCAAGTAAAACCTAATAAGCTGGAATGAAGAAAACAGTAAGTAGAAAAGAGCAAAATAATAAAACAAATGAAATATATACTAAAGTAATCAACAAAGACAAATTTGTTTTTTAAGAGGACTTCTAAAATGAACAATTCTCAGGTGAGGGTAAAGGTTAAACTTTTCAAGAGAAAAAGAGAGAAGGTACCAAATGACAATATCAGAAATAAAAAGAGGGCCTTGATACAGTGTTTAGAAAAAAATAGGTAATGGAAACCAATTTGACAATAACTTTCACATTTAAAAAAAGAAAGGAATCGGTAAGAGGGATCTATGAATAATTTTAGGTAAATACATTTGACATTTAAATCCAATTAAAAAAATTTAGGGCTTACTTCAGCAGCACATATCCTAATTTTTTTTAAAAACTCAGCTTACCAAAAGAGACATAATAAAAAATAGAATAGTCTTAGATTTTAAAGAAAATAAATCTGTAATTAGAAGCTTCCTCCCAAAGAAAACTCCAGGTTTAGATGGTTTTAGCCATGAATTTTTCCAAACACTTAAGAAAGAAAGAACACCAATGTTATATCAAGTCTTCCAGAAAATAAAGAAAAAAAAAAAAAAAAGGAAAAATTTCCCAACTTCTTTTTTGAGGCTAGCAAAATTTGGTATTACATTTGACAAGAGCATTATAAGAAATAAAAATTGTAGGACAATTTTTCTCATTAAACAAGGATCAAAATTCATAAAGTATTAACAAATAGTGTGTATACGTATATGTGCATTTACATGTATTAATATAACATGATCAAATTGAGTAAATTG
Source organism: Panthera tigris (assembly GCF_018350195.1). NCBI lineage: Eukaryota > Metazoa > Chordata > Mammalia > Carnivora > Felidae > Panthera > Panthera tigris. The sequence goes on along the minus strand of NC_056670.1, from coordinate 36,026,781 downwards.
CAAAATGCGAGGTGCTTTGATATTTAAAATCAATTGAATTCTTCCAGAGGATGAGAAGACAAAACAGACTGACAGAAAATATCTTACAAAAATATCTTACAAATATTTTACAATATCTGTAAAAGACATATCAGATAAAGGACTGCTATCAAAAGTGTTTAGAGTCTGTAACTCAACAAAAGAAAACGAGCAACTCTATTAAGCAGTGGACAAAAAACCTGAATAGACACTTCACAAAAGAAGATGTACAAATGCTAAGTGAGCATATGAAAAGTGGTTCAATATCATATATCATCAGCAGATGGCAAATTAAAACAACAGTGAGATACTACTACACACCTATTAGAATGATGAAAATCCAGAACACTGATAATACCAAGTGCTGACAAGGATATGGAGCAACAGAAACTCTCTTTCATTAGTAAAGGAATACAAAATGCTACAACCACTTTGGAAGACGAATTGGTGGTTTCTTACAAAACTAAACAGACTGTTATCATACAATCCTTGGTATTTACTCAAATGAGCTGAAAATTATGCCCACACAAAACCTGCACATACAGATGTTTACAGAAGCTTTATTGATAACTGCCAAGGATTGGAAAGGAATAAACAGTTATTTACAGGAGATAATACTTTATATATAGACAAAATTTAAAAAAACTATAAATTCTTAAATGAGTGAGTAAATTTGTAAAGGCTGCTGGCGTCAAGATCAACTTATGAAATTATTTTTATCTCTATGAGGACCAAAAAAATGAATAAAACACAATGAAAATCAAAAGTAAATAAGATTTAAAAAAAATCATATACCGGGGCGCCTGGATGGCTCAATTGGTTAAGGGGCGGACTTCAGCTCAGGTCATGATTTCACAGTCTATGAGTTCGAGCCCCATATCAGGCTCTGGTCTGGCAGCTCAGAGCCTAGAGCCTGCTTCCGATTCTGTGTCTCCCTCTCTCTCTGCCCCTCCCCTGCTTGCTCTCAGTCTCTGTCTCTGTCTCTCTCAAAAATAATAAACATTAAAAAATTAAAAAAAATAAAAAAAACATATACCTAGGAATAAATCCACTGAAATGTGTGTAAGATTGCTACACACACACACACACACACACACACACACACACACTATAAGATATTGAGATAAACTATATAAAACCTAAATAAGTATTCCCATGGTCATACACTGGAAGACATTATATTGTAAACATGTCAATTATCCACAAATTGGCCTACAGATTCAAAGTAATCCCAATCAAAATTCCATTGTTTCATTGTTGTTGCTGTTATTAAAACAGATGAAAGGATTCGAATATTTGTATGGAAGTGCAAAGGGCCAAGATAGCCAATATAAGCTTGTTTAATCACTAGATATTAGGCATTATTATAAACCTGTGGTAATTAAGAGACTGGCACTGGCCCAGAAGAGATAAGTGCATGAATGGAACAGAATAGAAAGTCTAGGAACAAATTCACACGTATGCAGACAACTGATTTAAGACACAAGCAGTGAGGAATGGAAGGTCTTTTCAGATATCCTCATGAAAAATTAATTTTTGACCCCTTACCTCACACCATACATGAAATAAATGTCAGATGTATTTATAATTCTAAATATAAAGGTAGAATATAAGGCTTCTAAAATATAAAACAGGAGAATACCTTCATAATCTTTGAGTAGACTCAAAGTTGTTGAAATAAGACTCCAAAAGCACTATCCATAAAGGATAAGACTGATATACTGGACTCCAACAGTATAGGAGACTACATAGAGGGTTTCTTGGGGGGAGGTAGGTGTGTAGCAGTAATATTCTATTTTTTTAAATCTGGATGATAGCTTGTGATAATTTATAGAGTTGTTCAAAATGATTTGTCCATTTTCTGGAAGTATGTCACAGTTCATTTTGGAAATATTTTTAAAAATGAATTAATTACCAAGTAAATGCAAAGAATTTAGCACAGTGCTTAGAATTCTTTCCCTTTATACTCAAAGGATAAGGAACATCTGAAGGACATGCTAATAAAATAGATATGAAAGAGCAATTTCACCTTTTTGCCTTGTTCTTGATCAGAAAGAATATAGAGACAAATTAGTTTAAAAATATATATACCCAGCAGGTGTGACCCAGTCTGGAATTGAAATAGACAGGACATCAAATTGTATCCAGGGAGATCAAATTGTTGATGCAATCTGTATTTTCCCAGCTAATCACACTGAGCCAGAGGAAAATATGACACGTTACCAAAATTAACTTGCAAAAGGGAGTGAGGCAAGCAGAATACCCAACAGTGGGATTATCCTTGTCTAGCTCCTTAGTGAGTGAAACATTTATGAGCCAGGAGATACCCTTTGCTTCTTCCCATCATAGAGAGTGCTTTATCACTGCACTGTAACTGGTAAACACAGAAATTCATGTATGGATAATACAAACACACACACTTACACCACACACACATACCACCAACATATAATGCATACACATATGCACACATGCATATACATACATGTACATTTCCCCAATCATTCCCTAACTATATGCCAATAAGGTGTGTGTCCAAGCACTGGGGAGACAATGGTGGAAGAGGAGAAACAGATACGTAGTCTCCACCATAAAGGCATTAGTATGATTATTTGATTTCCATCTTAGGGATAGTTAAAATTCTGACACATGGTTCCACTAACTGGATCTCTTGAAGTTGTACCTCAGAATTGTCTATATGTATATGGAGATGGGATTTTTTTGCTTTATCTTTTTGGTGAGAGGTTCTAGTGAACATATCCTCCCAGGGGGCCTTGAGTCCCCACAACTAATAACCACTGATTAAGAATTTATTGTTTACAAATTATGTCACAAACATCTCTTATGAATCTCACAACTACTCTGTGAAAGAAGCAACATGGTAGGCAATATCTTCTAAAGATTAAGGCAATAAAACTCAGAGAAGTTAAATGACTTGGCTGAGGCCACATAGAAGTGGTAGAACTGAGACCTGAATCAAGTGTATTACTTATTTAAGATCTCTGAGGCAAAAAAAAAAAAAAAAAAAAAAAAAGATCTCTGAGAAATTTGATAGTATCTATAGGGACTCCACCCAGGGACTAGAGTACTCAATGGGGTATTCTAATGCATTCCAGAGCAAAGGTCATTTGTGGAACTACCTTCAGAGAGCCGTAAGCCTGCCCTTTCTGAAGCTTCCATCCTAGTTCTGCCCTTCTAGAGTTCCACCATATTAGTTTAATGCTTCATCCTCAGGTCATGGCACCACTGGATATACTGACCATGGTCAAAAGTAGTTGGTGTACTTCTCTCTGACATGGTTTAGAGGGGCTACCCAACTATGTCATGACGCTCAAGTGTAGCCTTGATACAATGTGATACAGAGAACAGGAGCCTTACAAAGCCCTCTCAAAAGTCGCTTCACAAAATGTGTATAGGCTGATTAGAAGCCCACTCTTGCGTTTCCCCTTCCTGAGAATGAGGCTAGTGTGAGAATTGCAGCTAGATTTAGGATTTCTCAAGAAGTAGGGGCACCTGGGTGGCTCAGTCGGTTGAGTGTCTGACTTCAGCTGGGGTCATGATCTCACAGTTCGTGAGTTTGAGCCCGGCATTGGGCTCTGTGCTGATAGCTGATAGCTCTGTGCTGATAGTAGGCCTGGAGCCTACTTCGGATTCTACATCTCCCTCTCTCTCTGCTCCTCCCCTGCTCACATGCGGTCTCCCTCTCTCTCAAAAATAAATAAAAAAAAAAAATTAAAAAAGGATTCCTCAAGAAGCACCCTGTAGGAAAGACATGGAGTCAGCCTGTGTCAGCATATCTTGTGCATGCGGGAACGTGTGTGCTAAGCTTCAATGTGCAATAAAGGACAGCCTGGCTGACAAAGTGTGGGAAGCATATGGTAGGGGTGGGGCCTGTAGCTGTGTCAGGAATTCAGGCACATATGGTGACAATAATGTGCATGGGATATTATCCCTAATCTTTCTTTCTTAAAAAACTCGTGCACACACACATATACACATACACAGACACACCAAGTGCACACACACATATACACATATACAGACACACCAATCAAAGAAGATTGGAGAATGTTATCGTAGAAATAAGGATGAGATATCATCTAATCCAATCCCCTCATTTTATTGGAAAAACAAAAACTGAAGCCCAGAATGCAATGGAACAGAATATATTCTAAATCACATGGAATCCAGGAATTAAAATCTAAGACTCCTTATTCCCAATCTAGAATTCCGTCCTGGATACCAACCTACTTCTCAAAAACTGATAGCACCCAGCTGTATTTCTCCTTCCCAAAATGGAACAAAAGCTCTTCTGGACAGAATGTCCCTGTGGCAGGTCTCAAAAGAGGACCTGCGAAAGAAGGAGCAGATTCTGGACTGTCTTTATGTCAATCGTTGGCTCTAAAACGCAAACGGAGCCTTGGGAAGTCCAGAAAAGAGCACAAATCAGTCAGCTTTAGAAAACCAGAAGGTCCCCAAAGCAGTCTCTTGGAAACATGCACAAGTTCCTTCCAGCAAAGAAACAAGGAAAGGCAGAGACACGTGGAGCCCTTGCATTTATCCTCCCACAGACTCCCAGAAGGGAAGGTCCTGGATTTAGGCAAAGAGAAGTGGTAGATTACAAATATGTTATTGGATTCTTTCAGACCTACAACCAAAGGACCAAAGGCTTACAGACTCTAACCTTCCTTTTCTTTCGCCTGTGCTGTATGAACTGCAATGTCTGCCCATACTTTAGTATCCTGAAGTCTCCACACCAAATACAAAACTCCTTTCCTAGCTACTTTCCCACTGAGGAAAACATGCTGGAAATTATATTCTGGATACTTTCAAATCCAGAGCAGATGCTCCCCATTTCTTATCCAGGCTGGTGACTTAGCAATGGCATTCAAAGGCCTCTCTGGCACCCATGGCATATGAACTTAAGTGAGGAAATTAAGGGGTCCACAGATGGGGCAACCAGATGAACCATGTATCAAGTTTTCTCAAGTTTACTCATCTTGATACAAGAAAGGAACACAGAGGAATCAGCTTCTTCCATTCTCTCTGCTCCCCATATCTGTTAAATTTCTTTTCAAGGTCTCTCATTATGGTCTTGCCCCAAGAATTCCAGCCAATATTATTTTCTCTCTTCTAGAAAGTAAATCTATCTCTTGATTGTATTCCACTAAAAGCATATGATGGTAAGGTATGAATGGTACTTTTCTTATGTTCACATTATTCCAGAAATCCTGAGGTATTCAACAAACTCTGGATCCTTCAGAATCCAGATCATGTGTCAAGCCCTCTATGAAGCTTTCCTCAACATCACAACCAGTCCAAACTGAATATGTTCCAAAAATCCATGACATGCAGGCTGACTGATTAACCCTATAAACACAAGTGAGAGAACAAATGGGGTGTGAGTTTTCCTTCCTGAACCCTTGTACCAGAAGGGACCACCATCTTCCTGATGTACATTTCAGACAAAGAGGAACATTTCCTCCTGGAAGCAGAAAGATAAAAATGATACCCCAAGATTTGTGTCAAGCCAAGGATTATACAACTTGGAGAGCAAATCACAAGCTAGATGGCCATAAGCATTTCACTCAACCTCTACTCCAAAATAAAGCAATATTTCACTTATTTTTCTCATGTTCTAATGTCAGATTTTTACTTCCAGGCCTCCAGTTGGTAAGCCAAACAAAATTTTGGAAATGTTAAAAATTTCAAGAGAAACTCAAAGAATAATTTGTTCTCGTCAAAACAAAGCTAAACCATTGGCAAATAGAGGCCAACAACTTGTAAATGCATGAAGAGGCACCGCAAGGGTGCTTGCGCTAAGATTTTGCAAATATTCTCCAGTCTCTCGGTGGGTTTCTCACTAAGTGAAGGCCAGAGCCTCCATCTGCTTTCCATCACTGTCTCCACTCTTGCATTCTGGGGGAGCTCTGGCCTGCTTACATCTGCTATGCCTCCAAAGTGGCCCATCCCAACAGAGCCTGGTGCTGAGTTCTGGGGACCATGCACTCTACCAGGATTGTGGCTCCATTGCCTGTTTTTGACACCCTCACATTTTACTTCTCTCTGCCTCCACTCTCTGTTCCTGGAACATGAAGATCAGCAACATTATCATGAATGTGCTTGGAGATCCCACGATGGTCTGCACTAGGCCATAAATAGAATTTTGGCCACAAAAGTGGAATCTTACACCCTGGAGCACTTTAAAAATAGCGAAGGATTTATCTGAAGCAGAATGGAATGCTCCTTTAGGGAAATGATATTGTTGACCTTAGGCAAACACATTCAACCCAGGGAGTATATGAAACATAGCTGTAAAATGTATATAATTATCCTAATTATGTTAGATTTTTTTTTTAAAATCACACACACAGCTGTGTCACTGGGTGCAGCAGAGCAGTTGAGTTTCTGGCAAATAACACAGCTTTGGGGGATACATAAATTGGGACAAAATCTGGTGTGACCCACATCGACTGTGGAGTGCCATCCTCAAGAAAGTACTCCTTGCCTATCTCCACCATGTGCTACTGAAATGACTTGGTAGGTGGGCATGAGAGTAACCTTAGACTTCAAGTGGTCCTGGCATGTTGTACTACTATGATCAGGTGGCATTTTCGTTTCAGTCTTTTCTTTTTTTAAGTTTATTTATTTATATGGGAGGGAGGGAGGGAGGGAGGGAGAGAGAGAGAGAGAGAGAGAGAGAGAGAGAGAGAGAGAGATTGAGAATCCCATCAGGCTCTTCACTGACAGCACAGAGCCCAATGTGGGGCTTGAACTCACCAACTGTGAGATCATGACCTGAGCCAAAAACAAGAGTTGGATACTTTACTGACTAAGCCACCCAGATACCCCTTTCAATCTTTTCTAATGAAATAATAACAAGAACAGCAAGATCATGCTATGCATGAAAATTTAATCTCAGGGTTATCACAATTATGAACAAGGCAAAATCAGGTAAGTGACCATACCTCTCACATGAATTACTTGCTCCAATGCCTAAATGGTCTCCCTGTCTCTGTCAGTGGACTACAGCCATAATGATCTTTTTAATAAGTCAATCTGATTTTTTAGTTCCTCAGTTGAAAACTCTTCAGTGATTTTTCTAAGTATTTAAGACAAAGTCTCCATTCTTTAAATTGGCATACAAAGTTCTTGATGATCTTACCCCTACTCACATCTGCCACCAGCTCCCTTACCTGCCTGCTTATTCTCTTCTCTCTATATATATCCTCCCCGACATTCTCTGGCCAAACTAAAGTTCAGTTCCTTCAACAGACCATGTGTCTGTCCTCTGAGCCATCATATATGCTGTTCCCTCTACCTTGAACGTTCTTTCCACATTTCTCCCTAATTACTTGCAATACATTTGTCAGGTCTCAGTTACAAGGTCACCTCCTCCAGAAAACTCTCCCTAATCCTTTCCTAAAACTAGATTCTATGTTCCTTCAAACACTCTCATGAGTCTGTATGTCTAATATAAAGCCCTTGCCACACTGAGTTGTTAATGTAAATCCTTTCTGCAGATTCTATCCTCTGTAATGACAGAAGTCAAGTTCATTTGTTTACCAGTGTATTCCTTATGCTATACCTAGCACATAGTGAGCACTTAAAAAGTTTTCATTTTAGTGTTGGTGCTACATATTGGGAAATGCCAAGTTGAATTATGCAATGGTATTAATATTCAAATAGATGAACTAGTATTCAATCACTAAAGGTGAAATTTATGGATATTACATAACACAAAAACACTCATATTAATGTTTATTGAAAAGGCAAAATGAAAATGTGCATTTGCAGCATGATCACAACTACATACCAAAATGCATGCACCAAGAAAAAAAAATAGTAGAAGTAAATAAAGTTAACATGTTAACAGTGAATTCTTTTGGGGTGTTAAAAGTATGGGTAATTTTTCTCCCAATACTATTAATTTTCTAAATTTTATAAAGTAAACATTTTTAGAATAGAAAATATAATTTTAAAGTATGTTAATAATTTATAGCTATAAGATAAAATATTCTTGTTGCAGAAAAATATAAAACCACCAAAAATTTCAAAGGAAAAGAATATAAAACCACTTATAATCTCACTAGTGTGGAGAAGGTAGAAAATGTTCATCCGTCTGTGCATGTGTATGAATGTTTACCTAAAATTAACTTGGACAACTGACACAATGTGGCACACTGAATAAAACTAGACCATGAACATGGGATCTCCTCAGTGTCTCTAGATGGCAGCAACTAGATACAAATATTCTTTCTTTTTGTTTGGCTTCCAACATTGATTCATTCCTAATATATTCCTGAGCCCCCTACTAGAGGCTAAATGCTGAGCACCAGAAGAGAGGGAAATAAATGCAGGGTTCTGGAGTCATCAGTTCATGTCTATAACGTGATGGCTATACTAGGGGAGTATGAAAACCAGGAGAGGAATGTGGTAGAGAGGGGAATGACTTCTGAAAGGGAATGAGGAAGAAAGGGGACATCCAATGGTAGAAACGGTGAGTAGAACTGAACAATGTAGTGGGAATCCTAGGGCCTTTGGAGAGAAAGAACCCAGTAGAAAAACAAAGAGAAAAACAAGATAGCCAAACTTCAGAGGCTTTAAAGAGAAGGCAAGACACTGGCAGACTGATGCTCAAATGTTCTAGCTCTTATTTAGTCAAAATTACATCAATATGAACAGGTAATTCCTACTCTGTTGTCTGAAGGTCCAAGTTTGTCTTTTGGGTAACTGTTAACAGGAATAATTTCTATTTCTAGTACCACATCCATAGAACATTTCCTTTCAGATGTCTGGATCACAATCAGTGAGAACTACACCTTTAAATAAACTTCATCATGGTCAGAATTATGACTTGAAAGCAGAACTGGCCAAAGGCAAGTGTTTTAAACAATTGGGTTACCATTTAAAGGTCCTGTCCTTAGTTCTACCAAGTGTCCACCCAATGCAGCTAATATCCAATGGTGTCACGGTGTGTAACTGTTAACCACTGATTGAAGACATTGCAGTGGTTCTGCACTGATGTTCTTATCCCCACATTTGACCACAGAATGAAAAACTGCATTCTATGCTCCAAACCCTTCTCAAGCCCAGACTCTCCTCAAACCCAGCTTCTCTGCATTCTGCTCTCTTGGGATTATGATCTTTACAGGTGCTGGGCAAAATAAAAAAGCAAAGGGAAGTTGCTAACCAATGGTTATTAAGTTTCAGTTAAGTAGGTTGAGTAAGTTCTAGAGATCTGCTGCACGACATTGTGCCTGTAGTTAACAATGATTGCACACTTAAAAATTTATTAAGTGGGCTGATCTGCTAAATGTTCTTTTTTTTTTTCTCAAGTAGGCTCTATACCCAAAGTGGGCTTGAACTCATGACCTTGAGATCAAGAGTCACGTGCTCTATCAACTGAGCCAATCAGGCACTGCATCATGCTAAATGTTCTTATCCCAATAAAATAAAATAAAAAATTTTTGAAAATCAATGTGTTAGTTGAGATAACACTGGTAGAAGGAAGGAAATCTGCATACTTGCTATGATTTTGAAACTTTGTTCCTGATCATCTGTAATGTTGTAGAAGGTGATGAAACAATTTCTATCTACAGTTCAGCTCTGATTGTATAAAATTCTATATTTAATATATTGCCTTTCTTAATAGGGATGCTCTATCATATTTTAATTCAAAACAAATATAGATCTCCTTACAGGATATCATGTGAGTGCCATTCATTGGAAAGCCTGCTCTAGCCAATTATGAAGTCATTTGTTGAGTTCAGCTATTTATAAGCGAGCCAGAGTGAGGCTATAGAAACAACCCAGGATATAAAGATAGACAGATGTGTTTCACTATTACTTGGTCACCTTCTACCTGTGGGATCTTGTGTATATCTCTTAAGCTGTCTTGTTTTAGCCAACCACAAAAATGAGAATAATAATAAAATCTAGTACAGTACTGTTGTCAGTTACATAAGACAATGAGATAAGGTTGGTTATATTTAACTAAATCTCCAGGTTAAGGAATACTTATGAGTTATTCTTGTGTGGGATAAACCTTAGATCCAATAACTTCTAGCACATTCATTCACACATTATTCTGTCAAGCTCCTTTGTGTGTAGAGGGTGTGCATCCAAATCCTCTGAGCATGTTAGCTCTAAAATGTTGACAGAATGAGAGAATAAATGGAGAAACAGCGATTATAAGTTTAAGAGCAAACAGAATGAGGATAACACTGAGGCTTACCACACCTTAGCACATGGCAAATAACTACTCTTTGCTAGGACCCGCCAGCAACTCCAAGGATCTTTTCCTGCCCTCCTCCATACTCCATGGTAGAGCCCAGGCCAAGCTGCACACTCTCTCTTCCATATATCCTCCACCTGCCACATGTCTACAGTAGTACCTGCCCTACAGCCATGCATTCATGACTAAGTGGTTTGTAGCTCTACTATACTGAAATCTTAAAAAGTTCTTTCAGCTCTCCAGAGCTTTTTAAACTTTAAAGATTTTGTACCTTAAAAGTAGGTAAAATCAAAGAATCACCAGGGACTCTTGAGCATGTTCTAACAGACCCCAAAATAATGGTTTCACTTTTTGTCTCACAAATCTGCCCCCAGGGAAGACCCCTCCTGAACCAAGTATGTATCTCTTTTGGAAGCGACAAACTTAGGGTCATGATGGTTGAAAGGCTACCTGACAATCCAGCCCGGATCAACCTGGTTCAATGGAAAAGAGATGTAATGGATTTCTCCACTCCCAAGACAACCACAGAAACATAGCAGGATGAGAAGAACCATTGCTATCACCTTTAACATTTCAAAGGGTAAAACAAACCTATGTAACCAAAAGACCATAAGAGGCTGGAACATTACTCTTTAGAACATAGGATGCTCCACAAATATCTCTAACTGGCTATATATCTCATTCTCATTTTTTCAATAAAAATTAAAGGAGTCCCCATCCCAACATGTCTATGTCAGGTACTTAAAATATAAGAAAACAGAAAAGTTAACCAAAATTGCTTTTACAATATTCACACCTCTCTCCCTTTGATATGTTAAGTGTTTGAAGGTCATGGTGGGATCCAGTGAAGATGCCGCTTAAAGCTTCACCCCCTTCCCATCACAGAACAAGCAGTAAAAGAGAGCATCACAATGTAAACACCAGTATGTTCCCTTCCCACATGCCAAGTTAATACTGCAGGATGTGTGAACTATGCACAGTGCCCTTTCCAGAATGGCATCCATATTTCCCAGACCTATCTGCTCAGCACTTCTCTAGTTTTTAAATATGTAACATATGTAGATGTAAATGAGGTCACCAACTCTTCCTGTTGTTTCTCTTATTTGGTCAAATAAAAGTCACTTGGGGTAGAGAGTTTTTTTTTTTGTTTTTTTTTGTTTTTGGATTTTCTGATTGCCTAGCAAAGTTATCATCATTGGCAAATAAAGCTGGAAGAATTTCAAGTTATGTCCTGCAAATACAAGCCACTTCAGGAGGCGGAGGGTCAGGGGAAAGTGAGAGACAGAAAAAGAAAAGTTAGAGATGGGGAAGGGAAGAGAGAACACAAGGAGCTGGAGAGATTATTTGGATAATTCTTTTTAATGTTTTAATTCCCTCAAATTAAAATTGGACTGAATGAATGAATGAGTGAATGAATAGGAACAAGCCACTGTGGGACCTTCCTCTCTGCTTTTCCAGTGCTGTTTGGATCCAGTTCTTACCAGGTACAATTATAAACCCTTCCCATCAGCTGTGAGCTCTGACTTTCAAAGTTCACTCTTTTGAATGACCATTAAAAACATTGTTTTCAAAAGTTATCAGCCAATAACATCCTTAGACTGAAGAGAATTATCCACCTGGCTTCATATGATGACAAGTCCATGTGTTTGAAATGGATGTAAGAGCAGCATCCCACTGTTCCTGGCAGGGGTAACAGCTACTCATCATCTCCTTCACCCTCAAAAGAACTATCTTGAAACATACCTGGGCACCATACCACCCCACAATGCAACTTTTGTTCCCCTAAGTGACAAAAGTGGCCTCAACTACCAAAGGAGACCATTGTGCTTATACCAGAGGATTTCTCCTCCCTTTGAGCCTTAAAGAAAACTGGAAAAAAGATACTAGAAGATTTGTAGGCACCAAGAGTTGAAGCTTGTCATACTATTTGAGGTCCTATGGGTCTAGACCCTATTTCCTGTTGCTGCTGTAACAAATTAACACAAACTCAGAAGGTTAAAGCAACACAGATTTATTACCTTCAGTTCTAAAAGTCCGAAGTACAAAATGGCTCTCACTGGATTAATCCAGGGTGCCAGCATGGCAGGTTACTTCTGGTGGGACTAAGGGAGAATCGCTGCCTTGTCTTTTCCAGCTTCTAGAAGTTGCCTGCATTTCTTGCCTTACGGCCTCTTCCCTCTATCTTCAGAGCATATCATTCAACCTCTATGATGCTGTTTGTGATCCTGCTGCCTCCCTTTTGTAAGGACCTTTGTGACCACAATGGGCCCACAAGGATAATCCGGAATAATCTCCCTATCTCAAAACACTTAATTTAATCACACCTACGAAGTTCTTTTTACCATGTGCAAAGTAGAAAGTTTTGGTTTCATATGGAATGGCAGGGGAAAGTCTCTATGAGAAGGAGATGGCAGGAAACAGCTGATGGAAGGGAGGGGATAAGCCACTCAGATATCCAAGGAGGGACATAATCCCAGAATAGAGCCAAGTACACTAGCAGAGCAGGGAGTGTGTTCCCGGCTACTCTTATACAGCAAGGAGGCCCCTGTGGCCACAGCAGAGTGTGCTAAAGGAAAGGGGAGATCGAAGTTGGAGAAGGCTCAGAGGGCCTCAAATGCCATTGTGAAAACTTGCCCTTTATTCTAAGTAAAAGCCAGCAATCAAATAAGCACATTTAGGATCGGAGATTTTTAGGGATCTTTTATTTTCTTTTTAGTCTGCTCACATACAGACATTTAAAAATAGCTGCTAAATGCTTCTTTCGGGGAATGTGAGGCACTCATAATAATAATAAAAATGTGCCCTGGGCTTTCTTACAACTGGATCCATCAAGGGTTTTCACTAGTAATTTGGGGAGCGTCCGCCTCTGGGCGCCACTGCTGTGATTTCAAAATAGAATTATCTCGTGCTATGTGATTTCTTGAATCATTAGTTTTCCATTTTCTCCTCCTCTTTTCTTTTTGTTCATTTTTTTTTCAGTCTGGTGCTAGTATATGCAAGAAGTTTTTTTTTAGAAAAATGGTGGCTGAGGGGCAATTGGGTGAGGAGGGCAGTTGCAGAAGTGGGGCCTCTTCTGTGGGCTCAGAGTGACTCAAATCCCCTGGCCTAGTCTCTCAGTGCAGACTGGGGTTGCATCAGGATGTCTCGCTTTTCCAAAACAATGGGAATATCTTAAGGAAAACTCTGAAGGCAGGGCAAAATGAGGACAAGAGAACTCTTCACAAGCCACTGGGCTACTTCACTTGACTTAATTAACCCTTTCACTGCAGCACAGGCCTAGAACAAAGGCATTTTTTGACACACATAGAAGAGTTCTTACCAGAAGCACTTACATTGGGAACAAAATAGAACCCAGGACCCACCCCTTTAATTACTTGGCTGACAGCAAGCTCCAACTCTTCAAAATTATAATTATCAACAACTCTAACTCATTATGTACTGAGCAGTACTTATCTTTGAAGATTAATAATTTTAGCATTATTAGGAAAAAATAACAAAATTACTTAATTTCCTTCTCAGTCAAAGCTCTGAATCTTTAAAGAAACAACCTTTAAGCAGAGAGCAAGGGATGGGCTACTGGCCCTACAGGGCCTCCTGGATTGTCATTTATGTGCAGCCCACACGATGGGGACAGCACACAGGTGGGCGCAAGTCACAGGAACTACCACTCATGCCCCTCTTGGCTCTTTTACCTGCCTTTCCCCACCTCTGATTTCCCAAATCAATGGAGATAAGAGGCTGGAACAGAGGATGGGGAGGAAATACCTCAGGGACTCTGATTCTTCTGCATATTTGGCACAGTGTTCCAGCTACATGTCAGCACTTTTAGGTCTGCACTATACTACAGGGTATTGTTTTGTAATGAGAACCAGTACAGAACAAATGGGTTCAGGCATGAAGGGAAGAGGAACAAGAAGGACAGAACAGGACAAATGAGGACAGAGCTATCTCAGGACCACAGAATCCTTTGAGGTGCACTCGAGTTGATTAAGAACAACATGTGGAGCAAATAAAGAGTTTCTGGTCCCGGATTTGGGGCCACGAGTTTGTGGCCTTGGGAACAAATTTGATAGCCCTTGAGGACCTGTGGGGAAGGAAAACTGAAAAGTCCCATTTGCAAAGTTTCTCTAGGAACTCCAAATTCCTTGGCCCACACATGATTATTTACACCCTTTCTAAGTTACATATCTTAGTGCAAAATATCTCCATTTTAAAGAATGTGAAGTAACTATATTGATACAAAGGAAGGAATTAAACTGAGGTAAAACTGCAGGGATAGCTGACTACCTGTAAACCTCAGACCTTTGCAGGCTCAGAGGCAACCTGTCCTCTCACCATGGCCAGCAAGGCACTGAAGGGTCTGGCGGTGTCGAACCTTTGTAAACTCACCCCAAGTCTCCCTGCCCCTGCGGTTATTAGGCTCCTCCTGCATTGGCTTTTGTGCTGAGCCTTTGACCATTCCAAACTTCCTCCAGCCCCAACGATTTTGACCTAATACCTTCCTCTGCTTGGAAACTGCCCCATAGTCCTCAAGTGGCCTACCCTTTTCAGATGTCAGATCAAAGCCACCTTTTCAGAGAAGACTCCCTAATTGTCTCCTTTAAGGTAAAATATGCTCCCACACCACACTCAGGTACTTACCAGCATGTCACCTTATTTTATTCTTGTCATAGCACCAATGATACTCTGAAGGCATCTTTTTTATTGCCCATTGTTTGTTGTCACCCCCTACTGGCAATGGACCCCTGTCCACCTGTTTATTCACTGAACTCCCAAGGAGGGCAAGCCACATAATTTGCAAGGTCCAGTACAAATAAAAATGTGGGCCCTTTGTTCAACAACCTAGAAAAAAGCTGTGGTCTCTCTCTCTCAATCAGTCACAGTCTTTTATTTGCCATTTAATATCATCTTCCAACTATGGGATAAGTACAGCCCCTCACAGGTGCCCAGAGCCCTAACCCTGTAACTTGGCATGCAGCCTTGCCTGTCCCTGTGTTTGTGCCCAGACCTCTGCTGGGGTCAGAGGATAAGGAGAAAGGATGGTTGAGAATCGGTTCCAGGGAAGTGGGGAGACATAAAAAGATTTTTTGAGCCTCCAGCATGTACTCCATAGACCTACTAGATTTCACCCACAAAATACAGATCCAATGTAAAATTATTAAGAGTCTCAAAATGACAACCACAGAACATTAGCCCCCAGCACAGGACCCCCTTCTAAGCACAGCAGCCCTGAGTTCAGTCTTGTCCCCAGTCCCTAGGACAATGCCCAGAATGTGGCAGGGAATGAAAGGGTAGGCAAGTAAATAAACTAATAATTTCACAAACTACTTCTACTTTGCCTATGTTGTGGGAAAACCACCTTGCTTTTCATGAATGAATAATTCTCCCTTGAGAACATACCATTCATAACGTATTATATTGGGAGCTCTGAGGACATGCAAAGATGAATCAGGAGCAGTCTCCTTCTTCATAAAATCTGCAATCTACAAGTAGTCTAAGACAAAGCCCTCAACACCTGTAGGAGGCAAAAAAAATGAAAAGGGACCTAAGGTACAGAACATGGCAGCTCAGAGATCTATATAGTTGCAAGGATCACAAAAGCTTTTATGAAGGAGGTGGCATTTAAGTGGATCCCTTTAAAAAATATAGGATTTAGTCATAAAGAGAACCTTGGAAATGGCAACAACGTCAGCAAAGGGTAAAGGAGGAAAGTCAGAATGATGTACAGTACAAAGTTGATGGTGCTTAGGAGGGACAGCCAGAAACCAGCTTGGGTAGGTGACTCAAAACCAAATACAGAGAGTATTTATTTTATTTTATTTTATTTTATTTTAATTTTATTTATTTTATGAGAGAGAGGGACTGAGAGTGAGCAGAGGAGGGGCAGAGAGAGAGAGAGAGAGAGAGAGGGGAAGAGAGAGAATCCCAAGAAGGCTCCATGCTGCCAGCATGGAGCCCAATGAGGGGTTCAAACCCATAAACTATGAGATCATGACCTGAGCCAAAACCAAGAGTTGGACACTTAAACAACTGAGCCACCCAGGAAGCCCCCGCCTCCACCCCACTCCAAAAAAATTCAGAGAATCTTGAAGACACGTAGTAGTTTGGAGCAAATAATTGACATTGTCAGGTAGTAATCTGACCATGCTAGTATATTAGTTATTACTGTGTAACAAATATTTACTGTATCATAGTTTATGTGGATCAAGAATCTGGGTATAGTTTTACAGGGTTCTCTTCTCTGCTTCAGGTAACTCACAGAGCTGCTATCAAGTTATTGGCCAGGGCTGGGGTTTCATGTGAGGCTCAACAAGGGAAGCTTCTGAACTCACATGATTGTTGGCAGGATTTAGTTCCTTGTGAATGGAGGGCCCAGTTTCTCACTGTAGGGCAGAGATCACCCTTAGTTGCTTGCCATGTGGCATCTTGCTTCATCAAGGCAGGCAAGAAGAGAATCTCTGGGAAGGTAGAAATCATGATCTCATGCAGCCAAGTCATGGAAGTGACATCCTATCAACTTTTCCATTATCTACTTGTTACAAATAAGCCACAGGTCCTGTCCAGACACAAGGGGAGAGGATTTCACAAGGGTGCGAATACTGGGAAATAGGTATCATGAGTGCCATCTTAGAAGTTGCATGCCACACTGGCATAGGGCAGAAGGGATTGGTGGGGAGACCAAAGGTAAAGAAACCATCAAAAAGGCTAAGACTAGGAGGAAAATAAATTAGACTCAAATAAAAAGGAGCAATGGGTATGGTGAGAATGGGTATGGTGGTAGAATTAACAGCATATGGGATGTGCCAATGAGTTCTATGTGGGTGCTAAGAGACGGGGGACATAAAAGATCTCAAGGTTCTGAACTCAAGGGACTGGAATTAGAGGAGTAGTTAAGAGAAAGAGAGAACAGGGGAGAAGAGGCAAGTTGCTGCTGTCTCAGTGGGGAAAAGAGAACATATTGCCCTTGATATTCTAGGATACTATCATCCAAGGTGACCATGTATTTGGAAATGGTAAATTTCAGGAAAGCTATCAAGGCTGAAAATCTACATGTGAGAGTCACCTGTGCACAGACAGCAGCTGATAACACTCAACTGGATAAAGAGAATGGAGCTATTTCAAGCTATTTTATCAACTTGGAATGAGGAAGTCCTTGCAATACTGCTCCTCTTACAGAAAGTCCAGTCTCATTTCCAGGCTGGAATCTGGAAGGGTGGGAAGACAACCTGCAAGTCAAAGCAAAAGCTTGAGGATGTTTGTGAAGTCTGCCAAGAACCAACTGGTTGGAACACTGGTCGTGTCAGGACTTTTCTAGAGATAGAGGTCTAGCTGCAGGCAAACGTTCCCAAGACACACATATAAACAGTGACTTGTCAATAATAATAAGAATTTTATATTCTTAGTATTTTCAAATCACCTATATTTTGAATTGAACATCAGGGCCACTTATTATAATTTAATTCTGCTGATGAGAAAGCAGACATTCCCTAAGTCACATAGAGCTTCCCAAATCCTCACCCAGTGCTCGATTCCATCCATGATATCAAATTCTTGACTTAGAATCTGAGTTAAGATGGATTCTCCTAGCTTTCCGGGTGCAAAATCAAAAATTTACTACATTTAAAACAAGCACAAATGTATACACATACTCCTTGGCTCTCAGAGATTGATTAAATTTAGAGGTCCTGATGACCCAAAATCTTCAAGTAAAGAAATGATCTTGGAATACTGACTCCGATGGGAATAAGAAAACCCAGGACTCCCCCAGAGAAACCTTCCCCGTATGGGAAACTCAAGTTTAAGGTTAAGGAAACTCAGCTGGCTTCCCAGGTGCAGTTATCTAGTGTGGAGCTGAGCAAACTTTCAAGTCAGACCAAAAACCCAAGGCACCTCCCATTGCCAATCCATATCATAATCAATGTTGATTGAATGTCTGAATGTAATTTGAATGAAAAGCATTTCAAAGCACAAAGGCTCTGTTCCCAATAAGTTGAGTCTATATAATCAAATGCATTCTTTCTGGCCCAATCAGCAGAGGCTTGGCAGAATAAAGGTCTTTGGTATGAGCAAAAAAATCCAAGCTTAAATCTTACAATTGCCCCTTTGAGGGTCGTTGACTCGGCAAGTTTTACAGTGGTGTACTGAAATGAATACTGCCTCTATGCAAAGCAACAGGAGGTCACATTATAATTAGAATGCAATCAGTGGAATTGGTTATGGCTTGGTTTTCTTCCTGAAATGACAATCTACGCCACATCTGCCATTACATTAATATTTTCTGCATTACTAGAACAGAGGGAGGGGGTCTGGTGGAGGGGAAGCCAGTGTCTTTCCACGGAGCAGCTGATAGAGTTGTCTTTAGCTAGAAGTCCACATGAGCTAATCAAGGCTCAAACAGTTCACCTTTAAAATACCCAAACCATCTGGCAGGCTGTCCCATGATAAATCTCAATGATAAATGTCTCCGTTTTGATGTTACAAAAGAACCGCAGACCTGCTCAGTTTTGGCACAGCTGAAAACATACTGGCAACAGTAGAATAGAACTCAGATGTCCCAAAATAGAGAAGTAAATCATTTTGACCTGCAGGGCATAATATATTTAGAGAAAACCTGATTGTAATAAAAAGGTTGGACTCATCACAGTTTCTAGTATAGAAGTGGTGAGATATATATATATATATATATATATATATATATATATATATTTTTTTTTTTTGTAATACTTTTTGGTTTAGTGAAAACTCCAGCATGTACAATTTACAAGCCTCATTCTTTTTTTTCTTCCTTTCCCTTCTTTTTGTGTCTTTAGACATCTCCCTCTGCCACTTGTAGCCTACAACAGTCTCTTCTCTCTGGTTCTCAGACATCCAGCAGGGGAACTGTTGGGGCAAGCATGCCTTCAGAATGATTAATCCACTCCCCTTCAAAAAGGTCTGTTTTGCTGGGCTCACAGCCACTGCCAAGAAAGGACACACTGTGACCACCAGCACCAGGAAGTAAAGGCACAGCCTCTAAACTCAAGGTTAGCCTGGACCTAATGCCGAGAGGGAATCATAAAATAAATTATGTTGTGTGGCTTGGGAAGGTAGACTTTTATGTCCAGCCAAACTTCAGAAACAAATTATGGAGTGGTCAGTTGGCCTTATTTATTTCATCTTTTCCCCATACAAAGTTAGGAAATTAATTAAACATGGATACAGAGTGTCAAGGGCAAGGTACTAAAGCCCCTGAATGTTACTGGCCTGCCCCTGTGCCCCCCTTCCTCATCCTGACACACAGCAACAACCCTCACTGGCTCTGAAGCTCAGCATGAAGGATCTCAGCCTAATAGAGGGGTGGCCAATAAAAACAGGGCCTTGTCAGCTCAAGGTCTCTTAGGGAGCTGCCTGAGACTGTGTGATGACTGAGCAAAGCAGTCTCCTTCTCTGCTCTGGTCTAGTTGACTGCAACAGCCTGACCAATTCCCTCCACTGCCGCCAGGGTCACTTTCTGGTGACTAATACAAAAGGCAGATTTCCCATCTGCTCTCTGATGCATGGTTGAATAAATGGTTTTGCTCATATACCCAAAAGGGGAACCAGAAATACACATGGGAGGTGACATGTCTCCAGTGAAAAAGGTCTCAACCTCATTCTTTGGATCTCAAGACAAGTTAGGGGAAAGGGGGAGGCCTGTCTCTGTCTCCACAGGCAATTTCACTGGGTGAAGCAGTGTAGAGCTTGTGTGGAGCAGTGCAGGGTGCTTTAAAGCCTATGGGGCCTGCAGCAGCGAGAGTCTGCAATTACTCAGACAATCTGGAAAAGGAGGGCAAACAAATTTGAGGTAGCTATTTTCAATAAAACTTTTTAAAAATATATACTGACAGTCCATTTGGAGGGGAAAAGACACAATAATTTATTGGCTGTTGGCAATTCAACTGGAGACAAGTTAGCCCACACCTTCTTATCTGCCTTGGGCCAAACAACACATATCTAGCTATTTGACTGTCTTCTTGTAAGTCAGTTCTAGAGGTGCAGAGAGGAAACCCCCACTGGATCACCAGCATTCCCAGTTCTTTTATCATTTTTCTGGCCTTCACCTGAATCCCCGCCAGGTCACTGACATCTGGAATGGAACCACTGACATCTGCTTCAGAAGTGTTTAGAAAAGAGCAAGGTATTTCAGCTGACATTCTGGAAGGTTCAGCGGGGGAATAGAAAAGGGCAGGATGGGGCTCCCCACTCTATGGGATAAAAGCAAATTTGAACAGCTACAGCAAAAATAATGCATTGTCACTTTCTTCCCCCACCATGTGGTCTCTCCCTCTCATTTATGATTACTCCAGATCCTCTGACTAGGATGCTTTCCAAATGTCTTCCTACTGTTGAATATCTGGGTGCCAATATTTCCCTCAGGGACAAGAAGAGACAAAGAATAATGATGTCCTGACTTCTGCCCCTCACCTCTTCTCCACCCTGCAGTAATTCTGGGTTTGTTTTAATCATCTGGGAAACGAAACCTAGGCTGTTTCCTTTCCTTTGTTAAATCTTCAAAGCAAGACAAGTTGGAATTACATTTTCCTGAAAAGATTGAGTAAAAAATACTCAACAACTATGTATTTAGCAATGCTAGTGTGTTGTATACCTACAGCCATATTGCTCTCCAGTGGTTCCTCAACAAGAGTCTACCCATCAATTCATTTGGAAAAAGGTTACTTACAGGAGGGTGTGTTAATCAAGTCACAAGGAGTATGCATAGAATGCTCTCTTTCTCAAGCCCTTCAAACTTGACCACTTCTAGCCATTGTCTTCAATCAGAAATGCCCATTGAGTTCCAGGGGCAAAAGTCAGCCTGTGATAGGATACTAAGATTTTCAACTGATTTATCAAACCCAATCTACTAATGGGGTTCCAATTCTCTCTTTTCACAAGGTATTTTTTATATCAGGCACCCCCTCCAAAAATAAAAATAAAATGCTACTCTTGTATGATGCTCTCACAGTTACGTGGTTTGTATTTTATTTCCACCAATTCTATTTTCACATTGTTTTAGGAATATGATTACTTTCTGATTGCCTCTAAGTGTTGGAAAATACTCACTCATTCATGTGATAAATAATTATTGACTGCCAGGCACCATACTGGCTTGAGAGCTACAAAGAGTTTTCAAAGAATTTGACAATCGAGCTAGAATAATCTAAGGTAAGTCCTAGATTGAGGGAAAATAATAAAGGAATCTGATATCTGAACACACACCAGAGAAAAGGCAAGCAAAAGAACATATAAACAAAAAGCCATAAATGCCTCTAATTCATATGGTATGGAGGCAATACACTTCCAGGAATAAATTTAAATGTACTCATCAGTGACTATTGTCATTGTTATGAGGTGATGACATTTGTGGCATATAAGTGAAACCAAAGTTGCCCTCTGATGAGCCAAGTCTGTATTTCAATCCTATCCTGATCACCCATGTTGAATGGGCAGAGGGAAAATGACTACCTTTGTCTGCTAATAAAACAAAACAAAACAAAAACAACTGCAGGGGAAGTTCCAGCTGAGATAGTTGGGCTGTGAATCCAAAGATGCATATTATATAAAAAAGCAGCAATAATGAGGCAATTATGAGAGCCAGCCAAGGATACAGTGGGGTGGCATAATTGCGCAGGAGCTCTGTAAATTTGGATCTAATCATGGAGTAGAAATATGGTTTGATTCATTCAGGTTGGTCACACTTCACACCAGAGGAGATTACACTTACTTGCTCCTCCTGGAGTTACTCCTCTGCAGTGCCCTATTTAATCTCAGTGATGTGGATCTATCCACCTTTTCAAGGTCAGGGGGATAGGCTCTACTCTAAGTAGAGAGTTTAGAAGAAGCATATTTGGAAATCAAAAGCCCACCTCTCTTCTTAAGTTTGTTCTAGTTCTGGGAATTAAGCCCAAAAGAAGGCATAAAAGAGATGAATCCCATCTCTTTCATCGTTTGATTCGAATTTTATTTTGTATGCTGTGTGGGCAATGACCAACATGTTGAGGGAAATGACAATGGCAGAAATCTCTTGGGGAGATTAGGTCTTTATGACTTTCCAGTGATTAATTCATGCCCAGGCATACCCTCACCCATCTAATTAGTAAAATACAAAAATAAAGCAGGTTAAGGTTGGCAGTGATAACTTTCCTTACTAAAATGAATAATAACAGTAGCAGAGGAGGAGGAGGAGTAACGGAAGTAGTGCTGGTGGTGGTGGCAGTCGTGAGCCTCCTTTTATTTTGTTGGGAAGAGTCACACATGCCTACCCTCCTCCCCCACCACCATCATGCTTGGTCAAAAGGCCAGCTGTTTTCATGGAGTCAGCTCCATAACTTACCACAGTGTCTAACCTCAATGTGAAGAAACTAAAGCAAGATTCTTTATTCTCAGGCAGGAAATACATTCTTTTCCAATATGATGCCTACGAAGAATCTTCACAAGGTCAATTTTCATCTTCGAGAATTTTTTTTTTTTTTACTTACTAGTTGACCTAACACAACTGTCAGTGAAAAACTGGAGAATCTTACTGTTTGCAGAAAGATGTGATTGATATAAGATATCCTGGTTCTTCTGTTCAGTTCACCTAACTTCCTCCTCTCCTCAAAAAGCAAAGGTTTTCACGAAATCGGTTGGAATCTCCCAATGGCCTACAGCTTCCTCTTCTGGTGTCTATACCTCTAAATGTCATTTCTCAAAGTTCCGTTTCTGAGAATGTCTTTCCAAATGAAAATACAATGATTACTTCTTTGCTGTTACATCACATTTAGTGACACCCTATTAATTATGGCTGTGTTAGGCTATAAATGGCAACCTTGAGGAGGGTATGGCCTGTGTGAGTTTATATTTCACAAAACCTGAGAGCCATCATCTGGGACAAGTTTGTTACCTTGACTAAATCAGCCTTCCAATTCCCCAACCCCCAAGTAGAGTAATTGATGTTACCTTTTCTTTTCCACTGCAAATGAAGATGGGATTAACAAAATAATATTGGAAACCAAGTTATATAAACTAGATATATTTATACAAGTCATCACCAGAAAGTACAGTTAAATGTACTAAACAGATGAGACTGTTTCTAACTTATCATCAATATTACTAGAGTTTGACCTTACTCCATTTTTAGCTCTGTCAATACAACTACTCAGACTATGAACAATGTGACACCATTCTGAGCTAACACTAAACTTTAATAACCCGGAGAGCAGAGAATTGTTAAAATATTATTTGTGCCAAAGTACCAAGACTCTGTGGTGGGAGAGTCTCTATAAATCCTCAAAGATAAGATTTGCATAGATCTCAAAGTAGACCAAAAGAAAGTATTTTATTACCTGACCTCCAATCTATTAACATGAAAAACTTATGGGCATAAATGATCGGGCTCCATGAAAGACATGAGTGATGAGAATCAGGAACTGGGCCAATCCAAAGGCTTTTATTGTCTTCATTAAAGGAAGAAAACTGGGCTGTACGAATAGCTTTCTGGTTGTTTTATTCTATTCTGAATAAGGTCACCAAGGGAGAATAATTTTCACAACCAAAAATTAGCCTAAGCCTTAGTTTAATTTGCATGGCTTTCCACCCTAAGTGTGGATTCTGTCAAGCACAAACTATATTTACAGGACGTAATGGATCTTGGCAGATCAGAAAATTACAGTTTGGTCTCTATTACACATAAGCCACCAATGGCGAAAATGCTATCAGGATTAGGATATCCTTACTCATCCTTCAGGCAGCAGCACTGACATCCATTCTGGTCTTCCATGGAAAAAAAATTAAAGCCTCATCACCTTCTCGTACAGTTGTAGGAGGCTCATCATGGAAAGGGTGCCAAATGATCATAGTGAACCCAGTCTCTTCATCTGCAGCTAATGGTGCTCCAGAAGCAAATGCACCAATTACCTTCTTTAGAATAATCTTTAACTTACTGTAGAGAAAGAATGTTTCTTGCCACATCTCTGGTTTCCTAAAATTCTGGGAATGTTGCGACATTCTGCCAATGTGCATCTCCAGCACAGATGACCTTTACAGAGTACTGATTAGGAGTTTTATTCCTCTTAATAGTTGCCAAATTGTGGATAATTTTATCAAAGAATGGAGTCACTGCAGGGAGACAGTGTTTCCTTTGGATGGTAACTTCTTGGATTTTTAGGACCATCATAAGTTGAAAATTCTTAAATCTCTTTTTCTAGAGCCAAGAATACTATCTCCACTTGAATACACAAGCAAGCTCTAAAAGAGAACTCATCACCTCTAGTGAACTCCTCCCACATCTCCTGAACATTTTGTCCACACCCATACACATGTCAGTGAATGGCATTGCTACCCAGGGGTAACATGCAAAAGACTTAATCAGGGGACCTGACCAATCAGAATGGAAACTGGCCACTGAGCTGGAGCAGTAGTCCTAGAGCACTACCCCTCCCCAATTGTTCTCAGCATTAATTCTTAATTAGGAAACTGTGAGGCCAACTAGTAGTTTGAAAGTTAAGTTCCAGGGTAAAGTTGGAGTAATGGATGGAAAGAGCACTGAAGGGGCACTCAGGGATTTTGAGAAAGCTGTCATAAAAGTATTTCAATATTTTAATAACCAGAGCAGCTATATTGGTACATACAGGCTGAACACCACCCTTGGTGCCATCATTCATTCAACCTGGAGAATCCTTATCTTCTGTTCTATTTTATCTTTAATCCAGGGTTTAGTCACTAAATCCTTTCAATTCTACTTCCTGGTCTTACCATAACCACCATCCTCATACCAGTACACTGGTTATATTACTGAAGTCTTATCATCTCGAGGCTGGATTAGTACAACTTCCTACCTGGTTTCCCTGCCTCCATTCTTGCTTTACTCCCACTCTTCTACTCATTCCCAGAGGACTAATTCAAAGAGCTAATTGATGGACAATGCTCCAAAGAAGGCAGACAAGTAACCAATAAACTTGTACAAAGATGCTTAATATTGCTAATAATTAGGAAAATGCAAAACAAAACCCCAGTGAGATACCACTTCACAACCATTTGGATATATATTATTTAAAAGTAAAGTAAAATAAAGAAAATAACAAGTGTTGGTGAGGATAAAAAAAAATTAGAACCCCTGTGCACTATTGGCCAAATTGTAAAATTGTACAACTGCTTTGGAAAAAGAGTATGGTGGTTCCTCAAGAAATCAAAAATAAAATTACCATGTGATCTAGTAATTCAAATTCTATGTGTATATATAAAATAATTTTAGGGGCACCTGGGTGGCTCAGTTGGTTAAGCGTCTGACTTCAGCTCAGGTCATGATCTCACAGTCTGTGAGCTCGAGCTCCATGTCAGGCTCTGTGCTGACAGCTTGAAGCCTGGAGCCCACTTCACATTCTGTGTCTCCCTCTCTCTCCACCCCACCCCGCTCATGCTATGTCTCTCTCTGTCTCAAAAATAAATAAACATTAAAAAATATTTAAAAAATAATTTTAAAAGAGGCCTCAAAGGATTTTTTACATTCATGTTCATAGCAGCATTATGCATTGCCAAAAGGTGAAAGCAACCCATATACCCATCAGTGGATAAAAGGATAAACAAAATGTGGTATATGCACAATGGAATATTATTCAGCCTTAAAAAGGAAGGAAATTCTGACACATGCTGTAACATGGGTGACCTTGAAGATGCTATGCTACATAACAAAAGGAAAAATAATATATGTTTCTACTCACATGATGTACCTAGAATAGTCAAATTCATAAAGAAAGAAAATAGAAAGGTGATTGCCAGGGCCTGGGGGAAGGAAAGTATGGGGAGTTATTATTTAATGAGTTCAGTTTCAGTTTTGCAAGATGATAAAAGTTTTAGAGATAGATGGTGGTAATGGTTACATAACAATGTGAATATACTTAATGCCACTGAATTGTACACTTAGAAGTGATTAAAATGGTAAATTTTATGTTCTATGTATTTTACTATGATAAAAAATAAATGCAAAATAAATATATGGCTAATTATGAGGGAAAAACAATCAATTCAGTCATATCACTAAGAGATCCCTCAGTATGGTGATCAAACTCTTTAGCACATTATTGGATTTCCCAGGCCCTGATGATTTGACCCCTGCCCACTTCTCCAGCTTCATCACTTGAAATTTACCATCTCAGCTCTAAATTTCAGTCCTGGGAAACTCTTTGATGTTATCTGAATATGCTATGCTCCCTTGCCTGGGGGCTATTTGCTCTTCAGAGGGTATTCTCTTCCCATTCCAGCCATCCATCTCACAGCCCAGCTACGTACATTTTATTCATCCTTCAAGTCTCAAATTTTTTATTAACATTTTTATTTTAATTCCATACAGTTAATATACAGTGTTACATTAGTTTCAGGTTTACATATCATTATTCAACAATTCTATACATTATTCAGTGTTCACCCTAAGTGTTTCTTTTTTTCTTTTTTAAATATTTATTTACTTATTTATTTAGTGTGTGTGTGTGTGTGTGTGTGTGTGTGTGTGTGTGTGTGTGTGTGTGTTTTGAGAGACAGGGGGAGAGAGAGAAAGAGAAAGTGGGCCCAAGTGAGCTAGGGGCAGAGAGAGAGAATCCCAGGAGGTGCAAAGGGGTGGGGGAGAGGAAGAGGGGAAAGGGAGAGGGATAGTGGGGCTCACATGAAGCAGGGCTCATGTTTTCACCCAAAGCGAGCATGAATTCACCTGAAGCGGGCTCAAGCTCACCCAATGTGGGACTCAAACTCATGAACTGTGAGATGGTGACCTGAGCCAAAGTCAGATGCTTAAAGACTGAGCCACCCAGTTGCCTTTGATAAATGTACTCTTAATCCCCATCACCTATTTCACCCACTCCCCTACCTCCCCTCTGGTAACCACCAGTTTGTTTTCAATACTTATGAGTCTGTTCTTCGGTTTGTCTCTATTTTTTTTTCCTTTCCTCATTTGTTTCCTAAATTCCACATCTGAGTAAAATCATATGGTATTTGTCTTTCGGTGACTAACTTATTTCCTTTAGTATTATACTGTCTGGCTCCATCCATGTTATTGCACATGACATGATTTCATTCATTTTTATGGCTGAATAGTATTCCATCATGTGTATGTGTGTATTCCATCGTGTGTGTGTGGGTGTATACACACACATACACAGACACCTCATCTTCTTTATCTTTTCATTTATTGATGGACACTTGGGCTGCTTCCATAATTTGGCTATTGTAAATAATTCTGCAGTAAACATAGGGGTGTATGTATGCCTTTGAATTAGTGTTTTTGTATTCTTGGGGTAAATACCTAGTAGGTAATTGCTGGATCATAGGGTAGTTCTATTTTTAACTTTTTAAGGAACTGCCATACTGTTTTTTCACAGTGGCTGCACCAGTTTGCATTCCCATCAACAATGCACAAGGGCTCCTTTTTCTCCACATCCTTGCCAACACATGTTGTTTCTTATGTTTCTGATTTTAGCCATTCTGACAGTTGTGAAATGATATCTCATTGTAGTTTTGACTTGCATTTCTCTGATGATGAGTGATATGGGGCATCTTTTCATGTGTCTGTTGGCCACCTGGAGGTCTTCTTTGGAGAAATATCTGTTCATGTCTTCTGCCCATTTTTAAGTGGAGTGTGTGTGTGTGTGTGTGTGTGTGTGTTATACGGAATTGTGTAAATTCTTTCTGTTAATAATTCTTCAAAACACAGTTTAGCTATCACTTCTCCCAGAAAGTTTTTCTTGACCTATTCCTTTTTTCCTGCCCCAAGTCAGAGTTAGGTAGAGGTCTTGCATATTCCCATGGCAATGGGACCTTAGACTATGATTGGACCCTGAAGCCAGACTGCCTAAGTTTGAAGCCCAACTTTGCCACTTACTATATAACCTTAGGCAAGTTACTTATTTCTCTGACTCTAGTTTCTTCTTTAAAAAGGAGGATAATGTTACTTTTCACCTCATGGACTGTCATGAGAATTAAACGAGTTAATTGAACAGTTAGTTAACAGTGTCTATCACATAGTGTTGTCTCAAACAATAACTCCAACTCCTTTGATATTCAACAACATGACCTTAACACTCCCCTCACCAAGCAGCAGGGTCTATATTCCCTTCCCTTGAATCTGGGTGGGCTTGTGACTCACCTATAACCATAAGAATGTGCCTAACTTCCAAGGTTACATCAGAACACTTCCAATTAAGCTTCTGCCTTGCTGACTGGAACAACAGTCAACTTGGGCATGGAGCCCTGATTACCATGTAAGTCTAACACCCTGGAACTATGACTCCAATGAAGAATCCAAGTTCAAGAAGTGTGTAGGCACTTCAGTGAGAAATATAGTCATCCCAGCTCAGGCCCAGATATATAAGTGTATGAGCATGAGCCTCCAGATAATTCCAATCTCTAGTCAACTCATCGCTAATCTTCAAGTATTCCCAGCTGAGGCTACAGACATTGTGAGGAAGAGAAAAGCCATCCCCTTATTCTGTCTGATCTCTGAACCACAGAACCCATGAGAATAATAAAATGGTGATTGTAGTCACTCAAACTGTAATTTGTTTTGCACAACAGAAAATAAAACAGCTATATATGTGGTTTCTATCTTCATCATTATCATCATCATATTCTCATTATTATTATAACACTTAATACAATAATACTTATACCATAAATGTCTATTGACCTACCTAAAGCCCTCATTAGATTCTAAGCTCCATGTTTCAGTATCTAGCATAGCACCAGACTCATAATATATACTAAATTTTGTGTTCAAAGAACTAATAAATTCCTTCAAAACAACTAGATCTCCAGTGGTCTGACATATAGTCAGTCTAATAGTTACACAAACAAGATGACAGAATAATGTTTGGGCCAGCCAAGAAATTCGCTCATAGTCTGCCTTACCACACGGAGGGAAGGATCACTGGTATTTTAGTGAATTTCCTCAAGTCTTCAGTATGTTCATTAAATTGAGATGTTCTTTTTTTAAAACTTTTTTCCCACCTATAGTATCATATACATAATTTCATGTTATTCTTTAGAAATTTATTTTTTGTTGATTAAATAATAGTTCTTCTGAATATATTATACTTCTAACCATTTCATCTATTGTTAGATATTAAGAGTTTCAGTTTTCCATAATGCCATGAAGAATTACTTTTAATATCATATTTAGTAGATACACACTTTCCAGTTAAGATCAAGTACAAGGCAATAATATCGCCTCTCATCACTCCTTTTCAACATTATAGTGGAAGTCCTTACTAATGCAATAAGGTAAGTAAAGGAAATAAAAGGGCATACAGATTAGAAAGATATAAAATTGTCTTTGTTTGTAGATGCCAGGACAGTCTATGTAAAAATCTAAAATAATAAACAACAATAAAAAAAAAAAAAGCCCTCCTAGAACTAATAAGCAATTATAGCAAGATTCCAGGATACAAGGTTAATAAATAAAAATCAATTTCCTTCCTATATATCAACAATGAACACATGGAATTTGAAATTAAAAACATAGTACCATTTACATTAACACCCACAAAATGAAATACATATGTATAAATTTTATAAAATATGTAAAAGATCTATATGAGAAAAACTACAAAGCTCCAATGAACTAAATTAAAGAAGAACTAAATCAATGGAGAGATATTCAATGTTCATGGACAGGAATACTCAACACTGATGAGATGTCAGTTCTTCCCAACCTGATCTACAGATTCAGTGCAAACCTAATCATAATTCTAGCAAGTTATTTTGTGCATATTGACAAGAATGATTCTAAAATTTTGATGGAGAAGCAAAAGACCCAGAATAGTCAACACAATATAGAAAGGGAACAACAAAGTCAGAAGACAGACACTATCTGACTTCAAGATTTACTACTAAGCTACAGAAATCAAGTGTGGTGTTGGTCATAGAATAGACAAATAGAACAATAGAACAGGATAGAAGCAACCAAGATATCCTTTAGTAGGTAAATGGATAAATTGTGGTATAGTCAGATAATGAATTATTATTCAATGCTAAAAAGGAACGAGCTATCAAGCCATGCAAACACATGTAGGAAACGTAAATCCATATTACTAAGTGAAAGAAGCCAGTGTGAGAAGGCACATACTGTATGATTCTATATGACATCTGGGAAAGGCAGAACTATGGAGATAGTAAAATATTAGTGATTGCCTGAGGTAGAGGGAGGGATGAATAGGCACAGCACAGAGGATTTTTAGAGCAGTGAAAATATTCTCTTTGATACTATAATGATGGATACATGTCATTATACATTTATCCATCCCCAAAGAATGTACAAAACCAAGACTGAACAATAATGTATACCATGGACTTTGAGTGATTATGATGTGTCAGTGTAGGTTCAATTATAACAAATATACCATTCAGGTAGGGGATGTCAATGATGGTGGGAGGTTATGGGGGTGAGGGACATGCAGAAAATCTTTGTACCTTCCTTTGAATTTTGTTGTGAATCTAAAACTACTGTAAACAATAAAGTCTTAAAAATTGCTTTTAGCCTTTTACATAAATCATTGATTGTATCTTTTACAATGAATAGATTCCTAAAAATAGAATTGTTGAACCAAAAGATAACTACCATATTATACTGATAATAAAAATTGCATCGCCTCCCAGAAATATCAAAATAAGTTAATTCCAGAAGGAAGATATAATAATGCCACCGTATCTTTACATTTAATAAGTAACACTATTTTTAACTCTAAGTTAATTAACAAATGTTTAATTTCTAGTAAATTTGAACTTCCTATGTTTACTTACATTTCTAATTTTGCCTAGTCACCTGTTTAATCCATTTTTTTTTTCTACTGTATTTTTGGGGTAGAACTTGAAAAAGCTCTTCCTACAATAGGAAACTGAATCTTTAAATTTTTATATATTATCTTCTAGTTTATTTGTCTTAATTTTGCTTATAATGTTATAGATACAGAAAATTTATACATTTTATAAAATCTGTCAATGATTTATTTTATGGAAGTTTGATATTATTTTAGCATTTTTCACAAATTAGGACATCTTCCCTATTCAGAGTTTATCCCAAATCTCAAATATGACATATGAGATTATAATAATTAAACCATCCTGTCATATTGCAAGTGTTAAGAACATGTTCTACCATGCTCAGTGCTGCCAAATAAAACTGAAAAGAAATTATATTTTATCTCCTAATCCTATCTTCTATAAGATTTGGAGAGCCAATGCAAAAACATCAACTTTATAGATCCCTATTATCACATGTTTTATTTAGTCTAACCGTCTTCCCAGCATAGAAGATAGATCCATTAGTGAGTATTACCTTCAAATGAGTTAGCAGCATTAGCAACTTGCAAATTGGGGGGTGGAGGGTCTAAATATTTTCTTTAAAAGAATTCCTAGCTTTGGTGCTAAAGATAATTCATTTATGGTTTCAATAAATATTTACTGAGCACTCACTTTGTAACATAGGTAAGGCTGAGGACATAAAGAGGAGTAACATATTGTCTCTATCATTAAGGAGATCTTAACCTTGTTAAATGTAGAGCAGATTAACATAAACAAACACTTGTTTTAATAATAGAGATAGCAAATTCATAAAACCACTCAAAATAATAATTATGTTACTGACCAAACTGGTAGAATTTCCCCATTTGAGAATTCTAATCACGTATCCAAAGTCTTTCCAGATTTTCTTTGCCTTCTTTAAGTCATTTTGTTGCATAATTGCTGGAGTAAAATTCACTAGAGATAAGATAAGTCAACTAAGGTGAATCAGCAGCAGCAAATATTTATTTGGCACTTACTATAGGCACTCTGAAGATATTAAAAATCATAAGGCATAGTTCCCACTCCATGACAGTTTAGAGTCAACTTAGGAAAATAAAACGCATATACATTAAATGGCAATTTTACTAAAAGGCAAATGTACAGAGAAGCCTATGACTACTATAAAGAGTCAAAGGAGAGAGAATTCACATTAGGCACTGAAGGTCAGGTAGGATATGAATGAGATAAGGAAACTCAATGGAAAGGAGACTATGGGACCTTCCTAGAAATGTAGGGCATGTTTAGGGACAAGAAAAAATTTCTTCTTGGCTTAAGTTATCTTTGGTTACCTAAGTTGATTTTTATTGTCTCAATAGTAGTTGATGCATAGAAATTTTTAGATAGTAGGTGTTTCTGAGGATATTTAATTCCACCCTTTCATTTATTTTGGATACAGCAAATTTGGGCCAAAGAGAAGAAGGAATATGCCTTCCAAGATGGCATGTTAGTTAAGTAGATTCAGGACACAAGCCTGCCACTTTAAAATCTTTATGCCGCTCTCTACTACTAGAATCTGGAAAGCTAGAATAATTGATTTCAGAGATTACAGACAGACCATTCATACCACGAATTCTATCTCCTTCGCTATAAGGTCCCATCTGAAAGTATCATCCCTTTTTGGGGCTTCTAGGATACAATTGTGTGATGAGGCATTCAAGAAAGACAACTATGGACATTATTGTATGAATTGGTTGGTACTTATTTTTAGAGCCCCCTTAGACTGTTTAAGAAGTATCAACTGAAACACAGTGCACCCGATTGCTACATGAAAGGAAAAGCAAAATAGAAGTTTCAGGTAAAGCAGAGCAATAAATCTAGAAATTTAAGCTTCTCTCCTCAGGCAACTGAAAGCCAATTCCGCATTTCCTCTTACTCGCTGACAGCCTCTTGGGCATTCAAATAGGAAAGAGTTGAAAACCAGGATTTCCGGTCCAATCTAATACTGGACAACACTTAATGGCTTAAGTAGATTAATAATGCTCTTGCCATTGGAATTTTGCCTTTCACCACCTTTCACCATAAGCTTTGCCTGTACTTGATCTACAGGGAGGCTGAATGTTGAAGAGTCTTTTACCAGACCTGCTCCCATTCAGCACCCTGTCTGGACATGACAACCCAATTTCGACACCAATCAATCGGTAAGAATTTATTGACTGCTACTATGTTCCCCACACTACTTATGATAACGGCAGACACCTGGAAAATTATGAAACATGTTTATTTTCTCAAAGAAGATAGAATCTAGTTGAGTTTTCAACATTAATATATATGGAACAAATATAAATCCAAATAAAATCACCACCAGTAGAAAGTTCTCAGGTTTAGAGGATCCAGAATCCACACACTGAATGGAAGAGCTCAGGGGAGCAAGCAGAGGTGAGGGATTAGGGAGCCCTTAGTGAGGAGGAAACCCCTGACCTGGTCTCGAAAGATTCACAGAATATGCAGAAGGAAACAGCAGAGGGAAGAAAGTTCTAAAATAAAGAAACAACTTGAGTGAAGATAAGACACAACTGTGGGATAATGAAGAAAACCTTCGTGGAGGATACATGGTTGGAGTAGTACAAAATAAGTTTGGTTAGTAAAAGAAAATTAGAAGTTAGACTGCCCTGGACATATTATTTGACACAAAATATGAAAATGTGTTTTCAAACACGTCTCTCTCCCTTTAATGGTATCATTTGGATGGCTGAAACTTTTCTGACATCTGTAATATCTTAGAAAGATATCTGTCATACAGGAGATGCTTAATAAACATCAGTTAAATAAATGAATAGGTTGGTCAATAGATGAGTGTGTAAGAGTAAATTATATCTAAAATACATGAATCTAAGCATGTTTTAAAATATGAAAAGTAACAAAAATTTTACTGTAAATGTCATGCTACCCTCAGCCAAACACCTGAAGAACAAAGAAATGATTCAATTCCATAAGAATAATTGAACATGTACCATAGTTATAACACAGTAAAGAGGATGGATGAGAGCTGTGCTCTTTTGGAGTTAACAATTTAGTGGAGGTAGAGATGGCGTGGGAAGAAAAAGAAGATGGAAGGGAGGGAGAGCAAAAAGGGGGGGGAATGAAAGAAAGGAGAAAAGAAAAAGAAAGGAAAGGAAAAGAGAGAAAGAAATTTATTAACTCACATATCAATAAGTGTTGCAAAGAAAGTGACACGCAGAAGTGATGGATAGTGGCTTGTGGGTTCAGCTTCTTTAAACCAAAGGTCTGAGAAAACTTCTCTGAGGAGTTGACAGTAGAGGTGAAACTTCAACGACAAAAAGAAAACAACTTCACAAAGATTGTAGGGCAGAGACTTTTTGGTCAGGGTGGACAGCCCTACATGGAAAAGACATTGGTATCACAGTTCAACGAACAGAAAGGTGGCCACTGTGTCTGGAGTGTGTTGCAGAGCTGAGGACAGAAGGACAGGAGCTGGCAGGGCCAATTCACAAGAGGACTGGAAGGTCCAGGTGCCTCAGCTAAGGACAAGGGATTACAAGGCACAGTTATTAGAGGGGCAGAAGACAGTCCAGCACCTACGGGACACAGTCTCTGTCGGAAATGCCCATTCTCATCAGATTGTATATTTGTCCCTAAGCCTGGAGACATGGTTGTAAATTCAGATCAGACCTCAAGATTCTGGAACCATTTTCTGATTTATCTGTAGACAATGGAGAGTTGTAGCTTGAGGATTCTACTCGTTTTTCACAATGGTTAATGCGGTGACTCCCACCCCTATAAAAATCACTGCAAACAGTAATTGTCCTTTTCCTGTGGTGAACTGTAATACAGGGGAAAAGGCCTTTATAAACAGTGCCTCTGCTGCAGTTTTTCTCTTCTTGCTCTATACAGGACAGCCCAGGGAAGAATATTCCGAGTCTCAGAGCACAAGCACATGATTCATAAAGATGGCTGCTCCTTTTAGGTCCTGACTCAGCCTAGGGAAGAGCAGAAGCAGAAACTTCCCTTCCAGATGTGCAATGAGGGGAGAAAGTCACTCTGTCCTCAGGGGACAAAACAGTGCTTTGAATTTCAAAGGCGGATGCCCCAGAGGCCCCACCAGACTCACTCCACAAAAATGTTTGATGAATTACCATGGCAGGCATCAACTTTGCAGATTAATGACCAAAAGAGTTTAGTTTATGTCTCAGTGGAAGAAGATAAATTTTCTCTTGGCTTTGAGAATCTGAGGGATTGAGAAACTCAGCTAACCACAGCACCTCTCTCTTCATTCACAATGCTTTACCATGGGTCGTTTACTTTCTACATTCCCTTTCAGCGGGTTTTTATAAATTTAAGCGAAACAGACAGCATGTCTGTGTTCTGCTTCTTTTGCAATACGATGGCAACCAAACGATTAGAAATTGTCTTTGGGTTGGTGTAGTTGGTGGAAAATCATTGAGGTTTGTTGTGAAATTTGTTCTCAACTCATAACTCAACCAGACATGGAATGGCTATTTTCCCAACTTCAGACCAGGCTGCTAAAAAGTACTGGCATCAAATTAAAAATATATGTCAAGGCCAAACCCCCATCCTGTGAGTGTGTGCATGTGCATATGTATTTTCTATACATGTGTATAACCTAGAGTCCCAACCCAGAAGTAGTAAGGCTACTTTGCAAACTAAAACCTGAGCCCAGAAGTCAGGGTTATGATTACTTTTTAATCATAACCCCTACTTCTCTACCTCAACAAGGCCTGTGCTTTCACATCCTGTTAAATATTCTGGACAAGGTTTCCATTAAAAAATATATTATTACGTGCCTGTTCCCACGTCATATTTTGTATGCAGCACCATTTATATGAACCAATTGATCATTTTTCTTGAACCATTGCAATCTGTCTAGACCTGTTTTAGATCTTTCTTGGGGATATGAGGGAAGGACAAGGCGTGAAATCACAATGCATCTGAGGAGAAAGTACACGAAACTTTACAGAACACTACAGGATGATGGCCGAGTAAGAAGGCATATGGGACATCAAAGTACATAGCTAGAAAATGGTCCAGGTGAAGTTTTATAAAGTTGAGGGGGTATTCATGGGGTTGTGAAGTATTGGTAGGAGTAAGACAGGATCCAAAGAGCTAGAGAAAGCACAGTGACATGGATGTGAGGGTGAGAAAGCAGAGTATGGGTCTCCCTTTGAGAAGGAGTAGATAATAAGGATGGGAAACATGAGGGCTTGGAACAGCAAAAAGGAGTGTTACTCATTACTGAGAAAGGGGGAGTGAGAGGCATAATGATGAAAATAGCACTTTCACTTTTCCAACTACCCAGAATCAGTTTTAAAAGAAGCTACAGGTAGATGATGCACATTCCATTAGTGATATATATGGACACTTGTCAATTCTACTTTGGGTTCTCGTTAGAGAATTGAAAATGTATTTCCCTTTTTTCAATTAGCACAAGCAGAAAAATGAAGATAACCAACCTCAGATAAGTGACATTTTAAAATGACATAAAAAGATTCTTAAATGACATAAAATAGTTTGAAAGTCATTGGCGAGGAAATTTCCTTTACAGTCAGAAGCCAATGCGTAGGGCTATTTGTACAACGTTAAGTGCAATTAATCAGAATCCGATTTGCTTTCCTGCCTTAAACCAGGACAGGCTCATGAAAAGCACACTGGTGGCAAACAGGATAACCAGTTTTTTAGAAAAGTAACTCAGGGTGCATCCATAACAGAACCTCCCTCGAAAAAATAATATATAATAAATAATTGTATAGATATGTAACTACTTTACCATCAAACTATATGAAAAATAGGTTTTATTTTAAACTCTATATTGTTCTACAGTATTTACCTCTTGGCTATATAAATCCTATTATTTAAAACAAATGTAGAATTAGTTAAGAGTGGCAATTAATAGTAATTAACAGGACTGACTAAATAGATCATACGTGTGGGAAAAATATAACATTATTTTTACATTTCTGTCCTCTGTACAAATTTAACTCTTAAAACATTTTATTCGATATTTAAATTTTGAAGGCTATATTATTGTATATTCTTAACATACATAAGACTTTTTAAAGGGAAAATGAAAATACAATAGAAACAGATAGTACCTTTATTTAGTAAAAGACAACATTTCATCCTCTCCCATGACATAATAGAGTATTTTTACTCTTGTTGGTTTTTTAATGTTTTTCCATTAATGCTTCTCTGAACTGCCTGCAGTTATAAGACACCCTTCCTTTATGTGGTGGTAAGGCTGAATATAGTCAAATGTAAACTTCTGCTCGATGTGTGACTACGCTTTTTATCAAGCCCGCATTTCAGCTTGGAACACTTCAGAGTTTACTAACTAGCAAGGGCAGGGTTTTAGACTTGTAGGAATCAGTGTCCAGCTCTCCAAACTATGTTCCTCCACTTCATACCTACATACTTATTTGATGGGCCAGAACTTTGTCAGTCATGTTTGCTGCATCTATAAATTCATCACAGAAAAAGTCCATGTCCAATGTGGACATTGTTTTCAAGACACTATGCAGCATATTGGGTGTCATCATAAGTTAAACTTCTTTATTCAGGAGAAATGACTTTACAGCAGAGGTAATTCAAACTTGTGAATTCAAAACTTTTCTCAACTTGTAAAATCAAAGCTGGATTCCAAGTACATTACAGTTTTAGTAAATAAGGAAATTAAGAAAGCCTTGTTTGACTTGGCTGTCCTCTGGTGACATTTTTGTTGTTGTTCATTTAGAAGCAGCCTTATTTCCAAAAAATGAGTCTTTTTTTTCCCCCTGTGTATGAATTTTTGTCACATCCTACATACAACACCAAATAGCTCAGGTATAATTATTTTCTAGGCTCCTTGTGGCCTCTTCACAGATCACCAAAGAGTTTCAGACAAATAGCAAATAAATTTCTCTTTTACTGTAATACTGTCTTCCATTCTCATCCCCAATGTATTTCAAATCAGTGAAGCACGTTCTTCTTATCCCATACTTTGAAGATATGATTTAGAGCAGGCCGACATTTTAACATCTTTTCTATGGCCCTCAATACTGATAGCCATTTTGTAGGCACACACCTAAAAAGGCCAATTCCTTCCGTTTCTATGAAATCAAAAAGCCCAAGTGCTTTTGTCTATTTTGAGGAAGCTAAAAGTGACCCAAAACTTCATGTTGTAAGTTTCAATATCACAGGTAAGCAAATTCATACCCCGTTTTAGCAGTGTTGTAGATAGGGTGGAGACAGGATTTAGCAGGTGAGACTGGTTCGTTTGTTTGGTAAGAAATTTAAAAACGAAATGGCAGTTACCAATACCTGTATTTTCATTGTCTGCTAGTATGCAGACAGATAAGTAAAGTCGAGTTTGTATTTAAATAGGATATCAACAATGTGTTATGTTTTCTGAAGTTTTATTAAAATCTTCATAGAAATCAAGAAGTAACCTGAAACTCCATTTTGCAAGTCCAAATACCGAAGAACTAGAGGGAACATTATCTTGTTGCTGTGGTTCAAGAAATCACTTGACATACTAAGGAAAGCATGGTGTTGGTCAGATCTTAAAAAAATTGACTCTATTCTGTAAGAGGGCACCACATTTGACACCCAAAATTTCTCCACAGGACATTTTAACTGAAACCTATAAATCGGGAAATGTAACTTAAATTGATGTCATAGAAAAATCGAGAGAATAATATGATAATGCTGCTTGCCTGGGTGGTATAGCCAAGATAATTTAGCAGAGACTATTTTCAACTAAGTAGTGGTGTCTTTTTTTTTTTCTTTTAAGCTTATTTATTTATTTTGAGAGAGAGAGAGAAAGCCAGAGGGAGTGAAGGAGGGGCAGAGACAGAGGGACAGAGAATCCCAAGTAGGCTCTGTGCTGTTAGCCCCATGTGGGGCTTGATCTCACAAACTGTAAGATCATGACCTAAGCTGAAATCAAGAGTTGGAAGTTTAATGAACTGAGCCACCCAGGTATACTGGCAGTGGTGTCTTTTTAGGAGACAAAAAAGCTTCTGATTAATTTAGAAGTTCTTCTGTGTCTCATCCTAAAATTGAGAAACTCAGTCTCCCTATTTGTTCTCACAAGGCCATCTCCACCATGTCCAATTTTCTGCACATTTTGCAAGATGCTCTCTTTTGATTATTGATTTCCCTAATCTAGTTGCATGAGTCCTTCCATCAGTCATTAATTAACAGTCATTTAACCTTCTTTTTCTGGGGTTTCCAGGTTATGCTGGCATTGGAGTATAATTATCCTCATTTTCATTATCTGAACACTTAGAAAATATAGTCACAATATTCACAATGTAAAAACTTAAACTAGCACTATGGCGATACAAAGGACAACAGTTCATCAAGAAACAGTCAAAGATAGACTGTGAATACTCATAATTACAGTGTACTTAAGGTATACCCTCAAGTTACATCAATCGGTGTGAAACAACAATGGGTGATTCATTAGGGTGAACTTCAAGTCATGGTTGGCAAGAGAAGGACAAAACATAGTGACAACAACTATGGAAGATAAATAATCTATGCTTTATCTATTTGGTACTAAAAACAGCATTGCTTTCTGCATCTATATATGGGCTGCCATATGGGTTTTATACTTTTCCCTGAACCTGTAGCATCTATCACCAAAAAATAAGATTTTTTTGTGTCCCAGGGATGGAATCCCTGAGATATAGGACTCTCAGCTCTAAAACCAGGACAGTTGCTCATGTTAGCAGGACTTAAATTATTCAGCATAAATTCTTGCAAAGTTCAGAAAAGAACCATAAAGCCAATCATCTTATCAAAACATGATGAAACAATACATGGAACAGGCTATCTGGGAAATCACAATCTATATTTGAAAATGGGGTATC
The DNA here is from genome assembly GCF_018350195.1 of Panthera tigris. NCBI lineage: Eukaryota > Metazoa > Chordata > Mammalia > Carnivora > Felidae > Panthera > Panthera tigris. The sequence goes on along the minus strand of NC_056670.1, from coordinate 35,986,878 downwards.
TATAGGGGCACCTGGGTGGCTCAGTTGGTTAAGTGTCTGACTTCGGCTCAGGTCATGATCTCACGGTTTGTAAGTTGGAGCCCCGCGTTGGGTTCTATGCTGACACCTCAGAGCCTAGATCTTGCTTTGGATTCTGTGCCTCCCCCTCTCTCTGCCCCTCCCCTGCTCATGCTCTGTCTCTCTCTGTCTCTCAATAATAAATAAATGTTAAATTTAAAAAAAAAATAAAAGAAAATGGGCTATGTACAGAAAAAGATGTCTGAGAACTGACCAATTGAACCTACCAAAAGGTGGAGACATTCAGGATGATTCAAACCACCACAACTGATGATCATGAGTTTTAAAAAACATAGGAAGAACTAAATCTGGTCCAGATGAGAATAAGTCTCTGTAAGTCTCTGTGCCTTTACCTTTAGACATCATCAAAGGTAAGCTCTCAAATCCTAAAGCAAGTATCAGGTCACTTTAAATCACTATTCTAAGGGGTTTAAATATCTTATTTTTTATTTTTTGTTGTTTATTATAAGTAGGGCCACAGGGCTACTAATGACTCTTACTCCCACATAGCCAATGCTGATTGGCTGTTCTCCAAACAGATATTCCTCTGAAAAAGAGCCCACTTCTATTAATAAGGAATAAAACTTTTGTTTTAGGGAAACTTTAGAGGAATGCATTAACATACTTAGTTAAACTCAGTGGAAGCATCACCAGGGACTGCCCCTGCTTACTCATCGAAAAGGCCCTAAGTTGTATCTGGAGTAGCACTTCCCAAAATATAGAGACGCTATGGTAACAAACTGTAGGGGCGCCTGGGCGGCGCAGTTGGTTAAGCATCCGACTTCAGCCAGGTTACGATCTCGCGGTCTGTGAGTTCGAGCCCCGCGTCAGGCTCTGGGCTGATGGCTCGGAGCCTGGAGCCTGTTTTCGATTCTGTGTCTCCCTCTCTCTCTGCCCCTCCCCCGTTCATGCTCTGTCTCTCTCTGTCCCAAAAATAAATAAAAAACGTTGAAAAAAAAATTTTAAAAAAACAAACTGTATAGTTAAATATATTTGAGGAACAGCGGGTTTAAAAAGTGTCAAACAGTATTCCTTCTTATAGATTCCACATATTTTTTTAATAGGCTCATGTACAATGAGTAAATTAAGAGTTAGAAATCTCACATTTGGTACTCAAATTTACTTGATCAATAACTTTTTAAAGCTTAGAACACTTCTCTGAAGCAGTTCCACAAACTACAGTTTGGGATACACCGATAGAAATATAACAAAAGGTTAAAACAGGATTCTGTTTGAAGTTCAGTTGAAGTCCCAAGACAATAGGAACCAAGCAGACCTACATGCCAGGATGATTGGATCACCCAAATTGGACTTGTAACAGAGGTTACTAAGAACTGGATTTACAAACCCTAGCTGACCATACCTCTCTGTATTCTAGAAAAGATGCTGGCTAGGCTATGATAAGAGTTTGGCATTGAGAAGTGGGGATTTTTACAAAGAATTTTGCCCGCAATGCTTTACCCACATGGAGAAGGCTTAGGGGAGCTTCCCTCATGTCAAGCAAGTGACAAGGAGTTCAATGGCTCACTTAGGTAGCTTGGAATGCGCTCCCTGTGTTTTCAGGGTCAAAGTGAAGGGTTTTCTGACTTAAACCTAAAACCTTTAACAAATGAAAGATTATGGCTGAAGCTGCCTAGTAGGTGGCTCAATTTAAGGAGGCCACCTTAATTTGAGGATATAACTCCACCCTACTATTAGTAAGTCAAAGACCCGTATTTCCATGGAGGAAGTAAGGGACAAGTGCAAGACAAAAGCACCCCAGTATAGTCTTGGATCTTGCACTGTTGAAGGTAAGGAAACCTCAGCAGAGAAAAGTCCCCAGATGCCCAGGATTTGAAGAAGGAATCACAAGTGGACAGCCTCGGGAGATGGATTTATCATCAAGAGAACGGCAGTTAAGAGGACCGCAGCTGTTACTGAAACAGCCTGCAAGGAGAAGGGCCAGGCTAAACATCTGCCACTGCAAGCCAGCAGATGGGCACCAGCCAAGCAAGTTGGATTCAGCCTCCCATTTCTCTCTGTTCTCTGCATCCTATTCACCTGGTGTGTGGGAATGGGGAGAAGATGAAAAAATAAAGGAAGAAGCTACAAAGCACAGAGAAGATGCATTACCTATGGATGAATTTCAGAGTGTTTATTCCTATGCTAGACTTTTCATGTTCATAACTGAACTGATACTGTTTGGACACTTGAGTAACCAGATGACTTACTCAAGTAACCAAAGCGAGTAGCAAGCTCTGGGCACCAACTGAAATTTACTCAGAAGCAAAGGAGTATCTAGCCCTACAGAGTGAATTTAGAAAGGCAGTTGTGAGGAAAAAATAAATTTGTGCTAACCCTACCATGTAACACTAAACATTTTGTTAAGAGCAGCACTGGCTTCCTGTAAAGTATCTGAAGTCCATCCTGTTATTTTGTGATGCAGAACCCCACTGCAAGGAGGAGAAAGGCAAGCACTGCCTTGCATTTTCATGGCACTTCCAAGTTCAGCATCTCAACTGACATTCCCAACCCTACGAGGCAGCTGGGTAGGTATAACTGTTTCCATTTTACAGATGGAAAAACTGAGGACCAAATCCAGGACTTGATTTAGCTAATGCCTAAAAGCGCGAGACTGACAGCTCTAGCTTTAAGAACTCTCATCATCCAAACCCCTTGTTCAGTGTTTTTTCCAAGCATATATGCTGTTTTCTTTGAAGGACAAGATAAGAGGTCACTTAAAAAACCTAGAATCCATTTCTCTTACATGATTGGAATAATTTCTCAGTGAATAAGACTGAAATAATTGTAGCTGTTAGTGATTTTTTACACTTTGAAATAAAGTCAAGAGCAGCAGAAAACAATATGACCCCAGGCAGAGTAGATTAAAGCCTTTTTCCAAACCCAGGCTGGTTGCTCTTTATAGCTGGGTGGATTTTGTTTTTCTCCCCTTAAATAATTTTAGTTGGTAGTATATGTGCGGGGCGGGGGGGGGTGATTACACTAAAACAAAATCCTGTGTACAAGCATCTTTTTGGCATAAATCACAAGGCCAATTATCATTTTTTTTCTTCTTTTTTCCCCCCCACTGGCACAAAATCTAAGAAAAGCATCAAGGGACAAATGATTTGCAGTCTATTTAACATCATGGTTATTTTTATGAGACCTCATTATTGCTCTTTACCCTAAATTATAGGTACATTCTTGGCTCCATTTCCCCCTCTTGTGCAAGCCCCAGAAGAGTGTGTTTTCTTTTCTATATTTCTAAATGATCTTCAATACTTCATCAATCAGACATTCAACAACTCATAGGTGATGTGTTGGACCAAAGCTAAGATCTGTGAAAAACAGTAGTTACTGCCAGAACTTTGTGCCTATCTTATGCCAGTGGAGATATTTCCAACCCTGTTTTTACTAAACATTCCTTGAAGGGGAAGACTCTCCCTTTACATGTCCTAATCCAGTTTCTAGGAAATGAAAAAGTGTTGTTGAGTTGAATTAACTACAACCCTAAAAACATGGTCATGTTGCCATTATCTTTTTTTAAGACAAAGCACACTGAACCTCCAAAAGGTGAAATGGCCTTCCCAAAGTCATAGAGATAGCTAAGACAAAGTCAGAACTTGAATCCAGACACCCTGAATTCCAGTGTCTGTGTGCTGATATTACAAGCCCTATCTTTGGGAACTCCTTCCATAGAATGTTCCCTATAAGCTCAATGCAACATAGCTATGGTCATTTTGTTTACTTAACCCAATGAATAAAAAACTTCTGTTTTTAAGAAACAGAACTGAAACTTTGTTCATGGAGAAAAGTTGTTTATACCAACAAATGAATAATAAAGAGAGAGGGGAGAGGGAAAATAAGGAACAAATGAAAAAAAGGAAGGAAGGAAGGAAGGAAGGAAGGAAGGAAGGAAGGAAGGAAGGAAAAGACAAAGAAAGAAAAAGGGGGGTGGTAGAGATAAAGAGTAAGCAAAACCATTCCATGTCATCAAGTCATGTTATCAAACTGAGTTTCAACCTGCCTTGCCAGTTTTACTCACCACCACTACTCCTTACTCATCCTATGCTCCCATTAAACTGGTCTAAACTGGCTATGCTGAGGATAAAGAACAAAAAAAAATTGTATATTGATCTTCTATCCTGCAACCTGCTAAATTCACTTATTACCTCTAGCGCTTATCATAAATTCTACTGTATTTTCAATATAAATGATCATTTCATCTATGAACAAAGACAGTTTTTTATTTTTCCTTCCCAGCCTAGATGCCTTTTCTTTCTTTCTTTCTTTTTTCTTGCCTTACTACACTAAAACCTTCAGTGCAATGCCAAGAAGTAGAAAACGTGTAGCTGTACATTTTTTTTAACAACAAAAATGATTATTTTTCAGGCATTGGGTAAAGCCCAGGTAAGTTAAAGGTGAGTAAGAATCAGTCCCAAACTTAAGGATGTCATGACCTGGGGGAAAACCTCTTTTTACTGGTAGGAGAGACAACCAAATAAAGCTGGAAAGATAAACCAGGACAGGTCCTTGAATAATAAAAGTGACAACAGCAGCAAAAGGAGCCTTAATATTTATAGAAGGATTGATATGGGCTAGGCCCTGTTCAAAATTTCTAATATGTATTAACTCATTTGACTCGTCCATCTTATCTCCATTTTATAGGTAGGGAATAAGAGACACACACTATCTCCATTTTATAGGTAGGGAATAAGAGAAGATAAGTGACCTATGTCCTCAGAGCCAGTGTTCTTAAGTGCTAGACTAAATTGCCTTTGGTTATCATGTCTTCATTAACAGGTATTGAGTATCCACTCTTTGCTAATTACTATGTCACTTTCAATTACTTTAATTATCACAATAATCTTGTTTTATAAAGGAAGGAATTGAAGTTCAGAGACTTTAAGTGACCTGTCCAAGGTCACCCCACTAGCACAAGACTCAAACCTTGGTGTTCTGACTCTAAATTCAATATCCTTTCCACTACCCTCTGATTCCTCTTCAAATAGCTAAAATTTATATAGTACTTTGCAGCTTACAAAACTCATGACCACATTTATGCCTTAAATGGCACTTAAAGGAATTGAGATTTTATTCACTAAGCAAAGGAGAACCTTGGTCAGTTTTTCAGAGAAAGGAAAACGTAAAAGAGAAAAACGGTATTTCTGGAAGGCTAGGGCAGCATTGTGCTAGATAGATTTGCGAGGGCAAGTGTATAAGCAAAGGTGTCAGGAGATGCTGTAACTCTCAAGAGGATCCACACTCACCTCTGAACCTATGAGTCGTTCCCTCCAAACTCACTTTGCCAGTCAAGAGAAGTCCTGTTTTAAATAATGTTCCTGGAGGGAACTCTCTGAAGAGCAGAGATAATAAAAGTATTTCTTATGTCACTTCTTCCTGCATTTAACTTTCAGGAATATTTTTGTTAACTGAGAAGAGCACACCAAGGAACCATTATCACTGATACAAGGAGAAAACGGACGGTAGATTTCCTCAGCCACGTCCTGTCAGTGTCAACAATTTAACTAAACATATAATAGTCATAACCTCATCAGTGTTAAATTTTCTAGGTTTCTGGCACATATCTCTTCATCTCCCTCATTAAGTTTATAGAGTGTTCTTTGGTACATTTGCTCAGTATTAGGATTTCAGTTTCAACTGGCACATATTAGAATCAGACAGAGGAATGATTTTTTCTGCCTTAAGTAGTTAGCAGAATATAAGAACATATGAAATGGACCAATGCCCAAAGCCAGGTACTTGGCAAATAATAGCAAATGGATTTGACCCCATCCATCACAATCTTGCCCCATTCGCCAGGGGTGGGTCTAACACAGGGAGGCCAACCAAGCCCAAGATATGAACAGTTACTTTGTTTTCATTATCTTCCTTGCTGCATGCCATGCACACTATTCCTTGCTCAGGGACTGCCCTCATTTGGAAATGGAGTCTGGAGATCCTCATGATTACACTCCCACCTGGATGGTTACTCCAAACAAACTTCCAAACCCTAATCTATCCCAATCCCCCTTCCTTTTAGCCTAATTTTAACATGCTAACATTCTGTGCTCGAGGGCAGATACAAATGATTGCTAGGATTTCATTCAGGCAAATCTTTAAGTGATAGCAAGCTTGAGGTGATTTTATTTCCACGGGTATCTGCATTTTAAAAAGCAGTACCCAGAGTCAGGAATGCCTTAAGCCTATAGATAGATGAAGTTCAACTGTAAAGATGGGGCACCATGGAGTTTCAGGGTGGCAGTTCTTCCAGCATCCATCAAAAATGCCCTGGCAGAACCAGCTAAACCCCTATCAGCATACTTTTACCTCAAGTTTCCATCTGTCATGTAGGGATATAACCCTGACCTCACAGGATTATTATAATATAGGGACATAGTATGACCTCACAAGATTCTTGTGGGGATAAAACAACGTGGCTAGTAATTGGCCAATTGGCTTATAGCTCAGAAAACTATCAATTACTATGCAGAAGTGAGAGGTTTCTAGTGACTTCTGAGTTTTGCCTTTTTTATAGGGAACCCACTTATCTACCTCCATTGGGGTCTAAAGAGATGAGAAATTTCCTGTGTAGTGAAACTATTTCAGTCATGTAGGATTCTAACTTCCACCTCCACTACTTGTCAGGCTCAACTACAGATTAGTTATCCTAGCTCTAGTTTCTCAACCACCCACAAAAATATAGCCCCTATTTCTTGGATGGGCTGAAGAGAAACCACTTTTACCAATAGCAGCAGAGGTCATTTGGTACCTACTCACAAAGTTGTCATACCAATACCGTGTAACCCAATAACTGAGTCAAGAACGTGCTTCAAGAAGAAAGGTAAAACTTGTCACTATTTCACTTTGAATAAGACCTCCACTCCCAACCGTAGGAAATCTTTATTTATTTATCTATTTTTATCTAAAGTGGGTTTCATAGCCCTTCAAAGGCTGCTGTCTTCCTCTCAGGATATTAAGGCATAGTCTATACTTTCTTTCACTACTTTGCATTCTTAGTGTCCTTAGAATATTAGAAGTCTACTTGACTATACAAGTAAATAAATTCTAGATATTTGGTGAACATTAAATTATGGGGAAATGAGGATTTCATAAGTTCTGATCAAAGTGTCACAGAAGGATTGATAGTACTGAAGAATATCCTGGGACATTCACTTTATTTTACAGAGTGGGGAACTAAGGCCCTACCTTAAAGCTAAATGCTGGAGTTATGAGGCAAATCTGAAATGCCAATCTGTAGATGGTGTATCTACTCTACCATATAGTGCCCATTCCCCTCTGTTGTGCATGCCATCAGCACTAATGCAATCAGGAAGTGCCCTTTCTTATAACTACCTTGTCTTGTCATTGTTCCCTAGGAAATAATAAATGTCTCATATCCCACCCATATGTTAGTCTTCTTCCTCCTTTCCCATGGTTTTCTCATATTTCCTCCTCAGGTTTCACGTCAGTTCTGTGAACTAACAGGCCTTTAACTCAACACTTTTGCAATGACCAATTGAATTGATGAGTAAATGGCTGCTCAAGTACCTGTCACCAACACTGCTGTGGTCTGTTAGTGGAGATGCCAATGTTCTCTGTCATAAGATACAACCACACAATGACACTGGGGAAAATGGGGGTGTGGAGAACAGCTCTATAAGCCATCTTCAGGGTGTTCTATGGCCTACAGCCAGTGTGCATGGGCTGAGAGAGGAGAGAGAAGGGACCTCACCATGGGGATGGGAAGAATGCTGCCCTTTGACAATGCATCTCTGTGGTGGTGAGGCTGATGACAGCACACACAGCATACAACTCTGGCTAGATACCAAACATCTGGGCTCGAAACCAAGCAACGAAGTTGTTCAAATCAAAGAAAACCTAATCAACAAATATTTTCAATGCCTACTATGTGCATTCAGACAGCTGTGGTTAGAATGGATGACATTTGAGTCTTACTCAAGTCCCCAAAATTCCACTGCTCTCTGTTCCAGATGCCTGATCTTATATTAATCAAATATTCATGTTTTGAATTGAGCATCTGTTGGCATATGTTGATGTACAGACAAAACCAAAAGTAATGAATTATTTCTCCAGTACATTAATGGTACTCTTTTCAAGCTCCCTAGAGTGAGGCTGGGGACAGCTTACCTCAAGCCACCAGCCATTTCTAAGATATCTGTCCCTCTTGCTAATGCCTGCTCTATCAGAATGCAGAGAAGTTAGGAGGGCCATGCTCCCTCCCATAGCTCCAGGGAGATATTCAGGTGAGGACACCACCAGAGGCAACATCTTTCTGAAATCACTGGTTGCCCCTAGGCTCCAAAGCACTCAATGCCAGGAGGGAACCCTGTGCATAATTTGGCATCTGTGGTGCTCCGAGAACAAAGGATATAATATCTCTTTGTTTCTGGACATCCTAAAGTTAAAATGACACCTTGGCTCACAATTATGATTCTGCATTCTTTTATAAATCATGTTTTTTTCTAAAAGAACTTAAGCGGGTGAATGAACATCCAGTTGCCTCTTTTCTGGCATTTCTCCTATGAGGAATGCCAGGGCCTTTACTAATATTACCACCAAGTATTGCAGTCATGAAATGAATAAAGTCAAGGGATTTGCTTTTAGCTCGCTTTAGGCCATTTACTGTTTTCATTCTTCAATAAGAAGAAACAGCCACTGAGGTGAAGATGGGAAGACCTCTCCATATGTGATGGCAGTCTCCGATTTTTCAATGTCCCCTAGCTGTTGTCAAATAGGCTTTGTACACACTTCAGTTAATACAATCACACTTGTCTTCCTGGTTTGACAATGACTTCTAAGCTCCTCAGAGTTATCAGGTTCTTCCAGAGGCCTCCCTGTCCCCCGCCCCCACCATGGCAATATGACACTGAGGATAAGGACCTGCACAATAATTATGACAAGGAGTTTCTGAACAAAGAAGGAAGGAACCACTAAAGCCAGGCTTGCTCACAGCATTCCCAAAGGAAATTAGAGGTGATAGAATCACCCTGATTCTATCTGCACCCTGAGCTTTGTGACTCCCTTCTTAAAGGTATGAAATCAAAAACTCTATTGGTCACTTCCCTTTTAAACTTACCCTGAACACTGAGCTACTCAAGAAAAGTACATTAAAAAGTGCTTTTCTCAAGTACTTCAGCTTTAAACCTCTGTTCCTTCCCTCAGTACATGAATAAGTGGGGACAACCTATAGGAAAACTGAAAATTCCCATATCCAGGGACTATGCTGTTCTAGACAGTACTGTGGATGAATTAGAAAAAAGATGCCCCATTGGGTAGAAGCACCTACTGACACATAGCTTGATGAGTGGAGCCTGAGTCAGATTTTGATTCTGCTGACTCACCTCCTTGATTTATGGAAATCTGGTAGTGCTTTCTCACCCTTAAACCCAAAATCTAAATCAGACTCTAAGTGGTCTATCTCCTCTCTTCTGAGCTCTGCCTGATCCTCCTTACTATATAAAATCCCCCAGGCTCTATTCAAGAAGACAGCTTCCAAAACAGCTTCATCAACAACAAAAGTTCCAACTTAAAAGTCCAAACTCCTTTTATAATCTCAACCCCATTCCGAACCCAAGTAATAACCTCAGAGAGGAGAAAGTGTTTGGGAGAAGGGTGGAGAGTATCCATACCTCCTCTTGCCTCTCACTACACTAACTTTGTTGCTTGCACTCTCAACCTTGTTCTACCTTTCTTCTATGTCACTCTTTACTACACTAGTTCTCCACTAACTCAACTTTTCTGTTACCAACTTTGCTTGTCTGCCCCCAAATGGAAAGACAAAATTCCAAAGCCACAGTGCTTATACTCTCCCCATGCCAACTCCTCTGCGGAATTTTGTAACCCAAAGATGACCCTAGCCTACATGCTGGAATGTCTTTACCATCGAAGAACTATTTCTGCAAAAAATTTTGATGTTGTCATTTTCATTTAAAAAAAAGATGATAAAACACACACACAAGCCATTATTAGTAAAATGCCTGCAGATGATGGAGAGGAATGCATATCAATATATACACATGCATATAGATGAACGAGTGAGCACATGTGTATATGCCTACCCATGGAGGCCAAGATGAACCTTTCAACTGAAGAGCGTGATTAAATACTAAGGAAAATGACAGGAATCAAAAGTGATTTCAAATTTCTTCGAGCTTTTCCCTCCACTACTCACTCCAGAGTAAAAAAGAAAAGAGAAAAAGAAAAAGAAAAAATGAAAGTTTTCTCAGAATTCCATTTAAATTTGATACCTAAATTAGCTTCAAAAAGCAGTCACATGGGTGGCAGATATGCAGGGGTTACTAAGCAGAGGTCTCATTGTGGTATGAGAATGATTGCTAGCTAGTAAGGGGGATTTTCTAGTCCTCTTCTGGTATTGCTTAGCTAAATAAACTCTGACACCTCTGCCCCTCAGTGCTTGATATCTTAGATTCTTTCCAGTGTTTACTAGTGTTCTGTGGTTATATTACTTAAAAGTTATGTGGATCTTTAGAATAATGACTACCATGTCCATGATAACCACCAATGCCACCACCCTTATCCTGACTTCTTTTCTTTCTAGAACAATTTAAAGTTGCCCAGTTACACCTGTACCTTAAGAGATGAACAAAAAATTGATTTCTCCTGTTTGCAAGGAAGAATAGAGATAGAGTTTTTAGTGACTTAGCCAATATATGTGGGTGGTGCTGATTTCAAACTTCACAAATGCCAAAGAGCCCAGTGCAAGACTGTCTCAAACTCTACTGATGGAAGACCCTTCTAATTGGGTTTCCACAGTAGCTGTCAAGGGTAATAATGGAAATTCCAAGAAAAACTTGATCTTCAGAGAGCTTGGGCTCTGCTTATGGTCCTGAGTTTGAGCCAGGAGCAGACTTTTCAAATGCTATTCCAAATATTCCCTAACCTAACAATTTGGGATGACATTCAGTGCTAACTCAGTGTATCTTCCATTTCATGACAAGCATGCATGCAACTGTTTATACTGCATATAATTTATGACGTTGGACATGTCATTCTTTCCTCTACACAAAAAATTAAAGTCAGCTTCTCAACCCAAAGATATCTTGGATAAGAAGAAGGTCTACCTTTTTTTTTTTTTTTACATAGAATGTTTCATGAATTTGCATGCCATCCTTGCACAGGAGCCATGCTAATCTTCTCTGTATAGTCCTATTTTAGGATATATGCTGCTGAAGCAAGCATGAGGTCTATTTGAGAGACAGAATGATAAGTGGTAAAAATCACAGGTTTTGGAATCACACAGAGCAGCAATAACTTTAAATATCTACGTTAAGAGAGGGTAGCACCTGAGAATACCCAGACATGTTTTGTTTGTATTATTCTTCCCCTACCCCATTGGATACAGTTGTTGGCACATAGATATACTCAATAAATATTTATTGAACTAAATTAATTCATTCTCATATTGAACAAATTTACTTTCACTTAAAGGAGACTCCATAATCTTTAAGTAATCTGATACTGTGCTCTTTGCTATTTCTTTAAGGTAGAGTTCTGGGTTTGAGATATTGATGTCTTCATCCCACTTCATCCATAAAGCTTCCCTGACAACCTCAGTCTCCCCTACTCTCTTTTTTTCTGACTCCCTGTTATATTCATTCCAGGTTCCACTCACTTTGGCACATACATGATACCTTATCTTGCCATGTAAAATGTGTTTCATAAACACATCATCCTTCCTAAGAGCCTGTAAGTTCTTCAAGGGCAAAGGCCATGTTTGACATTTATTTTGTATGTCCCACAGCACACAACATAATATAGAGCCTGTAGCAGGCTCTGAACAAGTACCTGTTAAATTGAGTTGCATTTTAAGGACAGCATTCCATCGCCAGTGATGATTTTTGTTTAGAGAATTATCAAAAGGCTGTATTCACCACTCATTTCACCCAAATTAAGCCCATGGGTCTGTACACTTGAAGTGCTAGTTGGGAAGCAGAGGCTCAGAAAGCAGCTGCTTACTTTCAACAAAGAAGAGATTGCATTTCAGCAACGGACTGCAGAATTTCACCTATTCGTCACTAGTGACTCCTGGCCAAACCCTTTGGTGTTATCAGGAATAAAAAGTAACCAAGAGACATGTCAAATATCAATTTCCAATTACTTTTCTGTAACACATTTCAGCCACTTGGGAAAACTCCCAAGAGATCTGTTGCCCCTTATCAGCTAAGATCAGGCTTACCTTTCAAACAGGTAACACTCGGCAGCACCCTGTACAGCCTCAATATTATAATGTCCTTCTCGGACACTCAGATTCTCTTGTGAAGTCTTAAATATTGGCTTACACTGTCACCGGAGATCTGGCCCAAATGCGGAAGGCCCCTGATATTATACCCTGAACCACAGGCACTGGAGTGAGATGAGAATAACTCTAACACCTGTGGTGAACTACTGTCACTAAGGTTACTAAAGCTTAATTTGCATCCAGATGTTGAATGTGGGGCACAAAGACTCATGCAGGACTTTTGCACTGTCAACTCCAGCCAAAGGGGAAAGAAATAAGAGTCTCTAAAGTCTTAACTTTGATACTCAAAACACAGAACAGCATTTCTACCCTCCAGATCACAGAAAGCGGGCCGCAAACTAATTGAAAAAATCTTTGGTATTAGGGATGTTAAAACTGAGGATCTGCAAAAAACCAGAAATCACATGTCCCCTTTATTACAAAGTAATGGGAAAGAATTTGGAAAAACCAGGAAACATCTCTGGGTTCATAAATCAGCCCAGTTGGAGGAAAACGCAAATGGCCAGCACCTGGAACGGGCCTTCATCTGGAGCGGGACAGCAGTCTAGGCTGTGCACTGTGATTAATGGCTTGAGTGAAAGGTCTCAGTTGAGGCTGAACAATTAACTTGTTCTCTCCACATCTCAGAACTCTCCACAGCATAACTATGTCTTCCCTGATTGTGCATATTTCCTAAAATGCAAGCCAGTCTGGGAAGCTTCGAACATGTCATCAGACTGTTTCTGACAGTCGGGAGAGCCCTGGTGTTTGACAGGACTACTTTCATCAAATCGTCTGTGTTGACTCTGCATGCATGTCTCAACCTTTCAGTTCTTTTTCAAGCTTAAGAACCATCTAAAATGAGGCAATAGCATTGGCCTCGATCTGTCGAAGAAAAAAAAAAAAAGTCCACAGCTCAGAGGATTGCAAATGGACAGCATATGGCCTGGCTTGTTTCTGGTCATTCCCAAAAAAGTTCTTAGGGAATTGAATGTCCATGAGATTAATGGTTCCCTCCTGTCCTGTCTTTATCCTTTGGAATAGGTTTCTCTAATCTCTTTCAGACCCTCTAAAGCATTTACATCAAACCAATCATTCCTCCTAAATCTACAACCAAGACTCTGATAAGACCTACCAGAACCTAAGGAACTCTCCAAAGCTTCTTCCCTTTCTCCTAGAAGTCAATTTTTAGATGGGAAAGAGGTACCCCCAGAACCTCATTTTGCAAGTAGAAGTACCCAAGGAATCTGTTTTCCTCATTTCCAAGTTGTAATCAATTCTGCCTCATCTTCTTTTGTGACAAATGGATATACCAAAAGTGGATATCGTCCCACACATAGCAGGCCCCACACAATTACTTTTTTCAGTGAAGGCATCCTGTCTCCAGAAACATCAAAAACAACAATAGTATCAACATGGATAATGATAATAATAATAATAATAATAATAATAATAATAGAAGCAGGAGCAACACCAACAATAATATGTATGTAAGTATTTACTATGGGCCAGGAACTCTTTGAAATACTTCATTTATATCAACTCATATGATCCTCAGAAAAACACTGCTAAGATAAGTGTTACTGTTAGACCCATTTTACAGAGTTAGAAGAGTCAAGTAACTTGCTAAAGGCCAAAAAGCCAGTAAGTAGCAAATCTAAGATAGAAACACAGGTCTCAGACTTAAGTTCTTCATACTATCCTATAAGATCCTATACTGCAGCTAGGCTCTCTAGAGGTATTGGGCCCCACCCACGATTGCTGATGAGATTAGAGAAGCAACCCTTCTAGCATAGCACCCACTTAGGCATCAGGCTTGGTGAGTCCTGTTTCTGCTACCCCATGTGTAACCTCAAATGAGTTTGAGCCTCTGAGCCTTAGCTGTCCTCATCTGTAAAATCACTGATACTAAACCTGTCTTATAAAGTTTTTGTAAGAATTGGTGAGATAATGCATATGCAGGACCCAGCACAGTGCCTAGAACTGGTAGTTGCTTAATAATCATAGCTATGGTTATTACTAATCCGATTAGCTAATACTAACTAAAGCAACTGAAGAAGATGAGGCAGAAATGATCACAACTTGGAATGTAGATATGAAAAGGCAGACCAGTGTGGGGACCTCTAAGAGACTAGAATACTCAGATACTAAAAAGTACTTGTGAGAGATAGCCACCTTCCTGGTCTGACCCAATCTACAAAGCCTGTAGGTTAGCTTACCTCCATGAAAGAAAAAAAATCTAATTTTAAAAATTTGCTACATTGAGGAAAAACAAAAAGATGTCCAGACTGGGAGAATTCAAATATTCTCCCTGAAATTCCTGGTGAAAAAGCAAGACAGTGAGGCATCCTTCACAGCCTCATGTGGCTGCTCCAGCATCGAGCTTGGAGTTGCATCCTTCATTCTGCATTTCCTACATGCTCTTGCCGACCCCTGACACATCACATTCTTTGCATCAATAAGGACTGCTGCCAGAACACACTAAATTGCCTTTGACTACATTTAACTGATCTAGTATTTTTTTATGATTCTTTCTTGTTGTACCATTTTTCACTTTTGACTTTATAATTCTCTGCTGACTTTAAATAAAGCATTGCCAGACTACCCAAGGTGGTTTTTAATAGAGATTTAGGGGTGAGGTGGTGCTGTGGTTTGGATTCAGATTCTACTCCAGCAACAAGGGGAAATTAACTAGATGGTTTCATCTCAAGTGCCCATTTATACTCGGAATGGACAGAGAGTTTATCTTCTTCCAAGTCTTGTAATCATGACACTACAAAGTGATTTTCAAGAAATTAAAAATTAGGTAGCAATAGCTTCTCCACCACAAAACCACTACACAGTGTCCCTGTAAGCCCAGATGAGTGGGATATACAAAGACAGCAGGGAATCACTTGCTGAATGCCAGGGAAGCAGGGAGGAATTTAACCACACTCTGTCCTATGCCAAAGACAATGCTTGTTCTTCTCTAAGTTGGGGAACTCAAATGACCCTACACCAGCTATGTCAGCCTGCCTCCAGAGCTTTCTCCCTCCTCTGTGCTGTCCTCAGTCCCCCCTGTCCCATTCTGCCCACAAGAAACACTGAAAGCCAGCTGGCCCTTAATCACTGGGAAAGGTGATCTGACTAGCAAAGAAACTGAGTCAGATAAGCAATCCCCAACATTAACCTTTCTTTTTTAGAGAAGAATAAGTTAACTATATCTTGAAAATTTTAAATTGGTAATTTCAGTACAATTTTGGCTTTGTCTTGCTTTTCGTTATCATGCAATGCTTGCTTCATTACAAAGGAATAGATATAACACATGTAAAGCATTCAGAACAAAAGTTTTTTAAATATCTGTGTACCCATCACCAAGTTTACAAATAAATCTCTTTAGCTGTTCCTCTCAAATTAGATTTATTTGCCTCCACTTACCAACAGTGGTAAATGCAACCCTGAACTTTGAGTTTTTCATTCCATGGTTTTGCCACCTATGAAAAGACCCTTTTAAAATAGTGTTTTAATAGACATTTTTAAACTTTATATAAATGATCTCACTCACTGAGTTTCTTTTCTCCCCATTTTATAGATTCATTCATGTTCAGTGTTACCCAACTTACTAAAAAAACTATTTGGTTGATTTTAATTTTTCAGTCTATTTTGTTTTGTTTTGCCATTACAGACAATGGTATGAATATAGTTCATATTGATCTGAATGTGTTCAGTAGATTGTACTGGGTTAGTCTCCTAGGAAAAGAATTGCCAAATCTTAGGGTTTGCATATATTCAAATTCACGAGATAATAACAAATTTTGTTGCACAGTAGATATGCTAATTCATACTTCCACCAAAATAGCTTTTGAGTTTCCTTTGCTCTATAGCTTCGCCAGCACTTAGTATAGCCAGATTTTTAAATTTTGCTGAGCCAGTAAGTACAAAATGTATCTAGGGGTTTTACTGATATTTCCATATTTAATTTTTTTATAGATAATCACTGAGCGATTTTTAAATATATTGGAAAGAAATTCTTCATTCAAAATAACCATGAAATGCAGTGTTTATTTAAATAGAGTAGGTGTGATTCTATGGCTACACAGAAAGATACCACGTACATAGACATATAAGAATTAATATGCCTATTTCTCTATTTGCTACCACACTTATATTTCCAGCAGGAGTGGCAAGTTAGAGCCCAAAGGCAAATCTGGCCCACTGCCTGCTTTTGTTAATATTTTTTTATGGGAACATAGCCATGCTTATTTACTTATGTATTACCTATGAATACTTTCATGCTACAATGACAGAGTTAAGTAGTCACAACAAAGACCACCTGGCCTGCAGAGCCTAAAATACTTACTATCTTGCCCTTTACAGTAAAAGTTTACTGACCTATGTCTTAGAGCATCTCTACTTGTAAGCATAGAACCTCATATTCAACATGTTTGCTCCAATCTGTTCCTCCCCAAATGCCATTCCTCATAAAATGGCTTTACCTTTCACAGTGATTCGGGCTAAAAACCTGATAGTCATCTCCTACTCTTCCCTCCCATTTACCACTTATAACCAATTGATGAATACCAACCAAGTATACAATCTTCTCTACACCCATGGCCAGGCCTTTGTTCAAGCCTTACATTGACATAGGCAACCTTTCACCCAATGACCCAGTCCTTGGTTTCCCCAAGTTTCACAGCACTTGTAACATTTTACCTCATTTACTTGTTTGACTTTCTGTCTGTTATCTCCACCTCAAATGTGAATTTTTTTAAGAGGAGCGCAGAGAGGACTTGGGAAAAAAGGTTCTTTGTTAGTATCATTTAATGTAGTGGTCATCAAAGTGTTGTATGTGGAAGAATCATCGGAAGAGCTCATTAAAAATAACAGATGGCAGGGTGTCACCCCAGACCCACTGAATCAGAATCCCTGGAAGTAGGTCCTCAAGCATCTTTGCCTGATGGATGTTCCCGGGAAATTCTTTTGTAGGCTTGAGAAGCACATACGTAATCGAAGCTTCCTGAATAACACACCCCCTTTGTTCTATCCCACTCTACCACACTGTCCGTGATGGGTAGCTAACACTACATAAAATTCCCCCACCCCTTTGCTTGGATACCATAGGTTCCCTAAGTTTCTCTACCCTCCTTCAGTGGCCCAGAAGAATCCTGATTTGAGAAGATAATTTTTTCCCTTTACTTAGGGCTGAATTCTGATATTCAATCTCTGTTTTTCATTGCATTGAGTGTATTCCTGGTTAATGATAGGGTCTACCCCCTACAGTGAGCAACTTCACTGCTCAGCATATAAAAAAAAATAAGAATCTCCTGTTGTAACTTAGTACTGCTTCCTTGTATATACCATACTGCCTAGTACCTGCCTGAGGGAAAAGGCATGTAAACATTTGTACAATGTATATAAGAATTTTTTTTTTAATTTTTACTACCCTCTTCATTTTCAACATATTACAGATCATTTAATATGTAAAAAAACAAATGTTAATAGAAGGGTTAGACCAACGACAATACCAATAAGATGCTGTTAGTATTTATTAGAGATTTTTCTTATTAGACTTAATTTTTTCCTAAATTGCATGTGACCCATTATCATTATGCTTGGTGGATAATATAACAAAACAAAATTACCAGTCCATTTTACTCAAGGAGAAAGCCTAAGCTTCCTTGGGTTTTATAACACCAAGCATAGCACAAATTTAAGAAATTTTTCCAGTGCTGCACTCAGTGATTTTTAGGGGTCTATTTTCCCCAGAGGCATGTAAGTACTAAAATTGCATTGGATTGCGTTTTGCTCTCAGCGGGTGAGAAAGTGCATAGTCAATGGGTTATTTGCCATTCTTTATTTCCATTTTATGCAGTCACACGGAGGTATCTCTCAGGTGGTTGTTGAAGTTTACTAGACACTCAGGAGCCATCTTGTGCTTTCTCTAAATGACATTTATAATCTATAACCAAAGGGGTTGTCTATGAAGCCATTGGTGCAGTATACCTAAACTCTGCTTATGTTAATTCAGGTTACAGAGATCAGATCTTTTGCTATGAGGTTCCAATAGGCGGGAAATTGCATCATGTATCTAAACAATATCTATAGGTCTATGAACAGACATACAAGGTGTGATTTTGGTGCTGATAAAGACAGAATATCTGAAATCAGTATATAGGGGGATAAAGGCTTTCAGAACATGCAGATTAATTAATAACAAAGGGGCTATGCAAAAATCACACAAGTGATCTTGCTATACCATTATGTATCTGTAATAAAAGCACTAAATTCTGTAAATGCAGTATAAGTCTGCCTTCTTTCAACTGGATATCTCCAATTAACCATCATTTTTGTGCTTCACCAGTGCTCTGATAATTGATGCTCTTAACAGAATTCCTGAAATACTGAAGAAGCCAGAAGTGCTTTCTTGAATCATCAAGAAAAATTAAAATTCATTCAGTGTAGTTCTATTGTTAAGCGTATTTTATTGGGGGGGGGGCAGCATGGAACAGAGGGAAGAACACAGACCTCAGTGTGAGACCTGGTTTTGAACCTCACAAAGGATACTTATTAGCCCTGGGATCTTGGGTAAACTACATAATATCTCTCTAAGCTTCAATTTCCTCATATATAAAATGGGGATAATATCCAGCTTCAGAAGATACCCAAGATTAAACGAAACCACGAACATATGTAAAATACCAGCACAGTGCCTGGCTCTAAAGAAATCACTCAATAAATAGTACTATTATTAATGCTGATGTCTTCCTTCCCATTTTCAGTACATCAGTGAGCAATGCAATATATGCATGTGCCTCTTTCCTTTTTTCTATCTTTTTATTTACCAGAATATTTCATTCATATGAATATCCCATCCTGCAACGGTGACAGAGTATAGAAAGTCTACTATGGATTCTCAGCACTGGGTTATTTAAATTTGAAGAAACAAAGGACGTTTTCAAAGAAACTAGTATTTTTTTTATCATGGTCCTTGGGTAAACAAAGTTTCAAAGTCTCCACGATGGTTCCAAATCACCCAAAGCTTCTACCCTCTTCAGATCTTTTATTATTTTTACTAACACTATTTTGTAAACAATATACTAGCATATTTTAATAAAAATTCAGATATTGAGAAAGCTAATCCTTGTGACCCTTCTTCTACTCTTTGTCACACCACTCTGGGTATTCCCTGAAAGTAACCATTTTAGGGGTTTTATGACCATCTTTCCAAAATTGTTTCTATGCATTTGTACCCACACACGTGTTTCTGTGTGTGCATGCAAGAGATTTTGTGGTTTTAAATAAATACATAGTGCACAAATGTTTTATACTCAAATGTTTTTGCTCAAAAATATGTTCTGAAGTCATTCTGTGTTGGTATCTTATTTACCTTACCTTATTTTTAATTTACCTTAATTTTTTAAAAACTGCCCTATAGCAATCAATATCATTTTAACCATTCTTTTCCTGATAGGTGTATAATTTCTCTTTTCATTCTTTTTTACTACAAGAAAAACATTGCAATGAACATCATTCTGTATACTATCATTTGGACATGTATAATTGTTAGATTATAATTTATATGAATTTTATTTCAGCCTTTTAAAAAATCCTATTTATTTTGAATTATGGTTCAACATTTTAAAGTAAATACGAGAGTATAGTGAACAGTCTTTCTCCCACCCTAGTCTTCCCATGTACCTGGTTCTCCCCGTCCATAGGTAGGCAGTATTATGATCCATCTTTGAGAGTTTTTTTTTTAATATAGATTCTTATACATAAATAGCATTATGCTATATTGTTCTGAACTTTGCCTTTTCCCTTAATGATACATACTGCATAGACTCACATATAAGTATGTAAGAAGTCACACAATATTCTACAAGTTGAATGTACCATAATTTAATGATTTCTCAATTGATAGTTCTTTGGTTATTTCAGTGTTTAGCTAGAACATCTACTCTATAATAAATACTATTATATATATGTCATTTTACACATGCAAGCATTTCTAGGAGTACAATTGCTGATCTATTTTTATGCTAGTCTGTTAATCATTTTACTACTGATTTCCATGCACCCTTCATATATCAGAAATACACATAATCTATCATAGTGCGTGATAAGATCTCCAAATATTTTTCATGTTCACTGTCTTTTGATTTTGCTTACAGTCTTTACCTCCCTATGTAGAAAGTTTTGCAAAAAAAAAAAAAATCAAGAGTATTTTTAATAAGTTACATTTTTAAAGTTTTGTTTTTTAAAATTACAGCTTCAAAATTGAGTTCTCTGTTTTCTTTAAGCTCTTTCATGGTTTCTTCTTCTTTTCCATTTAGAATTTTAATCCATTTGTAATTAATCCAAGTATAAGGCATGAGATATGAATTTAATTTGTTTTCCAAATAGCTACACATTTGCCCCAAGAACATATATTGACTAATCCATCTCTTCCCTACCAGTCTGAGATACCACTTTATCAAGTACTAAGTCCCCACATATAACTGAGTTCTCGATTTCTGATTCTATTCCATTAGTCTGTTTAGTGATCCATGTGTCAGTACCACATTGTTTTAATTACTGAGGTTTTATAATATATTTGATATCCAGTAGAGCTAATTTTTCATCATAATTCTTTTTCAGAATGATCCCAGCCATTATTCTTGTTTAGTTCTCCATCTGAACTTCAGATTCAATTTTTCTAGTTTAAAAGGAATAAAAAAAAAAAAATCCCTGGTAATCATATAGTCTTATATGTTTTATGTTTTAACAACAAAAACAACCACATTGACATATTTATGGTTTTGAGTATTCATAGAAAATAATATGGGAGGTCTGTCCATATCTTCAAACATTCTTTTGCGTCCTTCTAGAAGGTTTTCAAGTTTTCTTAAGATATTGTATGTTTTTGTTTATGATTATAATATTCTCAATTTAATATCTTTTATGTTTCTTCTGTAAATGGTGTCTTTCATTCAAAATACTCTCCAAGTGGTTTTTGTTCTACTATTAAAAGGCTAGTGATTGTATATTAACTTTATGCTTTACTCCATCACTGAATTCTCTTATTAGTCTTTCAGTTGGTTCTCTTGAGTTTCCAACCGCCAAATCAAATAAAGTCATCTGTAAGCATGACAGTTTTGCAATACACTTTCCATTTTCATGCCTGTTGTTTCTTTCTCCTGTCTAATCACATTGGTATTTCCAGTATAACATTACATAATAGGGGTGGTAACAGATACTTATCTTGTCCTTACATTAATAAAACTACTTCTTAAGTTTGCCCATTAAGTTTGATATTGGCTTGTGGACTGAGATGATGTGTTTTATCACATTAAGGATGTATACATCCATTTTTATATGGTTTTCATCAAGAATGGTTATTGAATTCGTCGAAGTTCTTTCAGCATCTATGCAATTACGGTTTTCATCTTTAGATCTATTCAAAAGATTGAATAAATGGATATTTTAATATTGAAATTTCATTGGATATTTGGAATAAAGTTCAGTATGCCATGATGCTTTGCTCTGCTGTTTATGCTGGTGGATGTTGTTTATAATTATCTTATTTAGAATTTTTGTACCTATATTCATCGCTGAGATGAGTATGTAGTTATAGTCTCCATAATGCTTGTCAATTTTCTGTAAATATTTTATGTACTTCATAAAAAGAATTTAGAAGCACTTCTTTATCTATGCTCTCAAATAGTTTAAATAGCTTTGGAATCATCTCTGTGGTATGTACAAGCACCTTAGACCAACTCATACGAGTCAATTGTGCACACCTCTTCCCCACTCCACACTGAGTGAGGTCTTGGAGATGGCTTGGAATCAGTCATGGTGGGAATATTTATGCCAAAGAAATTGGCAAACACTATACATCAAGGTGTTTTTATTTTTTATCATAATTATCATCATCATCATTATCATTATGTGCATAGATGCAGTTGTTATACATTTATAAGAATCATCATCTTTCACCAAATCACCTTCTATTCTAAAGTTTGGTAAAATTTTCCTATAAAACCACCTGCACTGGACAGTTTTGTGTGGGATTGTGAGAGGTCTTTATGCACTTTCTTTATTTTCCTATGGAAATAAATATTTCAATTTTCTATCTCTTCTGGAGTCAGTTTAAGGAAATTTCATTTTTTAGAAAATTATCCACTTGATCTAGATTTTCAATATTTGCACAAAATTCAACAAAGTTGGTTCTTATGATTCTTTTCTGTGACTTTTCATTTTATGTTTTGTATATTTGTATTTTCTTTTAATTTTCCTTAATATGGATTTTTAAAAATCAGCTTCTGAATTAGTTATTATAGTGTTTTGTTTTATAATTTATTTATATCTTTTTTTAGTTTTAATAACTAATCCCTTCTGCTCTCCTTAGGTTTACTTAGCTGAGTGTTTGAGTCAGATGCTTCATTTATCTTTTGCATTCTTCTGTTTTTAATACATGTACTTAAAGACATGTTCTGTTTTCTTCTCAGAATGGCCTTAGATCTATTTCATAGTTTCTGACAGGTAATGGCTTCATTATCTCATATTTCTCTGGCTATTCTACAATTTGAGCTTGTATGTTATCTTTGACTTGAGATTTAAGAATATTAAAAATTTGAATGGAAGGGCTCTTTTCAGTATGATTTTATTATCAATTGTTAGTTTCATCACCTGGTGACCTCAGAGTTTTTATACTTCTTCTGCTTCCTGAAATTTATTAAAATTTGTGACCCACTATATTATTGTGGAAGACTATACTTCCTGAAAATGATCAAAGTAATATTTCTGGTTTCATGTGCTCTTCTAGAACTTTGCTACTCCCCAGCAAAAGGCAGAATCTACTTTCCCTTCCCTTAAACCTGAGCAGGACTTTGGTGACTGCCTTGATGAACAGAATGTAGTTAAAGTAATGCTACATGAATTCTTAAGACATAGATCATAAAAGACAATATGGCTTCTGCCTGGCTCTTACTCTTTCTTGAGAATCTTTTGTCCTTTGAATTCAACCATTATGCTATGACGAAGCCCAAACATGCATATATGGGAAGACCACATGGACCCTCACATAGAAAGAAACTGAAGTTCCCAGCTGATAGACAGCATCAACCATGAAGCATATGCGTATACCAATTCTCAGATGATTCTAGTTCCTAGACTTTAAGTCTACTATTGAGGCCCCAGACATTACAGAGCAGATGTAAGTCATTCCCACTGTCTTCTGTTAGAATTCCTGACCCACAGAATCTTTGAACATAATAAACCATTGTCCTGTCCTATCTTATGATTTCTTTGTCTCATTTAATGCTCTTTTGCTTAAATTCTACTTTGTGGTATTTAGATTGTAAACCCTGCTACAATCTCTGTAACCTCTGGTTCTATGCTTTTCTTTAAACTGTTCTGAGTCAATTTGTTACTTTTTCTCTTATCCAACACAGAGAATTGAAATTTGCCTTATGATTCAACCTGAAAGTATTTTAAATAGGTGAATTAAGCACCCTTACATTTTATCCTATTACAAATATGATGGGTCTTAGTTCTGTCATGTTATATTTTATATGGGCAGAGCTGCATAGTTGTGACAGCTGTCTTCTGTCTCACAAAGCCTAAAATACTTGACATCTGATCCTTTGCGGAAAATATTTGCTATTCCTTGATGTAAATCATAATACTGATTACAAATAATGTTCTATTTACCAATCATTATTGCTCTTTGTTGTTGTTGTCCTTGTTGTACCTCTTATTGCTTAGGCTAGCATCTCCAAGGGAATGTAGAATACTTCTTTCTTGCTTATTTAAGAACTGTAATGGGAATGTTTTTAACCCTTTGTTCTTCTCTATGCAGGTTGCTGTAGGTTTTTGGCAGATAATTTCAATCAAGTTAGAGAAGTTGCCATTGTACTCCTTAATTGTTAAGAGATAAGAACAGAAGAGTTGCTAAATTTCATGAGATTTTTTTCTTTTGCATCTATTAATATGACCACATATATTCTTTTGTTTTTTAATATGCCAATATGATAAGTTTACTGATAAGTTCTAATAATAAATTAAACTTTCCATTTTGAGATAAATCCTACTTGGTCATGAGGTGGTATATTTTTTATTACTACATCCTAAATCTTATTGTTAATTTCTCACAGAGGGTTCTTTTACTCACATTTGTAAAAGACATTGACCTACAGTTTAATTTTCATGTGTATTCATCATCTTGTTTAGGTCAGTTATGGAATCAGATGAAATGAATAATGTTCAATGGTTTTCATTTTCTGGAATAAACTGTAGGAAGTTTCTTCTCTTTGGGGGATATACGACTATTTTTTCAGTTTCCTCTATAATCTTTTTCTCTATTTAAATTTATATTCCTTCTTGAGACAATATTGGTAACTATCATTGCCTTAAAATTGCGTATTTTAGATTTTCAAATTTGATAAAAACTCCAGTTTTCAATCTTCTCATTCCTAATGTTATGGAATTCATCTCTATTTTTTTCTTAGTTAGATCTGCTAGGCTCATCTTTAAAAAAAAAAAAAAAACTGTTGGTACTGTTGATAAAGTATACTGTATACTGTTTATATTTTATTAAGTTTTAGTTTAACGGAGTCATTTCTTATGTCATTGGGTTTGTTGTTGCTTAATTAGCATTTTTGGAAACAAAGCCCATTTAAAAAAATTTTTAATTCTTTGTTTCATTTTTATATTTCCAAGAGAAAAAATCCTTTAATTACATCTTGGGCTATATCCCACAATTTTTTAATATACCATAGTGCTGTCACTTCCATTTACCTTTATGGAGTAATTTATGTTTATATTTCCTCATAAACCTAAATGTTTCATTTATTTCTAATTCTGTAAGGCTTTTTCTTTCCTTTACCTTGCATTTGTCCCCCCCGCCCATGTCTTCTTTTGTGAAGCTGATTTCTAATTTTACTGAGCTATGATCAATTAATTTGAAGTGGGCATATTACACTTTGACTCAATTTGTGGGTAGTTTTTGTGACTGTCCTATATATTTTGCAAAAGAATGTTCATTGTTTTCTGTTTAATAAAACATACATGCTGTGAAATATCTGTTCAGTTAGCTGTCATTTTCTAAGGGAAATATGCTAAAGTTTTCATCTGAGATTGTGACTTTATCAAGTATTTTTGTCAAGTATTTCTAGAAGCTTTGCTTTATGTATTTCAAAGCCATGTTGTTAGATGTATTGAGTTTCATGAATTTTATAGCTTCCTATTTTATCTTCTGAGTTACATAAAATATCCCTCTTCATCATTTCAGTAATCATCTTGAGCCTTATTTTCTCTGATATTAACATTGTTACTACTGGGTTTCATATTTAGCATGCATCTAGTTTTGTTTTGTTTTTCCCAAATTCCTGCATTTTTTAAAGCTTCCTATGTCATTTATTGTATTTATGTCTTTAAAAAGCATTTTATTTTATATTTCATTTTTTACCAAATCTGGGAGTGCTCTTTTAATTTGGTTCATCCTCATTTATTATGACTAGTACATTTGTACCAACTCTTGCCATCTTACTTTACTCATCAAGTTGCCCAGCCTTACTGTTCTGGTTTGAAGATAGCTCAGCCGAGTGATGTTTGCCAAGGATGGGGACAGGCATACATGATGTGGGAAACAAAGGCAGAAAGAAATGTAGATAAAATTAAATTTTCTTATAACCTGCAGTCCATTGACAAATACAGTAAAACCTTGGTTTGCAAGCATAATTTGTTCTGGAAACAAGTGTGTAATCCAAAACACTTGTAATCCAAGTTTGTAATCCAAAACTAATTTCAAGAACCACTGGCTCAGTTGTGATCATGTGAAGTTCAGTGTCACATACTATTCATATTGCAAGACATCGCTCATTTATCAAGTTAAACTTATTAGAAATGTCTAATAAGTTGCAGAACAAGTTACTCAAAATCCAAGGTTTTACTGTACTTGAGGCAGGCAGACTTTAACATTCCTTCAGGAACTCCCCAACTGTCTTAATGCTTTGCTAGAGGGAAAAACAACCTTAGCTTGACAATAGGGAGGCCTCAGGGATCCTGTGAGTCTTCTTTAGCATATGAAAGCCTTTTGGAAACTTCCCCTTGCCTTTACCTCCCCCAACTCCCAAGTACATTATCAGTCACTCCTCATAATCCCAGTGCAGCTCTTACTGCCCACAGATCCTGTCCCCATGCTTTAATAAAGCTACCTTTTTGCATCAAAGATGTCTCAAGAATTTTTTCTTGGCTGTGGGCTACAAACCCCAACACTTCAAGCCACATCATACAGATAGGGTGACCCAAGTGACCATTCACTGTGGAGGTCTGGCTTGTTGGCTGCTATGAAGCCCCCAGGAGTTCCCTGTGCCTAGCAAATTTCTGAAGCTGGGCCTACATTTTTAAAATCTCTTACATTGATTTTGAGCTGTGATGAATCTCTTCAATCCTATCCTTTTATCTATCTTGCAGAGAATCTACATAGGTTCTGATCTTCGTTTCCAGTTAATCATTGGTTTTGGTTTTTACTTTCCCCTATAGAAAGTAGAATCATCATTTCTATCATTTCAGTTAATGCCGTAAAACGACTTTCTGCCTAAGGGACAGTAAATGGCCTCTAAGATGCTATAAGTTCTGGCTTCTCATATTGTTCTTACTTCATCTATGCTTCCTTGACCACGTTCCTCCCCTGCTAGATTACTTACTCCAACCACACTGATCTCCTAGCTTCCCTTCACATATTTCAGGCATGCTTCTACCTCAGGGCCTGTTCCATGCTCCTTCCTCAGCTTACGTCGTCACTTTTCTCTCAGATATTCTCAGGTTTCCATCCCTCACTTCCTTCAAGTTATGACTCCAATGCCATTTTCTCAGTGGTGACTTCTCTGGCTATCAAATCTCAAATTACCAACATATTACTCCTTCATCTCTTTTTCCTGCTTTTCTTTTCACCTTAGTATTTTTGATACTCTATGCTGCTTTTATATTTTATCTTAATTATCCATCCTTTCTCTCACTAGAATATAAGCTCTTTGAAGACAAAGATTTTTGTCTGCTTTATTCATCACTCTTTCCCTAATGCTCAGAGTGGTGTGGCTTGAAGTGTTGGGGTTTGGAGCCTATGGCCAAGAAAGAATTCTTGAGACATCTTTGGTGCAAAAAGGTGGTTTTATTAAAGTGTAGGTATCATAGGAAAAGATAGGATAAAATAAGCATATAGGGAAAGATTAGGACCTCAGATCCCCACCCAGGGAAAAAACACATATTTTGGAATAATGCTGGGAGTGCCTGAGCAAGGCAAACCCCCTCAGGTGTAAGGTTCCTCTTTTTATTATCATTATTTTTTAATGCTTATTTATTTTTGAGACACACACATACACACACACACACAGATACAGAGCATGAGTGCGGGAGGGGCAGAAAGGGAAACACAGATTCCGAAATAGGCTCCAGGCTCTGAGCTGTCAGCACAGAGCCTGACTGGGGCTCGAATGCACGGACCCGAGATCATGACCTGAGCTGAAGTCACACGCTTAACCAACTGAGCCACCCAGGCACCCCAGTTCCTCTTAAGAATGTAGGAGACCCTACCGACTCCCTCTCAGGTTTTCCTCAGGAATTTGACAAAAGACCAAACTAAAAATAAGTAGTAGACCACAAAACGTTATGACCCACAAGGAATGATATGACCATAGTCTGACTCCTCCTCACACAATGGAATGGAGTCAATCAGGAATGGACAACCCAACACCTAGAGTTATGAAGCCAATAAGGGTAGAACCTGAGAAGGAACAAGGGGGAACGGAAGGGGTGCGCTGACCAAAACAAGGACCCTTGCCTATAGTCACGGGCATTCACTTTCAAATGCCCTCCTCTGTAAAAGAGAGATTTCATACTATTCTTGCCATCTGATCTTATACTCTAATAAACTTTTGCTTGCTGCTCATTTTGTGTCCACCTCTTCATTCTTCAAAGCAGTGAGATAAGAACCCCGGGTATTGAGATAAAATATCCTGCAACACTGGGACAGGATCCATGGGCAGAAAGAGCTACACTGGAGTTGTGGCAGATGACTGATTATACATCTTCAGGTTGGGAGGGGCCCAGGAATAGTAAGTCTGTAAGGAATTGTTGAATCAAGGTTTCCAGGACCTCAAGGGGCTAGCAGCTGTTAGGAAAAGGTCATTTATTACTGTTCAGTAAAACCTCAGTCATGAGATCCTTCAGATTTATATCAGTGGGCCATAAGCTTGGACTATGATTGCCAACCTATATCTTGGGGTGGGGGAGCATTGGGGTAGAGATAAAGGACGTTTCCAAAGGAATTTTTAAATGTTTAAAGTAGTCTTACAGGATCCTGGGGCATGAGGATAATGTTAAGCTAATATTGCCTTTTGCCCTTAGCAAAGAGTCATCATCAAGGGAGTAGAGTTCCTGGAGGAATGTCACTCTGCCTGTTTCAAGGACTTGTCAATGGGCTGTAGGCAGTAAGGAAATTCAGTTTTTCATTTACCCTTGTTTTCCACATCAAGAATACTGCTTGGTACACAGTATGTGTTCAGTAAATAGCCCATGAGTTAATAAATATCTAGGGATTCAGAAGAAGAAAAGGAGGCTGGAGAACATGTTCTTTGTGCTGTCTGTGTTCTCATTGTGCCTTACACTCTTGCACATATGCCACCATTTACTGCTCTGCCTAACCTGTTCTCCAGGGGACCTTGGCCGTTTGTACATATGAAGTTCCGGAAAGTTTCCAAAGGAGCAGATGAAGAAAGAGAGAAATAATACATAAGAAGGAATGCTCTCTTGAGAAGACAGTTTGTGGGAAGGACGGTTATATGGGTTACGTTAATCAAAAACAAAGAAAGGGACTGCATCTTATCCTTTTTGACTATTCTTGATTTTGGAGAAACTGATGAAATAGAGCAAGATAAATAAAGGAATAAAGAGCTAATCCACAGGAGAGAAGACTGTTTTTATTGCTCTTACACAGATGTCTGTCCTTACAACACAAAAAAGTTTTTTTCTTTGGGGGAGGGTGGGAATAAGAGTAGGGGAGCTACAATTTAAATTGGAATCTCTAGGCAGTCTGTGTTTAGGAATTAGCATTGCATTATTTTCCTGGCTCCCCGCCCCCTCTTGTCTTTTAGTTGAGGAACAGTTGCCCTGGAATAGCACATAGAGTTTGCATTAGCATCCCTGAGGATAGAACTTTGACCCCAAAGACTAAGGAAGCTACAAATGGAAAATTCCAAGTTGCTGTACTCTTTTATTTTCATGCTAATGCTTCTGCAGAGAGTATTTAAAGAAACAGATGCACAAGAATAATAAAGAGTTGAGGACTAAGAACGCCTCTGACAACAGTGGAGTGTTTTTCCAGCATGTTCTTATATCTGTCTGTGCTTGTACAAATCCAGAGGGCTCAAGGTGAAACCCTGTTTTACTTTATGATAAAGCCAGACTAGCATAGATATGGAAAACCCTGGGTCTGGGTTTCAAATCCTGATTGGATTTGAAAGCTGTATGTTTCATTTTACTTCCTTCAGGCTACACTATTCAATTCCCAAAGACAGATGAGCATATTCTTCAGTAAAAGCCTTTGGGGAATGGTGATTTTCCAATCTCCCTTGCCAATTGTCACTCTAGTTCAACAATACTCATCCTTTCCTCAAATCCAGCCTGGATGGTACCCGCTGTAATTTCAGTCCCCCTGGCTATTTCCATTGTATTCCCTACAAGAAGAAAAACTTCATCTTTTCCTTAGAATAACTTCATCCTGGGTATAAATCCTCAAGTAGAAGACATATCAGAGCACTACACTCTGCAAAGCCAGATAGTTTCAACATTTTTCTCTTAATATGCAAACAGACATATTTTACTTTAGGACAGACATGTTTCACAGAGGAGAAGATCCTTAGAAAGGTAAAATCATCATATCTAACCCTGCTTTAAGATTATTTCTCTCACACACCCCTCAGCTGGACTATGGCCAGAAATTAAACAAGAACTCTACTTGGTCTCTTCCCAAATTCTCTTTCACACCCTGAAACCACCCAGGGAGACTTCCTCCAGGTGCATCATCTATACAGATGGTTTCCTTCCAGGGGTGGCTTTAGAATTTTTTATATTCAAAGTCCACAGGAGCAATAATTAGGTGGGAATGGGTGAATGGAGACAGAGAGGATGGAGGGTCTGTTTTGAAACTGCATTTCTCTATCAAGTACACATTTCTCTTTCTTGGTTTGTAGGTTTATAAGAGGTGATTAGAAGAAAGCACTCTCAGCCAGTTGGAAGTAGGGAGTGGGCAGAGTCAAGCCTTTTCTATATGTCAGAGTAGAAAGAACTTAGAAATGGCGACTCCCAAGTGATGTGATAAACCCAGCTTTCTCCTTTCACCCAAGGCTACATCCCAACCCTCTGCTCTTCTCTCATGTTCCCTCCTGTGTACTCTTGTAGCTTGACCTCCGTTCTCTGTGTGCAGAGCCTCATTTCTACAGTTAGACTACAGGATTCCTGAAGGCAGAGCCCGCGGCTTCTTGTGCATCTCCCACAACCCCCAGTGCAGGGTTCCTCCCAAAAGAAAAAAAAAGTGGTTCGCCGACTGATTGAAGAAACAGAAACAGGCCTCTGCAGTGACCTGAAGCATATGGAATTCTGATTAAGGGAAGTGAAAAGTCAAAAAGCCCAATATTGCACTCTTTATAAAGTATACGTATCCCAACAAATCCGAGGTTATTGGAAAAGTAACAGCCTTCTCCCCTGACCAGCCCCAACCAAAAATTTCATTAGAATGGATAAAGAAGCAGAGCAGTAAATATTAATGGGTAGGAGGGGGAAGCTGGAGGACAGCAGGCTGAACTGAGCAGGTGTTCACCTCACTCATTTTCAATCTGTTTGCAGCCAACAACGTCATTGTTTGGCCTTCTTGAGCTCACCGACAGGCCATTTTTCATGATTTTACCATTTCTGGCCAAATGCAAACTTTTTAATTAAATGTACCACATGATTCCAGATGTTTGTTTATTTGTTCCAAAAAGGTTGTAAAATCTCTACATGAGGAAAAACCTGGGGCAGGGGTAAAGTTTTCTACAAGATATAGGGAAACAAATGAATTAGAACCGGGATGGGGAGGTGAATGCTGGGCAGAGCTCTCAGCAGAACAATCTAGACCAAAACCATTGGCTTCAAATAGTTCTTCTTCCAGAAACCCAAGATTTTGGAATAAACATGTTGGGCACTTATTAGTTTTTTTTTTTTTTGTTTTGTTTTTTTTTTAAGAATGTAGCTCATCTGGAGCCAAAGATCAGAATGAGAACAAATTTTTGTGGCTGCTTTGCCTGCTTATTATATGTTTGTTCCTGTTGCTATGAGCTCTACTACATTAATTCTGGCAGACTCCCATTTAACAGGCTAGATTATAGCTCATGCATGAGTGGTAGGGAAGCATTCTGCAAGGTGAGAAGAAAGAAGGGGGATACCAGCAGAGACCACTGCTTCCCATACACCCTGACAGCGTCCTCAAAGTCTTCTGTTCTCTTGTACTCTCTGTCTCTAAACATAATCAGTCATTAAGTCAGTCTATTGCATTTGCTACAGAATGTTTCTCATATCCCTACCCTTCTCTGTTCCTCCAACCAGCCAGCCACTCCAGGGTCTTCATCATCAACGCTAGATTATTTCAACATTATCCTGATACTGGGCTCTAAATTTTCGTTTCAAAAGCCAACATCAGAAATACTTTGAATAAAGTGGGGAGGAAAGGCACCAACTGTCCATTTTCTCTGATGCCTGAGCCAGAGATACCCTATGACCAAACCATCAGCAACCTTAAACAACAATTCCATGGTGGTTGGAAGGTTACCGTTACATTGCCGTCTCCCTGCTCCACTGGAAGTGCCCTGGCCACAGCTGTCTTCCCCATCTGTTACCAAGTTGTTTCCTAAATTGCCTTTGTTAGAAACCTGCTCTTTGGAAGCAGCAGTCTGCAGTCACATAGCCTGGTATCAAGAAATCCAAAATTTCCAAAACTTTGATGCCATCCCACAGTGGCCTCCTCAATTCCAGACTTTTCTTTCCAACTCCCTCCTCACACCGTTTGCAGATTAATAATCCAAAAGAACAGCTTTAAATCAAATCTAGATGCTTTTGCCTATTCAAGACCTGCCATAATCCATCCTACAAACCTAACCTCATTTCTGACTTTTTCAAAGCCAGACCCCTTCCTCTAGTCAGTTCTATCTGTTCTTACATTTGTGCTTCTTCTTTACCCATATCCCTTTTTTTTTTCTTTCTTTGTGGAATACCTTTCTTCTGCCTTCCATCTACTCATGCCGTACTTGCCTTTCAAAGCTCAAGGCCAACTCTGCCAAACAGCCATGCCTGACTATTCTAACATTTATTGATTCCCAACTTTTCTAAACATTTACAACATTTAAGGTTTTACCATGTCAGGCAACTTTTACTTATATAATATATAATATCTAGCTTGATTGGCATTGCTTCATTTTGGTATGTCCTCAATCAAACCATAAATTCTTAGAAGACAGATACCATGCTCTCTATCCTTCAGTTTTTCCACAAATGCTAACATATGCTTTGTACACAGTGGATACTAAGTAAAGACATTGGATGATGGAAAAACTCCTTACGTGAAGGTGGTGAGAGCAGCATCTGTCATTGCATAAGTCATATTTCACCATGTCTCAATTCTTCACTTGTAGTGAAAGGGATTAGAAACAGCCCATGACTCTAAAACTTCAAGACATTTAGAATCTTCAATCATGTCAATCCAAGACTCTCCATTTTTAAGGCAGAGGGACATATTTTCACCATAATTTTTTAAAAATGTTTATTTATTTATCGAGAGAGAGAGGGGGGGGGGCAGGAGAGGGAAAGGGGAGGGTCAGAGAGACAGAAAATGAATCCCAAGCAGGTCCTGTGCTGGCAGCAGAGAGCACAGAGACTGACATGGGACTCAAACTCACAAACCCTGAGATCATGACCTGAGCCTAAATCAAGAGTCAAACACTTAACCAACTAAGCCACCCAGGTGCCCCTTCACCACCATTTTTTATTTGGACTGGTTTTTTAGGGGAAGGGTTATCTCTTATCCTGCAGAAGTAAAGTTTGTTCCTGTTGGGAATACAAGGCATGACTCCATTTTTGCCTCCTTACTTTGCTGCTGGAACAGAAGAGCCAAATTCGTAGCCCCTCTGTGTCTATGAGTGCACAACAATTCTGCCCAAAGAGTAGAAATAAAGCAATCATGGAGACTGCAAATGAAAAATCATCCTTGGAGAAAAAAAGATAGGTAATGGACCCCTATGGATTTCAAATGCTTAAAGGAGGTTGCTTAAAGTTCCTGGCTGAAGTCCATGCCAGTCTTGGTAATAGCCGAACGGATTCATCCATCTTCAGATTCCACTTGGCTTGCTCTTCCATCACTGCCACCTTCCCAGACAGCGAGCACACACATGCACATCTATCTATATATACGCGGAAGTTTTAATCTACACTACCCTCCATTCCAATCCACCCAGCCCTGCTCAGTACAGAGTGAAGCTATTGACCCTGCAAAGCAGCAGAGAGATGAATTTGATGACCCAGACTAGAGTTTTTAAACCATTTCAGCAAGGCCTAGAATCAAAGGAAAGTACAATTTATTCAGCACTTAGTAAAGTCCTTTTACTTTGGAACAGAGTGCACACACTGAAAATAGACTCCCACTGCCACGCAGATAAAATAAACCTGTCAACCACCACTGTCAAATCACTAGTCACCTCGATTAAATAAAGGAAACTTTAGCATCTCTCAGCATCTGAGAATTCCACCAAGATTATAAGCCCATAAAAGCATTATGAAGGAAAGAAAACTAAAGTAATGGGTTCTGTTGAAATGTCATCAGAGGAAGCATTTTACATAATTAGAAAATGCTAATAATAGCTCTGCACAAGGAACCAACACAATCTTCCCCTCACAGCCAGGGCAAAGCCATGGCATGGAGTCTGAAAGAAGAGAGCTGAGGCCATGCACTTATGTAGCAGGACCCACAGAAGAAACACGTTCCTGTCAGCAAGGAGGCCATCCTTGCCAATTGCTAAAGTTATTTTCTTTTTCTTTTTTCTTCTTGCTCACTCCCTCCCATTCTCTCTCTCTCTCTTTCACAGTTTTCAATACACTTTCCATGGAGAAGAGCTGGATCTGCCATGCTTCTGTGAATCTTCAATGACTCGGTGATGTTTTTTGAGAAATTATCCAATAGTTAGCTCCCTTGAAAAACGAATCAAAATATTTAGGAAGACAGAAAGCAATAAGTAAGCAGGCTGCTTTAGTCATAGGGTCTGATCTCAGGTGGGACCTACCTGGCAAAGTCACCATAACCATCAGATTGCTTATTTCATCTTTTTAAATGGTCAATGAGGACCAACAAGCAATAGGCAAAAAGATACCTTAATGCTGACCTATTAAGATAACCTAAATAAATGTATTTATTTTCATTTAGTCTGTGCTCTTATTCTGTGTAGATTTTGTTTATAACAATCAAACCTACTTAGGTTTCATGTCCCCTGTGGGATGACATAGCAAGACGTGAGGACCATAAAAAACAAACAAACAAACAAACAAAAAACAGGAAAAAAAATTTAAAAATTGTCTGAAAGAGACAGATTACCTCCAAATCCTCTAAGCCTAAAACAAATTGTAATGAGAAGTTTGGTTATCAAGCAGCCCCATCTTGAACACTCCCGAAAGTATTCTGCTCATTGGCATGCAGGTTTTCTGGCCAACATCTCCCCATCCCAAACATCTTTGTCTACATTGCCACATCTTCACACACATCCATTCATTTTCTTCTTATTCATTTCATTTTGACTTATTTAAATAGTTGAAGCAAAACACTCTATTTATGGCTTCTGTGAAAACATATTTTATATCTCATGCTAAAACTGTTAAGAAAATAAAAAAAATGCCTGCTGTTTTTCTTTCTGTCTTTTTCTTCTTATTTGGATGGCACACATTTTGCTGCTTCATGGAGATACACAGAAAAATCAATTCCTAAGCATAAAATGCAACTCACATTAAGGAGACTGCAAACGATAACTAATTATGATGAGTTGCTATGTAAATCATTCAATGGCAGTCCCAGCAATCAATTTCAAACACAAATAGACCAAGCCCCTGGCTGCAGAAGAGGATGAACACCTACCAAATGTGTCAGAGATAACGGCAAGATTGCCAAGGTTGGGTGGAAGTAGGTTGGCAACCATCTCCAAGCAAGTTTCCATAGATTTCCTCTTGGTTTCTTGCATTCTTTCTTTCATACACTTAAAGTCCAATGCTTAATACAACAAGGTAACTATGGCATATTTTCAAGACTGTATAAGCATCAGGGAAAAATAATAATTCAGGGATGTTCACTGGACTTGCAATAACTTTGCAAAATGTGCATACAAATGCACCGTAATGGGGCCTTTGGTGTGATAGCTACTGGCCATGTCAGATTATGGGATACGTGTGGGATTGTCTGTTCTAACCTGGCATCACCACCACCCTCTACTAAGGTTTTCTCTGCAGCTCAGAGGAGGAACTAGAAACTGCATTTCTGAGACTTCCCTTGGTGCATGATTCTACATTAGACTGAGCCAAACAGAGACACTGGAGTATGACTTGGAAATCCAGAGAGAAAGAGGAGCAGGGCAATGTCTGGGCAGTTCTAATGTTTGAAGCAGTGTCCAAGTGAACTTCTTTAGAGTCACTCCCACAGCGGCACTGCACATAGAGAATGTCACTAGGAGGTTCCCAGGCATTCCTGACATGTGCAGAAACTTCAGCAAGCTCTCAAGGATCACCAGCCTCGGTGTGAGGCTGGGACACTGAGTGGGGTCTTCCCTGACTGGATAAGGCTCTCTCTCATTCCTCACATTAAAACCCTTCATGATGTGAATATATAGTGGGTCTTCTTTTTTCCTATCTGAATACAGACTGATGCCATAGCATTCTCCCCTTTGGTTTTTCAAACTTTCTCTGCTCTTGAATTTATAGACTTGTAATTTAAAAGAAGGGAGGGAAGGAAAGTAACACAATTCTTTTGACAAAAACAGGCAAGGATATTATAATACTTTGCTGCAGCCTTAGCAAAGGATTTGGAAATTCACTCCTGGCAGTGGCCATTTCCAGGCCATTTCTCTGCCTGTACTTTCTTCTTCCCTCCAGCACAATGCCACGGTCAGTCCTGTATTTGCTTCAGATGTCCTGTGTGAAGGACACATGTCAGGGGTGGCCTGGGAGTCAAGGACACAGAACTCTGAATATTTTTTTCCCTGCCTCTGTCAATGAGTGACTTAGTCTTCCCCAGCAGTTCTTGGCGCCTTCCTCTGTTAAATGGGGATAATAATATTTACTCTTCCTACTTTATAGGGTTGTCTTGAGTATGATATGGTCTATTCACTAAACAGAAATGTTTTCCCCAAAAGACACAGTGGTCTATATAAATGCAAATTCCATTTCTAACAACTACCAGATAAAGAGTGGCAATACCTGGCAGGCAGGTGTATGTCCTATGCACATATTTAAAGAAACATTTTTCTAACACTTCAACACTCCTCATAATGTGGATACCCAATAGAGGATATAGTAAGTAGATTGCCACTAGGTATCAACTGGGATCATTGACACAGCCGCGTGGTCCCTGTACTCTAAAGACATACTCAGACCTAGAGCAGAATTCTCAGAGAGATTCAGGCGCACCATTCTAAAACCACATATATATCACAGCCTGCATCTCATTGCAAGTCCAGCCCCTTCTTTGAAGCTTCTGTTCTAGTAAAATAATTCTATTAGTTGCTTTAATTCATCCTATTTCCTTCCTACCATCAAAATACCAGACTTTGAAAACTATGACATAAAAATTATTATCTACTTGGAAGTTATACAATGTGGCTAAAATGCTGTCTGGCAATGAACCAATAGATATAGACCCAACCATGGTGATCTGGGGTTGTGAAAGCAACCAAAGTTGAGGTCTGAGGTCCACAAGGCTGGCCTTTCCTTCCAGTATCACTCACTCCCAAAGAAAGATGGGTCTCTTTTCTCAGACACAATCAAGTTATCTCACAGAGGCATCTAAATTACTGACTTTCGCCTCTCATCATTTACTGAACAAATATTAACCTGAGCTTCTATTAAGCAGGAAGCCCTGTGCTAGGCATTGCAGGCACAATGGTGAGCAAAGAGACACAATCTCCATCAATGCCTCTAAGACCTTATAGCCTGCCCAAGAAGACAGTCCCCAAATAAAAGAGCACTGACCTAATATAAATGTGTGGGGTGGTATCAGAAGAGTCTTCCTTACAGCTGGGATATTTAAGCTGATACCTGTAGTATGAGCAGGAACCAGTGATGTGAAAGAGAAGAACAATCAGAATCTTTACTGCCCCTCAGGGAACTTTCATTTATGAAGAGTTCAAGATATACATACACTTCACCTCTATCACACAAAGAAGAATATAAACAATTGCACTAAGGAGAAAGAAGCAAATATTACAAGTACCTCAGGAAGAGGAAAAATCAATGTAAGAAACAATTTCTTATAAGAATCAAAAAGTACAGTGCATTATTATCCCTACAATGCATGGATTAGCTGTAAATTACAGATGCAAAATCCTTTGCATTTGAATCTACAGTCCTTAGGAAATGAATCTTGGGTTTATCAGACGCGACATTGGAAGTTACATAAAAGGACAAGCAAAGGGAAAATGGCATGTACAGAAAAATAGCAATTTGCACATGAACTACTGCCCACCAGTTTATGTAGTTGTTGGTGCGGAATGAAAAGAGATTGGGAACTGGATGAATCAAAAATTATTTGCAAATAGAACTTCCACTTAAGATTTTATAGACCAAGTTTCAGACATCATGGAGGATTTCACTTGGGAAAGAAATGATGTAATTTGCCTTCACAATGTGAAAGAGCCTCCCTGGATAAAGGTTTGTAAACTGTTTGCATAAAGGTATTAACAAATGATACTCAGATAGTTTGGTGGTTTATATGATCAGAAAAAAAAGAATAATTTCTTTAACTTAAATATAAAAAAGCAAAGTGGCATTAAGTAGTCTCATTCCAGGTGCTGAAAAATCAGGCTTTCCTCACTTGTTATCATAGGATTCACGCCAAGCTAAAACATATCAGTCTCATCTCTTCCCTACATGGATCAGTCCAATAATAATTCAAACTTAATGAATTTCTCTGGCTCTCTCTTTACTGGTATCCACAAGACCACAGGCCCAAAGACCTGCCCACCATTTCATTATGTTCACTTTTTTCACTACCAGGTCCTTCGAACTAATCAAGCAACCGGCTCATTAAATGGATAAGGTATTCCTCAGTAAAACCGAAATACCTGTTGCTGGGTCCTTTAGATAACAACGTTCCCATAATGTCGGGCTCTGACATCATCAAAGGGCATTTGTTTTAACTCTAAACACCTTGGGCATTTTTCCATATTCCAAATATTACTCAACATACCTTCACAACTTGTAGTCTTATATTCCATTTCTTTAACGTTCAAATTTCTTGTTTTACTATTACAGTGAAATATGGTCCTATTATTGGAGATTATCATTCATCTCATTATGTCCTTCTTTTGTGAAATCTCAATTTCATGGCTAGATCAACTTTTACAAGTGGACTTGGGGGCTCTGAGACTTCAATTCCTATGCAGTGTACTCAATGATCTATACAGTAAAAATACCTTTATTTAAATATAAGAAACCAATAAATAAATCCATGAGGATATAATGCTAGAGTTAATTGGTTATTCTGTCTAGATATGGTATTGTTATTCACCTAGAGGAACTCTCCACCTGCCCCCCCACCAAAAAAAAAAAACCAAAACAAAACAAAACAAAAAACACCAGTCTCTAAAGGAATATGTTCAAGACTTCCATAAGGACATTCAGTGAGGGAGCTCTATTCGCGGTCCTCAAAATACAG
Source organism: Panthera tigris (assembly GCF_018350195.1). Lineage (NCBI taxonomy): Eukaryota > Metazoa > Chordata > Mammalia > Carnivora > Felidae > Panthera > Panthera tigris. The sequence goes on along the minus strand of NC_056670.1, from coordinate 35,947,630 downwards.
CATGTGGGTAGCTGTTTGTTCTACTTGCCTTTGAACAAAGTTGATTTCCACAAAACTGACACCTAATGAACAGAATTCTAATTGAACCAAAATATATGCAAATGTAGAAAAGTCCTACTGTGCCCAGACAACAAATAGGCAACAAAGGTCCAAATCACAGACACCTGGAATCCTGCAATACACTCTTGATCATTGCCTGTAGAGTAGAAGTGTGCCATTTGCCCAGAGCCCACATGTCTTCTCAAGTGCCAGCTTCCCCACTTTCTGGGCATCTCTACGGCCTTTGTTCATGCCCATCCATCCTGCAAAGAAGGTGGGAGCTGGAACAGTCCTTATTCAGTGTTGCCTGAATGTATGAGGGGAGTTTCCCGCTTGGGGAAATGTTGTTCAAAGTATGGAATGCCCTCAATAAAAGCCTGTTCTTACTTAGATTGGAAGGCAGATTCACAATTAAGAAACATGCCTGTAGTCATAACCAGGATAAAAGGGGTAAAGCAGTTATACCACATGGCCTCGTGTCCCCCCGGTTCCAACAAAGGTGATCATAGAGTCCTTGGCCTAAGCAGACAGCAAAGGGATGAGGCATTTTTAAATTACATTCCATGTAGACTCTAGAAATGGTAGTAAGAATTCAAGTCTTCGGGAATACCGGGTAAGCCAAATTAATGTTTTTGAGGATCAGATAATTTAAGAAAAGCTGTGCATTGATCCTGGGCAATGTTGTTAGGCAAATTGGAATTCCTTTTAGTTGTAACATAGAGTTCATTCATTTTAAAATTACAGATTTAAACTATTCTCTCCAAACAATGATACTTTTACAAACATTAGTGAGTTTCTCAATTCTCTCCAACACTTTTGCTGCGGGTAATGATCTACTTAGTAATTTTTAAGTACTATAATCTCTTTACTTAAAAAAAAATCAAATCACAAAATTATATTATAGCATGGATTTATTTGCCTTCCCAGTAGACCGCCACTAAATTCTATTTAATATGAGTTAAAATCCCTAGGTTTGACAGGTATGGTTTTCTCATCAAGACCTTGAAAAGCACTGTGTTCCTTCTAAAGTGCGGAGGCAGCAATAATGAGCCCAGAGCTCTGCACAGCCAAGTGTCCCTCCCTGTAACTACTAAGAGCAATAAAAAGCTGAGTTCCTACCTCGGTGATTGGTGAGATCCCTGGAAGCAGAAGGCAGGGGTGTATAGGGGTGCTCTGGAGGGGCCTCGACATGGTCACTGGAAGCCTGCGTAATAAAAGAACATGTCAACATGAAGTAACACCAGCCACTAAATACCTTCATTTACCAAACATGTCTTCTAGGGATCTGGGTCTGGAGGAAGTATTATCAACCAAGACTCTTCTCAGGAAGCAAGAGTTGTCTGTGCTGAGATGTTCTGGTGAGTGCAGGGTAGCATAGGAAGCTTTGAAGAGTCTCACTAACAGGTGAAAGGGCTCTGTGACAAAGGGATGGTTTGTTTATTGTGTTGAACTGAAAGGTGAGAAGGAGGAAGGAGAGAGGGTAAAGGTCACAGGCCTTCTTCAGGTGCTTCCCACAGATTCAGTGTTCACTGTGAGTAGATTTCTATGGAAACCAGTGAAGATGCTGGGCTTTGCCCCAGGGTGGATGGGGAAAAACAGGGCCAGTTTACGTGGGCCCAGTGGCATGGAGACACAGAAGCTCAGTAGCATGAACCGAAGGATATAAACCATTGTACACTGTGCATTTGGGGTTCTGGCTACGTTTAACAACCACACTGAAAAACTCATCTGAAATTTGGTACATAATGGTCCCCAATAAAACTTTGCCATTCCAAAGCCTAAAAGAAAATGATATGAAATGTATCTGTGAAAATGGTTTTTTATTGTACACAAACAGCTCTTTAACCATCGAACTGTATATAGTGTGACCTGTATGGGTAAGAAGTGCTACCTTTCTTTCTCTGTAACTCTACAACTAAGGGGATGAAGCCAGGAAGAAAGGACTATGGCTGTGGAGTCAGGTGTCCCTCAGAACCCATGACCGTTCTGACACATTCAGTGTGGATACTTATAGCAAGAAGCATCACTATTGCAATTCTTACTGAGACTTCTGAATCAAATACTACTTTTTTTTTTTTAATATCCAAAAAAGAACATCTGCTAGGATCAAAATCCTAAGCTTACAACCTTTCCAAGCTTCAAAAAAAGTAAATTTCATTAATGCTACATTTTTCTTTCTGGAATAGGAAATATATTCTATGGGATATATTTGCCCTGCTTGGAGCAGGCCTTTTCTCCAAAGAGATTATCTACATTATAGGAATCAAAGCTAAGTAGGAGATTAGACCTACTTGCTAGAAAAACCCTTTAAACCCTGCTTCTGACATTTGAGATGTTTGATTAAGCAGCTTTCAGTGGAGACTTTACAGAAAGAGTTCTGAATGGAGCAAAATCAGAAGCTCTGTCCCTAAGGTAGAGACAGATTTCAGGTAGCACAACTTCACTCCAGCTCCAAGGGAAACATGTGGTGTTTAAAGCTTGATGTGAGGGTACTGGGTCCTGAAAGATAAAAGTTCAGTCACCAAGAAAAATGTTTTAAAAAGTAGATAGGACTTGCTAGATACCATATCATTAGATACTTAGGACACTGCAGAAATTAGATTAATTTTCAAATACTAAAGTCACCACATGTCCCTCCATTTGGCATTCAGGGTCTCTTGCAATCCCCACATGATAAATGAGACACAGTGACAGTGTTCTAAATATGGCACCTATTCAATGCTGGAGGCAGGATATATGGGGCAAAGTAATGGCAGCTGTCCTTCCACAGATCTACCATACTTCGTTAGTAAAAGGCCATAGGTTCTCTGTCAATGTTTCTGTTCCACCTCAATGCTATAAAGGCCCAAAATACCAGTATGAATTTTAGGTTGCTATATTGTGATATTTCTTAGTGTGTTTAATCTCAATTTGGGCTGTTGACAATTTGATGACAGCTTTTCCTAAAATTACTGGAAGAAACTACCTTTCAGCAAATACCTCTGACTGGGCAAAACATTAGAGCTCTACAACCAAGAGTAAAATAGCTATTTACCTTTATTTCCAATTGTAGTCAAAGCAAAATTGGTGTGGCATGAGTTCGGTTTTACAGTCATCATTCTATGCCTAGCATTTAATTATTTTTCTTCTTGGTGTCCATTTATAAACTCAAGTCATGGAAAAGAATCCAGGAAAAGAACAATTTTGCAAACTGTTGGTGGAATGTCTTTGGCTGGATGTTTAAGGAAGCTACTACAAATTAAGATTCTAAATACCAGTTCTTTGACTTGGCTCTTATCGTAATGAAGTCCATGGGATTTTTTCAATAGTGATGTACACATTTGTTCTCTCGATATTATGGTTATAGGAACAATTAAGAAAAGAGTGATTATCATATGAAACAAGTGGACAAGACAACATCTTAAACTTGCACATTACCTGCCCCCAAATAAAGAACTTCCCTTGAAACTGAAGCAACATACCCATAGTATATTGAGTATGAAATGACTGAAATGTAAATGGAAAAAGTTAAGTAATGTTTTCTTTTACCTGGATTAAGAAGATATGCCTAAAATGGGAATAAAGGAAATTTGGGTAAATCTGAATCTTCAGAACCATAAATCTTCTCAAATCTTTGAGTCCTTGCCAAATTTCCTAACTACTTACGGCAGAAAGTTATACTCTTACATTTTATTTTTTAAGTCATTCCTACCCCAATATATTTGTAATAACTACAATAAAATATTAGCATCTGGAATACATATGTCCCTAAATAATTAAAAATCTAATAGAAAAATGGACAATGGAAATGTCAGGAAATTCAAAGAAGAGAAAACCTGAGTGGTTAATAAATGAAAGAGAAGAAGGTCAAATTCACTAGTCCGAAGAGCAATGCAAATTAAAACAAGATACAATTTTTCCACTCACCATATTGGCCAACTTTCAAGTCTTACAACAAGGGCTAAGGTGAATGAAGGGAAATGAACTTTTATCCTCTCGTCCCTTGCCAGTGGGAATAGACATTGGTTCAACTACTTTGGAGAGTAATTTAGCAGTACCTAATAAAACTAAAAATTTTATTTAAAATCTATTTTATTTAAAATGTATGTACTATGGAAAATTTCACTCAGGTCTATAAAGTGGAACATAAAACAGTGTTTATTCCATGATTATTTAGAACACACCAAATTGGAAATAGTTCAAATGCCTGTCAATAAGGAAAATGGATAAATAAAATATTGTATATTTGTATGACAGAATAATATTTAGCATTTAAGAGCAATAAATCTGGTTTATGTATCTCTAGTTGAATAGGTCTAAAATTTTAACACAGAAAACATAAATAAATAAATAAATAAATAAATAAATAAATAAATAAATTTAACATAGAGTGAAAATACAAGTTGCAAAATGACAAATATGAAATATCTATATCTATATCTATATATATATCTTCATCTTCAACCTCATGTGTGTATGGAAACATCTAACAATTACACTAGTTAAACACTAACTTCATGAAAATGGCTGCCTCTGCCAGAATGCAGGGTAATAGGACTGGAGCTAATGGGATAGGGGAGGCTTCAAATATATATATACATATATATACACACATACATACACACACATGTATATATGGTTTATTTATTTTATTTAAATAAAGACTTAGAAACAGATATGTCAATATGTTAGAAAATACAAAGTCTATATGTTAGTTACATGTGTTCACTATTTCTCAACTTTTCTACATTTTTGAAATTTCTCAAACAAGAAAATCGAAAAAACAAATATTCCTATTTCCTCTCTGATCCATACAGCCCTATACTGATATGAACCCATAATGAGAGGAAATTCCTCTAACAGTTTCCCAGTACTTGCACAACACGGATAACATGAATTTAGGCGGTTTCTGGTTTGCCTTTTGTGACGAAATACCCCCATTTCTGTTTTTCTTAAGGCTTCTGAGTATGACAAAGGAATAGAAAAAGCTGATAAATACTAGTAAATGTGTACCCCCTTCATACTAAGGCTTGAAAGGCTCATGCCAGCCTAGTAAGTTCTTCTGCTTAAGATTTGTCAAAGCATACTGAAGGTTTCTGTCCTCTTTCCCTACTCACAAATGGATAGTTGCTGATAATTTTTTAAACTCACAGCAATAATGATAATAGTCACTAATATACTGCACTTTGCAATTTCCATGGTGCAGGAAGGAAGACAGAACTTTGGCAGCCTCGCTGGAAAAGAGTCAGTGGAAGTGCAGCACACTCCATGAGAGACTTGCAGAGTGAGAATCTCACTCCGTGGTTGAAGAAAACAAATGTCTTCAGATGAGTATGTAAAATTCAAGTCCCTTCCCATTGGGTGCATTCCATGGAAACCTGCATTCCAGTGGATATTTCTGAACATCATGGATGCCCTGAAGGAATATGATACAGACCACAGGAGGAGTGATTTGGCAGGCTTCAAAACAAGAAGGGGGCAGCTACAAAGTTGTTTAATAGCCATAAATCTCCTACTATTTTTCACAAAATACCATCTAAGACCACATCTCCACAACTCATTCCCCATTACTCAGCTCAAGTGGAGCGCTTTGGCATGCTCACTCACCCTTAAATCATACACAGCATAAAGTGATCCCGGGTCTGGGAAATTTGTCAGCCTCCTTCAAGCAAAAGCAATCTTCGCTTTTCATCACAATTCATTCCCTGAAACTGTGGTATAAAGCTGACTCTTCTAAAAACATTTATTTTCTTTCATAAGAAAAAGCATCACTCATTTAGTTATCAAGTATTTAATAACCACCTACTATATGCCAAGGCCTGTGCTGCGAATACCAAGAAAAATAAAATGAGGACTTGGGTTGCATTCCTGACTCATCAAAAAAAATGATAACCATGATTAATACTAGTTATTAAGAGTCACCAACTGGTAGCATGACCCCCAAACTCTGCACTGTCGCAGAAATTTATCCCTGACCTCTATTACAACACATGACCACATGGAAGAGTAATTATGTCCCTGCTTGTTTCTTACTCATACTAAGAGAAAGCTTTCCAGATTAACTATATTAGCTTTCTAAGATTAACTATACTATTAACCCTTGTACCCAACATGCTGCCAGAAATATAGAAAACAGTCAATGCATTGTGATTGAATGAATCAAACATTTTAATGTCAAAGATAAAACTAGCTATACAATGATTGCAATTGGACACAACACAAGTCTGAGCTACGTTGCCAGAATCAGAGATAAAAACTTGCCATCACCTAAAAGATTAAATTAGAAGCCGAAGAACGAGCCAGAACGGGGAGACTTCTGACCTGCTCCAAGGTAAATGCACCATGCCTTTCAGTGTGAAGCAAGATAGAAAGCCTTCATGACAGATGCATTGTGTTGGGAATGACAGACAGGCTTAGGAGTGGAAAAGGCCATATATTGTCAGAGCGAGAAGTCATGAAACTAGGAGGGAATAAAAAACGGTAAGGTACAGGATGAGGTTGAGTCAATAACCAAGAGACCAAGAAATGTCCCAAAGGGGCAAAGAGTAGATTCTGGGCAAGAGCACAGCATTGAGCTGATTGAAGGGGCTGAAGGCTAGTTCAGACTATAAGTCAGTCATATAAATTAGTCATAGAAGGGGTAGGTGCCAAAGACCTCCCTAAAGTAAGGAAGCCCCTTGAAGGCAACATCCTGGAGCTTCCCATTGTTTCTATCTGATAAAGGGGTCCACTTATGCCAGTTACTAAAATGGCATCAGATCCAGAGTTGTAGTTTAGAAATATTTATGGAAGGAGAGACGAGGGAGGGAAGGGAAAAAAAAAAAGAACCAGGAACAGAAAAAAGGAAGGAAGGAAGGAAGGGAGATAGGAAGGAAGGGAGGGGATGGAAGGAAGGATGGAAGGAAGGAAGGAAGGAAGGAAGGAAGGAAGGAAGGAAGGAAAGAAGGAAGGGAGGGAGGACAGATGGACTATGGTTTAGGCATTTTGTGGACTGTTTAATAAATAATAAAATCACAGAATGTAGGAGATGTAAAAGACTTTACAAATCATCCAGAGCAGTAGCTTCCAAAATATTTTTAGCAGCCACTTACATAGCAAAAGGAAAAATAAAAACTAAATATTGGGCATTATGGAAATAGTGATGATTTCTTATGGCAACCAAATAACACTATAATATAAAAAGGGGAGAAACATGCCAAGATTTTTATGATATAATATTAAGCAAACACAGTAAATATTAAAATAGTATACACACTGTGATTTTTAATGATATAAAATTAACAAGAGGTAAAAGCTAATAGGCAAAGATTAAAAGATTTTTGTTAATGTGATTTAGAGTGATTTGATTTTTCAACTTATTTAATTGTGTCATTGCTTCTTGCAATTTAAAATATTTAAAATTTAAATATTTAAAATCCTAACTACTTATCAAGGCAGATATGAAAGAATGCATTTTTCCATCAAGTATCTCTCCAATCTCTCCCACTGGAGGGAGGAGAAGTGGACAAAGAGGGAGGAATATTAGGAGGTAAGGGGGAAAAAGAAGGGGATTGGAAAGAAAGGAGCACAATGAAGCACAGGAGCTAATATTTCCTGAATATGTCCTAAGTGCTAATGATTTTCCAGTGTATGAGGTATATCCTATTGTTACTCTCATTTGAGAAGTGAGAAAACAGAGAAGCAGGATAAGTAATACATCCAAGACTGTGCAGTTCAAAAGTCCACAGTGTGATCAGGCACCAAGTCAGAAGCCCAAAGCCTCCCAAAGCCAACTTGTTTCCCCAGTTCCACCTTGTGTCTGCATTGGGGGCCCCAGGTTTATGATACTCCTCTCCTGATCATCCCTCACTTTTGCCCCACACCACTGTCAACAGGGCCCTATCTGATCCTTTCTGGTAGGAATGTAGACTTCAAGAGCACGGGGGCCAACACCCAAATTGAGAGTGAATGCCTTGCGGCCCCTAACACAGGAACTTCTTGAACAATCGAATGAGAGAGAATTTACTAAAAAGAGCATGGGTAATTTAAAAAGTGGAATATTCTATCTATAAACAAATGTTTATCTTTGTCCACAGAAATATGATGAAATGCAAGTTAATAATTTGCTTCTCATTATTAATCCTTGCTGAAAATTTAGTATTTGTCCTAATGTTCAAACATAGAATATAATCACAATGTAATACTATAACTTCCAAGTAATGAATGTATATATGAATGTGTGTGTGTCCCATTTCTTGAGCACTAATTATATGCAGGCATTTTACACAGAGTTTCATTTAACTATCCCAACAACCTTAAGATACAAGTACCATTATTATTATTATTATTTTATAGATAAGGCAACTGAAATTGAGGGAGGTTATATAACTTGCACAAGATCACCCAGCTACCATATGCGGGATTTGGAGTTCCGACCAACACTGCTTGGTTGCATAGCCTGAGTCCCAAAACTGTACAATGAATTTGAAGCTTGAAGGTATCTAAAAAATCCTTCCTGGGTTTAGTATATAACTAAGGAAGATAATATATTTGTGGAGAGATGATCCAATTCATGTTAATATGCAACATGTTTTGTGGCCTGGCATGTAAATAAAACCATGAAGTTATTTATTAATAACTCATTGACTATGCCATGTAAACACAGGAGTAGTCTCATTGGCCACTTGGGGTTGACATAATCAGTGGGTCTGGAGTCAACCTGTACCAGCTCACAAAAACCAGTGGTTAAATTTTCAGGAATTCTGTGTTTTGGTTGTTTAACACAGTCTTTATTTAAAATTAAATTACATACACTTGTAATTGTACAAATAATATTTAAAGGTAATATATACCATAACTCATCACTTCCTAATTATTTTACAAAATTTTACTGTTATTTATGCTCTTTAAATTATTTATGTCTATCATATCTATATAGTGGAAATACTATAGAATGATGTGTTGCTACATATCTCTTCCCAGCTCTTCAGTGATGTCACTTCGGTGGCCTGACACTGCCATGGTGGTAGTATTCATGGCAGATGTTGCCAAGTGCTACAAATTAGGGACTGAGTTGTTCTTTTATTGATCTCTTAAACTTAAGCAAGTGATAGAAAAAATGTTAATGATGTAGATTAAACTTAAAAGTATACTGTGCCTTCAGGGCACCTGAGTGGCTCAGTCAGTTAAGCGTCTGACGCTTGATCTCAGCTCAGTTCTTGATCTCAGGGTCATGAGTTCAAGCCCAGCATTGGGCTCCACGCTGGGTGTGAAGCCTACTTAAAAAAAGAAAAGAAAAGAAAAGAAAAAAATACATTGCACCTGTAGCCAAAATGTTGTGAACAGCATAAAAATGTGAGGAAATATTCTTCCAGTATTCAAAACCTGTTATCCAGTTAGTAAACATGTAGCTCATGTCACTGACAAATGAGGGAAGTTCTGACATACTTAGCAAGGAGGGAAAATCATCGATATTTCCTATCAGAATTACACTTGTTCACCTGCCACAACCTTAGGTTGGCTATGGACATGAGACTTTCGCCAAAATAATCAAAAGTATTCTATAAGGATCAACTGGCTGAAGGGAATTTATAACATAAAGTATTATCTATTTAATTTTTATTTATAAGTTGTGAGTTACTCACCCTTTATGTACATAAAAATTACGATAAACTGTGTACACATAAGCATGCATACTTTTTCCCCCCCAGAGAGCTAGTTGTTAAACCTTTACCAGCACACCACTACATACAACACTTATTAAGTTTGGGGCTATGTAGAAAAGGGCTATTTTATGGCCTAGGAATGGAAAGGATAGTAAGAAAAAAGCTAATTAAGCTTCAAGGATTCTGTCCTTGACTTATTTACAACTTGGTATCTTCTACTTCCCTGTTGTCTATGCTCAGATGCCTCACTGACCAAGATTTAGAGCCAGTCTCCATCTGGCTGTATGACCTTGGGCAATTTACTTAAACTCTTTAAGCCACTTTCTTCGAGTATAAAATGGTAAAAACAATAGTCATGCTATTATGACACGAGGAGGAGGAGGATGGGTAAAAATGGCTAACACATATCCGTCCTACTTTGTATCTGGGACTATTGTAAACACTTTGCATGTATTAATTTATTCAATCTTCACAACATTTCCCATGAGGCAGCTACAGCCCCCACTCCTACGTTACAGATGAGGAAAACTAAGGCCCAGAGAAATTAAGTAATTTGACCAAGGTCTCACTTAGTTTCTTGGGCTACTAGTATGTGGCAGACCTGGGACACAAATCCAGGCAGCTTGCCTCCAGTGGCCACTGTCTTAACCATTCTGATGCTATGCAGCCTCTCTTCCCAGTAGAGGTGAACATTAAGTAAGATAGACAAAGATGACAGTATTTCTCATTAAATGTTAGCCGTGATTTATTTTTACTTCATTCTCATTTTGTATAACCTGTAATTTTGCATATCTTACCTCTTCAAGTAGATTTAAGTTTCTTGAGAAGTAGGACTTTATGACCTCTCCTGCTCTTCATAGTAGCTATGACAGGGACATGCACATCTTTTGTAATCAAGTATTTATTACACGAATAGACTCTACTACTCCTTACTTGTCAAGCAGAAACACACTCACTACTGAGATCTTTTCTGAGGGAAAAAGTAGTATGATCTTTATAGCCTTGTTGTAAGTTCATCCATAGATTCACTGCATTACTGTGATGGTCGAACTATCTTTAGTAAACAGCTACATGTGGCATTTCTCATCTGTGTTTGTAGGGTTGTCTTAGAAATAATATTATGTCATAGCAGTCCTACAGGCTTGATTTATTTTGGCTTAAAAGAAGGAACTTGCCTCATGTGTCTCTCTTCCTCTCAGAGAGTTTTTTATTCTCGAGGGCTGCGGGTCAAGTTCTGTCCTTGGAACCAAAGTAGTTTTCCAAAATGAGGTGGAGCCAGCTCTGTCAAGCTAGGCCAGATCTGCTGTCAGTGTCTTTCCCAAATACATCAGACCCTCTGCTTGTAAAAATAAATTGATACCAATGCAAGAAATTTATTAGGAGATGACAGCCCAGTTCATAATGGAAATATGGAGAAAACATCATCCTTCAAAACTGACAGTTTATCCATCATGCCTCAGATTCCTGAGATAGAAACAGACACTGTCACATACAATCTGCTGAGGACACGTTGTCTTGGATTTCCTTATGACAGGAAACTCTGAAATAATCCAGAAGAAGGGAAGGGTTTGTACTGCCCTTAATGTGCTCAGCCATAAATTTTTAGCATTAGTAGAAGAAACATGTGGCCAAGGAAATGAATGATGGGGGAAATCAGGAGGCCTGGAATTCTCGAACGGCTCCTTCTTTCTCTTGGGGGTGATGAACTGGGACAGGGGTCACAGAGGGTTACCGCACCACTGTGAGGGACATCAATATCCTGTTATATGTAAGCAAAGCCAACAGGTGGCAGGGCACCACTGCGGACACACCACAGTTGGCTCTGTTTGAGATGTGGGGGACCAGGTCACCTTGCCCCGCTAACTTTCCAAATGCGGTTATTTTGCTTAGTTTGTTATTTGTATTGATAAACTTGAGACACTTTAGGAGGGCCATTTTAATTAGGAATAAATGCAAGGATATTTGTGGGGATCACAAGAGGCCTGATCTTCGCAGGCTTAATGAGGTGACCTATGTAACCGCGAATGAAATAATTGTGTATTGTATTAAAAGCTGCTTTGGAAAATATAATCGTGGTAGTAAATTGGAATGAAATGAACATGGTCTTAGAGGGGAAAAAAATATTCACTGCCAATTTTATGGGGCCTTAAAATATTTATGTTCTAAACTTGCATTCTTTGGAGATTTGCTGAGTGTTGCTAGAACGAGGAAACTTTTTTAATGAGATACATGCGTGTTTTATAAATTTACAGATCTTTTTAGCAAAAAGAGAAAGTCATAAATGCAAAACGGAAACGAAAACAAGGCAAGTACAGCCTTAATGGCCTTATATTCTTAATTCGTTCTTTATATCAGAAAAAATAAAAGCATGGGAAATTTCATTTAAATGTGAATAATATGCAAGAAATCTTTGCTTGCTGTTGATTTCTATCTGACTGAGGTACAGAGAACATTGGCGTGAATAGGACATACCAGAGAAACTCGAGCTTTGCTGCATTTGTTGTATTATGGGGATATGAATAGGATATGTGCATTCTTGGGCTAAACACAGAGTCAAATACAGGATTTTGATCCACTCCCCAGCATTAATCTCTAAGAACATCAGTGAAATAAATTACCTGTTGATCAAGTCCTTATTCATAGGTAACAGTGTCTGACAAAACACAAAGTGAGTCTGTAATTCTTGGACTCTGAATCCTTCTTTAAATGTTCTCATCCTGTGAAAGAGGCAAATGAACTTCTAATTGTTCACATTTGTTTCAGCCAATCTTCCTGATTCCATTTTAAGCAAGACCTAAGACTCTGTTGACTTTACGTGTCCAAATTAAATATATCTGTGTTTCCCTTTGCTTTCTATCTAAGTGCATGCCAGCATGCCTTCACATTCATCTAGGGTTTATTTCAATATTAGTGGAAAACAAGCCATTTTTCAGTTTAATGAATAGCATCAGTGTCTGCCTTTTAACCAAAAATGTGACCTTACACTTGATGGATCTCACCAGAAGGCACATTTTCAAATTATTTTTCTATTGGAGGTTATGACTATCGCTTCCCAAATGATCGTGGCAGTGGTGAGAGAAAGCCCGCATCGCACAGCAGCTTAGAAACAGAACTCAGACCAAACAAAATGGTAGTTGCATTTATGGAACAAGGAAAGGGGAATGGAAAAGAAAGCATGAACCATATGAGAGGGGAAAAATACCTCCTCTGAGCTTTATGGAACAGGAGAGAAGAGCCATGTAAAGCAGCTGAAAGTCCCATACTTTTTTGTTACTACCATTTTTGTTTCCAAATCATTCCAAATTGGGAAGGTGAAGGCTGAGCATTACTGATTCAGAAAAACTCCAAGAGGACATCTGATATTTCTTCCTTATTAAGGATGATGGAGTGTAATTGATGTGCCTGGTGCCTGGCCAATTCCAACTTTTTGAGAATGCCGCTTAATGTGTGGACATTATTTTTGGACTACTGAACGCCAGAAAATAATGAGCTGGCATTCAGCTTTGGTGAATAAGACCCTGAATTTTCATCTAAAAGCAGTTTTGAGTTATTGCTGTAGATAAGGTGTAACTGTGCAGGGGAATTTTATCCATGTTTCTCCCATGAATCATAAATGAGGAAAAAAATTACAGTCTAAATTGCACTTAAAAGGAATAAAGTCTTTTCATGTCATACATGATTTATCAAAATGATCTCATTTTAAGGGTACTGTGGTGTATCTTGATTAATCACATTAGGAAGCGTGATGAATGGCCTCTTTAATGGTAACACAGGATTTATTGGCAACATCCCGACTTGAACCAGAAGGGTAAGAAGTAAAATATACAATAGATAGCTAATGCAGATAGGGTGTCAGTAATGCTCTGACTTGTTTTAAAATTATACCGGGAGCCTCGGCGTCAGGACATTCTGAAACCGCCAGGTGGTGGAGACCAAACAAGTTTTGCACAGGAACTTGGGGGCAACAGCTTACAGGGTGTAACCCTTCCCTAACCTGTTGCAGCGCAAGTAAAATCAGTCTTCTGGACCATTAAAAGAAGGCATCTGTGAAATCTGAACAAATCATGGAAATTCCTAGTAGGAAGAGGGGACGTTGCCTTTAGAGATCAGCACTCCTATCCCTTTCGCCCTATTTCAATATCCTTCCTCACATTACGCTTTAATATCCTAAATGCCTTTTTTTTTAAAGCCTGCTCCAGTCTGCTCCCACTAATTTCCTCTAAGGCTGACAGATCAGAGGCTTTCCTCGCACTGTTCCTTTTAGAGCTGAAGAGGCCTCACGGTAATCCTGCTGCTTGTCTGCAATTAACCCTTCCAGTTGCCACATTATTAACACCACCACCCACAGACAGAGGAAGCCCCGACCCACTGGACACTGGCTCCTGACTGAAGCTTCAAAGGTGCCAATCACACCCTAGTCAGAAAGGTGCCTGCTGTCAGCATCCAAGGCTTCCAACCTCTCCTCCCCGCTGATCAAACATTCTTCCTCAGAAGATTAATTCAGAGTCTCCGCCCATTTCCTCCCATATCCTCTTTCCCTTTCTGGTTTACCCAAAGATCCATCTTTGCTTCGAAAAGGGAAGCCATGGATAATAGAAGCCCTTTCAAAACAAAAGCTGGGCAAAGGCAAATTTAAGTCCCAGCTGTTATCAACTTTTTTTTTTTTAACTCATTTAAACACCTTAAGGCAGTGAGGATTAGGGCCTGGCCTGAAATGCCATTCTTTGATCAAAGACCCCAAGACTTTACACAAACATAATCACAAGGCAATGGATGCTTCTCTGAAGGCTGAATTGATTTGTTTGGCTGCAAAGCCCAGGATGGGTAGGAAAGCTGCACACTTATTTTCCCAGCATATATATCACAAGGCCAAGTGACTTAGAAATTATATTTTTTCTTCCTATGTCTTAATTGGGGCAAAGTTGTTTATGGATTCAGATACAGCTGTGGAGAGACACTGTGGAGGGAAGAGTATGGGGGCCAAGTGGGTGTTCACTATGGCCTTGTTCCATCCCAGGGCAGGGAGGAGGGGTGAAAGTGGGAAAAGGAGGAAGATAGCCATTCCACAGTCTCTGATGTGGAGTAAAAGCGACTTCACTGTACTTACATTAGCCAATTCTACTGGAATCTTCTGCAGTCACTTAGCTGTAGTTACCCATCCCTGTCTGTTAAAGCGTTCTTAGCAGGAGAAACCAGCAGGACCTTTCCGGAGGGCCAGTGAACGGTGCCATGTGACTCACTCAGCAGGCCCCTCACTATCCATCGCCATCTTTCAGGAGCAGATGCCAGAACTAACTCACAGTAAAATCTTCAAAAAAGGCTATGAGATGGCTGTATAACAAATTATATAAATCAATGCTCGATAGGCTTTAAATTTGTCCTACGTTCCTGGAAGGAGATAATTTTGAAGTTGCCTAATAAAGAAAATATTTAATGTCAAGGTTGAAGGGACAACTGAATACTGAAATGCTTCAATATTCAATCATATGAAGTTGTCTTTATAAAGAGATGGTTAACCAGATTATTGTTTGTTTGTTTTTTTCCAGGAGGAGGGCTTATTTTGTCATGCACACTAGAGGGACTATCAGAAAATGAAATTAAAGTCCTACATGATTAAGAATTCTTACGTGATAGGACTATGACTACACTGGACACCTGACCACATTTCCAGGAAAAATTGTAGAATCTCCCTAATTGGATGATTCAGGAAGAGAAGACTATCTTTAAGTGATGAAATTCAATTTAAGGTCCTCTAGGAAAATATATGGGGAAGGAGGGTCCTAATGAGTCCAAGGGTACATTGTTTCATGTATGGTTGGATCCACATACTCAAATTCATCATCAGGACTTCCTATTTCTAGATTTGTACTCATATTCCTGCTTTAGTTTCTCCATGTGGTGACTTCCCAGATCTCCAGATCCATATCTTACCATCTTCAAAACAGCATAAAAAGCTTCTGTTTCCTAAAAGTTCCAAGCCAAATCTGGGAATCTGTGGCCTTGTCTGAGTTATACGCCCATAGCAGAATGAATCTCCATGACCAGGA
The DNA here is from genome assembly GCF_018350195.1 of Panthera tigris. NCBI lineage: Eukaryota > Metazoa > Chordata > Mammalia > Carnivora > Felidae > Panthera > Panthera tigris. The sequence continues at coordinate 35,931,921 of NC_056670.1, read as the reverse complement.
GAAGGAACTCTCTGCTAGGTCAAGCCTGGATCATGTGCCCACTCCTAGTTCTGGGTCAGCGACTGGTCCTACCAGAGCTCTATGGATTAAAGGTGGAGGGGGAGTGGCTCCCCAGGTAAATATGGTCTAGAATACAATGTAATGGACACCAAAAAGGCCAAAAGAGGAAATTCCCCTTCAAAAGTGGACAACAACCTGTGCAAGTCTTTTGGAGTCCGTCGCTGCACAATAAACATTCAAAACACATCATCATCTCTGGGCAAAACTGAAAGTGCTGTTGAAGAGTCCATCCTGAATCATCACCAACACCAACGAAAGGCCTCCACATGCAGAAAATCATCCCCATAAGGCCTTCCAAACATCATGTATTTTAAACTTTTCAGGCTCTCAGCTGGCACCAAACAGCTTTAACATGCAGTAATTTTTTAAACAAGCTTGGGTATCCCAGAAAGGATTAAAAGCAGCAATAGCCATCTAAAGGGAGGGAAGGGCCAAGGGCATCTGCTGGGATCCCAGTACAACATGGAAAAAGGAGACCACAAATACAGACTAAGAACTGAACCACCAGATATCACAACAGCTCTGAAATGATGACAACCCAACCTACTGCCCCATCCCCTCACACACACCTGTCAGTAGGGTAAAGTTCAACTCAGTTTAACATTTCCTGCATAGGTCAGGAATTCCATAGCATATTTAATTACTAATTCTCCTGTATCAAGCAACTAGTAGCATTAGTCCTGGGGTGAGATATTATTCCCGTTTTGACTATACATAGATAATACCACAAGAGAACATGTAGCCAGTATCAATGAGTAGTGCAGGTACATGCTATGGGAACCTTCTACAAAGTTTTATCCCAATCTACACAAACTTCAAATGTTGGGAAAATAAATTCTAATGCATGTCTTTCATTTCCAAAGGCATTTCTCCACCACTGTGTTGCTCAGCCTTCTTTTTACCTCTTTCTAAAAGAGGTGTCAAAAATGTTTTCCTTGAATCCAAGAATCTAAGTCCACTGCTATCTTAGTAAATGAGGATATTTTGTTCTAAGTAGCTCAAGTGATCCCCTGAAGATCCGTGACATATGTGAGCTAGGATATAAAACTGGGACCCTTGCAGACTTAGGACTGGCTACTACATTTGAGTTTTGTATACCCCTGGAGATCCAAGGAAAGCAGGCAGGATTGTCTGCCTAGGAATTCAAGGACACCCAGTATGGCGACCAAAGTAGGGTACATTCTAATGTTCTGCTAGGCTACTAAAAGTCTCCTGGGCTGTAGCTCATATGCTCTGAGCACCCACCCTGATAGCTCTGAGCTATCAGGATAGCTAAACTGTGAAGAAAAAAAATGGAGCTCAGATGCTGGCATTGGGCATCTCGAAAGCTCTGCCATATGGGTACATGTGTGCTTATGCCTGTGTGTTGACTGTGAAAAGGGATATGGATATAAAAGACTTCAAGTTCCAAACACCATCTTGCTTTGTAAGGCTAATATTAATCCCCAGTTTGTGAACCTTTCTAGATAAGGACTTTATTTTATCCTATCTTCTCCCAAGTAGCAGAAAACATGCCTATTTATTCTGGACATCCAAGATTCTCATTACTCTCTAACCAAACACATTATCTCTATCTGGTTAAATATTAATTTTCATAATATGAATGCTTTTATATTATAAACTACAAGTTATACAGTACAGTGGAGTAAAAAAGTGGTGGCAAATGGTTTGACACATGGAAAATTATTTGATAAATAACCCCCAAATATCATTCACAGAGCTATTCATGAAAAAGTCCTTTTTTTGTTTTATACTATCAGTAATTGTTGACATCAAAAGTTTCACTCATCTAAACGTATACACATAAAACTATTTCCTTGAGAGATTCCACTTTCAAATATGTAAGAGAGTACCATGGGAAAAGTGACCAAGTGACATAATCATGAAGTCTTATGTCCTGGGCAATAGTTCTAATCATTCTAGTGGCCTTATTCTCTCTGTGGCCAAAGAAAAATGCAAAGTGGACTCATGGTTTCATTTCCTAAAGAAACATCCCCATGTACCCCTAAAGTCTTAGCCTTCAACTCTTCGAACACATTGTTGTCTATCAGGATTCAGTTACGGACAAGGTTAGCATGAACTTACTCTAGTGGTACATCCCTACATCGTTTCAGGTAAATGTAATACTTAGGACAGTCCAACTGTCAAACATTAAGGATGAAAGGAAGAGGGAGGAGTACAAAGAAAAGAAGGGAAAAGGGAAATCAGAAAGGAAGACAAAGGAAAAAAAGAAATTTTGATTTTTTTTTCTCAAATAAGAAATCCATTCAACCATTTTCCACCATTTTTTTGGACTGCATTCTACCAAATCAACTAAATTCTGCACCTATGATGAGACATATGTTCTACAAGTCCTCCTTGCCCTCCTCTGCCATCCATGATTCCTAGACTCTGAAAGATAAACACGGCCACAAAAACCCAGGTCTTTCTTCCTCAGCTCCTGTGTTAATCCTGCCACTGCACATTTGTAACCAGTTTACAGCAAGGTTGATGGTTCCCTGGTAAGAAACAAAATGAAGACATGAAACTTGGATGGTTGCAAAGGGCTAAGAGCAAATGAGCTCTAAAAAGATTCACTGGGGAATGTGGGCCTATAGTTTGGCCAGGATGAAGTAAACTTCACTATATTTTTAATATCAGCCCCTCCTCTCCCCATCCTCACCAGTACCAGAGAATTACTATAGCTTTCAATCAACTAAGGGAACTCATTTTAGAGAGGGTTCAATTGCTGGGAAAGTCCTACCTGAAGTGACCATCCTTAGAACTTCTTTTTAAAAACAGATTGTGATCATGCCCCACTCTGCTTAAAAACCATGTAATAATTTACCTCGTTTGGTATAAGTCAAAAGCACGATCTGCAGCCTAGTAGGCCCTCTGCCCAGGCCTTTGTTAGGGCTTCCGGACCATCTCTCACCCTCATCCCTCACCCTGAAACCAGCAAATGGCCTTCCCCATACTCCTTCAGCACGCCGGTCCGCATCCTGCCAACATCACTGCATAGCCCAGTCTTTCTTCTTAACTTCCACCCCCAACATTTTTGGCCTGGTTAACCTCTTACCTTTCAAATACCAACTCATGCCTTACTATCTCAAAAAGATGTCCCTGGCATCACTTTCATACATACTTCCAAGAACCCTGTATTTCTTTTTGGGGATATGGCATAGTATGTAATTATATCTTAGGAGCATATTCAAGCAATGTGTCCTTTATTAAATAGTTTGCTCCTTGAAAGCAGTGTTCCACACTTCCTAAAAAGACTGGCTCGTAGCAGCTTCTCAACAAATACTTGTTAAATAGTGAAATAAATTAATATAAAACACTGAACATCCAGCATTCCCCAGCCTCCAAGAGTTGAAGGTAACAATAAGCACACATCTTCCCAGACTAATTGCCTCTGAGATGATCTTCTGAGATGATCTCCTCCAAAAACAGAGCTCCTACATTAGAAGAGGTGGGACCCATGGTCCCCCTGATGCCAGGAGCTTCCCCTGCACATGCTCATTTCAACCTTAGCCTGGTCCCCTAATATGTAAAAGGGCCCTAAGGTGCAAGGTACATTTATGCCAAGAGAAGTCATCCAAAGGCCGTTCAGAACAAAGAACAAAGAAAAACAAAGAAAAACAAAGAAAAACAAGCCCCTAGTTTCCAAGATGCACTCAAGTGATGTCAGTCTGGGATTTCAGGTTGGACAGGAGGGAACCAGGCCCTGGGTGCTCTGAGGTAGCTCCAGTTTTGCTCAGCTTCCCTTTTGTTACACCTGTGTTTCTCAATGCTTCCCACCCTCCTTTGCCCTGATAAATGAGTAATAAAAAATTTAATCCAAATAAAGATGTGGCTTTCCCCTGGCATGCAGGTGAGCATCCGTTATCACCGTTGTTCTGTTCTTCCAGGGACCAAACTGAAGGGCCCTTCCCTGGCTGGGAAGGCCAGAGCAAGCTGCCCAAGGGTCCTCAAGGGCCCTCAGCAAAAGAGAAAACTGCATGGTAGTGCAGCCCTCGTGTTACAGGGCTCCTTGGGCAGAAGGGGGCGCTGCAGCGTAACCTATTTAGGATGCAAATGAACTGCCTCTGGCTGCAGATTAAAGCCTCTGCCTGGCAGGTCCTCAGCAGTACTAAATGTTGGATTTCTGCTTGTCACTGCTCACCGCAGGTCATTAATAGAACTCAGAATGGTGTTACTAAATGTGAACATTAAAAAAACTGATAATAAAAAAAAAAAGAAGAAGAAGAGAAAAGAAAAGAAAGGAAAAGAAAAGAAACAGGAGTGGCAATCCCACTATGAGGGAATTCAACTCATCCAGCTCTGAGACTTATGTATTCCAGATCTCTGTTGTTCAACAATTTTATTGGTTTTGGATTAACAACTGTCTACCACATACTTAATGCCCAGTAACTGACAGATAGATGGATAGATAGATAAGCGAGAGAGGGACAAAGACAGAGAAGGAAGGCAGAAAGGAAGAAGGGAGGGAAGGAGTGAGTTAAGATCTTCTGTGTGTGGCTGTGTACAGCAAGAAAGAAGGAAGAGACTATTACCACAAACTAAAAGGTTTTAGAGATGGGACCACAAGAAGTGAATACTGGAGGGACTCCTCCCTTCCTCCTGGTTGAACTTCATAAAAGTGGGAGAAAAGAATCAGATCAAAACTTCCATCTTCACATCACCAAGCCAGCTGGTACTTATACTTTATTTTCTGACCAAATCAGGTGCTCATTCTGCCAAGTGAGTTTTCCTTTTCCCCTTTACTCCAGCCAATTCTTGTTTTCTTCAACTGGAGCTCCCCAAGACTCATCAAAAACACGATTTAATTACATCTCCAAAAAAAAAAAAAAAAAGGGAGGAGTGTAAACATGACTCCTTTTTATCTCCTGATACATCTGGACAAGTAGACAATGTGCTAAAACAAAATAAATCTGCCCTGACAGTCACATCAAAGAGTTCAGCGAGGGGCTTGCAGCTACTTAAAGCACAGGAATGCTGTTGCTAAGCATCGGCCTACAACTTATCAGTCCCTAGAAGAAATGCTTTTTTCTTTCTTTAAGGGGGAGATGAGGAAAGTTAGAGAGTGGGAACCAGACTGCAAGAGGAGATTGGGGATTTTCGGGGATTTTGAACCTTAAAATGAATTGTGTGAAGGAAAGGGGTTTTGTTGTGCTGTGTTTTCCTTTTGACACACTGTCTATATTTTTATAAAGCTAGTATGTGGAAACCTTCTAGAAAGGCTTATTTAGCACTCAAAGAAATAGGTGATCACACAAAACACTCCTGTACAAATTTGTACCATATCTCATTGCCATGGGCTTCTCAGTTATGAGAGGAGCCTAATACGAGCTCAGAGGTCTGAGGAAATATCTCACATTCACCAAAGTCTAGAGTGAAAAATCCTTAAGTCATCATAATAATAAATCATCCAACATCACAAACCACGAACATTTTTTTTTCTAAAAGGCAGGAAATGGAGCATCTACTCCAGCAAACACAACAAGAAAGAAAACAGAAACTCTCCAAAAAGAACCAAGTGGGAACTGCCATATGCAATGAAATAACTCTAGCCAGATGACCCCAAATACTCATACAGTCTCACAACTAGAGGTTTAATAGTAAAACACAAAATGGAATTGACCCTGAAATCTGGCCACTACCTTCAGCCTTTTCTCCCTACCACCCCCCAAGAAAACACTGAAGCAGATGCTGTGAAATTCAGTCTGATCTTCATCCCATATGCTGGTTCTCAAGAGGGAGCAACAGGGAGATGTTCCTCTCCCCATGAGCACATCCTCAGGTGAGAAACGTTGCCCCATTTCTTCCCTCCAGCAAGGCTACTAAATTTGGTTCTTCTGGGAAATAGGAATTGAACATGAAATGGCATTGCTGAGAAGTACATCCAATGAGGACCTGAGAGCACTCTGAGGGACAAAAAAAAAAAAAAAGCAAGCCAGTTCAAAATAACCCACCAGTTCTCAATATGCACCAGGCACTGCCAGAGAGATTTTGCCCTTGCAACAGAGGGGCTAAAAATACTCAAATACATTATTCTGGCCCAGGAAAGCCAGGGGCATTTTAAGTAAACACTTGCTATTTTCTTTCCTTGGATCAAAGGAAACAAATTCTGAAACTACTATGATCTCCACACAGGATAACTATCAACAACATGAACAATTACCAAGTCTGTGATATTGCACAAATAAATAACACTTACCATTATCTCTAGCACGATCGTATTTATTAAACAGTGACGAAGGGCAGCAGTAACCATTTTTATTGTCCCATATAGCTCCTATTTTCTAATTAAACAAAAGGTTATTTCTACTGCTAACACAGCCATTTGTCTAAGTTGGGTCTTACATAATACTTTTTGCCAAGCATGACAGAATATAAGAAATTATGTTCTGTGGTCGTTTTGTTTTGTTTTTTGGGTTTTTTTTTTTTTTTTGCTTTTAATTTTGCATGCTGAGTTGCTACTTAAAAAGCTCTGTCGGTTCATAATCAAAGCAAGAGGCCATTGTGTGGGGAATTCATAAATAAACTTTGGCAATTTTTCCTAAAACATGATGAAGCAAGCACTTGGTCCTACCCTTTAGATTCAATCCAAGGGCAATGGTCTGTATTATTAAAGATATAGGTCAAGCCAGCTTGCGCTTCTCTGTCCTGTGGGATGTTTTAGAAGCTGCTGTCACATTACCGAGATCTGTTCTGTGGCTCCTAATTATTCCTCTTGGCAGCTTTGGATTTCAAGCGATTCCTTTCACACGTAGGTAAAAATTTATAAGCTGTTTCATATAACAGCATGAGTTATTTCCTTGTTATTTGTAATTGCAGAAGATGCCAATGAAGAAAATGCACTAATTCCATTGACAAGGATAATGGTAACTTAATAAAATTTGCATTATGTCTTCTGCAAACCTCCACAGTACTTCATATCAACATGTGAAATTGTAGTTTTATTTCAATACAACTCTGAGGGTGGAGGGAGGGAGAGGAAGCAAATGGGGGGGGGGCGCATAACTGAGCACAGGGCCATCCTTTCCCTGAACACCTTAACAAGAAGGGTGGGGGTGGGAGAGAAGGCATGGGTTTCCTCCTCATCTTCAAAATATAATTTGGTCCAGAACTATGTGTTAAGTTGCCACTATGTACAAAGGACAGGAGAAAGAAGTCAGAGTTTCCTGAGTATCTAGTATGTACTTGGCACACTTTTATTTAATTCCTGAAACAACTCTGTGGAATAGATAAATATAGCCACCATGGTCTCAGTGAGGAAACTGAACACCTGGTTCCAACCAAGGAATTCCATTCTGATTCTGTATTCCCAAGCACCTTACCTGGCACATACTGAGAGGAATAAACCATGCTGTGACTTAAAGTACCTTACGGTCTAGCGGGAGGGAAAAAGATGAGTCAACAACTGCAGAAACAAGAGCAAATAAAACCAATGCTCCAAGTGGGAGTCCAAACAAAATCACCTAAGGGGGTGAAGGATGGAAGAGATTTCATCTGTTCTAGGAGAAAGGCAGGGAACCTGGTACAGTATTTGATTTCCACAACCGCGTGAAATATGTTGGAAAGGTATTAACATCACTCTTAGATGAGAAAACAAAGACTGGAAGAAGCGAAGTACCTTTCCCAAGAATTGATGAGTCGCCCAGGGTAGAACACAGCTTTCCTGCCTGCTTTCCTGCCAAGATCAATGATAATAATATCCTGACTTTCAAATGCCTTCCCAATGAAGAGCTCTTTCCTGTTCCTCTGTAACAACGGCCTGAGTTAAAATTTTGGGCCATCAGCCCTACACAGGTAGCTGTATGACTTTTCTAGATTTCAAAATAAAACAAGGCTCTGCCTCTATAGGTGGTACCCCATATGTGATGATCACAGATCTTACAACCTATTTTTAATTATAAAAATTTACAAGTCTTTAAATATCACGAATCAAAAATGGTCATAAACACATAGTAGTACATCAGTTTCTCACTAAAACACTAATCTGTTTCATTTATTCTCAATTCTGCCACTAAATAACTGTTTCTGTAAGCGGATGAGGTTTTTTTTTCTTTTTTTTTGAATTTTTTTTAATGTTTATTTATTTTTGAGACAGAGAGAGAGAGACAGAGCATGAACGGGGGAGGGGCAGAGAGAGAGGGAGACACAGAACCGGAAGCAGGCTCCAGGCTCTGAGCCGTCAGCTCAGAGCCCTATGCGGGGCTCAAACTCACAGACGGTGAGATCATGATCTGAGCTGAAGTTGGACGCCTAACTGACTGAGCCTCCCAGGCACCCCAACGGATGAGGTTTTAATAGATATTTGATATCTAATATGCTATGATTCATCTTCCTGGTTTTTGAATGAAGGTCTTTGAGGTTTGAGTTGAGGGTGGGTAGAGATGAGGAATATAGTTTCCTTTATATAGATGTAAAGCAGGAAGCTGCGTAAATTGACCCATTTTGTCTGACTCCTAATCCTACAAAGCTTGAGTCCCAGGTCTCTATTTCTTTGTAATATGGAGATGGATGTCTTTCTAAAGAACGAGGCTGTTCATCCCACAACCAGCCAAAGAACCTTATTCTTACTGGTGTTTTAGAATAAGGACACCAGGTTGCAGAGAGATTCAAGGAATTTTTCCAACTCTCCATCTCCTCATCTTGGCCTCCAGACAACAGTCCTGATGAGAGGAATCAGGAGGCTATTCTGCAGGAAGTGACTATCTGCAGGGTTAGTTCCCACCAAAGGAAGGGATGGTTCAAAGATGTTGTAACTGACCAGTGCATAAGCAGACCAAGTAAGAAAACAAAAGGGAGTACAAATCCCAAATATGTCCACTTCACAATGTTCAGCTGTAGTACAATGGGCTTCTAAATAAAACTCTGTGAATCAAACAAAAGAGACAGACAAAAGGCATTTATGGGCTACGATTACTTGTTACTTGGAAGATAATAAATGAGGTACCTGGATGAACTAAAATGGCATAGCACAAGAATGAATATATTATTAAATCTACTCTCTAGGGCCTCTTGAGGCCCAAGTAATTTTTTTAAGTTGTATCAGCCATGCCAACTGCAGGAATCCTGAGAGACCCAAATATCTCAGAACATATGGACACACATAATGTATGTGACACATATGGTGCACATGCTCATAAAAGGCTCTTCCCTCCCCTCTCCTTCAACAGCAGATGTTCTGGTGTGTAGGGAGGAGGAACATCTATCTGGAACATTCTAAGTCCTATTGCCTACTCTACAGCAACTTGGCTTCGCTTTTCACTGATTGGTTAGAAAATAGAAGGAGGGTTATCAAACACAATAGTACACCCCCAACACTTTTGGAGCTATAGAAAAATGAAGCATGCTGTGGATATAGGATCGTTCCTGGAGGGTTTATGGTATAGTTGGATAGCGTTGAGGTAGAAATCAAAAGAGAAGACTCGTGGGACTCTCCATTATAGACTCACGCAATTTGTCAAAGCCTATGGGAAAGTAAGAAAAAAGGTATAGTTCGTGGAGGAGAGAATTCTAGAAAGTAAGACTTTAAGGCAGAGCTCAAGTTGCTTCCTCTATCAGATGTCTCTTTGATGAAATCCGATTCATCCTTCAAGGTCCAACTTAAGCATCATCTCCTCTTTGGCTTCCCCAGGCCTCTAAGCGTTCCATGGCACGCGGTTGGTGCCTGTGTTAAAATACTTGGCGGTGAATTGATTTCGTGGCAGACTGTGGGAGCCTGAGTCAGAATCCATTTCTTTTCTCATTTTTGTAATTTAGGTACCAGTACTGGGCCTGACACACAGAAAACACTTAGCACAGGTCAAGTTAATAAGTAAAGGACAGGGGAGAGGATGGCTGCCATTTCAGATTATTTCTGTCTTCCTTTCCTGTGCTGCCTGGAGTAGTTGACAATCTTCCACCATGCTAGGCTGAAGTGACATGAGATTTCTCCAACACGCAGCTGGTACCAGCTCCTTCCCGATGCTGCTAACTGGTTGGGGGTGGGGGAAGAGATGTTAGCATGATGTTTTACTCAGCAGGCACAGCGCCGAGGCGCATTTTTAATGATTTACCAGTTCTACTTGACTGAGCCTGCACCCTGTAAGTGGATCATATGATCAGCGATCACAAGTTAAACTGCTTTTGTTGCTCGCAAGGCATGCATGGTGGGCTGGCTGCAGGCACCAGCGACTCGCACGCAGCTGTGTGTAAGACAAGGAGAGGTTACGTACAACAGGCAGTTAATGGCTCATACCAGCAAGCCCTCGACTTCAGTCGGCACATGCGGCTGAATTTTAAAAAGGTAAATGACCTTGCAGCTGGGATCTTTAACTATGTGCTTTTACCTATTTGTACCTGGATAAGTAAACATTTGCAGCACGCCAAAAGGCCCTGAAAGCACTATTGTAGCCATAGGCTAATCCCTTTCTCTCTGGATGAAAGACTCCAAAACAAACCGGGGGAAAAATCATTTTCTGCCTCAAGTAGCACAAAGGTAAAGGGGGGCAATGGTGATAATGACTTCCATTTGTTATAACTTTCAGAAGTCACCAAGGCTCCAGTCCTAACCAGCTGCCCATATTTAGGATTCCACTTTCCAGGAAGAATGAAAGAAACAACAGAGAAAGGTTCTTGCCAGAGCCGAACAGAACTGCCTCCTACTTGCCAGTGAATCCGACACAAGAAAGTTGGAATGATCATCTCCATACTTGTTCTACCATCCGAAAGGGTTCTCCTTCCAACTGCTATCATTTGGGGCCAAAAGAGGTGGTTCATCTTTGTTCTCTTCTGCTTTAACTGCAAACCTACAGAAGAGTATTCATGTCATGGAGCCTGCCCCCCACCTCCTGCCTCCCCTCCCCCCTCTGCCCCCACCACAAATTGCCAGCATCCTGCTCTGAGTTATCTAAGAACCAACATTTAATTCCTTCTTGTAAAAGGCCCTTCAGATACCTCCAACTGCAACTGGGCTGCCAGAGCTACTTCTGGAATACTGGCTAACCACCCCAAATGCTGTCCAAAGAGCAGAATATTTGTGATTTACAATCTGAGTGGGAACCTCAGTAATGCTGTTATTTTAAGAACTCGTCAATCAGTTGAGATTAAGATAACATTTATTACAACATAAACTGAGATTGCCTTGAGAACAGGCAGAAGGTATCTGTGGAACACTGAAGACATTTCACAGGCCATGAATCAATGGAGGACAGTTCACTGGATTGATAAGAGCTCTGGGCTGAGAGTGGAGGGCTCTGGGCTGGTCAGTGGTTTGCCTCTCCCTGGCTGCTGGGCTCTCAGCACATCACACCGTGTCTTTGCACCTGAGATTGCCACCCTTCATTTGACAACTCTACTGGAGTTCCTACTATGTGCCAGGAATCATGAGGCACTGGGAATAAGCCTATTGGGTAAATGATCTCTAGCTATCATTCACGTATGCATATGCAAATGAATTAATAAGAAACACTGCGCTCTGATGCTAGCCACCATCTGTTGAACCAAAATAATCTTTAAATGACCAGAAATATTTTCTTCCCTGCGATTCAGTTAATACGGGTCAGCCTAATGAGGTTGGTTTATATCCATGAGAGAAAACAGCACTCCTTGGTCCAATATACAGTTTTAATAAACTTTATTAAATTTCCATTGATCCATATGCAAAAATAATTTGTTTACAGTTTGAACTCAGCCTACTAAATGATGCCTAACTCAATAAGGGAAGACGCTGAGAAACAACAGCTGTATGGCTATTAACACATTATGCCATTAAAAACATTAAACAGTTGGGTTTAGCAAAGGAGTCAAAGTTAACCCCTTGAACAGCTCTAAACTAGAGACCAATTTGACAAAACACTTTGCTGCAAAAAGAAGCAAGAGACTCAGAAAGGCATCTCTCTACCTTCTGAATGAATCTGCAAGAGTAGAACAAGAACTGACTAGTGGCTTTGCTGCATAGTATTCTAAGGATTTCTTCTCATGTGTCAGCTAAGCCTCATGCAGAGATGACAAGGGCGTGGTAGGGCTTAGAAGGATGTCTTAATAATAAGTAAACTAGCTTGTTCAACATATTAATATGATTTGCATGGTGCCCTACACTTTTGGTACTCACATAAATTGGTTTCAACCTTGTGCCAATGAGGCAAGAGTCAAGGTACAATCCTTCATAGCCAGTTGGTTCTATGTTGTGGTCATAGGTGTAATCCCATCAGTAAGTCATTAACAAGTATTCACTGAGTACCAAGTAATCCAAAATTAAATACTGTGGAGATAGGGAGATAAAATTAAAAGCCATGAAAAACTTACAACAGTTAAGCATTATGTGGTACAATTCTGAAGATGCACAGGGGCCTGAAGAAAAGTGATGGAGGAAGCCCCAGAGAGGATGTTAGGAAGGAGACGGAATTGCACTTTGCTTTGAAAGTCAAGAGCAAGGAGATTAAGGATCAAGAGAGCATCTCAAGGTGGGGACTGAGAAGAACGGGGGAGGTTGGGCACAGACAGCTTAAGCAAAGGGAGTGGGGTGACAGACAATAAGGGTACTGCTAGTCCTCTCAGCATCTTGATTATAAGATCTACGAGGGGCACATGGGAGAAGAGCTAGAGCTGACTGGTGCAAACCTATCCCACTACGGTAAAAGGAAAGCAGAGGGCATGCACACAGAGGTTACAGGGTCAGAGAAGCGGATGAAAGTTTGCTTAGCTCTTACAAAATCACACTGTGCTTGGTATCCAAGTTAGTGACCATGTGATGTCTCAACCTGGAAGTCTGTGTGACAACCTGAATACAAACAAGGAGATGACTGAAAATACGCGGGCAAACCTTGTCATTCTCAGCACAGCAACGCATCTGAGTCAGAAAGGATCCGTGCCTTCTGTGAGGTTGACCTGTGCAGTTTCCCACACAGCTGTAGATGTCTCTTTGACACCACCTTGCTAAAATGCTCCCCTGGCTCTTCCAGTACAGTCGGCATTCACTTTTGTGCAAGGCAGTACATCATCCTGTTTAATAAGATCCTTTCATAAAATTTCCTTTTTCCCGTTGTGACAAAACTTCCCTCCCTGTGCCATTATCCCACAGGCCCTACATTTGCCCTCAGAGCAACTCTGTGTCCTCACCTATATGATGCTGCTTTAGCTATTAGAAAGAAGAGTCTATGTGTCACCTTAATCTTTTTTATTCTAGGCCAGGTATCTACTTAACACTCAACAGCCTGGTCCCATTAGTTTTCCTGTTTTTCTTAAAACATGAAACCCAGCACTGAACATAGCCCTATAGATGGTACGGGCACCGTGCAGATCTTAAGATGACATTACACCCACCTTGGCAATACTTTTCCAAGCTATCTCCAATGGTGATGCACATCGTACCGCAAATAAAATATCGCAATGCCTTTGATGTGCAACACTGCCAACCCAGACCTTTCAAGCACATACTTCTGTAATAGAAGTTTTTTAATACACAGCTAGAACTTTAAACTTACAATTCTATTAACTTTTGTCTGGTAGGTGTCAGGCGGTGTTTTAGCTTGTTGAGATCACTTAGAACTATGATCCAATGCCTCTGCTATGTCTTGATCTCCTTAACTATGTATTTCAAAAGTTAATAAGGAAGACCCCTTCCTAGATCCTTACAGACTATTGATAAAAGTGTATACCAGGTCAGGGGCAAGGACAAATTTCAGTGTGAAGCTAAGATACATGGATAAAGCCTAAGGCTTAGGAAGGGAGATAAGACATTTCAAAAATTCTTTGGGAAGGGTGAAGATAGATACCAAGAGGTGACTTCACTATTTTAAAGGTAAATACTTAGATGAGCAATGTAACTTTTCCCCCTCTCTAACAGCTATGTGTACAAGGTCTGGAGAATTTCCAGTGTGAACTCTCTCAACTTAATCAAGAAATTTAAGAAGACAAACTGAGGACTATCTAAATGAGACTTTCAACTCTTGGAAAGATGAACACAAAGCCACCGATACACAGAGTTCACCTTGGTCACTAGTCCAAACTGGATACTAAGTTTAGAATGAGTTTTTTCCCCAAGAGATTGCTACATGCACCAAAACACCCATGCTTGTCACTTCCCTACAACTAAGGTGGTATTTACTGCTGAAGTTCAAAAAAGTATTATTAAGAACAAGACCCAAAACAACCCTCAAGTGTAGCACTCTGGCTGAAGAATGGCTGCCATGACCAATATACAGAACCTGAACAACAACTGCCTAATTATGAGTAAATGACATGAAGCCAAATACTATGATGTTACAACAAAGCAGATAGTAAACAGATTTAAGGGTTCCAAGTTACATCTCAGAGACAAATGTGAGGGATAGACAGTTGCTTCAACATTGTTCATACCCCAGCTGGAATCATATGCCTAAGAGATATGGTAATATAGGAATTTTACAATGTTTGTAGCAAACATAGATGACCCTGCGACAGGTTGGCTCATTAATTTGACTAACTACAAAGACCCTTACCCTAATACTTATTGCCCTCGGGCTTGAACTTGAACCAGACTACATGCTTGTTGAAATTCAAGGAGTCTTATAAAAGCTAAATTAGGATGCTGCAAACATATTCCAAATCACCTATAATCACCTGTATGACACCACTAAGGAGACACTTAGGAGTAAAAGCCTGAAATTACATCAAAACAAAACATGAGACTCCATTTGTTTAATTTTTCACCCTTTTCTAAGTGTTTAAATAAAATTACCTTTTTTGGTCATTTTAGCAACCCCACAAACAATGTCAGGCAAGTGTTACACTCTCATTTTACAGAAGTGGAGCTAGAGACTTAAAAAAGTAATTGCCTCAAGATACACAGTGATGAAAACACAGTCTGTTTTCCTTTTTGCAAATCTGCAGCACAGAGGTCCCAATTAGCTGATGGCCAACATTTAAGAGTGGACTTTTGTTTGAAGAGGTGGCCTAACCAGGTTTATTAATGTCTGGGCCAGCCTGATGCCTTGTTGAGAAAGAGAGTATGGAACTTCTCTATATTAACTGTGCAATGGTGAATGTATAAGTCAACTGTCACACACAGCTTTGTGAAGTCAGTCAAAACAGGAATGGGTGAGAAACATCAGCCAAATCTACCTACAAAGCAGGAATAACAGAAGTGTGTGCATTAGGAGTCATAAAGTAATATCATGGGCACTTGTCACCAGGAGTGCCATTAGTTGATAAAAATGGAAGCAGGGCCTATCATTACTCCATCAGCCTACTTAATCTTCATTGGAAACAAATAAACACAAATTTGCCTTTACATTCCCAACTAAGACATGAACAAAGACACTGTATACCCTGCTACATTTCCAGCAAATTACCCATTATAAGGCTACAATGTGACCTGAAGCCACTCTGCCAGGAACCATGGGGAAAAAGCAGACAGGACCTTGAAGATCTGGGCAGCAGGCTTTACTCTCTCACCCCACCCCTCCCACTTGGTTGAGCAAGTCATTTTATGGTTCTGAACCCTAGTTTTCTCCTCAGCAAAACCGTGGTTATAAGTGTCCCCTTTAATTCCTTCAGTGATCGCTATGAAAATTAAGCGGGATGCTGCATTTGAAGGCTGTATATGTGTTGTACAAACAGGAGAAGCTAAAATGCAGCCTTATCTTTGTGACTGTTTAATATAGGCTGCCGGGCAACCTTGTGTTGACCTCCCCTGACCAGCACCAGATAATTTAGTGCCACTGTCGTCATCATTAAACAGCTACTGGGGGCCTGCTATGGGCTTCGTTACACATTGGCTTGTATGGTTCACTGATGATCCCATGTCTTCTCTAAGCAAGTGTGTTCTCATCCACAGACAAGAACCTGTATACATACAGGAATGTATCTAAATGTACATCCTAGCTCAGTAAAACAAAGAGTACATAATAAGCTCTTATTAAAAAGGTCACTTGCTCATCTTGGAAACCAATCAAAGATAAAGAAGAAGAAAGACAGTGAAATAAATAGAGGAATAAAATGAAACTCTTTCTTGTGGGAAATCTAAGATTTTTTTTTAAAGAGATGGGTGCAACAGCAGCATTTCCCTCTGCAATCGCGTATAGAAGGATGTTTAAATAAAAAAAAAAAAAATACCTACCAAGGGTCTTAATCAAGCGATTCCACTTAAGAGCGTTAATGCTAAGTATGCAAACGTTCACCTGACTGATCATTAAGGTATCAAGAACTAATTTTCCTCCTTTTAAGAGCTTATATGTCACATCCCACCCCTTGGGCCTTCCAGAAATGCATTTAAATGCCTAACTGGGAGAAAGAAAAAGCATTCCAGACAGCCAGGTGTTAGTGATTCAGCCATTAAAACTTCAGTTATAAAATATCCCCCACAATTGTAAAACATTTCAGTCATTAGAAGATCATAAATAGATTAAGATGACATTTTAAATTATTATGACACCATGTGTGTAAAATGTACATTGTTCATCACAATATCCCAGATGACTGTGACTCTGATTATCTGAAGTTAAAGATAAAGTGCATGTGTTATTTACTTTGAGACCCAAAAGCAAAAGACAGGGAACGAGGAAGGTAGAAAAATCAGATAACCAAGTGCAAATTGTGAATGCTGCATCCCTCCTGAGGCAGAGAAAGACTTTAGGTTCATTTTGCAATAACACTCATTTGCTGCTCCTTGAGGAAAACAAAAAAATCCTAGTTTCGTTTTTAAAGGATCAAGGTGGAGTATAAAAGAAAGTAACCCCAAATCCATGATTTTGAAACCATCACCTAAAATGTCATGGTAGCTGCTCTTCTTTGAGCTAATTGAAAAGTTATAATTACAGTTCAATATTAATTTATGTCTAAAGCTAGAAAAGTAGCTCATGACTCTTTTTCCCATGTCACACATACCCACAACCAACTCTCAATGTCAACTCATCTCTCATATTTGCACTACATACTAAATGTGCAAAGCATGTCTCCTTCTTGAGGGTACAGCTCCCCCTTTCATGGAGTGTGGAAGCTTTTGCCCCAGTGAGAAGTCCACCTAACCACCATCATTGGAAGAAAGGATGCAGTCCCACATGACCATTTCATGCAGAAGGCAGAGGAACCTAAATTTTACAATTGCTTATAAAATAGTCGTAAAAATCAATAACATATGTACAATTCAGTCTTGCTTGCAAGCCCATACTTTTCAACTAAGTCTGACCAAGGAAACAAACTCCTTTTAGGATTTAAGTTTAAGTAATTTGGGAAATGTGTTCTAGGGCTAACGTCCCTAACTTAAATCCATACTAGCTGACTCACATGAAGGATTAGGCCCCTTAATGAGATGGTAACAGGTAGTCAGCAAGTTTGGGAGTATTCAGGACACCCTATAGTCATGTATGTGATTCTGCTACGTTCGTGGGTAACTCCTTCTGACAAAGTAAGCAGGGGTAGGTGTATGTGGATATGGATCTAGGCATACAGTTAACAATGGATACAATTTAATTTTAAAAAATGCTAATAGGACTGGAAAAGTGAAAATGGCAAGGCATCAGAAACCTAGTGGAAATATCCCCCTTCAAAATTTCTCTCTCAGAGTCAATCAGTGAAATTTCCCCCGTTCCTTTCTAGATTAGCCTGGTTCTTTGAGAATCGTTGTTCCACGAATTCTTATGTATTCAACACGTAAGACATGAGACCAACAGCATGGACCCATCAGCTGTTCCCAAAGGATCATGCTAACAAAGGTAATAAAAGGTCCATCCGTTGGGACAATAATTCATCCATTTCGTCTTGTCGGTCATGGCACAATTTTGAAAAATAACCACCAGATATTTGGTAAATTAAAGGAATTAGAAGACATCAGGTCCAGCACTTTCTGGAAACTGGACCCAATCTATCCAAATACCTTCTGTAATAAGGAGACGAGACTTTGTACCCTTAGATGTTTTCTTCATCACAAACATTACAGAGGAGGAGTTGAAAAAAGAGAAAAAAATACTCTGTGAATAGTCATAAAAGATGGTGACCTCACATTCTCCGAGACCAATTCTGCCACTCTGATGATTTGACAGGTATGACTTAGGCCATCACAAAGGGACTGTCAATTTTTCTGTCTGCACATATTAAAGCCTTGGTAATGGAAAACAATTTAGTAAAGTCTGTGTCCAGCTTTTGTTTATTTTCCCCAAATTACCCCTTTATTGAGGAAGGCTGCAGAAACATCCACTTCCACACTAAAGAGGCCAAGTTCTCCCTATTGTGGGAAATATCCTGTGAATGTCTTAAAGCTTATCCAAAATACCATCCAAAATACCATCTCTAGCTTTCCACCATCACAATCTCTTTCCTTTAGCTTGGACAAACCATTAGTAAATAATTCATTCTCAATAATTGAACACACCCTTGCTGAATGTCCATCTTATTAAATATCTTTTATGTTTGTGTCAATAACTGCCTCCTTATTGGAGAAAATCTATGCTTATAAGAGAGCCTAATGGGCAGAGAACATGGCTTCATTTGATTTTCATGGAGGATGGCCCATCATCTTGTTTCTTGATCACATCTCAAGTTATTTTCTCAAGAATGTCTTTCTGTCTATTACACAAGGGAAATTACCCTTATTCAACACTGAGATTCCCTAGTAAGAGCCGGAATATCTTCTTATGTTGTAGTGACATGGGTTGGCTGGGGAGGGGGGGTGGGCGGTGGGTAGGAGATGGTGGCAAATCTGGTCATAGAGTTTTAAAAGTATATGAAGAATTCTACCCAAATGAATGGACTGGAAATTATACCAGGAGGCTGAGCTCTTTGAACCTGTCTTGATTCAGGGCTTGTTTTCTGGGTGTTTCTGCCTTTTCTGATGCAAAAACTAATCCCAAACCATTAATTCCACCACAGCAAAGAAATTCAAAAGGAATTAAAGCTCATATAGATCTGTCAGGCCTGGTGGTGGCTAGGATTCCTCCAGAGGAGATTTGTTTATTTGCTGATCTTACTATAGAGCTCAGAGAGCAGAATTTTAGTGTTAGCAAGGACTTTTTTCTCCCTTGGAAATGAATTAACAACGGTATTACCAAAGAATGTTTATGAACACAATCCTAAAAGTAGACCAAACAAAACACATTTTATTTCTGCTTACTAAGAATGTATTACCTATTCTAATAGGGTCAGGCTGGCACAATTTTATTTTAATAAATACTTTCGTTATTATTCTTAAATGTTCATCACGTCAGAAGATAACACAGAATTGCAGTATCTCTGTCCTCAGACTGCTGAGCATCTTAGATTAAGCTAACCGCAACAATACACTGGGTTACATAATGGGAGCACCTGGAGCCCTAACTAGGTTCTCAAGGACATCAGAACAGGGTCTTTGTGGAATCTAGAGTGGCAGAGCCAGGGCTCCTATTGCCATGAAATTTGGTCTGACTCTTGAAAAAGGGATGAGTTTGGACAGAGATCAGGGAGACAAAACTAAAATCACAAGAATGGAGTTAAGTTGAAACCCACCTATGTGCTGGGGGTTCGTGTCATTGAAGTAGCTACTCACTCTGGACTAAAGAGTGGGGGGCTGAAGGAGTTCTTTGGCTGGTCTCACCCTTTACTGCTGTTGCTCACCCCACCCTCACTCTGGTCTCAAAGCAGAACTGCCAAGAAACTCAACATATTGGTGCCTCTTAGAATGAAGTTGGAAAACCACTGCCAATGCTCTCATTTTAAAAAATGTGGAAAAATGGAGTCCCAAGGCAAGAAATGTCCAAGGTCACTGGGCTGGTTAATGGCTGGGCAGGGTTTAGAATCCAGTCATCCTAATTCTAACCCACTGTGCCTTCTCCCAATCCACACAGGCCTTTACTGCTCAGGCTGACAATTAGGCATTGTAAAATGATACGATGTGTGTCTGATAAAGAACCGTCGGTGGGAAGATCTTCATTGTCTTATTCACCTTCCACACTGTGTCAAATATTGATGTTTATTAAATGATGGAAGAACGGGCGTCAGGAAATGTATGCTATAGCAACTCTTTGAATGAGGGCCAGAAAGAGAATAAAAAGCTTAGGGTGACCTACTGCACATCTACATTGCTTCCCCAATTAACTCCAACAGACTTTGTCTGGGATGAAATGATTTAGTCTCAACGCAAGGTCAGTCCCACATATCCAGAATAAAGATTGCCGAATATGCTTATTTGAGCTGAATTACATTTGGTAGTTTAATAATATGAATTTACTGCCTTTTCAAGAGGGACTCTAGCACTGGGGAGAACTTTAAAATGTATCACACTTAAAACATAAAATTAAATTCAATTAACTTTTATTGGGAGGCTAATACACTAGCACCCTAGAGGGAGAAGCGGAGCTCTCAGCTTTCCCAAGATTTTCAAACCATGTCCCTGGAATCCAGGCCAAAGATACTGGCCTGGTTTGCCCGCTCATAAAGAGCTTCATGGGTGAGTTTAACATCTGTACTCAATGGACAGGACCATGACCATAAGTCTCCAACTAAAAGACCCTCAGAGGCATAAAACCTGGAATAATAAACAGACAGAAAATATTTCCTAACTATCAAATACAAGACAAAAGCCAACACAGGGATGGAAGCATGAGAGAGTCCCAGAGACCATATGCTCTTCATTAAACTTCCCTATCTTTGTGCTATCAGGATAAAGATTCACCTAATTTTTTTTATATTTGGCAAAATTAACCATTTACATTGACTTATTAGAGATTCTTAAGCCAAGACTGTCCCTACTGCTCCCCTCAATGCAGATACATTTTGACTTTATAAACAATAAGATAATAATTATTCCCTCTGTGACTTCATAGAGAACAAGTTATGACATCAGCAGGTTGGGCTGTAGAAGAAACTGGGTTCTGAACAAACTGAACACCTGTATGCTGGAGATAGCATGATGTCATCTCATTTACCCGTTTAATGCATATTTATAAGTACCTACCACATGTCAGGTACTGTGCTAAGAACTGGAGATTCACAAATGATCACTGCCCTTATGGCACAAAAAGAGGAGAATGGGAAGAATACAGAAATCAAAAAGTACACACCCCAACCAAATAAAAAACCCTCAATTCCTCCTTAAAGTCAGGGTTAAACTCTCTATAGAGCCGGTTGGATCTGTCCAAGTTTGTATTCACTTCCTGTTGCTGCTGTGACAAATTAGCACAAACTTAGCAGCTTAAACAACTTGAGTTTACTGTCTCATACTTCTGGAGGTCAGAAGACTGACACGAGTTCTACTACAGGGTAAAACTGTCAGCAAGCCAGTTTCCTTCTGGAGGCTCTGAGGAGACAATCCAGTTCTTTGCCTGTTTTAGTTTCTCACGGCTACCTTGTCTACAAGCTGTCTTCCTTGTCCTGTGTCTGTTTCCTCCATCTTCAAAGTGCTTCACTCCAGTCTCTGCTTCCTTCATCACACTACTTCCTCCCCTGACTCAGACACTTCTTGATTCCCCTCCCTCATAAGGACCACTGTGGTTACATCAGACCCACCCAGATAATCCAGAGTTATCTCCCTATCATGAGATCCATAACTTAATCACATCTGCAAAGTCCCTTTTGCTAAGTAAGGTAAAATTCACCAGTTCTGGGGATTAGGACATTGACCATTATTCAGCCTAGCACAAAGACCATATGTAATACCCCAAACTGTAGGTACTTGGAAGGGAATAGAAATGGCCTGAGCTCTTAGGAATATGACCAGCAGGCATAGCAGAGGTATTTTCTTCTAAATAATATTCATATTCCATACCAGAAAGCAGTAAAAACCAGTGGTTAAGAATGTGGCCTTTGGGGTAAAATACACCAAGGTCTCAGAACACCTCAACTCAACACCTGGATGAATATGGTCAAATTAAGCTCTGTCAACCTCACTTTCCTCATTCCCAAAATGGAGAGCCCAATAGTATTCACTTTCCAGGTCTATTATGAGGATTGGTAAGATGATACATATAGAGCACTTATTGTGGCATGCACTAAGCATTCCATGAAACTTATTATTATGATGTTATTAACTTACTAAATCACTGGCTAACCATCCTGGATTTGAACCTATGGCTGGGTATTTTGGAAGACTCCATCAGTGCAGAGAAGCAAAACTCCCAGAATGCTTTCCCTACTGGAAATCCGATTTTTCGTTCTAGGCTTTGTTTTATATATCTTCTCTGCTCCCAGCTGGAAGTACTCTCTCCCCTGCCCCTCTGACCTCCAATAGTAGGTCTACCACCCATTTAAGAATATCATGGTACATCCTGCCACTTCTAGTTTGTTATTTTTTTTTAATTTATTTTTTATGTTTTGGTAAGCACCATGCTTACCAAACTGCTTGAGGGCAGAGATTTGAAGTTTGGGGACTGCTTTACTGGTACTTAACATAGAGATGTATACACAGTAGATAATCAATAAAATGGTTAAATAAACTGATTACAGAGTTTATTCCTCACACATTTGCAGGGGAAATACAATTCCACCTTTCACATCAAAGGGGAGCCAGCTGTCCACCCCTGAGGTATTCTGCAACCTTGAAGTCAAGCTTCCTAAACCAATTTAATCCTCATGCCCCTTCAGCTTTATGTACTCAGAGCTGCCCTATATCCCAAGATAATGGACACCCCTCTTACTCCGACTATATACCAAGAAGTTCAAGTATCAGCTGCATGCGGAGGGAAAACAGGAAACAGACTTCTCTTTGGGCAAATAATTGAACAAAGAGCACACACCAGTCAAAGCCAGTTTAAACCAGTCTGTGCTGCTCCAAAATCCTCCCAGCCTCTCTCCCAAGCTGGCACAAAGACAAGAAGAACATCATGGACTCCAATCTTTGGCCTTCTAACCAGGAAAGGACTTGTGAAGGTGAATGGTTTGCAGACGAAGGGAATATAAAAGAGACAAAACCAGGATAAAAATTAAATAAAAAGTAGCTGTCTTAAACTGTAATTGCAGTCCTCTGCTGAGCACGCTTGCAGATATATAAATGTGATTTACCATCAGCTTGCAACTACAAATCAGGTCTTGAGAAACACTTGTGCTATGAAATTGTTTAATCTCATCAAGCTCTGCTTTCACAGCAAGCCATAAATCACAAAGTCTTTGTTATCATAGACCTCCACCAGCGCCTCTCTGGCAGGCTATGGATCGTGGGTATATATAATCTTGACTGCACAAACACTGGGGTCGGCGCAGGCTGAAATACTTTCATAATAGCCACTGTGCAGCTGGTGGAACACAAGCCTATGATGGATATCTCATTTCCTACAGTCGGCATCTATTTCGAGCAAATTATTACCACATAAATTTCTTGTCAACAGAAACGGCCAATTAATTAAGTTAAAAATTTACTTGTGATCACATCTACAAACCAAATAGAACTGCAAGGCAATTTTCCAGTTACTGAATATACTGCAGGTCAGTTTAATGAATAATTTTTAACTTTGTCATAAACTCAAAGACAGGCTAATATCTCCAGAAACCTGAATGGAGACCAGCTGCCGACAGATTTACACAAAATATATTTATGTGGAATTTGATTGCTGACATCTGGGGACAGAAATAAACTTTCTATAATTACAGAGGCATCTTTGCCATATATATGAATTTCTTTCACCAAAAAATGCAAATCTGTCCCCAGGAAGTGTATTTACATTTTCAGATAGGGCTGCAATGGGGTTGGATGGTTCTTGGAAAAACCAATGCATTAAATTCCTATGCTAGTGATGGGTTCTTTATCATGGGAGAAGACAAAAACAAGCAAAGACCTGTTTATCACTCTCCTGCAACTTACACACCCAAAAAATCAGGATGCTTTCTCTCTTTCAGGATGTGGCCACTCAGTACATGTCCCATAGTGGTGGCAGCATTGGGAGGATTTAATACTCTGTCATGTGGGGCAGATTGACACAGCTTCCTCTTAGGGTTTTATGCATATAAAACAGATTTACATGGAAATAAGTCCAGCAGAGGGCCCTTCAGAATTCCTGTTCAAACCTTATCTCTGAGCAAAAGCAAATTCATGAGTATGGGTCATTCTCCAGGTGAGTATAAACGATATGGATTTGGGACCACATGAGATATGACTGCTAACAGTGATTCACTCAACCAGTCACCCATTGTATATAGCATTCTGACTTCCTTTAGGGCCATTATCTATCCTAAATGCAAAGGATATTCAAGGTCCTTCCAATTATAGCCCCAGTCTATCTCAGAATTTCACTGCTCCCTACTTTCAATCCACCATTGCCAAACAATCAAGCTAGACCATTTGATGTCTCACTTTTGTACTTTTATAACTTCACTCCTACAAAGGATATTTAAGGTCTTTCCAAAATACCTCCATGTACCAATTACATCTAAGATGATCACCATGGCTCTTCTTCAGCCTAGAAAAGACATTTGCTCTCCAATAATACATTTCCGCCTATAAAAAACTTAACAGCAAATCACTCTAGCCTGGATTGAATGAGCTGTAGTGAGTTCACAGTCCCTGAAGTGTTCAAGAAAACATCAGACAACCACTTGGTGGGGATGTTGTAATGAGGATCCCATGAGTGTGTGGTGAGTTGGACTCAGTAACTGTCAAGGCTTCTCAGCCCTGGGAGCCTTGATTCTATGATGGTTATGTGTGCCCTTGTCAGTAAGCTTCCTGAAGGCAGGGCTCATCTTACTAGTATTTATAGTTTCCTCAATACTTTAAAAAAGAAGGGAGGGGAGAGCAAAAAAGATTCTCTAAAAAAAAAAGTTATTATGGATGATTTCATGGTATTTTTCTCATACTTGCTACATTCAATTCTAGGTGCACCATTATCATCAATATGAGAAACAGTGTCTGTGTGCCTATTATGTTAAGGTGATTTATTTTAATTCTGAGAATTCTAGGAAGTAGAATACATTCTGTCCCAGATCAATTCTAATCAAGGAAAATAAGTCACCCAAGGAGCTCATAGTACGCCCTAAATAAACAGGCCTAAGTGAATGAATGACCAATGTACAAAACACAAAATAAGATAGAAAATAAATGTTAAATACATGGAATGGATTACTTCCAAAGTCAGAGTGAACACTGCAGGAAGTTTTGAAAGTTTCATAATTCGAAGTATATACAGAGGTAATCCCATATGATCCTCTATTCCACCACTGTAAAAACCAAATCCTCCACTATCAAGGGTGAAATGACTCACCAAAGCTCACCAAACTAGCAGGTGACCACAAAGCAATAATACCCAGCTGTCCTAAATACCTACCCATCATTCTCTTCAGTACAACCCAGGCCCATCATCCATTGTACCCCATAATCACTTTTATTTTTTATTTTTCTTAGTTAATTCCATCTGCCTTGAATCAAATTATAGCATCCCACGGCTAACTCAGGCCTTTGTTCCTTGTGTCTCTAGATTCTCTGACAAGAGAATATTTTTCAAAATATCCCCCTTGACAATGATCTTAACTATGGGCACATTGCCTAAACATCTAATATTACCAATAATCTACTCTGGATCTGCCATACATGAAAGTATCTCTCTGCCACATACACATCCCCAAATAAGGGTTAAACGCACAAGTTGGCCAATTTCAAATCTTAGCTCAACCATTTACTAGTTATGTGGCCTTGGGCTGGGTACCTAACCTCCCAGTACCTTGGGTTCCCTGTCTATGAGTCTAAAGTAGTACCAATTTCATAGTGTTGTTATGAGTATTAAATCAAATAACATATGTAACACTTTAAAACAGTGTCCAAAATAAGTACTTACTGATTTTTTTAATCCTTAGCCTTTATCAACTTTTGGCCTAATAAGTCTCATATTCTTACTTAAAGCTATACGAGCTTTATATCTTTTCAAGTGTCCTGCATTTACCTTGCAGAATCTTCACGGAAGTTTCATTATTTTTTCTAACATTTGTTTTTGAGAGACAGAGACAGAGCATGAGTTGGGGAGGGGCAGAGAGAGAGGGAGACACAGAATCCAAAGCAGACTCCAGGCTCTGAACTGACAGCACAGAGCTCAACATGGGGCTCAAACTCACGAACCATGAGATCATGACCTGAGCCGAACTCAGGGACTTAGCCAACTGAGCCACCCAGGTGCCCCTCATTATTACTAATACAATAAAACAACGATGAGGAGGAGGAGGCCGATGATGGTAGCAGATAACATTCTTTGCCTATATGCTGTTCCAGGCCCTGCTGTAAACACTTTACATTCATTATCAATAGACCTAGGAGGCAAATATTATTATCTCCAAATTACAGATGTGACCTATAAATGTTTAGTAACTTATCCAAGGTCATCCAGCTATAATTGGTCAAACTCCAGGTTCATGCTCTTGCAATTTACTGTTACTATATTTGGTCAGCAACTCCTTACCACTATATTTCTCCCATTTGTAATACTACTGATATTGCTCCTGCCCTCCCTCATCCTCCATTTTTTCTAGAGCAGTTTTAATCATTATTTATATCCTCAAAGACCTTACAGTGAAAGCAAGGAAACATGCATACAAAAAAATCACATTCAAATAAAATATCCAAACTTCATCAAACCTATCCACTTCCATCATACCTACTTCTCTCCACTTGGCCATAATAGTTTTTAAGAGCATATATAACCATAGTACCAAATCACTACTTAAATAGTTTAGAAAAAGTAAAAGAATATTCTAGGGAAATTCAATCAGCTTGTGAGTTCAAACTGGTTTTAAACTCACTGATTTTTAGGAGAAGGGGGCAGGCCAGGGGAGGCTCCATGGTAGAGCTTTTATGAAATTAGAGTCCGGATTTCTGTAAAAGATAGTATTTTAGTACAGAAACAGTGGGGGAAAAAAAACCTCAGGGAATTACCTATATGATGTCTGAGTGCTATTAACAAAGGCAGGTAATAGGCTATGGTGAGTCACCGCTGACTGTCAGATTATCTTGTTGAGGATCACTGCTGCCAGAGTGTCAAGGTCAGGATAAGACAGTGGAACAAAGCAGCAGTGAAGAAAGCTCATCCCCCAAGCCGACCTGCTGATCATTAGTGGTACAGGGGACATGATGATTATATCATGGTCTTCCATGTGTAGCACACTTCATAGTTTATAAAGCACTTTCACAGTCATTATCTCATTGTGTTTTTAAAGAATTTCCTGTGGAAGATTTAGTAATGAACCAAACCCGCAGAGGAAAACGTCACTTATAGGAACACATTTCCACAGTTTAAGAAAAGATTCCTATTTTGAGTTGAGTAACCCACATGAGAACAGATAAACACAGGAGATGATGATTTATTAATTAAATATGCATCTCAGATACTATCCTGGGGAAACAAATTAATACACAGGTCTCTACATTCAAAGAGCCTTAGGCTAGATGAGGGAAGAATGCACATGCCTTGTAAAGATCACAATTACTACTACGCAAAGTGCCAATGAGAGGTACAGTAATTGTTGCTGAATTCCAGATGAGTAGAAATGATTTCTAGGTGGAACAATGAAGAAATGCATCATAGAAGATGGAGGATTTGAGCTGGCCCTCCAACAATCCTTAGAATTTGGAAAGTTGCAGGGGCAGGGATGGGAAGCGACGTTACATAGTTAGCATACAGATTAGCCTATGTATATTAATTTTCATACTTTAAAAGAATTCTTGAAACTGGAATTTAATGAAAGAGATAGAAGATGCTGGGGTTTTGCAGAGGCATACACAACTCCTTTCCAAACAATGCTATAAGTCACCACTAATTATACAGGGGAATCCACAAAATCTGAGAAATTCTTATTAATGCTTTCAAAGAGAAGCAAACTTCATACAGATTTTCTTATATCTGCCTTCTAGGTAATGAATTAAACAACTACTGGGAAAAACAGGTGAAACACAGAAGACTAACAAGCGAGTAGACTCTTAGGGGTGTGACGACTGAAAGATGGCACGCTGAGCTAGAGAAGTGATCCAAACTCCAAAACTAAATTCTGATGGAATACATTTCACAAAATGTCATGTCAGAAAACCAAGGCTAGTTCTGACACAGATTGCATTGCCCCTCAGTCGACCTACTCTCTTCCCAAGCCATTTCTCAAGCGATAAAACATGGAATACTTCTCCAACTGAACTCTGAGGGTAAAAGACACTAGGTTTGTATAAGATGGAAAGACAGTTAAGAAGCCACCCACTGTATATTCTCAGGGCCGCTCAAACATTATCAAAGGGAAAAGAAATAGCATGGCAAACATGCAGTCCTGCTAGAAAATAACAACAAAACCAGGAAAGGGAAGGAGGAAGCACACCATGCAAAAGACAAAGAACCAAACATCTCAAGGACCAGGAAAAATATCATCACAGCCTTATGCTATAAAACATACCTAATGAGAGCAAAACTTCAATAAAAGAGGGGCTCACATGAATGCAATTTAACTGAATGACTGTTCTGCCTACTACATACACTCTACCTCTTCCTCTCCCACTGATTACGGCTAAAAACTCTGAACAAAATACCTGATGATTCTGAGAAGTAAACAAAAGCAGGTATACTGTCAGAAGCTACCTACCAACAACTGAGTTTCCAGGTTTATTTCTCTTTTCTCCTTGGGACTTTTCCCAGCTGTAGGCCCCAATAACAGAGCTGTGTGATAGAGCAGCAATATGGGAAGCTAAAACTTGTTCTATTTCTAGCCCAATTTTTTTTAGCTGAAGAAGTGAGAAAGAGTTCCTTGAGGAATGGAAGGCATAAAGGGAATTCCATGGTGCAGAGAGTAGAGAGGGGAATATTCTAATTATATATACAAAACCATACAACTTTCTGGTACATCTCTGAGCTCTGCATGTGAAGGACATATCCAAAGCACTTTAGTAAGGCTCTGAGAAGCTACCTAAGACCATACACCACCACCCATATTCCATACTAGCTCCTGGGTGGTCTCTGCACAAAATAGATCAAAAGAGGATGGCAAAGGCTTTGGCAAATGAATTGAGACTGGAACCCACACAAAGCAAGGTTGAATCTGTGCTCTGAAAGTAATGACACCGATTCCCTGCCAGAACAAAGAAAAATCAACATTGTTTTGAGGGTTATAACACAAGTCCAATATCAAAGAAACATAATGTTCAAAATGTCCATGATACAGTCCAAAAATTACTCAATATACAAAGAAGTAGGAAAATGTGACCAATATGCAAGGGAAAAGACAATCAGTAAATATCAACTCAAGATGAACTAGTTGCTGGAAATATCAAATGAAGACTTCAAAGCAGGTATTATAAATGTGCTTCATGAGGTAAAGTTAAACATAATGAAATTAATGGAAAGTAGTCCTCAAGAAAGAAACCAAAAATATTAAAAATTTGGAAATTTTAGAACTGAAAAATGCAATATGTGAAATAAAACACTCACTGGCTGGTATTAGCAGCAGAATGGAGATAATGGAGGAAAGATCCAGTGAACTTGAAAATAAACAAAAATAAATTATCCAACCTGAAAACAGAAAAAAAATTGGAAAAAAACCCCAGAATCTCAAGAACCTATGGGAATCTCAAGAAAGGTCTAACATACATGTCATTATAACACCATAAATATAGGGAGAAGAGATTGGGCAGAAAACAGATTTGAAAAATAATGTGCAACAACTTAGCAAATTTAGTGAAAACAAAATTTAACATATTCAAGAATCTCAGCCAACCCCTAACAGGATAAACTCAGAAACCATTTTTTTGAATGGATTGAATGGATTCAAACAATTTTTTGAATGGATTGAAAAAGAAAGCCTAAGGAATCAAAACAATTCAGAACTAAAAAGCAATTTGGAAAGATGAAAGAACAGGACCACATTAAAAATCAAATTACTTACAGAAAAACAAGACTGAGATAATAACAGTGAATGCACATGAAAAAAGACAAATTAAAGAAAATTAAGATGATATTTGTATTCTTACAAAAAAGGAAACAGAAAGCATATTCAAATATATGCCACAAAAAAGTCTCCAAAATGTAGGGGAAAAAAGTCTGTACACCAAGAGAGCTTACCAGTTTTCAAGAAAATCATACATAAAATGATCAACAGTTACATGAATCTTCATGAGCTACTGAAACTCAAGGCAAAAACACTGTAGAGACATCTAGATTTAAGAATTGCCCACAAGGAAGAAAAGTCAGATTGACTGCGTACTCAACCAGAATCACATTTAAGGTCAGGAGAATATGGAGAGATATTTATCAAATTATTTTTTAAGGCAATGTGTAGCCTAAAAATATTATACCCAACTCACATATCATTCAAATAAAACAGACACACGGAACTTAAAGAATCGAGAACTTGTATGCCTTTTATGAAAAATAAAATAGCCTGAGAAGAAAATCCAGACAATTAGAGTTTAAATAACAATTTAGCAATGGAAAAGCCATGATGAAGAAATTGGTAATGAGTCCTGAGTTCACTTAAATATAGAATCAGTACTAAACAAATATGGAAAGCATTGTTACATGGGTTAACACAATTGTCACTGACAATATAAAGATAACTAACAAAAATTGAGAGGTACAGGGAATGGTAGGAGTTGTGATCTTCATCCTTCAAAGGAGATAGTGATCTTGTCTAAAATTGGCACATATGGTTAAAAAAATAGTAACTGTTCTAATTTCAAAACATGCATACTCTCTATTCCTACCAGTAGTGGAATTGTGAATCCTATTTTTATAAAAGTAGGAGTGTTTCACCTTTCCCTCTTTCTTCTGTACATGGCAAACCTGCTCTCATAAGGATAAAATATGTTCATAAACAAAAGTACTACGGTGCTATGTTCCAACTAAACAACATAACTGTCCAGAAAGAACAAACATATTTGGAGTATACAAAGTGTTCTACCTGACTTTGCAAAGACAGACAGACAGACACAGACAGACACAGACAGACACACACATACACAAACGCATGCAGTATCCACCTCTAATGTGTGGCTGTATATTACCTATTCCTAAGAAGTGGTTATATTCCTATAGGCCTGGTCACTTCTAAAATATCCCAATTGACTTGTGAATGAATATATACAGATTGCATGCCAGGCCCATTATAGCCAGATGATCTAATTTGATGATAGAAATGCCATTTTCTCAATTCATTTCTTTAATTCTTCCAATTTATATGCAATAAGTTTAGATAGGATTAACTAAAAAGAGGAAATATGTGCAAATATATTTCTCTTCCCGGTGTGTTTTATTTTAAGATCTTCGTAAAAGACTCATATAATGACTTATTCTAACACCTGAAACTTCTGATATTGAAACAGTTTATTATACACTATGAATGATTCAGATACCATTAAGACAGTAGAGTTGGAATTCCAAATGATAGTGACAAATGTCTTCAAATGTTCAGAAATGTATATCTTGCTTTATCTGAGAAAAAGACAGTTTATAGAAATCCATAATATAAAAAATCCAGAATATAAAAAATACTTGAAGATAATAAAAATTACAGTAACAAAAGAAGTACTTGTTAGACTTACTCTGTTACGAACCTAACATGGATCACGGGTGCCTGGGTGGCTCAGTCGGTTAAGCTCCTGACTCGGTTTTGGATCAGGTCATGATCTTGCAGCTTTGTGGATTTGAGCCCTGCATCAGGCTCTATGCTGACAGCACAGAGCCTGCTTGGGATTCTCTCTTTCTCTCTGTCCCTCCCCCACTCATGCTCTCTCTCAAAATAAATTTAAAAAATTAAAAAAAAAAAAACCTAACATGGATCATCTCATTTCATCCTGATATATCCCCATTAGTAAATGCCTTTTTCATTCACCTCATCCCAGAATATTGTATCAGGGAACATCCTGGAGGACATGGGATCCTGCCTCTACCTCTCTGCTTCTAGAGAGGTAGTTGTAAGCCACCCTCAACCCCCCACCTCCCATCTGAGAGCAGTTCTGGGCAGAATTTAGGCACCATGACTTTTATGTCCAGATTACTCTTTAGAGAGTGCTACCACTGAGGTCTGCCACATGAACTCAAGTACAAATTGTATGCAGATATGGCAAAATTTATCAAAGTAATACACAAATAACAGATGTGCTATCATTCTATTTACAAATAAAGCAATACATGTTAAGCAAATGCTGAATGAAATAGTTTGTGTCTGTCCTAATTCCTTAATATAGATAATATGATATTAATAACTTAATGTCAATTAAGTATGAGTTTTAAAAGTTTAAATCCAATGGTTGTCAAGGCATAAATATTCTAAATGTTTACATAAAATTCAATCAAAAACATCCTAGGATGCAAAGTTCTTAGATCTAATGGTGTCCTCTAGCCAAAAGGTTAAGTCCCTCCCTGAAGCCAGATTAGAAACTTCTGGGTCTATAAAAGACACATGTTGAGATATTTGAGCTTCAGAGCACAGGTCGCTCACACACAGGTAATTTATATAGCACTGCCATAGAATCCCTTACTAAGAAATTTTCCCTAAGAGAAAGGATGCCCACCCATCCCATGTATGGTTATATATGCAAGCCTACAGGAAAAAGGAAGCAGTCCTCTAACCAAGCATTTTCCAACCTGTGTTAGGGGAATAGGCTTACTCTGACAAAGAATTCCTTGACTGTGTTTGATAAATGCTGAAAATTACTCTAGGATCTCAAAGTCTTATATGCTAATATATACTGTTAATGTCCAAGATGGAAATAGAATGTAAAGCATTTCCCAAACCTTTTAAGGACAGAACTCTTTTTTTCAGAGTACACACACAAGCATACATCTGACACAACCTGGAACAGTTTCTCCTCATGGACCTTGGTTTCCAGGCTCTATGAAAAGCCACAGAAATCTGGGAACAAAGCAGCCCTTGGATGACACTGGTGAGAGCTGTGTCTTATACAAGTCCCACCCTGGCACGAAGGGACTCATCTTCCACTGAAGACAATGAAATGTTAGTGGACATACTGTGACCCTCTTCCCCTGGACAAACCTTCATGGCCAAAAATCCAAGGGGTCTCTGTGACTATCACTCAGGATTCCTGAGACTTTCATCTCAAGTGAGGTTAGGTGTGAATGATGATATGCTATCCTCTCAGGAGAGTATAAAGTAAAACCTAGAGTCCCTCCCTATTTCTTGGATGGAGTAGGGGAATGGATGGATCCTTTAAGCATCTTAGCTTTCCTTATTGGGTGACTCCAAAGGGAGGCCACAGGTAAGTTAGGGGTCCCTTCTTTCCCCCTGAATCAAGGTTTACTCTTTCTTTCCACAAGGCTAAACCCCCATTTTGTATACTTTAAGTCTGTGGCTCTCACTTGGTCATGCACCTAGGGAATTAATTCGGCAAAAGTAATCATAGCCCTGGGACAAAATTACCTCCCAAAGTTCTACCGACCTCACGTAGTTCTTCCTTTATAGATTTTTTCAGTATCCATATGATTGTGTGTGCATCCACAAGTAAGCAATGTACAGACCCTATTTTGTTTTCATCGAACCTATAATTCTGGCCAAAATGAGATCACAGATTGACCTACAGGAAAACAATACAGAAGATCAATAAGGCTAAAAGAGAAAATGTATATTTAATCACTCACAGTGAGAGCATTCCTTTGCTATCAAGCAAAGGACTGGAAAGTTGAAAACTTCTATTTCAACTGGAAACATGGAAATGTTTATTCTTGCTTTACATTTTATTCTTGGTTACATGTAGATCTGCAGAGAGATTGTTCAAGAGGTCACTCTTGACTTGGCCTGAATAGCCTAGTGTTTAGCATTTAGGCAAAGGACAAGGGGGGGGGGCGGGGAAAGATAGCTATTCTTTGTGATTATTTCCAGTGCACTTATCAACTCAATAAAAATAATTATTATTATTGATGGAGGCCTTACCACTGATTAACAGGCCAAGTTAATTGCTTCTGTGAGCTCACACAACTCTTAAGTGTATATCATGGCGTCAGTAAAGAGTATGCAACTGCCCCCAGCTTTGTGGACAGGATGTGCAATGGCATTGATTTAATTAGAGCTTTTAGACTGCAACCTGCAGTCCTTCCTGAGCCATTCTCGGCTGGAGACTTCCTCTGTTGTTTTTTAATGCTGCTCTGAACTGGAACAAAGCAAGATGCCCAGTGAGAAGCATTGAGTTGCATCACAGAGAGGATTAAAATGCCCATTATGAGGTAAGACTAGAGTCACAGCTGAAGGAAAAGAAGACAGGCTATAAAAGAAAATGGGCTGCAGGCAGTAAAATATTGATTGAAAGAGACTGAAAGCACCACAGCATCCAAACTCCTTGCCCTGCTCTGTAAGATCTAAGTCCAGCCAACCTCTTGACTTCATGATATACCCTCTCTCCATAATGCTAATAATGCTTCAACCACACTGGTCTTCCTCCTGACTCTCTAATACAAGGCACTGGCTCCTTCCTTGCATCTCTGCACCTGCCCTTCCTCTACCTGAAACCTACCTGACCCCCAAACTTATCTTCATCATGTAGGCCTCAGCCTAAGCACCTCGTCCTCAGGCAGACCTCTTCTGACCATCCTAGCTAAAGGAGACCGACCCTCTCCCCATCTGGATGCTTTCCATTGCACTGCTAATGCATTTTCTTTGAGGAACCACCCAACATTATGGTTTATTTGTTTGCATGTTTACTCTCTAAAGGTACCTATTAATATATTAACTATACAGGAGCATAGACTGTTTGCTCTCCTCACTGCTATATCCTCAGTGTCCAGAACAGGGCCTGCATATAGTAGATCATCTATAAATATGGACAGAAAAAAAAACTAATACTGGGTAGTGGATTGAGTGCATGGGAAATCAACATTTACCTCAAGGCTACTATTTCCGGCCTACTCCACATGGCAACATTGGATAGAATATGCATCAGATAATATGACATCTAGGTCTAGCTCTGTCACTTACTGGCTGTGTAACCTTGAGCAATTTATTAATCTCTCTGGACCTCAGTTTCTACCTCTATAAATGAGTTTACAAAAAGGACCAATAATATAGGGCTACAATTTTTTAAAAATACATGCAAAGGTCTTAGAATAATTCAACTTTTAGCAAAGCCTTAAATGTGGCTATTGCTGTTGTTTCTGCTCTAATTAATTCTTATTATACACCATGAAAAGTAGCAGGGACCAAGGAACCTTCAAGGATATGCATCACTTTTTTAAAAAGTCCTAACCTAGCACAGTCTATTATTCATCCAAGATAACAGTGTGTATCTATACATGTTCTCTTCTATCTCAATATATCATGTAGTTGACAAGTTCAACAGCTGAGCAACCTCATCTTCTGGATAGACCAGTAAATTTGCACTGTCCATATCTGCATAGCCCTGCCCCCTTTCTGGCATACTCATGAGCAGCCCTTATGAATAATTTGGTTGGAGAAAGCAAAGTTTGCATTGTTGAAAGCTACGGAAGAGACTCTTAATTCAAACAGTATTAGGTTGGTGGATGAGGCAAATTGGAGCATGTAAAATTTATTGGACATCATAAAAGGGAAGCAGGGAGAGGGCCAAGGAGTTGGAGGGGTTCAGTTACTGCTGAATTGCCAGCATAATGACCTGCAGCACATCACAGTGTGCTACCCAGGCTAGGAAGCACTCTCCCTGATGATTGCTTTATGTCACCACTGATGCTACTGGCCCATCAACTATGACCCCAGGAGCAGCAAACCCCATCATAAGAAAGGGAGAAATGTAAATTTCAAAATAGATATATAAATATTCGGTGGCCTAGTGTTCCATTAGTAATTTATATTCCTGACTTTGGAATGCAAAAATGTAAATCCAGGGCCCTTCTAAAGTCAGAAGTCACCCAGGGTTCATATAATAATCTCTCTGACAAGGGCTAAGCTGTGGCTGGCAATAAAACCTATGGGGCCAATAAGCTCACTAAACATGCTGGGAGAAAACAGGCTACATACACTCTCTACCTCCAACCGTGGGGGAGAGAGACTGAATGACTAATCAAGCCCATCCCACAATGTCAGACATTTCCCTGATGCAACGGGGTCTAAGGACAGAGCTGATTTACTCACCAACAGGCTGACATCCCTGTAAGTAGAATGCTCTAAAGCTCATTCTCAAAGCTCTAAGGAGCGTGGCATTTTTTCTGATTTACTGCCATTTTATCGCTGTTAGAAATGGACACAGTGCAGATGCCCACAGTTCTAAATGAAGGTAAAGGTGATGTCCTTGATGCAGGCTCTCCCAATGTCCTCCTTAAAAATGAAATCATTAAGAGTTACATCAGATTGAGGTTGATCTAACATAATAGGGGTGAGGGAACCAAAAGGGGACAGAGTAGAAATACTACAAGGCCCAAGAAATGAAAATCCTTTTGGTACAGCCCCATGGAACGGAAGTACAAAAGCACGTGCTAGCCCAGTCATTCCTGAACATAAGAGAAGAAAGAAGCAGAGTGCCCAAAAATGAGCGAGCAGGAGGAAAGGAGATGATCTATCCCGACCTTCTAAGGCAGAGAGGAAACTACGATTCAGGGGACTATGTCAAGATCACAGAGGTGATTAAAGGCAGTTTTGGCCCAGAACCTGAACCTTCTAATTAAGTCCTAGTCCAGACCCTGGGCTGTCACATTTCATATCTCATGGGGGGATCCACATTTATACCAGTACTTGCATAAAAGTTCACCCTCCAGGCTTGGCAGTTAGGGAAGTGTCTTATATACCAGGCTGAGACAAAGAAAATACTTTAGGAGCTACATAGCCAAATGCGTGTAAATCATTTCAATTAGTAACATACACTGTGTCAATGGATTTCATGAACATCACTTAGAACAAGATACAATAAGTATCCAAAGTAACAAGAAAAATTTAAAGAAAACCATTAAGTAAACACTAATACCAGTGACTACAGATTGGGAAGTTCCATTCTAGAAACATCTTCAATGAGTTTTCCAAGCTGATTGTGTCAAATGCAACCCTTGGCACAAAACTGATTACCTCCCTCATGAGAGCAAAAGCCATGGATAGAACACATACCTTCGTTCAAGAATATTGTGTGTATGCTGGAATATTATCAAGCCATTCAAAAAAAAAGAAAGTCTAATACAGACTATGGTATGACATAGATGAACCTTAAAAGGGGTGATAAAAGAGTTTTCAAGGGGCACCTGGGTGACTCAGTTGGTTAAGCATCTGACTTCGGCTCAGAGTATGATCTCACGGTTCGTGGGTTAAAGTCCTGCGTTGGGCTCTGTGCTGACAGCTCAGAGCCTGGAGCCTGCTTTGGATTCTGTGTGTCCCTCTCTCTGCCCCTCCCCTGTTTGCTCTCTGTCTCTCTCTGTCTCTCAAAAAATAAATTAATGTTAAAAAAATGTTTTTAAAGAGTTTTCGAAATAGACTGTGATGGTGGTTGCACAAGACTGTGAATGTGATTAATGTCACTAAATTGCACAGTTAAAAATGGTTAGGATGCCAAGTTGTATGTTACTATATTTGTTGTTGTTGTTTGTTTTTTGTTTTTTTAGGGAGCCTGCTTGGGATTCTCTCTCTTCCTCTTTCTCTGTCCCTTCCCCACCTGTGCTCTCACTCTCTCTCAAAAGCAATAAATAAAATCTTACCAAAAAATTGAGAAAAATTGTTAGTGCGCCTCTAGCAAGGAGCCAGCAATCCTGTCCCTGAAAAAAGTAGCCCATGATAAAGCAAGTATAATTCTCCATATTCTATTATTATAGGACGAAATACTCTGAAAAAACATCCAATTACATTTGTTTTAGAACAAAAACAATTAGTTTTCTACTAACACTAGTATTAACATTTATTGAACACTTATTATGTGCCAGGCATTTTGATACACTTTTTGAGGATCTTACTGAATCTTTCCAGCAACTCTATAAAGTACTCTTAGTATCACCTTTTCCAATTCAGCTCATCAAAGGTTAAAGAAGGTAGGTAATTGGCCTGAAATCACACAGGGATTAAAGCTTAGTGCCAGTATTCCAAACCCAGGCAGTCGGGCCTATACTACCTTAGCAACTATGCCTTCATCCATGCTCACTTAGAAATCTCGCAGATGGTTAATATACTTTACCTATTACACTGATACCAGAAAAATGGGGCCTTAGAAAACAGATGTGAACAATCTGGTAGCTCCCTGACCATGATCCCTCACTCAATTCCAAATAAAACAATGGTCTTCTGGTTTGTAAATCAGGTTCTGGATGAACTAATAGAGTCACCTCTAACTTGTGAATGAACTAGTAACAACATCAAACCAATAAATACACATACAAAGCTGAAGACGTGATTCTTCCATCACAGTGATCAACGTCCAGTCACCTTGAGCCCAAAAGAGCCTGATAGGTCTCCTCTGTCCTCTCCCCATAGTCTGTTCTTAATTACAAACACAGGGCTCCACACCAGCCCTCCCATGTGCTCGTTATAGACATCCAAAGTTGCTGCCCACGTACAGAGTGAGGAGCACGTCCTGGCACTGGGCCATAGTTGGAGATGAGCACATGTCCCATATGCTCCTGGGATACAGTAGGCAGACACTGGCTGCCTTGCGTGTGAGCACAGCGAGGGGAAGCAATTTTGTTAACCAGGGGTCAATGGTGCTTGATGAAATCACAGAGCCCAAGATTGATTTGGAAAGTCCTCATCGCTGAAGCCTGACAGATGATACTCTCAGCCCACCTGGAAGAACAATAAAAATATTGCTCTCCAATAAAGAACTCCACACTCCTCAACCTTTCTTTTGGAGGTGGGAAGTTTCTCCACAGAAACATGAATAAAGTACAGGGAAAGGCTAAGGGGTGAGGAGAGACATAAATAGGCCTAGATCAGCAATGTCTCTGTTTCTGCTTCCTGCTATCCATGCACATACACACACACACACAGTGCCCCCATGCAGGTCCCAGAGGTCACCAGGATCAAATATAAATTTTGAAAGTTGAAAAGGGGGAATCCATTTCAAGTGACTTAAAGGATAACTGTCATGGGAATTAATATGGTTGGAATGTTTAAAATTGCCACAGGTTCCTCCACTTGTGAAAGGTGTCAGGTTCCTGTCTTGCAAGCTCAATGTCTGTCTGTGATACCACGATGAAGGGTTATGCTATCACAGAATGTCCTGGGCTAAGGAAAGCTTATTTCATTTGCTGAACTGCACTTAGAAATTGGCAAGGAAGAGTCCAAAAGGTTAGGCATGGGGCATGATTCTTTTTTTTTTTTTTTTAATTTTTTTTTTTTAACATTTATTTATTTTTGAGACAGAGACAGAGCATGAACGGGGGAGGGGCAGAGAGAGAGGGAGACACAGAATTGGAAGCAGGCTCCAGGCTCTGAGCCATCAGCCCAGAGCCTGATGCGGGGCTCAAACTCACGGACCTCGAGATCGTGACCTGAGCCGAAGTCGGACGCTCAACCGACTGAGCCACCCAGGCGCCCCATGGGGCATGATTCTTATCTCTCACCATTTCCCATATTATTATAGCGTCCCATTAATTTTCTCTTCTCACGTCTGAAAATATACTTTATGTTCTTCACTGTGTCCCTTGCTTTTCATTATTCAGGACTCCCCTCCCAAAGAACAAAAACAAACCAGATATAAGGAATAAGAATCTACACTTCTCTGATGGGGCAAAGCTTCTGCAGTTTAAGGATCTGAAGTGTTGAATTGCCACTCAGACACCATGAGAAGCAACCGAGTTGATTCAAATTTTTGTAGCTACATTCCCCCAGCTAAAATAACCATCCCACCTGTAAATGAAAAAACACATTTCAACAAGCTTCCCTCCAGCATTAAAGGTAAATGCACACATCAGTGCTAAAAGGGGGAACAAAGGATGAATGAACCAAATTTTCAGATTTCCTTTGGAGTAAATTGGCCCCTTCCAAATGGCAGTAAGAAGTTCAGCCCTTGCAAGATCACCTGTCAGTGTGTCATGATGAAAGCAAATCCATCATTATGATGAGAGATGAGTCTGAGATGGCTGAAGAGAGCTTTCCATTCTTCTTAAACCTGTGGGAGGTATCAGAGTCCACAGTGGTTTTGCCACTATAACAAAGGAGGGCTTCCAAGTTTACAATGTTAACTATCTCAGGATCACCTATTACCAAAATCCACTTAATTCTATTTTTTTTTCCAATACTTATGCCTTTTCAACAGATACATCTCAACTCTGTGTGTAATCCTTCCACTTGGGCACAGAGTCCCATGTACCACATAGCAGGTACCATGCTGGGTGCAGGATATTGGGGAACTGACAAGGCACAGTTGCTGCCTGGGATTACAGTCCAGTAGGGGAGAAAACACCATCCATATGTGAGACAAGTTACGCAGAAACTTGAGCAATGTGCTATGAAAGAACATGTTACTGATGCCTAAAAGTCAAAAGGATAAAGTGACCATTATGTGAGTCTGGGGAAACAATGCCTCAGCAGAATCATCCCTGAATTCAAATAACCAATCAACTCCATTTCTCAAACTGTAGCATTTTTGCTTTATTATTTTTGAGAGAGAGACAGACAGAGACAGAGTCAGAGAGCAAGCAGAGAAGGGGCAGCGAGAGAGGAAGACACAGAATCAGAAGCAGGCTCCAGACTGAGCTGTCAGCACAGAGCCTGACATGGGCCTCGAACTCACAGACTGTGAGGTCATGACCTGAGCTGAAGTCGGCCACTTAACCGACTAACCCACCCGGGCGCCCCAAATTCCACACTGCTTTTAGAGGATTCTTTGCAAAAGCACAAAACAGAGACAGAATGAGATAAATCAAGGACCATGAACAACTGCTTCTTTGGGAAGTTCCTTTTTCAGTCCCAGATTATAAATAAAACAAATTGAAACACTCGTTACAAACAAGTTTGCCTTGAAATGAACTTCAGGGACAGAAAAAGACCTCAGAGGTACGCTCCAAAGTCAAGATCAATCATTTGAAGTTTAAAAGGCGCCCTTCAAAAGAATGACATGTGACTTTTTTCTTTCAATTCTGAAAATGAGTTGAGAAACAACTGTAAAGACTTCCCCAAATGCTGAGAGTAACATCTTCATAAAATTCCACAAAATGGATTCTACTTGTTTATGGGGAAGATTTTGTGAAGGCACATTTGTATATTCTGTAGACAAAATGGGTATCAAGGATTCAGGGAAGGACAAATGGCAGCAAGAATGTCCCCAGTGAAGCAAGGCACAGGCCAGGGCCAAGTGTGCCAATGGAGGGTCACAAATCTGACAATATTTCTTTCAATAAACTTGCTGGCATGAACTTGCCAAGGGGATTCCCTTTGGGGACAGAACTCAGAACCAGCAGAATTTAGGAACCAAAAACCATGGATGTGGAACCATGGGAAATAATCCACAGGTTTATTTATAAATATATAAATATTTATGCATATATATGGATATTTATGCATTGGCACTATCCCAAGCCAAGGGCTAAATAAGTTACACAGGAGAGAGATGAATGACCAAAGACCTTTCAGAGAAGGTGTAGGTGCCAAAACACAGGTGCCAGAAGGGTTCTTTCAGATCAGTAGCCCTAATCATTCACTTAATAGATAATGAAACTGAGGCCCAGAAAAGGATTTATCCACTCTGCTCAGTGGCAGAGCCAGAACTTAAACCTGAATACTGCTAAGTGTGCTTTCCATCACCCTACTCAGCCTTCTTCATGGAAAATCATCCACAAATGATAAAGCACATCAATGAGAAGCTGGTGGCAGGAGTGGAGCACACTGGGAGCATGAGGCTGGCATAAGTGAATACTAGTGATGAGGATTTCAATCACCGAGAGCCCAAGCAATTCCTGACTCTAAGAGGCAGGCATTTGGAGTTCACTTTCTAATTCTACAGCCAAAATGTGTGCTCTCCACTAACATTTTTCTTTCCCCAACAACCCTGTAAATCTATGTACACTTCTCAAATATTCTGAATTTCTGTTTTTTGTTTTCTTATTTTTGGTCATATTTGTGCTCAGGTGGTTCCCCAATACATTTACATGATGGGTTCGTCATGCAAAGATGTTATCTACCTTTGTAAATCTGTTACAAAACTATTTGTACACGTGACTTTGAAAAAAAGCATGCAACACAAATATTTATCGTTCACCTTGCAGACCTATTATGGAAAATGTTTGTGTTGCTTTTCAAGACTTATGAGAAGTGAGTTTAAACAACTTCAATAAACCTAGGGGCGCCTGGGTGGCTCAGTCGGTTAAGCGGCCGACTTCAGCTCAGGTCACGATCTCGCGGTCCGCGAGTTCGAGCCCCGCGTCGGGCTCTGGGCTGATGGCTCGGAGCCTGGAGCTTGCTTCCGATTCTGTGTCTCCCTCTCTCTCTGCCCCTCCCCCGTTCATGCTCTGTCTCTCTCTGTCTCAAAAATAAAAACAAACGTTAAAAAAAATTAAAAAATAAATAAATAAATAAACAACTTCAATAAACCTAAGTAGACAGCCAAAATCTAATTCTCTCCTTGAAGCTGTGACTTAAGCATATCAATGTAGTCAAAGGCTCTTGGTGGGGCGCCTGGGTGGTTCAGTAGGTTAAGCATCTAACTTCGGCTCAGGTCATAATCCCACAGCTCATGACTTCGAGCCCCATGTCGGGCTCTGTGCTGACAGCCCAGAGCCTGGAGCCTGCCTCAGATTCTGTGTCTCCCTCTCTCTCTGGCCATCCCTTGCTTGCTCGCTCTCTCTCACTCTCAAAAATAATAAAATTAAAATTAAAATTAAAATAAAATAAAATAAAATAAAATAACCAAAGGCTCTTGGTTTTGATTGCATAGCATTAATTCATTCTTCTCCTGGTGACAACCAGTAACACAATTTTCTTTGGAGAACCAGTACTTCCCATCTTTCATTTCATGTGGTTCAGATGAGGCAGACCCCACCTCCTGGTACTAAGTCTGAGCCAGACACTGGTAACTGATTTATGGATTGGAATGCAACTGAAATCCAGCCAATGAAAGCCAGACTTGCAACTCTGTTTGAACCATTGGAAAAAAGTTTTCTTTCCAGGGAAGGCACTAAGTTGGCCAGAGTAATCCTTTAGCTGATGTTGGCTATCTTACCAAAACTTGTTAAAAACAAAAAAAACCTACCAGAACTACATAGGAAAGCATGAGACATACTGAGAGACAAGCTGAGACATGAAGAGAGAAACTACTGACAAAGTTATCTGAACACCTGAACCTAGCACAACCCTGTGGTTATGTGGTAGAGTATTCATAAAAATGGCTGCAATAATTCCTTTGATCCCTATACATAGTCCACTTTACAAAGTGACCTTGCTACTCCTCTGAGAGGTGGACTCTATTTCTCCACTCTGGAATATGAATTTAGCCATGCAACTTGTTTT
This sequence comes from Panthera tigris, assembly GCF_018350195.1. Taxonomy (NCBI): domain Eukaryota; kingdom Metazoa; phylum Chordata; class Mammalia; order Carnivora; family Felidae; genus Panthera; species Panthera tigris. The sequence goes on along the minus strand of NC_056670.1, from coordinate 35,888,664 downwards.
GGAAAATGAGTCAATAACAGATGCATTATATTACATTTGTTACATTTACTTATATGTAAATTCTGGAAAGATACTTGAGTTTACACTCTCCTGTTAGGGGAATCTCTCTGTCACCAGGGCATAAGCCCAGGCTAGCTTCTTGGAAGAAAGACCACATGAAGAGTGCTTCCAGCCATCCAGTTGAAGCCCCAGGGAGGCTATCCACCCTGGTAAAGCCAGCCCAGAAAGAACCACCCAGCCAACCCAAGGATTGTGACCTAATAAATAATTTTCATTTTAAGCCATTCAGTTTTTATGTTGGCTTATTGCAAAGCAAAGCTAACTGACAGAGCATTAAATCATATATTTTTTCTTCCACCATTTGAATTAAATTTTTATTACTTATATCCAAAACAATACAAGTACCCAGTGCCACACCTAGCATAGTTGATACCTGGAACAGATTATAGTTAACACTCCTTCTCCACAAAGAAAAATAAAAAAGAAAGAAAGAAAGAAAGAAAGAAAGAAAGAAAGAAAGAAAGAAAGAAAGAAAGAAAGAAAGAAAGAAAGAAAAACTATTTTCAGTTATAATCATACAACCACCAATAATAATTTTTCTTACTTTGTTTTTGGTTTTAAAATAGCAATTGAAAAGAAAAATAAATTAAAATTTAAGGATATAATTCAAATGCATTTGAAAATTTCAAGAATGAACAAAGAAAAATAGTATAGCTTATGGTTTGTCCTGTATTTTAGTGTTTAAAATGTGAAATACATATAGATTCTGCAAATGGTCTCACAGAATGATAAAACTGAAATAATTCAAGAACTATTTCTTTAATTTTCAATTATTGAACTATGTCTATTTCAAATCCATTGTTTAGATGCAGGAATATGTACTACCAGGGTTTTGAACATATTGACCACCCAAAATAATCCCCTAAGATACCAAACCACTATGAACTTACTCTCAAATATGCATAGCTGAGCTCACAGGTACTGAGGCTGCCTGTGCAGCTGGGAGTTCTCCAAACTAGAATATATATTAAAAGATAATTTTTAAGTTTATGAATTTAAAATTTTTTTAATGTTTATTTATTTTTTAGAGCTAGAGAGGCAGAGTGCGAGAGTAGGTGGGGCAGAGATAGAGGGAGACACAGAATCTGAAATAGGCTCCAGGCACAGAGATGTCAGCACAGAGCCTGACACGGGCTCACACTCACAAACTGTAAAATCATGACCTGAGCCAAAGTTAGAAACTTAACTGAGACACCCAGACACTCAAGTGTACTAATTTAAAGTGTACATATATATTATTAAAATACAACATAAGTCATCAAAATTATTTAGAAGTTAGACTGAAAAATTTTTTAAATTTTTTTCCAGAAGAGAGTATTTTATCACTTTCATTGCTTGAATTGCCATATATGGTGATGATAAAATATAGACTAAATTTCAGTTGGTTTTGTTATTGTTTTAAAACTTTCTGAGGCAACACTCACTGTCCTACCCTTGATATTCCACTGCAAACAGTACTGTTAATCAACTTCATCAATGGTGAGAATTATATGTAAAATAAAAATTCTCCAAAGGACCCTGACTGAAATATACCAGAAGTTTTGAGTGAATATGCTTGCACACAAAAGAAAATTCCCTGGGACGGACCTAATTATTTCAATATTGACCTAAAATTGCCAAATTTTCTAGAAAGAAAGACAAATGAAGATAATTTATGGCTCTGAGCCTTTTATACAGTGATAAGGTAGAACTTTTCATTAAAAAAAAAGTTAATTAAACAGCTTGCATCATGATACTCTATTTCAGTTTAAAGTAAAATTCCCTTAATTCCAGAAAATCATTAACGTTCTCTGGACCAAGATAAGCCAACAAACAATATCCCATTTCTAATTAATTTCCAATTAATCAAATACCCACTTTAAGGTGAGTTTCCTCTATCAGGAGTCATGTAAGGTCCCAGCTTTTCTTAGAAGATCTAAAGAAATAACACAGTGAGTAATATAACTGTAAGGATGTAACTGATCACATGATACCATTGATCTATATTAACCTATTCTCATTGACTGTACATCTGACTTGACTACATATATTATTCACTTGCTTTATAGCTGGTCAGTTGTATCTTAGTAAATCCAATTCCCTTTCAAACTGAAGCATATTTTATTTTCTCCAATATGTGCCTTTCTGTTACATTTTATTCTGTTTGGTATACTTCCCAATCAATTCTTTTGTGAGCTTCATTTCTTTTGGCACAAGGTATCCCTTGTTAGGATTTATTTCTTTCAGGATGATTTAAATCTATTTTGCCTGATGCTGCCTTCAAGCTACTGTAGGCCATATCCATTTCCTCAACCAGTCCCATCTACTGGGCGATGTGATATGGTTCATGTTCCATCTTCCTGGTTGAGGAAAGATGTGCTTTCCTGGTTTGGTCTAATGTGAAATCTCGCTTGCTTTTTATCTAGCCTGGCAATGGCTGCGGACTGAATAATCAGAATGATGTGAAGCAAGGTGTAGGAATGTCAGTGTACTACAGGTACTCAATGCTGGTACGGGTAACTGCAGGCTCCTGATGTCCTCAGTGTCCCAAAGTCTTCTCTGTGAATAGATGCTTCTGAAATTCTAGGTATTATTGCCAATGGATGTAAAGCAGTACCATCATACCCAAGCTCTCTCTTGTAAATCCTTGTTGATTTAAAGAACAGCTGAAGTTGCCTTCTTTGGTAGTGTTAATTAGGAGTCGCTTTTAATTTGGGTTGGCCCTAGACTGTATGTTCTAAGACTTCAGAAGTTCATTTTGTACAATAAAGTTATTTTATTATTAATAGAGAAAAAAAAACAATGAAAGACATTGCATTTTAATGACCTTTTTGGTATTTGCCCTCTAACTAAAATGACTAGGAAAGGTCTGAGGGAAGGACACCTGGTTAAGCATCTGACTCTTGATTTCAGCTCAGGTCATGATCTCAGACTCAGGTCATGATCTCAAAGTTGATCGAACCCCACATTGGACTCCATGCTGAGTGTGGAGCCTGCATGGGATTCATTCTCATTCTCATTCTCTCTCTCTCTCTCAAAATAAATAAATAAACATTAAAAAAAAAAACAAAGGAAAAGTTCTGGAGAAGCCAAAGAGATAATATAGAAGAATGCTAGAAGGTAAGGCTGAAAAGGTCCCTGGAGGATAAGATTAAGGGGACCTAAGAAGCCAGGCTAAGGGTTTGTAGCCATATCCTAATGCAAAAAGTCCCAGAGAGTTTCCAAAGAGAGGTGTTGACATGATAGAAGTACATTGTTCCTATTAAGAAAAGGCCAGAACTTCTCGAAATAAAATGAACCCGAAATAAACTCATGGTGGCAGATGATCGTCCATGCCCAGAATGTGACAATGCTAGAGTACACCTTGTTCAAACGGAAGGTATTTCCAGTCAGAAGGAAAGAGAACAGCAGATGGGGGAGACAGGGAAGCCTTTGGAAACCAGGAAAACTAAACAGGAATTCATTTAGTAAACATACTAAAAAGGTAATAACATTACAGAAAATAGATTAGAGAGCATAACAAATGCTAGCAGGATCAAATATACAAAATAAAAAGACTGATAGTATACAAGATAAGGAGATCCCTCAGAGAAAGTGACCATGCCTAATTGGAGTTAATGACAGAGAAATTTGGGAACATAAACGTTTAAAGACCCTTGATATAATTGGCACTTTTTTTTTTTTACCAGAGAAAATAAAAATAGTATTTCCATATTGACTCTAACGGGGCATGAAACTCAAGAAGGAAGGATGCCACTAAAAATAAAATTCTGGGTATATAATTAATGAAAACTGACAACAAAGAACATTGGAGAAGGAAGAAGAATGAGCAAATGGCCAAAGAAATAGAAACAATATGACTGCATGGGAAACATCCTGATGAACTCAGATTTTAAGAAGTCATTTACAAAAGCAATGCTCAAAGGAAGAAAACAAGTCTAATGTAGGAAAAGCAGATTTAACAACAACAACAAAAACTCAAATGACAGAGAGAAGTCAGAATTACTAAGGTTTTATTTTGTTATTACATTATCCATCCTGAAATTATATCTTCAGGTTGGAAAGGTGAATGAAGAAATAAAAGAGAAAAAAAAGGATAAATAAAAGAATAAAGCCCTAGAAAGTTTCAGAGATACATAAAAGGTTAGGTCTCTAGACTTAGACAAAAAGTATTTTACTTTATAACAGCAACAGAAAAAAATATATAGATCTGATCATGGAAATCTTTATAATATTTCAAATATCATAGAAAACAAAGTAGATTCAGGGAATTTTTTTTAGGAGGAAGGGGAGAGTCAGATTCCCATCAAAAATGCAAAAGATTATGTTAAATGTATGATATGTGAGCACTTTGAAAAGATGCTAACAACTCCTAAGAGCCAGTGTCTTTTCATCCAGGATGATCCAGGCCAAATCAACCTCTCCCCTCCACTCCTCTTGCTCTCTGGTCTTTTGTAAACAGCTATTAAACAGGTAGATCACTGAGAACATAGACATAATATATTGATTTCTATAAAACGTCTCACAAAAACTCTCATATATTGCTCTGCAGAAAGAGAGGGAGAGAGAGAGAGAGAGAGAAAAGAAAAAAAAGAGAGATTCTAGTCGATTTACAGCAGATCAACTACATATACTAAAAAACTGTTGTTCTTTGAATCAATGCCAGTGAGAATGGAGTTTCCTCCAGCCTTTCCACTGTACTCTGTCCTTGCCTCCAGACTGCTGAATAAAACCTAGAAATCTGTGTCCTAACAATAGGCTAAAACCAAGGACAAATAAAACAAGAGATAAAGCAAATATGCCCATGTAGGTGTGAACACTCAGCTTCTCAAGTGAGGGACAGGAGAGTTCTTCTGGGCAGTAGCTTATATAAGAAGAAAAGCCCAGCGGGCACTGGTTGACTCTGAGCTCTATTGTAGTAACCCACAGCAGATGCTCTGCATCCTTGGAAGCCCTCCAGGCAACACTACAGGACGATCTGCATACCCTAGGTGGGGTGTGGGATGACTTGTTTTTTCCAACCCTAAGAGCTCATGACTCTAATATGAATATGAATCCCTGCCTGATGTCCTGTATGATTATTACTAAATAACCACAAAGAAGGAAATCACACAAAAAGAAGGTGATTAAAACCTTTTCTAAAGCCACTGATTTTATAATGGGCCACATACAAAAGCCATTCTGATATTTGCTCTAATTATTAGAATGCACTGGCCTTCCGATAACCAGTTGCAAGGACAGACATCCCAGCTGACCAAACCATCAGTTTAAGACAGGCAGAAAAATCCAACATCTCCCTCCCATGACAAAAGCGACTAGAATTGCCAAATCCGATATACAAAACATTTAATTTATAACAGTTAAAACCTGGCCTGTGACCAAGTCTAAAAGAACCATGTCTTATTTCACTTGCTCTTGAATATGTCTCTTTCAGAGATAAATGACTCTGCTCTTTGCCAGTTCTCTCCTCTGTTTGGTGTTTTGTTTAGCTGGGTTTGTGACAAGCCAAGAGTTGATGCATCTGCTTGAATGTGTAATTTAACTCTCTGGTCAACTTAGCTTTTTTTTTTTTCCCTGACAATATTATGTCAAACAATCACATCACAACTGGCTCTGATCTCTTTGTTGTTAGCTAATAAATTAGAGAGTATTTATTATCTGCAATCCTTTTTTCCTCTTTTAATGGTGACACATTTGTGGTGAATTACAGGGCAGCTTTATAAACTAGGCTCTGGGCCAGTCTCAGGCCCTGCGTCCATGTGAACGTTCCCTCTCCCAGTTGGCCTCCCGGACTGGTGGTAAATCAAGGCAGCTGTCACAGCACACTAAGTTAGTGTGCGTCATTGGGGAGAGCAGGAAGCGTTGGGGGTATAATTCTGTCCATCAAACTAATATGTTATATCAGTAGCTTTGTAATCTTCTGCCATAACTTATGGGAAGTGACACCTAAGAATTCACTTTGAAGGCAATGTGTTCCTCAGACTTTAAGCCAAAACAGACCCGATTCGCAGCAACTGTTCCTCTGTTTACATGAGTGGGTTCCTAGTGCTGGGGAATCGGGTCCCTATCAATGTGGCAGTATTTTTTACACATTCCACCACCGGCTGAACTCTGTTTACAGCCCTCATGGCAGGATTTGTAAACTTTTCAAACAGGATTTCTTCTCTTCTTTTTGTTACCCTTGCCTTAACCTCCAGTAGCCGGATAGATAAATATGCTCCCTGAATGTTATCATGACAAAGTGAATCTCTGACAGACAGGAATGAACGCGGGACCCATTTCCTTGTCCGTTCCCCTTCAACCTTTTCCTTGACAAATGCGGGAAATGGCTGCATAGGACAGAAGAAGAATACTCACATCACATGAAGGCAGCGTCAGCTTTTGTGGTGTTATTGAAAGTGGCCACATGATGCTTAAAGAAGTGAGAGCAGATAACCTTAAACAGACGGTGTACTTTCTACAGCATGACATTGGAGCCACCAGACTCACATCATGTGTCCTTTAAAAGAATGCTTATTTTCTGGAATTTGCTCCTGGATTGTCCCTGTCTCCCCATCCCTCCCCCCAAACTTTCCTCCCTGGCTGTATTCTCAGCAGGCCAATGAGAGAAGCCCTTTGGGGAAGATTAAGTAGTTCTGTGAGCTGCCATCTGATGGAAAAGAAATCTACAAGAAGCGTTCAAAGGAGCTCTTCCTCCCCCAGGCACAGAGCTAAATATGTACAGTAAAGAAATTTGAAAAATGCCTGTCCTTGCCATCTCCAATACCCCTTTGATTGATAGCAGAGAGGGTTTGCTATGATAATTTTACTTTGACAGGTCCCAGGCATAAATCCCACAGAGTTGTTGCTCAGGTTTGACAACCTTCGGAGGGCTCCAGTTAGGAACAGGAAACAGGCCTCTATTTTTCACCCTCAATGCTCCTTCAGGTGCAAAGAAAAGACCGTATGGAAAAAATAAATCCTTATCTGAGGGGGAAACCAAATTCAAAGCAGTTTTAATACTTATTCATCAGAAAGAATGTCCAACAGGGGAAGATGTGACCTCGGTCCTACTTCTTCAAACTTACATTTAAATCTTCCAAATAAAGAGATTTGAAGTCTACTCGCGACAAGAAATTGATACTCCTTTCCCATTCACATTTTGGTTTTACAAAGTTGTGTTAGTATTTTACTTCAAGGTCAGCCTTGAAACATGCCGTAATATTTTATAAAAATCATTGCTTAAAAGTAAAAATGTATTTGTATAGTAACATCCATGACTTACTATCATTTACTGAGAGCTTCCTACGGGTCAGATTTTATAACTAATCATGAACTCTTAACAATCACAACCACCCCCAAATTAATTGGAATGTCATTTTAAAAAGAGTCAAAGCCATGGATTTTTTCCAGCATTCATCTTTTAGGCATGCTTCTTAAACATCAGGAGTATGAGGGAATCTGCATCGTCACCCAGCCATCTCTCCTACCAAGGATCTGGGAAGGGTGACTCAGCAGTGAGAAGCCTAGTCAAAGAAATCATATTTAACTGGGTTGAATCAAGAAGAATGTGTGGCATGTTAATTATACTGGAATTTAAAACAAAATTAAAATACATTCAGAGAAGAAGGAGGAGGAGGAGGAGGAGGATGAAGAGGAGGAGGGAGAAGAAGAAAGGAGGAGGAGAAGGAAAAGGAGGAAGAGGAGGGAGAAGAAGAAAAAGAAGCATCGTCATTATTATCATCATTATCATCTGTGACTTCCCCTAAGTAACTAGAAAATTAACCAGGACCCATCTTCCATACATTTTAGTTTTCTCCACCTAGAAATGCATTAGTGTGACCTACTGAAATTATTAAAGGGTCAAGGCCAGGCAGATATCTAAAAAAAAGGAACATTTCGATTTGCTTAAAACTTGCAGAAGTTGAAGATTTCCCTTCCAATTATCTACCTCGTACAAATGTGAGAAATGGTTTTCTCTTGGCTCTAGGGTCCAGTCTAACACTGAGAGGAGCCACACAGCTCTGATGCCCTGAGAATATATTCATCCTTCAATCCGACCACCTTGCCAGGCCTTGGCTAACTAGGTGCCATCCAAGTTTTGCAGAAACTTTGCACTATTGAGAGGTGCCACCAGCAGGAAAGTTGGGATCCAGACTTGACACTCACAGTAAAAACTGGGTCTTTAATTTAATAGGACTATAACACAGACCTTCACCCCAGGCCACAGAATTAAGCCCTCATTTTCTGAGGTCGATATTTTACAACTATACCCATTTTGTGGAGGAACTAACCATTGCCCAAGGAGCTCTAATAATTGCTACACAGGTCAGCCACAGAAAGTCAGTGGGGAAAATGAGAATAGAAAACAACAAGAAGCTCATAAAAGAAGAAGAGATATAGGAGTTTTTTAAGTCATAAAACAGCTTGAACAAATTTCAAGAAAAGGAACTTATTAAATTAATTCTCTCTCACTCCACTGCCCCTCTAAATACCAAACAGGATGTGCTTCCTTGTAAATGTCTATAAATTTTGGGAGGAGAAAAACAAATCTGATCTTGGGTACAGAGCTCTAGGCTGCAAAGAACATGGGTGGGTTTCTGTTTCCCTTAGAAAAAGCTGCCAGGACAGCATTTTCCCATCAAGTGTTGATAAGAAAGGCATTTAGCATTTCATTTGATGGTCCTGTTGTGAGTGGGTGGTATGACATGATAAATTATGGCCAATGTCATATTAAAAATTATAGGCCCATCTGCACATGCTCACTCTGTTCTTAAGCTGATGATACGCTATCCTGTGCAAAGCCTTCAGCTGTGGCAGATGTTGGAATGATGTTCCTCTCCCAGGACAGCTTTAGAAAATAGAATTCTCAAAGGTTTAGAGAGGTGATAGCTATCTTTGTAGCCCATAAGCAAAAATTAAACCAAACCCTAACCTTCTGCAAATTCAGCCCTGTTAAGGTCTGATTCCCACTTTGATTCAAGTCCTTTTCCTAAACAGCCTATCTACTTCTCTGTAATATGAGCATAAGATTTTGAGCCAGGAAGCCATTTTAAAAAGTCAGAAACAGGGGTGTCTGGGTGGCTCAGTTGGTTAAGCAGCCGACTTTGGTTAATGTCATGATCTCACAGTTGGTGGGTTCGAGCCCCACGTCCGGCTCTGTGCTGACACTCAGGGCCTGCAGCCTGCTTCAAGTTCTGTGTCTCCCTCTCTCTCTGCCCCTCCCCTGCTTGTGCTCTGTCTCTCTCTGTTTCTCAAAAAAAAAAAAAAAAAAAAAAAAAAAAAAAAAAAAAAAAAAAAAAAAATTAAGTAGGTAACAATCTCCTCTGCCCAAAACAAAAGAGGCACCTCTTAGAGCATAAAGAGATGTTTTCAGGACTCCTAAAAAGTTACTTGGTCTTGACAAAGTACTGCCCACATAGACCAAGGAAGTCTGCAAAAAACTGACATGAAATCAACAATTCCTATACCAGGGTATCTCAAACTTTACACTATTAATATTGTGGACCAGACAATTTTTTGTTGTGAGGCTGCCCTGGGCATGTTTAGCAGAATCCCTAGTCTATGCCCACTGAATTCCAAAAGCACGCACCTGTGCCAGGAGTAAAAATCAAAAAATGTCTCCACTCACAAATAAATGATTCTGGGGTGGGGGTGGGGTCAAAACTGCCCTGGTTGAGAACCACTAGCCTAGACTATTTGGGAAAGGCCATGTCACTGAATCTTTGTGAGCCACATGTTTTCCATAAAGAGGACTGGAATCAGTAGCACATATTGTCATGTGTCAAATGCCTTTCCTTATTATTGCAGAAACATGATAGGACTGAATGTCTAGCAACATCCCTTAACTCTTAGCCAAAATGAAGGTGCCTTTACTGTAAAGTTCAAGTTAAATCAATCTCTGTACATGCAAAAAGAAAATACTATCTCCTCTAAATATTTCTCTATAAGGTGAGTTTTGTTATACTCATCACTCTTTCCATAGAGACCTTGAATCCAACCACATGAGTCAGAGATTCAGTCAAGAAAACCAAACTCCAGGAGAGGTAATTCAAAAAGAGAAAATTCAATATGGGGTATTAATTCAAAGGTATTAGGGGAGCTGAAATGACAAGTAACAGAAGAGAAGGCTACCCAGGGAATAGCAGCTTCAGGAAGCTGCCACCATCTCTATCTGCAAGGGTCAAAGGGAAGGTTACTAGAACATGGGAGCCAAAGCCCTCCGGCAGAAGCTGGTCTCAGGGTGGCACAGACCCTGGGGGCTGGGACCATGGTGGAAAGTGCTTCCCACAGGAGATGGAGCTAGAGAAGATACCTAGCCACTGCAAGAAATGACCATCCTAGACAGCTCTCTGTTTAGAAAAGAAAAACCTTGGCTTCTTCCCTCATCTGCCCACCTGTAATCTCTCACCAGTGCCTCTCACTGGCTGAATCTGTCTTGTATCCAGGGGACAAAGGAGCCTGGGAAACAGTTTATGAGGATAAGCTTCTGTGACACATGTTGAGCAGAGCAGGGTTTGAGAATGGATTTGAGAGCAAACAGACAAATGACCAACATAACTATCAAGTTCAACTGTAAGGACAACTGAATGCAGTTCAGACCTGACTCAGGAAGGGGAACGAAAGTTGGATGAGTCTGAGAAATAAATTAGGCTGAGGAAAAAACTTCTCAAATAAACACCCCAAAACACTTTAAAAAGTTCCTTCTCCTTCTTGTCCTCCCCTCCCACATCAAGTTAAACTTGGAGGAGAAAAGCCTAGACTGGGATTGTTAGTAACTTGTGTGAAACTGAGTTAATGTCTAAGAAGATAATTGCTAGAAATGCTAGGCATATCAGTTATTTATTGCTATAACAAACTATCACAAGCTTAGTGGCTTATAACAACCATCGTATTTGCTCATGATTTTTTTGGTCAGAAATTTGGGCTGGGCTCAGCTGGATGGTTCTTGGGTGTCACCTGAGATCATTTGTGTGACTACAGTGAGGTGGCAGATTGGCTGGGGGCTGATTGATCCCAGGGGTCTCCTCTGGGATGGCTTCTTTGTGTTCCAGTTTATTTCAACCTCCAGTAAGCAAACTGACCTGTTTGCATGGCAGTCCCAGGGTGTTCAGTGAGAGGGGAAGCCCCGATGCACAAATACTTCCTAAGCCTCTGATACAGCATGCTTGTCAATGCCTGCTGATCAAAACAAATCACAGGGTCAAATCTAGATTTCAGGGCTGGATAGAGAATCTTCACTCTTGTTGGGAGGGATAGTACAGTCACAATGCAAAGGGGAATGAACACAGGAATAGAAAACAATGTGGCCATTTTAAATTATCACACTAGGTGAGTGGATTTCACAGCAAGTTTTTCTAGACAGAGTATTCCAGTTTTACCCACACCTGAACATTTTGAAAGGATATATATTTGTTTTTCAAACAAATGTTTTTTCATTCTCACAGAGGCACTGGTCTCTAAAAAATGCTCCCTCAAAAAAGCCCCTTTGACCAAACTCACTCCATAAGAGTCTCATAATTAATAGCCAACCATCTCACCTGAAGTTAAGGATGTTGCCTCAAATTCAAATACAAGTTCAGAGAAGAAGACTCAAGACTGCCTCCATTTTCCCTGTGCCTTAAAGAAAGGGAAATCCAGATTTCAGCACAGGATTGCAGGGAAACATCAAACTAGGAGTCAGAACTATGTTTTCATATTCTGAAACCAATCATCTGTGTAAGCCACTTGGGTAAGTTTCTTCTCTCCAAGTCACAATTTTGCAAATCCAGAAGTTTACTCTGGAACAGCTGGCGCAGGAGTGAGAGGTAGAGGAGGAAAGAGGGTGAGGTGAATCAGTTGAAGCTGGCTGGTGGAAAAGAGTACAGTGCGAGGGGGTGTGGGAACCTGGAGAGTGCTACTTGTTCACTGCAGTAAATTCACTGTTTTCCCTAAAATATGTTGGCACCTGATCTAACTGCCATCCATCACAAGATCACCTCCAAGAACTCATCTGGCTCTGTTTTCTGCCTCTCCCAATCTGCTTCCCCACATGCCTCTGCTATACCCAACTTTGCATGGAGTTATCAAGTGCCCCTGGTCTTCAAGAAAGGGATGCTCAGTTGCAATGCAAAAAAAAAAAAAAAAAAAAAAAAAAAAAAAAAAAAAAAAAAGGAGCACAGACACTCGTCCCTTCCTTCATACCATCTTGTTTCAATCCCACACACCCTTTAAAGTGGGGTTGCAACTGACAGGCTTTTACTTTTACATAAAAAGTACCATTTGGACTGATCCAGGCCCATAATTCTGCTCCACTCATTCCTATCGGTGCTTCTGGAAAAGCTGCAGACCTGACACCAAGATCCTATCACAGCCCACAGTTAGCTGTGGGTTAGTGTAACCTTCCCTGGGCCCCTGGTTCCAAGCACTTCTTCCCCCAGGGAAGACATGTTCCCTAAATATCTGATTTCTACCGCCTTCATTTCAGAGGGAAATCTCAGGTTAGAACTCTAAAGAAAATAGGTTGTTTGGTCTGAAATATGAGATTGGAGGAGTTGGAGAAGCCCAGCACTACTGCGAGGTCCCACTCTGAGCTGGTAGGAAACTGCATAGTTAGAAACGTGTTCTTTGATATGACATAAGGCAGTTTCCAAATTGGCCTTTTGAGGTCCATTGCCTCAATGAAACCCACCAGGATCTCTTCACACCAAACTCTTCTTTCCTGCCAGTGAGAATTAAGTGGGCCTTCCATTCTCTTGTTTGGTGAGTAATAATATTGCAGTGGAGCATGGGAGCTGAATGGCCTGGATTTTTAATTTTTTTTTAAGTTTATTTATTTTTGAGAGAGAGAGACAGAGAGAGTGAGTGGGGGAGGGGCAGAGAACGAGAGAGAGAGAGAGAGAGAGGAAGAGAGAGAATCCCAAGCAGACTCTGCAACTGCCAGCACAGAGCCTGGTACAGGGCTTGAACTCACAAACCACGAGATCAGGACCTGAGCCGAAATCAACAGTCAGACACTTAACTGACTGAGCCACCCAGGTGCCCCTCAACTGCCTGCATTTGCATCCTGGCTCCACCATGGGAAATCAAATGCTGGGTACTTTGGTCAAGTTTCTCAATCTCTCTGTTCCTCTGCTTCCTTGGCTATAAAAAACTGACACAGGATTGTGGTGGTGATCAAGTGACAAAGTACTTGTAGAGGCTCCAGTATGTGGCACATAGTAACTGCAACAGTGTTAGCTGCTGTCATCATGTCTCCATTATATTGCTGATAAAAGTGTTAACTTATCTTATAGGCCTCCTTTATAGTACTTGCATTTATCTAATTAGATAATAAGTTCAAGAGCAAAGATGATAAATATTTTTCCTATTTCTTTATCTCCATTCTCCTCCACCCCCACTACCACTCTCCATCAGCCCAGGGCCTGGTATACAATACATACCAGGGGGGTAGGGACAGGCAAGTGGGGCCTAACATCATGGTGTAAGAGGAGGATGCCATGAAGTATGGGCTCTAGGAGAGACATGTTGCTATTGAACATGGCTTTTAATAATTACTAACTTAATAATTAGTTCAACTTACCAAGAATCTCCTTGCCTCGGGGCTATAAAGTATAAAATGGGAATAAAGTTTTGCCTCAGAAGGTAGCTGTGAAGACAGATCCTTCACAATGTAGGGCTCACATAGGCAATCAAAAAATGCTCATTTCCTTCCCTTTCCTTCCGCCTCACCATTAATGAATTGATCAGATCAGTGCTGGGAGACATGGAGAAGTATGAGGAAAGCAGCCCCAGAAGAAAAGGCAAAGAAAAGGGGCTCAATGTCTCAAAAGCAAATACCACTTGACCTCATAACAAGGTCCCACCCTCAGGAACTCTTCTGCCCACTGAACTGGGTTCAAAATGCCATTTACAGATGGTAAAACTGTCATCAACATAGATTCCTCAAGAGAAGCTGGGAGTGGAAGTCTCAGGGTCCTTAGGAAATCTGCGGTTCTCCCCTTGATGACTGCTGAGGCTCCGGATGGATATATAAGACAACACCCTACATTTCCCTCTAAAATTGTCTTCCCTTCTTGCCTTCCCGCAATTTTACTATCCTCAGGAAGCATGCCAGACAAAAGATGTGGATCTATGGCCTGACCTCATGGGGGTCACCTCAAGTTTTTACAGAACCACAGAACGTTAGGGCCGACATGAGCTGCTCCAACACCCTCAAAATAAAGATGAAGCCACAAAGAAGTTAAGTGGTTGGCCCAAGGTTTTGCAGCTGATCAAGGACAGAAATGAAATGTAGAACTGTGAGCTTTTTAATTTCACATCATTCTGAGGCCTCAGAAGAATACGGGCTTTCAAAAGCATTTATTCAAGTAAGACATACTCTAAGTTCCAACAATGATTTCTCTAGCCCATATTGGGCGGGATATGATCAGTCATGACTTTCTAGATCTAAAATCAGTGAACTGAACACATCCAACAAAAGCCATTTACATCAGCTTCTTTCTGCAGCTCAGTGTATTATATGTGTTCCCATGTGCTGTCTGTTCTACAGGTCTGAGAATGTACCCTGAGACCTCCTCATGTGAAGGAAACAGACCCCAGCTGGCCAACCACACTGTGACTCCAATATGGACTTCAGCTGCTACACTATAGGTCTGTGTTCAGTGAACTGCATTTTTTAAAAATGTTAATATCTACATGGCTCTCACCCAACTGCCTTAAGAATACCAGCTGTACTGTGCTTCTGCCTCTCCTTTGACAGTCCTAAGAACAGCTCCTGAAGAATAGAACATTCTTCAGGGGAGGGCTGTTGGTTTTTGCAGACATTTAAGAAGAGAAGATGAAAGGGATTTCAAGTTGAAATGTCAAGTATGGAAAGGGATGGGATGGGACAGAAGAGGGAATCTGGTATGTTTCCAATGCCTTTCATGTACCAAGCACTGGGTTGGATGAGTTCTCATTCCTATTGCATTTGGTCCTCACAATGATGAGCATAATAACCACAGTTTTATAGATGAGAAAATTGAGGCTTAGAAAGATTAAGAGACTTGCCCAAAGTCAAACAAGGAATTTGTTGTATAGCTGGTACAGTAGTTTCCAATGGCTGTTACAACAAATTACCATAAACTCTGTGGCTTAAAGCAACAGAAACGCATTCTCTCCCAGTTCTGCAGGGCAGAAGTCTGAAATCAGTATGTCAGTAGGGCCCCAGTCCCTGTAGAGACTCTAGAGGAGGATTCCTCCTTACATCTTCCAACCTCTAGTGGGCAAGGCATTCCTTAGCCTGTGACTGCCTAACTCTATAATCTCTACCTCCGTCTTCCCATGGACTCCTCTTCTCCATCCATATCTCCTCTGGGTGTCTCCTATAAGGACACTTCTCACTGGATTTAGGGCCCACCTGGTTAACCCAGGATCATCTCATCCCTGGATCCTGAATTCCATCTGCAAAGGCCTTTTTTTTTTTTTTAAGTCATTTACATTCATAGGTTCCTTGAGTCAAGATGAAGATAAATCTTTTTAGAGGTGGGCACCACTCAACCCACTATAGCTGGGTTTCTAACTGAAGCCTGTCTTACTAGTCCATTTTCTCATCACACTGTCAAGTTATTCCCTGTCTTTTCCTTTATCTGTTTTCTCAAGGATAGCTTTGGCCAAGACAAAAATTCCAAGGTAGCCACACAGTATAGAGAGAACACAGTCCTTCAATCACCCAGAATTATCCAGAACCTTAGTTGACAGTGTTGAAATTTAAGCCCCTCCCAATCCTGCTATTGTTCTAAGAACCAAGAGGGAAAACTGCCCCCTGAAAAATACTTCGCCGTTGCCTTTAAACATCAAAACAGTTGACTCCTTCCGAAAGTTCAGCCCTTCTTTTTCCAGGAGAAAAAGAGCTATCAGATGTCAACTTAACCTATAGCCACCTCCTAATAAGTTTAAGACAAAAGGCCAATACTTTCAAATAAGATTCAGACATAATGTAATAGCATTTGTTACCAAGCCCCATCTAATTATATCAGTCAGTCTTTTATTACCAGACCCACAAGTGCAAAGAACTCTATTATAATCTCTTTATAATGATCTCCTCACTATCTCACTCCTCCAACTCTACAATAAATTAATCATCTGCTGCTCACAATCATGAGTAAACATCAACTCAATTAAGAACTGATAAATAAACAGTTCACTCTAAGGCTTGTCCTGATACGGCGGGAAGTATCACTGGGCGCCTGCCAGGGCACCGCTCGTCTGAAGTTCTGAAACGTGGATGGGTGTTTAAAGCTGTGTTTCTTCTGCTTCTGTTCACAGAAAGTGCTTTGGCTATTGTCTTCTGCTCCCACCCCGTGTGTGCAGGTGGAGAACTATTCCCTTGTCCTCTCTTGACCCAAAGGTGGAAGAATTGCTCATTTATGCACTGGGTGTTGTATGGAAACCAATTTGACAATAAATTTCATATATTTAAAAAAACAAGAATTGCTCATTTATCCTTACTCTGCACTACATTGCATCACAAATCTGAAAGAAAATCAGTGGGAAGACAATAAAATGCAAGAAATTTGAACCATACCATATCAAACAGTAAAGGAGAAGGAACCCTTAGCATATGTTAAGATGCATGACTTTATACTGAATAGTTACATAATTGTTAAGGTTAAATTGTGTCCCTCAAAAAAGATATGCTGGAGTCCTAAACCCCAGTACCTCAGAATATGAGTTTATTTTAGAAATTGGCTCATTGGAGATGTAATTAGTTTAGATGAGGTCACAGCGGAGTAGGGTGAGTCCTTAATCCAATTTGACTGGTGTCTCTATAAGATGATGTGAAGACACGGAGAGAATGCCATGTGGAGAGACATACAGGGAGAAGGCAATCATGTAGTGACAGAAGCAGAGGTTGTACGATGCATCTATAAGTGAAGGAGAACCAATAATTTCCAGCCACCCCCAGAAGCTAGGAAGAGGCAAAGAAAGATTCTACACCCAGAGCCTTAGAGGAAGGGTGGCCCTACTGACACTGATTTCATATTTGTGGCTTCTAGAAGTGTAAGAGAGTAAATTCCTGTTGTTTTAAGCCATGTGCTTTGTGGCACTTTGCTATGGCAGCCCTAGAAAACCAATACAGTGATTGATTACAACAAGAATAGTCAAGCTAACATTTTTGAGCAGTTTGAGCAGGCATTATACCAAGCATTTTGTAAGCATTAAGCACATGGAATCTTCACAATTGTCTTATAAAGTTGTAACTGAACCCACATTCATTCAGTTTCAAAGTTAGTACTCCTATTCCCACTTTACAAATGAGGAAACAAGGTTGACTGAGGCTAACAGTACCAGAGTCATAGAGTGAGTGAGTGGCAAGCCTCTCTAGTATTGGAGGCACTCACTTCATTCCCCCAAACAACACATTGTAAGCCTGATGAGGACGGGGTCATGGAAGTGTTATTCACCAGGAATCCCCCAATTGTGCTGCCCAGAGCCCCAGGGCTCCTCTGCCACAGGTATAGAGGATGAAGGGAAGCCAGTGACTGCAGGGGTCATCCAGCATTCTACCTCCACTTTACCTGGCACATTTATGTTTTGTGTTTTCAGTTCTCACATGAGAAATATTTAAACCAACTTTTCTGCTGCGTGAAGAAAAAATTTACAAACATTGCTACATAGAGGATAGTTCTTTTCCATAGAAGAATTGCAGGTAATATCTGCAAAAGGGATGATAAAATTAGAAAATTACCATTCTGGAACCAGTAATGAAATAATGGACCTGGGTCACCATCATCAAAAGATGCTCAATCACTAGGTGAGAGGTTGGTTGGGAACTTTACAAAAGAATCAGGCTAACACCATCTGAATCTACTGATTAGATATTAATTATGTGTCTGGTGATGTGATGCAAGAGGAAGCATACAGCACCACATGCAAAAAAAAAAATGCACTTGAATCTAAGCATGCTTTTGATGTCCATCAGATTAAAGGAAATATACCGGATAGAAGAACAGGGTAAATTACACGGTAAGGAAGCAACTAATCAAAATCAGAAAGTGGCTCTTTCCCAAGGACAAATGATCGTATTCTTCCAAAAGACACGATGTGTAGTGACAGAGACAAAGAGAGAGAGGAAAGGTGGAAAAGAAGGCAAGAGGAACTATTAGAGAATAAAAGAAACAAAAGAGATGTAGAAACCAAATGAAATGTATGGACCTTGTTTGGATCCTGATTCAAACAAACTCAGTACACAAAGATGATTTTGAGATAATTGGGAAAGTTAGAATATGGTCCCAATGTTAGAAAATGCTTTGGAATTGTTAATTTTTTTTAAAGTAGACTCCATTCTCAATGTGGGGCTTGAACGCACCAACCTGAGGTTGAGAGTCACATTTTCTACAGACTGAGCCAGCTATATGCCCATTATTTGTTGTTGTTGTTGTTGTTGTTGTTGTTGAGATAATGGAATGGTGATTGCATTTAAGGTGCACATGTTCTTTATCTGTTAGAGAAGCTTAGTGAAGTATGTAGGGCACAGTGAGATGTTATCTCGGTTAAGGTTAGGAGGAAGGAGAAAAAATCATGGCCTCTCCCCTGAAACCCAAGTAAACAGTTGCTTTATCGAAAGCTGGGTTCCTCAAATCATGCAAAGTAATTATTTAGGGAGTAAAACACACTCCTTTTCCTCAGGATGTATAGTTTTGAGAACAGATTAGAGTTGCTTAAAAATTCTGTGTCAGCAAAGTAAGGTGTGCTGAAAAAAAACATTTCTATGGAGGCATCTGAGGAGCTAGCCTAGTTGGTGGAACTCACCCTCCTCTCCTATAATACCTGTGTGCTCAAGTCAAGATGGAGGCTACCACAAATGTTATTACAAAATCAAGAAGGGAAACATATATCTCCATGTTTCTATGTTTGTGATATGTGGGGCCCTTTGGCAGGGTCATTCCTGCCAATTGCAAGGGTGGTGTTGTCATCAGACTGCTTACTGGAGCGTGTGATTAAGTGAAATAACTTATGGCAAATATTTGAAATATCATGACTTCATAAATGTTAGCCATGATCATCCTCATCACAGTTACTATTATTCTGTTGTTGGTATTGTGCATGCTTGTCACTGAACATTTTCTGTGTGTTCTTCCCCTTTGTGCTAGCTCTATCTGTGGAGTTAGGAGAGTTAGAAAAGTAAGCTCAAGAGTAAGGATATCCTTATATATTTCTCTCTATTCTCCACTCTTCCCTCCTCCATGCCTACCAGGGAAGGACAGCATTATGTACATAAGAGCTTTGCAATTAACAGCTATTTAAAAGCACCTGGGTGAGAAGGAATGGTGATGAGTACCCCTTTGATGTAAGGGCTGTGGGATCTGGGAACAAAAATGGCCATCAGAGGCAGCAGAACGGAGTGAAATTTCTGGCTCTGTTGCTTAGTGAGCAGTGTTTGGTCACGTTACTGAAAGCTTTTGAGCTTCAGTTTCCTGATAAGTAAAGTGAGGACCAAGGTACTGGCCTCAAAAGGCTGTAAGGACACAGATGGAGTCCAATCTGGCTGCTGGCTCACCAATGGTGCCTCTCTTCCTTTCCAGAGTGGGGATAGAGATGGTTAGCCAGGCCTCTCCTAACTATAAGAGGATGTACAAGGTTTGTGCATAGGAAAGATGTTGCTATGAACAGAATGTGTATGTCCCCCACCTCCCAAATTCATATGTTGAAGCTTGATCCCCAGTGTGATGGTATTTGGAGATGAGGCCTTTGGGGAGGGTATTAGGACATGACGGTAAAGCCCTCATAAGTGGGATTTGTGTTGTTTAAACAAGAGACTAGAGAGCTTGCCTCCCTCTCTCTAGTGTGTGAGGAAACCAGGAAAAAAGGTCTTCACCAGAACCTGAGCATGCTGGCACCATGATCTTGGGTTTCCAGAGCTGTGAGAAAGAAATTTCTGTCCTTTAAACCACCCAGCCTAAAGTATCCTGTTATAACAGCCTGAAATGACACAAATTTATGTATAATAAAGAGGCATTCTTGTTCCCCTAACTAGCAGGTTTTCACATTTCAGTTGGCATCATAGGCCATCTCCCTGGGGTCCCTGGTGGCTACAGTCCCCTGTGGCTGCACTCTCTGGCCTCCACCCAGTACTGCCCACTGGCAGCAGCAGGAGGCACTCAACAAGGCCCTAGAAGAAGGCAGGAATTGCCAACAAATGACTGAAAGGGTCAAGGCAATTAATTGCCTGGTGTTCTCACTTTGAAAAACACAATTTAGCAAAGACAAAGGAGGGTGCAGCATTCTAAGAGCATGATAGCAAAAGCTACTGAAGTCCTAAGAGAGAGAGAGAGAGAAGGTAAAAGCCAATAAAAGGATTTTGAGTTTCCTTAAATTCCCTAAGTGTAATCTATAAGCTGTGATCTACATCTTATCACAAATTACTGATAACCTTGGGGGATTTGTTCCCTTTTCTGCGCCTCAGTTTCCTCAAGCGTAAAATCAAAAGTGTTCTTAACTTGAGCCCTTTACACCTATAGAATTCAGATGATATGAGAAAGAAATTTTGATGAGAAAGAAATTACTGTTATATATAAAAATATATAGCTGTATATGTATTTATATAATACATAACTTATATAAAAATACACAGGGATATTTTTACTTCCACTAACATCTAAAGGGAATTTAACATTTTCTTTGATTATAAATGTAAGCAACAAAATGTCAATAAAAATTACAGGTATTTTCAATCATATGATTGCAGAAATCTGTAATACCACGTACATTCACCACTACTTTGTAATTACTGTGGATGTTAGATCCACTTTTAGATCTCATTAATTTATGTCAAGAAGCACATAAATTACTAAGTCATAAATTTGATTCTTAAAAATTTTGACAATATTATTTCAATATACTCAGTTTGCATTGTAATCCTATAGATTTGATTTTGTGCACTTGAAAATCATCAGTCTGAGAATGGGTGCATGGGATTTACCGAACTATTAAAGGCATACAGGCACCAAAAAGGTTAAGGAGCCTGGAAGGATCTCCAAGAGTCCTTCCAGCTATGACTTCATAGCTGGTTGTTTGCAATCCACACTGCTGATTTCTGTTCTCTGTTCTTTGGCTTTAGCCTAGTTCATCCAGTGGGGAAGCATACAGTCTCTGGAGCTAGCGTCCGAGGTTCTGACCAGCCTCTGTCCCTAACCCCGCTGTGTGACTGTGAGCAATTTACTTGGTCTCTCTGAGCCTAAGTTTCTTCTTTTTTCAAGTGGAGATCCTTCCACCAACTTCTCTGGAGTTATTGTGAGAGGTTAGTAATGTAAGAAAAAAAAAAAGGTTGGTGCAGTAAATGATTATTGACGTTATCCTTGTTAGATTTGTAACACGGAGCAGTAGCTGAATTTGTCACCCAAAAGTGTGCCTCTTTGGCGTAAGGATTATTTTAGGTTGAGTGACTTAAGAAACTGCCGATGTGGGAGAAGCTCTGAAAACCAAGGAAAAGTTCCCATTTGTAAGGAACATTTACATTTCTAAAGCAAATCTCCAAGTGTAAGGGTGTCTCCCTCTCTATACCTGGAAGAGGTGGATGATTCAATCTCTAGATACTCTTCAACCGGGAAGCCAAGACTTCAATCTGCAATAACAACCTTATTCTTTACTGTGCTTTTCCTAGTTAACATCGCATAACTTTTTTTTTTTTTATCTTTAGCTGAAAATGGTATTTAAGGTGAAGTTAGTCTTCCTGGGTGTCTCCCCATGTGTTCAGGAGGTATACATGCTATTAAACTTTTGTTTTTCTCCTGTTAATCTTTTTTTTCGTTTTTGGTGGTGGGTTTTGTTGTTGTTGCTCCTGCTGTTGTTTTATCACAGAGGTGTCTCATCCAAAACCTAGAGGGGTAACCTAGAGGAAAACTTATTTTTCTCCTCCTACAACATCTTGGTGAGTAGTTATTATAAACCATTATCACGTAAACTGACAAATGTCTCTCAAACCAAATCTACTATTATTCAGACCAAATCTACTCTGCATTCAATATTTTTAATGCACAAAGAAGAGATACATCAATCGAATAATGGAAATAATTAGGAATCATTGGGTTTTACTTCACCCTGAATGGTTAAGGAATAGCCAAGAATGTGATACTTGTAAAAAAGTCCACACTGAGTTTGTTTTTTGTTTTTTTGGTTTTTTTTGTTTTTTGTTTTTTTGTTTTTTGTTTTTTAGAATTCCCTTTAGAATCCTCTTTGCTCTAGGATTGTATATGTTTTCTCCCACTTAATTTCCCCCCAGCAGTTTGTATATAAAAACTGATAAATCCTAATCTCAAACTGTGTGTGAGATTTTGTGGATATGCCCTGAATGTAAATAATCCAATCTTTCCCCAACAAACTGTTTCTGTCATAAGGCTATTTGTGATAACTACGGAGGCCACTCAGATTTTTGTTCTCCATTAGAGGGGTGATATCTTGGCCAGCAAGAATGGTTTTATTACTTTGCATAAACTTCTGTAGCTTAAAAGGAGCAGTAGTAAAGTTACTTCAAGGCCCTTTATGACTTCTTTTGTTCTACAAAGTTGGGGAGGAAAAACATCAGTGAGGTATGAAAAGGCTGTTTGTTTACAATCAGTACGCAGATCCTCGCCTTTTTCATAAAAGGAAAGGAAACCAGCAGGAGAATTACAATACCCAGCACCTCCCTGGGTCTCTCTGTATTCTCCACACTTGTGTATTAAGCAGCTAGGCAGCTGTTGAACAAGTACTATCAACAAAGCAATCTTCTAGCCCTTTGATTCAGGCTATTCATATCTTCTGCCCTGAAATAAAATGACTTTCACAATTAAAACACCGAAATCAATGCAGTATCTATTGTCATGTCTGCAGGAGAAAAGCTTTAATTACAGCCATAGTTAGATAACACAATCATTACACCTCCTTAATCTCAAATATAAAACCAGCACCCTCTGAGTACTTTGCCACCCTTTCTTTGATTTTTTTCTTTTTCTTTTTTTTTTCTTTCCTTTTTTTCCCCCCAACGTGAATGGCTTTTTATCTAAGCACTTCAATTTGCATGCCTTTGCTCGGAGGCAGCTCCCCATGATATGTTAATTGCAGATTGCTTTAAGTACTAAAAGATTAACATAAAACCCTTTGCAAACAAGCTAATAGTTTATGATAATTTTTGCATGGCCTTTGTCTGTCTATCACTGGATTGCCTCTAGCTGTAATTTTATAAAGAAGCTGTAAAATATCATTTAAACAAGTTCATTTACACATAATTATTACCAGAATCACATTATTCAATTTAGATACTCCAGCCTATTAACAATCCATGAACTAAAATGTAATTAAACTATTTTCCTTTTATGAACCTATTCATTACAATGTGTGGGAGATGGATCTCTCAGTTTCACTGCAAATTTCAGCACTTTGTTGTTGAAATTGACAAGTCTGGCACTCATTATGTGCTTTTAATTATATTAAAAGTATTGCAAGACAGCTCAGATAAAGAATATATTTAGAAAAGAATGCCTGGAAATGCCAAGATGGTGTCATCCCCAAATATATATTTA
Organism: Panthera tigris; assembly: GCF_018350195.1. NCBI lineage: Eukaryota > Metazoa > Chordata > Mammalia > Carnivora > Felidae > Panthera > Panthera tigris. The sequence goes on along the minus strand of NC_056670.1, from coordinate 35,865,124 downwards.
TTTTACTCATGCATTTTTTTGTGCTCTAAGAACAGTGAAAAATAAAATCGGGCTGGTTGTTTTAATTGAGATTTTCATAGCTCCTCTTAGTAATTTTTCTAATTTAAACTAAGGATAAATATCTCATCTAATTAATTGTGTTTACTCATTTTTCCAGATTTCTATCTACTTTTTTTCAAAAACTATAGTTGGATTTATAACCAAATAAACATATTCTCCCGGAATTAACATACAAACACACAATTACCTCACATATGAAGAATGTCATATTTAGGATTTGATTAAAAAACTGGTGAACAGCTTAATTTCTGATACAAGCTTTAATCTGTGTGGGAGCAACAGCATTAATGGGAAACATTTCGTCTCTTTTAAAAGGGGCAAGTTCCTTGCATCTACTTGGTGCTGCTTGATTTAGGAAGTAACTCGAACTCTTACAGTTAGTGCAGACTCAGAACAAACCTAAAACTGGGAGTTGTAAGACTGGCTACTGATGAACATCTAAGTCTATATTAATGACACAGGGCATCCCAATTTGGGTATTGCTAGAGCAGCTATCAAAGAGGAGCTCCATACAATCCTAAATCTACCCTGAACACCACACCCTCACCCTAAAGACACACTTGGTACATTGTTGTCCAAAGCTTTTGTTTTCCAATGTCCCATCTCCATCCTCTTTAGGATAGCCAACACATCCCTCCAAATAAAATCTGGACTGTATTTATTCCTCATGGATTAAATTATGACCAACATTTTCCATTAGAAACATTTCCTGCCCTCTACAGACCACACTGACTGACGTGGAAGCACCGGTAGCCTGCACCACTCCGTTGGTATTCAGCATGCATGTTCTTATACAGGTAGCTATGTGCTTTGTGGGTATCTCCTGTCCCCTCGAACACATTGAGAGTTTCTCCTTTTATGCCTCTACCATCCTCTTATGGTCTAGTAGTGTCTTATATTTGGCCGATATTTACCCAAAATACTGTGTATGCCAATTAGATATTAAAGTCATCCACTTTCTCTATTAGCCACTATTGGTTCACACTGTGGAAGACTAGCAGAAGTGCCCAGTAATTCCCTGGCCAGCACCCTTATTTCGCCACTCCTCCTCAGGGATAATCTCCAAGAAGAAATTCAGATGATTACAAGGATAGCTTTGTAACTTGGCTAAGAGCTTCTTGAGAAACAAAAATCATCCTAAAATTTTCTGGGCCTTCAGAAATTCACTAATGCTCACACTGCCTTCCAAAGACTGAAGATGTGAAATGGAAGTAATACCCCTCCTTAAGGAAAAGTAACCACTGGTACAGTATGCCCCTGGTAGGGAGCTAGTTGTCAATCACACTGGAGGAATACTGGGGGTGGGGGGGGGTGGGGCAGGGGGCGTTGAACAAGAAATTATGTACTTCACTCTAAGACTCTTGCCTAAGAAAAGATTTAGAATAATTATTGAAGTCATTAAGTAGAGAGATAAAGAAGCAAACAAATAAATGGAAAAGATCCATGGCTAGCAGGGTTCAGTATATTTGACTGTTAAAAACAAGACAATAAGCCCCAAATGCTAAGCTCCATGTCACCAAAATGAGACTTAATTTACAGGTTCAGCTGTCCCAGAAATGGATTCTTAAACTAGCAGTCAGGAATCACCTGATATATTAGTTAGGCAGTCTTCCTGATAGACCCTTGCCAATCCCTAGAGGAAAGTATCTTTACAAGAATAAATCCACTTTTTTGCTTAGTATTACTTCCTTGTTTCTGCTCCCTTCTGACTGTAAAACTTTTCCGTTTTGTACAGATCCTCAGAGCTTCTATCTGCTAGACTGAATGCTCCCTAATTCATGAATCATTAAAAGAAGCCAATAAGATCTTTAAAATTTATTCTGCTGAATTTTGTTAATTTTGTTTTTTAACATCACTGATACACACACACACACACACACATACTGAGCACTCATTGGATAACTGAACCCAAGGGGCATGTAGTAACCAAGGTCATACAACCCATGAACAACTACCCTAAATTCCTTTTTGCCATTCACATCTCACCAAATTTGATGGAATGTAACCAACTCTTACTTATCTAAACGAATCCAGGCAGAGGCCTGGAGAAGACACAACATCCTGTGACTCAGACACCAGGGAAAGGCAATGTGATAGGCTTTCTATAGTTTTTTTGTCCCATCTATATATGCATTTCTCTTATCTTGAACCTCACAACCTTGTTTCTTTTGTTCACCAGTGTACGTTAAAGTCTAGCACAATTGCTAGCACATAGGGACAATACAATAAATGTGTTAAAAGTTAAATTAATTAACCTAACATAATTAATGAATTATAATAATTATTTAATTAAAATAATTTAATTCATCTAATTAACCTAACATACTAGTTGGGGCTTTACTCCACGGTAGAGTCTTTAGAGCCAGGTACACCAAATGCTGGTGCATTTCAAAGAAATACAGATTTAAATCTCAGGATTAGGTTAAGAAAAAGTATTCCAAACTTGGAAATAAGGAAGTAGGGGTTCTAAAAAGGACAGAATAGAATATCCTTTCAATGGCATTCTTTGGCATTGTAAGATAGGTCCTCCCAAGGACTATTTAATTCTTCAGGAGATTATACTTATGTTTGACTTCATTGCTCACTACTTGATTATACTCCAGACACAGTGAAGTCACAAGTTAAATTGTAGGTTTTGTCTGGTAGGAAGGGAAAAGGAAAAGGAGAAGGAAAAAGAAATGGAAAAGGAAAAGGAAAAGATACTAAGAAGTTGTGACTATATTGCGCTAAGAGACATTGGTCAGTTTTGTATCTAACGTAGCAATCTTCATCTAACATCCTTTTTTCCTTTTTAATATTTATTTATTTTAGGGAAAGCACAAGTAGGGGAGGGGCAAAGAGATGGGGACAGAGGAACCAAAATGGGCTCTGCATTTACAGGCTGACAGTAGTAAGCCCAATGTGGGGATTGAACTAATGAACTGTGAGATCATGACCTGAGCTGAAGTCAGATGCTCAGCTGACTGAGCCACCCAGGTGACCCTGTCCTTTTTTCTTTTTTTTTTTAAGTGCCTATAAATACCCAGTTCCTCAAAAGGAACCAGCTCTACTGTATTACTAGTACCTTCATTACTGACCTAAGTGTTTGAATAATTTGAAATAATGATATATATGTTTATATAGCATTTGTGTGAGTCAGATTTTTTAATTTTTTGAAAATTATATTTGACAATATCCTAGGACAGGCCTCAGCAACCTGTGTTAATGCCAAGCAGGGCCCTACTAATGCACAGGTCATATCTTCTAAGCTCTGATCTATGTACACATAAGGGATATTAGAGGACAAACATGTAAAAGAACAGAATGGTTGGCAGTTAGCTGATCCCCCCAAATCTTCAATGTCTGGCAGGCAGAAGCATGAGGATAAGGTCAAGGGACAGACCAAAAAGAAAGAAAATTCCCTTAAAGAGTATGGGAATGGAGTAGAGAGTGGCCAAGTAAACACAGAAAAGAGTGAAGGGATGTGTACAGTAACTGGTGGTAGAAGGGGCCTCACAGGACTCTGACCTATTATTTCTGTTTCACGAGAAAGAAATTCTTCATCCTTATAAGAAATGATTGGATTAGATAATTCTGAAGGTCTTGTGCAGCTCAAGTACCAAACATCCTAATGGTCCCATGATTCCCTATTTTCAGAAGACTCTACTTCTAGTTCTACTTTCTCAGTGCCCTTTGACATCGACAAAGGGCTTTCTCACTGATTCCTCCCAACATACCTGGCATGGACCACCTTGCATTTGCTGTTCACCTATGCCCAGGAGCTGCACAGTTTCTGTCATCTCTGACCTAGGACTGCCCTAGGACACATTGTACACACCTCCACTATCACACTGGCAGCTCCCATGGGGCTACAACTGACACCAATTCTCAAAGAAAGAAACTCTCTTGCTACCAGTGCAGGAACAGTATCTCTGCACAGCTAGTGGATTTCCCTGCTGGCTTTTTTTTTTTTTTTTTTTCACTATGCCCATAGTTCTCATGTGCAATTCTCAGCAGAGAAAAGAAAATCCACTGACCGGCCATCTGAGTGCCCGCACACACCTACCTAGGAGGGCTGGAACCCCCCCCCCCCCGCCCCGAGTGATCAAAGAGGAGACCTCATTTGTATATTTTACTTCTCAAGCTTCTGGCATACTTGCCTGGCTCAAAAACGTACTGCCTCTTGGTATCTATAAGTTGTAGGCAGCTAACTACATTCCCCTCCATGCCTGGGGGAGACTTTCATCCTCAAACAACTTTATTTAAACAATTTCTTACTTAACATGTTTTTCTCAGTGCTTCAAATCCAATCACTCCCTGCATTGCAGGGGAGAACTGCTACAGGACAAAAAGAACAACACAACCTGTTTTTATTTTAATATCTTCCGGGTCTCTCGGCACTGCCATCATTTGGGCTGTCAGCCCTTCACCGCCCGAGGTGGCTTCCCACTCTCTGCAGACAGTCTGCCTCCCCACTAATGGCACTGTTTGAGCGAGGGGGAAATGCAATTTTCCACTCCATTACAAGCACTGTGTAAAAGGACCTCTTTTCCTCACTGCACACAGATAAGGACCTAATGAAATTCCATTCACTAAGTATTACAATAGCCAACTCCACTCCAAATACAGGCGTTCTAAGCGCCTGCCAGGCCCCCCACTCCAGAAGCGATTGCTACTGAATGTCCCTGGATTGAATCCCGTCAGGATGAAAAACTACAGGGTGAGTAGGGAGAGACTCTGGGGGAAGGGAAGGCAACAAAGATGGCAGCACATCCATGGCTTTGCTCCTCCTTCTAATCATTATGCCCGGATAGTATTTCTTAAGGACTCTGGTAGGAGCTCTGAAATTCTTGTGTTTGGAGAGAGCAATCTTGGGAGAGCCAACGTGCCCCCTAGGAGGTCTGGGCATCACGCACCCTACAGACATAGGCAACAAACATAAGAGAAGAGGGATAATGCAGAGTTTGCATTTTAAAATGAAAATTAAAAACAGATGAGGTCCCTAATGAGTGTGTGAATCTCTTGAAAGCTTGTTGAAAAGGTAAAATTGCTCCTTCATATTTTCCCATCTTTTTATCCTTATCCCTTGTCTACCCAAATCTCTTTTCCAGTCTATTTTCCCTTGATCCATGGGAAAGCAATACAAACAGTAATAGAAAATGAAATCCTCTTCTTCCCCCACCCCCTTCAGAGTGTCAATGTCCTAGCGGTTCTCTAGGTTCACCAAGGAGGCCATGTTCTCTCTTCTACCAATGCCTTCCATCTACATGTATCTCTGGATTTGCCCCACACCAGAACTCATCACTCTCATCCCCATGTCCTCAAGGTGTAATCTGTCACCAAATAATCCATGCTGCCAAAGACCACCTGATAAAGGTCTAGTTTGATAACAAACTGAGAGGCTGCTCCTAGAGACACAATGCTTTGGTTTCTAAGAATTAATTGTTAATGTTGAGTTTGAAAGCATAGTTTCTATATACATATAGGATGCAATTTTGGGCCATGGAGCCCTTCTGTGAAATCTTCTTAATCATATTACCAAAGTACATCTATGTCTCAAGTAAGTCATGCAATTAAGCCAAGAGGAAGACAAAAAAATATACTCTTATAATATATATTAAGATAATTCATATCATATATATAAAAATGCTGTATCTATTTACATATAAAAATAAATATACATTAAACTTTTTCCTTCTATCCTCATTCCCCATTCTCATTTGCCCCCTCAGAGGCAATTATTTTAATCCATGTAGATTTTTTTATATTAATTCTTAAAAAATGTATTTTTTCACTTTATACCATATTGCAAGATATACCTATGTTATTATATGTCACTTCATTTATTTTGGCAGCTGTATAATGTTCCATTAAAAATACATATGAAAATTTCAGATTTTGCTATTAAAAATAATAACCCCAAGGACTTTCTTTACATGTCTCCTATTATACACGTGTCACAATGGAATTGCTGGGTCATGGAGGTATATTAATGTTCAACTTTAGATAAATAATTTCTAAAAGTATAGCACTAATTTGTCCTCCTGTCAGCAGTATATCAGAAAACAACATTTGCCAGTCGTGTGTGTGAAATATTCTTATTGTGTTTTCTTTGCAATTTCCTAAACATTAATAATGTCGAACATACTTGTTCCTATGTTACTTGGCTATGAATATTTCCTCCTCTGCAAAATGTCTCTATTTTCTGTTAGGTTTTCTAAGGTATTGTTTGTAGTTTTCTTATTTGGCTTATAGGGGTTCTTTATATATTCTTAATACTGATCCATTATCAACAGTGTATATGAAGAATATTTTTTCCTAATTTGTAACTTGTCTTTTCCATTTTTTTCAGGTGTCTGTGATTAACAACTTTCTTCATTTTAGTAGACCAAAATTTAGCAATCTTTTCCTTTTTGGTCAATATTTTTGATGTCTTTTTAAAGAAACCTTACTTTTGTTTTGTGCTCAAGTATTTTTAATTTATGTGAGTCATATGGTTACATGTGTCATCTTTCTTTTTTTTCACTCAAGTCCTCTGTTTCTGAGATTCACTGTGTTGTGCTACATATATCTGCTCTGCCACTGCTTCTATCGATATTCCCGGATACACATGCTCCACATTTTATCAACTCTCACATAGGACCATTTATATGTCAGGCAATTTACAATGTGATCAATTTGCAACTTTCCTTCCAATTTCCCTTTTCTCAAGAACACAGTAGTTAAGTAAATTGGGATGTGGCTAACTTCTAAGGTAGAAGAAAAATGTTTACTATATACTTTCATAAAGTCCTTTTGTGCACTTTAAAAGTATTTTGAATTACCCCAAAATATGACAAATGCACCTTTTTTTAAAAAAAAGAATCTACTACTTAGCCTACATCTTGACAAACAGATTTCATCTCCTGTGCCAACACCTATCATTTGATAATGGCCATCTAGAGAGCTCTGTCCAAAGGATGCTGAAGCTATTGGAGCTCAGTTGGAAAGAGAGTCATGATCAACTAACAACTGCTACTGTGAATGACAGCAGGCATGCCTTTCATTTGTCATCTCAGGGAGCACCCTCTTTCATCCCTCAAGGGTAACCTTGCTGTTTCCCAGGTACACAGGAAAAGCCAAAACCTCCAAGTTCAGCCTATTTCCTAAAACAATGTCATGTGCTCCTACATGCTAAATGCATAATATAACAGACTGATGAGAGAAACAGCTCAAGCCCATGTCTTTGGGTCCTGGCTGATGTCCCCCACTATCACCCTATGTACACCATTCTCGCCCAAGTGCTTCTAATTTACCATTTTAATTGGCTGTGAGATGATATTTTAGAATTAGATTTCCAAAGAAGAGAAACAGGCAGGTTCTAAGAACAGCTGCAAAGAAAATGATTTTCTTTTTAAGCACTGGCCCCATTAGTTATGCAGCGGTGGTTCCGTTTAATCCAGGCGGCATTTACTGAGGGTTCTGGTGTTCTCAGCCCTGCACTTGACTCTAATAGCAGAAAATCAAAGCTACAAAATCACCAAGTACAGCTCCTGGCACATTGTGAGTGCCCAAACCAGTGTTAGTTTCCTTTGCCTTCTCGTTTTCTTGCTTTACTCAAAAAGATCTCAGTTCAGATGGGCAAATGAGGCTTCCTTGATGTCACAACCACCCTACTCAATAATCTTTGAAAGTTTAGGTATTACATACCAGCAGAAACAAAAACTGAAAGAAATGATATTCCAAGGAGATAGCAATGATCTTTAGTTGGTAGAGCTCATATGGAGTAAATAGTTTACATAAAACGTGCACTGCATAAGTATTTCATACAGGGGACATCTTACAGGAAAAAAAAACCCACAAAATGTTAAAGTTAGAAGGAATAAAAGAGATTATTTAAACCAACCCCTTCACTATATAAATGAACAAATTTTTCTTTTCTTTCATGTTATGTGACTTTTGGGAATGGAACTCCATTTTCATAACTTCTAGTACAGTAGCCTTTGTGCTATGTAATGCTGTATTTTATGACCAAGCTGAAAGTCTCAGGAGAATTAAGCCTGGAAGCATTTAGGTGAAATTCAACCAGGGACATACCAGTCCTCCTCACCTCCACAGGGCCATGATGTAATATGTAACCCAGGCAGCTGGAATCCAGGCCATGATCCAGGTAAATGTGTAGTGCCCCTAACTTTGCATGACCTCCAAAGCAATCCCCCAGCTATGGTTTTAATTTTTAAAAATTGCTCTGCTTAGAACATCTCTAAATTTTAAAAGCTTTGCCATTAACAGGTTACTTCAAATTGTCCCTGTCAGCTGGAGCTGGGGGAGGCTCCCATGATGCTCCCCCAGTGAATAATAATTTGTTTCAAATTTTAAAGGACAAAACTTATTCTTGGCAACCTCCTGTAGGGAGAAGAACTATTTCCAATGCTCTTTAATACATCTTGAAATAATTTATGAAACTTTACGAATATATTATTTAAGGAATGTGCATTTGCAGTCAAACAAAGAATAATTATTCACTGCTAGAGGAGCCCTTTGAAGGGACATTATCTTTCCTTTCATAGGTGATGGCTGAAAGAAACAATGTTTCAAAGCCACTTTTAGGTTAAAAACCTCTATTTAGGAAATGAAAGTTAATTTGATTAGAAAAAATGTTTAATTAACCACCAAGTCTATAACTTTGCCATTGAGGAGAAATCCTGATGTCGTGTGTTTGAATTTGAGGAGATAACAACTAATAGAGATAATTACTTATACTTTTCAAACCATAGTCTAATTTTACTAAGAAGATACAACCAAGGTTTTGAGTAAAAATCACAAAGGTAGGATCTTCCACTCACAACTCAATGTGGTGAAGGTGCACTCCAAGACCCCCTGTTATAGTCTGCATAACCACTGATGCAAGGATATACCTATGGTAATGAATGGTAGTGCAGATGCCAATGCAAAATAGGTCTTCAAATTACCAATAACATTCTCAAAATTACCTTTTTTAAAATTAAAACCATGGCTGTAACTGAAGACATTAATGGGATGGAAAATTCTCGAAGATTACTGAAGATCACATATGCTATGATTAGGGTACATTTTTGGAGATGCAAAACAGTACAACTCAGGATATGATGGTTCACCTTGATCCATTCGTAAGGTAAGAAGGAGCTCACAACATGAGAAGGAAAGGAAGTCAGATGGTTGGCCCTAGAATAGTTCAGCGATGGGGAATGAAGGGATTGAATTTATGGACATTGCTACTCCCCAACCCACCCAAAGCTAGACTAAGTCCTAGTTGCTGCAAAGTCTATGCCACTTTCACTTATTTTGATCTTGATCTTCTACTGTATCAACTTCTACCAGGGTTATGAACACACTTCTTGGTATAGGATCCCCAATGTGGATGACAGATCCCCCCCAGAATTTAGTAAACACATTTTCTCAAAGCTAATAAACCCAAAGAGACCTTTGGGTTATCTCTCTCTTGTTTGCCAGAAGGGCAGTATTCATATTTTTAGTGGGGTGTGAATGAATTATTGATTAGTCGGTGAACTTTGGCAGACACTTCATCCCAAAGTCGTGGAGGTCCAATGAGTATATGCTGTAATAGAATCTTTGAATGTGAAAAAATTGGACCCAACAGCTTAACCCCTTCTCATCTTCTATTCCTTTCTGAATTCTTACAGTATTTGGGAACCATAGTTAGCACTTAGTCATTTTTTATTTTATTCTACAGTTTTTTGTGTTTATAATTCTGTGCCATATAAAAAGAAAAGTCTGTAGGGCAGAAATCGTGCCATATGTTACTTCCATATTCTCCACTCTAACAAACACAGAGTTGACTTGAAATAATAATGAATCCCTAATTGTTGATTAATGGACTTGGGCCATGTTTCTTTTTGATAACCCTTGAGGTCATGTGAAATTAAGAGCCTTCTTTTTCTGCTTCTAGACCAAGAAATGAGTAAGGTGGTGGATTTTTTTTTAATGTTTATTCATCTCTGAGAGAGAGAGACAGAGAGTGAGCAGGGGAGGAATAGAGAGAGAGGGAGACATATAATCCAAAGCAGGCTCCAGGCTCTGAGCCATCAGCACAGAGTCTGATGTGGGACTTGAACTCACAAACCATGAGATCATGACCTGAGCAGAAGCCAGATGCTTAATGACTGAGCCACCCAGGTGCCACATAAGGTGGTGGCTTTTTTAACATTAACTCCTACACTGATGACCTATGGGCTTCACAATTAAGAAGTGATAAGGTAGGGGGCACCTGGCTGGTTCAGTCAGTTAAGCATTCAACTTCTGCTCACAGTTCTTGAGTTGGAGCCCTGTGTTGGGCTCTGTGATGACAGTTCAGAGTCTGGAGCCTAGTCTGGATTCTGTGTGTGTGTGTGTCTCTCTCTGCCCCTCCCCCACTTTCTCTCTCTCTCTCTCAAAAATAGACATAAAAAAAGAAGTGATAAGATAGTAACCTGGGTCCTGGGTTGGCTACCAAGACCTCCATGGAGAGGCCCAATGCCAATTCTGTGCTCCAGGAAGAATTATACTGGCAAGTGTCAGAGAATATGAGAATGACAGGTGTGGCTCTGAGGATATTTAGCTTAGGCCACCTGGGAGAGAAGCTGAGACACAGAGCAGTTCTCACCAAGAACAAAACTGAAGAACTCTCTGAAATAAGCACCGTGTTTCTATTTGAGATTTACCAATCTCCAAGGTTTCTCTGGTGACATTAGAAGGATACCCCAAATAACTGATGATTCTGTACATGTCAGCCTCCCAAAGTCCAAAAACCTATCTTGTACAAGTCACTCAAATGACATTTTTGTTTCGGCGCAGCAAACTATAAAGTCAAAATCCTAGAACACAGTTATTGATTGTTACAGTTTGGGCAAGTGAATTCTCCCTGGCTAGAGGATCACTTGATTTTATGTGTTTAACCCCTTTCAAATACTTTTTAGGTGTGTAAGATAAATAGGACTTCTTGAAAAGTCATCTGTATGTCAGTCTGAGGCAAAGTGGAAGGAATACCACAAAAGAAGACTGAATGCTTCCTCAGTCAAGAAATTGATAACCTAGGGGTGCCTGGGTGGCTCAGTTGGTTGAGCATCTGAGTTCAGCTCAGGTCATGATCTCACAGTTCATGACTTTGAGCCCCGCGTGGGGCTCTGTGCTGACAGCTCAGAGCCTGGACCCTGCTTCCGATTCTGTATCTCCCTCTCTCTCTGTCCCTTTCCCCCTCACACTCTCTTTTTCTCAAAAATAAATAAATGTTAAAAATAAATAAATAAATAAATAAATAAATAAATAAATAAATGGATAGATAGATAGATAATCTAGTCAGGAAGATAAGACTTACACATATGGAAAAAAAGGGGGGGTGGTGGTAAATGCGGGTCAGACACTGAGAGCCATAGGAATTCAGAAAGAAGGGAAAGCACCACTGACTAGTGCAGTCTGGGGAGGCTTCCCAGAGGAGAAAACTCTGATCAGGCTTAGTGAACTATGATGCTCATAAGTTCAAAGAGAGAGGAAGAGCATTTGGGGCAGGTTGCACAAGATGAACAAAGGCATGGGAGATGAGATGTAAAAGTTACATAGGGGCTAAAAAGGCAGGTGAACCATGAGAATCAATATTCCCAGGATGAAGGGCACATAGAAAGACTCCCAACACAGGTGGGATGTAAGAGGCAATGAGTGGGTGGGCTGGAACTTGAAAAGGCCATTAAATCTAGAAGCTCTCAAACTACTTTTTAGCAAATTTCATAAAGAAAATCTTAGATATCCAATATATAAAATACATAAATAAAAGCAGAGTTGTTCCTCCATATACCCCTAACCCCCCAACACACATACACAGTGCAGTCCCTGACATTCCTTCGAGGAATCCAAGAGCACAGAATTGGAAAACAACCCTTAAGGTCCAATATCCTCCTCTTCATTTGTAAGAAGCAGAGGGGGGAAAAAATTAAGTCCAGAGAACCAAAGTGACTTGAAAGAGGCAATGGTGAGCCTCTGTATAAGTGGTCATTTTCTGTTCCCATCACTCTTCCTCCCACCTCCACCCCTCCACCACTGCCCCCATCCCATAAACAACTAACAGCAATAATTTTGGTCACTGACACCTTAAAATATATCCCAAATATCTGCTTACTTCCTTTTACCTCTACTGATACAATCTCACCATCTTTAGTTCCAGATTAATTCACAGATGTTTACTGAGCACTTACTACGTACACTGTACTCAGAGAATGAGTCAGACAGTGGGCTCCCCCTCCAGGAACACTGCCAGTCATTATGGAGGAAAGCAGTGTGAACAGGGTGGGTAAATTGCTGAATTATGTATTTGTGATTCTTTGCTATTTTGCATTCCATTCATACTTTTAATTTGAATGCACTCATTACTTAGCTGTAGTGCTCAGAGGACTGCCTCTTCCCCCCACCTCCACCCCCTGCTTGTTGTAGTAGCAGGGCTTGAAACCATGGTATAATTAACATAATTAAAGTATTAATAAAGATTGAAGGGGTTGGACACTGTGTGAAATGCTTAATTTTGTGTATCTTTAACTGATTGAATGTTTAGGTTTGCATTTCAGCTGTCACCCAAATTATGTGTAATTAAGCCAAAGCTTGGATCTGCCTGTCTCGTACCCAGTGCGGATGGCAGACAGATTTGATTCTGGGGAGAAGGTGGTAAATCTGCCCACTCATTTGTAGCTGTGTGCTTTCACACTTTTTATGCATCTCTAGCTTTTTCCCAGCGCATTCATCGATCAAATTATCCTATTAGCATGGAATGAAGAACAGATAGCTACAGTGGAAAAAATCAAATGCTTTCAATATATTCCCTGGCTACCACTCCTCACATCAACACTCTGCCAATTCTCCCTGGGTGATGTCCTCTTGTGCTAGGGCTGCAGGGGCACTCTTGCTCAGAGAGGACCCAAGGACCCAAGCTCATAAAGTGCTGCAAGATGACAGGTCAGCACGGGAAGCAGCCAAGGTATCCAAGGGGCCAGGATTCATGTCCAGGGAGAGACTCACCTTGGGAACCCAAACTGCTGGGATACAAAAACCATTTAAACAAGTCATTTAAAAGACACTTTAAGAAGATATCACATCATTGTCTTGATATCAAAGGAGTCAACACTCAGAGGCAAAGGCCACAGAAATGAACCGGTATTCACAAAAGAGCTCTGTGGGCATTCATAAAGATCATGTGGTTCTTTCAGGTACAATTCAATGTCTCGATCACGTAGGATGTGCTCATTCTTGTGCTGGACATAAAGAGGAAACAAAACACATCAGCGTGCATGCACATGCTCCTTGCTATTAAAACGCATGCCATCTATTTGAGAGAGAAGAAGAAAACAGAGGCAAGAGCCAGCCCTACCAGACAGGACAAAAGGCTGATTGAACAACACAGAAAGCTGCGTTGGTGACCAAAGGAAATTAAATGACCTGCACCTTGTCAAGATGTGCCTCGAAAGACAGACCGGATTTACGCAGGCGGTTGAGAGGCCAAGAACATAATGAGGGCAGAAGGTTTGTCTGGAGGTAAGTGTCGAAAGGTAGGCTGAGCCAACACCAGCAGAGACAGCCAAAAATACCCAGCCCAGGAGTGTGTAAGGAACACGTTCTTGGAAAAAATAGGCACAGGATCCTGATAATACACAAATGGCAGGGGAGTTGATGGTGGTTGTACATTCTAATACAGCTTAGCACTCTAACACTGCTGTAGTGATTCACTATGGATTTGGGGGCTTCAAACAACAAAAACTTATTATCTCATAGTTCTGTAGGTCAAAAGTGCAGGGGGCTCAGCTGATGTGTCTGCTTCTAGTCTCCCAAGGCCAAAATCAAGGTGTTGGCTGGGCTGAGTTTTCTTCCGGAGGCTCCAGTGGAGAATATGTTCCCAGGCTCCGTCAGGTTGTCGGCAGAATCAAGTCCCATTTGACCCTAGTATCCAAGTCCCTGTTTCCCTGTCAGTTGCCTTCTGATACAGTCCTGCCTCATCTTTCTTGACCCCCAATAGTTATAGAATGTCACCCATAATTTCCAGTTTGGGCTTCTTTAAAAAGGACTGGAGCCTAAAGACCCTTGAAAGGCAAACTGAACACAGACATCTTTATACTTTCTTTTTAGCTCCCTTGCCTATCCTCACAGAATTTGTTAACTTTTAATTTTTTCATTAGGTAACATTTTCTTTATGAACTCTTTCAAAACACTTAAATTGGTATTCATAAAACAGCAGCTCCTTTTGTGTGGTAACCACTGATTCATATAATATTTAATAAAATTATATTTACAAATACCATATAAGGAAAACAGATATAAACAAGTTTTGGAATAGACACCACTGCACCTTGGTGAGAACAGAAGTGTGTGGACATACAAGAATGAAGTGGCCTCCTTACTGGAGTGTGGACACCAGTCAGCATATCTAATGGAGAAGATGGAAGTGGAATAATCAAAGAAGTTGCTCGGGTGGGGGTGGGTAAAAAGAGCTAATATGAAATAAATATGAAGTAACTTTTAAGTCCATGTGAGGGAGTAACACACTCTTGGCATTATTTTTTAAATGATCACTCATTTGCTCAGCCAAAAATAAATACAAAAATCAATATGAATGTGGCATAATTCTCAATGAATAGGACAAAATTAAAGGCAAAATGGCAGCCCGATCTTCTTTACAGGTCTTCAAGGTGTTAGCACAGCCTGGTGGCAGCAGCCCTTAATCTTAGAAACAAAGTGCCCTAAAGACTCATCTGAGCTTGAGAAAGTTAAAATCGACCAGATAGAGGAATCTACTGTGGTCACTTGTAATTACTCTTTTTCCTCTGGTAAAGTGTATCTAAAACAGTGTGCCATTCAGAGCAAGTGTTTTGATCAATTACACACACTGGTAGGTTAACACCTTGGTGGGTTTCTCCAGCTGATTCATTACCCCTCTTGTGGCACAGAGCAGCATTTCAAAGCACCAATAAGCAAGTCAGACAGGCTTGAGTTTGAGTCCCAGCTCTGCCTAACCATCCTACTATGAACAAGTTATTTAACCACCATGAGCTATAGTTTCCTCAATATGACACAGAAATGATGAAATCTATGTTTACAGAGTTGTGGTTGGAGCTAATATTCTCACAAAGAGCATTTGGCACAAGTAAGTCTTTGAGAAATGGTAGCTGACACTTTAAGGAAACAGGTAGGTTCTGATTTGGGAGGGGTGGAAATTGGCAACATAAGCCTTAATACAGGGGCTAAATGTGAGTCTGGGGCAATCAGGAAGTATCATAAGGGTGCCAGGCTTGAGAGTAGAAAGCAGGTACTGAGAGAACCTAGGATGGTTTGAGGCCGCTTGATGATTTTGCTCAGTGCTGACCTAGTTCACAACTCAGGAGCCTTGGGGATCCAGACACCTGTTACACAAACAACCCAAGTCACTGTCTGGAAGAATAAGAAATTTCTAGAATACCGCAAGAGGATATTCCCAGTCAGATCATCCATATGTTTAGTTAGCTGTACAACAAAAGAATGTATTACATAGTGTTCTGTATCAGGTGCCAAGGACACACAGGAGATAATGAGTTCAAGATCCTTCAGAGTTCATGGTCAAGAAGGGGAAATAGACATTTATACTTATAACAGGGAAATAATTACACAAAAAATAGGGTGTTAATCCTACTTCGGAAAAATACAGAATGTCTTCCAGAAAAGTTGACATGTGAACAAGTTCGTGAAAGGTGACGGGAGTTTGATGATCAGGGAAGAAGAAAAAAGCATTCCAGGAAGTGGATAGAGCACAGGAAATGCACAGAGTTGCAAAAGTTTCTAACATGGGCGGGCAACAGTAAGAAAGTTAGGGTGGCTCCAATGGTTAGTAACTGGGCGGTAAGGCTGAAGTGGTAGGCTGTGGTATCCCATTGCTGGGTTCAGTTTCTGGAGATTAAAATCACTTTCTCTTAAATTAACAAAATCAAGAACCCAATCCAGATATGTATCTTTCAATCAACTGGAATCTGGGAAGGATATATGCTTTGCATCATCCCAATGAATTTATTATCCAGGTCAGTGTTTCTCAAACTTTAATGGGCAGATGAGACATCTGGAGGTCTTAAGAATGTATGATTTCTGATTCAGCAGGTCTGGGATGGTTGTCTCTAGGATTCGACATTTCTAACAAACTCCCAGGTGATACCCATACTGCTGGTCCATGGATCCCACTTTAAGTAGCAAATATCTGGATATCCTGCCATCAATAAATTTCTACCAATAATTACTTTGTGATAGTGGGGACTGGCACCTCCATATGTGTGTAATCTACCTACTGGCAGCATTAAAATAAAGAACTTATACTCAGCCTTCTAGACCATATTAACAGTTTCTTCTCCATTGCCACCCCCTTCTCCAAGGTAATTTATAGAAAAATAATCCTGTATTTTCTAGTCCTCTCAGTAGCCTTGTGATTCAGACAATTCTTGAACCTTTCCCATTCTTTATCAACTAGGAATGTGAATGAAGCATCTAACCCAAATTTCCCAATTTCCTATAGCTGAGCCACAAGGTAAAAGCCTGAACATTGTGACTGAGCAACTCTTTGGATTTCCAGTTTCAGACAGAAAAACATGATTCTCTTTCATTTTAAGCCATTAAGTCTGGGAAACTTTCCTTCACATTACTGAACTTGGGATCAAACAAAACTGCCTGGGGTAGATGATGGTGTTTGTTTAAAGAACTGAATCTACCTCAAAACCCCAGATGTATCTTTATCTAAAGAAAGACATGAGAGGCAGCCCCTCTGGTCTGCCTTCTTACCCCAAGCTCTATATTAAATATGCTTTTCACTGTTAAACAACTTCTTTTCTAAACCTCAATGGAGGGACATCACAGCTCTCCAGAGAAAGTTCCCTAGGAGCAGGTGTTTTTTCTTCTCTTTTGTAAATGTTCTCTTGGGTGCTAAGGTCAATCAGCATTTAGAGGATGCTGAGGTGCTATGGGCCCTTCTGTGTTTTCTTAAGTCCTAGGGGAACTACTACTTACTATGTGGGACCCTCACTTTCATGGGCTTCTACAACACATTAGACTCTGCCAGTAAACTGTAGAAGATAGGGGCTTTCCCAATCTTTCTGGAAAAAATTTCCCATAAGGTCATCACTCTTTCAGCACAGAGTGCTCAAAAATATCCATCATATTGATTGGCCTTGGAGGATGGTAGCTCAAATAACATTTTTTTCTGGAAGGAAGAGGGTTTTTAATCTTTTTTTTTTCATGAACTATTAAGCCCTAGAAATGGCCATACACTACCCCAATCTTAGGAAACAGATTCCAGGCTCTAGGTTTTCTAGGACATTTAGAAGAGAGGCACAAAAGAAGTGGTACATAATAGGGAAAGAGCCCTTGGCCTAGAGTTGGGGATTAGTCTGAGTTTTGCTCCAAAACAAGAAAGTGGTAGATAGATGGGAAGACAGGTACCTGGATAGATAGGTGGATAGGTACATGGATAGATGGGTGGATGGGTACCTGGATAGATGGGTGGACAGGTACACAGATAGGTGGATGGGTACCTGGATAGATAGATGGATGGATGGGCACCTGGATAGATGGGTGGACAGGTACACAGACAGATGGGTGGATGGCTACATGGATAGATGGGTGGATGGGTACCTGGGTAGATAGGTGGATGAGTACCTAGATAGGTGGATGAGTACCTGGATAGATGGGTAGATGGGAACATGGATAGATGGAAGGATGGGTACCTGGATAGATGGGTGGCCAAGTACGTAGATAGATAGGTGGATGGGTACCTGGATAGGTGGACAGGAACCTAAATAGATGGGTGGATGGGTACCTAGACAGATGGGTGGACGGCTATATGGATAGATGGGTGGACGGATACATAGATAGATGAAAGGATGAGTACATAAACAGATGGGTGGCACAATATTCATCAGAACCAAAATTTGTTTTCTTGGTTTTTGTTTTTGTTCTTACAGTGTCTCCTGACATAAATCCAGTATTTCACAATGCCTTTTCTGAATCACTTATCCCAAATTTATAACCAAACAGTAATTGTCTATCTTTCCAAATTATAGGCCTTTCTTACAGGAATGAAAACTTTGGGGTCATTTGCTCCCTTCTCCTCATTTTACAAGTGAAGGAACTGAGGCCAGAGGGGAAGGTATTTGTTCAAGTTGATAAGTTCATAATGTCAGAGCTGGTGAGATTCTACCAAGATGGGAAAACCTACCAGTCACTTTCCAATGTCTTATTGTCTCCACATGAATGAATGAATAAAGTAATAAGGAAATATATATATATATATATATATATATATATATACACACACACATATATATATGGATATATATATCCATATATATATCCATATATATATGTGTGTGTATATATATATATGGATATACATATATATGGATATATATATGGATATATATATATATATATATATATATATATATATCCATATATATATATATATATATATTTCCATGCTCTCTGACATCAGAAAGGATTTTCATTCCCTTCTGACCAAGAGCCCAGCACAGGGCTGAGTTTTTTAAAAAGTACACCACTGAATACCATTTACCAAAGAGTAGTTCTTTCTCAATGACAGGAAAATAGAGAGATGTGTTTCCAATTAGTCAGGGAAAGAACTCAGCCACAAATGCCTTGCCATTTAGTGCTGCTAAGCTGGTGATTTCTCCCCAAAGCAGGGAACTGGTATAACTGTCATCATCCTTTCTGTTATTTGCATCCAAAGAAGTCACATGTGTCTCAGCAATGTGAAATATTCTCTTTCATCTGCTTGGGAATTATCATCTAGTGTCCGCTCCTTCCCCCAGATTGCACATCATTAAGTTCCCCTTCCATGAGGTAAACTCCTTGACACAAACTTTCATGCAAAGTATTATGTTTTAAAAAGAGAAAAATCATTAAAGAAGGGTTTAGCTTTCCTTCATTCTGTAGTCCCTTTTCTAAAGGAGCTCCTGACTGCCTGATAGCTTTCTCTGGGCACAAAAGACTCCTCTTCATTTTGGTTAACACACCTGATAAAGCTTCATTAAAATTCTTTCCCAAAACAGAAAACTCCAGCTTCTGGATTCAAAATAAACGTATGCATTTCTAAAAGGAAAGCTGACAAGGAGAAGTTACATGCACACCATTAAAAAGTCAGAAAAGCCCTGACTAAGAACAATCCTTCAATTCATTAATGCCAAGCCGTTCCACGGGAGGGAAGCAGGACAGCACCACTGAAAGAAGCCACGGCTTTGTAAAGGGCCAAGTTTACTGAGTTGATAGAGTTTTGAGGGAGTAACAGTAAGGAAACACCTCATTGAAGAGAAAGAACCTCCTGAGTTTTCAGGGCATTAACATTTCACTCAAAAGTTTGGACGGAAAGGAAAACTTGATATGGTAGCGTGTAGACTGTTGCAGTAATGGCCCCCTATATCCATGCCTTTTTCATACTAATTCTGGGCTTAGCCATGGCACTTGCTTTGATGACAGCAAAGAAGATGCAAGCAGTGATTTGAAAAGTTCTCAAGCATTAGGGCTTGCCCTTTTGCTGTTCTTGGCACTCTGTAACTGCCATGTGAACCAGACAGGGACTAGGCTGCTGAAAAATGAAAGGCTACATGAAAAGAGATCCCAGTCATGCCACCCATCCCAGTGCCCAGTTGAGAGAGTAGTGAGGGAGACCAGACACAGACAGCTGAGACCACTCTGGATCCAGAGAACTATCCAAGTGAGTTCAGCCCAAGTTGCCCATCTGCACAACTGGGAAATACATACTTGTTTTTGAAGCCACTAATTTTGGGGAATGGTTTGTTACCCAGAAAAAGCTGACAGACACAGCAGTTCTGGAACTCTCACTGAGAACAAATCCATCAGTTTTAGGTGGATTACCATACCATTTCCAAGATTTGAGAAGCTTCTTCCTTGAAAAGATATCTGATGTAAGGTCCACTAGCATCCTTGCCAATCATGAAAAAATGCATCTAACAAATAAAAGATGGGGATTCTATAGGGAAACAATGTAGCACATGCTGAATCCCACTCAGAGAACACTTAAGATAGTTATGGCATGTGGCTACCATGGATTCAGATGTACCCAAGTTGGCCAATGGATTTGGAGGGAGAGCCACTTGGTTCGAGGTCTAACTCTGGCATTTACTAGTCCTGTGACTTTTGACAATTCATTTTACCTCTCTGTTTCTGTTTTGTCAATACTAAACTTGGGCCACTGAAAGTTAACATACAGAAGTCTTGTGAGAAATGAAAAACATACACGTGAAAGTGATTTATATGTAGAGTGCTATATAATATCAGGTGTAATTTTTATGATGGAATTGATTAGTAATAGGGCTGTTGCTACTGGCCTAAACTCAAAAAAAAAAAAAAAAAAGGTTTTAAAACACCATGGTGTTTGCCTATGCCTGTATACCCAAGTGATCATCCTAACCTAGTCCTGTCTTGTGCAAGGAACAAAAACTCATACATCTTGATCAATGAATGCCATCAGAATTTTAAGATACAGAGCTTTTATGTCTAAGAACCACATTAAAAACTGGCAAAAAAAAAACCCATAGAAATGGAAAGCATTTGCTATTGTAAGAAACCCTACTGTGAATTATTTGGTAATTAGAATAATCAGTTCCTAATGTATCTATCATTAGTTCCATTAAATACACACACATTTACATTTTAAAAAGTAGGATCTTACTCCGCATATCTTCAGAGAGTATTTTTAACTGACTAGTGTGCCATAGCAATCTTGTAAAATCAGAAAGAAAGAGGTTTAAGTGTGTGTCTTGCCCTGTGGACTCAAACTATTGCAAAACATGTGAAAAGGTATGTAGGGTAGGATTGATATACACTCTCTGTCTCAGCAGAAACCTGGGTTCTGTGCTTCCTGGGCTCCTGGACTCTAACTCAATAATGGAGTTACTTCCCCAGTTTGTGGGAGGAAAAGAGCCATTTATGACTGTCCTCTAGTAATTTTTCTTAGATCCTCACTGCCTTTTACTGTTGTCTCTGAGACAATGTATCATAAGACAGCATTTCTGATTTGGCAGAAAGTGACATGTTTAGCTGTTTTAAGTTTGGAGTGATATTAATAGTCTCCACATAGAGAATTCTTGCCATGTGCCTGTCATGGGTCCAAATACCTATGGTTATAATCCTCACAGCTATTCCATGAGATAGACACCATTATCCCTATTTCCTTTAGGAAAGGAGGTACAGAGCAGTGAAGTAACATGCACAAAGTCACACAGCCAGTCCATGGAGGAACTGACATTTTCTCTGGGCAGTCTGACTCCAGATTCTGTGCTCTTAACTAGAACACATAAAAAATCCAGGGCATTCCTCAAGAAGCACCATGATTTCCAAATACTCTGCTCCCCAAACATGTTTGAGAAGCCCTGGGTTAACAACATGGTAAAATAGAACCATTATGATAGAACTTGATACAATGCTAGTTTACTGAATCTGAAGTCCCAACAGAAAACTTAATATTAGAACTGTGCTAATGACTCTTTGTGTATTTTATGCATAAGCGCGTGCGCACGCACGCATACACACACACACACATACACACACACACACACACACACACACACACACCATACTCTACACCCCAGTCCGTTTACTGGATAACCTGCTTAGATTTATTTTATTTCATCTGTGAATGAAGATATTCCTCTTCCAATTCAATAAAAAAGCACAACAGAGCCGTAAATATAGAGATGAATGTAAGAATTCAACCGTTTGATTGCATTAATTCAAAGAACTGATTAAAGAGTCTTGATACAATGGTGGAAATCGGTTTGATTTATTAAGCTACATCATCCATGAAATCTACACAGAGTGGAGAAAAAAATTAAACCTGTCACTTTAAAGAAATACACTCTACAATAAAGCGAATGAGGAAAAGGAACTCCTAGGATAATTTATAAACATACGCATATCTGGAGAAACCAACTCACAACTGAATATTACATTCTTCCAAGTTTGTGATTGGGGGCAGCTCCCCCCTCACTCCTACCTGCAGTTCTCAATTTAGAAGAGGAATATTGCTTTGCTGTTGTTTCTCCTCAGCAAGGATCTGTAAGTTACAAACACTTCCTGGCAATTAGGAGACCACTGGCCTTTGCACTGTAGCATCATGGTGTTTGGTTGGCTCTATCCTGCCACATGGCCAGAGCCAAGGGTGGTAGCCAAAGGTTCCCAGCCTCAAACACTTGTAATCTGCCTCAAGGGACCAGAAGAAGCTCTTGACCAAATAATTCCAATAGGATACTTGCTATTTCTCAAAGTATGGTCACTGGCCTTCTGCATCATCACTACCTGGGGACTTGTTAGAACAGTAGAGCTTCAGCCCTCCTGAATCAGAGCCTGACTTTACCAAAATTCCCAGATGATTTCTACACATAGTAAAGTTTGAGAAGTCCTTTCCTAGGTTTCAGATGTCAACCAAAACGTTGTTCTATGCTGGGAACAATACTCTAACTGCAAAGTGGTAGGTGATTAGCAGGTTAAGATACTGGAAGTCTTAGAAGTGGTTGGCAGCAGGCTTGGGAAGAGGTGATCTTACTGAGTCACTTTCAAAGATTTAAAAGGCTTCCCATAACAGAAGATCAAGGTCTGTTCCATGAGGTGCCAAGGAGAAGGACTACGTAGTTTAGATCAGAGTTTCTCAATAACAGAACTACTGACTTTTGAGCCCAACAATTCTTTATTGTGTGAGGCTGTCTTACACATCGTAGGGTTTTAACAGTATCCCTGGCTTCTACCAGGGCTGTCAGTATCAGCACCCACTGCGAATAGTGAAAATCAATTAGGTCTCCAATCAGTACCAACTATCTCCAGGGAGACAAAATCATGCCCAGTTGAAAACCTCTGGTTTAGATGACCAGTAGCTCATAGGAATCAACCCAGTGACATGATGGCTATAAACAAAATACAATAAAATATCAAATAGCACAATCTTTATAAGAATAAGTAGAAATTCAGATGAACAAAGGCAATGTTCTAGACCTATTCCACTCTGATCATTCCTTCTTGTATTAAATACTACATTGGGCTTTGCCCCCATATAACAACAACAACAAAAACAACAACAAACCTGGCTAAATTAGCTATGTTGATATGAAAGCATCCAATATAGTGACACATCGGGGAATTATGTTATATGAGGAATAACTGATGGAAGTGTTGTGTTAAATTTGGAGATAAGAAACATATGCCAGATATCTTGCTGTATATGAAGGATTATGTGAAAGAGGAAGCTGACCTATTCTGTATTAAGATAGAGCCAGGGACATTATAGTGGATGGGGGATTAAGAGTGAGTACAATTCTGTAGTCAGAGATGCCCAGAGAAATGGGTTGCACTATAAGGCAGACAGGGCCCCATCACCAGGAGACAATATAAGACCAAGTTGGATAATCCCCTGTCACAGAGGAGGTAGAATGGACCCTGGCCTAAGTTAGAATATGATGAGATCACTCATTCATTCTATCATTTATGCATTCGATATTTATTACATGTCTGATACAATACAACTACATGCATGTAATATAAAAGAGAACTGCATGTTCTAAGATGAAATAGAATTAGTCTTGGCCTTTAAGGTATTCAGAGAGAGAGAGAGAGACTGCCTGGATAATCCACAATGACCAGGACCCAGTAAGTGAGGCAGGAGGGACCCCTGACCCAGCATTCTACTCTGTTCTAGGCACTTGATAAAATTTGCCGAATGAATGGTGCCAAGCAAAGCAAATTAAGGAAGATTTGGACTCTTATCCTGCCACTTAGCAGCTTTGGGACCATTGACAACTCTCAGGTGAGCAAGAAGACTCTGGTTCCAATTTAAAACTAGAAGAGATTTCAGTTACACTACTGTGGTGTCCCTATCCTCCTAGAGCTTCTAAATTATGTAATGAACAGTGCAGACCCTAAGAGAATAGGCATTCAATATTAACTAAAGAAATGAGATAATGAGTATCCATCATGCAAAGAGGGCTCAATGTGAAGCTTTTCCCCTACAGTGGATAACTATATCCTACTTCATGTGCACACTATAATCTTTCACTTCCTGTTAATTTATTTTCCTAGTTGGTAAAACAGACAGAGCTGTGCAGTTACTGAAAAGAAAAACAGCTACCACCAGTACACTTTTTTGTAACTCACACCTCGCCTCGGGCTAACAATGCCAAGGTCCTCTTAGCTAAACACTAATTATCATCACATGGACACAATTAACTATCATTTTCATGCAAATAATGGATCCAAACCAAATTCAAATGGTGAGGTTTTCTTTGAAAAAAAAAAAAATGGCACAATGCTGACAAGGAGACCAAAGTAAATGTCTCCATGTGTCTTTAATAATAACCTTAAAGGAAGACATATTTTATCCTAAAAGAAGTGGGTCAGTCATATGACCCTACTGAGCAAGTATTAAAACAGCTGTTCTATGCATAGAATAACATTCTTTTAATTTACTGTGTTTGCTTTTTAGACCCTATTTTGTTTTTTCCATTTTGAAGAACTAAATGCCCCAGATGAATCAGTCAACAATATGTTGGCTGCTTTCACATTCAGCCTTCTGCTGTTTTATAATAGTGCCCCGATCTTATTTCAAGAAAAGAATGACAAACTTATAGCTGCAAATGCTAAATTTATGAGGTTCTTTGTGGCAGGCATTACTGAGAACAGGGCTGAGGAAATAGGTAAGACGTAGTGGAAAGAAGAAACCTCCATAAATACAAGTCCAGGCCTTGATTTTCATGCAAGCCCTGCAATCCAAGCACCAAAGCCCCACATGCTTGAGATTTTTTTTTTTTAAGACGTGTGGGGCAGCCAAAGGTGCTGAGTGCTAATTAGATGAACAAATGAATGGTCACCCTCAAAGGGCACATTATGCCTAGTCACAGCTCTTCTGAATGCCCTGGTTGCTGCTTAAATAGCTCTGTGACTTTAAATGGTACAAGGTCAAGAAGAGTTGCATTTTGCTGGAAACTTCCCAGCAGACCCCACACTGCTTACCAGGGTCTGGTGCTGTGTCTTTGCAAAAGTGACCAGTTAGGATGGGAGGAATGCAACCCTTTATATTTCACCAACGTGATGCCAAATAATTAGTCGGAGGCACATTTAGCATTTGCTGAATGAAGTGGTCCTCACCCCTTCTTCACTGTCAGTTTAGGGACTGAATGGGTAGAACTTTTGAGAAAGCAAATTCCACTCGGTGTACAATTAGGAAGCCTGTTTAAAAGGATGTTTACTCGAAGAGCATTCTAGGCAACACTAGTTTCACATAAGTACTTGTGAAAAAAGTTTTCACCAACAAATAATTTTAGGAAATGAGGACATATTCCACCGTCCTCCTGGAGATTCAATATTGCACTTTGGCACATTAAAGACTTAGGAAGCAAGAGAAGGAAAGCCTGCTTAATTTTCCTAAACCTTTTTCTAAGGAGCTCCTCTTCCATATGACACCCATCAGAGATTTAAATTATTTGAATGACAAAGCACTTTTTAGACTTTTTATCCAGGTGTCTGACCCATTGTTGATCTGCAGGAACAGATGACTTGGTAGCTAGATCACCTTCTGAGAGTAACTTAAGCTTTTGAGACAATAAGGCCTACTGTTTTCCAAAAGCCTTATAAGCTAAGGAACTAAGCCTCATAGACTCATCATGAGACCTTGAGCATTTCAGAATCTCTATATCCCTTCAGTACTGTTGAACTCTTGAAGCAGCATGTCAATACATGGATGTATGAACCTATGTGAAAGTCAAGCTCATGATCCTATTCAGCGATAGTACCACCTTCCTTGTAAATGATACTCCAGCAATACTGTATACCTGTAATTTTCCGACACACCACATCCTCTCAAGTCTCTGTACCTTTGAACAGATTCTACCCTCTGTCTGAAGGCCATATTAATTTCTCTACCACCAAAATAGCAATAATGGTTGATGCAAGTTACAGCTCTCAAGCTAAACAATGAACTCATAGGTTCTTCCTCTTTGTTCATGAGTCACTGCTTCTCCTGAAAGCCCCAGTTAGAATTTAGCTCCCCCTTCTTTAGGCCTCCTCTTATACATGCGTTGTATCACGTTTCACAGTGATCGTCTATTTAGACCTCTGATGACTTACGGCAACATTTTATTTACTTTTGAAGCCTCGTGCTTATGACAGTGCCCAGAAAACTGTAAATCCTAACACAATTTTTACTCAAAGATTACACATCCCTCTTTTTCTGTGTAAGGTTTATGGTCATATGTTGTATTCAATGCCACTGAAGATTGTGCAGCTATTGGAAGTACATACAAAATATATACTTAGCTCTCTCTCTTCCCAGAGAAAATATGAAATCAGTATAAATGGGGTTAAAAACAACAATAAAGCAAAACTCAGTATTCTGAAGGGTGAAAGAATCCCAAGTTGAAGTTCTGGGGAAATTCTTGGCCACGTGAAATCAACCAGTTGTGGACCTAGCAAGTACCTCTCCTGTAAATACAGTATCTTTCCAGTCATGAAGTTTCAACACCACCTTAAAAGATACTGATTGGATCAGCGGAACTAATTATTATTAAAAATGACAACCAAAAACAATCTCCAATCAAAGATTTGTTTAGCTTTTTAAAGAACAGAACCAGAACAATGATAATTTAATGCACTGCTATCCCTGGCAACAGCAAGTATGTGTATCTATCTAGGCTCACTGTCCCTTTGTCTTTCACCACACTGCTAATAGGCTTTGCTTTATAGGAGCAGCTATGGAAACTCTGACATATGTACAACTTCAAGAAACACGCTCATATCTATTACTAAATATTTATGCAACTTAGCCCTAGTTCAGCAATGACCACTTTCCAAAACACTTTAAAGGGCATTTATAGAAGCTACACAGATTTAAAAAGAGAAGGCTACTTTAATAAATTTCTTTTTATAAATTCCTTAATTTGCTCTTAGATAGGTTACAGGCACCAAGGGTCACAAGTTCATAAAATGATTACATATATATATATGTATATATACACACACACACACACACACACACATATATATATATATATATATATATACACACACACATATATATATACATATATTCATATTCATTCAGGCCTTAAATGTAAGCCCACAAACATTGTGTTTGGAGCACTGCAAGTTTGAGCTCCACTTAATTAAATCATGGGTTTATAAACTAGTGAGGGGACACCATTTCTTATCTCCCAGCAGGAATGAGTATAAAGAATTCCAAGTCAGTCCTAGCCTTTTTAGAAATTTCTGGGGAAAATATTTAAAATTTCCATCCACAACAGAATGCCTTAATTTATGACAGTTTATATAAATATTGCTTTGTTGCTTGAATTATATGCAGACAAGGGAGTTTTAACTATCATCAAGAAATAGCAGTTTTCCAGACCTCACCTATTTGAATCATTTCTAAGATACTTGGGAGGCCGCGCATTTGATAGCTACCACACCTTAAGATGATTGGTACTGAAACAGCCATGGATTAAGATGACCAAAATTACTCAAACCCAAGGATTTCCATATACAATTTGCCTGTAGATTAGTCATAGGCCATTCAGAGAGCTATTCCTATCAAATGGAATAGTTTTAGTTTCTCCTTTTGGCCTTTGGTCTTATCACTTGTTAAACAAGGGAATTGGAAGCTGGGGACAAACTGCAAGGTCACCCTGGAATTTGTTTAAAAAAAAGTGAAGATTCCTTAAGTTCTGTGGCATATCTAGATAAAACGGTTGGCAGCAGTTCCTAGAAATGTGAATATTTAACAAGTATCCCAGATGATTCTAAAAGGACACACTAGAATCCACAAATCAATGAAACAAGTAACTGCTGGGTAGCTCCCAGTTCTAATATTGTGGGTATTGGTTATGGCTCTGGCAAGGACATCAACATAATTCCTGCAGGCCTTTCTTATGTATAGGACTAGACAGTCCCAATTCATACCTATTTTCGCCAAAGGGCACAAAATATGAGATAAATACTTGGAGTGCACAGTACCTCCATTACCTTGGCCAATTTGCTTCCAATATGTTCTTCCTAGTTTTGAACCTCATGCCACTTCAGGAAGAGGTCCTATAACCCATGTGCTGCTCTGGACCCATGTGGGAGATGGCTCTTGTTAGCTTTTGTGACTTAGAAGTAAGTTGGATAAATCGCCTATAAAAAAAAAATCTCTTGCCCTTTGAAAGGTAATCAAAAGAGTCATTCTGGTATTTTCTTAACTGGCCCCTGGATTCCCTTCATGGGATTTAAGAACCCAACCCTAAATCAGTCTGTCACTAAACAGCTGCTTTCAATGCCTTCCTAAAAGGACCTTACAGGGTGGTTTCCACGCCTCAGAAATCTGACATTTAGAAGCAAACACCTGCCCTCCACCCACTCCCCAACTCACCAGCCACATTCCCCAAGTTGCTTAGCCATTAGCTCAAATACAGCTTGCTGAGTTCAGTTGATTTAATCTAAGGCAGTCACTGGAATCAGCCCCTTATCAGGGGCTGAGGTGTTTGGGGAAAGGTTAGAAGGAATGAAGTGACAAAGGGTTCAAATATCCTACAGTTGGAGTTGAATAAATGGCCACTCGTTTCAAAGCTTCAGATTTCAAAAGAAAACAGCTTAGGGCTAGAGAGGAAAATGGGGAGGGGACACCCAACACCATCCAGGATATATGTATTCTGTCTGATTTATTTAAATAGAAAGAGACATAAGTGCATTTATAAGAATTGCTTTAGCTTTTGTATTTATCAGTCTCCTCCATCTTACCTCCATTACAGCTCTGACAGAATCATTAATTTCAGTCAATCAATCATTTAACAAAAACTTGCAGGTGACCTCAACATGCCATATAAGCCACAGAGAACTAGTCACAACAGCAGTCTTCAAATTCCCTTGGAAAGGAAAATTAAGCCTGCTATGTGTGCTTGGGGCAACCTAAGCCGTAAATCTCTCTTTTCTGATCTCTTCATATAGATGAAAGAGCAGAGCCGCTCTGGGTTACATACAACAATTATGTGTTCACCAAACTCAGGGAATCGGCTTTCAGACAGCCCTAATCATTACCAATTAACCACGTCTGCTGACATCCTGTAAGAGCTGCCTTAGTGCTGCTGAATACCCGGCCTTCCCTTCAGGCAGCGAGTCTCTTACATTACAGCATATGTGTTTTAGAAGGCCTATTAATGTTTGTTGACAATTCCAAATAGAGGTCACCTGTTGTCATGGTGCAAAATACCCTCTTTCCCTCTATGAATGCCAGGCAGGGAGGGCAGCTTTGTTAGAAACACTTCAATGCGTTTCTATATTGCCACCAACATTCAGAACTGATGAAAAGAGATTTAGGGTCTCTCAACTCTTCAATGGCAGTTCCCACCTGCTACCACACACCCATTTGGGGCTGAAAGGAGTCTCTTCCTTGGATAATAAACTTGACAGAATATGTGCAGGCCCTAGGCCTCCACAGGAAGATGTCTAGTCACTGGCAACCAAATTTTAACATGAAGATTTACTGACATCATCACAAATGTAAATGTGGAAAGCAAATTTCATTCCACTGGATGCAAAGTGGCCTTTTTCCATTTAAACGACCCTCATTTGGTCCCTAACAGTTCAGAACAGAGAATCTGCATTTAGGGATTCTGCTGCCAATTTGCATAGAAATCCTTGTCTGTACTTGTAGCATGTTCTTGCTGGGTTTGAAAATGGTGCTGTTTCAGTAAGATCTAAGTGGAATTGAACCGGCTAGCTCAGTCAGTAGAGCATGACACTCTTAAGTGGAGATTGGGGAAAAAAAATTTTTTTAATTTCATTCCTTAATTAAATTCAATAAATATTTAAATCATTTTGATTCCCCCAATTTGTGTCAAGGAAAGAAAAACATTATCCTGCAAAATGTCAAATACGAATTGCAAGCTTTTGAATCTAGAATCTATATCCACCTTGAGCTCATGAGAGTCTTGACAAGACTGCATTCTCCTTGAGGGTGAAGTTATGCCGTTAAAAGAGAAAAGCCCCACGGAGCCTATTGGAACTGGCTGCTGAGAAGGAGCTCCATACAGTGTTATTAGTTGTGATGAATAGCCGGGGTTCACCTCACCTCTGGAATCATCAAACCCAATGCAGTGTCTGCAAAGTGAAGTTCAGACACCTTCCTTTAGCAGTGGGTCCAAGGTGAGATTTGAAGTGCTCATAATGACAGCCGACGAAACAAGCCCTAATTCTGGCTCACTCCCAGTTACGAGTTAGCTGAGAGCATCTTGTACCTAAGGCCCTGGCTCCCAAACTATGTGCTGAGGCCCCCCACATCACTGCAGTATACTCAGAGAAGCACTGTGGGATACTTAAATTAAAATGAATTTAAATTAATTTCCATTTAAAATGAATCTTTTAATAGTTTGAAGTTTGGAGGAAAGCAAAGCAATATTCAACAGCTGTCAAACACCCCACAAACTACTAGCTTGAGGTAGCTCTCAGTCTCACTGTTCAGTCATGATGCCTTGCTTTTGATTATCTCATGTCTTTGTGAAACTTTCAGTGGTCGCTGTGATAAAAGGCAAGGACTATACAAAATCAGTGTGGAATGGCAGATGAGGGTAGTGGTGTCCAATCTGATTCCAAGATATGAGAAGTTGTGCACTACCCAACAGGTGCACATATTGCATTGGCAGTAATTGAGCCAATTTATTAAGAATAAATATATTTTCTTCCAATGTATGTGTATTTTTTTCTAAATGACCACTAAGTGTTAGGACATAAATACTAATTTGAATGTACCTAACCAGTTAATAAACGGAACTCTGTGTGTGTACGCATGCTTAGAAATATCACAGAAGATAATTGAGACACAAAGGACACCATGAACTGAGAAAGTTTGGTAACCATCCTTGCCCTCTTGGGTTCGAACACCTTTTCTTTCTTTATTCTTTGTAACAAGCTTCAGTCACAGGATTCTGGCCTTGGAGCCTCAGGAAGCTCCCTATAAGTACAGATAAAGCATACTCCCCCATCCACTCATCCTCCCCAGAGGAGCTTGAAGACAACTTGAAAATGAATACACACATCTACACATGGCTCACAACTGAGTGCTAAGTCCCCTCCATCTTCTCAGTTGCACGCACACTTTGAAAGTGTTATTCCATCAGGTGAATGTGGGTTGCCAAACTTAGACATAGTCCACCATCTGGGATGCAGGGGCCCCTCGAGAGGGAATCAGCCAATTCCAGTCAAGCCATAAGGAAATAGAGACCCATCACCTAGAGTGCTGCAATATTGCCACCATCACCACAGGAAGGGTTTAATAAAGATCCATTTCTCTGGTGGTGTTTTTCTCACCAACACCTCATTACCCCTGGATGCTGGCCAGTCCTTGACCTATTTTCTTTGAGTAGAGGACAGAAACAAATTACCAGGCTTTTCATGAAACAAAACGCACAGTAAATAAATTTTCTTAAACTACACAGTGCTATCATAAGCCAAGCCAGGAGAGGAAGCAATCTAATTTCAATCTGTGATCAAAACCAAATACAAGAATCAATGCAACAGCCCCTCTGTAGCAATGCAAAGGGGTTTCCGGCTGACCTCTGAATCTCTGCCCAGGAAATGAAAGCAGGAGACTGGCAGATAACTTGATGGAAAAACCAGGGAGCACAACAGAAAGCCAGACAGGTTGTAATAACACCTGAGAGTTACCCAGGATCTCTGGCAGGGTCCTGCTTGCTGCCCCAAACTGCTGCTACCTCAATTGCCATTAACTACTTCTAATGCTACAATGAATCACCCTAGGTGCCTGGAAACTAGGAAAATGACACCCTCATTTTCTTGCAAATGTAGATTGTAATCCCCAAGACAGAAACAAGGAAAATTGAATGCCCTTCTCTGGGCTGCTAAAAATGAAGGGAGTTTCAAGACTTCAGTGATGATCCTTCCCAGGACAAAATGGTCTCCTGACCTCACCTCACAGTCACCCAGAGGACACAGAATTAAAATCTGCCTCCCCTAAGTCTGGCAGGTTCACACCCCACTTTCCTTCTTTACCCATGTCCCCATCCCAGCCACCAGACTGAAATAACATTAACTGAACCCAAGCACAGGGAACAAGGCATATTCCCAGAATTACTTTATTTGATCTTAATAACTCCTTAAGGCATGGGGATAATCCCCATTTTACTGATGAGGAAATTGAAGCTGAAAATGGTTATGGGATGTGCTTGATGCTCCACAGCTGGTTGACTTGCGTAGTTAGAAATTAAATCCACTCTGAGTCTAGTCCCGTTTCTTCCACTGCCCTAATTAATCAGAGGAATTGTCCTGGTCCCTGACATGATGAGGAAAGGAGCAAGCAATAGGCCCACTGGATTATAAAGTGTTTTTAGGTGAATTTAAAAAAGGTATCTCTGGGGCCTTGGTGGCTCAGTTGGTTGAGTGTCTGACTTTGGCTCAGGTCATAATCTCATGGTTCATGGGTCTGAGCCCCATGTCAGGCTCTGTGCTGACACCTCTGAGCCTGGAGCCTGTTTCCGATTCTGCCTCTGTCTCTCTCTGCCACTTCTTACGTCATGCTCTGTCTCAAACTCTCTCAAAAATAAATAAACATTAAATTTTTTTATTTTCAAAAAAGGTATCTCTGACAGGACTCATTTGATATGTGAGGAAATTTTCTTGCTATATTTAATATACAATGCTTTTATTAGAACACCAGACATGTGCCTGGGGATCATTTTAAATGTACATCTGTACATTAGAATGTATACCATGTATCTCTATGACATAGACAGTGACCTTTCAGACGTGGCACCATCATGTAGAGCACTTTCCTGCCCCACCTTCCTTCATGACTCTGGATGGGCCAGGCTTAAAAGAAGGGCTACTTTATGCCTAATGGAAGAACAGTGAAAATGCAGAGTCTTAAACATGATCGGTAATTAGTAAATAAGCATTGAATCAAATGGAATCAAAATCCCTTACTTCAAGGAATTAAAACTAATATATAAACAGCAGAAATTCCATTAAAGAATGATTTTAAAAGCCAAATGGTGGTCAACAGGGCATAAACACCATTCAGTGAGCTGAAACTCAATAGAGTGGAGATCAAACCATAAAACCACGACAGACAGCATCCTTAACTAGTGGCCACATAGAAGCGAGAAAGCAAGGGCTAGGATAGCAGGGACCATGCCTGTCTTGTTCACTGCTCTGTCCTCATTCGACATGTTCCTTACACAGCCCTGAAGGGAAAGGCAACTCTTGACAGAACAAAAATGTACGTCAGCTCCGGCTTAATGTTACTCCTCTGCCTTTTTCCACCACACTGGTGTTGCCCTTGGGGCAGGGGCTAATCTGCCAGCTTCTTGAGGCTCCAAGGCTAAACAGAGAACCTTTGCCTTCCAGGACCCCTATCTGGCACACTGCTCTGAGTGGCACATTCAGGAAATAAATAAAAAATAAACACACTGTCTGAGATCCCACGATTAACATTCCACACCTCAGGCTAAATGGTAGTGCCATCTTATCAGGCTCTGTTTGGAATGCGTAAATGGAAAAAAAAAATCCCACCAGCTAATGGCTGTATTAAGAAGTTCCATTTAATCACACGTTACATTATCTGGAGTTATTTTTAACAGATGCACATTGGATTAATAAAATCTACACAAAACTTGAGATTAAACAAGAGGTTTTTCTAAGTAGACAGTAAGGCCCACTTTAATACAAAGTCATATTAAACGGAAGCTTTTGATATTAGTGAAACCCAAAGAGATCCAAATTTTCTGGCAGTTGAACAGCAGCAAGCCATACTTTATTGTTGAACTCTTTTAATGTACTCTGAGAAAATTGTGTACTTAAAAAATTAATTGGAAACATAGCTTTGGTTCTTACCAGACCCACTTTGAAACATCTAAAGGATGCCTGGATAACAATGTGCCTGTCATCCAGCCTGGGTCCCCAACAGAAGGACAAAAGGACAGTTAGATTTTCACATATCCCTGGGATAAATATGCTAAGAATTGATAGGTATACACTATGACTCAGAGAAGGCAGGGGAAGATGAGAGAAAACATTTTCTTACAAACGAGGAGAGCTCTTTATAGTCAAAACAACAATAACTGTGCATGGTTTTGTAGTATATGAAATATTTTCAAACCACCATTTTGTCTGGTCCTTAGAATCCCTTTGAGTAAAAAAAGTACCATGAGCCACATTTTACGAGACAAATTTTAGTAGCTTCCTCAATTTTGCCTAAATTTTAGGAGTCCTAACCCTAGTGGAAGTTTAGCCATGAAGCCTTGTGAATTTCAGTAGGAAACCCAAGAGCAGGCTATTTTTTGGTTGCACAGAATAGGTTGCAAACTTTCCCACATACTAACACAGTAACTCATCATTGACCATTGTCTATTTTGTGTGTGCCTAAAGAGTCACATTAGTATCACAAAGGCTATTTTTTGAATATACAAGATA
Source organism: Panthera tigris (assembly GCF_018350195.1). NCBI lineage: Eukaryota > Metazoa > Chordata > Mammalia > Carnivora > Felidae > Panthera > Panthera tigris. The sequence goes on along the minus strand of NC_056670.1, from coordinate 35,830,609 downwards.
TACAAAGCCAATATCTTAAAGAAACCTATTTAATCCATTATCTTACCATGGCTGTATTACACTTACACAAAAGTTCCTTTCTAATCTCCTAAGAGAGCATTTAACACATTGCCATTTTACTATTGCCAAGCCCTCGAAAGTTTTGATTCAGCATTCACAACCCGACTCTTATGACAAGTTGCCAATATGTAGATTAGATCCAATAATTAACGGGATTCAGAAAGTGCACATCATTCAATTTCAGCCAATTAAATGAGCACCATCCATCATTAACTCTTTATTGTTTGGGTCATTAGTACACATAACTGGGAGCTAAAAAGGAAGTACCTAGTGGGAACATTAAGGGAGGAAACAGGTTGATATCTTGAAAACTGCAATGCATTTACTTGAGAACTGGCCATTGGAGCATATTTAGGAGTTGAACAGTGTGAGCTCCATACCCAGACCCACTCTCCAGCACTTATACACTCTTCTTCCACAACTCCTCACAGAACCTTACTTTTCTGCCCCATTTTCCCACACTTTCTAAATACTTCTGTGAAAACTACAAGACAGGCATGAGATGTCATTTTGTTCTAACAAAAGAGCTGCTGTGTCTAATCATTCTCTCCTCTCTTGTTGAGTAGAATTGGTCATTTATCGTTTCAACTTCTGTTCATGGGACCAAAGAAGCAAACCTAGTGCTTCAGTTCTAAGGACAGTTGACTCAATATTTAAAAATGTAATTTGATTCTTTATTCAAATAAAAAATCCATAAATGTAGCATATTTAGATCTACTTCTGCACTCACATAAATCTTTGTCCATTTAGAGCCATCATGGGCATTTATAAATATATGTCCTATCTCACTCTTCCCAGCAGTGACCTGGGTCCTGTGTATAAGGCTAATTTCAGTTTTCTGACTTTATTTTTTTTTTTTAATTTTTTTAACGTTTATTTATTTTTGAGACAGAGAGAGACAGAGCATGAATGGGGGAGGGTCAGAGAGAGGGAGACACAGAATCCGAAACAGGCTCCAGGCTCCGAGCTGTCAGCACAGAGCCCGACGCGGGGCTTGAACTCACGGACCGTGAGATCATGACCTGAGCTGAAGTCGGCCGCTCAACCGACTGAGCCACCCAGGCGCCCCTCAGTTTTCTGACTTTAAAAATACAATCTGAATGCAAGCTAATGATGCTTTTTTTTTTCCTTTGAAATTTAGGGAGGTCTTTTTCTCTCAAAAGGTGGGTCAAAGTGCTTTCCAGGTTACTGGAAAAGTAATCTTTTCGGGTTAATCTTTCCAGTCAACTGGTATAAATGTCTAGGCCTCTCCACTTCTGATAATCTTCACTGTAAATATCTCATTAACCACATTGCAATCCATTCGAAATATTATTATTTTTGATGAGGCGATCATGGAAAAAAATCTAGATAATGACAGGCTGCCATGGCCTTTGCTCCTTAGGAGCAAATTGCTATCACAATAACATTTTCTATATTTTCAAAGAATTAGTGTTATTTGAGCACTAATGTATATGCAAAGCACGTGGCTGGAGTGATGACAAGTTTGCTTTGTGAAGAAAGTTGAGGGACTATCTACCTAAATTGAAAGCATCCACAAGAAAAATGAGAGGATTTCTGCTCAGAGATGGGCAGACTGTCCTATTTTGGACCCACGCTATACTCTGCTCCCTTTAAATCCACCCAGAATCTAGGCCATGGGTTCCTGTGTCTGACTAGAAGGAAAATGGTACCTCAATGCCCCAGTTGATCTATTTTATAATTGGCTTGTCCTTCTCTCAAGTTCAACTTTGGCTAAGCTTGATGCTGATCAGCATTCTCTTCTGGGACCACCTTCTCTTCCAGTTTCGTGTACCCAGTCTTCACCCTTGAGACTGTATGAAGCACACTCTTAACTTTGTCTTCCTCCCACAGTTCCTTGCTGCTTTAATTAACACAAAATTCCCCATAGCTCTCTTAGAGAGATTTGTCCTTTTCTTTCCTGGCACATCAGACATTTTCCAAATACCCTATTTACAGTGCGCTAGCTTAATACTATAAAATTTGGTAGAGATAAAAGAACCTGAAATCAGGACTTCCCATGAGAGAAGGTAGGCTATAACACAAACAATATGTTTCTCAGCTTCTTCACACTGGTTGCCAGCAATGATGGTCTAGCCACAGTTAATTCATTGGTGCTTACCAGATGTGTATGGGGTGCTAAGCACTTAACATACAGTGTTTTATTTACTTTTCAGAGTAAATCTGAGATAGGTATTGATAGACTCATTTTGTAGATGAGAAAATGGGCTTTAAGAAGTTAAGTGTCTTCCACATTTCATCAAGGGGCATAAAAAATGCTGTGCAGAAAGCTAAGTTTTCATCTCTGCCATCCTAAGATGCAGTGCAATCTAATAAAAATGACAAAGGCTTCCCAGTCCCAAACAAGAAGCTGATTTTGTGATTCTTAATTTCTCAACAACTGGTACCACTACCCTAACTTAGTCCCAAAGGTCTCCAACAAATGAGAAGCACCTGGTAGGTTTTCAGTTAAGATGGCTTCATCTGTTTCTACAAATTCCCACTCCCTTGTTGTTCAAACATGGTAGGCACTCAATAAATTGTCCTGATTTATTGACTATTTTGATTTGCATTTAAGATTAGAAGGAGTTCTTATCTCTGGCCTCTAGCCTGATCCCAGGTCCTGGATCCTGGTACTTGTGGGCACACAGACTCTCCTCCTATCCTCAACATAAACACTCTTTGAGGATAAGCATTTCATAGCTTCTCCAAATAAGATCACTCTTCCAGTTCAGATTTACAAGACAAGTCACACCCAAGTTACCGGCTGGTGCAGAGATAGATCAGTGTTTTCCCATTCTTGTGAGCAACTCAATTGGGGTGCGTGATGGTCAAATAAGTAAACACTGCTGATACCTTCAGAAGGAAATTAGAAAACACTGAAGATGAGTGAAACACCTGAAAGCCAATGAAGATATTAGGACAAAGCACAAACAGAGCAAATGACAAAGTCAGTCCCTTTAGAGCATGTACTGAATGATTGAGTGAGGATGAGCCCAAGTCTTTTGCTTGTACATCACTAACCTGGAAGATGTTAGTGAGTCCTTAAGAAATGTATACAAAAAAGGGAGAAGAGAGTGTTCTCCTAAACTTGGGAACAACTTCCTCCACTGGGCCAGGGATCAGATTCCATCCTAGAAGGAAGCATGACTGGGAAAAGTGAAGAATCAAAGGGTAAGATACTTCAAAGGGGCTAACTATGACATTCTTATGGAAACTAGAGAGAATGTCAGACAGGACCCAGCCCAGGTACAGACCCAATTTGTTAGGGTTATCCTGGAGACCTCACAGTGTCCTGACACATAGCCTTTCACGCACCCTCCACCAGTGAATTCAGAAGCAAGAGACTCCAGTATAGGTTGATGGGGCCAGAGAAAGATTTCTGGAAGAAAAAGATTTAAGCACCAGAGATTTCACATAAGATATGGTTGACCTGACAAGTTAGAGCTCAGAATTTGGGCCTTAGAGGATCCAAGTAAGTAAGGAAGAGAGACAAAGGGCATGCCAGGCCACTCTGCAGCTCAGGGCTTCCAGTGCCTTGGACACTTCTTAATGGCCCTAAGTCTCAAAGCTAACTATAACAGTCTCTTTGAAAGATTCCTTCCCATGGCCTTGGCCCCCTCTGACGCCTGGTCTCTGCTGGTCTCATAAGAGTCTTTCAAACCTGGGACTGATTTGCCACCTTTAGACTAACAGTAGATACCTCAGCCGTGCTTGCTACTATCCCCCACTTTTTGTTTTCTATCACCAGGTTTACCTGAGAACAAATCAACACATCTCTAGTTTTAGCCTTAAAAATATCCACAAAGTAGGCTCTCCTTTCACAGCAACCCCCTCCCCGGGCCCTACCACAGCTAAGACTAATGATCCCAAGGGCCATGGTAGACCTGGAATAATAAACTGTTCAGCAGATGATATGCCATTACAAAAAACAGACACATGAAAGGTCTGCTTTAATTCCATTCACTTCTATATTTGATGGGGACTCTCAGGATTTGATGGAAATCTTGTTGATTAAACTTAGCTTTGAAAAAAATATTCCCAGCATGAAAACCCCTTTGAACATATTTTTGGATTGGACAGTCCCTTCCTCCAAGGCAGGAGACTACTCTTTCTAAGTATTGCAGGCCCTTATTGAAGGCAGAGCAATATCATCCTTCTATTGAGTCAAACTTGTTCTCCGAATACTTCATGAATCTTAGCCAGACCATCAGCCATTACAAAGAATAAATCTCACATTTCAGTGGGGCAGTCCTTCAGATATTTGAAAATGGTTTCTATGACTTCTTGATGCATTTTCTTCTTGGTGGCCAAACACCTCAGGTTCTTCAGAAAGACCACATATAACCCTTGATCAAGAAGTCATCCTGCTCTAGTGAGTCCCTGCCTTGTAAACCAGCTTCTGCAGATGTGAACAAGGTATTCCAGTTACAGAATTACTCAGTGACCAGCTATTGGACTTCTATAGTCTTTAGCTTCCTCTCTGAGGAAGAATTCCATTCTGAGAATTAGGCCAGTTACTTCAGGGTCTAAGGCCCTTTCAGGGTCTAAGGCTCTACAGAACACAGAGAACAGGGAAATGTCCTCTCTACTTCCCCATCCATTTTTCTTTGATGGCACCCTATTATCTTCAAGGTTACAGAAACATTTTTTTTAATCAGTCACCCACTCTGCTCTACAACAGTAAACAGCAGTCTTTCAGTTAAATAGAAAAGGAAATGGAGAGGTTGGAGACATAAAAGCTGGTTTCAATGAAGTCCTCAATCAACAGCTCTTAAAAGTCTAATGAAACAACCAGAAATTCTTCAGTGCCTCCTGGAGCTGTATGTGGGAAGCTTGGTCTGGTCTCCAACAAAACCCTGTCTGGGTTCTCTTGTGAACAGACACCAGCAAACACCATCTGAGGGCTCGTTATGCCTAGGAACATATTCCTAAAGTGCTTGCTGCCTGCAGAAAATATCACAGAGTCCTGGAATGAGGGATTTCCTCTGAGAGGTGTCACTGGGCATTTCTCAAAGATGAGACAAGCCTCAAGGAACAAGCTGCCACTTGAATAAGCTGCTTTTTCTGGATACAGTTGTGATGACAGCTGCAATGCCAAGTTGCCACAGAGGGAAATATTGTTTTGTTCTTCTGGTGGGCCATATCCTTTGAAGTGAGCAAGATGATCCCATGAGGTTTACTAAGCAAAGCTGGCCTGAGGCAAAATTGTCAAGTAAGGAACATTTCTTTACTACACTCCTATCCCTACTCTTGCCCTGAGTTCATAGGACCCATTTTTTCCCACTACTCTCTAGCATCCTCTGGAATCTCTTTTGTCAGCTAACAGCTCCTCTTGAAATTCATCTTTCCTGAGCCCACTTCCACCCACCTCCAAAATATGGCTCTATTCTAATGACTTATCTCACACTTCAGTGCTAATGGGTGAAAATTCCCTAGGATTCGTTTATCCAATGATAGCTGGGTACTGTGTTTGTGGACACAATGGGGACACTGTTGTAAAATTAAGGGCCACCCCAACCAATGTGAGTGAGAATCTATACCAGGAAGCCTTTCTGACCCCCACATATCCCAACCCACTCAAAGGTAATCAAGTAGTCCTCACCATGGTCAGTTTGGGTTACCACAAAGTTGTCTACAAGGCACATTGCTCACTCAGACCCATGGAAAATTCAAGTGAACGTCTGCTTATATTTCCAATATAGAACCCTTGAGGGCTATGAATACGGCTGCAAGGGCCACTCGCTTTGCAATACTATTTCTCTGGGGAGTGAAATGACCTTTCTCATTCAGAAATGTCGATTACAGGTGGTAACAAAAAACATTTTCAAAAGCATCTGGGTGCTGCTACTAGACCAGCATCCTTTGGTTAGAGATGGACAGAGTGTGACAAACAGCCAAAGTGGGTTAAGGAGTGTGCAAAAGTGAAGGTCGCAGAATGCCAATTTGCGGGCTAGATAAAACAGGATTCCACCCAATGCCAGGTCTATCACCATCTGACCAGCTTACTGCATTGCGGTTTCCTCATCTGAAAAATGGTCACATTACCTACATCAAATGGTTTATGTGAAGACCAAGTTAAATTACACAGCATACGTTCACCAAATCCTGATTTCCTTTCCTTCCCTTCCCATCCTCATTGATGTAGGCCTTATTACTTGTGAAATTGAGCACTCAATTATTTCATATTTGTAGAAGAGGGAAAAGGTTTCTAATCTACGCAATGTATGAAATAAGACAAGAGAAAGAATTTTAAACCTATGTAGAAAAACAAGCAATTTTCAAATAGTTGAGCATCTATTTACTACAATTGGTAAACTCTACTTAATTTTTTCATTAAATCTAGAACTTGGAAAGATATTTGTCAAAACCTTGTTAACTCCCTTTGAATTACTATATTTACCATTACGGAAATCAATGTAATTATATTTCTTTTCAAGTAATCTATAATTCTATAATTAAGAGGGTGTTTTTTTTTTTTTTAACCAGACTGGTTTACCCACAATTAATTGAAAATAGTTGGCTTTTCCTGGAACATTCCAAAGCAAGAGATTGAATATAAAACCCACAACCTTCACTAGATTGGCCTGGCCAAACGCTTTTCCAGGATTTGAAATGCTGTGGTATATGTGGTGTATACTTTCAAGTTGATGGCTGCTGCTAGGAAATGAGGTTGGTAGGTAGAGAAAGTCTTCTCCAATTAAAAAGGGTGCCACCAAGATGGGCACATTGGAGGAGTGTGAAGGCTCTAATGGTAAGCAACCTCATTCATAAACTTCAACAAGCTGTGCTTTCTCCCTTGACCTCCTAGAGTTCAAGACGAAACAATATGCCTTTGGGTGTTTGGGTCCTGTCTGGAAGATCCTATTGGAAAACCAGCCTCCATGTGTGTCAACTAGACATTTGGAGGCCTGAAGTGGTGCCAGTAATTGGGTGGTGCTAGAAGGAACATGTGTTGTGTGTATTACTGAGAAAAAGATGCCTTAGCAGTGCTTTGATGCAATTACACACCATCCATAACTCCTCTTGGGTTACAGTCAACCCCAGTAAGTTATTAAGAGAAGCTGTGTCTGAGATTTTCTCTGTAGCTGTTGCTTCTTGTGTACACTGGGGTGTGCCAGTGTGTGTGCCCTCAAGCAGCGCCAAGTTCTAAGCAGTCCCTCACAACTTCTGGAGTTGGAGTTGCCCTTCTATTGTAATCAGTTTTCATTACCACCCTTTGATCTCATCCCTTCTTGGTACACAGCACTTCATCACCTTTATTTTCTGTTGTAATTGCATGTGAAAGATTTCCCTTTTGATACATTCTGGATGCCAAGCTGGTACAGAAGAGTGTTGAAAAGTGTCATGTGACCTGCCGGCTTTAGAAGGAAGCCCATACACCTGTGGGAGACAAACAATTTTTCAGAGATGTGACATATCTATCATCTGTCCACAGGATATGAGCTGTTCTGTCTACTTAATAGCAAGAGGCTATGAATGGCAAAATAGGAAGTGCTGAAAGAAATCGGTAGCACACGGCATACCGTCTGGCAGGCCTCCCCAGGCCCGGCTGGGTGGAAATCTGCACAGTGCTTGTCACCGTGGCGGGCAGAGTGGCTAGTTGTAACCCTGTTTCTGTTCCCTGTCACACTGTCACTCAGGTGCCATCACCTGCTGACAGGGCCACACGGTTCTCAATGATAGTCCAGTCTCTATTCACACTGCATCTTATTACTGTTCAGAAAGGTCCAACACCAGCCAGACATGACTCTAACAAAATATCCCCATCTCTAAGATAGATTATTGTCAGGGCCTGCCCTGCTCTGGCCCTCCAAGGCTTGATTCCCCTAGGTGCAGCTATTCACCTCTCCTTGTTCAGTCAGGGCCAGGCAGGTCTGTTTTCAGCTGGAGGCTGAGCATGCCTGAGGGCTCCAGGACTATCTGTTACCTGTTGTCCTTATCTTGTTTGTAAGTCTTTTTTGCTAGGATCTCAAGGCTTCAGACGGCTTGTCAACAACAATAGTGACCACATCAGTGGCAGAAGAAACAATACTAGCCTTAATAATAATAATAGCTACCGCTTATTGAACACTTAGTGTGTGCTGGGCACTGTTTCAAGAGTGATACATGTATTAAATCAAAGGAACCCCCCCGCTGCAATACCTCTTGGAGGTAGGTAATACTGTTAGTCTATTTCACAGGCTAGGAAACTAGGTAAGGGCTCACAAAAAGATATATATAACAGGGCTGAGGTTAGAATCCAAGCTGTCTTTGCCCAAAGCCATAACTCACAACCATTATGATAAACCAGCAGCATAAGCATATGTATTGTATGCTTGCCCCATGCCAAGTTGTTTCCATATTTCACTTCTAAGCCTCAGCACAATCTTCACCCTTGTAGTATCTCTAAGACTAAGAAATATTAAGCAATTTTTTCAAAAAATTGTGAATCCTGGAGTTAAACCAAGGCCTCTGTAACTCTAGAACCCATTCTCTTTCCACTAGTACCATCTCTCCCATATTCGCTGAGGGATGGTGGGTCCTAGATTATTGTTATCATACTACTCTCTAGCTTACAAACTTAAGGCCATGAGAACAGATACATTCTGCTTAGACCATTACAGGTCCTCGAGAACTCAAGGACTTTCTTTGTCACAATTAAAAGCTCAATGCACTGCAAGCATGAGGATAAGATGTAGAAGAATAATGTCCTCCTTTTACTCAAAAATCCCTGACCACTTGTAGAATGTTCAAAAAACTTTGCATTCTGAGAATTAACTCCATTTTGTCATTCTTTCTATATATTACTGGATGTGATGTGTAAAGATCTTTAAAAGGTTTTTGTATCTTTGTTCATGAGGATTCAGAGTTTTCTCATAATTATTTTGTTCTGATTTTGGTATCAGAATAATGCTAATTTTTATTTATTTATTTATTTTGAGAGAGACAGAGAGAGAGTGAGCTGGGGAGAGTGGCAGAATACAGGGAGAGACAGAATCCCAAGCAGGCTCTGCATGGACAGCACAGAGCCTTATCTGGAGCTTGAACTCATGAACTGTGAGATCATGACCTGAGCTGAAATCAAGAGTCAGATGATTACTGAACTGAGCCACTCAGGTGACCCCCAGAATAATGCTGACTATTAATGAATGCATAAATAGAAAATAATTTGCTCCTCTTCAATTTTGCTGGAAAAATTTGTGAGGAATTGACATTATCTTTATTAACTGTTTTGTAGAATTTACCAGTAAAGCCATATTTAAATCTGGAGTTTTCTTTGTGGCAAGTTTAACTATAAAATCTATTTTAAAAAGTAAACATATGGCTATTGAATTTACCTATTTCTTCTTGAGAGTGCTTTGGTAGTTTGTGTCTTTAAAGGAAATTACCCATTTAATCCAAGTTGTCAAATTTGCTGGCATAAAGTCGTTCATAATATTTCTTTATTACATTTTTAACATCAGTGATATTTCCTTGTTCATTTCTGATACTGCTAATTTGTGCCTTATTTCTTGTTTTCCTGGTTAGTATGGCTAGATGTTTATTGATTTTATTAATCTTCTATGAAAACAAGCTTTTGTTTTCATTGATTTTTCCCTTTGGTTTTCCTCTTTCCTATTTCATTGATTTCTGCTTGTACCTTTATTATATTCTTTCTTCTGCTAACTTTGGAACTCTAATTATAGCCATATTAGTCTGCTGGAAGTGATCCCGTAGCTCAAGGTTTCTCTGGTCATTTTCTTCAGTGATTTTTCTTTCTGTGTTTCAGTTTGAAGAGTTTCTGTTGTCATATCATCAAGTTCACTAATCTGTTATTGTCTAAACTGCTGCTAATCCCACCCAATGTATTTTTCATCTAGACATCTCTGGAAGTTTACTTTAGGTCTGATTCCCTACCTTATATATCTCTCCCTAACATTCTCATGATTTCCTTTACCTTCTTAATCATAAAGAATATAGTTATATGTTTTAATACCTTTGCTAATTCTATCATCTGTGTTTGTTCCTATTGGTAGATTTTTCTCTTCATTACGGGTCATATTTCCCATATTTCATTGGGGTCAGACATTACAAAATTGATCTTGCTGAGAGATGGATATTTTTGTATTTATTTAAATATTTCTGAGTTTTGCTTCCCCCATTTCCACTCCTACCCAGGACAAAGTTACTTATAAATAGTCTGGTTATTTTGAAGACTGCTTTTTAGTTTTGGTAGGCAGGACCAGGGCAGCCTTTAATTTTGCCCTATTGCTGAGACAATACTCTCTTGAGCACCCTACTGGATACTTTATATGCTATGATTTTTATACTCTAATAGGAAAAGCACTATTTTGGGTACTGTGTGAGTGAGCTCCCAAGAGCTGCTCTGCCTGTTCTTTTCCAGGAGTTCTTAGCTCAGCTTTTAGTAGTGTCCTCATACTTTGCTCTGACAACAGGTGAGGAATCCTTTATAAACATCTCTGGAGCTTTCTCTCTGTGTAGTTCTCTCTCTCCATCAACTCTCCCCCTTCTGGTATTCTCGGAAGATTCTAGTCCAGGAATTTGGGCTTCCCTAATTCATTTCTCTCAACTGAAGGGAACCAGCAGAGTCTGTCACAGTTGGCACTCACTGTGCTCCTGCCTTTATCCACTCTCCAGAGAGCAGGTGGGGCAATTATAGAGTTTACCCCATTCTCTTTTTCTTGGGGGATCTACATTTTGTGCTGCCAATTGTCCAACATGTGCAAATTGTCATTGCATATATTATGCCCAGTTTTTAAAATTATATAGGGCAGGAGGGTAAATACAGTCTCAGTTACTCCTTCAATGGCCAGCAATAGAAGTCTCCTTGCCCAATTTTTATGATATACTTATGAAGGAGACTTTAGCTCCATGTGCTAAGGGGATATACCTCCTTGAGGGATCACCCACAGCCTGCTGGACTCATTGCTTATGGTTACATTTCAAATCTTTCTCCTTCCCTTTTTCAACTCACTGACTAGTTTGAAAGTGAAGTCTTAAGCAATGGGTAGTGGAGGGAATGATCATACCAATGAGTTTTGCAAGCCTCCTATTAACTCTAGGATAACTACTTTCAGGAAGCATGAGGAGGAAGGTCTCCTTTCTTTTCCTTCTTGAAAGGCCCAAAGACAATGTCATCTAAAGGCATACAACATGAAAGCCATGCTTCTGTGCATATTAATCCCTTATCAATATAGGTTTCCAAATATTTTCTTCCATTCCATAGACTCTTTTCATGTTGTTGATTGTTTCTTTTGCCATGTAGAAGCTTTCTGTAGTTCAATGTTTGCTTTAGTTGCTTGTGCTTTTGGTATCATATCTGAAAATTCATTGCCAAAACCAATGTCACAGAGCTTATTCTTATGTTTTCTTCTCGAAGTGTTGCAGTTTCAGGTCACACACTTAAGTCTTTAATCCACTTTGAGTTAATTTTTGTAAGTGGTGTAACATAGTGGTGTAACATGTTTAACCGACTGAGCCACCCAGGTGGCCCTCCCAGCACCATTTGTTAAAGAGACTTTCCTTTCCCCATTGGGTATTCTTTGGCTCCCTTATCAAATATTAGTTGACTATGTATGTGGAGGTTTTATTTCTAGTATCTTAATTTTGCTTTATTGGTCTATGCATCTATTTTTAGGCCAGTACTACACTTTTTTTTTTATTACTATAGCTTTGTGATATAGTTTGAAATGAAGAAGTATGATGCTTCCAGCTTTGTTTTTCTTTCTCAAGATTACTTTGGCTATTTGGGGTCATTTGTAGTTTCCATACAGATGTCAGAATTTTTCTTTTCTATTTCTGTGGAAAATGCCATTGGAACTTTGATAGACAATGCATTGTATCTATAGGAGGCTTTAGGCAGTATGGACATTTTAACAGTATTAATTCTTCTGATCCATGAGCATGGGATATCTTTTCATTTTTTTGTGTCTTTAATTTCTTTCATCAAAGCCTTATAGCTTGCAGTGTATACATTTTTTTTACCTCCTTGGCTAAGTTTATCTTAAGTATTTTATTGTTTTTAATGCTATTTGAATAGGATTTTTAAAAATTTCTTTTTCAAACATTTCACTGTTAGTATAGACAAATGCAACTGATTTCTGTATGTTGATTTTGTACCCTGAAACTTTCATTCATTAACAGGTTTTTTGTTGTTTTGTGTTTTTTTTGTTTGTTTTTTGTTTTTTTTTGGTGAAACCATTAAAATTTTCTACATAGAACATTACATCACCTATAAATAAAAACAATTTTGCCTCTTCCTTTCTGATTCAGATACCTTTTATTTCTTTGTCTTTCATGATTATTCTAGCTAGGACTTTCAGTACTATCTTGAATAGGAGTTGTGGGAGTGGGCACCCTTGTTTTATTCCTGATCTTGAATGAAAAGCTTGCAGTCTTTACCACTGAGTATGATATTAACCATGGTTTTTCTTATGTGGCCTTTATTATGTTGAGGTGTACCCCTTCTATACCCAATTTGTTAAGTGTTTTTATCATGAAAGGATGTTGTATTTTTTCTGCATCAAAGGAGAAGATTGCATGATTTTTCTTATATTCTATTGACGTGATGTATCATAAGAAATATCTGATTAAAACAATGGAGGAACTGAATAGACATTTTTCCAAATAAGATATTCAAGTGGCCAATGGATATACAAAAAGATGCTTGATATAATTAATAATGAGTGAAATGCAAATCAAAAGCACAATGAAATATCACCTCACACCTGTTAGAATGACTATTATCAAGACAAGAGATAACAAGTGTTGGGGAGGATGCAAAGAAAAGGGAACTCTTTTCCACTGTTGGTGGGAAAGTAAATTGGTTCAGCCACTGTGGAAAATAGTATAAGGGTTCCTCAAAATGTAAAAAGTAGAGGGGCACCTGGGTGGCTCAGTCAGCTAAGCATCTGACTTTGGCTCAGGCCACGATCTCACAGTTTGTGGGTTCAAACCCCATGTCAGGCTCTGTGCTGACAGCTTAGAGCCTGAAGCCCCTGCTTCGGATTCTGTGTGTCCCTCTCTCTCTGCTCGTCCCCCGCTCGCACTCTGTCTCTCTCTCAAAAATAAATAAAACATTTAAAAAAATTAAAAATAATAATAATAAATAATAATAATAAATAGAACTACCATAACATCCAGCAATACCACTTCTGGGAATATATCCAAAGGATATACTGCAGCATTATGCACAATAGCCAAGATGTGGAAAAAACCTAAATGTCTATCAGTGGATGAATGGATAAAGAAGATACTTTAAACATAGACACACACACACACACACACACACACACACACACACACACAATGGAATATTATTCAGCCATGAGACAGAAGGAAATCCTGTCGTTTGTGACAACATGGATGGAACTTGGAGTCATTACGCTTTTTCTGTGAAATAAGACAGAAAAAGAAAAATATTATGTATCACTTACATATGGAACTAAAATAAGCCAAGCTCAAACAAACAGTAGAATGATGGTTACCATGGATTGAGTGGAGGCAGGGGGTGGGGGTAGAAATGGAGAGATACTGGTCAAAGAGAACAAACTTCCAGTTAGAAGATGAATAAGTTATGGGAATCTAATGCACAGTGCCGTGACTGAAGTTAACAACAGTGTACTACACTAGCACCCCCTTATTTGCAGTTTCACTTTCTGCTGTTTCAGTTACCCATAGTCAACCATAGTCTGAAAGCAGATGATCCTCCTTCTGACATATCACCAAAAGGTCAACAGTAGTCTCACACTATGTCACAGTGCCTATATCATTCACCTTACTGCACCTCATCACATAGGCATTTTATCATCTCACACCATCCCAAGACAAAGGGTGAACACAATACAATAAGATATTCTGAGAGAGAAAGAGAGACCACATCCACATGACTTCTATCACAAGTCTATTGTTATAATCGTTCTATTTTATTGTTAATTTCTTACTGTGCCTAATTTATAAGGTATACTTTATAATAAGTATGTATTTATAGGAAAAACATGGTGTATATATAGGGTTCAGTACTATCTGTAGTTTCAGGCATTTTCACTGGTGGTCTTGGAATGTATCCCCATGGATAAGTGGTGGGAGGGACTATTGTATAAGTTTGAAAGTTATTAAGAGAGTAGACCTTAGGTGCTCTCGTCTCACACACAAACACACACATGCGCGCACACACACACACACACACACACACACAATTATGTGATGCGATGGAGGTATTAGCTAATGCTATGGTGGTAATTGTTTTGCAAAATATAAGTGTGTCTAAACAACTTATATACCTTAAACTTACACAATGTCATATGTCGACTATAGCTCAAGCTGAACAAAAATACCCCATTTTAAAAAGAAGAGGAAAAAAAAAGTCAGGCTACTGCTCCCATTTAACTACAAACTTAGGGACAAAAGGTCTTAAAATCAGCTTTTCTCTTTAGGCACAGATGTAGCTGTGCAAAGCAGCACCAACTCTTTGTCTCCTATTATGAAGCAAATGCACCTCCATCCATGAGACAAACTCAGTATTAATACTGTCCTGAACTTAGTACATACAGTAATAATGGCTAATATTTATTATGTGTTTAGTGCCAGGTACTCTTTTGAGCATTGCATACATTTTAACCCACTTAATTCCAGAACCACCTTGTGAGATTGGTAGTCATATTACGGCTACTTTACAGGTGGGAACTTTACAGGTAGGAAATTGAGATAAGCTCAAAGAAGTAAAAGAACTTACTCCAGGTCTCAGAGCTGGTTAGTAATAGAAGCAGGGCCTAAACTCTAGCAGTCACTCTTAATCAATAGACCAATGCCTACTATAAACAAATTCACTATATCTCTTGGAGACTAGGCCCAGAGACCCAACACAAAAATCTTTAGGAACTTAACATAAACCCCTGGCATAGACTTGAAGATAGATACATGGGCATATCTTGAGGATGTGCCTGTTTGTCAAGACATCTCTCCACTGTGTGGTAGATTGAATAAATCAGTTTTAGTTTTCTTCAAACTCAGGAGAAACATATTGTCTAGTCTAGTCTAGTCCATAAGTTACTGGACTCTTTGGTGGGGGAATGGCCTTAATCTTGTAGCCCCAATCCCTTGCTGAGCTCTGCATAGAATAAAATAACTTGCAATTTCTATGAGGACCAGAATTAGTCAAACAAATGGTTGAAAGTCTGTAGCCCAACTCCTTGGTTATTTAGGCAAAGGCTACCGAAAACTTCATTAGAAAAAGGGCCATCATCCAGAGGTGAGGTTTTGAAAACCCTAACAGTGGTTTTCAACCAGACACATTATTTTTTCCACTAGGAGACGACTAAAACATTGTGGGGATTCTTTCAGTAGTTCCAATGACTGTGGAGTACTACCTACAATTAGTGGACAGGAATAGGAGGTAAGACCTCTTAGAATGCATGGGGTAACATTACACAATGATAAATTGTCCTATCAGAAATGACAAGAGATCTTTTATCAAGTACTATGTGTTGGAGTCTACCAGTTCTACTAGCCAAACAGGGCTATAATATCTTTTTTTTTCATTAACTTTTAAAACCTTAAGAACCTTGAGCTTGCTTTCCTCTAAGACCCATGATCCAAGAGGACTTTCTGGCTGTAACTAGATCTCCACAGACCTACCACCGAGATTAAACCGACCTTGCTTCTGAGCCTTCTCAGATGATGGCTGACAAAAATTCCCAAGAAGACATAGACTCACATCCTTCTTCCTCAGAAATTCTAACATAGAGCCTCAGTTATTTAACCTTTGGCCCTACAACCAGCTTCTGATCTGTTTTAATAGAAGGGTTGTTCCAACAGTGGAATAGAAAAGAGAAGCTCTAACAGAATAGGCAGTAGGAAAAATCACTGCTATTTGTGAAGGAAAGGATATTTCAGAGGCTCCAAAATTGTGGCTGAAAAGTATTAGAGAAATTTTCTTCACAGAATAGAGATCAGAATGGATTCAGACATAAATGTCAATACTTCCTTGAGCTGAACTATTCCGAGAACTGAAAACAGTGAAGAATGGTTAGTTGTAGCAATAAGATCTTGTTTTAGGTCAAAGAATCCTACCAGCAACGGATTTGATCCAATAGTGGTATCTGTACCAAATTCTCCTGCCAATAATTTTAGGTTTACTAGGGGGCAGGTTGGAAGGAGCTACTCTATGGGAAGGGAGACTGATTATCAATAGTTCTTAATTCCTCATAATATGGTTTCTGAGATGCAGTTGTCTTTTTCCCTCCTTGGATTTCTTTCTTTCCCCCACAATTCATAAAGTATCTATAAAGAGAATGTCATTCAATTTCAAATCATTTTTGTCCTATATTATGTATTGGCTCAAAGAAGATATAGTATATCTCATGGAAAGCATATGTTTTACAATTCCAAAGCCAATGTTTAAAATAAGATCAAATTTTAAGAACGTGAAGCAGAAGAATGTGGGGAAGAGAGATATGGGAATAGATCTGATAACTTTACATTGAATTTTTTAGTAAAACATGATTATAGTAAGTTATACATAGATGATTTTTTTCTGTTCCTTAACAGTTGTCTATTATGCTTTCTTAAAGGAATTTCTGATGCCGTACTTTCATTTTCAGTACAAATAAATGTGTTAAAAAAAAACTTTTTAGCTTCTGCACAGCGAAGGAAACAATCAATAAAGCCAAAAGGCAGCCTACAGAATCAGAGAAGATATTTGCAAATGACATATCTCATAAAGGGTTAGTATCCAAAATCTATAAAGAATTTATCAAACTCAACACCCACAAAACAAAAAACCCAGTTAAGAAATGGGCAGAAGACATGAGTAGAAACTTTTCAAAGAAGACATCCAGATGGCTAACTGACACATGAAAAGATGCTCAACATCACTCATTATTAGGGAAATACAAATCAAAACCATGATGAGATACCACCTCACATCTGTCACAATGGTTAAAATTAACAACACAAGAAACAATAGGTGTTGGTGAGGATGCAGAGAAAAGGGAACCCTCTTGTACCACCAATGGGAATGCAAACTTGTGTAGCCACTCTGGAGAACCATATGGAGGTTGCTTAAAAAACTAAAAATAGAACTACCTTATGATCCAGCAATTGCACTATTAGGTATTTACCAAAGGATACAAACATATAGATTTGAAGAAGTACATGCAGCCCAATGTTTATAGCAGCATCATCAACAATAGTCAAACTAAGGAGACAGCCCAAATGTCCATCGACTGATGAACAGATAAAGAAGATTTGGTATATATATACACAATGGAATATTATTCAGCCATCAAAAGAATGAAATCTTGCCATTTTCAATGACACGGACGGAGCTAGAATGTATTATGCTAAGCAAAATAAGTCAATCAGAAAAAGACAAATATATGATTTCACTCATATGTGGAATTTAAGAAACAAAATAGATGAACATATGGGAAGGAGGGGAGAGAAGAAAAGGAAACAAACCACAAGAGACTCATAACAATAGAGAACAAAAAGAGGGTTGATGGAGGGAGGCGGGTGGGAAACAGGCTAGATGGGTGATGGGTATTAAGGATGGCACTTGTTTTGTTGAGCACTGGGTGTTGTATGTAAGTGATAAATCACTGAATTCTACTTCTGAAACCAATATTGCACTGTATTTTAACTAAAATTTAAATTAAAAAGAGACAAAAAAAATTTTTTTTTTAAACACAGTTCCTGCTGGGAAACTATTAGAACATGGTTTCATCCACCATTGGTCTTCTTTCCTTTCCTTTTATTTCTATCTTTGCACTCAAACTTCCTCAACCTTAAACTCCATACCAGTTTCAAACAAACTGCCAAATACCATCACCAAGTTCACCAAATTCAAGAATAATGCTTATATTTGAACAGAGTGTTCAAACAGTAGTGGCAAAGAAACTGGAATTTGTCACTGCACAGCTCTAGAAACTGAAGTCATGAGGACTCTAGCATATAATTCTACCCACAGGCACATTCTCTGTAGGAACCCTAAAATGAGGCCTCCCAATCAACATGAGAAACCAGCATGACCCAGATGGGTTCCCAGTAATGTGGCACAAGAACAACTTAACCAGATTTTCCTGGAGCTCATAGCTATTTTGAGGTGGCTCAGGAAATGGATGTGGTTTTGATGAGAAATTGTATAATTCAAAATCTTGTGGCTAAAAAGTCAGCAAAAGTTCTGTGGAAGAAAAAACAGATTTGCCCATGTTTCAGCTCATTATTTAATTTATAATTCATAAAGCAGGCAGATATTCCTGTGAACAAAACAATTATTCCTAAAGTTGGCCCCAAATAGACATTATTCTTTAACATTGAGTGTTTATTTTCCTGCAGTCTATAACACTTATCTTAAAAATACAAAATAACAAAACAAATATTTCATGATCCACAAGGAAGGTCACAGAGCCTCCTTCTCTGAATATTCTAGCCAGGGGTCAGCAAACTTTTTCTGTAAAAGGACAGATAGAGAACACTTTAGGGTTTGTGGGCCACATATAGTCTTCTTCACATATTTCACATATTCTTGTTGTTTTAACAACCTTTTAAAATTGTAAAAACTATTCTGAACTCAGATGTACAAAAACAGACCACTAGTCATATCTGGCCCATGAGCTTTAGTTTGCCAACTCCTATCCTAGATAAACAAGTGGAAAGACTGTCTTTGAGAACTACTCATTGAAGAGTGAAATAAATACCCACGCTACACTCCCTGCTACCTCTATAATTTAATGGAATTGACAACGATAAATCCACACATTTTTCAAAAAGATTTTAAATCATCAAATCATTACTGGACATTTCATTATGTGACAAAACAACTTTGTCTTAACAAAGACAAAAAAATCTTTGTACTCAGTCTTCTACATTGCAAATTCACCCTGTATATTATTACCTCTGATTCCTAATTAGAAAAAAATTGGCATTTTTATTAAATGATCTCTAAAGAAGCTTCCAGCCTTGGTTCTCTTATATTCCATTAATGGCCCTCCAAAGCTCCAGAGGGCTGTTGAGAAAATGTCCCAAGTGATCTTCACTGTATTTAGAAAAACTCAGTGAGATGATTGTCACCCTACTTGATGGTCTCCAGAAAAGCAAACTGTCTTCATTTTGCTCTGACTAAACCTCCCAACAGAGAGATAGCATTCCAATGGTTTTTAGCTAAATGTATTGTCATGAAAAAATAGACAATGGATTCATGAGATGAACTCATCCTCATAAACAAAAGCTGGGGGCTTTTTAGTGGTCATCTTAGGAAGGAATCAGACACAATATAGCCCAGGAATCAAAATCATGTGATTTTTTTATAATTCTGGAACCTTTTAACTCTACCATATTTCTTATTTTGTGATCTTCAAGGCTATTAACAGTAAAGTCAAATAAAAGACAGCTTTTTGATACTTAATGTTATACATTATGATTTCTTAAAGCAGCAATACATTGGACTAAGGCAAATGTGAGTTATGCAAAGAGACATCTTCTAGATACTAGCTGCACAGTAATGTTTGTGAGTAGCATCATTTTCTTCAAGTTGAAAAAATGTTTACTTTCTGTGGCTCTCCAGTAAGTAAAACGCAGTCAGTGGTAAAAGTATATTCTTTCATTGATTTACCAGACGTACATTTAGAATTGAACTCAGCTGCTGGTACTCATGTTAAGTAGGATTAATAAGATATTTCCCATCCTGCACATTCAGAAACAGTTGGTCCTGCTCAGATTTCTCCTCTCACTCAAGCTCCCTAAAGATAAATGAGCTTTATACCACAGAAAGGAAACAGGTCATTTATCTGACATCACATTATTTAGTGACATTAAAAATGATAATATCCATCAACAAGCAGCCAAACCTCAAGTAGGTCACACTGAGAACAAAGCTATGACTGTCTTTGATATATTTACAAGGAGATGCTGACTGAGCTGCCGTTTATGTTCCAATAATGTCACTATTGTCACAAGAAGCTCACGTTTTAATGTTATTAACATAATTTACCACATATTTATTTGGGACCAGGGAACTCTCTTCTGGTCTTTTCTGAACTTTTTATAAAACAACAACCTGGAATTTTAATGACAGGACCATGGGCATATTTGCTTTGGTGGGGAGAGGTTTTTTATCTTAAAAATATAGATCTTATATTTTATTTTCTCATTGTTTTAAAAAACTTACCATTACCTATAATCATTATAATGACACAGTAAGGCAGATATTATTATCTACATTTTCTACATAAGTAAGTAACCTTAATGTCAAAGAGGTTTGCTAAATACATTACCCAAATTGCTAAAGCTAGTAAATGGTAGATTCAGAATTGGAACTCATTGGTTGGTCTTACTCAGCCATTGATCTCGCCCAATTTCTTTCACCCTCCCTTTCCCTCTCATTCCCTTTTTTCTATCTCATCCTTCTTTACTCCCTGCCCTTATACACTCACCTGTCCATCTGTCCATCCATTGTTCCAGCCATCCATCCACCCACTTACCTAACTACATACCTACATCTCTACCTTCCTAAACAAAAACTCTGTTTTTCTTAAAAGAATCTTCCTACAATGATTTCATTCCATCCCAAAGTAAACACCACAATGCTAAGTGCCTTAACAAAACTTAAGAATGTGCAAACAATACTTGCAGGGTTGAGTAATATTTTGGGTTCTGAACTTGAACTCAAGAAAAACTGTATGCGATGGATTGGCAGGAATGACCCATGGGCTTGGGTTATTCAGAGAATAAAAAAAGCCAAATAAATGGTAAACAAAGACTGTAGATTCGGTTATTGAAGATATTTTTTTATACTCTAAAAATATGGTCTATGAAACTTGAACTACAGCTCCACCACTATTTAAAAACAAAGTGTGCTGGAATCCGGTTTTCTTCTAGTTGCACTCACAGAGCGGAATCAGCAACAACAATGGTTCCTCATATGGTTAAATTTTCTAAGATGCCAACTCTTATCACATCTTATCCCCCTTCATCTTCCTCTGTCCTGTTAAAAGACAAAGCAGGAAGTCCAAATGGACACTTACAGACCCCCTGAACTAATAAGTGCCCCTCTGTTCATCATTTGTTTCATGGATTTTAGTTTGCCTATCTTAGACTGTGTCTTTCTAATGTGAGAACAGCCTGGTAAGAGAAGAAAATATGTAATATGACACTTTATTTGCCAACATGACTCCAACCAACTGATTTTGCAAGTTTTATTTGTTTGTTTGTTTCCCAGAACCGATGACAGTGTAGACATTTTTCTGATATGAAAAAGGAAGACTGCCTTTAGCACATGTCCAGCATTCTCATTTCCGACTGGCAAACGCATCTTGGCTCCCTGATCTTGGCTTCATTCTAATCAGAATGAATTACACATATAATTCAAAATCAAGAAAACTGCTCAAGTACAACGTGTGAGGCTTCTGCCAAAGTTGAAAATCATTAGGAACCATGATTTTGGCTGAGCACACAGCTCTGTTTTGAACTCTTTTATTTCTGTATTATTGCTCATTCACTTAAAGAGAAATACATGAGGCAGAGACAAGATCTCTTCCCTTTTTCATGTTTCTCCAATTTATCTTCTTTGGCATAATAAATTTCTCAAGCCAGAGTTGAGAGTTGTCTTTTGTTTCCCTCTGTTTTTCCCATTATCTCGTTTATCTCTCATTTATTTTTTAGTTTTTTCTCTTATCGCAACAGTTTCTCGGGACATCATAAAGTTGGAATGAATAACCTCCCACCCTTCTGTGGTTGCCTACAGATATTTCAGGCTCCACTCTCTTGATCACATGACTTTGTTACTTTGGCATGTTTGGAAAAAGAAAGAAATCTGAGATTTTGCCTCAACCAGAACTGACAGCTCAACTGTAGTAGGCTACTTTTGATAAATAAAAATTACTCATTGCATGAAACTTGCTCTGGTAGGAAAATAATTTTAAGGAAAACCTGCTTATGTACCCTTGCTTACTCTGAACAGCTGAGGGAGTCCAACTGATTATACTCTCAGTGGGATGTATTGTGAAGAGCGCTGAACAACAAATACTGGTCCTAGAACCTAATTTTTCTTTTAAAGCCAATTTTTAAAAACTCTTATTTGGAGCATTTCAAAAATATATTTGTATTCATAAGTATAGAGACAATGGTATAATCAACGTCCATGAAAATTTAAGTCAACAAACAGTTGATCTTACTTCTACCATACCTACTTTCATCCATTGCCTTTTCTACCAAGCAGACTTTTTAAAAATTAATCCCAGACATCATATAATATCTTGCATATATATGCCTAGGTATTTCTAAGAGATAAGGCTTGCAAATTTTAGAAACATAATCACAATATCATTATTACACCTATAATACTTATAATTCCTGATATCAAATATTCAGTTCATGTCCAAATTTCTTGGGTCATCTCACAAAATTTTTAATATTCATTTTGTTCAAAAAGAGGTAACACTGTCCACATAGCCAGCACAACTCCTGATGTGAGTTTCTTCATTTGAATATAAGAACATTAATAGCTGCTTTTATCTTAGCATAATCACTTTAAAACATATTTTTCCAAATTAAAAAACAAAGAACATGAATTAACTTTTAAAGTTTTCACCACATATGTTTATCCAGAAATAAGATTATTGTTTTGTTAACAAATGTATGATACTATATATATTTTTCTATTTACCATGGGACTTTCTTTGTGATCTATTCCCATTGATCATTTTAACTTCTGTCTAGAATTTCATCTCATGAAAAGGCTGCATTTTATCTAATCCCCTATTAATGGATATTTATTTTGTTTCCAATTTCTCACAAAACTGTGTCATAATGGGCATCTTTATAAATGTTGCCTTATGCAAAGATGCAAAATTCTTCAGGACATACGCCTATGTATAAGAATTGCTGGATTACTGGGAGAAATAACATTTTTAGCTATTGCTAAATTGACTGATTCCTAATTGATTGTACATCCACCAAGAGTAGATGAGAATTCAACACAATGATTTTCAACATTTCTTGAAACTTTGACATTCAATGAATACATCCATGGAACTTATTTTTTAATGGCTGCATCTTTAGTAATATTAATGGTGGAGACAAATGCTAGTGATTCTGACATTTCTAATAGTGTCTTCTATTATTCCTTAGTAGCACTGTCTTCTTAAAAAAATATATGTCAGTTTTCATTGCAAGACCCTGAGCTGAAGACTCAAGCTAAATCACAAGGGATCATGTACTTCCTGGTCTTAAACTTGGAGAAACAGAATAGGTGCCTAAAATATAAGTAATAATTTAAGTTGGTTGACAGCAAACCATCAGTAGAGTCTAGACCTGCCATCAGTCTGTAACAAGGGAAAGGTCACTGGGGCCTGGTTTAGATGGCTTTATACAGGAAATCAAGAATGAAGGTTAGCAGGAAGAAGAGGCAAAGGAGATGGGAAAGACAGAAAAAACAAAAGAAACATTAAGTGGTTTGTCCAGAGTACAAGGTATGGATTCAAGTCTCTAGGACATGGAAGAGATGAGGCAATAGGCAATTTATGGAGGGTCTGCATGTCTCATGAAGGTGACAATCTTGGCCAATCCAATCACTTTTTGTTATCAAGGTGCCACTGGAGTCTCAGACTAATCTTGGAGATCCACACCAAAGCTGCATTTAGGGTCCATTAAAGCTGCGCCGTATTTCCCTCCACTATCACCTGTTGTAAAATGAGATCCGGGAACTTATTTGCTAATGTAGAAAATGGACAATCATTTCATTAGTCCCAAATTTATCTTGATCCGGTTTCAAAGAACAGTCTCCCAACTCAATATTAAGGGTTTAGTGATTAAGTTCCCTTCAGTACAGTCATCACTACAAAGGATTTAGAAGATCTTGGTCATAACACCTCAGTCTTCTCCTTTCCATGCCAAAGACTTCCAATTATTTCAGTTTAATACATCCATTATTAATTGAACACTAACTATGAGCCAAGCTCTCCTCTATGCAAGAAGAACCCAGATGGAAATGTGTAGTCCAGCAAGAAAAGTAATATAGTAGGATATGTGAAATGACAAAAGTCTCTACAGGGAACAGAAAGTGCACACTGGAAGGAACCTGATCTTACCTGTTCTTCTATACATGTCCCATCATTCCCATACATGACCCCCTTCCCCACCACCTACCGTCTTGTTCCTGCTTATGTTTTCTGACACTGTTTGGAAAGGACAATGAAGCAGGCAATGATACCTCCCTCAATATCTTCAGCTCACTCTGATTCATGAAGAAAGAGTCTGCCTTGTCCATG
The DNA here is from genome assembly GCF_018350195.1 of Panthera tigris. NCBI lineage: Eukaryota > Metazoa > Chordata > Mammalia > Carnivora > Felidae > Panthera > Panthera tigris. Next base: position 35,806,301 of record NC_056670.1, on the reverse strand, counting down.
TAAGAGGAATGAAATGCATAATTATGAGTTCCCATCATGAGCTTGCTGCTAGCTATCAGGGCCCAAAGAGGTGTCCTCCAGGGTTTCTGAGCCCTTGGAGAGGGCTGGTGTTGTGTTTTCTGGGAGGAACAGCTCACACGAGAAGCTAAAGGGCCCCATTAACCTAAGCACAATAACAATGACACTTCCAATTAGCCAGAAGCTGTTAGGTTTAGCCATTTACATTGCATAAATCCTCTTTTCCTGACTCTGTTTCAGTTACTTTCTTCCAGCACAGATGGAGAAAGTGATTTTTTTTTCTTAGAGGAAGTCTTCCCAGATGAACCACATCCAACACTAATCACTCTTTTGTTTCAAGAACACAATTCTATATTAGACTTGGCTTACGATTGTCCTTGAGTTACTATAATTGGACAATTTAGTTACATTATAAGGTATTTGAGAGCAGAGACATTTCCTATTTCTAGCTCATTCCAGGACTCCATAATTGATTTCTCTTTTTATACCTAGAGGCTGATAAATTATTGCTAAAAGTAATATTCATAATAGATTATACTAACAGTGAAAAGAAATCCCAAAATCTGAGCACCCCAACATAACAAAACAATATCAGTTGTGGGTATGAGTGACTCTCCAGATGTCTAGTAATCCAGTTACTTTGGTGTTGTGACTACAGCACTGCAAAACACAAAGTGACCTCTAAGATGACCTCAGTTGGGAAGAATGGCTGAAAAGTTGCAAAGGGGCTTTTTACACCTCAGCCCAGAAAAGAAGGGAAAACCAGATACCAGTGAACGCAAGTAGTGTCACCTATACTAATATATTTCCTCTTTAATACAGCTTCCAGTGAAACTTAACAGAAGACCATGGGGGAGAAGAAGGAAAAAAAAAGAGAGAGGGAGAGAGCCAAAACATAAGAGACTCTTAAAAACTGAGAATAAACTGAGGGTTGATGGGAGGTGGGAGGGAGGGGAGGGTGGGTGATGGGCATTGTGGAGAGCACCTGTTGAGATGAGCATTGGGTGTTGTATGGAAACCAATTTGACAATAAATTTCATATTTAAAAAAATAATAAAAAAAAAAGAAAAAGAAAAAGAAAATACAGCTTCCAGGTAAGTGAAACTTTGCCCTAAGGCAGAATAAGCAAGTGATGATCTCTTTTTCTCTGGTAATAAAAGCACTTCTGATAGTCTTTAGGACAAGAAGTCAGAGATTTCGGACATATCCATTCAATCCTCGGCTTCAGGTTACTGCTGGCAAACTAAGAGTGGCCCAGAGCAATATGTTCCTTAATCATTAATTCATGAGTCTCTGGAAAACCAAGTCTGTCTTCTTTTCCTTTAAGCTCATCAAAGCCTTAGTTAGACCTGGTGATCTTTATGAAGGGTAACTTATTCCCTTATGATTTTCTTTTGACTTAATTTTTCTCATTTATTTAATAAATGTTATTTACTAGAGACTGCTGGTTGTTTCTCATTGTTTATTTTCCTATTCTTCTCTAGAAACAGAACTGCCAGGTCATAGATGAGAACATGCAACTAGGTGTAGTCAGATGAGTAAGTTTTGGCAAATTGATGTAGAACAGAAGACTTTTATACAACACCTAGTTAGTACCCTTAAAGGGAATGAGCATGCTCTGTCTTTATTGGGAGGTGAGTCTTCTTTACCACGAGGACTGTAAGTATAGCACATGAATGAGCTACAAGGAAATGGGTCCCTGACCTGGTGGAGCCACTGCATCAGTCCTGCCTTGCTTATGTCAGAACCATGACATGGGGGATAAATAAAGTTCTATCTTACTGATGCTGAATATATATATCTCCATCCTAATTACGCCAATGTATCAGAAGTTTTCAGGTATCAGGAACTATAAGACAGAAAAGGCCTTGATCATAAAGGCAGATCCTTAAGGCTTCTGAAAGTGCAATACTGGTATCCCAGACTATTCCCAGGAATTTCTCCGAACAACCTAAAATGATATCTACTCCATATAGCATGTGAGACCATGGGACATGCGAAAGCCTCATTTGACCCTTGAGCTCTATCCCCTACATGAATCATTAAAAAGGACTGTCTCCCTCACTGCAAGCCATTTCTTATATGCTTACTTTGGAAGACACAGAAATTGACTATGGTGTTTGTTTGGTTCAGAGGCTCTAAGTGTCATTCTAAGTGTTATATATATGTCTTATTTTCCAATTCTAAATGGGGACATGCTCCTCTGACACATGGTCTGACATGTAGTCTGACAACCAAACAGAATACCTGGAATCAGACAGAACATATTCCTTAGCAAAGCGTGTCAGTTTGTCCTCTGCTCTGTATGTATTAAAGAGGATGTATCCAGCAGAAGTCAGGATCAAGCATCAAGCAAAGAGAAGATCATGGCCAAATCCAATGATTAAGAAAAGCAAAAGGGGGTGTCTGGATGGCTCAGTCAGTTAAGCATCTGAGTCTTGATTTCAGCTCAGGTCATGATCTTGAGGTTGTGAGATCAAGCCCCACATTGGGCTCTGCACTGAGCTGAGCATGGAATCTGCTTAAGATTCTCTCTCTCTCTCTCTCTCTCTCTCTCTCTCTCTCTCTCTCTCTCTCCCCCTCCCTCCCTCCCTCCCTCCCTCCCTCTATCCCTCTCTCCTGCTCTTTCTGCCTAAAAATAAATCTGAAAAAATTAGAGAAAAAAAAGAAAGCAAGAGGTTATATCTGGGACAATTTAAGGCAAAAAAAAAAAAAAAAGAAAAGAAAAAGGAGGTATGACAAATCTGTCAAAGAGAGAGGGTCTAGGTTAAGAATGGCAAATAATGTCATATTTGTGCTGCCTAACACGCTTTACATGCAGGTGTCAAATGTCATTAATCAATCAGAGTGGCATAAGATAAACCTCAGACTTTTAACACAACAGTCCATGTATCCACTTCTAAACATTTGAGTTTGGCACACAAGTTAAGACCTATGATCCAGCCAGCCAAGTCTCAGGGATAGTGACTCTAGTGAACAAGAGTGATGACAGGCTTGTACTCTTTATCCCATTTGGTGACTCTTGTAGGTATAGGTAACACTGCATCCCTATCGCCAACATTAAGTCCCTAGACTATACTCCTGATGTAAAAAATTGCACTGGTCCTAAAATAACCTCACATTCCAATGAAGAGCTTACTATATGATTTAAACTCTTAGATTATCAGAATTAGACAGAAACTAACTTAACCTGATAAATATTAGGTTAAAAAAAACCACTAATAGTATACAATCTCTTTAAAATCAGGAATGCCTGCTCTCTAGTGTTCTCAGTATAAGGTACTGAAACAACTGGATATCTACAGGCAAAAGAATGAATTTGTAACCCCACCTCATACCAGATACAAAAATTAATTCAAAATGGATCAAAGACCTAAATGTAAAAGCTAAAACACTGAAACTTTTAGAAGGACATATAGGTTTATGTCTTTATGACCTTGAATTAGGCACTGTTTTCTTAGACATGACACTAAGAATGAAAACAATCAGGGGAAAAACTGACAAATTGGACTTCATCAAAATTAAAAACTTCTGTGCACAGGATACTATCCGGAAAGTGAAAATATAATCTATAGAATGGGAGATAATATTTGCATATCATAAGGGTTTAATATCCAGATTATATAAAGAACCTTTATAACTCAACAATAAAAAGACAACTCAATTAAAAAATGGTCTAAGTGTTTGAATACACAATTCTCTAAAGAATATATACAAAGAGCCAATTAGCATATGAAAAGATATTCAATATCATTAGTAATTAGAGAAATGAAAATCTAAACCTTCACACCCATAGGATATCTATTAGAAAATAGGAAATAACAAGTATTGGCAAGGATATGGAGAAATTGCTAATGGGAATATAAAATGGTGCCACATCTGTGGAAAATAGTTTGGTGGTTCCTCAAAAAGTTAAACATACAATTAACATATGCCACAGATCCTTCTCTTAAGTTTATACTCAAGATAACTGAAAATATATTCACACAAAAACTTATACAAAAATATTCATAACTGCATTATTTATAATAGGAAAAAAAATTGAAACAACCAAAATGCCCATAATTGATGAATGGATAAATATGGTAAATCTATACAATGGAATATTATTTAGCCATAAAAAGGAATAAAGTTCTGATACCTGGTACAACATGGATGAGCCCTAAAATCATTATGTTAAGTGAAAGAAGACAGACACAAATGGTTACATACTGTATGCTTCCACTTTTATAAAATTTCTAGAAAAGGAAAATCCATACAGATATAAAGTAGGTTAGAGGTCTGAAGGAAGGGGAAAATTAGGTTATGGGATTGCCTTCTGGGATGATGGAAATATTCTGAAATTGGATAATGGTGATGGCTGCATAATCTTGTGAATATACTAAAATCCAGTGAATTAGATACTTTAAAATAGTGAATTTAATGAGATTTTGTGTGAATTATATCTCAAAATAAATAAATATATAAAAATTAAAGGATTCTCACTGTTTCTACCTTGTCCTAGAGGCCTTATACATTATTGTATGATACACGCACATGCACACACACACACACACACACACACACACACACACACACACACACGAAAACTATGACACTGACAGAAAGAAACCTCTAATTTGTCAATAATATGACTATCTACTGAGGAAACCCATACCACTCAATAAATAAAATTTCGGTTAGAACCTTGTATAAAGGATCAAAATATAATGTCCATTTCTTTATACATCAGTAAGAAACAAAAAATGCCATTAAAAATACACAATTGGGGCACCTGGGTTGTTCAGTCAGTTAAATGTCTGACTTCAACTCAGGTCATGATCTCATGGCTCATGGGTTCGAGCCCCATGTCAGTCTCTGTGCTGACAGCTCAGAGCCTGGACTCAGCTTCAGATTCTGTGTCTCCCTCTCTCTCTCTGCCCCTCCACAGGACATGCTCTATCTCTCTGTCTCTCAAAAATAAAAAAAATACACAATTTACAACATCAACAACAAAAATAATTGGTGAGAAAATGAAAGATTCTTGTGTAGGTAATAATAAGACATTAAAGAAAAACTAAATACAATAATGTTTATAGTAGCATTATTCACAATAACCCCCAAAAAGAAACAGCCCAAATGTCTATCAACTGGTGAATAAGTAAAATATGGCACACCCATACAATGGAATATTATTTAGCTATAAAAAGGGACAAAGTCCTGATACCTGATACAACAAAGATGAACTTTGAAAACATCATGCTAAGTGGAAAAGGCTAGTCCCCAAAGACCATATGTTTTGTATGAAATGTCCAGAAATCTGTCAAGATAGAACATAGATTAGATGCTGGCAGGGAGGAGAAATGGGGAGTGACTGCTAATGGTACAAAGTTTCTTACTGGAGTGATGAAAATGTCTTAAAATTAGATTGTGATAATGACTGGACAAGTCTGTGAATATACTAAAAATCATCAAATTTTACACTAAAGAACCTAATTAGAGGTATTTACTATATTTATAAATAAGAAGATTCAATTCTTCCCAGTTTCATCCATACATTAAGTGTAGTTCCAAAGAAAATCCCAACAGGTTTGTTGGTGAAATACAGTTGATTCTGAATTTTACATGAAAGATCAAAGGGCCAGGAAAAGCCAACTTACTACTAAAGAAGAAAAAAAAAATAGAAAGAATAAGCCCTAAATCCATACAAAGATATATGAAGCTATTGTAATTAACAGTGTCTGGCTTTGGTTCAGCAATAGAAAACAGACCAATGAAACCAATAAAGAAGTCAGAAACAGACCCACTTATGGATGGAAACCACAGATACCACAAAGAAGGCAGCACAGCTCAGTGATGATGAAAGGAACCATGTAATATTTGTTTTAGGGACAAGTAATTGTGCACATGGAAACAATGTATAGGTAAGGGGCAGGTTATGGACGTGGGCATTCCAGAAACAAAGCCACAGAATTTGAGTTATTTTATCCAAAAGTCAAGTAAGGACTCGTGGATCCTGTGAACCGGTGACAGCACTAGCCCAGGGTGGTGGGAGAGGCCAACGTAAGGAGGGCATGGCTGATTAGACAGAAGTTGAATGTTGGAGGTGCCTGTGACTAAAGAGAGGCTGCCTGATTACCTTCCTGAAAAAACTCCCTTCACCCATCTACTAATTTTTCATTCAATGAGTCACATAGTAACCTGACATGCGCCAAGCACAATTCTAAGTGCTAAGAGCTAAGGGTACAAGGGCTTACATTCTTCTAGTAGTCAAACAGACAAGAAACACCTAACAAAATTATCTCGCATATTAACAAACACCACAGAGAAAATAAAATGGGGTACCGGGATAGGGGGTGACTGAGGATGTTTGTGGCCCCAGGGAGTACTATAGAAGAATTATTATAAAAGAGGTGGTCAGGAAAAGCCTCTCTGAGAAGGTGAGAATAATCATCCTTATGGCATTCTAACAAGCTGAAATAACTATAGCTAAAAAGTTGGCACCACAAAACATCCAACAGCAAAGGAAAATAAGAATCAGACCGTGTGGCAGGCATCCTGAGCTAACAACAAAAATCTTCTGACCATGGCAAGTGTGAACTTAAAGGCTGGTGTTGCGCTTGTGGACCCCCATCTTAAGCTGCCCTCCCTGCTTGCACCTGCTAAGGTCTGGAGGCCCCATCTGGACTGTCCAGAGGTGCACAGGGAGCACCTGAATCCAGCTGCCCAGCTGTTTTTAATTGAGTGCCTCTATTAATTATCTGAGTGCCGGCACTGCTCCTCCGCTCTTGGCTAAATAAAGCCACCCCAGTTGCTTGGCCACAAGCTCTTAAAGGTTAAAACAAAACTGTGTCTCAGTGGATGCAGCATTTGGCGCTTATCTAAGAGTTTTAACGTCATTTTGCAGTTAATAATTAGCTCTGCCTTGGCCCTCACAAAGGGTGCCACCCAAACAAAAGCAGGCGTGAAGTGTGTTCGCTATACTTGCCACTGGTATAAATAGGCAAACGGATGATTAATGAACGAGGGGGGGAATTAAACACAACAGTGAACAAAGACAAAGGCCCACGGCTCGGCTGTCCATGAACCAAGACAGGCCGTATCCAGAGAGCGGCTGCAGAAGACGACACACACAAAAATCCACTTAATGGACAGGTTTTGAAGACTTCATTTAACCTTGCGTTATGACAGCCATAGTGTTTTATTAACATTCTGACATGTTAAGGGGCCGGGGTCAGCTGGGGCTGAAACATGTTGTGGGGGGAGTCGCCAGAGAGGGGAGGGTGGGACAGATTTTTGTGTGGGTGACAGAGGGAAGACAGAGAAGGCCCAAACATGTTAAACATCACCCTTCAGGCCCCCCTTTGTGAGGCGAGCCAGAGCCGACATCTTTAAAGAGTTGTTTGGATGTCAAACAAAGCAGATGAGGAACCAACACAAATGCCCCAGCTGAAGTCTTTTGACAAGGCCTGTCCACGCCTCGAAACGGCCACATTATAGACTGGGCCGAGACTCAGGACTGGATGAGAAAGAACTCTGCTCAAAGGCGTCTGTTACAGAGAGCCGAGAGGCTTTCAGTGGTGATTTGCAGGCTCAGGAAGGATTGCTGCTTGTTGGCAGCCTTTATAAACTCTCTTCCAGTTAGTTCTAAGAGGACACTGTCCTCCAAGGATGCAGCAGTAGTCTCATGTATTTGGCCAGTATGATTTTGAGGGCCTGGGTAGAGATGAGCTGGGGGCAGTAACAACTGGCCAAACCCTAGGGAGCCCTGGTTGGCTTTCCGGGCACATCCCCACCTCTCTCCTCAAGCATTCTTCTCCCTCCTAGGGCTCCCCCACATCACCCAGGTGCTCCTTCTCAGAGGCTCTGTTTCCAACCAGGTGTCTGATGGGCAAGGATCTGATAAATTAATCCCTGTGAATGATTTAGGTGATAATGAGCTTAAAGGGTCTCCCCACCCCCTCTAGGCACATCTGCCTTTTAATGGTGGATTCTGACAGACCTAAAGTCCTCAAAGAACCATAGCAATGAAACAGTAATTGTGGAGCTTTAGGCTCTGGGGCAGGCCAGAAAGGGAGAGATTTATGGGCTTGATGAACTTCCTGGTCTCCCCCTCATCACACCATATCTACACACCATACATTCTGACATGACCTCTGTCAAAATATGCCGGCTTTTATTTCACTTTTTCTCTGCCTATGTCACTTGGATGTTGGAAAGACCACATGAGAAAATGGATATCAGATGCTTCAAAGATAAACATCTGTATCAATGTGATAGCTATAATTTACTGAATGATGAAAACTCAGACCAGAACACACCCTTAGTGATCAACACCCTCAATTAACAGATGAGAAAAGTGGAAACACTAGAAAATGTCTTCATCTGAGGCATTCAATGAATCACTGACAAAGTCAGAACCAGGTGAGTCACTCGCTTCAAGGCTTTTCTATTCCATTACAAGAATGACTTTTCTTCTGTCCTCAAATCACATCCAATCACACCCTGATTGCTAAATCACAAATAGTGGCCCCTTTATACACACACACACACACACACACACACACACACACACACACATTCTTACACATACAGCTTTAATGTGAGTTACTATACAAAGGAACTGTGGAATACCAATTCTGGAAAAGATATCTAAGGATTTAGGGAAATTCAAATCAAGAGTCTAGGGGGTACTACTTTACATCCACTTGATTGTTAGAAGATAAGAAGTCTGACCATACAAAGTATTACAGAAGATGAGAATCCATAGAATCTCTCCTATCTTTGCTGATAAGAGTATAAAACTGGAACAAATGTCCAGAAAACAGATTGGAATTTTCTAGCAACGTTGAGGGTATGCATATCCAAAGACCCAGCAATGCTATTCCAAGAGAAACTCTAGTTCATGGGCACGAGAAGAATCATGTAGCACCATTCAAATAATGCAGTAATTCTGGAAATAACACAATGCCCTTCTTCTGGAGGATAACTTATAGATGGAATATTATGATGGAATATTATATAGTATTGAAAATAAACGGTAACTGTAAGCATCAGTATAAGTGAAACTTTGTAACAAAAATGTTGAGTTAAAAAAACAAATCCCAGGCAAAAACATCCAGCATGACATCTTTTCAATTAAAAATTTAAAGTAGCCAAAACAAATCAACATATTATTTTAGGTACATAAATGTATGTACGCTAAAATCTTTTAAAAATGTAAGGGCATATTAAACACCAAATTCAAGATAGTGATTACCTTGAAGAGGACCACATATAAAAACAGAGGTTATTATCTGTATGTTAGTTAGCTCTTGGCTTGGTTCATTCACTGCATTATTAAAAATATATAAATGCACAAATGTAATAAAAATGCATCCACAGACCAATTGATGATAGTGTATCATAAACCAAGAATTATGACTGACTCAATTCCCTACACCTGAGATTCATTTTTAAAATCTACATTGGGAGTTTTAAGGAAGATGGCGGCGTAGGAGGACGCGGGGCTCACAGCGCGTCCTGCCGATCACTTAGATTCCACCTACACCTGCCTAAAGAACCCAGAAAACCGCCAGAGGATTAGCAGAAGGGAGTCTCCGGAGTCAAGCGCAGACCAGAGGCCCACGGAAGAGGGTAGGAAGGGCGGCGAGGCGGTGCGCGCTCCACGGACTGGCGGGAGGGAGCCGGGGCGGAGGGGCGGCTCGCCGGCCAAGCAGAGCCCCCGAGTCGGGCTGGCAAAAGCGGAGGGGCCGGACAGACTGTGTTCCGACAGCAAGCGCGACTTAGCGTCTGGGAGGTCATAAGTTAACAGCTCTGCGCGGAAAGCGGGAAGGCTGGAGGACAAAGGGAGGGAGAGCTGCTGAGCCCCCGGACGGCAGAGCTCAGCTTGGCGGGGAACAAAGGCGCTCGCCAGCGCCATCTCCCCCGCCCATCCCCCAGCCCAAATCCCAAAGGGAACCAGTTCCTGCCAGGGAACTTGCTCGCTCCGCGCAAACACCCAACTCTGTGCTTCTGCGGAGCCAAACCTCCGGCAGCGGATCTGACTCCCTCCCGCTGCCACAGGGCCCCTCCTGAAGTGGATCACCTAAGGAGAAGCGAGCTAAGCCTGCCCCTCCAGCCCCCGTGCACCTTGCCTACCCACCCCAGCTAATACGCCAGATCCCCAGCAACACAAGCCTGGCAGTGTGCAAGTAGCCCAGACGGGACACGCCACCCCACAGTGAATCCCGCCCCTAGGAGAGGGGAAGAGAAGGCACACACCAGTCTGACTGTGGCCCCAGCAGTGGGCTGGGGGCAGACATCGGGTCGGACTGCGGCCCCGCCCACTAACTCCAGTTATACACCACAGCACAGGGGAAGTGCACTGCAGGTCCTCACCACGCCAGGGACTCTCCAAAATGACCAAACGGAAGAATTCCCCTCAGAAGAATCTCCAGGAAATAACAACAGCTAATGAACTGATCAAAAAGGATTTAAATAATATAACAGAAAGTGAATTTAGAATAATAGTCATAAAATTAATCGCTGGGCTTGAAAACAGTATACAGGACAGCAGAGAATCTCTTGCCACAAAGATCGAGGGACTAAGGAACAGTCACGAGGAGTTGAAAAACGCTTTAAACGAATTGCAAAACAAAATGGAATCCACGATGGCTCGGCTTGAAGAGGCAGAGGAGAGAATAGGTGAACTAGAAGATAAAGTTATGGAGAAAGAGGAAGCTGAAAGAAAGAGAGATAAAAAAATCCAGGAGTATGAGGGGAAAATTAGAGAACTAAGTGATACACTAAAAAAAAATAATATACGCATAATTGGTATCCCAGAGGAGGAAGAGAGAGGGAAGGGTGCTGAAGGGGTACTTGAACAAATTATAGCTGAGAACTTCCCTGAACTGGGGAAGGAAAAAGGCATTGAAATCCAAGAGGCACAGAGAACTCCCTTCAGACGTAACTTGAATCGATCTTCTGCACGACATATCATAGTGAAACTGGCAAAATACAAGGATAAAGAGAAAATTCTGAAAGCAGCAAGGGATAAACGTGCCCTCACATATAAAGGGAGACCTATAAGACTCGTGACTGATCTCTCCTTTGAAACTTGGCAGGCCAGAAAGGCTTGGCACGATATCTACAGTGTGCTAAACAGAAAAAATATGCAGCCGAGAATCCTTTATCCAGCAAGTCTGTCATTTAGAATAGAAGGAGAGATAAAGGTCTTCCCAAACAAACAAAAACTGAAGGAATTTGTCACCACGAAACCAGCCCTACAAGAGATCCTAAGGGGGATCCTGTGAGACAAAGTACCAGAGACATCACTACAAGCATAAAACATACAGACATCACAATGACTCTAAACCCATATCTTTCTATAATAACACTGAATGTAAATGGATTAAATGCGCCAACTAAAAGACATAGGGTATCAGAATGGATAAAAAAACAAGACCCATCTATTTGCTGTCTACAAGAGACTCATTTTAGATCTGAGGACACCTTTAGATTGAGAGTGAGGGGATGGAGAAATATTTATCATGCTCCTGGAAGCCAAAAGAAAGCTGGAGTAGCCATACTTATATCAGACAAACTAGACTTTAAATTAAAGGCTGTAACAAGAGATGAAGAAGGGCATTATATAATAATCACAGGGTCTATCCACCAGGAAGAGCTAACTATTATAAATGTCTATGCGCCAAATACCCGAGCCCCCAGATATATAAAACAATTACTCATAAACATAAGCAACCTTATTGATAAGAATGTGGTCATTGCAGGGGACTTTAACACCCCACTTACAGAAATGGATAGATCATCTAGACACACAGTCAATAAAGAAACAAGGGCCCTGAATGATACATTGGATCAGATGGACTTGACAGATATATTTAGAACTCTGCATCCCAAAGCAACAGAATATACTTTCTTCTCGAGTGCACATGGAACATTCTCCAAGATAGATCATATACTGGGTCACAAAACAGCCCTTCATAAGTTTACAAGAATTGAAATTATACCATGCATACTTTCAGACCACAATGCTATGAAGCTTGAAATCAACCACAGGAAAAAGTCTGGAAAACCTCCAAAAGCATGGAGGTTAAAGAACACCCTACTAACGAATGAGTGGGTCAACCAGGCAATTAGAGAAGAAATTAAAACATATATGGAAACAAACGAAAATGAAAATACAACAATCCAAACGCTTTGGGATGCAGCGAAGGCAGTCCTGAGAGGAAAATACATTGCAATCCAGGCCTATCTCAAGAAACAAGAAAAATCCCAAATACAAAATCTAACAGCACACCTAAAGGAAATAGAAGCAGAACAGCAAAGGCAGCCTAAACCCAGCAGAAGAAGAGAAATAATAAAGATCAGAGCAGAAATAAACAATATAGAATCTAAAAAAACTGTAGAGCAGATCAACGAAACCAAGAGTTGGTTTTTTGAAAAAATAAACAAAATTGACAAACCTCTAGCCAGGCTTCTCAAAAAGAAAAGGGAGATGACCCAAATAGATAAAATCATGAATGAAAATGGAATGATCACAACCAATCCCTCAGAGATACAAACAATTATCAGGGAATACTATGAAAAATTATATGCCAGCAAATTGGACAACCTGGAAGAAATGGACAAATTTCTAAACACCCACACTCTTCCAAAACTCAATCAGGAGGAAAGAGAAAGCTTGAACAGACCCATAACCAGCGAAGAAATTGAATCGGTTATCAAAAATCTCCCAACAAATAAGAGTCCAGGACCAGATGGCTTCCCAGGGGAGTTCTACCAGACATTTAAAGCAGAGATAATACCTATCCTTCTCAAGCTATTCCAAGAAATAGAAAGGGAAGGAAAACTTCCAGACTCATTCTATGAAGCCAGTATTACTTTGATTCCTAAACCAGACAGAGACCCAGTAAAAAAAGAGAACTACAGGCCAATATCCCTGATGAATATGGATGCAAAAATTCTTAATAAGATACTAGCAAATCGAATTCAACAGCATATAAAAAGAATTATTCACCATGATCAAGTGGGATTCATTCCTGGGATGCAGGGCTGGTTCAACATTCGCAAATCGATCAACGTGATACATCACATTAACAAAAAAAAAGAGAAGAACCATATGATCCTGTCAATCGATGCAGAAAAGGCCTTTGACAAAATCCAGCACCCTTTCTTAATAAAAACCCTTGAGAAAGTCGGGATAGAAGGAACATACTTAAAGATCATAAAGGCCATTTATGAAAAGCCCACAGCTAACATCATCCTCAACGGGGAAAAACTGAGAGCTTTTTCCCTGAGATCAGGAACACGACAGGGATGCCCACTGTCACCGCTGTTGTTTAATATAGTGCTGGAAGTTCTAGCATCAGCAATCAGACAACAAAAGGAAATCAAAGGCATCAAAATTGGCAAAGATGAAGTCAAGCTTTCGCTTTTTGCAGATGACATGATATTATACATGGAAAATCCGATAGACTCCACCAAAAGTCTGCTAGAACTGATACATGAATTCAGCAAAGTTGCAGGATACAAAATCAATGTGCAGAAATCAGTTGCATTCTTATACACTAACAATGAAGCAACAGAAAGACAAATGAAGAAACTGATCCCATTCACAATTGCACCAAGAAGCATAAAATACCTAGGAATAAATCTAACCAAAGATGTAAAAGATCTGTATGCTGAAAACTATAGAAAGCTTATGCAGGTAATTGAAGAAGATATAAAGAAATGGAAAGACATTCCCTGCTCATGGATTGGAAGAATAAATATTGTCAAAATGTCAATACTACCCAAAGCTATCTACACATTCAATGCAATCCCAATCAAAATTGCACCAGCATTCTTCTCGAAACTAGAACAAGCAATCCTAAAATTCATATGGAACCACAAAAGGCCCCGAATAGCCAAAGTAATTTTGAAGAAGAAGACCAAAGCAGGAGGCATCACAATCCCAGACTTTAGCCTCTACTACAAAGCTGTCATCATCAAGACAGCATGGTATTGGCATAAAAACAGACACATAGACCAATGGAATAGAATAGAAACCCCAGAACTAGACCCACAAACGTATGGCCAACTCATCTTTGACAAAGCAGGAAAGAACATCCAATGGAAAAAAGACAGTCTCTTTAACAAATGGTGCTGGGAGAACTGGACAGCAACATGCAGAAGGTTGAAACTAGACCACTTTCTCACACCATTCACAAAAATAAACTCAAAATGGATAAAGGACCTGAATGTGAGACAGGAAACCATCAAAACCTTAGAGGAGAAAGCAGGAAAAGACCTCTCTGACCTCAGCCGTAGCAATCTCTTACTCGGCACATCCCCAAAGGCAAGGGAATTAAAAGCAAAAGTGAATTACTGGGACCTTATGAAGATAAAAAGCTTCTGCACAGCAAAGGAAACAACCAACAAAACTAAAAGGCAAGCAACGGAATGGGAAAAGATATTTGCAAATGACACATCGGACAAAGGGCTAGTATCCAAAATCTATAAAGAGCTCATCAAACTCCACACCCGAAAAACAAATAACCCAGTGAAGAAATGGGCAGAAAACATGAATAGACACTTCTCTAAAGAAGACATCCGGATGGCCAACAGGCACATGAAAAGATGTTCAACGTCGCTCCTTATCAGGGAAATACAAATCAAAACCACACTCAGATACCACCTCACGCCAGTCAGAGTGGCCAAAATGAAGAAATCAGGAGACTATAGATGCTGGAGAGGATGTGGAGAAACAGGAACCCTCTTGCACTGTTGGTGGGAATGCAAATTGGTGCAGCCGCTCTGGAAAACAGTATGGAGGTTCCTCAGAAAATTAAAAATAGACCTACCCTATGACCCAGCAATAGCACTGCTAGGAATTTATCCAAGGGATACAGGAGTACTGATGCATAGGGGCACCTGTACCCCAATGTTTATAGCGGCACTCTCAACAATAGCCAAATTATGGAAAGAGCCTAAATATCCATCAACTGATGAATGGATAAAGAAATTGTGGTTTATATACACAATGGAATACTACGTGGCAATGAGAAAAAATGAAATATGGCCTTTTGTAGCAACATGGATGGAACTGGAGAGTGTGATGCTAAGTGAAATAAGCCATACAGAGAAAGACAGATACCATATGGTTTCACTCTTATGTGGATCCTGAGAAACATAACAGAAACCCATGGGGGAGGGGAAGGAAAAAAAAAAAAAAAAAAAAAAGAGGTTAGAGTGGGAGAGAGCCAAAGCATTAGAGACTGTTAAAAACTGAGAACAAACTGAGGGTTGATGGGGGGTGGGAGGGAGGGCAGGGTGGGAGGGAGGGCAGGGTGGGTGATGGGTATTGAGGAGGGCACCTTTTGGGATGAGCACTGGGTGTTGTATGGAAACCAATTTGACAGTAAATTTCATATATTAAAAAATAAAAAAAAATAAAATAAAATAAAATAAAATAAAATCTACATTGGGAGAAAGCCAACTCCTAAAACAGAAAAAGATGTCTACCAGTATTGACCTTTAAGTTGAAAATTTCTACAAGCCTAAGATGATGGAGAAGGCATGGATAGAGAGAAAGGTGAAAAGCTGAGGTAACAGTTTCTCCCAAAACTTGCCCAATGGGATAAGTGCTGTGGCTAAAGAGTAGAATCTAGGTAAGAACACAACATACAAATGCATTACTGATTCAAACAGGAGACCCAGTGGAAGTTAGGACAAAGGCACTAAAGTTTTGGGCAAAGCAATAGGTTAAAATAAGACTGAAACAAACCAGGGAGACAGGGGAAAGATACACTATGGTTAAGTAGGTGGCCAAAAGTAAAATCCAAAAAGACAGGTATAACTCTGATTTGCAAGCTTTCCAAGAAATCATACACTGGGCCTGATGGACAAAGGAGCTCACAAGCCAGATACAGGTCCAACCACAAAGAAATTTGTGACAAGGCTATAATCTCCAATCCAGGTCACCTTTCTAATTTAATAAGGTCTCATTAATTGGAACAAAACTAATTTGGAATAGCTGAAATAGTCAGGCTGGAATGAAACTGATCTTTCAACTATGAAAATAGTGTTTACTTAGCAAATTAATAGCATGAGACACATCAGGTGGGGAATACTTAACCTATTTACAAGTACAAACTTGACATACATATGTACATTTATTTGTTCTATAACAATTAATATGTTAATTACAAATGATCTTTAGTCATTAAAAGAGGTCCTCCACTGAGGGGCACAACATTAGCCACTAGTTGGCATTACCAGGTATATTTTAAGTAGTAAAACTGTGCTTTGAAAATAATCTTTTTAATAATTCTTTGCTGCCAAATGGATGGATTGGCTTGCTTAGATCAAAACAGATCTTATACCTAAACCCACAATCTATGAGAAAAGTCCTCTGTTTCCTGGAAGATGATCTGAACAGAATCAGAGAATTGATCTGAGTCATCCCACTTTCTAAACAATATTTGAACTAGAGAGGACCTCTCTCTCCAAAGAGGTATTGCCTTTTCTCAACACACATAACCTCTGGTTTCCAGGACCAGACATGGTCTAAGAAAATTGCCAATCTTCTTTTTCATCTCAGTGACTATGATCAGGATGATTATCTGCACTCTTAGTCTGACATAGCAGTCAGGTCTCACTGGGTTTCTTAGGTGTGTCTACTCCTGTACTAAGAAAAACTGTTACAACTCTAAAACAAGTTCAGAAGAAACAAAAGAGTCAAGTTCCCTGTAAGTATCAAGTTTTAGAAGTGAAGATGCAGACATTGAACCAGGTAAGAGGTAAAAAAAAAATTTTTAAGTAGGAGAGGGAGGGTCAGAGGGGATATACAACATTTTTATAAGAACTAGATGAACTACAGCTTTACACATACAGACACAATTAGGTAGGGACATATTACACTGCAAACGATCAACAAGTTTCTATCAACAGACGTAAAAAAATACGGCTACCAAATCAAGACATCAGTTTACACAGAATATTTGAATCTGCATGCGTGAATGTGTGTGTAAAGGAGAAGGCAGTAAATTAAATAGGGGTTTATGAAAAAATAAATCAAATACTAGTAGAATATGCTAAAACAATTTTTTTTACTAAATTATAGTTGAAATATTAATATGATAAATGAGATGGGCCCTGCAAGACCATTTGAGTCATCATCTAAGAACATCTTCCCGGATTTTTCTTCTTAAATTTTCCAAAAGGTCCGTTACTGTGTGACTGGCCAAAAAAAAAAAAAAGAACAAGAAAAAAATTTTCCAGTCCTTTTAGCACATGTACACTAGAATGAGTTTAATTGCTCTGAAGTCGTTTCATTGAAATGGTTCAAGAAGGAAGGCACAGAGCTTTTTTTCTAATTTGGCAGCAAAAGGATACTGCATGTTTATATCTGCTCGTTTTTTTTGGAGGTGCAGATGAACATAGCAAACTAAAGGGCACTGAAAAGATAAGTTTCCATGACATCCACAATAACTCTTTTATATTGGCGACTGGCTATTCTATATGTAGCATTCAGAGGCAAATATAAAAAAAATGATGTAAAGCCAAAATTATTTCCTTGATAACACTTGTTTTAAACACCTCGCCACTAAATAGCTAAAAGTCTCCAAAGTGAATGCATAAACCATATAAAAGCCACAAGCATACATACATAAATTCTTAAGATTAAAGCAATAACTTCTAGAAAAAGGTGGGAGAAAACACACTACAATAAATCTATTTGTAATGGTATTTGGGCTCTACCAACTGCTTTCATTGGTCTCCAGTGGCTTACATATAAAACAATACATTTGATGTATGATTTCAATTCCTTATGGAAAACTGTTCTATCTACAAGCAGCCTGTCAAAGAGAATGCCAAAAAAACTCTTTCTGCGTCCCAATATGAGGCAGGACTTTAAGATATAACTTAAGGTCACAATCTGTTCTTGCTTGGTCAGGTTTAAGACTGTAATTGAGGAATGCCTGACCTGGGGGAAGCAAGGGAAGGGGGGCTGGAGGGTAGGTTTATTTATAATGAAAGAGAAATAGGCAAGGTGTCAGAGCTTGAAGTTAAATGGCATTGTTTCCCAGGGAGAGTGGCTCTACAGAATGGGCAAGAGGTGGCTTGTGGAAGCTGCCTGGAACCTGCCCCAACCTCCCAACCCAGGGCATATGGCAGCTGTCAGCTCCAGAAAACCACCCATGGACCCAGAAATCTATTTTCCTGTTACTGAAGGGTGCACCAGGGGGAGAAAAGTTGCTGCAGAATGAAAACAAATGCCATTCTAATTGGTCTGTAAATTGCAGCCCTTCATCATTAGAACACTGTTCTGCATTTCAGCCATCATTTTTTTAATCCCAAATTAAAGTTGTCCAGGTTTAAAGAGGGAATTATAAAGTGAAAAATGTCTTCAGTTGCAGGAGGGCAATACTACACAAGTCCCGTGGGCTATTCTTCTTGAAATTACAATCTTCCCAAAACATCCTCCTAATTTAGCTCTCTCAACTCCCCAGTTCTTTCTCCTTCTCCTAACTTTAGAATCACCATCCCCAGGGATGCTTGCGATTTCTCTGATCAAATCTCTTAAAGGGACATACAGCCTCATCAGGAGCCCAGTATATCCCTCTGCTCTTCCCTAAGTCGAAGTTTAGCTCTTATTGATACAGGGGCTGAATCTGTTTTTCAAAAGAGTAATTTTAAAATAAATGCATTTTGTTGTTTTGTTGTTGTTATTATGGGCTTCTGTTGTTGTTGAGCATATCATTGTGTTACTTGCCCATGGCATAAACTCTATTTCATAGAACAAGGGCCCAGCTTGAGCACATCTCATCACTTCGGCCAACTCCCAAGAGGACCTTTCTTGTTTTTAATCCTCTTCAGGGAAGTAATACCAACACTGCTGGAAAATCTGACCAAGTAAATAGCATTCCATCTGCAAATTCCATCTGCCTTAAGTTCTTCCCCTAGGCACTTTCCTTCTATTCTAACCTGCATGAACAACAGGAAAGCATGGTTTTCCCTCATCTTGGTGAATGAATGGGGACTATCTTCAAGTAACTCTACATCAAGTGAGATTATTCAACATTATTTACAGCCAAGGAACTGCAAATTAGACACCCAACATAAAGATATCTTCCATTGCTGAGCTGAGATAGGAATGCCTGATATGAAACAAATATTCAAGTGTATTACAGCAACTCTAAGGGTTTTAGCTTAAGAAATGGTGGGTGTAGGATGGAAATGTCCAAGAAGGCTTTCCACAGGCTTAGGATCTCAACAGGAACTCAAGGGATCAGTAGTAATTAACTCAGAGAAGCAGAGAATGGACCTTCCAAAGGGAGGCAACAGCATAAACAAAGGCATGAGATAGGAGTAGTTTGGTGTAAGCCACCTCAGAGAACAAAGTGAAAAGGGATTTGACTGTGTAGGACACAAGCCAGGCATTGCTGAGTGCAGCTCTTTGGTTTTGCTTCCTGGATCTTTTTCAAATTTCACAACCTTCCCCTGAGAGACAGATCACAAACACTGCCTCTGGGTGGGGCCCTGATATGCAGGGGTCCTTGGCATTAACCTCATGGGACTACTGCCCTGAGCTTTTGATATGCCTGGCTTACCTCAGCCTGGTCTGTTATAATCTGCCATATAATCTGCCATATGGCTTCATAAAATAAAAACTACTATATTTGATTAAAACATTCCAAAATATATACAGATACAGAAAGTTCAAGGATAAAAACATTCATTACATCTTCCATTTTACATAAATACATATTTTTACCCTTAAACTTTCTATACCTGTATATTTATTGGACAAATTTTTTTTATGAAATGTAACCATTTTTTGCTGCTTTGGTTATTTTAAAAATATGTAAAACATCAGCTGTTTGTAAATAAAAGAAATTTCTGGAAAGGAAAACACAAAACTCCCTTCTTATTAACTCAACACTCAATCATTTATGTGTACTAGACAATACTGAATACCCCTTCCATACCAGTATTTGAACTAGAAATTCAAACAACATTGAGCCAACTTTTAAGTTTTCCAATATAAGGTTTCCATGAGGGATTTTTTTCCCCCCAAGTGGCAACGTGACACAAGGAAATAAATATCCAGCACAAGGCACGGATTTCCTCAAAAACAGAATTAGCACAAGAATTCTTCTCCCCAAGGTGTCATTCATAAACAGAAGATTCCTTATAAATGGCTAAACTCAGAGCTTACATGATAATTTTTTTTAAAGAAACCATCTTTCTAAATTCCTGATGCCTCTGGAATTAATTCATTCACTTCATGAACTAGAAATTAGTCTTTTCCTAGTAAAAATGTAAATTTCATATTTAAAAATGTCTCCTTTTTTCACAGAAGTTCAGAATGAAATGTCTTATTTGTTCATTAATGTAAGAAATATTTATCAAGTAGCTAACGTGTGCTCACTATCAGATGAGACATGACATGTTTCCCCCTTCAAGGTAAAAATCTAAGCCTTTGGGAATGCAAGCTGGTGCAGCCACTCGGGAAAACAGTATGGAGGTTTCTCAAAAAACTAAAAATAGAACTACCCTACGACCCAGCAATTGCACTACTAGACGTTTATCCACAGGATACAGCTGTGCTGTTTCGAACGGACCCATGCACCCCCATGTTTATAGCAGCACTATCAACAACAGCCAAAGTATGGAAAGAGCCCAATTGTCTCCATTGATGGATGAATGGATAAAGAAGATGTGGTATAACCCAAAAAACAAATAATCCAGTGAAGAAATGGGCAGAAAACATGAATAGACACTTCTCTAAAGAAGGCATCCAGATGGCCAACAGGCACATGAAAAGATGCTCAATGTCGCTCCTCATCAGGGAAATACAAATCAAAACCACACTCAGATACCACCTCACACCAGTCAGTGGCTAAAATGAACAAATCAGGAAACTATAGGTGCTGGAGAGGATGTGGAGAAACGGGAACCCTCTTGCACTGTTGGTGGGAATGCAAACTGGTGCAGCTGCTCTGGAAAACAGTGTGGAGGTTCCTCAAAAAATTAAAAATAGATCTACCCTATGATCCAGCAGTAGCACTGCTAGTTATTTACCCAAGGGATACAGGAATGCTGATGCATAGGGGCACTTGTACCCCAATGTTTATAGCAGCACTCTCAACAATAGCCAAATTATGGAAAGAGCCTAAATGTCCATCAACTGATGAATGGATAAAGAAATTGTGGTTTATATACACAATAGAATACTACGTGGCAATGAGAAAGAATGAAATATGGCCTTTTGTAGCAACGTGGGTGGAACTGGAGAGTGTTAAGTGAAATATGTCATACAGAGAAAGACAGATACCATATGTTTTCACTCTTATGTGGATCCTGAGAAACTTAACAGAAGACCATGGGGGAGGGGAAGGAAAAAAAAAAAAGGGTTAGAGAGGAAGGGAGCCAGAACATAAGAGACTCTTAAAAACAGAACAAACTGAGGGTTGATGAGGGTGGGAGGGAGGGGAGGGTGGGTGAGGGTATTGAGGAGGACACCTATTGGGATGAGCACTGGGTATTGTATGGAAACCAATTTGACAATAAATTTCATATTAAAATAAAGTAAAATAAAATAAAAAAATAAAGATGTGGTATATATATACAATGGAGTATTATTCAGCAATCAAAAAGAATGAAATCTTGCCATTTGCAACTATGTGGATGGAACTGGAGGGTATTATGCTAAGTGAAATTAGTCAGGAAAGACAAAAATCATATGACTTCACTCATATGAGGACTTTAAGAGACAAAACAGATGAACATAAGGGAAAGGAAACAAAAATAATATAAATACAGGGAGGGGGAAAAAACAGAAGAGACTCATAAATATGGAGAACTGAGGGTTACTGGAGGGGTTGTGGGAGGGGGGATGGGCTAAATGGGTAAGGGGCACTAAGGAATCTACTCCTGAAATCAGTATTGCACTATATGCTAACTAATTTGGATGTAAATTTTAAAAAATAAAAAATAAAATTAAAAAATAAAGATAAAAATAAATGAATGAATAAATAAATAATAAATAATAAATAATAAAAATCTAAGCCTTAAACTGAAAAGGTGAAGCAAGGAGGGTGAGATTTTTCACATTAAAGTTCCTGGATAATACTGTCATTGGGTGAATTGCATCCCCCCCAACCCACAAGATGCAGAAGTCCTAATCCCCAGTACCTGTGAATATGGCCTTATTCGGAAAGAGGGTCTTCGCAGATAGTCAAGATGAAGTCATTAAGGTGAGTATTAATTCCATAAATAAAAAGGGGGAAATTTGGATACAGACAAGATACCCATTGAAGGAAGACAATGTGAAGACACAGGGAGCCTGCCATCTTCAAGTAAAGAAACACCAGAGGCTACAAGAAGCTAGGAACAGGTTTCCCTCCAAAGCCCTCAGAAGAAACTGACCTTGCTGACACCCTGATGTTGGACTTTTAGCTTCCAAAATGGTGAGCCAATGAATGCCTGCTGTTTAAGTCACTAAATTGGTGGCACTTTGTAACAGCGGCCTCAGGAAACTCATACAAATAACTTCCAAAACTTTTAAGATTAATACCAAGTAGGTGACCATCTACCAAGGCAGAAGCCTTGAAGGTTATCAAAAACACACAAAACATGTAAAACCTCAATCATTGTGATATATGAGGCTACCATTTAAATCTAAAATTTAATCCACCTCAAAGGGATCATAGACATGCACCCACCTGGTTTTGTCACTCTACCTTTTATGTATCTGTATCAAGTATCAAATACAGTGTGCCTGTCCTTGATTCTAGGATTTTATAACAATTGCTCTTTAGTTTATAATTTCAGGGTTAGAGGAAGGCTGTGAGGCCCTAAAGCAAAGGCCCCATCATCCTAAAGCCCTCAGCATGGATGGCGCACCATTAACTGGGACATCTGTGGGCAACATGGGCTCTTCAGGAGTCACCTCTGTCTACTGGTACAAGAAGGTCACTGTGTATAGGTAATTCATACTCACCAAGTTTCCATGTAAATGCCTGATGTCATGATGATTTTCTACCTGTCACTGGCATCTTAACCTCCAACTCTTGAGGTATAGCCAGAGACAACCATTTACCCAATGGTGTCAACAAAAATCTATGCAAGCGTTCAAAATAATGCTTTATAAGTTTTAAAGGTCATTGAATTATTCTCTCAGGAATGGTACCTTTGGTCTTCTTTTTTTTTTTCATTTCATCATTATGTTTAGTCACCTCCTTTCTGACATGATTTTGCCTCATAGTGCTATTTCTTGCTTTTAGAATCCATACAATAGGTATGTTCATTTTTCATGCTTCTGTATCATTTAATGACTTGTAAGTACTATATTAAACTTTATTGGAGGAAAATCATGTTATATTATACAGTTGAAGTTTTCTACCTTGATTCTTTTCTACCCCTAACCAGCTACCAATGAATCTGCGGGGCCTTTCACTCAAATTATATAACCAGGCCACTTGACTTTATATTTGTCAGTACCCTCTCTTTCAAAGAAAAGAAAATCAATAAATGAGATGCCTTTAATAGAGAGTGAATTAATAGAGATCAGTCCATAATAGAATTGCTATTTTCAGTAGTTATTGCCTAGAAATGATTGTTAGGTCATCACCTGGGTTTGTGGCTATAATGGTGTCACTAGGAAAGAGAGAGGATGGGCAGAGAGTGAGAGACCTTTGTATGCTGATATTCTGTCCAACTCTTAGCACAGGTCTGAATCCTAAAAGCAAGGCCATAGATGACTCACAGATAAGGAGCCTGCATCATCATCCAACTTTTGACTCAGTATGAGTACAAAACATTTGGGCCTCACTTCAGCCTTGGGAACAAGATTTTTCTTTAAACCCATGAACTTTACTGTTCAGTCCTGCCATCATCAGATGGGCCAATTTCCCTAAAACCAGCTGGTCCCTAGACAACTCCCCCTGACATTCTCTCAGAGGCTGGACACACCAGGCCATGAGTCATCTCTGTCAGGGATGGTTACAAACCTTGCCTTCCAAGTGGTTGATTAAAGCAAAGGGTCAGCTGCTGCCATGACGACAATGCTCCTCAACCTCCTGAGATGGTGCTGTAATTAGAAAAGTACACAGTGTCCTGACCCCCAGGCCCTTCTAGAAGGGGCAGGAAAAGCGTTTTGGCAACACCAGAGCCTGTGGCAAGGGCAGAGCAGGCTGACCAGACAGCTGGGACTCAAGAGCTGTGGGCCTTGTCACCCCAGCTCTTCCCAATAGGCTCCCAACAGCTTTGTCCGACTTGCCTCCCTCACCTCCTATTCTCATCTCCCCCCTTCTGCAGTGTGGGGCTGTCCTATCTTTTGTTCTGGCAGAGATAAGATGTATAAATGATGAGTGGTTGACAAAGTGTACTCCAGTGCCGCAGGCAGCTCATCAATCATTTTCCACATGTCGACAGGTAATTGATGTAAACCCTGCAGGCGAAGCTCCATCAGGTGAGAGGAGGGAAGAATTAAATCTGCTGTCAGAAGCCAAGCAGCTGATCTGTATTTAACATTCTTTTTAATTTAGCACATGTTTGTTTTAAGCTAAGTTTGTGGGCTCCTCCTTGCTCTCCACACTTAGGAGAGTGGCCTGGGGTCTCTTAACCCCATCTCCCTTCAGGCCTGAATGCATTGGTGTCTTGGGCAAGGCTCCTGGGAAGGAGAACAGACGGGACCACCCAGGACTGCTAGGGAGGCACAGGGAAACTTCCTGCCTAAGTGAAGCTTAACATCAAAGGGCCGGCTGTCAGGCGATTATCTGTCAACAGGATCCAGGTTGGCAGGGCATGCTACCCACACACAAGGAAGGAACCATTTACTGCTTTCTTTACTTAACAACAACAACAACAACAAAAAAAAACAATAAAAATAACCTGACCCATCTTTCCTTTATGAAACACTGGAGTAACACTTCCAGCATAGAGTTGAAGAGGTTTGGTTTTCTTACTTCCCTTGCTTCAACCAAACCATTCCAAAGTTAAGTCAACTGTAGAACTTACTGGTCAGCTGGAAAAATCTGAGACTCTTGATGAATGGTCAAGACACCGTAAGTTTCACACCCCTGCTTGACTCCAACTCATTGTTCTACCACCAACCCCCCAATGCTCACCTACATACACACACGTGCTCACAAAATTTTTCCACTCTGCAGAAATCTTTGCTTTTGGGGACTCACAGAAAATTACCACATGTGCCACATTCACCACTTTTCAAAAGAATAATAATATAACCTATAAGACCTTAACTCCAAAGTGACCTTGAACATAATCTTGCAGTGCCTTAGGGTCATTTGAACCAATATGATGTTACAAAAAAAATGTTCTGCTTGATAGAATGCTAGATAAACCAGCTTTTACTGGATTTCCTTTTCTATAAGGAAATGAGTTGACATCTAAGAAGACTCAGTCCTAATGGCTAGGTATGGGTCCCTGAATTTGCCACTCTACCTTCTCAGCTGAAATCAGTCATGTCCCAAAGCAGAGGTCTGCTCTGCCTTGCTTTCCTGTTTCATGGGCTCAGAGATGGCAATCTCTATTTTGGTGAGGTCCAGAAGTGTGAACAATGGAACACATTATGAGCCAGATTCATGGACGGGCCTCTACTCCCTACTCCAACTCTTTTCCATGTTTGCAAATCTAACCTTGCCTTCCCCCCTGCCCCCAACCTCACAGACGGAAGGCTTACAGAGCAGGAGTAACTGTTGGGATCACACTGAATGATGCCTTCCAGATTTGTGTCTTGAATTGGACTAGAGATTTAACTAGATTCTACATTTTTTAAAAATGTGGGACACTAGCAATCATCAGCAGTATACATATAGTCATTCACTTAATCTTTCAACAAATGTTTACTATGTACCCATCATGTGCTAGGCACAGTGGCTGAGGCTGAAAGTATAGCTATTTATCCTATGAAAACTTGGTAGCTGACAAGTTCACAAAAATACTATGATATAAAGTGTCAAGTGCCCTGTCAACAGACAATTCAAAGAGAATGTGCTTGGCTAATATACACATTTTTGAAATGTACAGCCTCACTAGAAATTAGATCAATGCAACATGAATTAAAATGAAAGAGTTTTTTTTTTTTTTAACATAAAAATAGCAATAAGTGGGGGGAAAAAATAACACCCAGGGTAATAAAGAGTATGGAGGAAATGGGCACTGATACACAGACAATAGAAAACTAGTGGATTGATATAGCCTAAAAGACAATTTGGCAATATGCATCAAGACTTTAAATATTTTTAAGAATTTTTCTTAAAGTAACAATTAGACATATGTACAAGATTTAAGCATAAAAATATCCATTGAAAAGATCTTACACCAAACACTGCAAAGGATACATGATATGCACATGATGGGAGATAGAGGGCACTTCAGGGGGGTTACATTTGGATGAGAGGAATTAGGGAAAGATTCATGGGAGTAAGTGGCTTTATTCTTAGTCCTGACAAATGAATGGGATTGTGGCATGCCAATTAGAAGGACACTTTGGGAAGGTGGGTGGGTGGGGATGAGAAAGGCAGAAAGAGAAAGGAGTGCAGAGCATCTGTGACAAGTGGGAGTTGTCCAACCTGGTGGGAGCACGAGATTGGGAGGGGCCAGTAGAAGTGGAAAATGAGGCTCCCCACCCCATTAAGCTGCACTAGGTTTTGCTGGCTGGTGAACAGGTTCTTCAATGGGCAAAGGGGTGGCCCTATCTGCCTTTCTGCAAACAAACCAAAAAAAGACATGATCAAAGCAGTGCCATGAGAAGTTTACTCCATTTGTATTGGACAAGGTAGGCGAGGCTGGGTAGAGATAGGAAGCAGGGAGACAGGCAAGGTTATCACAATAGTCATGCAAACAGTCTACCAAGAAACAGTACACCCCCTAGTAACACACAACGGAAAACCTAGTCTGGCTTAGTTTCACTGAACAGCAGCTTCTGACCAGAGATTGATTGATTTTCTTTCTTTCTTTCTTTCTTTCTTTCTTTCTTTCTTTCTTTCTTTCTTTCTTTCTTTCCTTCTTTCTTTCCTTCCTTCTCTCTTTCTTCTTTTTTTCTTCCTTCCTTCCTTCTTTCTTTCTTCTTCTTTTTTTTCTTTAAACAAAGTCTACTTATCGAAACACAGGCTAACAAATGATCAGTCTCGATTTACAAGTTATCAGAACCTGCTATCAACCCCCAATTAAAATTTCAAGATATGAGGGATTCTAAGACATTTTAAAAACACAGAATTACTCAGTAACAGAGGTGAGGTCCTGCACTAACAGCCTGCTGAAATGGGCTTGATCAACAAGAGCTTGATGGGCTAGAAATATGTCATCATTTACAAATATTTATGATTAATAAGTGGTTTTTTTTCAAAGTATCCTGGATGAATCTAAGTGTTGGGTGTGAAGCTGGTTAGTCCTCCTGAACCCTGTGGGTTTTTTGTATCTACTGATCAACAACAGTTCTGAAATTGTCCTGAAAAAATAATAATTTCAGCTTCCTCAATGCTGGCATTCAAATATACTAATGACAGCATTTAATGTTTATCAAATTCTCATCATATGCTAAGCACTGTTCAAAGTACAGATACTAACTTGCCTATTCCTAAAAATAATCTTATAAGGTAGGGACTATTATCCCATTTACACATGGTGAAACTAAGAGCAGAGAGGTTACATAATTCACCCGGGATAATGAAGTTAGTGAGTGGCAAAGCCAGGAACTGAACCCAGGTAGTCTGGTCAAGAGTCTGTACTGTTAACTTCTACTTTAGATTATTTCCCACTAAAACACTTCTCACATCATTTGCAGGCACAGCAGTGGATGGTTGTGTATGTCTGTGCATGTACGTCTGTGTGTGTGTGTGTGTGTGTGTGTGTGCGTGTGTGTGTGTGTATGCAGGCGTGAGTGATGGGAAGGAGAAAAAACAGACACCACATGGTGAGGAGCAGGACTGTGGGGCACTGCACTGGGAGGATGCTCAAACTCAAAGACCGAAGATCAATAAACAAACCTGGTTTTAACAATAGGACAAGAGGGGAAGAAAGAATAGTGGTTCTGGACAATTCTTAGAACCCACTCTCACCCACCCAAGCATACTGGTGTGTATACCCCATAGGGAGAGGACACAGCTGAAAGCCATATGCCCAAGCAGCCCAGCTGCAAGATCCCTCTAACACAAGGGTCAAGTCCCTAAGCCGTTTTGCAGTGGGAGCTACAAATAGTATTCTGTATTCTACAAATAGTACTCTGCCACTGGAAATGGCAATAGCTTGCAAGGAAGTAGGAGAGTCAAGTCTGGTGGTAGGCCTGAACAGATAAGAGTCCTGAGGGGTGGGTCTTCCATGATGGAGAACCATCAGTGGGCAAGCTGGGAGCTTGAGAAAAATAAAGGGAAGCCAGCTCAGAGATGAGTAACAATAATGAAAAGCACACCAGCCCAGACGAGGGTCCACTTGTGAACTGGGTACCGCTGGCACCATTTATGGTGGTTAAGAAGCAGACTGGAGGGGCGCCTGGGTGGCTCAGTCGGTTGAGAGTCTGACTTCAGCTCATGTCATGATCTCACGGTTCGTGAGTTCAAGCCCACGTCGGGCTCTGTGCTGACAGCTCAGAGCCTGGACCCTGCTTTGGATTCTGTGTCTCCCTCTCTCTTTGCTCCTCCCCCACTCACACTCTCTCTCAAAAATAAATAAACATTAAAAAAAAATAAGCAGACTGGAATGATTTCTGAGAACAGACTGATCCTCCATAGTAGACACGTGATTGTGTTAATAACAGAGAAAACAATCCATAGTTTAAAAATTGTATTTAAATTATTTATCATTCTCTTACTTGCAACAGAAGGTTTACTTCACTTAGGGTGTGTAAGCCTCCAGTTGGACTCCATTGGGCATCCTTCACAGATGTGAGGATACAGAAGATGCTTCTTGGAATACAGACAGGAAGTCTTCTAGCTAGCTAATTCACATTGTACACAGTATGTCCTACCCAAGAGTTACAGGTCTTTAATGGATACCTCTTTGATATGGGATCCAGGGGGTACCAAGGGAAATCATATCCACAACACAAAGTTGTGGCCTTGTACTCAGTGGTACACTATTGGGCAGAGACTGCTCCATGGCCACTCTAGAATCTTTGAGCTTCTTCATAGAGTGGTAAACTTCATGGATGAGTCTCACAGCACTTTTTTCACATTGGGGAACATGAACATCAATTGCATCCATGAGGAAAGCCAAAGGAATGGCTTGACTTTGAGCTCATTTGGCACTTGGCCTTTCTTAAATTGCTGCAACAGGGAGTGCTCTTTGTTGACAAGAGAACTGTCTGGAATGATGTAAGGGTCCAGATTCCTGAGCCAGCTCACAGCCATCTCCAACTCTCTTGACCTGGGGAGTGCTGACAAAACTTCAACTTCTTGCTCTTCCTTGTCCCCATCCACACCAACAACTGTGTGTGTGTCTTCCATTTGTATTACCCTGGAGACTCTGGATGCCATCAGTTTGCACTTAACCAGGAACCCAGTGGCAGAATTTGGAGCTGTCCCAGGATTCTGGAAACTCTCATTCTCCTCTTTACATAACCTCCAAGAAAATGTCTATTTCTCCCATTACTATCTAGACCCAGAGCTCCATGGCAAAGAAAACCAAAACCAACAAAACAAACAAATCCAACAACAACAACAACAACAAAAAGCTGACAAGTTGTTAGATAATTGATTTTCTTTGCCAGTTCTCTCCTTTTCTCCTTTCTCCTCCCAACACAATTCCCTGACTTCAATTTCACAGGCAAGTATTAGAGCAGGGGGACTTCAAACACTGTGATCTGAGCTTGTAGTTGGTTAAATAGTAAAAAAACAAATAAACAAACAAAAATCAAACAAAAGAATTCATTGAAATGCTATACCTGTACTTAGACATTTCATTTTAATTTAAATCATGGGAATGAAACTTTTCTTTTGCATAGTTTAATGGAGGGGAGAATTTGTCATCCTAAAATATGCCTCTTTGGCATAAGGATTATTTTACAATGATCATTATTATTTTTTATTTATTACTGAAGTACAGTTGACATACAATGTTATATTAGTTTCAGGTATACGTCAAGTAAATAAGTCAGAGAAAGACAAATACAGTATGACTTCACTAATATGTGGAATCTAAAAAACAAATGAACAAAACAAAATACACTGATTCTTTAAAAAAACAAAAAAACACACACACAAGAGAAAAGCTCTAAAATCTAAGAAGTGACCCTTTTGTAAGAAACATTTACATTTATAAGGAAAATCTCCATTTGTGAGGGTGTCTCCCTCTCTGTACTAGAAGACAATGACTAAATCTCTAGAATCTCTTGTTAATACAGAAGGCAAGGACTTAAACCCACACGACAACCTTGCCTTATCATTGTTTACTGTGCTTTTCCTGGTAACCCCCCCATACTTGGCCTCCTTCCCCCACCCACCTCCAACATTTCTTCTCTTTAGCTAGAGATGGTATTTAAGGTAGTGGCGTGGGCCCTCAGAGGGCAGAGGAAGAGGGTGTTACTCAGTTTCCCTGGGTTTCTCCATGTAAAAAGGAGATACAAATGTTATTAAACTTCCTTTTGTTTTTTTATCTTAATCTTTTTTTTTTTAATAACAGAAATATCTCAGCCAAGAACCTAGAAGGTTAGAGGGAAAATTATTTCTCCTCCCCCACATTAGCATGGACTCTTTGACATAAGCCAATCTCATTATGAGCTTCTAAAATTTCCTGTTGTGTTTTCTTTAAAGGAGAAATCTAACTTTAAAACTCTTGCAAGGCAATAGGAGTACAGACTCCTTCTAGAATTTTATGGGTTTTTTTTTTCTTTTGAGTTTTACAGCTGCCTTGTCCATACTTAACTGACTGTATTTTTTTTTAAATCAAACCTCATCAAGTCTTACATCTTAGTTTTCACGAAAAAACAAATCCTCTGTACTCTCACATTTCATTGGTTTTATAACATTTAATTAAACTGCATTATTGTAATATAAACATAACTAGGTTTGGGAACAGATTCAACTGACTCTTGGTAAATATACAGTTCACCTGGTGAGACCAGAAGAGCCTGGTTGAATCAGAGAGCCTGCCAGCTGTGCATATGTAGGATGACTGTGCATCACCCAGTATGTTCCATGGAAGAATAGCAGGTGTTGGTGAGTATACAAGTTGGTGAAGTGCAAAAGAGTTAAGTAGAGTGCTTTTACTGTGTGTGTGTATGCATGCATGCATGTATGTATGTATGTATATGTACATGTATATGTGTGTATACACATTCACACATTTTTTTCAGATGGTATTTAGTTTTAGAGAACAAGATCACACACTTATTAAGACTGCTTAGGGGCGCCTGGGTGGCTCAGTCGGTTGAGCGTCCAACTTCGGCTCAGGTCACGATCTCGCGGTCCGCGAGTTCAAGCCCCATGTCAGGCTCTGGGCTGATGGCTCAGAGCCTGGAGCCTGCTTCCGATTCTGTGTCTCCCTCTCTCTCTGCCCCTCCCCCGTTCATGCTCTGTCTCTCTCTGTCTCAAAAATAAATAAATGTTAAAAAAAAAATTTTTTTTTTAAAAAAGACTGCTTAGCAATACCAATATGAAAAAATGGCCTTATTCCTACCAGCACAAACTGCAATAGTTAAGCAGGTACATGGAATCCTGATGTTCTCCTCAACAAATGTCAGTGCTCAGAATGGCTGCACAGCGAGCATCCATTTGGCATTTCCTCTGTGAGCAAATAACTTTGTATCTACGTGGTTGGCTTTATGAGCAAGTAGCCTGAAAAGTCAGAATCTGCTTTCCAGGCTCAATCTCAGGGAAACATTTAGCCAGATATCTGGTCTGAGGAGTACCCTACTTTCTGTACAATCTGCTTAAGGTGGTTTTAGGTTGGTAGCGGAATGGGGAAGAATGTGAGAGCCTTTTGCCCAAGATCATTCTTTTCTTATTTCATGCAGAGAACCTGTCATAACCATAGCTCTCTTATGGTTTTTCACATACAACTTATCTCTGCCCAAAGTTAAATGGCTCAGATGAAAGCCTGAACTAAAGGCAACCTCTCCAGCAGGCTGGTTAGTAGTATATGAGATCCCTTGCATGAGAACACCAGGAAGAATAAAATGCAGCACAAGATGGAAAGACAAGAGGGTGGGGGCAGAAGTGGAGAGAAACCAAGGAGACAAGAAACAGAAGACAAGGTATATACAGGAGGGAGCAAGGCAATGAACAGGGGAGAAACACCTGGCAAGTGGAGGGAGGTAGAATGGACCCACTACATGAGCACACTCTCTGCTTTTCCATTTCTGTGCAGTATTTCTTTTGCTATCTAAAAGAGCCCTACCAGCAGTTCCATAATTCTCACAGCCACATAGCATCAAACAAAGACATTTTTTCACAAAATAAAAAAAGAGGTTGATGCATGCAGAATGCTTATAGATTATTAGCAATGGTGATTAAAAACATAAAAGCCAAAATTACTGCATGAGAATGATAGTCAATCTAAAGTATGGGAGAAAGGGAGAAGGCAGACTCTCCTGGATCAATGGTTAATGAAAAAGCCAGCTCCATCATGAACATCTTCAAAGTTCCTGAGGTCAAACAAGCCATGCAGCCAGCTTCTTTCATGGTGGCCCATCCCAGGGGTTATTTGTAAATTTCTTAGGATAGCCCTTTTCTCTGTCAATTTGCACTAGTAGAGTTTGAATGTCAAAGCCCAGTGGGATTTCTTAACTTTCCTCTGTTGCACATCATTGCATTCCATGGCTGTTTGAGGACAAATGGGAAAGGCAGATGACTTCTCAATGTAGGGCCTTTATTACTCTCCCCTCTTTCCTTAAGCCCCAAGGAAGCATGTAGGACACATAGCCAAGACTTTGAGTTTGTTCACTCAGCAATGTGCAGGGAAGGAATTATCCACATAAGTAAGACACATGAAACATGCTCAGGGGCATTCTGTGATTGGACAAAGATGTCTTCTTTACAGAAATGCTATTCCAACTTGGGACGGCTTGCTTGAAGCTCTGACCCTCCACTGGATATGGACATGATCAGAAGAAACCCAGAGTCACCACATCCTCTTCCCTAGGCGGATGCCTGTACCCGTGGGGAACCTTACCAACTCCACCCCTCACCTTCACTTTACTTTGATTTTCTGCCTTGACAGATGGTAGGTGGTTTTACTCTGGGTACCCAGTCATCAATGTTTGCTTAATGTTTTTTTCTTAAAGAATCTTCCATCATTTCAGGTGTGATCCAATGAGTAAAGATAGATACTCAAAATCTATTTAGTAAATATAGCTTCCAAATGTGCACACTTTAAACAGAGAAAGCTGTCCTCAGAAACAATATTTAATCAACATTTAGATGAACAGGAGATAACTTCATTACAAAGTGTTGTGATTTGTAAAGAAAGGGACTCCTGCAGATGAAAATTCTCCAAACTGTTTCCACATACCCCACAGCCAAAAGCAGGAAGATATTCACCTAAGCTTCCCTCTACCTACCTCTACCCTCTGCAAAAGCGTTAACAGAAAGAAGTTAAGTGGAAGCTGTTTGCTATTTCCATTGTAAGTCAGCTGAAATGAATAACATTAGTTAAGCTTTTACAGAGGAGGGAAATAAAAGAAATACTATCTTACTTGCCTTCTTCAAAGGTCTAATGAAAAAAAAAAAGATAATTTGAATCAGAAAAAAACAAGCTAGACTCTTATCCCTTTGAGTTCCAGTCTCTTAACATCCTGATTTAAAAGATACTTCCTAAAAATACCTACTTAGCTAACTAGAAATGTCACAAGTAATAATGATTATGCCACCAATTTTTCCACTGAAAATATGGCCCCAGATTCCTGTTTTTATGATGAAAATGATGGGGGTTAGGTAGCTCCCAGTTGCTATTTATGACCTACCCACAGAGTGATTATCCACTGATATCTGGAGATTATTTAAGGAGTGGGCCAACAGAGCATGGAAGTTCACTTTCCAGATGGTGAAAGTGAGGCCCCAAAGTGAGTGTTTCTCAGAGTTATGGGGAGCCATCAATTTCTGAAAAGAAACTGCCTAGCATTGTTAGTGTTGGGGGCATTGGCCCAACCTCCATTTATTCTGTGGCCAAAAGGGCTGGATTCAGGACTCCCACAGGGGTCTAAGTCCTGGGGGTTTGGCCTGGTATAATTACTATTGAGTTTCACCACCAAGACCAGAATTCCTTTTATCAAGGGCAAATAGCTTGCCAGAGGCATTTTGATAAGAACTTACCAAAATATAGCATTAGCTGTCTTCCCTACACATTACTCCACTGTTTGTTCAATAGCGGTGACATTTAAACGGCAGTAAGTGTAGAGCAGAGAGGCAGCCTGAGAAAAGGTGTGAGTTTCATGTGTGCTGGCAGCATCAATTTCAGCCATGATACACTTGGCAAAGGCTGTTAGCAAAACATTGATGCAGAGGGTGTCAAAGAGTAGGAGGTGGGGCTCATAGTCCTGCTACCTCAGCAAATGATTCTGGGTCATCCTGGGGAACAGATACCAGGGGAAGAGAGCAAAATATCAACTCCTTTCACCTGGGCCACCACACTGTGAATGCTCTAGATTTGGGCCTTTAAGCGATTTTCAGAATACTTGGTACTTGGTAGTGAGGATAAAAAGAGAAAATAGTATACAAGGAGAGTGTCCGGTGACAATGTGAAGGTTAGCATAGGAAGAGGAAAGCAAGGATCAAATAAAAGAGAAAAGGCAGAGGAAAGCAAGAATTAAAGGAAGGTTAAGAAAATGTGATGGTGAGGAGAAACAAGCTAAAAGACTGTCACCTCTTTGGTAGTCAATAATGATGATGATGATAATGATGATGATGATGATGATAATGATGATGATGATGATGATGATGATGATGATGATGATGATATGGAGAAGACTCATCTTTCATTCACCTCACCCACTCATCTACCCATCTACCCATTCAACCAGTTATTAATTCTGCAAATATTTGCTGGACTCCCTTACATGACACAGAGTTTGAGGTGCACAGGAAGATGCCACGCATACTCAAGAAACATACAACCATGGAGGTGACAGAAAACTGACACAACTAATTAAGACCATGTGTCAAGACCATGAGGCACTGCTGCCCACCAGCCAGAATCCTGTACCTCATACCAGCTTCTTAGAAGCAACAAAAAGCTGCCTCATACCCATCGTTTAGGGAAAAATGTCTTCTGGGTTAGATCTTCAGAGAAGCCAGGACTACCTGAACGTTCCTGATTCTAAAACTCTCATATGTAAAATAAATAAAATAAAACTCATATATATAAAACACACTGAAAGAACATAATTAATAATAGCAGCAAACAACAGTATCAATGATTAACACCTATAGACCACTCATCAGACATTTTTTTTTCTAAGTGCTTTACATGTATTGACTCATTAACCCTCTTATTAATGTAAGGATCATTACACTCTCCAAAGTCAAAACAAAAAACACAGTAGAATTTAAGCCCACACAGTGTGAATCTGTGTTTGAGATCTGTCTGTTGCCATACTATGTGCCTCCACCAGGAGACAGCATGAAGCATGGCGAGCTGCAATGAAGAGAACTAGATTGCATGAAGGACTGCATGCCAAATGACATGAGGAGAAAGCATGTTTCTGGAACCCCCAATAGATGCAGAGTAAAGCGCCCAGATCTAGCCATTCTTCACATTTGTCCTAGGTGATTCAGGAGACAAAACTGGTAGAGCTTTCATCTATGACCCGGAAGAAGTTCCAGTTGAGGAGAAAAGACTAGCCTCCATGACCCATGAGGAGAACAAAGGTCTGTAAGCACATTGTCAGCTCTGTAGCCTCGGGGTAAGGATGTGCTCAATGTGGCTCAGAGTAGAACCCAGAAAGGCGGGCCTGGCAAAAAAACCCTTAGAGTTCTAGTTTATTTTCACCTCCATCCTTCATTTTATAGGTGAGCAAGAGGATAAGTGGCCTCGGGAAGAGGAGGCTGTCTTTACAATATAGGGAACATATTTTTTTATTTGATAAAATAAGTCAAGAACAACAATAACAATGGCAGCTAGTGTTTGTATATCACTCACTCTGGGCAGGCTATATTCCAAGCATTTCCATGTATTAACTCAATCTCTGAGCTAGGGACAATTATTTTACAGATGAGGAGACCCCCAAAAAGTTAAATAATTTGCCTAACATCACAAAATATTAAGTGGCAGGGACACAATTTTTACCCAGACTATCTGGTTCTAGAGTCCTAGAAGACTCCATAGGTAGGCAGAAAGAGGAAGATACCCGGAGGTGCCAATGGCTGCTGATGCCAACTGAGCTTGGACCCAGTCCAAGAAGGAGACAATCTGCCACAGCAGATGTTAGAGCATCAGATTCTGAGATGTGAGACGATAAGGTGTCTCACCCCACCCCACCCCCGAGACACTGCTCCTGGCTGCTCACTCTCTCTTGAGGATACCAGAATAGAAAATGCATTTGCTATTCCCTCCGTTTAGAATTCTCATTCCCCTGCCCAAATAATTATACGTTCCTGCCATCAAATGTTGCCTTCTCCAAAAGACCACCTTTGATTATCCTATATGAAACAACATCATTTCCCTGTATCTTCCATTCACATTACTCTGCTTGAAATATATTTATTTATTTATCTACTTACTTATTATCTCTATCTCTTGCCACCCTCACCTCAGAAGATAAGTTTCTTGAGCAGGAAATCAGTCTCTGTGAATAGTGCCTAGAACAGTGCCTGCCTGACACATAACATATCTCAATAAATATTTGTGGAATAAAGAGATACAGAATCCTCAATGGGAATCATGGCAGGATTCAGAGAAGAAAGGAGAGGAATCATTTACTCCCTTTCAGAAATGCCTAAAATAATGTGAAGGACACTGATTCCCATCATCATGAAGATTCCACTCTGAAAGAAAGATGTAGACTCCTTCCAGAGGAGAGCTGAATCTAATGGTAGAGACATGTTCCCCATCTTAGAGGAATTTATCATAATGGAGAGGCAGCAACAATGATTCCTCACAGTGACTGAGAGGCAGAAGGAAGGGAGGGAGGGAGGACAAGAGCGGATGAAGTAAGGGAAGAAGATTCTGTTCATTTCATGACAACCCAGTCAGTAGTTGGAAGAGTTGAAATATGGGCCAGGACACAGTACCCACAGAGAAACACAGCAGGGCCACATCCCCATCTGACAGGCATCAAACAGATTCCAAGCAAGTACGTTTTGACTGGTTTCTGGCCTCAGACTTTTGGAAGCCCAATTCTCCCTCCTCCTTAAATATCTGATTCAGCTTCTCATAATGGCACCTCAAGCCCACTTAGGTGTTCTGGGAGGACTGAACAACTACCTCTGCCAGATTATTGCCTCATTAATTAGAGCATCTCATTAATCTTACCATTATCCAGACTAATTAGAGGATGCTCTCCTTCTCTCAGTCCTCTTTCTTTCTACTCATCTCTGTTCTCTCCTTGCTCTCTTCTTCATATTTCCCCCACCCCCCTGCAAATAAGACTCTCCCAAGACCATGATTCATTTACTTGAGCTGGCAAATTGAGATCCTATGTTTGGGCAGGGTGAAGATCATATACTAGAATCTCAATACCAACTAATAGCAAAGATAAAGTAAGAACAATCACACAAGCAATGAATTATATTTTTATTTATCTAATCAGGTATTAAATTTTCCCTCTTCACTTAAAGGTATTGGTCTTGATTCAGGTCCTTGGTATGTCCAAGTTCCAAATAATCCTGATCTATACTGACCTACTGGGAACAGCATGCACTGTTTGTTCTTTGTACTGTAGATAAGCATTTCCTCTGTTATTATCCCCTTTTAAATATTTTCCATTGTACTGGAAAGGTCTTGTGTTTTTTTTTTTTATAGTTTTTATTCTTATTAGCCATCTCAAATGATCTATGAAACAAAGGTAGGGTAGAAAAATTAAAAATCAACATACACATGCAGACATGTCACCCACCTACAAATGGAGGGGGGAAATGAGGTTTAGAAGGAAAGACAGTCCAGGGGAAAGCAAGAAAAGCAACTAATGTAATTGAGTCCATGGGGGCTGGTATAACAAGGATGGATAGAAAAGATTGGGATCCAAGCATCTAGGAAGATAGAAGCAGCAAGGATACAACTGACAGTGATAATAGAAATGTGTGCAAATGACGGTCTTATTCACCCAACACCAGAACCTGGAAGCTGGCCTTCAGACTTGCAGCATTTCACACTCAAAAGAGTCAACTAAAAAACCTCTTTGACCTAAGAGTTCATGATTAAAATATAAATTGACTTAAATAAATTGCCAAAGGCAAGATGTATTATTATAATAAACAAGGATGTGCATCTGGGAGAAAGCCCAGAACCTCTGGAATGAACAGAATTACAAGGTTCCAGAATGCTGCGTTCCTGGAGGTCCTTCGGGAAAATACAGATTCATGGGTGGGGAAGGGGGTGGATATCCAGCCTCTGGACTTGAGAATGGCAATGATGGAAGGAGGAGCAGGAACATACCTCACCTCACCCAGAAAGTGAAAACAACAGCTCCCTTCTGAGATTTGCAAGGCTCTGTGAGTATCTGCAGGGTCTATTCAGAGGAGAGAAATGTATGGTAGCAGAATGGGCAGAAAATCTGTTTCCACCTTTTCCCCCTGACTCTGCTTGCCTTGGAAGCTTGACATACTGTATGGACCAAAAATAATAATAATAATAATAATAATAATAATAATAATAATAATAATACAAGCCCTTATAGTCTCAGGGAGAGATTTCTAGTCATTTTCCAGGATCCCTCTTCATTTTTAACTTATTCCATATGCTTTGCTACCCGCAGACCCCAGCCTCAGCAGCAAAAGCAATCTATGCTGCCCTGCCATTTAAGTGTGAGGAGCCCAGCTCTACTGAAGCTTGTCATCGTGCCTATTAGCTTGATGTCTTTATTCACAGACCATCTGTACCACCAAGAGATACAGAGGCAGCTAATGTCAATATGAACAAATGCCTCCTCTTTTACAAGAAATGTCAAACACAGGACAGGCTAAGAATGACCCCAGGAATACCAACAGATGTTCACTACAAGCCTCTCAAAAATCAATCCTTTCTACAGGGACTAATTAAGATGAAATAAGGAGCAAAAGTAAAGAAATTTGTGTCATATTATCAGGAACTTCATCCTCACTTTCCAAGCTCATTATGGGCAGATTGGCCTGTGCCCTTTGAAAAAATGCTAAAAGAGGGGCTGCAGGTACCAGGGCACCAGGGAGGCCTTCATTGGCCTCCAGCTCCAAACTGCAAAAAGAAAATCACTTAAAAAAAAAAAAAGAAGAAGAAGAAGGAGGAGGAGGAGGAGGAGGAGGAGTGTTACTTACATACGCTTATTTTTCTGGTCTGGTTTCTTTAAATAATCACACACAGAAAGAGCCCGTTTTCAGAAAGCTTCCAAAATATTATGTTTTTATATATAAAAGAGGATAAGGTTTGGCATCCTGGGCTTGGAAGTCCAGATTATGGGGCCATAGAATGGTCATTCGCTGCAAGGTAAGTGAAGATCTCCTATATTCTAAATTTCTCATATATTTTCACCCTTCCTGAATGGGTTGAATCTTATGGATGAATTAGCCTCAAATGAACATAGGTTGGCATTGCTTGAATTTTAAATATAGCTCAGCTTTGCTTTTAAGTAAGGAAATTTCTGCCATCTAGAATAGTTGCTGTTCTTCATTAAATTATTTGTCACACATTCTGGTTGGGTAATAAAATGAGTACACTACATCCTAGTATAGTGGTCCTCAAACATTTCTCTGCTGAAACACATGGTAGATGATATTACCAAGCCCAACTCACTCTCAGGGGGTCACATAAGGTGAGATGCCATTCTCTCTGAAGTCATTAACTGTACCTCTTTCTCTCTGCTCAAGAAATTATAGAACAAGGCAAGTAACATGAATGAATCTGCTCTAATCTACACAAAGGTACATCAAAACAAACTTCAGTACTTTATCGTCAGTAGGTATTTGTTTGTGGTCTCTCTCACAAAATGATTACCAAACTTTACTGCTGAGTCATATTAAGACCCCAAAATATATTTGAGGTCAACCAAAAGCAAAGCCTGAAGACACCTCCACAGCACCATGAGTCCCCTCAGTTTCTACCATAAAGCAATGCACACACATGGAATGGGTCAATATCTTGAAAAAAAAATGGGTTCTTTTTGTAGATGATGAGAGACTCAACTTTTGACTTCTAAATGTATATAGCGACAGGAGAAAGGCATGAGGATTTCATGATTCACCAAGAACAGTGACTCATGCTATACTAAAAGACATCACCACTCCACCAACACTACAACACAATAAAACTTCTGTCAACATACTGGATGCTACACTAAGGTCTGGGCATCACTTCATGCTATGTCTGCCAGTTTTCCCAAACCTTTTATCAGCTCACAGAAGGGTTTGGTCTTGGATGATCCCCTTTGTGGAAGTAACTCAATCTTTTGTATGGTTCCCTGAAAGATCACAAGAGCCAATATTCAAATGACTGCTCTTGGACCTCCAGGTCACTCTCTTATTTCCCTGGTAAAACTTTCCGATGCTGGGGCGAAATATGTGGCATAAATTAAATATCAGAATTCTAAAACTACTGAGAGCATTTACCTATACCTGCCCCATCAGGTATAGAACTGCTATTTAAGGATAGCCCATATTAAAATGCCACATAATGAATCACTTTGGGGAGACTGAAGCATTAACATGCCTTTTGGTTGAGTCTCTTATCCCATCACTCTCTTGCTGACACAATCAAGTAAAAACCAATACAATCTCCACCCTTCCTTCTCCCTTCTTTGTGATCATGACACTGAGCGTGGTTTTGCTATTAAGTCATGAGACTCATCTCTGACTGTTAAGTTTGCATGGACAAAACCATAGTGAAAGGTGATCTATTTCATGCATAGCAAAGATTCCCAATTTGTAAAGTCATACACTAGAGATCAAGCAGATGCAGGGAGTTGGTTACTGCCCAATCCAAGTTCTAACCCAGTTGCTACTATTCTCGTGTGAACACAAGAGCAAGAGTTATCAGATAATTTTATATAGCAAACAGGGAATCTGGTAGCCCTAGAAAATGGTTGAAGAAAAATTCTAGCAAACCCCATTACAGTCCTAGAATGATTCTCCAGGGTGGGTCATGAACAGAGAGAAGATCAAACGTGTTAAGGACAGAAGCCAGACTTGCCACAAGAACCTCAACAAAATCCAGCTTTTCCTTTAGTCAAAATGGCCGTGATCATGAATCTCATCAATCAAAATGGCTGCCTTAAGAGCTCACCTTTCTCTCAAAGAAGACCTCTGAGAAGACTGCCTGACCCAAGGGGACTTGGTGAGACTCTACTTCAACTGGGGTTTGAACCTTTGACCTTGAGGTCACCATGCTCCTGGGACAGGAAGGTGGGGATATAAGGGAAGTAAAAACCAAAGTCTTACTGGGAAACTCACATTTAATAATAATAATAATAATAAAATTATCAACAGATTCACTAAGGGTTTGTTACATGAACTGGGAATGGGAAGACTAGGGTCCTAGTCCTGACTTCTACCAGGACAGGGCAACTTATTTACCTTCTCTGAGCCTCAGTTTCCTCACCTGTAATCTAGGTGACCTGAATTAAAGATTTCTAAAGTTCACTCCAGCTCTAAAAAGCTAAAATTCTATGAATCCATTTTAACCCTCCATGTAATCTTTTCTAAGTAAAACATTCAAGATGCTTTATAAGTACTGGCCCCAGAAAGCAATAACTTGAAATATAACAGATCTACCTGTTTGAATTACACGTAACCCCCCCAGCACAGTGAAGACTTGTTCTAGTGCATCTGAAGGAACACACATGTTCACACAGGCACACATGTGGGCATCCCTCATTAATGCCCTCAGGGCCCACAGGGGCCCCAGCCCATCTCATCCCAGCACATAAACTACGAGTGATAACTCGCCATGTCACACGGTGCTTTCTGCACGTCCAAGCTGGCAGTACTTGCTACATCCAGGACCTGGGAAACATCTGCAGTTTTGTGATTCTTCCTCGTTTCCATTCCCGTGATGCTCTCTGAGCCTGCTCGGATCAGAGAAAGGTCGCAGGCTCCATCTGGCTGCCCTGCCCCCCTCCATTCTCTCCCTCACCACTCCGGTCCCCCCTAAGGAGTTTCTGCCCATTTTGTCACTTCCACCTGTTCTGACAGGTTCCCCTGCCTGACCCCAAGATAGCCCTTGGGGACATTAATCATATAACAGCCGGAGCTGTGAAAGAAACAAGGGTTTGGCTGGATACTGTTACCGTCTCTGTCACCTACTAATCATGTCCTATGACACGGAGGGGCTTAATCAGATGGTCTGCTCTCTCATTAATCATCCTGGGCTCACTCAAACTTCACAGAGAGATTAAAGTTTAGCTCCGCTGGCTCCCTGCACCTCCTCCCACCTCACCCTCGTCTAAAGCAGTTTCACTGGGGGTAGGTCTCAGGTTCCTTTTGCTTTGCCAACTGGCAGGGCGACATGGAGTGTCGAATGCCTACCAACACCACAACATTCAGGACAAGGAGGACAATTCCTGGCTTCCTTTCTTTCCTC
The DNA here is from genome assembly GCF_018350195.1 of Panthera tigris. Taxonomy (NCBI): domain Eukaryota; kingdom Metazoa; phylum Chordata; class Mammalia; order Carnivora; family Felidae; genus Panthera; species Panthera tigris. The sequence continues at coordinate 35,763,653 of NC_056670.1, read as the reverse complement.
CCCTCCCCACCTCACAATCCTCAAGACATTCAGCGACCTGGAGACGAAAAATTCACGTAATGAGAAGGCTGGGAATCACAGACCTATGCCTGGACTACAGAGGCAGCTGCCACTTATATCTATGAACCTTAAAGAACTAATAAAGGAGAATTTTCTTGTGCTTAATCAATAGCAAGGAAAATTAAAAAAATCATTAAAAAATGACTCATTAAAATAGGCATGCATACTCAAGTGGCTGAAGAGTGGCTCCACCACCAAGGACGGCACTCCCCCCGGGGGATGCCAGCCCGAGGATCCTTGTCCCTTGCCACGCTACTGAAACTACAGCTTCACTCAAGTCAAAAATAGCCTGTATCCTTTATGAATTCTTTCCAAACTGAAATAAAAGTTACCAAAAGGACCCTCCAAAAATACCCCATACGTGAGAGTCAGAATATATTTTAGCTCAGCGAATTCATTCTTAGCCTGCTTGCAATTTTCTGAGCTTCAAAGGGGGAAAATCAAGTCCCAGTGAAGGGTTCTCTCTGAGTATTGGTTTTGTACGTGCTCGGGGTGCTGTTGACTTTTGCAGCGCTGTATGATTATGGGAAACAAGGATAATATTTGCCCTCAGCGCCAGGAAAGAACAAATATTTTATCAACATCTAAATCATCTCTCATCTGGCAGGGGAGGAGGCGCAGAATGCTCAGTTGCACACACGTAAGCTGATGAGGGCAAGAGAGGGGCTTCTGGGGGAATCATCTACCTGTGCAAACTTGACCTTTCAATACTGAGCATCGTATCCATTGCAAAGAGATCTCTCCGTGACAATCTCAAACACTTCCATCTTTCCGGGTTCTCCTGCCAATACCCCTCACCCCAGAGTGATGGCCAACGTGCCACCATGCTGTCTTTCTCACATCCAAATGTGGAGGCCGGGCCTAGGACTCAGGCAGGTGGGGGACTTCTGTGGATATTTTGGGGGGATGAGGACTTGCCCTGTTGTTATGTTTGTTTCTATTCACTGATCCTCCACCACTAGCCTAGAAATGACAGTAGGTGGAAACACTATCTTTCATTACACAAAGTATAAATAGTGTAATCTATCAGCGCCGTCAATCACAATGATTGATTACAGGCTGTCATAGAGAAGAGTGACATATTAGAAAAGTTTTGTTAACAATGCCTATTGCTAGTCAGCCTGCCACAGAGGCTGGTGATTAATGTGTTGTCAGCCTGTAATCCCACACCCTTGGCTAATGAGGCAGGAATTTATCATCTTTACAGAGTGGCAGATGTCAGGGAGAAAGGAATCCAAGTGCTGGAAACAATATACTTTTTCTTACTAGGCCTGACAAGTCTGACAGGCCGAAAAAAACCACAAAGCAGCTTTGTATAAGCACCAACTTAAAACGAGGAACTTTTCATTTGGCATCTTCACTTTAAATAGTGCTGCAAACCAGCCTCCATCCCTTCAAAAAGAGAAAAAAAAAAAAAAAAAGGACACGAAGAGAGGAGAGCACAAAGCTGAATTCTGTGAACTTTGCACCCCATTCTTGACAGCTGGAGACCCCAGGAAAAGGTTGCCATGGCAAGCAGACAGCTTGCTTTGGAAGAGAAGCCCAAAGTAACTTTTCACTTTTACCTGTGAACTTGTGACTGGCAGAAAAACATGGCATCCATTGGAGGCTTGGGGACAGTGACTTCCCTTGCCACTGCCTTGAGGCAGCTTTTACCTGGACACTCATTGTGTTCTCTAGAATCACTGCCCTTTCTGTGATGAATGAGCAATGGGGGGCAGGGGGTAAGATAAGAGACAGGGCTCTTCACTAGTAAGAAAGTGACGCAGCAGGAAAACGGGCCTCTTGGAAAATGACTTTCACTAGTGCCCTGCTATGACTTGAAATTTCAGCCTAACTTTTTGCACTCACCTTCCCTCCCACCCAACTCTCCCATTCCTCATATGGGGCAATGCCTAAAAATTCTCTAAGCCCCCAAAAATTCAAGCCCAATAAAGAAGGGGGATTCTCTAGAGGCCCTTTCAATAAACGCCTTGTCCCTCTACATTCTATCCCTCAACTGCACCTTCCACCTCTCCACACAATTCTCACAGCAGAAGAGCCTGGACTCCTGTTCAGATCCTTTGGGGCAAATCTTGTTTCTTCTCAGACACTGTGGGGTGCTTCTGAATGAATCTTGGCTATGTGTTTCAACTTGGCCCAGATTGTTCCCTGTGTTCCAAATAACTCATAAGCACCACCTCCCATAGAAGACACCTAATCTTTTCTGTGGGACACTGCAGATATTTCCAAACTTGAAGACTGAAACTTTTCTCACAGCACTGATGTCTTCTGCCCATACTACAGCGAGGAAGAAGGAGTTGGGGGGAAGGCCTGTCTGGTTTGTAAACTTCTTGTACCAGCACCCTGTGAAGAGGCAATGTGTTCCTTGTTCTCACGACCGTCTCCAAGGAAGGGGGCAAATCTTAAGTGGCAACATTCTGACAGATGTAATCCTTTCTCAAACACAGATACCTCTGCTAATGTACACAAATGCGATGCAAAGAAACAAAGAGGGACACAGCAACCAGAGGAGGAAAACTCTGCCTTCTGTCAACAGCACCCTCAGGCTAGAACACACAGCAAAGCATTAAGTATTCTCCAAGAGTCAGTATCCAAGCATTAAGATGCATGGGGGTCTCCAAGAGCAGGGAAACTCCCCTAGTGCACTGAGAGATGGGCCGAGTGGACCAGGAACCCACATGCCTAAGAAGAACCCCAGGGCAATGCCCAAAGCCCCTTAGGTCATCCCCAAATCGAAGGTGCTGAAGGCTGTGGGCCTGTGACAGGCCTGGGGTCAGAGGTTGGACAGCTGGGGGCCCTGGGTGGAAAGGAGTGCAGGCTCTTTGGGGGATCTGCACAAGAGGCGAGCTCAACCCTGATGCTAATCAGACAGCTGTGAGTGAAGGGTGAAGAGGGCCGGCGCCGGCTCCACTCTGCCCAAGCAGCCGTCCTGGCCACAGATCTCACTTAGCGATAAGCAAGGAGCTGTGCAGACACCCCTCTGCCCTTATCCTGCACGCCCAATGTGCTGGGAGAGAGGTGCTGAGTGAGCCTCCCACCCAGGGCCTCTTGGCCAAAGGCAGGGGTGTTCTGTCAGTCTGCCCCAGACTCAGGGCTCACGGCTACGTACAGACAGAGCCCCCATCTGGCCCTCCCACCCCAGCTCCTCTGGGCCTGCCAGCTCCCCACCCCCTCCACCGCCCCCCCCCCCACCCCGTTCCCTGCGCTCGCTCATGCAGCTTTCATTAACTCCCTCAGCTGGCAATTTCCATCCATTTGAGGACAGATTAGAAGCGGAATTCAAAAAGAAAGTCACTTGACCTCCCATAATGTGCTTCTCTTAATTACATTAAAGATTTTCAAATGCAAGCATACTGGGTTTGACAGGTAAGGTTTTAATCAACTTCAGGTGGCCACTTTTAAGTGCTGCCCATACTGGTGCCACGACGTTGGCGTCACCTACACTCCCAACATGGTTCTAATTTAAATGGCTAATTTTGACACGAGGAAAAGATGAGAGCCCACCGAGCCCCCACCACTTCGGGGGGGGCGGGTGATTCTAAATTAGGATTAATGCCGCAAGCTGAAGCATGGTTAGAGGTTTATTTTATGGAGGTTGGAGCAAGTAAATAACATTTATCCTTTGTATACGTCTGCATGTAATTACAGTAAAGTTTTCTTGTGTATTAAAGTATACAAACTCTTTAAAAGTGGGTGCCTAATGTCTTTTTCTAAAGCTGTGTTATTATTTTGGTCAAAAGTTGTTTACATTAAACAAATTCAATTTACCAAACTTTGACATGTTTGCACAACTGCACATAATTTACACTGGAAGCCTGAGACATGACTTTCAAATGAACTTTCTCAGTCCTAACTTAGGGGATCGGGGTTCAAACATTTAGGTGTTATGGCCTGCTCGGCCAAGTTTTCATGGCCAGTTTCATCAACTTCACTGTCCTCTGCCTCAGCCTTGTAATTGTTCAGCAAATATATATGGAGTATCTGCTGTGGTCCAAGCACTATGCTGGCTGCTGAGGATATAACAAACAAAAAAGGATATGGTCCCTGTTTAGAGGAGCTTGAAGATTATTAAAGGAAACGGAAAAGCAAAATAACACACAAAGCCATGTCAAATTCCAAGGCAAAAAGGCAACCTCACCAAGGAAGGAGGGGTACATACTATTTGAGAATCTATCAAAAAGCAGGATCTGGTCTTACTTTGGAGGAAGGTTTCCCTGGGGAGGTGATAATGTGAGCTGAGAACCAGAGAACCTTTTGATCCCCTTCACCCATTTTGTCTACTCCCTCATCCCCCCTCCCCACTGGCAACCACCACTGTGTTCTCTATGTATCTATGAGTTTTATTTTGTGTGTTTCTTAGATTCACCAATAAGAAATATCATATGGTATTTGGCTTTCTCTTACCTATTTTACACAGCATAATACCCACAAAATCCATGCATGTTGTCACAAATGGCAAGATCTCATTCTTCGTTTATGGCCAAGTAATATTCCATTATGTAGGTATATGCGCATGTGTGTGTGTGTGTACGTATTATACCATTTTCTTTATCCATTCATTGATTCATAGATACTTAGGTTGTTTCCATATCCCAACTGCTGTAAATAATGCTGCAATGAAAACTGGGGTGTAGATATGTTTTCAAATTTGTGTTTATGTTTCCTTTGGATAAATACCAAGAAGTGGAGTTGCTGGTTCATATGGTATCAATTTCTTCTCTAATTTCTTTTAGACTCGGCAGTCTAAAAGACTGGGGGACAAGACTGCTCCTAGGATAAAGACTTAATGTTCTTGCTAAGTCTCCATGTAGAAAAGATTATTTTCCCATGAAGGAAGAACTATCTCAGGACAGGGTCCCAGAAGGAACCAGAACGCAACACAAATTGTTCAGATGAAGAACCTTTCAAGGAAGGTCTCTTTAAAGGGCAAGGTCAGAGGAACAACACAGACAAGTGAAGGTATCCAGAGACTAGCAAGAAGGGTAGTCTGTCACCACCCAGGGCTGTGGAGCCAAGAGAAGGGAAGAGTGTTGACAGACACCAGTGAGGACCAGAGTCATGGAGAAAGAGCTCCCCTCGCCAGGGAGATGGAAGTGCCTAGCACAGACAGGCTATAGAGAATCGAGAGATCTCTCGCTGTATTCTAGAAATAGTGTGAAACAGTGTGAGCGTGAGGTCCTGGTGCAACTCCAAAAGGCCCAAACTGCCTTTACCAGGATGACTGAGGCCATGACTAGGTGGCACGGAACACTAGAACATCATTTCTCTGCATCCAAGCCAATGGCTCTCACTGGTGGTCCCTGGGTCAGCAAGCTCAGCATCACCTGGAAACCTGTGAGAAATGCAAATTCTCAGGCCGGCCCGGGTCTACTAAATTAGCAATTCTGGGAGTGGGGCCCAGAAAACTGTCTTAACAAGCCCTGCAAGCTGCAGTTTGAGAACCACCGCTCTAAGTTAATAGGTTTCCTTTTGAAAGAGGTCTAATAAGCAACACCTGGAAGCACTGATCCAGCCCAGCCAACTGATTAGCCACGTGCGGTCCTCTATACCACCCCACCCCTGCACCCATCCCCCCTGACTTCCCCCCAAACCCCATTAGACAAGGCCCAGAATCTGGGAAGCAGTGCGGCTCTTGTGAAAGATCAATGCTTGAAATAAGCTCTCTGAAGCTCTCACTGCGTCTGGACAGAAATAGCTGTTCTGGGACTCCAGGGGGGCATATTTTAGAATGATGGAGACTCTGTTACCAGCAGCTTCTGCCTCTGAGGACTCTCTTCTCACTCTGGCAAAAGAATGGACATGATCAGGACTCTGCTATTGCTAACACCACTGGGAGATGATGTATTTCTGCTAATGGCACCTTCTGTCGCTACAGAGAAGCTGCTCCAGCTTCCTCTTGTCCCGCAGAGAATCTGGCAGCCTCCAGAAGATGTAATAGAGACCTGAGGACATTTGGAAGATGCAGTACACAGGAAGGGTGTTTTCAATTTGATTTACCTTCCATCTCCTACAAGGAACCGATAGTTAGTACCACACTGCATCACAAGCCCAGCACGCACCAAGAGTGGGCCTGGGGGAGATTAAATAACCCTTGTCAAGTGTACGAAGGGTGATCACATGGATGCTTGTGACTGACTCCTCCAAAGACACAATAACAGAGAATTAGCTTAAGTACAGCAGGAGGGACTCAGGATGGAAATGGGGAAATCACACAAGGATATTTTATGGCTAGACACCAATAGGGGTTCCCATCCACTGCCTGAAGAACAAATAGTTTGTGAATTTGTTCTCGGTACGCAATTGACAGGCTTGGAGGGAAAGCAATTATTTGGGCTTTAAGTAAGACCTTAACCTTTTAAATGCAGTGGGTGAAAATATTCAGGAAACTTAGGTTTGTACTGCAAAAGTGTACCATACACAAAATTGGAATACCTCCTAAATGTCAGACTGTACACATTTATTCACAGGCACTGATAACTATTGAAAGCAGAGGAATTATTTCAAATGGGGGTCACAGCAGTGTCAACAAGGCTTTCATTCGCTCATTCATTGTCTCATTTCAACAGCAAGCCCATAAACGCTTAGTGGGCACTGTATTAGCTTCCTAGAGCTGCTGTAAAATATCACTACAGATCCGGTGGCTTAAAACAACAGAAATTTATTCTCTCGTGGTTCTGGAGTCCAGAAGTCTGAAATCAAGGTATAAGAAGAACCAAACTCCAATAGCTCTAGCAGAGAATCCTTTCTTGCCTCTTCCAGCTTCAGATGGCTCCAGATGTTCCTTGGATTGAAGCCACATCACCCCAATCTCTGCTTCTATCTTCCCATGGCGTTCTCCCCTGTGTTTCCATGTATACTTCTCTTTCTCTTATTTTATCGCTGAATTTAGGGCCCATCCTCATGTAGGCTGATACTATCTTGGAAATCTTTAACTTAATTACATTTTCAAGGACACTTTTTCCAAATAAAGTCACATTCACAGGTTCCAGGTGGACACATCTTTTTAGGCGGAGGGGGCACTACTCAATTTATTGTAAGTACGTACTATGAACCTGGTATTGTTCTAGAAGTTTGGGATACCTCAGTGGAAAAAAAGTAACAAAAATCTTGTCTTAATGCAGCTGAAATTCTAGCAGGGGGAGGCAGATGATAAATGCTATGCATAATATTAAATAAGTGTAATTTCTTAACAAATTATAAGTGTTCTGGAAAAAGAAGTTGCTCAGCACGGGAAAAAGGGGTCCTTGACTGCTGGGGTGATATTAATGGGGGGCAGTTTTCAGTATGAAGTGGGTCCAGTAAGCCTCACTAAAAAAGTAAGGTTTAGCAAAGACCCCATAAAAGCAAGGGAATTTAGCCAAAGGAATGTTGGCGAGAAGAGACTTCCAGGCCGGAGAAATAGCTAGAGCAAAGGAGCTTGCTTGGTGTATTCTAGAAGCAGAATGGAAGTCAGTGTGGCTAGAACAGATTGAGAAGGGGGAGTGTGATGGGAAGTGAGAAGCCAGATCATGTAAGGCCTTCCAGTGAAATGGGAAGTCAGTGACCCAAAAACACAGTTGTTCATCTTTTCATCTGTCTACTCATCTATTCAAAGATGTGGCTCATGTTTGTGACCCTAGCAGGGAACTGGAAAAAAAAAAAAAAAAACAAAAACAAAACAGAAGACACAGTCACCTGGGATGTTTAAAAGAAGGAATTATTTAAAGGAGTAAAGGCAACACAAAGGAAACCAATAGGGAGGCTGAAGCCCTGGGGCAAGCAATTACAGACCGCGATGGCTAAAGTGTGGGTGAAGTCTGAAACTGTGGAAAGAGGTGGATGGGGCTGACAAATGTGAACGAAATACAGTCCCGGGTGAACACAGCCAGAACCACAAATCTTCACGGTGGGAAGAGAAGTAGAAAGAACCCTACTTCTCTCTCCTCCAACCTTCTGATCTGTTAGTATGTCTCATTGTCCAAACCCAAACAGAAGCCAGAGGGCAATAGAGCCTGGGAGGTCAGGGCAGTGCCCATCCCCCAAGACACGGTCTAGGTAAAGAAGGGCTCACCTAGACCTTGTGTGACAAACAGGGGAGAGATGGCACCATCAAGTCTAGTCTCATCCCTGCAGACTCTGTGGAGGGTAAAAGAGCTGTGGTTCTTGGCCTCATGGTGCTTATGTTCTGCTGGTGGACAGACATTAAACAAATACACTAAAACAAAAAAACAAAACCCTCCATAAGATCTTAGAAGAAATTCCACCCATACTTGGAAGAAAGGGGTTTTTAGCCTAAGGGCAGATACCAGTTTATACCCCGCTGAGTCAGCAAAAACTTTAACAGAAAACACACAACCGTTTTGGCTTGAATAATCAAGAGATGGATACGACTATTTCTACGATTTGGGAAAAGGGCCTGAACCTACTCTCCCATCACTGCAATGTGCTACCACAACCCAAAGGGTTGGAAGCATGTTCATTAGCCTCAAAAAGTGTGAGGATGAGACCAATTCCATTAGCTGCCCTTGTTCAAAACCTTTGCCCACAACCCCACACCACCAGGAATGCCTCAGCGGTTGCATATGTCACATCTACAGTCAGAACACAAAGGCCCTCGGGATCAGAAGAACATTAAAGGTCACTGTAGTACAACACGTGCATGATAGAGAACCTCTTCCATTAGCAACTTGAAGCATTCCTCAAAATATGAAACTCATTACCTTTCAAGAGAGCTCTGGTTGCTAGAAGCCACTTCTTTACACTGAACTGCATTGTGCCATACTGAATCTTCTATCTAGGAAGGCTGTGAAATTGCTAGAGAAGGTCTAAAGGAGACCTGAAAATCACCCTAGGAGCAGCAAGGAACTATCATGTGAGAAGAGTTAAAAGATGACCTCTATGCCTTTCTCATTTCAATAAAACGAGGAAATGGTACACTAACAACTACATATATACACATGTTCATTGCAGTACCATTCACAGAAGCCAAAAGTGGAAGAGCTCAAATGTGCATAATGAATGAGATGAATGCACAATAAATTGTGGTAAATACACATAGCAAAATATTATTTGGCCACAGAAAGAAATGAGGCACTGATACATGCTATAATATAGATGAACTTGAAAATATTACACTAAGTGAAAGAAGGCAGTCATGAAAGATCACATATTGTAAGACTCCATTTATAAGAAATATCCAGAAGCGATAAATCCATAGATATTGAAAGCAGATTGGTCATTGTTGGGGGCTGGGGGGAGAGGGGAAAGGGGATACATTGCTTAATGAGTAAGGGATTTTACTGGAATGACAGTAAAAATATTTGGAACTAGATAGAAGTGGTGGCCACACGACACTGTGAATGTACTAAAGGCCACTGAATTATTCACTTTAAAGTAGTTATTTAATACTATATGAATTTCACCTCAATACTTTTTTAAAGGGGGAGGATAGTAGGATGGGTAAAGGCATAATCACCAAACTCTACCATACCAGAACTTTTGGTAAAGCCAGGTTTACTATCAGATAACAAATCCAAAAACCTAATTACACCAAAAGGTAGCACAGGATGAAAAATATAAATTGTTCAGAAAGATACAGATCAGTGCTTCTTGAACAATCTGCAGCAATGGAGAAAATTTTGTTGCTGTTGTTTTGAATTAAATTTCCAATCTGTCATGGACCAATACTTCTATAAAATAAAAATAAATTACTAGGACTTCCAGCTTCTATTTAGAATATAAAAAACTGGAAAGAGTATCACTTATGAACCACCACCAAGAGAAAGCTTACTAATTTGCAAAATCATGATCTTTCCCCTATCAGAGAACTAAGGACCATGAAACCTTCAGACAAGTTAGCAAGAATAAGTTAAAATTTTTACTGGATTGCTAACAACCAAGTGTGGGCTAGCAGTGAGAATAAACCCTTCAAAGCTACAAACCCAAGGGGAATGCACACCTACTCTTCTCCAAGGACCTCACCATAGGATCACAGACAAACACTGGAGATCCAGGGCAGCTGTCCTCCATGATACTGGAGATGGGGAATGAATGCTGCCATTATCCTCACAATGACTTTTCCCCTAAGAACAAAAGCCTTAAATTACCATGGTAAATTTTGTCATGCAGGGGGCAGAGATAAAGACCCATTGCATCTGGGGAGAGGGTGAAAGACTAAAGATCCTCTACCCCTGGGCAGGGATGGGAAACAAGCATCGGCCCAGGCTACTAGAGGTCTCCCCTAGTTGGGGAAAGGTCATCAAGGAGCAAGTCTCCACCTTGTAGAGCAAAGAATATCACCAAAAATAAATGGAGATACACCTTCATGACAAAGAGCTCTAGTCACCAAGATGGCATAACAATCCTACAACCTTAGAATTTCAACAGAGCTTTAAAATGCATGATGGAAAGATAGACAAATCCATAACTTCAGTTGGAGATTTGATCATTCTTCTTTCAGTAATTGATGAAATAAGTAGACAAAATCAGTACAAATAGCAAAGGCCTGAACAACACTATCAACCAACCTGGCCTGACATTATAAAGCTCTATATGAAACAAGAACAGAAATACACGGCCTTTCCAAATGCACATGGAACATTCACTAAAATAACCATCTGCTGAGTCATAAACAAACCTCCACACATTTAAAAGAATTTAAAATATACAAACTGTGTTGTGTGACTGTACAAAATTAAATTAGCAATGAATACAAAAAGAGGTCTAGAATATCACTAAGTATAGGAAAATTATGCAACAGGTATCTCTAGAACACATAGGTCAATAAGGAACTCATAAGGAAATATAGGAAATATGTTTTAACTGAATAAAAAAGCATAAAATTTGTGGGATTCAGCTAAAGCAATAGTCAGAGGGAAACTGATAGGACTAAATGCCTATATTATATAGAAGAAAAGGATCAAATCCATAATCTTAGGTAAGAAACAAGGAAAATAAGAGCAAATTAAATGTAAAGCCAGCAAAGGAAACTAACAAAGATTAAAGCAAAAGTCAATAAAATAAAAAGAAAAATCAATAGAACCAAAATCTTGTTCCTTGAGAACATCAACACAATTGCTAAACCTCTAGCCAGGCTGAACAAGATAAAAAAAAAAGAGACAGAGAGAGAGAGAGAGAGACAGAGAGAGAGAGAGAGACAGAGAGAGAGAGAGAGAGAGAGAGACAGAGAGAGAGAGAGAGAAAAGATACAAATTACCAATATCAGGAATGAAAAGGAGACATTAATAACACAGATATTGCAGATATTGAAAGAATAATAATACTATGAACTTCAGGCAACAATATTCAATAACTTAGATGAAATAGAAATCCCTTTGAAGACAAAAAATCATCAAAGCTTATCTAAAAAAGAAATAGATGACCTAAGTAGGCCTATATCTATCAAAGAAACTAAACACGTAGTTAGAAATCTCACAACTGGGACAACAAAACCAACAAAAAACTACAGGCCCAAGTAACTTTACTAGTGAGTTTATGAAACATACAGCTAGAGACTAATACCAATTCTACAGAAACTCATCCATAAAATAGAAAAGGAGAGAACACTTCTCAACTTACTTTATAAGGCATTATCCTGACATCAAAACCAGATGAAAACATTACAAGAAATCTACAGACCAATATCCATCATAAACACAGATTTAAAAATATTCAACAAACATGAACAAATCAAATTAAGCAATATATTAAAAATATAATAAACACATCATGACCAAGTGGTATCTATCTTGGGAATGCAAGGCTGGCTTAACATGAGAAAAACCATGTCCGTCTCTATACACACAGAGAAAGGAAGATAAAGTGCATACTAACCTCAAGAGATAAACATTGGACGAACCATAGCATCATTTATGATAAAAACACTTAGCAAACTAGAGACATAGGGACATTCCTCAACCTGATAAAGGGATCTACAAGAAATCTACAGCTAACTTCATACTTAGTTATGACAAACTTTCCCTTTAAGATTGAGAACAAGGCAAACATCTCTACTGTCATTATTTCTAATCCACTTAATACTGTGGAATCATGGTACTAAGGTAGTGGGACCCTACATACTGTTGGTTCTAAGCTGTGCTCTAAGGTAATAAATAGAAATAAAGAAGACATGGATTGAAAGGAGGAAGTTAAACTGTCTCTACTCACAGATGACATAATTGTCTACACAGAAAAATCTCAAAGAATTCGCAAAAATGCTCCTAGAAATAATAAGTGAGCTTAGCAAAGTCACAGGAAAAGTTATATTTCTGTAAGCCAGCAACGAGCAATTAGAAATTTAAAATTTAAGAAACACTATTATTTGAAATAACACAAAACACATAAAATACTGATGTACACATCTAACAAAATATGAGCAAGATTTACATTCTGGAAACTACAAAAACACTAATGAAAGAAATCAGAGATCTAAATGGATGAACAAAAATGTTCATAGACTAGAAGTTCATTTGGTTAAGATGTTCATTATCTTCAAAATGCCCTGTACGCCTTCAATGCAATTCCAGTCAAAGTTCAGTAAAATGTTTTCTAGAAATCAGCAAGCTGATACTAAAATTTATAGGGAGAGGCAAAGGAAATAAAATAGTCAAAAACATTTTTTAAAAAGAACGGTGTTACAGGACTTACACTCTCTGACTTTAAGACATACTATAAAGCTACAATAACATGTGGTACATGGCAGTGTGGTATTTGTGAATGGAAGGACACATAAATCAGTGAGATAAAAGAGAAAGATCTCACATATACACTCTACAAATAGATTCCACAATTCATTTTAACCTAACTGCAAAGGTAATTGCATGGAGAAAGAATAACCTTTCAATAAATGAGGTTGAAGCATCTGGATACCTCTGTACAAACCTTGACCTATGCTTTATACAATATACACACAGTAACTAAGAATGAAACAGACTTAAATGTAAACCCTACAGCTATAATAACTCTAGAAGAAAACATAAGAGGAAATCTTTGTGATTTTTAATTTTTTTAATGTTTATTTATTTTTGGGGAGAGAGAAAGAGAAAGAGAGAGAGAGACACTGTGAGTGGGGGAGGGGCAGAGAGGGAGGGAGAGAGAATCCCAAGCAGGCTCCAAACCATCAGCACAGAGCCCAGTACAGGGCTGGAACTCCTGAACTGGAGATCGTGACCTGAGTCCATACCAAGAGTAGGATGCTTAACCAACTGAGCCACTCAGATGCCCCTGTGATTTTGTATTAAGAAAAGATTTCTTAGCTATGATACCACAAGTATTATCTATAAAAAGAAAACTTGATAAATTGGACTTCATCAAAAGACAGTTAATAAAACTAAAGGGCAAGCTACAGACAGAGATAAAACATTTACAACAACTTGTATTCAGATCACATAAAGAACTTTCAAAACTCAATAAAAAGGAATCAATCCAATTAAAAATGGGCAGGGACACCTGGGTGGCTCAGTTGGTTAAGCGTCTGACTTCAGCTCAGGTCATGATCTCACAGTTTGTGATTCGAGCCCTGCATCAGGCTCTGTGCTGACAGCTCAGAGCCTAAAGCCTGCTTCGGATTCTGTTTGCCTCTCTCTCTGTTCCTCCCCTACTCACACTCTATCTCTCTCTCACAAATAAAGATTAAAAAAAAATTTTTTTTCAAATGGGCAGAAGACTTGGACAGACACTTCACCAAAGAGTATGTATGAATTACAATAAGCACATAAAGAGGTGGTCACCATCATTAGTCATTAGGAAAATGTAAAGCAAGACCACAATAAGATATCAACACACACCTATTAGAATGGCAACAATTAAAACAAAAACAACAAAATTCTGACAACATCAAATCCTGGCAGAAGACAGAACAATTGCAACTTTCATACATAGGTAGCTACATACCATGCAAAACAGTGCAGCTAGCCCCTTTGAAAAATAGTTTGGCAATTTCTTGCAGTGTTAAACATACACCGAGACGCAGCAATTCACTCTCAGGTATTTGCCCAAAAGAAATGAAAACATCTAACCACACGCAAGGTTCATGTTCATGCAAAAACTGCACATAAATGTTAACAGCAGCATCATTCATCATTACCAAATTCTGGAAATAACCCAAATGTCTGCCAGCTTATGAATGGATGAGCAAATTGTGGCACATCCATACAATGGACTACTACTCAGCAGTAAAAAAAGAATGACCTATAGATAGATATCCCATGCAACCATAGAGATATCATATGCATTATAAAAAATGAGAGAAGCCAAACTCCAAACTATACATTCCATTTACATGACTGCATTTATTCCTCAAAAAAGCAAAAGTCGAGGAATAGAAATCCAAACAGTACTGCCAGGACATGGGGATGGTGGGACAAGTTAACTACCAAAGGGGCAGAAGGTGATGTGTCAGGAAAATGTAACTGTTCTTTATACTGTGGCAATTATACTGTACATGCTTCTCGGGACTCATGGAACTCTACACTAAACAGGGTGACTTCACTGCATGTAAGTTATTTCTCAATATATCTGACTCCCAAATAAATCTCTACTTTTCTCAATATATGTCTTGGAAAGACAACCACCATGTGCAAAAAGGCACTGGAAAAAAAAAATATGGATGGAGTCTTCCCATTTATGTGAAAAACTGAGGGGATGGTGGATTTGCATGTATGTATAAAACTTGAAATGATTTTAATAGTTACTGCTGTTAAGATGAGCATTTAATGTGTATTTTTTGTATTAAAAATAGCTTCTGAAATGAAATTACTGGATATGGAAATGTTACTTTCCTTTAAAATTTTCTGAATGCTTACTTATAATTTCTGTACTTATCTCATGGATCTTTAATAATCTGCAGACTGGCACCAGTCCATGGACAACTTGTATAGATAGTTTCCAGGAATAAGATGTAACATATATTTTAAAAATTAAACAGTTAAGAATGAGTAATATTATAATATATAACACTATGTACTTTTTATTAATCCATTTACTTTCATAATACATGGTTTTCCTAAGCAATAAAAAAGGAGATTGTAAATGAACATGTAAAATATAATCCCATTTTGTTTCATAAATATAGATCTTTCATATATGTTTATAGAAAATGTTCTGGCAATTAATATATCAAAATATGACCAGTTATTATTTCTAGATGGCTTATTATATTTAAGTTTTATTTCTTTCTGTGACATTTATTTTCTGATTTATTAAAATATACATGTATTAATTACATAATGGAAAAATAAAAGACCTCTACTTAGTAAGTCAAGGGAACCAAGGTATTTGTAGTATACCTTTCCATTTCATAGGCCAAGCTCAGAAAAGACCTATAGATCTTCCACAGTGTATCTGTAGGGGATACTGGCATGCCAAATTCTAGACTACCTCTTCTGAAAAGTACTGCTCATTTCAAACTCATGTTTACTACTTTCCTACTATGTGTGAAGTAAACTACCAAATGGTACAGAGAACACAAAAATGTGTGAGATAGCCTATGTCTTCAAAGACATCCTGAGCATTTTAGGGGTTGCATGGGCAAGAGGCTTGAGCTCTGCAAGAGCTCTATGGGAGAAGGGAGCTCAAGGTGAGCCATCAACACTGTTAAAATTAAGGAGAGCCTGGGAGAGCTAAAGATCTTCTAGAAAGGGACCAGCAATAGTCAAAGCAACATAAGGGGAAAATGTGAGACCTCAGTCCACTGCAACTACAATACAGCTGTGCAAGTGGAGCTGAGTTGGAAAGGTAGGTCAAGGCCAAATCAAAAGGAGTAGCAAAGGCCATGATGAGGAGTTTGAGCTTGTTGGTACTGGGGAGCTACTGAAGATTTTCATAGGAAAGAAAGGCCCACCAGGGCCATGTGAAATTGCACTTCGGGTTGCCTATATAAGTAGCACTGTGTAGTCAAAGTGGGGCTGGTCCTGGGAGAATCTGGGTGGGGGGTCAATTATTTGAGAGGAAGATTATTAGGATTTTACCTAGGGCAGGATAAATGAAAAGAGGAGAACACAAGGAGAGAACCTGGAATACATTAACCAATCAAACATTGTAACTGAATGTATATAAAGGATGACGAATGAAGGAGAAGGAAAAGCTGACCTGAAATTTGGGGGACAAGTGAAACATCCAAGGTAGTAGATGGAGAACAATGTTCATGGAAACTAGTAAGTGAGCAGTGAAGTGGTGAGAACAGTGTCAGAGACACAGAGTTCTGTGTATGGACAGAAAATATAGAACAACTTTCTAGGGACACCAGGAGAGGATTCTTCAAAGACTATCTGAGGGGAGTCTTAAAAGGAGTACAACATGGACATTTTAGCTTGTAGCAAGATTTGGATGGATATGGGCTGTGAAGGGCTTGTCAGCTGGAATAGGGGGTCATTTGTGCAATGTGTGTTGAAAGAGAAAATGACTTCACTAAAAGAGAAAGAAGTAAGCCCAGGGCAAAGAGAAGAAGGGCAGCAGGGAATCCATGGAGGCTCACAGATATCTGTTTGAACACGTAAAAGGCAAATGGGACCCAATAAAGAGGCTAAGAGATGTTCAGAGAGGTGATGAGGACGTGAGAATAATGCAAAGGCAAGTGATGCAGAAGAAAGCTTTCAAAGATGTTGGGCAAATCAATCAAGGCTGAGGAGAAGCCATATGTGGCTCTTTGGAACTTGGCAGGGACCCTGGGGAGAGTTGCATGAATAGAGTAACAGGGGAAGAAGCCGGATGAATTTCAAGAACATGGACATGATGTACAAGGTAAAGAATTTGGGTGGGGCTGTTTTTAAGTGAAGCTGTGAAGGACAGAGGGAGACGGAGGAGGAAGAGGAAGAAAGGAGCGTGGAGCAGAGGTGGTGGTAAAGTCAGGCAAGGCTTTGTTTTCTTTGAAGAATCAATGCAACTTTATCTTTCAGGTAGGAGAAGGAGCTAGTGGTAAGGAAAGAGAGATACAAGGCCTAGGCTGTTGTGTCCAGGAGGAAGACTACTGCTGGCAACAGGTCTGGCAGAAGCAAGGGAGAAGATATTTCGTCTCTAGCTGAAACAAAAATTTTTGAACTTTTTCAGTTCATGGTGCCTTTAGTGTCTCAGTAATGTTCTTCATGGAGAGCTCAAAGGCCAAAAGAAATACCTACAGTTCCATTTTATGGAACAACTTAGTTGCCCTAACAACTTAATAGCCATTTTTATTTCATGCTTCAAAGCTCACACTTGTTTACTAAGGGGATGTGTGTGTCTGTTGGGCCCTGCACAACTCTCCAAGCTCCAAGCCCTGAAATCATTGATAGTGGGCACTGCCATTTGAATTTCCTGCTCCGTGTGATTTTCATACTGTTCTCATATTTTATCACAGCAACAGCCACAAAAACACTACTTTGCAGAGGTATGGTGTAATGGACAGAAATGCAGCATGATGTAATGCTGAAAGTGTGAACTACCTGAATCGGTAGTTCATGGGGTGTCTGAAAGATGTCGCACACTGCTGCATTGTCTTCAAACATTTTTAAACATTCTGTAGCATCCTATGAATCTACCATGGCATTCCAGGTAGTCTCAGAATATAGTGTGAGAAAGATACACCTATGGGGTTGGGGAGGAGAGGGAGAGGATGGATACAAAGCCTCCTAATGTAGAGAGGAGGAATGTTGAGGTGGCTCAGAAAAGCAGGCATCCAGGCCATCATCCAGTGGTTTCCAGTGTAGCAGCCTTTATCCTACCAATTTACCTTCATAATTAGGATCTAGGAGCCAGAAAGTCACGCTAAGCAAGTCCCTCACTGTATAGCCTATATAACTCAATAATTTCAGGACTGCCAGTTCGTACCACCCCAGTTTACCTGCAGGGTGTGAAAGTCCTCAACTAATTTACACATGACTCATTAACCAGGGGAAATCATTTAAGTGAACAATAGCTAAACATTGACTAAGGTCACCATTTAACCTTCAGGGGAAAATAACCCTTGCCCATCTGCATATGGCCGAATTGTGCTAGAGGCCCTGGAAATGCCAACAGCCTAATCCTGAAATATGTTCTTGGTGTTGCTAGGTTGCTTGGCTGAGGGCCTAGAGAGGCCAAGAAAGCGCCAGGAGCCAGTACAAGGGGAGGAGGTGGCAGGATTGGGCAGGTGGAGGGGAGAGTTAGGGTGGAAGGTGTATGGCAAGGAAGGAGCACCTTGGGTGGGATGAACAGGGAGAGTTCCCCTCAAAGACTGTGAGTCAGGTGCCCAAGACCATTAGGCTAACAAGGAGTGAGGGATACAAATGCCCATATGTCAACCTTCCACTTGGCTCAGATGTCACCTTCTCCAGGACACCAACGACTTTCTGTTCCTTCAGTTAAAGGCATGTAGGGAAACTGGACAGAGTTCAGAGAAGAGATGAAAGGGAAGGAACTTAGTCTTTATTAAGGGAGATTAATAGAGTCAAAACTATGGCCAGAAAGGCGGCCATGGGTATCTTACCATATATCCTAAGATTTTATACACACACATACATAAAAACACTTCATTCAGGGGATACACGAGACCAAAAGCAGGGACAATTTGGAATGGGCATAACATCAAAGTGAAGGATACTAACATTTAGTGAGCATTTACTATTTTATAATTCTTAGTGTAGAGATTATTTCACATTGGAGGAAAATGAACCCATGGAGTTTACTAATTTGTTCCAAGTCATACAACAGGTAAATGGCAATGAATCCAAAGTCCTTCTCCTTTCCTGTCTAACTTGTTCCCACCACCTACCTAACCTCCCCATCACCAAACTGAAATTCACAATAGACTCCTGAAGTCTCAAAATCTAGTGTTCCTAAAAGTAAGGGAACTGGTATTTCTTGGTATCTCACATATACCCGACATTGTATTTGTCACATTATTTCCTAACTTTATTATTCTTTAAACAATTTAAAATACAAAACAATTTTAAGATACAAAAAACATACAGGTGCCTTTGTACCCTCTGCTATTGAACAAAGATTAATATTTTACCTGACTTGCTTAAAATTTGCCCACTTTCTGTAAAATGCTTCCAATAAAGGTAAAGTCCTGGGCTTCATTCCATCTACCTCTCTCCCTTCAGAGTTATGTACTATCCTGAGGTTAGTGTATAACATTCCATGTTTGTCTGAGTAATTTTACTTCATTAGTATGTATCCATAAGTAATATATACTATTAAACAGATTTCCATAAACGATACAGTGGAAGTATATTTCTGCAACTTGTTTTAACCCAATATGTTTTGAGAGTAAAAACTTGTTTAACAGTTATATAGTATGCTGTTGTATGAATAAATTACATTTTATTTTCCTGCTCCCCTACTGTGGGACAGTTGACCCAGGTATTGTTTATCTAGGGATGCCATAACAAAGCATCACAAACTAGGTGGCTTAAACAACAGAAATTTATTTTCTCACAGTTCTGTAGTCTAGAAGTCTAAAATCAAAGTGTCGGCAGGGCCATACTCCCTCTGAAGGCTCTGATGGCCCCAGAGAATCCTCCCTTGCCTCTTCTGGCTCCTGGTGGCCCCAGACATTCCTTGGCTTGTAGCTACTTCACCATAGCATCTGCCTCCATATTCACATGACCTTCTTCTTTCCATGTCTCTGTATCCAAATCTCCCTGTCCTCCTCTCTTTTATAAAGACACAGTGATTGGATTTAGGGCTCCTCCCAATCCAGAATGACCTCACCTCTGTTCCTACTTCAGTTACATCTGCAAAGACTTATATTCCAAATAAAGTCATATTTTGAGGCTCCCGGTGGACACGAATACTTGGGGGAGATGCCATTCAACTCATTATAAACTTTACTTTTTTATATTATCCATATCCTGCAGTGAATAGCCTTATACATACCTTGTGTCCCTATGGGCGCAGAATGAGTGCTTTTCTAGCACTGGTACCCAGAAGTAAAATTGCTGGACCACAGGTTTTACTTTTATCAGGTGATACCAAATTAGAGCAGGTACAAGTAAAACAGAAGTGTTCTTCTATGTTCTTCTCTCTGCACATCCTTGCCAAAACCTGATGCTGTGATTAATTAGTTTTTCCCCAGATTTATGGGTCTGAAGTGACATTTCACTATTGCTTTATTTTGTCTTTCTCCAATTATTCTGTATTTCTTCAGGGAAAGAACTCATTACCACCACTTGATGATGGCAAGAAGTTTGGGAAGGGTAATGAGCCCAGGTTTTCTATCCATATCTTTCCTGGCAGTAGAATTCTTCCAAGCCAGTACATGAACTGGTTTCTTAGGTAGGGCTGCCTAATTCAAAGAAGTCATTGTGACTGTGTTCCTTCAAATCTAAGTTAGGCTACGCACTTCAGTGGAGACAAAGAACTTACAATATGGTGGTGAAAAGGGGGCCTTCACACACACAACACATATGAGGATATGCATCAAAGAGACAGTGTAGACAAAAACTAGACTATGATCTGCTTGAGAGTGAGGACTGGGTTCTCTCCCCACTGTTTTGCCAACATCTGGGCTCATAGTAGGCCCTGAGTAAATGGACACATGACAAGGCACATGGCTGAACTGTTAAATGCACATGGGCTGGAGCAGTTACAACAGGTTTCATATAAGAGATGGGGTATGAGGCTGGGCACTGCTGAAGGAGTAGGATCGGTATGTAGAGAATCAGGGTAATCGGAGTAAGAGGAGCAGAGCTTCAGAAGATGTCTGAGATGGAACATCATCATCTGGAGTATATGCCAACAAGGTCCCCTCTCCCAGGCAGAGAGGAGAGGCAGCAGCTGTAACAACAGCTAGTATTTAATACAGGTCTGTGCTACACACCAGATGTAGAATGCCTATACAACAAACATGACTTCACTTAATCCCTACAACAGCCCTAAGGAGAAGGAATATTATTAGCATCACCTTTTGGAGGCCCAGAGGGTACTTGCAGTGGACTGTCCATGGGCCAATGCTTGTAGGGAACGGCTCCAGGATTTGAACACAGATCTCTCTCCCTCCCAAGGCCATGTTCTTTAACATGCTCTTTATTAATTATAGTAAAATACACCTAACATAAAATTTATCATTTTAGCCACTTTTAAGTACATAGGTCAATTGTATTTCGTATATTCACAATGCTGTGCAACCAATCTCCAGAACTTTCTTCATGTTCCAAAACTGAAACTCTGAACCGAGTACTCCTCATTCTTCCCTCCCCACTGCCCCTGGCACCCACCATTCCACTTTCTGTCTCTATGAACCAGGCTCCTCTAGTTACCTCACAGAAGTACAACCACACAGTATTTGCCCTTTTGTGACTGGCTTATTTCACTTGGCATAATGCCTTTAAGGTTCATCCATGTGTGAGCATGCGTCAGAATTTGCTTCCTTTTTAAGGCTGAATAATATTCCACTGGGTGTATAGACCACATTTTTTTTTTCTTCATTCATCTGTCAATGGACAGCTGTCTCAATCCACCTCTTAACTCTTCTAAATAATGCTGCTATGACTATGGGTGTACAAATATCTTTTTTTGAGACCCTGCCTTCAATTCTTTGCATAATTGCTGGATGATATTCCAGTTCTATTTTTAACTTTTGGAGGCACCATAATGCTGCTTTCCATAGTATTCTGTATCCCAACCAATAGTGTGCATAAAGGCTCCAATTTCCCCACATCCTCTTAACCTCTCTTTCATACTGCTACCCATAAGCAACCTCACAATGAACTGACTGCTAAATAAACCATACATCCTCAAACCAAACCTAGCCAAAGTGAGACTGGCTTCCCTTCAGCTGTCAGCCACCAACCCATTGCAAGATAAAGCTAATGCTTAAGAAAACAAGAATATCCTCTAATGCAGGAAGGATTGCTAGGCAACCACACTCAGGTCTCCACCACTTGAAGGGGTTGCCCTGAGCTCAGAGATGTTCCTCAGTAGCTACAAAGTGCTTAGCAGAAGCCTGTGCTAAGCTTCTCTAGGTATTTCATGACCCTTCTCCTCCCCCAGCGTTCAGTTTATTTTCCATCACCAGCATTGTCAGTGACTGCACTGAAAAGCTGTGTCAATCGCTTCTTTGTCTGAGGGAAGGACATTTATCATTTGCTGTTCTAAATCTGAAAACATCATAACCAACCCGTGGGTGTTGGCTCACATTACACTCTGTAATTTCAGTTAGTGAGTTAATGGGAAAGATGCATTAACATTCTGTTTGTGGTTTAAAATACATATTTACACAGTTTGACTTTTCATATCCCCAAACTTATAATTTATCCATCATTATGTTCCCTATTCTCTACTCTTAAACATGAACTGCCCTCATTTAGGTGATGAAAGATGGGGAGGCAGGCTGTAGTGGTTTCATGCATATGGAAAGCCGATCATCTCAACGCAGAGTGGTGCGCTCTCGCCCAGTGGTTGGGGAAGGAAAAGGCTTTGGCCGAAATCTCTGAGTTAATGGGTTCACGCAGAGTTGTTGCCTCCAAACATAACAGACAAGGATGACTGAGCTGGAGCCTTGTGTCAACTCTACCATTTTATGTTTGGGGCCAGACAGAGCCACCACTCTGACTGTGCATACCAAAAGCTCAGATTCCCACCCAGAGTGGCTGTTGAGGATCCCAGGACATTGGTAAACTGCCTATTTCATCTTCCTATTTTATTATAAAATACCTTCACTTAAAAATGTTTTTTAATGTTTGTATTTATTTTTGAGACAGAGCGAGACAGAGCATGAGCAGGGGAGGGGAAGAGAGAGACACACACACAGAATCCAAAGCAGGCTTCAGGCTCCAAGCTGTCAGCACAGAGCCAGACGCGGGACTCGGACCCACAAACTGAGAGATCATGATGTAGCCAAAGTCAGACGCTCAACCGAGTCATCCAGGTGTGCAAAAATATCTTCACTTTTTACCAGCACTTTTAACATCTTCAAATCATTCTTAAATCACAAGTGTTCCCCTGATTTTGCACTGACAAACTAAAGGAAGAAGTGTTGCCCCATAGAGAGGATGCAGGCTTTGGGTTACTAGGTTCAGATGCCAGCTCTGCCACCTGCCAGCTGTAGGAACTTGGGGGAGTCACTGGAATCCTGAGAGTCTCAGTGACTTTATCCATAATAGAGAGATGAAAGCTACTTTGTGAATAATGGCTGGTATTTGTGGCACACATCCTCAGTGCCAGGGCATAGCACTCTACCCATTACATCTCATTTGGTTCTGCTACAATTCTGTACAAAGAATGGCAAGCAAAGTGTCTTTTTCATCACTAGCCTCAGTGTCTTCTCCCTCAATGATACCCATAAAGGAGGAACTTAATTAAAAAAATGTTTGGTGTGTGTATAATTAATCACAGGGACATAAGAATTGTCATATCAAATTAATGAGAACAATTAGGAAGACTTTTGTCTAGGAAGAGAGTCAAAGACTAAGAAAGGTCCCATCAGAATCCATAGAATCATAACAAGGATAAATAAAAACACTTGTTCATTTTATCCTAGAATATGGTAAGGAAGAAGAGAATCTTGAAGATCAGGCAAAGGAGTTAATTTCAAGATGATGGAAGAATTATTTTATTGATCTTGTAAACTTACTGTCCCAAGAGTTGGTACAGGCTGACAAGACCAATGTATCACAAAAAGGTTTACGTAAACTCACTGATAGACCCAAAGGAACTGATTGGCTATCTAAAAAATAAATAATTAGGAAGTAAGTTGGGTGCCCATCAGACTTCCGTTTTGAGGGACTGTCCTTCCCTCCTGCCTGGCTTCCATTCAGAAACTGTGTGTTGTTTCCTAATTCACATTCCATTTCCCTTGGGGCCTTCTTGCTTGTTGGCAACCAATTAAATCCCCACCCTCAAACTCACAAGATACTCCGAAAAGAACATACATTTTAATGGAACTCTCCCAGAGAAAAGTGACCATATCCTGAATCAGAGGAAAAAAGTTTTGTGGGGAAGAGGAAGATACTTTGGGGGAGGGAGCTTCTCCCCACTGTGGTCATGCAGCCACATCCTCCTCCAGGGACTCAAGATGGCTATGGAAGGGGCAGAACAGAAGGTCCTCTCTTCTAGATTACAGCACTGACTCTCTCCTCCATGACAGTTCTCATGGTTGAAGAGTTTACACTCTCAAATACTGGACAAATCAAAGTCTGTGTCATTGAGCAGCATAATGGTCGCTAATTTATCTTTTAACTCCTTTTGGGCTTCAGCCTAAGCCCCTGTATCTTTGGCTCACTGGTCCTGTTTCTGGCCTCTGGAGTGGAATGGCAGATACTGATACCCTCCTCCTCTTGAAGCCCTTCAAGAGGCTTCAGATACTCAGCACAGGCCTTCCGGAATCCCCCTAAGTTCTTTCTTTTCCAGGCTAAAAGCTCCTTCCATAGTTTCTCTGACAGCCTAGCTTAGAGAACCCCTATTTACCCCCCTAAAATGCCTCTGTGACTGATTTTTCATGGTAGATGGGGATTTTTGGTCTTCCATGGGATAATAATCAGGAAAGCCTATGAGATGTAAATGCTCATCCTATGTGGAAGTTATAAAAAACATAAAGGCATACAATAAGTGTCAGAGTTTCTAGAAACCTTATAAATAATCCAGTCCCCACTCTACTTTGTAGAGGGATTGAAGGTCATAGGCAAAAACCTGGCTGAGAGTCCCAGCCCTACAATTTGTAGACAAGTGCAAATAGTTCTGCTCTAGAAGGCTTTCCTGGAGGAAGGCAGCACCTGATATGTTCTGCTATCACAGGATCATCCCTATGTAATCCCTCCACCTGACACTGGGGTGCACTGGCACACCACCCACCCCCCCAGGCGGATCCGAATGCCTGCCAGCACTAAGGATGATTTACAAGGCCTTGGGAGTTGATTTTCCAAGAAAACACTCCATATAATTGGCTTTGGTATATCTCTTCAGTGGTGATTTATTTGTCTAGGACAAGCCAAAGAACATCTCTCCCCACCTCTGCAAAGCCTCCGGTCCCTGGCCCTCCAAGTTCAGCAAGTTTCTGGCCAGGGAATGTTCTTCCTCTCCGCCCACTCAGCCTTTTTTTCTGTGGTTTGCAATCTCATTTGCTAAATATACTGAGATGCCCTGTACACAGTGGTCTATAGTTCCAAAGTGTGCCTGACTTCCTTTGGCTGGGCATATCACTCATAAATCACTGCGCTGGCAGCTGCCATCCATTTATATCTATGACCCACCAGGAATGAAAGTTCAAGTTCTTCCACAGTAAGGCCTTTTTTATTCAGGACCCTCCATGAGACTAGAACCTTCTTTCCCCCAACCTCCCCCACACAAGTACTTAGCAGAGTGGTAGGCACAGAGAAGGCACTCAGTGAACACTTACCAAACACAATGGTTAAAAAATATTCAAGACATAACTTTAAACTTGGCCACTTACTTAGGAGTGTTGAGTGACAATGGCAGGCCGAAGCTAAATTACACTGAGTGCAAACCCAGATGAGGAGCATGATGAAGCACATTCTGAGTGGGAGAAGCTAGGGCTCATTGAAGAAACAACCAGTAAAGTTTCTCCCACCTTGCAAACGGCTTCAGATGTTTACTAACCTATAGCTGCTTTCTACCAGTGCCATGGACATTACCCACTGCCAAGCAGTCGTTGAAGGATTTCCTGAAAGGTGAGGATCTCCCAGAGAGGGAAAGGTAGAGAGTGTGCTTTGGCAAGAGTAGGATTCTTTTATAAAGGTTTAGAAGGGCACTCTGGTTATCGCCACTGGACAGGCCCTATGTGCAATGAAATGCTCTGAACTCAGGTAGTGCTGGGCTTTCTTGAGAAAATGGGGTGTGGGCAGGGGCCAGAAGAAAATCAGAATACATCTTCACTGGCCCCCAGTAGAAAAGTTTGTTTTAATACATGTCAAGGGCAGTCTTTAAACTTGAGTAGAGTATAAACAATGGGGACAGGCAGTATGAAGCATGAAAAAGAGGAGAAGGTGGCACAGGGGTAGAAGTAGGCAGTCATTGACCCTTACAGTCAAAACAGGTGCTGAGGACAGAAGCAGACAGGCTATCTTCTGGTGATATCCTTCCAGAGAAGCAGAATTTGGTGGGGTTGGGAGAAAAAGCCAGGATCACTAAGAAAGGTGTGTTTAGGTGACATGAAAACAAATGCCTGGAGTCAAGTCTTCCCTCCAATCTGAAGACTGTCCTCCCTTAGTGATCCCCAGATAAACAAGATGGTGGGTGACAGGACAGAGAGCTGATTTCCCAGAATATTGGACAGTGCTGGAGCTAAAAGAAAGGAAGGTAGGGTAGGGCCCATTCACTAGTAAAGCAGCCCTAGCCTCCAGTCCAGCCCCAGCCCCAGCAAGGCCATTCTTCAGGAATGCATATGTGGGGCGAACACACTTGATCTTGGCTAGCGAACAAGGCTTTCTCCTCTCCGCTGCTCCAGGGGACTGTGGAAAATACAGTGCAAGATTGCATTACCAATTTCTGTTGGACTAACACAATGAAAACCCATATCTAATTTGCTGTCCACTATCCCCCAGGTCCCCTTCAGCATTTACTGCTTTCCAAATATCTTCCTCCCATTGAATATCTGTGTTTCAGATTATTTGTCCCCAGATGTATTAGGATGCATTTACTGCAGCTGAATCTCATCTAGTGATTTCCTGTCCATATGCCTGACAGCTCCAGGTCCCTTTATGTCACATCTTTGTCATTGGTGGGGTTTGTAATACCTCTCCATTTAGGGCAATATACAGATTTAATTAGCATATTCTTTATAACCTTTTCTAGGTTATTAACAAGGATGCAGAACACAACTGACACCACAATCCCAATGGCATCCTGTGGCCTCTGAGTCCCATTATGTGTCTGTCTCCAGTGTCATGATGAGTGGCCTATTCAACACACCAAAAGAGCTTTTGCCAAGTTCCTTTGACCATGAAGTAGGCAAAAGGATCCTCGGTCCAGTATAATGAAAATTACATTGAACTGGGACCTAAGAGAAGGAGATTCCAGTCTCAGTTCTGTTAATAATTATGAGCTATGTGACTTTGAGTTAGCCACTTCTATGTTCATTCAGCTAGCAGTGAATATGTTCGTAATTAATATTCATAAAAGATTGAAGATATTAATAGTTATGATAATTCTAACAAGACCTAATTTTTATTGAGCTACTACTATGTTCCAGATACATTACATATATTATTTGTACCCTTCACCATATACCTATGAAGTTTTGTAAGCTGCATTTTGCAGATGAGAAGATTGAATTGAAAGAATATAAAGGACTTGCTAAAGCTCACAATGGTTACAAGCTGTGACTTGAACTGACAGCTTTCTGCTTTGAAAAAAAAAGTGAAATATTCTTGCTAAGCCCCCTGGCTGCTTAAAGAGATGGTATTGAAGTCCAGGGCTCCTCTTCTACCAAGTTTTCCCTTCTCCTAGCTGTTTGTCCAGGTCACAAACACGTCTTCTTCAGGTCCTACACAGTGCTTTGGAGCATACTATGTGCCAAGCCCTCTGCTAGACAAAAGGCTTCAGCCATGATTGATTCAAGGTCCTCAAAAGTTGATTCCTGAACGTTGTCTTTCTTATAATATCCAAGTAAAGAGGGGTTACCGGGAAAGATTCTGTGGTCAAACAAATTTGGGAGACACTGAGTTAAGCAAGGTTCAACCAATTTTCCACAATGGTCCCTAGAGTATCTCTAAGGCCATTCCCTAAAGGAAAGAGAAGATGCATTTAATTGTAGGAACCTCTTAGGTGCAGCATCTCAAAAAATCAGTCCACCTTGGAACAGACTTGGGGAAATGCTACAGTAATGAACCCGAAGGGGACTGGTGTTTTCCAAACCACACAGCCTCCAAGCAAGCTCTTGCTTGGATTTATGGAGCATGGGCTGTCCAGAGATGGCCTTGGGCCCATGGACCATGTTGTCCAATGTTCTAACAGCATCTTTACAGTCTGAACTGAAAGCTCATAGAAGTCAGAGAAGGTTTTGGTTAGGGTTAGGGTTAAAAAAAGAATATGAAAACCTAACACATTAGTAAGCATACATACATATATAAAACAAATATGTATTAATTAGTTACAGGGAAGAGAGCTAAATGAGATCAAACTTATTAGAAATCAGAGGAATGCAAATTAATACAAGAATAATGTACAATTTTGCACCTATTAGACTAGAACAATTAAGAAGCCAGATGATGGCAAATGTTGGTGGGCTGTGGGTTTACAGGAACCCCCATGTGCTACTGGTAGGAGTGCAACCCAGCGGTTCCATTTTAAGATGTATATCCCATGCAGTTCTTACACAGGACCATTAGGTAATGTCAACAAGGATTTTCATTAGAGTATCATTTGTGGTGGTGGAGAGTTGAAGGTAACGGAGTTGAAAGTACCCCTGGGAGATGGTGGTG
This sequence comes from Panthera tigris, assembly GCF_018350195.1. Classification (NCBI taxonomy): domain Eukaryota; kingdom Metazoa; phylum Chordata; class Mammalia; order Carnivora; family Felidae; genus Panthera; species Panthera tigris. Next base: position 35,735,280 of record NC_056670.1, on the reverse strand, counting down.
GAGGCCTGGCTTGGAGAACTGTGTACAGTTAGAAGCAAGGATTCAGTGGATGCATGGCAATGTGAACTAGACTGTATCAATTATACTTTCTTATTCTCTGTATGCTTGATGCTCTGGCATCTGGGGCCCAGCTGACTCTGGAAAGACTCCTCCTCCAGTGCTAACCAATGAGAGATCACAAATAAATCACCAGGTAGCTTTTCATATGGAAACTCAACAACCCAGGGCCCATTCTCTGAACCACCTTCTCTGTCAGGCTCTCAGGCTCCAAGAGGCAGTACTCCTCTCCCCTACTCATCCCAGAGCCAGGTACCAGGCAACTCAGGACACACCCTGTGTCTCAGAGCCTGATGAAATCATTCAAACTAGGAACCCAAAGCTGGCTTATCTTGCTTTCCCCGTTCCTTCCTGAAAAAAACACAGTAAAGCCTCTTGTCCATACTTTCCCCTCCCTCCCTATGCCTCCCAAGACCCACCCTGGTGCTTCCCCCATTTAACCCTGGCTGGTGTGGTAATCACCCTCCTCTTGGGAACCGTAACTAACAAGCTATCTTCTCAATGGCAATCATCTCCTGATCTGTTGACTTCACTGTACCTGATAATAAAATCTACATTTTATTTTTTTATGTTTATGTATTTTGAAAGAGAGAAAGAGGCACAGAGAGAGAGATGGAGAGAGAGAATCCCAAGCAGGCTTCACACTGTCAGTGCAGAGCCTGACATGGGGCTCGATTTCACGAACCATGAGATCATGACCTGAGCCAAAATCAAGAGTCAGATGCTTAACTGACTGATCAACCCAGGCACCCCCAGAATAGTGCTTGATTTAAAAACTAAGAAACAAAATAAAAAATATACATAGTACCATTTAACTCATTAAATGCCTTAAAACACTGTAAACAAAACCACAGACATGTTTTACAAGGACTCATTGGACATCGGAGTGGGAGTGCAGGGTGGGAAAGGGAATTAAGATGGGATAGAGAGGAGGAAAATAAATGAATAAATGAAAGAGAAGCCTTGGGGTTGGTTAGGGAGGATGAATCATATACTATCCTATATACACTCCATGGCTATAGCTGATTTTATATAAACAAATACTTCATAGGCAATCAAATAGTGATATTTTGATTTTTAAAATGGACCAGTTTTAAGTGTGAATACTACAAACTGGAAGCCAACACAAAATCTGATGCTGAACATATTGGGAAACATAAAAGTGCCACCAGGGCCGTTCCAGATACTTCTCCCTCAATTTTCTTCTCTGTCCTCAAAAAGGAAGTCTTTAATGGGAAGGCTGGAAGCAAAACTGGTCACTGCAGCCATGTTTCCCACCCAGAGTTCTTGGGTGGAAGCATCATGGCATGGAGACATAGCCCACTTTGAAAGGAGTTATTGCAAATCTGCCCATTTAAAGCATAAGCAAACTCTGACTCACCGGGGGCCTTTGGAAGAGGCATCTGCTTCTGAGTGCATAGTGCATTCCAGTCTCTGACTTATGTAGATGAAACAAATGGTGCCCTGGGCACACTCATCCACACATTGGTCTGAATTAGCTAATAAATCATAATGCAGTAGCTAATAACAGCCATAAAGCCTTTTGAGTTTTACAAGGTGTTTATAATGGGCAACTCACTATGATTTATATGAAAAACATGCGTCAGCTCCTGAGACAAAGCTGATATGTGGACAGTGGCCTTGTGGTGTGACCTCTAGCAAGCATCCAAATAAATCGCAGGATTTCCCCCTGGTGCAAAGCAGGCCACTGTCTCATACACATATTTTCAGGATACCACTTGGTAGGAAACTGAACTGCCAGGCACATGCTGGATCTTCCCTGATAATAGGCCACGCAGAAGAAGGTGATTATCTCAATGCAGCCCCATGTAGTAAAAGATGATAAATACCAAGGATAGGGCTTCGGGACCACCTATATGTTTGCCCCATGGGGTATAACAGAAGATATACTAAGTACATTCCTTTCCCTGCCAGTTGAGAAAGCAATACAGACACACAAATAGTAGAAAATATAATATGGTTTATGAGGGACTAGTTAAAGGGAAGCTCTGGGTCATGGGAATTCACTAAGGCCCTGATTTCACAAGCAGGCTTCCTAGAGGATAGGATCTGGTTGGGCCATGCAGGATGGGAAGAGTTTATAAGGGGGACAGGACAGGAGAGATAGTCCCTAGGAGAATGAGTGAGTCAGCAATAATAATAGCATATCCATTTTGAGAGAAAAAACAAGGAGGAGAAAGAAAAAGAAAAACTTGAGACATACTGTCCTAGGTGAACTGAAAAATACACTGAAGAACAACGGGAAATGAGGTCAGAAACGACAATGCAAAATCAGAGCTGGCATCAAATAGCCGCAGGTGTCCTAGACAGAAGGCTCTGTGCAATGAAGTTCACAGAATTTCTGCCAGGTAAAGACCAACCTAATTAAAGGAGATCAGCAGGATGAAGTCAGTCCTTTCCCTTTTTCCCTACTATTATAAAAACTGACACAGGATGACTTATCCATAGCATTATTTCTTAGAGGAAACCCATCTCCATCATTACCAGATGATTCTAGACTTGAGTCACAGCCTGGTCTCTGTGTACTCTGATGTCTTGGGAGAAAATTTTATCCACTTTGTTTATTTTCTTTTTTCCAACAATTCTCAGTTCGTTCCCCTTGGTTTACATTTAAAAATGTTGAGACTTTGTTTTTCTAATGGAATATTGTTCTTTTTTAATGTCCAGCTAATTGAAGTTGCAAGCTTTTTACCAAACTACCCCAACTCAAGGAGGACTTCATTGTGGAAAGCCACTTAGGACTACTCACACAATGTACACCTGAAAAGACCAACTCCTCTGAGCTGGGCAGTATTCTTTCCCAATGGAGGATACCTGGGCAGCCCAAGGAGAGGCGGGACAACTGCATCTTGCCCTTTCTATCTAGTGGTGCACATAGCTACAATCCTAACTCCCTATCATTCTTTCTTCCAGAGTCAATCTGAAATTTAAAAAATCAGTTTAAAAATCTCTGAAAAATTCTATCCATCTGACTCTAATAGAATGTGATTACAAAAGTGATGCTATTGGGGTGCCTGCGTGTCTCGGTCGGTTGAGCGTCTGACTTTGGCTCAGGTCATGATCTCACAGTCTGTGGGTTTGAGCCCTGCATCGGGCTCTGTGCTGACAGCTCAGAGCCTGGAGCCTGCCTTGGATTCTGTGTCTCCCTCTCTCTCTGACCCTCTCCTGCTCATGCTCTGTCTCTGTCTCAAAAATAAATAAAAACATTACAAAAATTTTTTTAAAAAGTGATGCTATTATAAGGTGTACAGATCAAGTTATTTATAATAGTCAATCTACAGCATCCATATGCCTTATCAGACACCCAGAGGAGGAAACATTTGAAGGCACCTCAGCACTGTAGAAGAGATCAATGTGGAATAAGACCTAAGTCAATCTTCCCTAGAAAGTGCCCCCTATGAAGGTTGAGGCTGTGTTTCAGTTACTTTTATACCCCAAAACCTTCCAAGGAGCCATATGCACTTAGTAAATATACATGGTGAGTGGGTGGGAGAAAGACCTGACAACCAGAGGCCTGGCTTTAAGTAGGTAGAAACTTTGGGAAAAGAATGAAGAAGAAGGTCTTCCCAAAAGGATGCACCTTAGGTCCCTTTTTGGCTGTTTGATGGAATGAGAAGAAAAGTTGTCACCTCTATTCATTAACTCTCTCACATCTTTGGCAAATATCCTAACTGACCTAGTGCTGGTTTTCCTCCTTGCAGTGAATGAACAACCCAATAAGATTCTCAAGAGACAAGAATTTCTGGTGCTCCACTCCCACTCTGAGAGTGGAAGGTAAAGGTGAGATAACAAGTTCTATACACCTGGACCAAGTACACCAGGGTGTATGTCCTGAGAAATAACCTGAAATATCTTATTTTGCAGCCTGATAAACCTATCTTGGGTTTGGGAGGTTTAATTTTCAATCTGGCCTGAAAATACTTCCCATCTTGAAGCTTCACCCAGGTCTCCTTCCATCTGAACCTCCAGTGGTAACGTTATCCTTGGTTGGCAAATCTAAAATGTACTTACTCTATCTTCTGAAAAACAGAGGATCCTGAGCAGCATCTTTTTCCCTTGACACTCCAAATTCTCTTTTGAGAAGACTCCAAAAGAATTTCTCCTAATCTTGAAACTCATATAAGAACATAAATAAATGGCAACCTCCCAGTAAAGACTGAGAAACCATGACCTTGGAAAGTCGACTTCCTTCTAGCATGATCATGTCCCTGATGGAGGACAGATCTGTCTCAACGCTTTTTAAAAATATGAATATTTTTCCTTTCATTGGTCATAGATAGCATAAATTGCCATTAGCTATGACAAAGACAGATAACCTGCCCTACAGGAGAGAGACAGCAAAAAGGCTGAATGCCTTGTCATTTTACTATAACTTGAAGATGTCCAGCTGTTTGTAGTACATCTCAAAATTTCACCCTGCCAGAAAAGCTTGTTTTAAATCAAAGCGGGGTGAAATATAATTTGCCTCTTAAAATACTTTGGTCATCATCAATTCTGAGTTTGAGGATAGTGGCCTGGCCCAGAAGCTCTTCCACAGTTTACAAAAGCGAACACCGGTGGTGTGAATATGTCAGCTGCTGCATGCCAGATACACCAGAACAAATGTGATTCCAAGGCCAAATCCCTGCCTCCAGGAGGCGTAGAGGAAGTCTCAGTGATGTGGAGCACAAAGGCAAGTGAACTGTGGTCCTAAACTAGGTCAAGTCAACCTAGTCCCCATCAGGCAGATTTGGGACCATCTGGAAGCTAAACACAGAACCTGCTTTTCTTTCTACTCTTGTGTGTAGACAGATCATACTCTTTTTGCACAACAGACCACAAATCTGCAATTAATGGCCCTTGAAAAAGTCATAGCCCACTCTGGGAGGCATGCACTGGCCTGAGTTCCAAGGTGGCCCCTCTAGAAGAGCTTCCATCACTATTTTGTGTCCATGGAAGGAACCCTACAGACAGTGCCCAGATTTCTCAGGCTCTCCTTTCCTGAACCATGTCTTCACATCCCCAGTACAGAAATCTCCAGAACAGCCAAGTTATATATTATATAACAGCAAAGCATGGGGCCAAGGGGAGACCTGAGTTGTGATCCCCTTCATTTCTTTCTGGAATATGCAGTGAATCCCACAACCTCTCTACCTCAGTATTCCACATTTGTGAGATAAGTGTGCAAAAGCTTTCAAAATTAATGTCTCTCCATCCTCACATTCAGGATTTTGAAACGAAAATAATTAAAAAAAAACAGAAAAACAAAAAAGGAAGAAAGAGAAAAAGAGGGAGAATGAGACAAAATTGTACTGAGCCTTCACTTTGTGCATGCCCTGGGATAAGTGCTTTTATAGGCATCATTTTCTTTAATCCAACAACCCATATTTCATTAGCCCCATTTCAAAGGTGAGGTAACTGAGGCACTCCTTTACACAAAGTCACAAAGCAAGTGCAAGAGCTGGGACTCGAATCCAGGTCGTTGAACCCTACAACCTGGGTTGTACAGCATGTCACCACAATATTCCCCTGAAATCACAAAGACCGGAAGCTTCAGGTACCACCTTGTGAGCCTGAGGTTATGTTCATGTGACTGCAGCACAAAGTCAGAGAGAGACCCTCAAAGATAGATGCTCTAAGTTTCTTCATCCATTTGATAGATGAGGAATCTGAGCCCTGGAGAAACTTGGGAGGGAGGGAGAAACTTGCCCAAGAACACCCACGGGCTGGCTGTTACAGTACAACTGACACACAAGCTCTCAGTGTGGTGGACATTGGTCGCTGTTTACCAAAGACATCTTCTGTTCTTTATGGGTACTCAGCTAAGCAGCTGTATTAGTTCACTCGTGCTGCCATAACAAACACCACATTGGGTGGTTTAAACAACAGAAACTTTTTCTCAGTTCTTGAGGCTGGAAGTTCAAGATCAAGGTGACATGGCCTCTCTGCTTGGCTGGTTAACAGCTGCCCTCTGCATATGGTTGTCCCTCTGTGAATGTATACCCCTGGAACCTCCCTGTGTGTCCTAATTTCCTCCTCTTGAAAGAACCACAGTCATGCTGGATTAGGTAACCGGCCCTAAGAGCCTTGTTTTCATTCAATCACCTCTTTAAAGGTCCTATCTCCAAATACGGTTAAATTCTGAGGTACTGGGACCTGGGGCTTTAACATATGAAGGCAGTGGGGGCGGGGGGCGGGGTAATTCAGCCCCTAACAGCTACATTTCCCAGACTCTCTTGCAGTTATGACTGTTCATATGACTGGGTTATGGCCAGTGGAACAGGGGCATTAGTGAGGCATTTTACCTCAAAAGCAGGCCCATAAATCATTCAGACAATCCCCCACACTCTTGCTCTTGCTCCTTCCCTTGGCTTCCATGAAGTTAAGATTGCCAAGACCTAAGGAAAATGGAGAGCCATTGGATAAAAGGAGCCTAGGTCCCTGACTCCTCACTCTCCATCCATGTATCTTCTGTGCACTGAGAGTGACTAAGCCCCCAAGATTCAGGGGCTGTTTGTTATAGCAGTTAGCCTCTCCTGACTAATACACCCACCCCTCAACCAGTATTCATTCCATTACATACCAAGGGTCAGTGAATACTACCAAAAATGAGAAGTAAATTAACAGACTGGCACCAGTTCCAAGGTCAATGAGCAACCCAGGTGGGCTGCAGAAGAATGAGAGAAAAAAAACACTGGCCTTTTTTGGGGTACCAGGCCTCTCCATGAGCACAGATCTCTAGAACCTCCTCTCACAGACTCTCATGGGGTCTCCTGGCCCCTCCTCCCTACAAGGCTAATAAATGAGAGGGGGAGGTAGGGTGCACATGACAATGATCCCTTTCTTATTTAAACAGACCATTTTTCTCCCCAATAAATGCTTTTTTTTGTCAGCTCAAATAGTCCCCTTTGATAGAAACCTGAAAATAATTAGCCTTAATAGCTCTGCTGTGAATAATGTGCACAAGAAGGAGGTAGATGTTAATAGGAACCTTCCACTCCAAAACTAAGTCACCCTCTCGGCCTCCCTCCCCAAAAAAGAAATGTAACAAGAAAAAGATTATAGGTTTAGCACTACTTGGGAATAAATGTATATTTGAAATAAATGCATGAAATCCTTTAAAAACAGCACATGCTGAAAACTTCATATTTAGTTTGATTTGCTTTCCAAATCACACAGACTGCACAGTTGCATACAATCTTTAAACAAGTACAACCCCTGAGAAGTGTGGATAGATTTAAGAGAAATAAAAGCACGATCAGCCAGCTTGTAATCTTCTTTTCTCTTTTTTCCTCCCCAAAGCTGCATTAAATTGCCTATTGAGAACAATAACATATTTGTGCTTTTATAGGTAGATGATTGGTATTATGCAAAGATTTGGCTAACAGTCTAAAGGCACATTCACACTGATCAGGAGTGCATGCTGCTAATAATTTTTGGGATGCTCTAGGGAACCCATAATTCCCTGGGACTACAACCTAGCAGGTCAATGCAGGCTTTGTGGGAGCTCCCACAGATTCTAAGCCTCCTTCCCAGAACCATTCCAACCAATCAGACCTGGGGAAACCCATTCCCAAAGAAAGCTTTGGAAATGTGAAGTACCCCTTTTGCCCTACATTCTTCCTCTGGCCAGGGTAGGCATGATGACTCATCCAGGCTGGACAGGCAACTTAAAATGGCAGCTAGGCATTTGTATGCACAACCTAAAGCTGCTTATATGTCCACACCCTGAGATGCAATAAATTCACTCCTGGAAAATTATCCTAAGGCAATAATTTAAAAGAAACACACTGTGAGACAGAGTGACATACATCCACACCCACCTACCTACTCACCTCCCTCCACACACAAGTAACAGTATTTTATACACAAGATTAAAGTATAGAAATGGTGGGGAAATGGTTTACTAATGGATGGTACTTTCATCAATTTGATGAAGAACTGCACAGTCCATCAAAAGAATAAATTTAAGGACTATGAAATAGCACAATACAAAAAAAATTAGGTAAAGGCAGAGAGCATTAAGCACACATATAATACCTATAGAAAGGGATACAGCTTAGAAGGGAACAGAACAAAATGAAAAGTCACAAGAGTTAGCATGTAGGGAATACAGTTGAAAGATTTTCTTTGTTAATTTCCCTTAATGGGATCATAACATTGTTTTTAAAAACATATAAAAACAAAATAAAACAAAATGAAATGGTCCCTGGGCCTTTTAATCTTTGATTACCATGTGTACGTCAGAGCCCTGAGATTCAAAATCCAAGCTCAAATATAATTTATAATTCCCCTTTTAGGAAATTCAGGAATTGCTTCCTAAGGAAGTTTGTGAAGGGTGGTAATATTTGGTTGCACGGACAAATATAATCAGACCGTTGCCAGACTGTTTCATCTGAGATACAGAAAAAGAAAGTTGCACATAAGCATCTAGAAACATGGAATTTGGGAAGCCCCATTACAAAACTGCTCCACAGAGAGATCTGTTTACACACACACACACACACACACACACACACACGCACACACACACACAGGTGCAGCAGCAGCAGCAGCAGCAGCAGCACTAAAAGAACTTTTGTTGTCATATAGTACAACTTACAAGAATAACTCACATTTTCTACAAACCGGAAACCCAAAGGAAAAGGCTGTATTGCACACCTCACATTCATCTCTAGGAACAGCTAAGTGACGTTGGCCATCAGCACGGCTCCTGCTCCCCCTGCACCAAATATGTCTTTCTGTCATTCCTTACATGCTTATTCATACCTTAGAGAGGTGAGTGAGGCAGGGAACTTCCTCTTCATTCTCCATGAAGCTCACACTGATTTCTGGCTAAGTGGCCTACCTTTTCTAACGGCTGTCCTAGAGAAATAATAGAATGTCACTGAAAGAGGGACCTGAAGATCTCACCTAAATTACTTTTTTATTAAATCTTTTTTTTTCAAAAGAATTGTTTCTCTTTACTGAGCACCTACTATGTGCCAGGCACCATCTCAGATGCCTAGCATGCATCTGTTTCTTATTGCCGTAACAAACTTGCATGGCAAGTGTCATCCCCTGACACAGACGGGAAAAATTATAGCTATGGGGTGACTTGCCCAGGGTCACACTTCTTGAAGTGGTAGAGAGAGATCGGAATCCAAATCTTGGGACCCCTTGTCCCGAGCTCTCAGAAAAACCATCCGTGCCTCTTTGGCACACTCGGGGGGAGGGGGGGACTCAGCATGAGCGGCTTTTCTGCAGGGGTTATAATTAGTTGTCTGGTCCCAGTTGCTTGCAGGGTAAACAATGCCTGATAAACCCACAATGCTGTAAGTATTTATTACATTGCAATCCAGCTGCCAACTGTCTAACCATTTTAATAAAAAGCTATTTTCTAAGGTTTATGTTTTATTGCGTGTATGACTCCCTTATTGGTTAGCATTTTGGAGTTGTGGAAAAGGTTATGAATTTAGAAACTGGCTGCATTCATATCATATTTAAAACTTAATGCTATTTTATTAAAGACATATGGGCCTCCAAAGTACACATATTAAATGTCATGTAAGAAAAGTAGCAGTTTAAATCATGGTCAAATTCATTTTTGACGTGACTCCTGAGGCTTCCCAAGATCTGAACTATTTCTTTGTAAATCTGGCAGTTTAACCACACTCATAAATCACTTTCAAAGCATATTATTTCTTAATTTTACTGCATTAGAGAGCGTTTGGCCTACACAGTGAACTGTTTGTAGCAGTTATGTGAACAAAGTTGCACATTTAGTCATATAATGTGCAAGAGAAGTGGGGAGGGGAAGCGAAGAAGGAAGAGCTTTTCATTCTTCAGTCTGTTTTACTTACTCCTTCCATTTTTACCTAACCAAATGCAATTCATAGCATTTGGATTGGGCCTCTGTAAGCTCAACATGCAGAAATCACCAGTTAGTACTGAGGGTTTTTGGAACACAAGGAAAACAAAAAGAATTTGTAACTGAAACTTTTCCAAAACATCCTGTGACTAGAAATTACAATGGGTACAAAAATTAGACATTTTAAAAAATATTATACTTAATTGAAACAGATTTTTTTAAGTGTGTGTCTTTGGGTAATACAGCTCTTGGTCATTTTCTAATTATCCAGAGATGCAGGATCTCAACCTGGGGTTTTCAAAGCCCTTCTCATGATGAGATAATATTCTCTGGACGTGTGTAAGGACCCCTCTGATTTCACTGCCTGGATTTCTCCATTTTACTATGGGGTAGAAGGGGTGGACTCCAAAGACAAATTCCAGGATCTCACCATCGGCCTTGATTTCTAGATTCACCCAGGGAGTTGAAGGGGGATGAAGAGAGTTGAGTCCAAGGTCACGCAAACGAAAGGGCTTAGGGGTTTATCTCTGCAAAGCAGAGACCCCTTTGCTCTAAGTGACATCCACTTGGGGCTACAGCACTGCCGTCCTCCTGTTTCCAGCAATGACAATGGAGCGGTCTCATCCTCCATACTATACTCACTTTTCTTGTGCCTCCTTTTCCCCCTGGCTCTCTCCTTCCACCATCCCCATAAAAACAAACAGGACTTACGCAGTGCCTGGGGAGATCCTCAAAAGGAGGGCCCAGGGCCTCCCCAAGATGATCCTGAGGTCTTCTTTCCCTTGCCATATTCCCTTTTGATAGGTGTTTTATCCTCATCAGAAGGTAGATGCTTAACAAAAGCCTTAGAAACATTTTATTTAAAATTCAGTTTAGCCACCAGATATATAGGGCAATACCCCCTCTGTGGACTGAATTATGTCTCCCAGAATTCATATGTTGAAACCCTAACCCCCAATGTAACTGTATCTAGAGATAAAATCTTTAGGAAGCAAATAAGGTCAAATGAGGTCAAAAGGGTGGGGCTCTGGTCCGACAGGACTGTGGCCTTATAAAAAGAGGAAGATTGGTCGATCTGCTCACTCACTCTCTCTCTCTCTCCCCCCGCCCCTCACAATGTGAGGGCTCAGCAAAAGATCAGCCATCTGCAATCCAGGAAAAGGGCTCTCATCAGAACCAGACCATGTTGGTACCATGATCTGGACTCCCAGCTCCCAGAACCATGAAAAAGTTCATTTCTCCTCTTTAAGCCACTCCATCTATGGTGTTTTGATATGGCAGCCTGAGCTGGGGCACCTCAAGCCAAATTTACCTTCCCCGTGTTCACCCACATAAACCAATGATATAACAATGCCACGAAAAAATAACTGCTTTGAAATTACACAGCTAAGAACACTAGCTGCCCCTGGTTCCACATACCAGAGACAGTGTTAGCTCCTTGAATATATTATCTCATTTAATTTTCACAACAAACATGGGAAAGAGGCATGGCCTGCTCTGTATTAACAATGGAGAAATAGCAGAAGGGAGAAGTTCAGCCTTTACTCCAAAGTTGACATGAAACGCTGAATGGGACTGCCCTCTAAATGGAACAGCCAATCTGACAAGAGCCCATGAACAAAATAAGAATCATACGTTTCCTATGGAATACAATAGCCAATAAATTCAGATTTTAAACCTTCCCAAAAGAGCAGCTGGAGGCAACTCCTTGAATCATGTCAAGAACAAAAATGAAGGTTGGGTGGTGGGAAGGAATGAATAAAAATGGGCCAAATAAAGCACAGGAGAGGTCACTAAGCCATATAGCCTCTGTGACACTTCAAAATGCCAACAAAAACTAAGTGATTTACTTCTAAATTTCACTCACGAATTAAAAGCTTTATGGAGTGGAAGTCCCACTTAAAATTCCCCACTTCAAAAAAAAAAAAAAAAACAGAAAGAAAGAAAGGAAAAAAAATTACTGCTTTGGAGCCTAGACAGAGAGCATTAGTTCACTGCTGAAAAAGAAATAATGAGTTCTAATTCAGGTAATGTAGCTCAAAATTTACTGCCATATTTTAAAATGCACATGAAAAATAAAATTATCCTAAAATGTCCTTGGTGAAAAGGCTGAGTGTAATTGCTATCACTGACAATAGCATTGAACTTAGCTAAATTAACATCAAAGGAAGCCCCAATTACAGAGCATCTGTGCATTATTGATGGTGCCCTGTCTGTTAATCTAAGACACTCTACTGTAAGGAGCAGAAAAGCAAATAAAAGAGCTAATTGTACCACCAGCCTTCAGAGACCCTAAGGGCAGACCTGCCCTATCATGCTGGTGAAACACAACTTTGCCTGGTCAGAGGGTCGGTGAGGAGGCGTCTGGAGCCAGATCGTGTACATGGGCCCCAGAAAGAAGCCATGGCGACCAGAGTCAACAGAACCATGAGGAGGCAAAAACACATTTACCCCAGAGTTATTCCCAACTCACAAGCTGGACTCAGCAGCTACCTGAGAACATAGATGGCCCTGGAGATCTGGGCGGGGAGAAACGAGCTCTCTGGAGAAACAGGCAGTTGAAAGGCCTCCTAACTCTTCTTCCTTACAATAAGAAACTCCTTCTTTTTACTCATCAAGGATCCATTTAGGGCAAAAGGCACCTTTGGGGGAAAAGGTAATTTATTCAACGAGAAGAAGCTCTCCTTTGAGCATCTGGCTCCTCACTGAACCCAACTGTGTTGAGGATGAAAGTGCCATTACTGTAGCTCATGCTAATACCTATGTATGCCTTCCTGGCTCTCACCTGGATGATCTCCAACAAGTATGTATTAGCCACATTCAGACAGACAGATCACATTTTTATTTCAATCAAACTCTGTGAAGACTCATGCCTCTATTCAAGTTGGATAACCTAAGAGTATCCCATCACTTCATCCTATCTATTTATTATTGTGCTTCTTAGGCTTTTGGGGACAATGAAAACAACAAGTAAATGTTAAATAATAGAGACATCCCTTCCATCACTAAGCTTACGTGAGTTGTATATCTTCTTGAAGTTCATTCTTCTTGTCTGCTGTTAAGAGCTGCCTTGTATCCCCTCCCCAAATTGACAGGTTTAAGCCACAGCTCCCAGTAGCTCAGAATGTGATTATGTTTAGAGACAGAGCCTTTAAAGAGGTGAATAAGCTAAAACGAAGCCATTAGGATGGGTCCTAATCCAATATAACTAGTGTTTTAATAAGAAGTGGAAATCTGGACACACAAAGAGATAGCGGGGATGCGCACACATATAAAGAATACCGATATGAGGATACAGCGGGAAGGCAGCCATCTGCGTGCCAAAGAGAGACGCCTCAGCAGAAGCCAATTCCCACCAACACCTCGATCTTGGATGTATAGCCTCCAGAATGAGAAATGAATTTCTGCTGTTGAAGCCACCCAGGCTGTGGTATTTTGTTACAGCAGCTCCAGCAAACTAGCACATCTGCTATTAGTTGTAGGCAGTGTGGAAATAACCAGAACTCACGAGCAGAAATTAGGACCATGCCATCTTCATTTTTCCCTTTTTCCCTAGCCATAGAATTATAAATACTATTAACATGAATCAAAGTTAACTTCAGAACAATGTTCATGACTTTCCCCCAGTGGGCCATCCATCCAGCAGGCTTCCCTGCCTTCTAGGATGTCAATCTGCCTGGGGGGTTCAGGCTCTACCATCTGATGTTTCCACAGTCCCAGAAGGGACTTTCTAAGGAAGGCAGAACTTCATGAAGCCACAGAGTTCACAAGGAGAGAAAGCAAGGCCCTGGACTCACTTAGGGGTAGGGACGCTGATGCTTTCCTAATGTCCCTTCATTCAGACCTCAGTTGCTAGCCTTTTTTCTCTGTTCCTAAACAGCCCACTTCTTCTCATTCCTGGGCTCAATCACCAGGCTCAAAGCAAAGAGTTAGTGGTGTGGTGAGTGGCAAATGGCAAGTGGAATAAAGCATGTTAAGGCCAAGGTGTTGTTCAGGCTGACCAATGCATGTATCACTGGGGAGCAGCTCCCTGCCAAGCCCTGACACTGAACACAGAAGGCAGTGTAATGTTAGCTTGAAACATGCATAACTTGAATGCAGCACCCCAAGTGTATTCTATGAGAATCCACTTTCTTAAGGAAGCATCTTTATTTTTCTCTCCTCTTTTCTTTCCTCTCAAGCTAATTTTTAAAAATAACAAGAAACCTAAATTGCAAAAGCAAAATACCAGATACTATCTTCTCAAGTGGATCATGAAAATGTCAAGCTGTCAAGGCACAGTTTACAGATATAATCAGTTATAAGGGCTCCATATCAATCATTACCAGAGACCCCATGAGTAAGGACTTTTCATAGCCCACTTAAGGAGCCTTAAATTCACTCCTTAAAACTGAAGCAACTAATACCATAGTGGACAGGGTCTTTTGGGAAAGAAAATTTCAAATAACTTTTTAGAAAGCCATGGATCCATTTCCAAGGGAGCTATTACTGGATCTCTGACAGCCAGCAGCTTCTTCCTTATCCCATAAACTGAGCTGCTTACTACCACCCAGACCTGCCCCCAAAGTCCAAGGGAGAGGACTCTCAACTTCAGCTTTGACCTCTCTGGCCATCTGAGCACCAGCAGTGGCCAGGGCACTTTGAACGCTGGAAAGCTTTGGGCCAGTCGCTATCTCTCACAGATTTCTACAACACCTGCTCTGCACACAGCACTATTATTCCCTTTCCTAGCACGGACATTCCCATACCTTCCTCCCACTTCAAACCTTGCCAAGGTTCTTCCTCATCCTCAAATTAAATTGCAAATTTGGCCTAAGAAACAGAAACACAGCTCATCCCCTGCAATTCTCTGCCTAGACCATGCATTTCACCATGATGGGCTGGCGGAGGGAGTGGTCAGAAGGTCAAAATGGTAATTACAAAGTTACCTTTGGCTCCCTTCCATATCCTGGCCTTCCTACTCTTTTACTCCTACCTCCCATATTTTCATGCCTGTTAATGAAATTTAAGATACAGAGGCAAAAGAATGTGCGCTTTGGAGACTTACACAGACCCAAGGAAGAACCCGATTCTACGTTGCTCTGTAATTTGGGGTGATGTAACTTCTCCGATCATCAGTTTCCTCATTTGTATGTTCAAGTTCAAGGAGACATACAGAGATACTATTGTTAGTCACTGACACAATATCTAGTACACACTGGATACAATACATGCCACGCATTATATATTACTCATCTATCAGGGAAGTTTCAACACATCTAATAATGTACTACTGGGCAATCAGTCAACCCTTAGGCTGGCCTTGCAATCCTAATTAGTGAAGCATCCAGAAAGCCTGTATAAGTTGGTGCTGTGACACCAAAAACTAAAAAATTGTATCCTAGTTACAAGCTCTGGTTCAAGTGGCCAGGGAAGGACCAGAGGGCAAGATGCTTGGATGGATGGCCTACCTATTAGGTTCCTGCAGCAATAGTACTCAAAATCCTAGTGGCTTACAAGAAGTTATTTCTTGTGCAGAGGTCTGTGGTTGGCTAGGGTAGATGTGCATCAGGCTTCAGCTTAGGTTCAGGTCTGCTCAATGTGTGTTTCGTGTTGTTTTCATAGCAAGTGGCAGACATGCAAGAGGACTGAGTGGAAACACATGGTACCTCCTAAGGCCTTGGCCCAGAATGGGCATGCTGTCACTTCCACTCACATCCCATTGGCCAAAGCATCACATGGCCAGCGCCAAAGTCAGTGGGATAGGGAGGTAAAAAGAAATACACAATTTTAGACAAATAGTGAAATCTACCACATTTGTCGCAATTGTGAAGTCCCGAGGCTGTACAACATATCCTAGGGATCTAATCCCCTACAGAATGCCACTTATTTCCATGACTCCCTAGGCATGGCTCTGTCTAAAGACCTGTGGACAAAAGTGAGCATGGTAGAAGGAGACCCAAAGGAGGCAGAGTATGCAGCTGAGCCACTGGGATGCGGTGAAAGCCAGTGACTCCAACAGAGGTACAACAATCTCTCATGAGGCATGAGCCTGATGGAGAGTGACACCTGCACTGTGCTCAACACCTGGCCAGGCCCCATGGACTTGCAGGAGAGGCTCTGAGAGACTGCCTTCAGCACCAACAGTTCAGTTTCACTTTCCTTCTTCCCTCTTTGGATTTCAATTCTCCATCCTCAGGGCTTTGCCAGGGCACAGGAAATACAGCTTTCCTGTCTACCTCCGATTGCAGAGGGTTGCTATCCAAAAGCAAGGCAATGAAGACATACCAAAATTGCCTCCAAAGAACAGTACTCTGAAAGCATTCACTTGAAATCCAAGATGCCATGGTGCTAAAAACGGAGCAACATAAAGTCCTTCCCCCATGCCCAAGTGAATGTGGCAAACTTCGAAATCAGGAAAAGGAAAAACAGACAGACTGCGAATTTTTGGCTTCTGGTGTTGTTTCTAAACACATCGCCCAAGCATCTTGCAAAAAATAAGTTAATTTAAAAATTTTCCTCCTTTCAAAATTTACTATCAAGTACCTGAAAATAGAATCTAAGTATGTCTGCAGACAAGAAACACCTGTGTGAAAACAGAAAAGAATCATAAAACACTAACATACTCAGGTCATTAGAAATACCCAGAAAATAAACTGACGTTTTTAGTTTTCTTCTGAATATTTGGCATGGTAGAGAACTTTCAACATATATTATTAGCTCATCACCTCTTTAACTGCCTGTATAAGTGGTTTACAATACTTATTCATAGGCATACCCTGGCTTTATATACAATATGTATTCCTGAAAACAGGGAGTCTAGAGTAAATGTTAGTAACTACAATCAGTTTAGAGGTAGTTTCTGATAACCCGCTACATTTTTGCGACTGAGCTAGAACGGCATAATTGGAAGATACAAAAGACATACATGCTATGTTTCCGAACAAGGTAACACCTAGGGAAGAACTAGACTAGGTATCAAAACAAATAAACCAAGCAAGCCACCAGGCAGTGCTCCTTTATGGTACACACAAAAAACAGAATGGCAGCTAAGACCAGGAAAATCTCATTTAAACTACACACAGATTTGTGGAGCACCTCAATATGTTTGCTGAGAAAAGCTACTTTTTACTTCCCACAAGCCCTCATATGAGCAGGTGGTTTCCGGGAACTCTCAGAACACCGCACACTGTGAGCCCAGAACACACGCTGCCCTCCCAGCAACACTGCCTGTGGAGAAGTCCAGGCCCAGCGTTCATGGAGGCCATAGGTTTTGCCATCCTAAGTAATCCCAGGGTAAATCCTTTGGAAAACAAATATGCAACCCAGAATGTCTCCTTCCTGCCAACACACAGATTCAAGTTATTACATTTTTTTAAGGTAGAGGTCCCTCTCCTGCTTTTCCAGAGGACCATATTGAAGCAATAAAAACAATGGACCACCTTTCATGATGGATCTCCCAAAATGCTCTATTGTTCCCAGTTCATTTTTTTGACGAGTGTTGGCCGAGCCCCTGCCTGAGACCAGGCCCTGGGGGTATGGGGGCAATAAAAACAAGCAAAGTTCCTGCCCTCGTGAAGCTGACATCCCAGTGGACCAGGAGGTGCTTCATTCTGACAAAAAGCTGCCTTCCCGATGCTGCCATTCCCTATCTTTTTCCCCGGTTGCCTTTAGTGTGTGTGTGTGTGTGTGTGTGTGTGTGTGTGTGTGTGTGTGTGTGTGTGTGTGTGTAAATCCAAAAAGGTACACACAGATGAAAGGAACTAAAGGAAACCAGGGAGTTATGTCCTAATGCCAAATGTCAGGAGCAGGACTGTGCAGCGTGGCCATGGAAGAAGGTGATGCTCAGGCCCAAATAGCTTCCAACATTCAGTGTAAGGTCAGGAATCAAAAAGATTTCCAGAAAGTACATGTACTCGGAAGTTTATTCCTTTAATACATCACATCTCCCTCTCCCTCCTTTCCTTTTCCTGTCTTGCTCTCTCTCTCTCTCTCTCTCTCTCCCGCCAACACACACACACACAGCTTCCATCCCACCAAAAAAAAAAAAAAAACAAACCCAAAGATATACACACACACAAATATATAAACCATACCAAACTACACAAAGACACAAAATACACATGACAGGAAACCCAGGCATGCCCACACAAAGGCAAGCATCATATATTTTCAAGGACACACTGACACTCACAAACATACCGATTACCTTCTCTTACCTATAACAGAATGGCCATAATTACAAGCAAAAGTACACACATGTCAAAACACTTTCTAACACAGGCTGTGATTCTCAGTCCAGCTGTCCCTGTCCCTCTCTGCACTGCTTCTATAAGGTTCTGAAGATTAAACAGTTGGTAGCCAACTTCATATACATGCCTGTAAACAAGAGGGCTCAGCTTTAAATAATTATGTCAGAGAAATGACAACTGTGCTCTTTGCCAGAACAGGGATGAATAATTACAAAGCCAGGACATAATTAAGCAATTCTGACTGTCGGATTCTTGAACTGTCTGATATGTAGGGCTGGCATGTCCACCATGCACACCCTTCTGGACAGGCCTCACATCCCTTTGATTTATGTTTTCTGATGCGGCAAGGGGGATCACGGTCTGGTCATCACAGAAGCCTTTCTTTGGGAGCCTCAACCTTCTCTGCACCTACCTTGGTCCTCTTGGCATCGACAATGGCATGATTCTGTGGTCAATATTTGCAAAAGACACGTATTTTCTTTAAAATTCCAGGAAATGAACACAACCTAGCTGCTGTAGGTCCCTTAACTAATAACACACACGCAAACATGCATGTATGCACGCATACACACACCAGTCTAGAAGAGTCCATTGTAACATTAGCTATCATTTCCCTAATGAAGGATGGCATCCTTCTGTAGGACAATCAGAGCTCAGACAGGAAGCAGCTTTTAAACAACAAAAGCCAAAAGGCAGCAAACAAAGGGGAAATGTGTCATCGTGAGAGAAGACGAGCAAGAACTCGCACTCAGGCGCCAGGGCCTGCCAGGTACCAAATCAAACCTCTGTGACATAGGGGGTTTATTAGTTCCTGGACGATTTTGCATTTGCGTCAGCTGAGAACACCCAGACTGCCTGTTCCCTACCTCTAAGGCAAGGGCTGTGATTGGAGAGGCATTTTCCATTCTCCCAAATACTTTATGTCAGGAATAAAATGAAAACAGCTCCCCAAATCACGGCCTCCTTGATCATCCATCAGAGCATTCTGCTGAATAAGCACAACAGGCCGCTGCCGCCTGAGAAAGGACAGAAGCCAACTTGAGATTCCGATTCTCTTATGAAAAATAGGTCTTCACCAAGTGTGCTCAGCACAGCGTTGGCAAATCACGGGGAGGAAATTGCTCTCCACTTAGAAGCCGACTCCGGGTGTACACATACCTCCCAGAACATACATATGTATATACACACAGAGAAAGAAAGTGTATATACACACCTGCACAGGAACAAACATATGTCTGTGCACACTGTGAGCAGGCGAGAACCAGCCTTTTTAACACCAATTTATTAATTCAGCAAGAAGCTCATTTGGCCTCTATCTGCAAGAAAAGTACCAGTGTGTTTCTCTGAAAACAGGCAAAAGGGAATTGCCTGGCATTCAAGAAGCATATAGTTTGATATGAAACCAGGAACACAGGGAAATCCTCTAGTGCACCTGAAGCATCACGGTGTATGTACAGCACTTACCTAGAAGCCTAGACCCTGGGTTCTAATCCCAGGTCTGCCTGTGTTGGACTATGGGGGCCTTAGGAAACTACATCCTCACCCAGTTCCTTCACCAATAAAATGAGAACACACACCAGGTGATTTCTGAAGTCCCTCCAGTTTGGAAATCATGTAACTCTACAAAAAGGTAACAACTGAAGATTCCTGTGTTTTGTCAGAGTATTTTTGTCTCTTCTCAAATAACTAATGGGTATTTTTATGCTTAATACTATTAGTAAAGATATTGGAGTCAATCACACAAACATAAGCTAATTCTATAATTGATTAGAAACTAATTTGGGACTTTGAAAAGCATTTCTGCTGATGCTGCTAATGACTCAAAGAGCCAGCTACTACCGGATTTTAAGTAACCATTCCCACTTGGTTTCAAAGGCAGGGGAGGATTTCAGTCCCTGCTGCCCTCTCTACTCCAAGAGAACGGTTCAGCTTTCACCTGTTTTCTACCTTTAGGCCTTCTTATGAGCTTTTCATTTTGAACAAAGAAACACACGGGGAAAATGTCTGGCTCACTGCTCCAGAGCTAAGATCCGAGTAGAAGAATGTGGCTTGGTGGTCAGACACACCAGTAAAACTACAGTTCCCATGCTTACTGATCGGGCTGCCTAAGTGACACCTCTCGGCCTTAGTTACCTCACTTGTAGAATAAGCCAATGCTCCATTCCTCCTACATTGCAGTGTTCTGGAAGGACTCACAGATCTGTGTACAAAGAACCTTAGGACAGTGGTGAGCACACACTGAGCATCGCACACAAATATGGTGGCCGTTATTTTTAGTATCCCTTCAGATTTTCTGTGATAATACAGAGCTTCCCCTGTCAAAAGCAAGGAGAGAAGAAGAAATACTGATCTATCCTATAAAGCGCATGTATATGTGAAGGTGGAAAATGTAGAATGGGTGGGAACCCAAGGTATTATAAACAGTCCACATGTTGTCCTATGTTTGGTGATGTCAGCTGCCTCTGGAATCTTTTAAAACTCCCCCTCCCCGCAAAAAAAAAAAAGAAGAAGAAAAAAAAGGAGGCCAAGAAATAAATTATTTCATTTGGACAAAATTACAAAAGCTGGAATAACTAAAGGCAGTCATGAGCAATACATCAAATCTGTGCCTCGATAAGGAAAACTGTTAACACTTTAATAGCTACGAAACGAATCACTCAATTTCCCACACGCTGAAACAGGTAACAATACATTTATCTGCCAGTATTATACCCTCCCTATCATATATTTCCACAACTGTTAGCAATTTTATTCAGCATAACAGGAAATAAGTTGCACCTCATGGGTTCAGGGAAAGAAAGTGGCCTGAGGTCTGCCGCCGGCTGAGCAACTTGATGGAAGAGGTTTCGTTTTTCTGTTTTGGTTCTGTTTGTTTTTTCCTCTTTCCCTCTTAATCATTTCCAATGCACGTGCAAAGTACTCCAAGTCAATAAGCGAGGACAAACTAGACCTCCAGGATTTCTGGGCCAGTGTTTTCAACACACAAGAGAGGGTCCAAAAAAGGAAGTAGCTAGGTAGCTCCATGGGGCCCCAGGGCACTGATGGACCTCCAAAGGGGTCATCAAGGATCGTCAGGTCCATTCCCCAGCCTTGGGCTTCACAGGACCCCAACTCCTCCCAAAGAGATAATTTTCCACACCCTTAAAGACTTCCTTGAATCTGAAGCCAAGTCTCCCAGCCACATCTCCCCTGCCTCATCAACGCTGTCATTAAGATGACACCATAGTCACTTCCATGGCCTCCATGCAGACTCAGCTTATAAAGGAAAGGTCAGTAAAACTAATCCCATGAGCTCTGGAGAGCTACATGCAGGAAGCATACACTAGTCCAGGTCACACTGTCAGGAAAAATGGCCTTTCCCTCTAACAATATCTCTGAGAGCTATTGAGCCCTCATACCTGAGGACAGAAGAAAATCACCCTTCCCTCCTTCTGCTGTGGTCCCAAGAAAAAAAGAGTTCTTAGTCACTAGAACAATCGTACGCACTCAAGAAAGATTAAATTCCCCAAGCTTTCCTCTTTTTCTTTTCTCAGCAACAGACCTCTAGAGGCCCTACCTTATAAATGAAACATCTTCAAGAAGAAGACCTCAAATATGCCCCCCAGAACATCACCATCAGGCTGCGTTATTGGTAAAAGAGCCATACGGGTGAAATCACCCTACAAGTAAGGTCCCTTTAGATTACAGGAAAATCAAATTTATTCCCAGTCCTACTTCTTGTTTGGCCAACAATATATCCATGGATAAACCCTAATAGGAGATCTCTCCTGAAATCTAAACACAGAACATCCTCCGCACTCAAAGAATAACCAGTGAGGCAAGACATAAATTCCTTGTGAAGACGAGAAAGTAGGCAGCTTACCTTGGGCTTCACCACCTTCATGAATGACCCTCTGACCAAAGCTTCCTCTCGTTCTTTTCTGGTTACTTTCCGGGCATCCAGAAACTTCAAATTGGGCAGTTTGTGCAGAACAAAGCATCTGAAAGAAAAGAGTCAGAGATAACTCAGGGGGGGAGGTGATGCCCTCAAAGATCCATGCAATTTGTCTCATGCCCAGGAATCCACATCATTAAGTCTTCAGAAGGTTAGATCTTGGCTGCTGCTGCTTCTTTCTTTCATAATGAATAATCACCCTTCGCAGAAATCCAAATAATTATATTTTACATAGATACACAACTAAGCCTTAAAAATGCACAGTAATGTTTGCTCTTGATTCAAAGGTAGACACAGACACACAGACAGACACACACACACACACACACACACACACACACACACACACACACCTACCTAGATTAGCCAGGAAGATCCTATTGATGTATTTCCCTTCCTCCATTCTGGAAATGGGCTCGGCTTCTTCTTTGCTACACACAAAATTCTCAGTGAAACTAACCTTACAACCTAATTGTACCATTTATGTCACTGCCATTCCTGTGGGCCATCTGTGTAACTCTTATCTCTGAGATAAAAACAAATCTTCAATTTGAAATGGAAGCAAGAGACACTGACTGGCCATCCAGGACAATAAACTAGAATGCAGGTTGTAATAACATGGTTGACTTTGGGATAGAAGTAAGAAGCACATATAGCTGAGAAATGCTTCCTTAAAGAATCAAACAGGGGTCTTGAGGATTTTTTCACCATCCCTGAGTTACTTCCACACTAGCACTATGAAGATTATCAAGGTGAAACAAGAAGAACTGGTTTATAGGGGATATTTATTTAATAGCCCAACAAATACTAATACAAATTCCCAAGGAAAGAGTCTTTGGTGTCCATCATGGCCTCCAAGATAAGCTAATGACTATTTGTGTGATGAACTGTCCTCAAGCAGGTATATTTGGAATTGAGGAGAAGATCCATGTGGCCATGGGATAGGCATATAAACATATAAATAAATATATTAAAAATATAGACACCTGCTTATATTTCTCCTTCCTCAAGGAAAGTTACCAACCCACATGCTTTCCATCGAGCCCCTATACCTGATCACTCAAAGGAGCTATTGTTGTGGTCCCTGAGTGGCTTAGTTGGTTAAGCATCTGACTAATGATTTCAGCTAAGGTCACGATCTCATGGTCATGAGATTGAGCCCCAAGTCAGGCTCCATGCCCAGCATGGATTTTCTTTTTCCCTCTCCCTCTGCCCTTCCCTTCTCTGGCTTAACACTCTCTCTCTCTCTCTCTCTCTCTCTCTCTCTCTCTCTCTCTCTCTCTCAAACAAACAAGCTATTGTTTAGACCTTGTCCTGCATAAGAAGAAGAGGTAAGTACCCAATTTCAAGAGCAATACATTACCTCCATAGGAATCTCTCATTTCCTTCCCATACCCAGCCTCCTCAGTATTCACTCATCTTTCAAATCCTGACCCATACAAACTTCTTTTGGGCATCTCTAGCCTGTACTGTTTTCTCTCTTCTCAGCACTCACAGGATACACTGTTAGCACCATACCATCTAACATTTTGTTGTTTTGTAATCATTTTAATCATTTTATTGGTGTTTATGTGATGTCCCTTTATTGGTGTTTATGTGATGTCCTTCTTAAAGGAGGGACATTTTTTTGCTAATCCTCTTATCTTAAAAAGTAGCATTAGAATGCACTCAATAAAATACCAATTTATTTCATTTGTACAAATATTTCTTGAGCATCTGCCATGTGCCAGACCCTTGGTATACAGAGGTAATTATAACATGATTCCTGCCCTTACAGGGGCTTTCAGTGTAATGGGGAAGAAAGACTCACATAGAGAAAAGAGAAATCAACATAGCTAAGTGCCAAGATCAGGGTTATGTGCAAAGTAGTTCTGGGAGCACAGAGAAAGGGACCTACCATTACTTACTGAATGACTGAAAACAAATGTCTTGAGGAAGAAGAGGAGAAACAAGAAATCTCAAGGGATCTTCAAAGAACCAAATCCTAAAGCAACCCTACACATTGAGCTTTTTCTCAGGGCAAATGTTACCTGGGGTATAAAGCTTGCCCCCCACCCCTCAGGTCCCACATTCATAAGACACTCTCACATCACCAAGTGGCCTCCATATACTTGCCCAGGTATAAGACTTGGTTGGTTACTGAAATGCTAGAGAAAATAGCTTCGAGGCTTCCAGCCCAAATACTCCTTAAAGCGAAAATACTCTGAGTTCTTTTGAGGTATAATTTTCTTCCCCAGAAATGTCCACCCCAAACATCTGAGGTCCAGGATATTTGACTATATACTTCCTGCTTCTTCCCTGGTCTCAATCTAGTATCTTTTTTCCAACTTCTCCCTGAGCCTCACCCTTCCCTCTCCAAAGGCCCCCTAACCTTATCCAAAATCAGAAAGTTTCCACAAAGTCCCAATGACCATTCTATCCTCCAGTAGAACTCCGACTGGCCTCAGTCAGTGTCAGAGAAAACTTCCATCTTCTGCTTGTAGCAGCAAAGCCTTGATGACAACAGATTCTTTCAAATAAAGACATGTACAGACGGAAACAATATGTCAGGAGTGACGCTCAGAGGAGTAAAGACACCCACTAAGTGTAGGGTGGGAAAAGATGAATATTCAGGTGAAGAAAACATCAGTATTAGAAAATCAGCCAATGTTTAATGATGGAATGAAAGATGTCTTCACAGGGCTGGCAGGAACCATGATGACAACAGACAGCACGTTGTCATTTTGCCCCACTTTGGATCACAGCCCTGAAATCAAAGGAGAGAGAGAGTGAGCGAGGTGCTGGCTTTTAAGCTAGTTAAAAATTTTAGATGACAAAGAGCTGCTGTTTTCAGAGCACTCTTCTTAGACAATCGAAGAAACAGCCCATGAAATAGGCTGCCAGTCATCTCTGAAACTAGGGGTGATTTGACTCCCATCCTGACCGCCAGCCTGGGGTTTCTAGGTGGCTGATGCCTGGAGAGGTTTGAGGGACACGAGAAAGTCTCACCCCAAGTAATTCGGCCTGAGACTCAGCCCAGGGTCTGAAGTTCCTGCCTTAGAGATGTCTTCATACATTCACTCACACAACAAATAACTATTGAGCTGCTAGCACCCACCACATACTGCATGAATAAAAGTGATGCACAAAACAGACAAGGTCCCTGCTCTCAAAGAGCTTCTATTCCAGAACAGCCATTCTCAAACTTAAAAGGATATCAGCATCCCCTGGACGGCTTGTTGAAACACAGATCACAGGATCCCACCCCCAAAATTTCTAATTCCCTACGTCTGGAGTAGGGCCCAGAATGTACATTTCTAATAAGTTCCTGGAGGGGGTGGGGGAGCTGATGCTGCTGGTCCTGTTGTGTACCACTGTCCAAGTGAAAAAAACACCATGAAGAATAACAGTTCCGGGATTATGAGGTTGGTAATGTGGTGAATAATCTCCCTCCCAATTTCGCTAATGATCTACCCTGCCCCCAATGTCTGTGGTACACAGTGCCCAGAGGCGGCCACATCTACCAGCGGTCTTCCTGCCCTTTGGTGGTTTGGAACTGACTCCAAACATTACTGCCAAGTGATAAGTCAGTGGGCTTTCTGCCTGCCTGTCCCATCCCAGTCTTGGGAGATCTATTTCCCTTTGTTCTAGGTCATGTCAGGGTGTCAAAAGCTGCAGCTTCAATCCCGAGTATAATACAAGTTTGCCATAAAAATACAACAGAGGATTCCCAAAGCCACAGAATGAAGGCTTTTACAATATCAATTCAACCCTTGTAAATTTAATCCAGGGTTATTTGTTGCACCAAAATCTCTTTACCGTGATGTATTACTTAGTTACTGGGGTTATCACAGCCGTATCCTAAAGTTGCATAGTACATAAAACATTTCAGTTAACAATGCAGGAAGGTTAACTCCCCCAGATAACCTGCAATCACAAGGGCTAGTCCAGATGACATGCCTCTGTCAGCTTCCACGAGCTATTGATGGTTCAATCAGTTTGTTTTGAAGGTAAAGTACAACAAAAGGGCAGTAAACTTATTCAGACTGTCAACAGGGGCTATCGGGAATGGGGCTTGCAGGTAAGTAATTCTGGGTGTTTTAAGGCTATTATCAAACAGCAATGGTTGAAGGAAGAGACAGCTACTAATAACACAGAAGGCAGCCATCATAAACCACTTTATGGCAGAAACCCCCGTCTATAAATCCTGCGACACCCGGAGACAGCTTCAGATTTATAAAACTGCTTGTTAAGCCAGGGCACTGCTTAATGAAAAGAGATCGGTCTAAGTTCTGAGTTTCACATCCCTAGCTCCAGAGGACAACTCCAATTTTCCTGACCTTCCCAAGGTGGCTAGGCGAAAGCCATGGGGCGGGGGGCTGGAAGTCAGGGGCGCTCTTGACCGTGATATGGAAGGTGAGGTTATCAAGAAGAGATCAGGGATCCTGGGAAGGTGTGTAAAGACCCATCTGTCTCCGTCTAAAGGCAGATTCTCTAAAAGTGAGACCCACACAGAAAGCTTTTCAGGCTCTCTCTCTTTTCATATTAAATGCTCCATTTTCTTAAAGGACTCCTCAAAGGAGACACCTGAAACTGGCAGGGGGAGAAAAGGAAGAGCAGAAAGGCTTTGGTGTGTGTTTGTTTTTTGCTCCCAAATCAATTTTCTCTGCCCAAATCCCAAAGCTCTGGCATTTTTCATCTAGACTTCAAAGGGAGAGAAGGGTGCTCTGTCCTCCTGCTCAAACTGCTACCCCAGGGGAAGCTAGCTGTTCCAGTAACAGCACAATCACAGAAACACCAAGACGGATCTCCATTGTCTGCTCACGGGATTGTTTCTTTCTCTGAAGAGATTCTACTAAAGAAATACCAAGTTTCCAAATCCTAAGGAAATCAGAATACAAGGTCACCTGGAGTTCTTCCCTACTTCTTTCCATTTATGGCAATATGGAATGGCCATTCTTCCCCTTATTTCTTGCAGGCACTCCCATGCATGGGAGTGGGGTGGGGGAGACACAGTGCAAGCGACTGATGCCCTACCAGGGGCCCCTGAAGTCAGCAACGGGTGACCCAGGAATCGTTCTCGGTCTTCCACAAAGCTTAACAGAAGAGTGAGCAGGCCAACAAAACATCAAGCTTCTCTGCTTTTGACCAGATTACATCAACCCCGTTTGGTAACACTGGTTACCTCATGCTAATCAAAAGCACTCATCAACAGCTAAATGTGTCTAATTTTAAAAAGTTAGCAATGGCTTAAATGTAGCTAATTAAAAAACCTAAAGCTTATTAAAGAGATCTAAGGGGGAGAAAATTAACAAGAGGAGGGGTCCTCATAACAAAGAGCTTGGAGACTAACAGGGCAGAGGACAGAACGCAGACCCTGGGCTCATTTTGCTGTGTGATCTTGGTTCAGTCTCCGCCACCTTCCGGAGCTTTGGTTTCTCCATCTATACAATGAAGAGAACGGGTTAGACGATGCCTAAGCCTCTCTCACGCTTTTAGCCTGCTTGATTTCTATATGCTGCAAAGTTAATTTACAATAAACACATCCATAGCCTCCTTTCTTATTACTCCAATTTCCTTATATAACCACCCCCTCACACCTCCAGGTAAAGGAGGGCAGTGAGAAAAAGTCAATAAAGACCAGAGTAATGAATAAACACTGTGAGTGGAATAACTCCAGATGCTCAGAGAGATGACAATGATCTCACTCTAATGAGCCGAGGTGAGCTCACCTACAGCATTAATGAAGGCCTGACAACTGGCAAAGGCCAGCTGATTTTCCTCACAGCTCACCGGCAGTATGTTTGAAGTCTCCGTGCAAACAATACACCCACAGGACAGAGCGAGGCCCTCTACAGAGGGTAACCAGCAATTACTCTGTGGGCTTCTGTCACTTTGATCTCTGGGTCGTGACCTTTGCTTTCTTGTGATCTTCAAAGCCCAGATTGTAGATTAGCTGGAGAATGCTAGCTGGGTTATGTAAGCCACAAGTTTTACAGCTCCTCCTCAGCTGGGAAATGGTGGCAGCCCAGGACAGCCAACAGACTGCGGAGGGTCCCTCCCTCTTTCCCTTTGGCTGAGTGCTACAGACACTGGGCAGGCCTCAGGCTGCTTTCTGGGAGGGAACAAAGAAAGGGTGTCATGTTTTAAATAATTTAAAGTTGTAAGAAATATAGAGGGGCCTACTGAGGAGGCGGGAGGAAGGAGAGGCCAAGCAGAGACTGGAGTGGCAGCAGAGAATGAATGGCAAAGGGTTTAATGACAGAAGTAGAGCTTAGAGGCCATGAGACCAAATCTCTTATTTGACAAGTCAGGTCTAGCTCTTATGTACTGTTGACCTTCATTCCGCTGTCTTGCCTGCAGGAACAAGAAGGAGAAGAATTACAAAGGAAGACAAGAAACAGACCACTCTGGGCACCTAAGTTTCCCATACCTGACTCACTTTTTGGCTAGTGTTGAAGTCCACGGGAGGCCTTGAGTGGTTTTTTAGCATGACGGTGGCCTCCCAAGGCAAACCACCTCACCGCTCTCTTCCCGCCCAAATGCTGAAGGCTGCTTGTTATCACATTCACCCTCATTCAACATTCATCCCAAAATAGCAGCACAATGTGTACACACAGCAAAGCACGGGCGGGTTTAAGCTCCTATAATAACATGGCGATGGACTTTTCTTAGCCATGAACTATGATGAATGGCAAAGAAAAAAATCAAGGCATGGTTCGCTCCTGCCCCAGCAGGACCAGGGCACAGCTCAACAACTTGGTAGTATGTTCATGCTCACATACAGATTTAATGAGCCCATTTTATGGTGGGGATGTGTGCCAAGAAAATCCAACTGTGTGCACAGGGGGTAAGGAAGGAAGGAGAAGGGGTGACTTGGGGGAAGGAAAGAAGGAATCAGCAGAAAGTGAAGCATCTGTGAAGCCATTCCCAATAACTCCATAAATCTAGTCACTTCCCATTTCTGCTCTGGTGGTTGGCCACAACGTGACCTAAAAGTGGGCTGACCTCTCTGAAATCAACACCTCCCGTAGAAATGAAACAGACGTACTTGTTTTGATGTATGGCTGGGTGACATATTATAAATATTACATCACATAACCACAGAGGATGCCAATCAATAAGAAATTTTTTTAGACAGCACTAAATGAGCCATGGGTTCTTGCTTCTGAATACACTCCCTTTAAGGCTCCTACTATTGCTTAAATGATTAATAGAAGACATATTGTCAGAAAATGTAGTTAAAGTGAAAAACAGTAAACTGTAGAAATATCATTCATTTTTAAGCAATTTTCTAGTGAAAATGTCACATAAATTTACATAGAGGCCCTACTATTAGGCTCTGGGTAACAGCTAGAAGGAAGGCAGACCTCATACTTTGTGGAGGGAGGGCCAAGAAAATATTTTACCAATGGTGGGGGGGAAAGGTGGCTGCATTGCTTTGTAGAAAGTAAAACACTGCAGGAACTCTGCATTCAAAAGTCTTATTGTAAAATCCTAAAATTTCTTAGGGGCAAATGAAACTCAAAT
This sequence comes from Panthera tigris, assembly GCF_018350195.1. Lineage (NCBI taxonomy): Eukaryota > Metazoa > Chordata > Mammalia > Carnivora > Felidae > Panthera > Panthera tigris. Next base: position 35,705,699 of record NC_056670.1, on the reverse strand, counting down.
TTCAGGATGAACAAAGCAGGGCTGCTTACAAGCCAGAGAACAGAATGCCATCACATACACATTAATCTCTCCAAATCCAAGTGTGAGAGTACTTGTCAACCAGAAATAATAAAAAATAAAATGAATAAAAAATTTAGGATTGCTGGAGAATAGGCCCACCATTCCACTCGATCATCATATGCTGTGCAGTGAATGTGTAACTGGATGGACACACATTTAATGTTCCTTCCAGTGTTCTTAGTTCCTATTTCTCTCAGAGCGTCAGCATCTTGCCATTATTGTGGGTGGATTATGGATTTTCTAGAGTAATTTTGACTAGATGTGATTTCAGCTGTATGTGTCTTTAGAATCCAACTCCTCCTCCCAGCAACTTTGCCACGTGTGCATGAACAAACAACCTTCCCAGCCCCATCCCTCAACCCTGACGGACCTGAGGTAGTACGGTCAGGCTTAGTGGGTACAACAGCCAGCCCATGCAACGAATCACTCCTCTAGAACCAAACCCTCCCTGAAGGATCAGCAACCCAATGACCAGTGCTCAGATTGAGTCTCAAGGACAGTTCCTTGTTTATTAACTGTGATTGTTGACATCAAATGGATCTGATTCCAAATAGGCAGTAGGCATCAGAGGTGCCCAGAGGGCCATACATTTCTCCGTAAGCACTTAGCTTCTCAGAGGAAAGAATAATTTTCAAGCTGCCTCCAGAGAACATTTATCTGGCCCCTATTCCATGGCCGGCATTACTTTAGGTATTGAAGAGTCTTCAAAGGGCAAGAAGATACACCCTTACCTACTAGAAGCCATTCTCTGGATGTGGACACATACAAAGTAGTGAGAGAAATATACAAGATGGAATATATAAAATGGCATTAGACAGCAATGGAAGAACTGTAATGGCTTGGGAGCAGAGTATCTCAGAATGCTAGAGCCAACAGGAATTTTAAACACTACTTAGTCCAATAGTTAAGTGAACATCCGAAGCACCTATTGACTATTTTGTTGCATTTGCTACTCAATTAATCAAAATGCTTTGGATGATTCAGAAGTACAGCCTTGGTGAAGGGTCACTGATCTAGACTATCCTCCCCATTTTAAAGCTGGACCCCACATCAGATCTTCTTATCTGGCCCTTATTTATATGGGTCTTAGTATTTTTACCATAGTGAACAGTTATAATAAAAAAAATAGTACTAGCTTTTCTTTTCCTTTTGCAAACTTATAAGCCTTCTATTTGAGACTAAATAGAAGATGAGGGAAGTGAAGCTTTTCACTCTACTTCTCTCATTCTAGGAAAAAAAGACAACAAAAATGTGCCTACAGTTTGGTTTACATACAGCTCCATGAATGAGTGAATGAACACGTGTGTCAATGCATGTGCACATGCATACAAAGACACACATACGTGCATGCACATGCATATACATACATTTGTACAATTTATTGGCTTATTTTAAAGAGTCAAACATAGAAATTTCAAGAAAAAAGTCAGAAACCAAATTAAAATCTCCTATACCATGGTTGGTTTACTAAAAATGTTGACTGAAAGAACTTTCTTGGACTTACTTGACCCTTCCAAGACATATCTTATAAATTGCTGCACAAAGATAAAATATGTTTTAAGAGGCCCCTTTATATCTGAAATCAGGCTGTTAAATGCTTCAGAGTTGATAAGAGTTTTAAATAGGCAAATTAAGTTCTAAGTGATTAAGCAACTTACAGGGTTGATTTAGAAATGTATAACTCTTCACCTGCTGGGTATTAATCATATTTCTCCTAACAGAATTCACATTGAAATCTACAGAATCATATCCAAATGAATATCTTCATGATAGAAAAAGATTTAATACCTCTTTTCAGACTAGGGTTAGAGTTTTATTCTAAGATGGCTTAAAAACAGTCTAATAAAACCCCTACAAAATTAATCAAGAAACCTAGAAAATGAAATTAAACATACAAAATGCTTCCCGATAAATAATACTGGACTCCTGCTGTAACTTTATGCGTCCATGTGCATATATTTCAAAAATGCACAGTGTTCAACAGCCTTCAGTATTTCTTACAGCTTTGCCTTTATACAGCATCAACTCCCCTGACTGCATTCCTTCATGGGTCACCACAGATTTTTATAAGAGTCCCAAGAGAACAAGTTTCTTTCAAACCATTATCCTCTTTCCCCAATCCTTCTAAATTTATTATTCAGTAGCCTTACCTGCCCTGAATTTGCTTTCTTACTCCCCCTCCCCTTTCCACATTGATTCAGGTAGGGCGTTCATGAGAGCAATCATAATGAAGAGAGAGCCTACACATGAAAAGATCATCTAAAAACATTAACAACAATAACCAAAACAAAACAAAACAAAACCAATCAAGAATGAGAGCACACAGAGTTCAAAATGAAGAAAGAGAATAAAATAGGTATGACCAAGAAGACTCCCTAAGAAAGGGGGGTTTGGATCAGGTATTTCAAAGCAGATGGTTTAGTAGCAGAGAGGAGGAAGAGAAGCATTTCTGCTTAGACCCCATCAGAGCACACAGCTGGTGGACAGTGAGGCAGAGCTTTATGGAACCAAGTTATGGGACTTCTGAGACTTCCTCTGGGATCCCACGTAAGCTCCCTACCTTTAGTGGGAAGTGCTCGCTAAAAAGTTACTCTGAGGCTGACCAAAGGAAAACCTTACAACACAGAGCACAAGTAAGCAAAATATAGCCCATGGGTCAAATCTTGCCTGCCCCTGGTCTTTGTAAGTAAAGTTTTATTGAAACATAGCTGTGCCAATTCGTTTATAAGTTGTTTATGGCTATTTCTTCACTATAACAGCAGAGTTGAATAGTTGTGACATAGACCTTAGACCACATGACTTTCAAAGCCTAAAAACATTTATTACCCAGCTGTTTACAAAAAAGAGTTGTCAACCCCTGACCTAGACCACCTGGAAGCTTTTCATGTTTTTTTTTTCCGTTTGTTTGTTCTTTGGGTTTTTGTTGTTGTTGTTGTTGTTGTTGTTTGTTTTTTTGGCTCCTATGTCCCTGACAAAGGGAGACAATGGCTACAGGTTGCCAAAAGGTTAAAGTTTAGTATTATCAATGGAAGTCCAGTAATATCTACTATGCACCCCATAATATCATCCCCCCCCAAAAATGCCATTTTTCCCTTTCCACCAGGCTCAAACTCCTAGATACTCACCTGTATCTTTTGTAGTCCTCCTCATCTTTTTCCAAGCTAATCAGCTCATTGGGACATGCCACATTACCCAGCAGGCTGAGGTACTCCAAAGCTGGTGTCACTTCCGCCAGGTGATCAAGCAGACTCTCCAAGTCAGTGATGTGACAAAGGTTAAGGATTTGGATCCAGGAAGACAAAAGCCCTCATAAGGAACATAGACTATAACTGACAGGCACAGCACAACACCTGACAAGTCCAGTCTGCTCCCAAGAGGTGACATGGGTGAGGGTTGAAATCAACTTAGCTGTGAGGTATCTGGCATGCCTAGTTTTTCACTCCTGCTGGGGACACAGCCCAACTTTTCTCTGGGCATGTAAGACTAAGTCCAGATCACTTGAGAGGGAATGAATGAACTCAAGTGTTTTATCACACTTTTCTTTCCTTTATATTTGTTTGGAAAATGATGAAGGGTATATTCCATGTGGTAAAGTATTTTGCTATTTGCCAATCTATAAAACTTTTTTTTCTAGTAATGAAAGCAAGACTTGTTTCCAAATGCCTCATTAAAAGTATATTCCCATTTTCTCCTTTAGGGAGTAATTTATCATTAAAACATATAGGAATGGCATGGATACAAGCAGGGACTGCCATCCTCCTATGATCTGAGAACCTGGGGTGGAGCTAAGCATTGCTCAGTAGACTCCCAGATGGCAATAAACAATGAATTGTGGAGAAAGGAGAACAAAACTAGAAGACAAATGGAATCAGTTAGGATACATTTAGTCAAGCCAAGCAGGTCAAATGTATTTGAGGAGAATCTCTTGTGATAGTAATATTCAAGAAGGAAAGAATATAGAGAAAATACCAATAAAGGGCATGGTGGGGAGATCATGCCATGATCCATTTGCTCAATGGGATCCACTCAAGGCAAACGCTGAGACCTCTAAACCAAGTAAGTCAAGAGTCATAGATTCAGGCAATCACAGGTACTGGTAAGGACCTAATGACAACCAAATTGTCACATTGATATACATGGACTCCTGGTTTGAGTTACATGCAGATGAACCTTCTCCTAGGCAAGGTGATGACTAGACAAGCCATGAACAGAGGCCATGACTACCAGAAACTTATGGAAGAGAGGTGGAGCTCTTATCAGCCAATATCAGCAGATGGAATGGGGTCTTTGCCAGGGAGTGACAACAGAGCAAACAGGGGCTAATATATAAGGGTGAATGCGCCATACAAGAGTCAAAGACTCAGGATTCAGTGTCCAGGAGTGAGGTTCACTTGGCCTAAGAGAGAAAAGTTAAAACCAAAGAGAATGGATGCCTTTACTTTACAAGGATGTTCTCTAGCTATGAGATGTTGCCCCAATCTCCTCATATTTCATTTCAACTTGTCAGTTGAACACCAAATCCAAACAATGTCAGAATCCATTCCCTAACATATCTGCCAAGGGGTCACCAAGAGGTAGCTCATTCTATCATAACAACCATAAAAAAGAGTTTTTCTTTCCCCTGGGGGCTGAACCTTCCTCAAATTCCTTCCCACTGACCCAATTTAATGGCTTGGAGTCTCAAAGAATAAGGCATTCTCCTCTTCCACATGATGACCTTCCAGACAGTTGAAGATCTCATGTCTTCCTTAAATCTTATTTTCTCCAAACTAAGTTCTTTCAAGCATTTTTTATACACAGGCTCTGTGAACATCATGTACAAAAACAAATGCTATACCCTGAGAGTGAGACAGAGACAAGGAGAGGGCCAGCACAAGCAAAAGAGGGAAACCCTAGTGCAAGAGGGTCAGAGCAGCTCTCCACCACGGGTTTCCATTCGCCAACATCATCCCCATTTGCTAAACAAGGCAGGACAATGGACTTTCAAGTTATCAGTCCTTCAGATCTTTAACAAATAATGTCCAGGAATAACCACAATGGACCACTGGAGTGAGGATGAAAGACACAGAAGCATGTGGAGAAGACAAGAAAGAAGGTTCTGCCAGGGAGGTAAGATTAGAAGGACACATGGGTAAATGGCCAGGAGTCAAAACATTAAAGTATTTCATCACTGAAGACAAAACATACTACTTTTTAAATTACAGTTCAATCATCAAACTCTTTAAGAAAATCATTTAAATAAAACTAATTGAAATGCCAATGAACAATTTCAGGGAAAACTGGCTTTTCAGGGAAAGCTATGCTTCTCAATCATTGCTACAGGAGAAAAAGGGAAGCTATTAGTGCTGCCCTTAGACCCTAGCAAAGGCACCTCATGAGGCCCTATGCTTTGGAGTAACTTTCTCAAAATGTTTTAAGTCTGTGTCTGGTATTCAGGAATCACCAGGGCCAAAATGTCATTCAGTCCCAGTCCTGGTTTCTGCCCTTCAGGGTTAGTTCCAACCTTCTACCTTTCACAAGGGATCCATCAGATGTTCCAAGGAGCAGTAGGACTCATGCCTATCAGGCTGTCCTGAAGCCTCAAGGCCAGGCCCTGGTGCCAAGGAGATAGCCAGACAAGCTGATCACTCACTTGCACTAGTCAGCACACTTTCTTTTGTGGGACTGTAGGAGAGTGGACGGCCAAAATGGTGCTGATGTACTGACTTGGGGTGTTTCAAATTATTTATGTAGACAATGACCCTAGAGAACCTAGGGGAAGCCCTTTCCACTATGGGTGAAGAAGTCCAACCAAAACTTATTTCTCCTATAGGGACCAACTTCTTAAACCTTGGATATTTTTCATCTACTGTATGAAGGTAGGAATGTGAAGGAATGGAACTCAAACTGGGAAAGGTTTTTAAGTTGAGGAAATATTGGGCAACTGAGCTGAACTGAAATCCCAGTCATTTCCCAACATTAAGTGAGCAGTGACAGGAAGCTTCTCATGCACAGTCCAGGGAAACAGGCTTCATGTGTAAACTTACCACAGAGCTAATAAAGCTTGTACGTGAGGGTTCTTGCTTACGCAGGTCCCTTGCAAGGATAATAGAATCACATGGTCACACGTTGTAAAAATTGCAAAAGTAGGTTATTTAAACTGCAATCAGTTAAGCTCACTGTCTCTCTCCACTAAAGTACATATAAGGTAAAACTTATATAATTATATAATAAAGTTATAAAATAAGTTGCAGAAAAAATAGGAAAAATGTTTTATGTAGGTATGTCCCACATAAAAAATTGTTACTTTTCTGAATATTTTTATGTTTGTGGCATTTGTCAAATGAAAAAAATTTAATTTGCTTTTATATATTTTTATTCAAAGCAGACATTCATCTTCAAGCCTAATTTTGAATTCATAATTATGTAGCCTTTTCCTTTAAGAGGGAATTAACATAAGTTTCACACTCAACAAAATCTCTATCTTCCCCCTGAGCAGGAGGTTGTGGAGATGTGGATTCATTCAAATGTCTTGGTAATGGGAATTTCTTGGGCAAAAGGTCTACAGGCTTCAAGAAGCTTCAGCCATCGTGCACCAATGAATCCAAAGAATGGAGCCTGCTTCATTTAGGGTATTTTGTGTGGCAGAAGATACCCCCTGTCTTTTTAAGCCTTTCAAGTACCTGCTAAATGATCATCTGGGTTAAGTCAGGGGGTCTCCCCCAAATCCATACTAGCACCTATTCTGTGGATGGTCTGGACTAGAATTTCATTCTGTTGACACACCTCTGGAGGATAGAAGATGAGAAAGAGTTTTAATTGGCTTCTTGGTCTCCTGGGTCAGCAAGGACAAACACAGCCCTGTCTTACCTGGCTGGGAGCTCTGAGATAGAACCTGTCACATTCCTTTTTTGTCCAGTTACATAGAAAATTAACCAAAGGCAACCAGCAGAGGGAACCCGGTGTCTCTGACTTACTAAGACCAAGGGCAGTAGATACTTTCAGGGATTCTCCTAAGGGTGACATCCCCCTCCCCTTTTTAAATGTGAAGCTACAGGGCACAGTTTCAATTCTCTTCAACTGACTTCTAGCACACACCTGGCTTCCCTCCTCAAGTCTTCTCTAGAATACTTGTCATTTAGGTTTTTTTCAGGTTGTCTACACAAAGTTGCTATTGCAGAGTCCAGCTGTCATAGGTATGCTTGCCAAGGGAGACTTTTTGCAGAAAGCCCAAGATCAAAGCAACATGTTGCCTTGAAAGTCTGGAGAATGAAGGAGGAGGGGAGTCTTCTGGTGTCATGTCCAGTTACACAGGTCTGAAGCTGTTTCCCTGGTAAAAATGGGAAAGAATCCTCCCTCTGTGATCAAGCCCATGTCAAAGGGCAACACCCATAAGACCTGGGAGGATTTCAACCAGTGCTTACCCTAATACAGGATTTCTGAATGCTAACTCCACGTTTTGCACAACATATTTTCATTTTGATTCACACACACGTCAGCAATATCATATCCAAACAATTGAGGAAATGGGGGTCAAAGGTCACATAGTAAATGGCAGAGTCTAGATTCAAACCTGTTCCAAAGAAATTAACATTTCTAGGTGATAAAGTGACTCACAATTTCCTAATACAGAAAGGAATGTAAAATACTGAAAAATGAGGAGTCCTACAAGTTTTTGTGGGAGACCACAGGTACTGTCATCCAGCTGTGTTCTGTACCTGAGTTTCTTCCAATTTGGGCTTATTCATTTAAAGCAATGAGACTTCCTCTATCATTAAAACGTATCAAGAAGCTGTAAAGTCTTTGGGCGATAAAGTGATTTCCCATATATACATTATGCCATTTCGATCTTTCAACAATACTCTGAATCATCTATCACCCATTTTACAGCTAAAGAAACTGAAGATTCAGACAAGGTGCAGAGACTTCCCTGAGTAAAACAGTAAATTGCTGTGGGAAATCTAGTCTGGTCTTCTGGTTCAGTTCACTCGTCTCTTCACCACAGACCAGCTGTACAACATGTCATACTATTTGTCCTTCCTGTTGGTACTATAATTCATACCGTCTCTTCACACGTGTGCTGAAGCCAACAGGGAGACATTAAATGAAGAAACAAAGTGTGATGTAAAATGAAGTCAGCTTATTACTCTTCCCCTGCCCACCCTGAAAGGGAGAATGGGGGAGAATCATTTGATTGTGCAAAGTATCTATATTTTCCAGACATCTCAATTGTTCCCTTTTGGGGTTGGGTATTCAGACATCATATGGCTGAGACATTAACCAAGTATCCAACCCTACTGGAGAAGAGCCAAGGACAGTGTGTGTATGTGCATGTGCGTGCGTGCGTGTGTGTGTGTGTGTGTGTGTGAGAGAGAGAGAGAGAGAGAGAGAGAGAGAGAGAGAGAGAGAGATACACACACACATATACACAACGTGAGTGTTGGAGAGATAAGGTCAACTCCATGGCCAGTGACTACCAGCCCAGTCTAAATGAACTAAGGGAAGAGGAGTAAGATAAGCTATGAACCAGGAGATAAAAAGGTAACCTGGGAAGTCCAGGCTTTAAAGTATACCAGGACAAGACAGCAATGCTGAGAGCTTAACAGAAGTGTAACAAAGGGCCAGCAGAACAAAGATGGGAGGTCAAGTAGGTAGTGTACAGATGAGACGTGAGACATTGGTCGACTGAGAAAAAATTTGCCAGATGCTGGGTTTGTGCTCTGAAATCCCTTTCATGAGCTCCCTCTGCAGCTGGGTACAGGGTCTGGTGCAGGAGGGACAGGGCAAGCACAGGCAACCGACTCCTCCTGTATTTTAGTTCCTTTCCTCATGCATTGATTTTACCTCCTTTGGGTTTCAGAGTCTGGGGTTATAAATCACCATACCTGGGTTCTAGACTGAGCCCTACCAATGACAATCTAGGTGACTTCAGAAAGTTCATACAAAAAAAAATGTTCAACTCTCTCAGTTTTTTCATAAGAAATGAGAGTACTAGGACACCTAGGTGGCTCAGTCAGTTAAGCATCAGACTCTATTACAGTTCAGGTCATAATTTTGTGCATGGTTTGTGAGTTCTGCATTGACAGTGTGGAGCCTGCTATGGATTCTCTCTCCCTCTCTCTCTGTCCTTCCCATTTGTGCTATCTCTCAAAAATAAACTTAAAAAAAAAATGAGAGTATTCACCAATGGTACTCACCTCACAGAATGATATGGATGTAAAATTAAGTTATAAAAGTCAAAGACACACTCTAAATCTATGCTCTGACCTTGGTTATAATGTAGCTGAAGTAAGATCAAATAAGTTTACATAATTCTCTAATAAAAATGGCAATAATACTGACCATTACATAGAACTTAGAATAACCCTCACAACAACCTATGGGGTGGGTACCATTATTGTCCCAATTTTGGAGAGGAAAGCAAAGCATTGATATGTTAAATAACCAGTCCAAGAACATGCAGCAAGTGGCAGGGCCAGGGTACAAGCCCAGGAAGTCTGACTTCAGAGCCTGTTCTTAACCACTATCTGACAGTACCTCTTGCCAAAGGATAAAGCAGCCCATAACCCATGTTTGCAGGATCCAGTAACAGAGCATTGTTCAAACATACCTCATTGAGAGTAAAACCAAAATGGAAAACTCTATGTATGCAAACAGACAAACAAGCACACCAGAAATTAAAACCAAAACAAACTTCTCAAAAGAACTTCAGGTAGAATCCCATTTAATAGCAAGCTTTCTAATATACTTAAAATAAGATTCAATTTGTAAGAAAGAACTAATACCTTTGTAGCAGGTGAATAATTACTTGATTCTAGGTCTCTGTTTATTACAAATATGAAGTCAGTTCTTAAGGAGATGAGACACCACGGTCCATGTGCAGGATCACTACAGGAGTGAGGCATGCCTCTGTGTATACACACCTGGTACAGTCCCCTATCACACTGGCTCTACATTTGGTACGTGACTTGCTCTGGCCATGGATCAGCAACATCTGAGATGCAAATAGGGCTTGAAAAGTACTTGTACATTAGGGCTTTGCTCTTGAAACAGCTGCCCCATGCAGAGCGGCCTGTGTTAGCCTATTGGAAGTTGTCGTTCAGTCAACAACCAGCACTGACTTCCAGACATATAAGTGAGGCAATTTCACACCATCCAGTCCCAGTCAGGCCTCCAGATAATGGTGGCTGCATATGGACCAAACCAAAATCCACAGGAGAACCATGCAGTTGAGCCCTGCCCAAACAACTGACACAGAGAATGTTAAATAACGTATTTGTTGTTTTAGTCACTAACATTCGAGGTAGGTTATTATGCAGCAAAGCTAACTGACAGATCCCAAATCCAAGGCATTTCATGGAGTAAGGAATAGCAATGTGGAACAGAGCAACTCTTAAAGAGTCAGGGGTATATTCAACAAGAAAGTAGCAGAGTCAGTTGGCCGAAAAGGTGGGTCAGAAGTATTAGGTTACAAGGGTGCCATACGGTGTTACTCTTGCTTTTACCTGGCTTTCATTCTGTGACTTCTGGCTCAAGTATGTGGGGAAATGAAGCTAATCTTCATGATCATACCAGTAGAACAGAGGAGAAAGAAGTCATGCTGCATCCTAAAACAGCCAACTAGCACCTTTCGTATGTAGTGCTAATACAGTATTCTCCATCAGCACAGCAATATAACTGGCCAGCTTTACAGCTACACATCCCCTTCTGCAACAATTCCCCCCATACCACTATCATTTCTCCCTCAGCATTACTGCTACAGATTGGAGAAGCTGAGGAATTAAAAAGGAAAAGGACTCAACCAAAGACAAAGAAAATCCCTCAGACAAAGAAAATCCCTCAAGAGGCCTGCTAATCTCTGGTGACAGCAACACTGAGAATACAACCATCCTCCAGCCTGATTTACTACTTTAAAAATGAGAAACATATACAGTGGAATATTGCTCAGCCATAAAAAGAAAGAAATCTTGCCTTTTCTAAAGACATGGATGGAACTAGAATGTATTATGCTAAGTAAGATCAGTCAGAGGAAGACAAATACCATATGATTTCACTCATACGTGGAATTTCAGAAACAAAACAAATGAACATATGGGCAAAAAAAGAGAGAGGCAAACCAAGAAACAGAATCTTCACTATGGAGAACAAACTAATGGTTACTAGAAGGGAGGTGGATGGGGGATAGAGGGGGGATGGGTTAAACAGGTAATGGGGATTAAGAAGGGCATTTGTAGCAACACCAGGTGTTATATGCAATTGATGAATCACTAAATTCTATACCTGAAACTAATATTGTGCTGTATGTTAGCTAGCTGGAATTTAAATAAAAATTTGGAGAATGGAAAAGAAAAAAATGGGGAAACATTCTATACAGCAGAGGAAACTATTTAAAAATGAAAATGCAACCTAGTGAATGGGAAGAAATGACTGCAAATCATATATCTGATAAGGAATATCTAAAATATATGAGGAACTCATATAACTCAATTGCAAAAAAACGATCTGATTAAAAAATGGGCAGAGGAACTGAATAGACATTTTTCTAAAGAAGAAGTACAGATGGCCAGTAGACACATGAAAAGATGCTCAACATCACTCATCACCAGGGAAAGGTAAATCAAAACCAAATTAAAATGAGATATCACCTCACACCTGTTAAAATAGCTTTTATCAAAAAGACCAGAAATAATAAGTGTTGGCAGGATACGGAGAAATAGGAACCCTTTTGCACTGTGGTTGGGAAGGTAAACTGAGGTAGCCACTAAGGAAAACAGTATGCAGCTTCCCAAAAATATTAATAATATTAAAAATAAAAACACTGTATGATTCAGCAATTCCATTTCTGGATATTTATCTGAAGAAAATGAAAACTAACCCAAAAAGACATCTATACACTCATGTTTAGTGCAGCATTATCTATAATAGCCAAGATATGAAAACAGTCTTAAGTGTCCATCAGTAGTTGAATATAAAAGAAGTTGTGATATATATATGTTATATATTATAATTATATCACAGTATATAATAATATATGTAACTATGTATTTTAGCCATTAAAAAGAATAAAATCTTACCATTTGCCACAACATGGATGAACCCTGAGGGCATTATGCTAAGTGAAATAAGTCAGAGTAAGACAAATACCTTATGATCTCTCTTACACATAGAATCTAAAAAACAAAAAAAAAAAAACAAAAAAAAACAAAAAAATCCAGAGTGGATTCCTGCGCATTTTCATCATATTCTGTGCCATGTTGTAAAAATGAACCCTCTAAAATGGGAAATAATAATTCTTAGTAAATTCATATGAAACATGAATCTTACTTCTTAGCGTAACCTAATCACACTAATCAGGTAATCTGTCTATCATCAATATTAACATCAATATTTACTCAATGCTCCTCAAATGCCAGTGGTACAGTGGAAAGCAATACGATAACCTACCTATTTTGAACACTTAAGTATCCAACAAATACTTTTCATTGATTATTAAATAAATCAGAGGTCAATAAAAAAAAATCACCCACTAGGTCATCTGTAGACTGGGCTTATGCAAAATGATGTTCTTGTTTTGTGTGCTCTTCTTTTACTTGTTTTTCTTAGGCTGGTGCTGAAATGAGCTTGCATTTCTTAGCATGCACCAATAAATGCGACAGAGAACTGGCCAGGAAGTTATGCTGAGGGAGAAGAGGAATTGAGTTTGGGATTAGCATTTGTACAGCATTTGCCAGACAAAGTCCTTGTGGGTTGATCTGTGGGCTGTTCTGGAAGTCCTTCTCACAGCACCATTTCTTATATTGCCAACGTCACAATAAATATCCCAGGGCAGAAGTAGCTGGTTTTTCACCCATGCAGAAACCTGTTTTGCTCACATTATCATGGCACTTGGATTCCAACATGCAAAAAAGGCTTTCATATATTTTCTTCTTTTTAACCAGTTCTCCTAATAGGCAAGTGAAAGCTGTGATCTCACACATACACACAAAATGAGAAACAGAGGTTTTCAGAGGCTGACCTGTCCATAGCCACACAACTAAACATGATTAAGCTGACTCATGAACCCAAGTTCAAAGGCTAGGACTCTACAGTGGCATGGGACACAGGATATAAGCACTAGGGCCCAAAGGAGGAAATTTACCATCCAGTTCTATTCTAATAACCCTTCTGTTCTTGAATGATTTAAGAATATCATCCAAGTGATCACCTAAGACAGTGATACAGGGACTATAATAATTTTTCAAACAATGACTAAGAAACTTGGTTGACCAAAGGATAGGAGAGGAAAAAAACCCATCAATATTGCCTTATGATATAGACTGATATTTATTTGTAAGCCCTCGCCTTCCACTTCTATTAAAGTGCCAATTTATAATGACCATCGTAGTATATTTTACCTAAAAAGAAAATACTGTCTTATGACTTAAAGTATAAACATCAGTTAATAAATGATTTTGCCTCTCATTCTTAAAGTGGACATATGCATACATGGTTTTATTTCATACTCTACAGAAAAGGCTCTGATCCCTTTTCTAGTTCTAACTCGCCATGAAAACATAAACAAGTGACTGAATTACTCTAGATCTCAAATGTTTCACTAACAAAACAAGGTGATTAGACTTCAAGTCTGAAGCAACACAAGAGAATGGAAAGAATTTTGGATATAGCCACAGTTAAGACTGAATCTGGGATCTAGCATTTTGGTAAATGTCTGGCTTTGGGTCCATGCTTGACCTCCTTCCTCATTCAGGTAAATGGAGAAACTGCATCCATCTCCCAGGGTTTGGTAAGAATAAAAAATAATATACTTAAAGGCAACCAGCACAGTGCCTGACCCACTCAATAAAGAACAGCTGATGATAATCATTCATTCATTCATTCATCCCACAAACATTCACTGAACCTCAGTTCCATGCCAAGCATTTTTCTAGGTGTGATGGATACAGGAATTAGCAAAACTGATAATCCTCCCTGCCTTCCAGCTGGTGCTGTGGCAGCATGGAGACCCATAACTGTACAGAGGAGCTAAGTGCCTTATACTGCAGAAAGCTTCCGATTCCACTCTCAGCCTCCCTATAGAATCCAGAGCCATTAATACCCCTGTGCTTCATCCCAGGCTGGCAGGGGACAGCACTTAAGGGGACAGCATGCAATAGAAAGACTCTGCTAGACCTCTCTCATCACCCTAGTACATCAAACACCACGGAGGGCAGAGTTACCCCTGGGCTTCACACATATCTCGCACCTTTGCCCCTTCCCCCTCTGCTTTGCCAGAACTGTTCCCCAGGCCTGCACCAGAGCGTTCCAGAAACCTCCGTGAAGGCCAAGTTCGCTTAGAGGCACTACCCCGTACTTCCCACCAGAGGTCGCCCTCCCACACAAGCCCAAGCAACTAGAACCGGGCTTTGCCTTCTCAGCAGCAGTGACATTATTTTCTTTCTCTATTTTTATCTATTAAAAAGATTTCTTCACAGCCATAACTTAGATCTCTACACTAAAATGGAGCAACAGGAAGATATAATGGTGCATTTCATTTATGAATGACCTATAATAAATTACTCTGAAGTGTCCCGAGTGCCAGAAGACAGAACGCTTTGTCTGCCCATGGACTGTATTTCACATACTTTAATTTAGCTGACACATAAAACTCATTTGACATTTCACAGGTATTTGTGTGGGGCGGGGGAGGGGAGCACAGGGGAGGGGGTGTGCGGGCGGGGACCACTGCGGGGCAGGGCAGAGAGTGGAGGCAGCGGGCAGAGCCAAGGATATCTGGTTCTTGTTGAGGGTTAAGGTATGGAGCCTGGGTAACCCTGGCAACACGAGGTCGTTCCCGAGCAGATTGTTGTCCAGGATGAGTTCCTCCAGGCTCCCGAACGCGCTCAGTCCTTCCAGTGACCTGCAATGACAAAGGCAACAGGAAAAATGATCCTGCACTAAATCAGGGAGGCCATTATGAGCCGAAATAAATATTTTAACCTTCCCTTTCAGGACTGGGAATAGTTTGGGCTTGGTGCCTGTCAGCAAAGTGAATGACAAGAATTAGTAGCAGGAGCCGGGGTGGGGGCGGCGGGGGAGAAGGGGCCGCTGGCACTCACCGCATCCTTCACGCATTGCCAACATGAAGGATGAGGGTCACTTAGTGAGTAGCCAGGATCCAAAACAAAGGGCTTCAGATACGGCCTGCAGGATAAATTTGTCAATGTCTTGTGCCTTCAGGCACCCAGCCTCGGCTGACCCTAACCTCCATTCCCAAGATAAATAACTCTGTCACAGTTCACCTTCATTCCCTGGACACAAATTTAAGTTGTCATCCATCATTCCTGCCCAGAAATATCATACCCCTCTTAAAATAATAAATATAACTTCAAGTATCATTTCTTAGCGGTTCTCCTCTGCACAGTCCAGGAAACGGCAAGGAAGGCTTCCTTGCTCTCCCTTCTCAGCCTTTGACTTTTATCCCCCCCCCCCCGTTTTTTTTTGTTTTTTTTTTTTTACACTAATCACTTAATTTGCGTCTGCCCAGTGTCCCTGTGGCTGCTCCCAAAGGCAAGGCATCTTCAGAAGCACATAATCACTCCAGTCGGAGAGGGTTGTTTCTTTTTCTTTCATGATTTCTTTTCCTTTTTGTTTTTGTTTTTGTTGGGCAGGGAGAGGGGCGGTGGTTTAAGGAAGGAGTTGGGGGAATTTCTGTTTCAGTGCTCCCGGCTTGAAGTTACAGTTTTAATTTATGGAAAGTGGATTTCTCACTTTATTTTTGAAAGAAGTGTGGAATGCAGCAATGTAGATGTCAAGGCAGTAAATAATCAAGGATCTGAAAGAATTAAGTACCCGGCTCAGGGGGCGGGGGGGGGGGGGAAGTATCAGAAAGGGAAAAATAGCCTTGTTTACACAGTTAGCTGAAAGTTAACTCTTGATGTTATGGTCTCACGAGTGTTGGGGGGGAGGGGGGTGGAGGCGGTGAGGGGCAGTTGTGCGCATGTGCTACTCTCCGCGCGCGCAGACGTTAATTAAAGAAAGCCGCCCGGTGGAGGGACTTGCACAGACACACATACTCCCAGCTCATTCACCTGCCAGACCCAAGAGCTGTGCTGAGCTTGCACAGGCTGACAGCTGAGCTACGACGTCGACCAGAGGGCGGACTCGCCTGGGATCTCCTGGCTATCCTATAAAATGTGACGAATCAGGGAGATGTTGTCTACACTATTTATTCATTTACTGATAGCACTTGCGTTACAGACACGCCTGCTTGTGTGTGCAGTGCCCGCACATCTGACGTGAGTGTGAACTTTAGCACCAAAGCTGTCTCCAGACATCTGTATCTCCCTTGTGGGATCTGTGCCAACAAGGCTCCAAAACAGGGAGTCAATATGCAGAGGGTGTGATGTGCAGTGTCAGTCATTAAAGCCTCAGACCCACTGGGCGCACAGCTACCTTGGTGTGTCTCATTCCTCAGGGCCCAGCACCCAGACCACCCCCACTCCTACAGCCAGCACTACCTGCTCCACAGCAGGAAGTCAATACCACTTACATTTTGGGCTAAGGCTCAATGGGGTCATTGTGCTTCATTTCTTCCTCCTCCTTTCTCTTCTTCCTCATGTTTCGGGGGGTGGGGGGGGGGGGACAAACCAACACACACACACACACACACACACACGAGAGTTGTGACTCAGCTCCACCATTTACTTCAAGTGTGAGTTTGGGCATTATCAATAACCCATCTGCACTCCCTTGTTCTGTGCTGTTTCCAGCCCAGAGGAACTTATGAATATAAGCCAAAGAAGATGAACAAACATGTCACTAGCAAATGCTGGTTCCTTTCTTTTCTTTCTTGTTTTTATTCACTGATTTTTCTGGTAGCTGTGACCTTAGGGGGTGTTTTGGAGGGGGAGTGTGTTCTGGATGCAGGGAGTGGGCAGATGAGCAAATGTGCAAAGGTGTGCAGCAAGTCTGGCTTCTGCAGGGAAACTTCCACCTTTCCTGAAGTCCCTTCCCTCCGTGGGGGTTAATGAGTGATGATGGAAAAGTGCTTTTCAGGAGGAAGCCCTGTTTACCACAGGGGCGAGGGGCATTGAGGCCACCTCCCTTCAGGGTGCCTTATGGATGGCTAATAAGTCCTTTGTGCACAAACCTCAGTTGGGCTATGGTCAAAGGCAGCATCCAAATACACATTGTTCCTGAGTTATGTTATGCAAATATAATACTCTTATCATGAGAATCAGCAAATGGTCGGCAACTGGCAAGCAAAAGAAAGCTCCCTTCCAAGAGTGTTTCCAGGGAGGCATACAACAAAATGACACAGCACACAGAGGGACAAAGCTAAGAACACCAGAGGGAGTGCCCACAGAGCTGCCTTTCTCTGGGGCGGGCTCTGGGGCAGAGCTCAGTTCTGAGCCAAACTTCACAGAAGAGTAGGGGACGTTCAGGTTCAAATCCCATTACCTGTCTGGTTGTAAGATTATTTTTGCCATTAATGTTATTAGCTGCTCAGCTAAAAGGGAACCGTGTTACATGGTGGGGGAGGGGAGGTTGCTAATTAATAAATCCCTGTCTTCATGTCATCAGTGTAGTGTGCACTTGGTGATTTAATCAGCTAAATTCAGAGCTGAGGAGACAGAGTAGTGAAGGGTAAAACTGGAGAAGACAGGATTTCTGGGGCTTGGTTGGCATGCGGAAGCCAATAAACACACACCTGGAAGATGGCTTTATTTTTTGCTTTTAAAAATTGGACTTTTTCTGTTATTGCTGCTGCTGTTTTCATGGAAGGAGGAGGGGAAAAATTATTTGCATCCATCTTTTTTTTTATTATTATTTTCATCCATCTTTGAGTTCATACCCCTAGATACAAGATGCCTGCAAAGAGGTGTGTGCTGTTAAGTAAAATGACAAGGCAAAAAAGGCTTTAAGGATCCACTCAGATCTGTGCTGTTTAATGGGACAGCTACAGTAGCTACAAGGAAAAGATGATGAGATTGCAATTCCTCCGCCATAATCTTGTGTGTGCACAGCAAAATGCACCCCACACCCAAGGGCCCTGGTGGAGGGGACGCCTGTCACTCCACAGTTACTCGCCGGCTTGGTCTGCAATCTGCAGATGTTTGAGGAGTGGGCTGTGAAGGCAACGCAGACACGTGTGCCAAGGTCAGGGGCTGGGGTGGGAGAGCAAGGCTTCACCCACTACCTGGGCACAGGCAGCTGGAGAGAGGTCTTCCCAGCCCAGGGAAGAGATGCCAAGGGCAAGACAGGGAGACAGGGTGTGCGGTCTGACCTATGGCAGGTGGTTTGCTCTGAAAACCTAATCAGCAACTCCGAAGCACTTCACCAGCAGGAAAGCTGCCCATTATCTCACCCACAGGTACCATCTCTGTTACCTCATTCACAGGGCTCTGGCTGGGCTCCCCCAGGAGCCACTGCAGCTGCTGGGAGAGTCCCTGTGCCTTTTCCAAAGTCATATCAAAATGACAAAACATCACAACGCATTCAGCTCTAGCGGATTCAAACAGAGAGAACTTTTAAGTTTCCACTGTAATTAACCCTATCCTCGTTAAGATAATTATGATCAAGCTTCCTGTCACAGTTAATATCCCAGCATCATTGCCCGTGGCTCACACTCTGCCCTCATTAGCTTATAAAAACAGCGGCACTAACCAGGCAGCCCCAGCCCTTTCCAAGCTAAGCCAGTGGTTGTGAGCCGCTAAGGAGGGGCCTCAGGCATGGCAGCAGGCCCCACAAAGGGGTGGCCGCTTGAACCCCAATACCTTCTGCTTCTGGGTGGGCTTCTACTCAGTGGCCTTCATTCTATTCCCAAGTTAGCCACTCGTCAGAAAGGGGAAGGAAAAGGGCCAGGACCACAGCAGAGCTGGTAGGTTTGGGGCAGATGACCTACTAATCCCTCCTGCCTCTTACCCAGCAAAAATCCAGCCAGAAAAATCACCAGAGGACACCTCCAGAACCCTCCATTCAAGAAATGCCAACCTTATTCCTGGGGTGTAAGCAGTGGTAATCATTAGATCCCTCTTTCCTCCATTCTCAGCCTATAAAAGGGGTGATGCTCCTCCCCAGCATGACTCAGGCAGGGATGGGGGGACACAATTAACCACAGACCCTAAGAAGAAATATCTCTCTGTGGAACCACAGCTGGCCTCAAACCCAGAACCAAAGGTTGGAATGTTCTCAAACTAATTAAGAAAATAAGATCGGAACTAAAATCTTTACCTACTCCAATATATCTATCCAGATATCTCTCTCTATATATATATCTATATATAGAGGTAGACATATCTAGATAGATAGATAGTTATAACTGAGAAAATGGGAGTTTATGGAAATTCTAGAGAAGCTACCCCATTTGTCTTACGTTCACCACAGCGGCTATTCCTGTAGACCTGCAAGGTTCCTCTGCTGCCTGCTCTGTAATGGTCTTTGTGGATGACGTTCGTCTGCCCAGCCCCCAACAAAAAAGGGATCTCAACGTAACCTCCATAATACCTGGAGAGTTGTCAAATGCACAGTAAGGGTTCAATACCCCTTTGTCAACTGACTACAGCTTGACCCTGAGCTTGTGAGCCACTCCGAGAAAAGCTGACAGTAAAATCCCAAGGGCAAGGCAAAGAGCAGGCCTCAGGGCAACCGGCCAGAGGCTGGGAGGGCAATGTCCACACCCATTCCTTCAGAGGCCAGATGCCTCCTCCTATTTACCCTGAGGCCAGCGTCTACGAACGGGCAGAAGTGACATACAATGAGTTTGCACCCATACACCAGAACCAGTTATTAGGCTATTTAAATCCTTCCTTAACACTTGGGAATAACTGCAGCTCTGAATACACTGAGTACCCCCTCCTGCTACCCTGGCCACTCTTCGGAGCCCCCCAGACCTTTCACAGTCCAGCAACTAAGCAGTTAATGCCCCCACAGCACGGAGCCTCTAGGGACCCTGCTCTAGATAGGATGTTTCTGATTGATCAGTGTAGTTGTTTAATAATTTAAATATCACCCTTGAGAGCAGGAATAGCAACTTGCACCTTTTTTATTTGCCCCACCAGGCCAAGCACAGGGCCTGGCACACAGCAGGTCCTTGGGAAAGGTCTGCAAACTGACAAGAGAGGCCATGACCACAGCTAGAAGAAAAGGACAGGCAGCACAGAGCTATATAGAGGGGATGAAGGAAGAAAGAAAAGAATGGGACAACAGTGATATGGCAGCTCACAGCCCAGAAAATGGCCCAGTGGCAGCACTTCTGAAAGGCCATTAATCCAATCACATAAGAGATACTCTTTCTCTCTGTCACAAAATTCTTTTTATAGCCCATGTAAATGGTTATATGTATCCACAGTATATTACTAGAGATAGTGTAGTATATACACTATACAGCATATGCCACAGAACACTCCCAGAGATGGCGCGGTACGTACACTATACGGTGTATACCACGGAATACCACTAGAGATAGCATAGTATATACACTATACAATATATACTACAGAACAGTACGGGAGACGGCATAGCACACTATTCAGCATATACTACAGTATGTTAGAAGAGATAGTACTATGTTATATGTACAGCTGGGTCTAAATATTTTCCGTATATTTTTCTGTCAGGTCACATAGCCAGGGATATATATATATACGAGTAATATAAGTATACCAATAGGGGATGAAAGTCTCTAAAAAAAACAGACAAAGGTGGAACAGGCTCATGGCTATGTACAATAGTGTATACGGAAACCATGTGACAGTATATCATATGCAATTTGTCAAAGTCACCCCAAAGCCCTTAAGTCCCCTGTCAGGATAGATGATCCTTGAGTTGCATGGAATAAAATTCAACACTGGTGTAACAGCCCTGAATCCAAGACCAGTCGAAAATCTAAGGCAGCTGACAAAGTGTTTGTTAACTCTAAGTGGGATTACGTGTGAAGCCATCATGTACCATACCTAAAATACTAATAAAACTGTTATATAGGATCCCTAAAGAATTATTGGAAATGTGTAAAGAGCTGGAAACACAGAAATGGGTAATACAACCACAGTTATTTGAAAAGGGAAGATTCTTCACACTTTGGATTAATAAATTCATATACTTATGAAATTCTAGTCAGCTTATACCTCTGAGAAACTGGTATTTGTTTGCCCTAGGACAAAATAAACCAGGTTTTTGGTCATGATACCCTTTTTACTTTTACTACTAGGAAGCTGAGAGTGAAATGGTGACTCAGATGTAAAAAGATAATCCCGTGGGGTCTCTATATCCGCTTTCTAACTTTGTAGTTGAGAATTGTAATTTATATAGCCTTCATATTTTATCTATACATTTTTTAAATTAATTCTAATAAGCTAGTTCAAATCCTCTGTAGTATGAAACAAGATACATATATGGCATTGAGTCTCAAACAGGCAGTTTCTGTACATTAAGGACAAGTTCTGTGAGGCCAGCTATTAATGTGGACAGTTAACTAGGAATAAAGGTATATTGTACCAGATTTCAAAAAGGCTTTGACATATCCCTATGTCGGGAGAGCAAAAACTATGCTAGAACATGACAACTTTAGACAGAGTCATAACTGGTTAAAAATATAACTGAAGAACACTAATTAATGGCCCAGCTTGCAATGAAGGAAGGGTCCGGGGACTTTGGTCCTGTTTTTGGCCAATGACTTGGTTCAGCATATGTTTATCACATTCATGGAGTGCAAGACCCAAGAAAGATATTCAGGAGCATACAGTAGGATCCAAAATGATCATGTTGGAATCAACACATTGTTTCAGCCCAACAAGATGAAACTTCATATTATCTAATGTGAAGACCTGAATATAGATTTCAAGTCCAACTACCCAAGGGGTGTCTGGGTGTCTCAGTCAGTTGAGCGTCCAACTCTTGATTTTGGCTCAGGTCACTATCGCAGGGTCGTGGGACCGAGCCCAGGGTCAGGCTCCGCATGGAGTCTGCTTGAGATTCTCTCTCTCCCCCTCTGCCCCCCTCCTCCAGTTGTGCATGCTTTTTCTCAAAAATAAAAATTAAAAAAATTTAAAGTCCAACTATCCAAAAATACCTATTTGGAGAAAAAAAAATAAAAGGCAAATGTAAATTGGGGAAAATACTTCCAATCTAACAATCTAAGGTTTAAAATCCTTAATATTAAAAGAGCTTTTGAAAATCATTAAGGGAAATCTGAAAGCCCTAAGAGAAAAACAAAATACATGGAAAGAAAATACACAAGGAATATATATGGTCAATACTAGAAAGGTAGAGTGAAATTTCAACTTCACTGGGAATCTAAAATATTCACATTAAACAAGATATTTTCACTTAACTAACAAATCCATTGTTTCCCTAAATCTTAACACAGTCTTGTCAAAAGTTCAAAGTAACAGACCAACACAACACTGATGGGAGAGTGAAGCTGCTATAACCTTTCTGGATGGCAATTTATATTAAAAGTCTTAAAAATGATCACCTCATATCCAATAATTCTAACACTGTATTAAATAAATATCAAATAAATGTGCATGATTTAAGTATGTTCTCTACAGTATTATTTATAGTAACAATGTAAACATACCTAAATGCCCAATGATAAATGATTACAGAAAGCTCGATGTATCTGTATAATGAAATGCCATGAGGTAATTAAAAATGATATTGTATACATATATCTACTGATTCAATAAAATGTCATGCTATCCTTTTAAGTACCTAAAATGAAGTTATAATACATACAGCACACACATTACAATCTCGTGCATGGAAATTAAATCATCTATTTCTCCCCTCCATTCCCTACACAAATTTTATTTTTTTTTTATTTAAAAAAATTTTTTTAACGTTTATTTATTTTTGAGACAGAGAGAGACAGAGCATGAACAGGGGAGGGGCAGAGAGAGAGGGAGACACAGAATCTGAAACAGGCTCCAGGCTCTGAGCCGTCAGCACAGAGCCCGACGCGGGGCTCGAACTCACGGACCGTGAGATCATAACCTGAGCCGAAGTTGGACGCTTAACCGACCGAGCCACCCAGGCGCCCCACCCTACACAAATTTTAATGTGTACCATGTTTTCCATGTAGATGGTTAAGAGCCATAAAGTAGTCTGTTAGTTGTTCCTAGTTTATAAACTACTGTTAACGTACATAGGGACATTATGACAATTCTGTATGTATATACTGACACTTCAAAGCATACAGGTATTTACGTACCTACATACTGATAGAGGGATCCAGATATATACTACTAATCTGTGAGTAGTGGTTATTTGTAGGGTGTTTTTTTTTCTTTTCTTTTATAGTTTTCACTAGTTACTAGGTTTTATATCATGAGTAAGTATCATATAAACAGAAAAGACTTTAGTAACTATTACTTTTAAATAAAACGATTCTCCAAACATAAGATGCAGGAACCTTGCATAAAGAGCAGTGTGTATAAAGGTTTAGTATGAATCTGCAGAGTGGGGCTGCCTCCCCAGAAGGGAATCTGATCCTCCTCTACTGGCCCCTAAGTAACTCTACCTGGAGCTCTGTTTCAGGTCTGAGTGCCAGACTCAAAGAAGCATCAGCATTTAGAAATATCATACAATGAGACCAACAAGCTGGTGAAGGGTGTAAGAAACAGTGATGGAGACGGTCAAAATTATTTAACCAGGAACACAGGAGGCTTAGTTGTTTCAAAGTACTATGTCTCTGGCATTCCAGAAGGCAGAACCAAAAACAAATAGGACAAAATAATAGAAGTTGGAAGGAAAGTTCTCAAGTCAATTTTTTAAAGCTTAAAAAGAGGGCTGTTCACCAAAGAAATGAGCTACCTTCTGAGTCACTATCTGTACATGATCAGAGGTTAGAGTCACAGAGAATGTTTAGAGGAAATTTCTTCATAGAATATTAGATTTGATGACTCTAATATTCTACCCAGATACTGTGCCTATCTAACTGCAGCTCCTTCCTTTGTAACTGCAGTTTATAAGGGCTCCCAAGAGCTGTTTCTTCCCTGCCAGACAGCCTGGTGGAAAGAGGACAGCAGAGAGTTCTAGCTCCGTCATTCTCCATCACACTAAACTGTGTGCCTTCTTCTGATCCTCTAGCTGGGACTGTGCAAAGCTTCTTCAATGCTTCCCTAACTATGGGGATATCCCCATAATTAAAAAGGCACATGTTGGGACGCCTGGATGGCTCAGTTGGTTGAGCGTCCGACTTCAGCTCAGGTCATGATCTCACAACTGGTGAGTTTGAGCCCCATATTGGGTTCTGTGCTAACAGCTCAGAGCCTGGAGCCTGCTTCGGATTCTGTGTCTCCCTCTCTCTCTCTGCCTCTAATCCACCTGCATTCTGTCTCTGTCTCTCTCAAAAATAAACAAACCTTTAAAACAATTTTTTTTAAAAAAGGCACCTGTTAACACACTGGCCTCTTATGCCCTGTGAACTAGATTTCCAAGCCACAGTTCTATTTGACCTGTTGTGGTCTTCTTCATAGACTCATAGACTTTGAGTCTCAGAAGAATTGTAAGCTGTTCGATCCTCAACTTCACAGAAGGTGACTGATAATCAGAGAGCCAAGTGGCTTACCTAAAACCACACATAGTAACAAAGCCCTGCTTAGAACCTTTGGACATAGAGTGCAATGGTCCCTCAACTGAACTATGCTAAATAACCTGTAAATAACTTCTAGTTGAGATCTAGAAATGGAAATTCACTACTGCCACAACCTTTATCCAAACACTGTGTATAGCTTTCTAATCCATTCATTATATGTCCTCACAATCAGATTGAGGTCTTCAAATTCTTTTGCCTTTTGATCTACATCCCCTCCTGACCCTCCTAGGACAATCCCCTGAAGAACTAATTCTTATATTTGTTTAATGTGGCCTTCATGAGGTAAAGTATACTTTAGCTGGAGCTAGTCACCTTGGCATGTACCTCCCTATAGCTCACTCATTCATTCACTCATTTCATTCACTTACAAAAAGGTACTGAGTGCCAATTCTGTGCCTAGGATTTTGCTAGTCTCTGGGGTGATAAAAAGGACTGTGGCGTGCTCCCCTACTTTAAGCAGTAGATGTAAGCAGGGTAGGAGTTACCAGATAGGGCAGGGTAATGGGTTAGACTGGGATGATAAACAATATTCTGAGGAGGGGGAGGGTTAGGGAAGTTTTCAAAGAGGAAGTGGGCTTGAGCTAAATTTCAATCGGAATGAATTCTAATTCTGTGAGCACCCTCTTACACTTTATGCCAAATTTGGTGGCAAAGGAACATAAGAAGAAGAGGTAACTAATCCCGGCATGCAAGTAATTGCCATTCCAAAAAGCTTACTTGGCACAAGAAATCATACATGTGTTATCCTCTTCCAGCATGGCAGGCTCTCAAGATGCACATACATCTGGGGATATAAAAGATGTACAAGTCATGGCACCTGCTCCCCCTGGGCCTACCATCTATGGGAACAGAGAAAGAAGTTGGACTTGAAATGGAGAGACCATAACGGACAGCACATTATTAAGCAGTGTGGGCAAAATGGGCTCTAGACATTGAGAGGAAAGAAGTGAGGGCTGCAGCGGTCACTGTTTTCCACCCACTCCTCCTATGTTTGTCCTGAAGTTATTATAGCAAGTGGTTCCCTGAGGACAAAGGTGAGAACCAGGTACTCCCTATGAACGAGCTAGATGCCTCCATGTCTTATTCCCATCCCTTTGCCCATCTGGCCGTCCTCCATGCCTCTCAGTGAATCTTTCCTGCATTTCTCCCACCCTGGTGATAGGGCTTGGTCTGGGCTTTGACTGTGTCTCTGAAATTATTTTGGTTCACGGCTTGAGCTTTTATAAAACCACACATGCACGCATGGAGCCTGTGGCCTCAGGATCTTGTTTGTTTTTAAGAGTCTAAAGAGTGAGTTTGTTTGGCGGGTTCTATAAATGGAGGTTTTCTTTACTAGGGAGATGTAAGGGAGTGGACATGGTGTGTTGCAGCCGCGGTATGTGTGTGTGTCGCCACGGGGCGGAATTCAGCGCCTGGTGGGGGAGGCTCCCACAGCCATTGGGCAAACATATGTTGGGCCAAGAACACAGCTCTTCAACCTCATGAACTGTTTGCTTGAAAGATAACAGTGTCTCTTCCACACAAGCCTTTCACCACCCTCCATAAAGGGAATTTAATTCAACAGATGGTGTCTACTCATTGCAAACCAACCAGAAAAGGAGACATTTACATGGCTGTGCCTCAAGGCCCTGGGGACCCAAAGGGGCCCTAATCAAATACCTGCCCAAAGACTAGCTTCCCCATGGGTAGGGCCCCCTGGAATGGAATCAGGCCAGGAACACCAGCAAAAATATGTCAACTACTGATTCTGTGAGGTCCCAGTTGGCTGAAAAAGGTGAAAACATGTTTTCTGTCCCAGACTACAAGATACCTTTATATCTCCTGAAGGAAAGAAGGCCTTGGGTGATATGGTGACCTCCAAAAGTGGCTTACTATTAGAGCCATTTTCCTTCTTTCAAAAGAGCCCTAGTTCCGTGCTTTGAAAAATCTTACAAAGAATGACTTTGTTAGGATTGTACTCCATTTCATATAAAGGCACATTCTGGGACCCGAGGACCTACATCTCACAGAAGTTAACAGTGTTAAGGACAAAGAAGACAGATCAAATGCTTGCAGATGTGCAGCATGAGAAACAAGAGATTTTTACCAGGACTAAATGCAGGTTCTTTCATCCCCATCTGTCTCTTTAGTTACTTGACTGCTGCTCTTGGGGGTAGAATGTCATGGTGGTATTTTCACAAGGAAGATGGTATTTGAATGGAGACTATCTTGTCAACTCAGTGAAGCCAAACACAAATGTGGCAATTGGGCACACAAAGTAACACCACTAAATTTGGGTGCACGATCTCTGTTTTCAGTTTCTGGCTATCATTTTCTCATCCATTATGGTGGAGGAAAAATCCCAGACCTATACACTTTGCAGATATTGGAAGAGGCAGGACATGAGATAAGGTATCTAAAAACAAGCCTAGGTAGACATAAGGATTGTTGATATTTGAAAGATCATTTTTGAAAAAAAAAAGTGTGCATTTTATTCTCAAAAGAACTAATTAGTTACCTCAGGTAAGCAAGCAAGTAGCTAACGCACCAAAAGACATACTAAAATGTATTCAGAATTGTCGGACAAATAAGGAAATGCCAGCTTGCGAGAACCTCTATCTGAAGATGACCAGGAACCCTGATTCTTATCCTGCCTTGGTGACTACCTTCCTGCAGTGCTTCAGTCAAAACCTTTGTCCTGTTCTGGGCCTCACTTAACTCTTTTGTAAACTGGGGAGGCCAGACTCAATTATTTTAGATGTCTGTTCGTTTTCTAACATTCTCTGCTCTAAAGTGGGTTACAATAGAAAACTCCCAAACCAAGCTAAAGTTTAATCTTTGCCTTAGACATTCCATCACTCAGTAAAAAGTTGAGCATACATGTAGTAATCTTCATATGGCCAAAAAGATAGAGGTTGGAGGGTAGCAGGGTAAGGGAGAGTTTCAAGTCTCAAGTATGAAAGCTGATTAACAAAATAATCTGAGAGGGGAAAGTTGGGGGAGAAGAAAACTCCCGCTCTCCCCCCTGCGTTTTTTCATCTTTCCTAGCATCCTAGACTAGGGAGTGACAGACTAAGTGACACAGTGCTCAGAGGGCAAAAGATAAATGTTTGATGAATTGGCCATTGGTAGGGAAGTGATGGGCTTTGTATGTGCATAATAGCCAAGCTGCCTTTCTGTGCCGATTGTCTGCCAAGATAAGAAGCCATAATGAATGGACCTTGAGATGCCCTGGACAGAAGCAGTTTTAATTTGATTGGTTTTAATAAAATTAATTTTAAAAGGAAGAAAATGGCAGAAGGAAGAGGGTAACAATTTGGAAAGACCAGGAAGACTGAGAGTTACATATATCCAGAGTGGATACTAACCACTGGTTTTTCCATTCATTGTGCTAGTCAAGTCAGCAGAGGAAGACAGGTTTGATTTCGTTACATTTGTAAATCATAAGAAAACCTGTATGTGCCCAGTATTGTGCAGAGACACTTGAAATAATGGAAATTAAATGGCCTGGCTAAACAGAAAAGTACCATAAAAACTACAGAATGGATTATTCTCCCTCAGGGAATGTTTACTGAGCACCCCCTAGTGTGAATGAAACAAGTCTGCTCCCACCTGTGTGGAATCTGATGGGCTAAGATTTTCTAGCTAAGTGAGAAATACTCTTCCGGTCCAAGAACTCCTACTTTGATATATGCTGTCATCCAAGGGGCCATGCCTGAATGTCTTAGGTACCTTCTAACCCACAGGCAACTAATCTCCCATTTCCATATGTATTCCATGATTTGGGTCCCCTGGCCCTACATTTGTGCTTGGCTTAACTGAGTTTACTAGACAGTCTCCATCAGAACAACACTTCTCTTAATGAAAACACCACAGTGGCAATCCAGGGCCAAGAGTGGTAGTCATCTAACCAGAGGCAGACAGGAGAAAAGAGGCTCACTCATCCCTAGGAGAACTCTAGCTATGCCCACTAATGAATTGCCCTATGGACTTTAGTGTGTGTGTGTGTGTGTGTGTGTGTGTGTGTGTGTGTGTGTGTGTGTGTGTGTCTGTGTGTGTGTCTGCATGTGTCTGTGTGTTTTCCATGTGCAAAACTGGGAGTTGGAGCAGACAATCTGCTCCATCTTTGCACTGACATTTATTTGAGATCTTGTATGGCTCAGACACTCTGATAAGCCCGGGAGTGCAAATACAGTGAAGATATTATCCTGTCCTCAAGGGGCCCACGATCTCATGAAACAAGGGCAAAAACACAGTTATAACACAATGAGGTTTAAATGCTCCTTCTGCCTTCAAGCGACCATAAAAGATCTTTAAGGTCCCATCTAATATCTAAAATGTCCTAAGATTAGAGCCCTAACTACCATTTTTGGCTTTGATTTTTAAGACCAAGTATAGAATTACAAAGAAGTTTGGTTATCCAAGCACTTTAATGGTCACCTTCCATGATATCATGCATTTCCAGGGTTAGGAGAAAGAATTCTATGCAAAATGCAACATTAAAAATAGCCCCCACCCCACCTCTGAGGGTACACATTTCTCCATGACTGCCAAAGGAAAGCCACTCATTACTAAGCAGCTCAGTGAAGCTCACACTATTGGAGAATATAAAGTTTTATGAGCAGGTCTCTCCTTCTCTCTCTGGATATAAGTGAGAAAGTGAGTGAGTAAGAAAGCTGGAGAGGTCTGGCTCAGGAGTCCAGGGTGAATTATAGACTGCCGCTCAAGATTCACAGCTCTTCGTGGTAGGAGGTTAATATTCTCACATGTCATTAGGTCTGCTGGCTCTCCTGATGGTTCATTGAAGCAGGCAGCAAATTATTTCCTCATGCTGCAGAGGACAGCACACTTCAAAGCAAGGGAACTCAGGTCAGGATAGGCCTCCAGGTGGATTAATGACTTGGGATCACAAGGGGTTGTCTCTAGGTAAGAATGAACCTGAAGCTTTTGACAAAGCTAACTTTTTTGATCTGTCTTGACCTGGCTTTCAAGCCAGACCTCCAGATTTTATTTCTATCACCTTCTAAGGACCTGTCAAGATTTGTGGGAAGACTGAGTAACCTGTCTGGTCATTCTATCTTCACTTGAAGTGCCTCTACCTGCTCTCTGCTATTGTACAACTCACCCATGGTTCAAGGTGGAGCTCAAACCCAACCTTCTTGGAGAAGACTTTTCAGCCTGTCCCAGATGTGGCTGAACTTCTCTCCCAAAGCCTTCTACTCTGCATGTTCTTTCCATAACTGTTGCACAGACTTGGTCTGCTCACCTATGTCCTAGGTGTCTTACTCTTGTCTCCTTGATAATTAATTAAAGACCCCTCTTGGCATCTCCCACAGTGATGGCTAAGTAGGAGGAGAGGAAAACCTACCTACCCTGGATATAGGCCCAAATCCTAATCCTATCTCCTTTCCAGAAGAAAGGGCCAAGAAGAGCCTCAGAAATGTTTATAAGACACACTCCTTAAAATACTTGTTTATCGGTAACTTGGAAAATACCACGTCAGTCCCAGCTCACCCAATTACTATATATGAGCAGATGCCTTCCTTTCCCTCTCTGTACCTAAGATTCCTCCAGAGGGGAATAAAGGGGGTGACTGTATCAGTGTGTCTAGAAGGGTGGTTTGTAGATCACATGTCTCAGAGTTCAGATGCCAAAAACCAACCCTAACTTACAAATCACTCTTTGTATGGCTGGGGTCTGGATATCTCCAGTTAATTTCCCCACATCATTTCCATGCATATCAAAGTGTGAGAATTATTGGGGGTCCTCAATTCAAATATCTTCAGGGGCAAGTCAGGTAACATGCTGTATTTCAATGAATCCAAGGTTATTTTAGGTATTAACAAGAGAGAAAAACCAATGTCAATTAAAAATAACCCAATGTTTCCTACCTTAAAATACCTCAGGAACTCTCTTCCTTTCTTATATCCTGCTTGTGGCTTTGCAAGAAACACATTCATAAATCAAGGTCATTACTCCAACCAATATTTGCTTCATGATATCAAGTGTATGCCCTTTCCACATACACAATAATTTTGTCTTTCAATGCCAAATTACAGTGAATTATTAAATGGCACATGAGTTATCAAAAATGTGTACTAGTCAAGTGAGGTGAAAATAGTAACAACTTTAAGTTAGGATGTGTAGTGACAACAACTCCATCACAACTGCCTCCTGGCTGGTGACAATTTTAAGAAGCCATCCGTTTTGAGATGGATTCAGAGACATTGAAATGTGGGGAGGAAATGTTCATTTTAGAAGTACTGAAATACAGACAATGCAGAGAAGACAGTAAGGACTGGTGAGGACTGAGGGAATCCCAGCATATGCTCCACCCAAAGGTATCTGAATTAGTATGTGTGTTGTCCACACACACAGTGATGGGCTGTACTTGGCCCAGGAGGGTGATTATGTTATCTGTTGTCTACACAGGAGTATCTCCCGGAATAAAGGGGCACTGTTACTCATTATGACCTGAAAATAGGCTTTAACTAGAATTGTCCTGGGCAGACAGGGATGGAAGTTACCCTACCCGTGAGCCAGCAAACAGCAACCCCTGAGCAATGTGATCACTAGAGACTGATTAATTCTAACATTTAGGTCTGTAACATCATGCATCAATTGAAGCTGCTTTTCACTCTATGTCTTTAAACATCCCTGGAAGTCTGACATTTATAAGCCTGCATCTCTCTTAACTCCCCACAGCCACCCAGCATTGACCCAAAACTATCCCTTCCTAAAAAGAGATGCCTGTGCTTTCTCCTGAGAGAACACTGCAGCTCACCACAGAGATCCCTACAGGTGTTTGATGGGATTTCATCAGTGGTCCTCAATGATGAGTGATTTTGCCTCCCTAGGAGGCACTTGTCAATGTCTAAAGACACCTCTGGTTGTCATAATTGGGTGGTGGCACTGGCATCCAGTGGGTAGGGGCCAGGGATACTTTAACCATCCTGCAATATACAGGACACCCCCCACAACAAAAACCTATTTGACCTACAGTGTCCTTAGTGCCGAGGTTGAGAGACTCTGGATTAGGTGAAAGATAATGCTTTTTGCTCTCTCAGTGTGGGGTGAGCAGCCTCCCTCCATCTTGCTCTTACTACTGTCCTGCAAGCCCTCCTCCACAGCTGAGGGTTACATTCAAGTCCTGCTGACCCAATTCATGATCTGGGAAGGAGCCTCCACAGTGATGGAAGAGTTGGCATAGCTGTCAGTCTCCACGAGGAAAGTAAGAGAACTTTCCCCTTTCGTGGGAGCAGACAAGACTGACAGGCTGCGTGACTCTTCCCTTCCCCAACATCACCAGAAAAGAAAGTGACAGCAAACCTTATCAAGCGAGCTGGAAGCTGCAGCTTGTTAGGGCTCAGAAGTCCTGAACTTCCACAGATGGGCGCACCCTTAGAAGATGTATACACTTCTTGGGAAGCCAGAGTAGCCCATGAAGAAAACACCACACACAGAAGGGCTTGCCTCAGGCTTGAAACATGTCCCAGTCAGACATTTCAGATTTGCCTGAGTGCAGCTGTCCAAGTGTGGGTAGACAAGTCCCCATCATTACTCTTGGTGGACTCCTTTTTTCCATGGGGAAGCAGCAGCCAGGCTGGACATACAACAGAAAAATATCACCACCAACCCCTCAGAGAATGGGAAATCCTGAAGGGAATGGCAGACCAAGGCAGAGTGTGGAGACAGAAAACAAGGGCACTGATTCAGGACCAAGGACAGGACGTGAGGTGCTAGGGCCTCAAAACCAGGCCAGGAATACTTCCTGTATTGGTTTTCTAGGGGCTGCTATAACAAAGTAACACAAACTAGGTGGCTTTGAAGAACAGACATTTGTCTCACAGTTCTGGAAGCTAGAAGTCAAAGTGTCAGTCAGCAGGCACTAGAGAAGGATCTATTTCAGGCCTCTACCCCAGCATTTGCCTTTGCCCTATGTGTGGGTCTGCCTCTTCACATGGCATTGTTTTTATAAGGACACTGATCATATGGGACTAGGGACCCACCCTACTCCAGTATAATCTCATTTTAACTTAACTAATTACATCTATGACACTATTTCCAAATAAGTTCACACTCTGAGGCACTGGGGGTTAGAACTTCAACAAGAATTTAAGCGGTTGTGGGGGTTGGGGGACAGAATTCAAACCATAACGCCTAATTGATACGCCTAGTTCCATAAAGAGTGCCAAGATTCTCAGCGGTGCCCACGGAGGTGATAGTATGAGCGAGAGACACCATATGTGTAGGTAGGTATGTGACCAGGTATTGAGCTAAATTTGAGGGTGATTTTCTATGTGGCAATAGAAAAGTAACACAAATGGCGAGATGTCGATGTACGTATTTCCCTAACCTGAAGAGAAACTTGCAATCACAAGCACTGATGGGGTGGTCAGCCCCAACCTCCTCAAACCATAATCATTTTCACTCTCCTTCCCCAGGCTTCCTAGTGCAGGCTTCATACAATCATCATTCAGGATATAAAAATAGAGCACATTGTTTACCTCAAGTTCACATGTGCATCCATCTGCATTCTCTGAGCCATTAGCCACGAACCTAGAGGTAAGTGAATGATGCTGCCGTGAAGTCAGTGTTCAAAAAAGGTTCGGTCCCTCTCAGCCCCAATGATGTCACAAACCAAGATCTTATGGAAAGGAATCTTCAGCATTGACAAAACTGTGACTTTCAATCAAAACAGCACTTTAAGACTAGTTTCCTAATCTTGGCCAAAATTGGGGAAAAGGCAGGAGATCAAAGGCTACTGAATTGAAATCAAAGGGCAACATTGATGACTAAAGCAAAACCACCTACCAAAATAAATAAGAGTGGGTTGGGGCTACTCAGTATAGGGGCAGTGAGCACCACACCATTCAGTAGCCATCACAAATCATGGTCACGAGTCAGAAATCAACAACATCCAAGGGAAAAAGTCAACATGTATTCAGTTGCTTTTTATTTGAAGTATTAGACAGTTGCCACATTCAAATTGTTTATAATTCTTATGGGAAGACAAGATGTCAGCATGTGGAAATTACACAATATAAGAGTCAAGAAGTAACTCAAGATAACAACAGAACTGTCACAAAATACTGTGGGATTATATACCAAATAAACAATATAGAAAGTAAACACTACAAGAACTTGAAGGGAGTGGTCCGCTTTAGGCTGGAAGTCCAGGAATGATACTTTCAAAGACATAGAATCTTTAAAATTTTTTTTAATGTTCATTTATTTTTGACAGAGAGAGAGAGCATGAGTGGGGAAGGGGCAGAGAGAGAGGGAGATACAGAATCTGAAGCAGGCTCCAGGCTCTGATCTGTCAGCACAGAGCCTGATGCGGGGCTCGAACTCACAGAATGTGAGATCATGACCAGAGCAGAAGTCAGATGCTCAACCAACTGAGCCACCCAGGCGCCCCTCAAAGACATAGATTCTGAACTGAGACTTCAGATTCTAAGAATATATGCTGTTTAATCTCTTTAAGAACACAGAGGAGTGGGTTGATCAAAGTTTAAAAAATTTTTCATTCCAAAACAGTTAATATTATTTAACAATTAAAGACAAATGGTAAAATGTACTTGCATTGGATTCCTCATTCTTAAATAATGCCAAGGGGACGTTAGGACTGAGTGTCAGTGGTATGAGGTGACTTCTAAGATGACTGTGATCCCTTCCTGCTGGTATGCATGTCCTTTTGTAATCCCCTCTGCTTGAATGTGGGATGGACCTAATGCCTTAATGACTTGCTTCCAATGAATAGAATAAGGTAAAGTGATGAGATCTCACTTCTGAGATAAGGTTACAAAGACTGTGACGTCCATCTTGTTGGATCTCCCTCTCTCACTTGCCCACTTCCTTAAAAGCTAACTGCCATGTTGCGAGATGGCCCGTGGGGAGTCTCATGTAGTAAGGAACCAAGGGAGGCCTCCAGCCAATACCCACCATGAAAATGAGGCCTTACTCGAACATCCTGTGAGAAAATGAATCCCACCAAAAGCCCTGTGAATGAGCTTAGAAACAGATTGTCCCCAGTTGAGCTTGCAAGGATGTCAGCCTTGTCTGGCATCTTAATCACAGCCTTGTGAAAGACCCTGGGTTAAGCTACCTCTAGACTCCCGACCCACAGAAACTGTGATAAATAAAGCTTGCTAAATTTGGGAGTGACTTGTTATGCGGCAATAGAAAAGTAACACAAATGGCAAGATGCTGATGTACCTATTTCCCTCCTCTGCCAACTAGACCTTCTCCATCCTCATAATAAATGAATATCAGAATTAACTGAGATAAGGAGATAAAGGAGAACAAAGGAAGACAAAAAATACTTATACATGAGAAGGGTCCGTACATAAGATTTTAGGTGCCTGGCACAAGCCAAACACCAGGTGATCTGGGCCCCAAACCTTCTTTGGTAGCCTGTTCTACAGCATGTGGATATTTAAACATGGTGTCCAGTGGTCTGACTTTCTGAAATGGAGCTGGACCAGTCAAGGTCAGGTGTCCCATTACTAAAAATTTTGAAAGTGCCATGCCACAGAGCACTGAGCGACACTCCTGGATCTACAGCAGATAGTTTGGATTATACCATGTAGGCTTTCATCCTGAGGACTTAAACCTAAAAACTTAGGAATGACCCTATATTCATGAATGAAATGGTTCAATGATGTGAATGCAGGTCCTTCAGTCGAAGGGCAACATTCTACAGCATTTTTAGGTTTTCTAAGCTGAGCTGCTATCTGGTTCACTGCATTTCCGAAAGTATACACTTGGGACCCTGGAAGAGACAGGGGTTAACCAGCACTACCTGCAGGGATTCTGTCTTTTGTACATGTACATGCACAAAAGGTCTTAGGTTAGAGTTCCCAGAAGTAGACTTTGACATAAAGACAGCAAGTCATTTATTTGAGAGACGATATACAAAGCACCAGAAAGTGAGATCAGAAAGGGAAAGAAGTTAATAAGTGATGCATCGCAGGACAGGTTGCTGATGGGGCCAAATGGAGTTCAAAGGCTTTTTAGGGTAAGATCAGCAAACTTTTTATGTCAGTGGCCAGATAATAAATATGATAGGATTTGAGGGCCGTATGATCTCTGTCACCACCACTCTGTGTGAAAGTAGATAGATAATATAAAATGGATAGCAAATAAATATATAAATGAGCGGCATAAAAATGTTCCAATAAAACTTTATTTTCAAAAACAGGCCAGATTGGGCTCTCAGGCCAATCTCTGCTCTAGACTAGTATGGGATGCTGGGTGGATCACTTCTCAGAGCTGTATCACACGATGAGAAAGGGAGCAGAGGTATTTGTATTTACCAACCTCCGCCAGGAGTCAGTGGTTGATGGCTGAGCAGGCTCCAGTGGCCTGAGAAAAGGTACAGGTGCCTGGAGGTGGAATCCATGAAATGGGTGGACACAGAAATGGTGAGGGCCAAAGGGATACATGCAGAGCACCCAGAGCTATATAGACCCTGCCCCAGCCTAATCTATTCTTAAAGAGGAGGAAGAGAGGGTGGTGACAGAAAGGGAGAGAGGAGCAAACACACAGTTCCTCCACGGTGAGTGGTGTAGACAGTCAGTATTGCTCTCCTTCTTCCCTCCCTTTCCCTCTTCCTGCCCCACTGGACTTTGAAGGAACTATCACAGTGTGGGACCAACTGGCAGGGTTCTCCAGTGACATAGTTTACCTGTCGCCCCAGTTATATTCTAGCCATAGCCAGACCACACCAGCCAAGGCCTCACCTCCTTAGTACACTGAGAGACTCTCTCAGTCTTGAAGAAGTCTTTCCCTGGTGTGGAGTTTTTTGTTTGCAGTCTTATTTTAATTGAAATTACAGTGTCATTTTGCTGGATGAGAAAAAGATTGAAAAAATCAATAGAAGGGATTGTGCAGTGTCCAAGTCTATGGTCCCCAGCCTACTCCATCCTCACGGAAGGGGAGGAAAACCACCCATCCTCTCCCCTACGCCCCAGTTGAAGTCAAAGCAAAAGAAAAAAATTAAATTAAATCATCTTATTATGTAATTGGGACTAGGCCTCAGGCTGCAGCAGTAAAGAAGGGATTAAGGGTAGAGCCACCTGGGCAGCCATTCTCCTGGGTCCCATTACCACCCCCCTCATTCCTTTTTATAGCCAACAGATTAAAATGCGAGCCTAGCAATCTTTGATCTTTCACTTGCTGACACAAATCCTTTCAAGCTTCCAACATTTTCTGCTGAGGTAATTAGTACTAATTAAAAGGTTTCCAACAGTCTTTGCTCCTTTTTTTTTCCTCCTGTGTGTCTCCCCCTGATCCCCCTCCCCCAAAGAAATCGCTTTGACAAGTACCTTCTATCCCTGAAACATGGGCATCCTTCACTTTCTTCTTTATCTGACTTGGCCAGATCAAGTAGATTAGTGACTCCATTATTCTGAATACAAAGCCAGACAACAGGTTTTTACTATCGCTCCTGACCTGTTGAGAGTGCATGGGCTTATATTCAGAAACAAGCATCTTGGCTTGTATGAAGAGACAGTCCAATTATGCAGGGAAAGTCACCACGAAGTGTAGTCTTCTGCCCAAGGAAGGACACCATTTGGTGACAAAGTGTTTTACTCCAGTGTCTGTCTATCTCACACACACACACACGCACACATGTGCACACATGTACTGCTTCACTGCTCAAACTGACAAGTTGCAAAACTTGCCTCCCAGCTTGCTTTGTCCCCATGCTTTCTCTTTGTTAGGAGTTACAGGGCAGGAAAAATCCATACGGATTATTTAAAAGGTAATGCCAAAAAATTAAGGAAAGGGGGTGCCTGGGTGGCTCAGTCAGTTAAGCATCCAGCTTTGGCCCAGGTTATGATCTCACAGCTCATGAGTTCAAGCCCCTGCATGGGGCTCTGTACTGACAGCTCAGAGCCTGGAGCCTGCTTCTGATTCTGTGTCTCCCACTCTCTGGCCCTCCCCCGCTCATGCTCTGTCTCACTCTCTCTCTCTCAAAAATAAACAAACATTTAAAAAAAATTTTAAAAAAAGGATCATCTTATCAAAGCTAAAAAAAAAGACTTGGAGAGAAACACATTCTCATGTGTGCACGTGCACGCGCGCACACACACACACACACACACACACAACGCACACAGAGTCATGGATTCAAATTCCCAATAAGCAAACAATCTCTATAGTCTTTCCTTGGCTCTCTGCCATAAAGTGGGGGCATGGAAGCTCTGGGGGTGTAGCTGAGCTGTGAGCCCTGTCCTGGAGCAAGTGTCTCCCAGACTTCAGCTTCAGAGACAACCGTGGCCCACAGCCACTTCTCACTGCCAAGGGCACTGGTACTGTGGTGCCAGTGGGCAAGACGTGGTCCAGCAAGGAGGAGGGAACCCGGCACAGACTAAGGGCTAGAGCAACCTGGGATTCTCTCCACTACTCACCTTTCGCATAGCAAAGGTGAATGTAGGAAGGGTAGAGGGTGCCTAATCTCACAGAACCGCTTTCTTAGTGAAAACTGACACTGGGAGGGGGTATGTCATAATGAAACAATGATGTCTGCTCTCATGAGCACTGTTCTTACACGAAGCTCTCAGCTACCTCAGCCTGCTGACCCGGAGCTGCAGGTGTGAGGCCTGCTCTACCTGTCCCATGAGGTCCAAAAGTCGGAGAGATGGCCCATTTGTTCAAGGGCACACATTAGCTCCCAGCTATCTCCCTTCGGGCTGGCATTCGGCATTTTCAGTAGGTGAGAAATGACTTTTCCACCCTTTGTGAGTCCTACTACAGCAGTGGCTGCAGCAAGGAGACCCCCCCCTTTTTTTTTTTTTACTTTTCTGCTAGGGTCATTTATGTTAACTGGGTAGAAATCTTCCTTCAGAGCCCTTTGGCCCAGAAATTAGTCACTTCAGACCCCAAATGGGCTTTGATGCAGCTTTCCTGATTAGTGAAGGATGCCACTAAAAAATATACCCACTCCCTATCCCCCATCCTCTGAAAAAAGAAAAAAAAAGCAAACACTGAAAAGTAATGGATTTAATGATCTAGAAAATCTAGACGCTGGAAACTCCAAGGGAGATCATATTAAATTAGACCAGTACAAACAAGCCAAACTAGATTTATCCTCTTGTGGTTACAGATTTTATCTACTAAACCAGGTTTTCGGGGCTAGTGTCTGTTTTCAATGAATAGGATTTTTGAATGTCAAGTCCCAGCATTCCTAGGAGAGGATAATTTACCCCCAGGATCTCAGTTGGGCTGGGGCTGGCCATACCCCAGTCTCTGCAGAGGGCCACAGATACACTCTACTCCTCTTCCTTTTCCTGGGGATGGATGCCTGTTGAGAACCAGCCATAGGAGGGATTTGGAGGTGGGTGGAGGCAGAGACAAGATTCAGAGAAAAAATATGAAATTTTTCCTTGACTCTTTCCTGAGGGAGTGAAGAAACATGAGAGGGAGAGGGGAGAGGGGTAGGAGAGTTGAGCAAGTTGACCAGAGAATGTTGTGGACCAGATGTCACCTACTTTCAAAAACATGCACCTGAACTGTATGAAAAGTACCCTAAATATTGTTATGGACCCAGCACGTAGGGAAATACCTTCGGGGTCCTTTTCTAGAGCCAAGGGGACATGAAATCATTTTATTTTTTTTCCTAGGAAATGATTCTATTACCTTGTTTCTGAAGCCAATGGTGAGGAAGCCTTTGCTTGTCCAGGCTTCCTTTCCTGGGGACCTTCCCCCGACCCCAGCAAGCTGAGCTGGGAAAGGCTGGCCCTCCCTGTAGGGGAGAGGACTGGATCCTGCCATGCTGATTTGGGTAGCTGCTAAGACATAATTATAATGAAGAGAAGGCGGGTGGGGGGGTGGAGGGAAGGAAATTACTTTTGAAAATTATGAAAAATACCTTGACGGCATCTCTTTGAGGCTCACATTTAGCTCTCGGAAAAGATTTCTGCCAAAGGGTGAGTTCTGACAGGGGGAAGATGAAATGAGGGGCTGGGGGTGGGTGGGGAGGGGGGGCCGCTGCAAAGAGGCAGCCGTCTGTCAGAACTGATGACTCGGCAGCTGAAGTCAGACTGGAATATTTACCCAGCCGTTGCAGGGGGATGGCTGGAGAGGGGGAAAAAAAAAAAAAAAAAAAAAAGCCCGGACAGCAGCCAGTCTGGCCAAAATGACCACACAGAGACGCACACACAAGCAGGTCAGGCCCTCAGACCACCGACTACTTTCCCAAAGGCTCTAATCATCCGGGAGAGAATTAGGTTTAGACAGTAATCCAGAGAGTTTTCAACTCTGTTGACTCTGACCCAGACCCAGGGCTAGGAGCTCCTGGCCCTGCATAAAGTCAGAGCGTGCAAGCAGGGCTCAGCACCCACACTCATGCAGCAGACAGATGTGGGCCAGGCAAGTCCTGCAAATCCCATCACTGTTCTTTTGGGTCCCCCACATATGAATTTTTAAGACATTGCATTTTTTCTGCACCAGCCAGCCCTGCCTCCAAATGAGCTCACCAAAAGGCTATTTTCCTGACTTAAGTCCGAAAGAAGCAGGGAGTACTTCAATGCAGGATTTGTTCTTTGTTTGCTTGTGGTTTGTTTGATGGGGCTACCTCTTGGTTTTGAGGGGGGAAACATAAAACTGGGAGTCAGGAACAGTGGTGTACCAAAGAGGCGGGGAGTGGGCTGGTGGGAGTGTCCACCACAGCGAGAAGGGGTATTTTATCACGGACACTGTTTGGAACTGTCAGATCATGGTGGTAATAAAGTCAGAGCCAGGGTCTTTGTTATCATTTATATGTTCTTTACAGACAATGGAGTCCCTTACTGCCCACACCTGGGGCAACCTGTCCCCATTACAGGTACACCACTGCTCAGGAAACCTTGGTTCTAAGACCATTTCTGCTCCCTACAGTCTATCTGTGATCTTGGACAAAGCAAGTGACATGTCTGAGCCATAGGTTCTTCATCTACAAAAATAAGGGATTTGGTTAAATGATTACTAAGTATCTTCCATTTAAAAGTTTCTAAAAATCCCTATTTTGCACCCAAATATTTTACCTGGAAATTTCAGCAATGAACTTTACATGACTAC
The DNA here is from genome assembly GCF_018350195.1 of Panthera tigris. Classification (NCBI taxonomy): domain Eukaryota; kingdom Metazoa; phylum Chordata; class Mammalia; order Carnivora; family Felidae; genus Panthera; species Panthera tigris. The sequence goes on along the minus strand of NC_056670.1, from coordinate 35,665,039 downwards.
ATTTAAGGAAAGGACAGGGCTCACACACATCATGTGTAAAGATGGGTCCATTCTGGGTGCACTCTCCAGTACTGCTCAACCATTGGATCCACCCTCAAAGGTAGGGCAGGAGTGCCCCTGACCCTGAACACTGCCGGTCAGCTTGTCCACTGTGGCAGAGGGATGTGGTAGGGGAGCCACAGGAGTGTTTACTCACTCGCTCTGCCTGGAGGCTGGCCAGCACTACCACACCAGTCCTCTGTTGCCCCGAAGTCAGGGACACCCGGCGACGCCACCAATTTACGTAACACTCTGAGACAGAAGGCAGCCCAGATTTGAAGGCAAAAGGTGTTTTGTTCAGTTTCTTTCCAAAGATGAGTTAATGCGTTTCAAGGTCAACTGGAGAAAGGGTGCACCAGGCAAAAAGGGAAAGAGTTTAAACTGCTGCGGCTTTAAAAGCTTAACCAGTAAAGCCCCTCCAGCCTTCAGTCAATGGGAATCAAAACAATGATTTCAAGCCATGTCATTCAGTCTACAGGCAGGATCGCTAGATGAAGGCTTGCTCCTTTCCTTCCCTTTACCCCATTTCCCAACTGCCATCCATTCCCTACTCCTAAAGACCCATTTTGACAGAGTCTATTGTGCAGCCTTTTCAGGACATTAGCCACCCCACCACAAACTCTGAGGCAATAGAAGTTTTCCGGGGGCTCTCTTCTCCCCCCCTCCACCCTCCCCACATCTTCTAATCCTAGAGGCAATGCTGCAGAAACCTATAAGCAGAGAGGATTTCTGATGCCTGCCACTTGCTTAAAATTGATTTTCAGATGAGAACTCGAGAGAGCCAAGTATCCCCACAGTTTGGAACACTCATCATCTCTGACGATGAAGTCATTTGCTGCCATAAGCAGAACAAGGGTTAATGACCCAAAATCGAATAAATTACTGGATTCAGATCCATCATTACCACTGGTTTTAAAAATAATCTGGAGCGAGTGAGTGTGGACTCAGAGCCATCACAAAGATGGACGCGGCCCCCCTTCTCCTCCTTTGCTTACAACAATAAATCCTTCCGAAGTACATCTCAGCCTCACACACCAATTAACATTTCTCCTACCAGCGCACAAGGAGCCGTGCAAAGTGAGTCCATAGGAAATTAGTCTGGAAATCACCTTACGTGTGACACTGGGGGATGTCCTCCGTGTTTGGGATGGGGGCAGGCAGAAGAACTCTCTTCCCACAGTGCCACTCCACTGTCTCACCCTGGACGAGGTGGTGGGGGCACTGGGGCAGGGGGCTTTCAGCACCACAGTCAATCTTCAAACAATTTATCCAAACAAAGGCCAGTGTGGGGAAAGGAAGATACAGGGGAAGCAGATGAATAAGCAAGATCAATTATGGTGGGGGTGACCCTGCGGCCCCACTCCATGACACAGATCTCAAAGCAAATTGTGCCAGAGTGGAGTTGACATGCCTCGACTGGAAACAGCGTTCTCCTAAAGGAGGTCTGCTCCCCCCTCCTGTTCTCGGGCGGGGGAGTGAAAGGAGAGAATGGGAAAGAGGGGAGGGTGGGCAGAGAGGGGCCAAGGGAAGGGAGACCAGGAGGCGGGTGAATGAGAAACCACGCATAATGGCCTGGGGTTTATTTTACAGAGAACAAAATGGCTCAATTTGAGTACTTTAGACTGTTGAAATTGGCTAGCGTGAGATACAGGGGGCACCTCCAAGAGGACTGTTACATCAGCTGCAGGAGACCACAGGCCCAGGGGGCAGAGAAAAGGAAAATAAATACATAAACACACACACACACACACACACACACACACACACACACACACACACACACACAGAGGCCTCCTCCATCCTGCAAACTTTCTCGGGACCAGGGAGAATCACAGAGGTGATTTCACAACAAAATGCTTAGTAAGGCATCCCAATGCCCTTAACTCCTCAAATTGCATCTCTGATGTGTGGGGCTTATCGTACTTTGCTCTCCCACTTTATGTTCCAAAAATGCCACATCTTTAAAAAAAGAAGCCTGGTTTATTATTTAGTAGGAACAGCAGTTTTGTGTGTGTATGTGTGTGTGTGTGTGTTTTAAGGACTGCTAATAATTCTGATCCCCCCTTTTAACAACAATCCACCCCTCACTAAGAAAAAGTCAGAGCGACTGACTAATGGGAGTAATTCAAAGTACCTCAATTAAAATTCAGGTTTTGGCCTTTCGAGCAGTCTATTTAAAGATTTTTTTCCCCTAGATTGGTTGTAGACAGATGATTATTAAATATTTATGTGTCTGTGAAAGGGGCTCTTGGAGCTTGGCTCGGCTGAGGGCTGAGCTTTTTGTTGCTGTTGTTTCTCCTCTTGGAGGGCCCAGGGAATGATTACTTTATTTGGTTCCTTAACCACCTGGTTCCCAAGAGCCCCACACACAAGTCCGTTGGTCTTAATATGGCAGGACAGGGGCACAACAGCTCTCTCCTGTGCACGGTGGAGTAATCCAAGAGCCTTCTCTCAGCTGAGCTAATCAGACTCTCCTGAACTCAATCCAAATGCTCTCCCCTAAGTAGTTTTCACTGATGACTTCAGTCCAAAGGGAGCACAAGGGCTCTCTGGTCTCTCATGATCCTCACCAGCTACTTCCCTATATTCTTGTGTTAACTCTCCAGGAGGAGCAAGTTCTATCTCCTTACATGGTTTATAAACGCCTTGAAGGCAGCATCTGAGGGTGCTGCACTATCCCCACCTCTGACTGGCTGATTTATTCTCCTTCACTTTGCGCAACAATAACTCCTTTTCACATTGACCTGAACCCCTGCATTAGAGGGGTCATTGCCACAGCCCAGAACCTTCCCTAAGGAGAACTAAGTCACCTTATTTTAACACCAAGCTTATTTTGGGGAAGAGAGAGGTTGAATAAGGACTTCTCTGCCCTAAGACCAGCAACAAGGACATGGGTGAATGGTACAAGATAGCTGTTTCCTCTTAGTTATTCAGGAAACAAAGGTTTATCAACATTTCTCCATGTGGAAAGGGCTGCATAAGGCCAGGGGTTTCAGTGATGGAAATAATCCATCACTTGTATACTCTGGAATATCACAGAGCTTTAAAAGTATTGAGAAATATGGATACTGTATTATAAAAAGAAAGCCAATAGTATAGTAATATTTACACAATAGTTCTATGTTTGGGTAAAAACTGTACAAAATAATAGAAGACTGGAATGCTACCTTGATGGAGGGGGATGAATCGTTTTGTTTGGCTTCTAGCAATAAAGATTTACTGCTTTTCTAGTATGAAAGTAGGCACCGATAAAATCAATAGTTTAAAACAAGAGATCATAATTTCTGCCCTCAAAGGTGACTATGGTGCAGCATTTCTTAAATCCCTCTACCATCTGCAACAAAATCAACTGAGAAGGAATTTAAAATACAGATAATGGGGACCAAAGCTGGAACTTCTGATACAATAGACCTGGAGTAGACCCAGTCTGTCTGTCTGTATATCTCCGTTTCCCCAGGACTTTCTGGAAACGTGCAAAATTTGATAACTAACAGACCAGCAGATCCACCAGATATCCAATCTTCTGCCTCCATCTCCAGATTACAATTAAAAACTAAGAGTAGCTGTTGACAGGAACAGTGATTAACAAGTTAATCAGAATCTGCTCTTCCTTTATTTTTTTTTAAAGATTTTGTTTTTAATTAATCGCTATAACCAACATCTGGCTTGAACTCACAACCCTGAGATCAAGAGTCACATGCCCCACTGGCTGAGCCAGCCAAGTGCCCCTTGCTCTTACTTTAAAAAGGAGGGGAAGTTACAAGTTGATTCTGAGAATACCCTATCTTGACTAAAGGTATATATGAAAACCTAACCTAGGACTATACCATGATATCCCAACACATTTTTGAAAAGTTGGATCATTTTCCATTGTATTACGTGAAAGTTTACCTAGGGGTAGAAACTCCTATATCCAAAGCAAAACATCTTAAAGTAATTAAAGTAATTATCACTGAGGCTAGACATTCAACTAGTAACTTAGGATGTGAACTTGTAAATTACCCACCCTTAAAAAAGTCTTTACTCATCTTTCATTGATTTATGCATTCATAAATTTAATCGGTCCCTCATTCAGACACTCATTCAACAAATGTTTTAAGCCCATAGAGACCCATCAAACCCACCTGAGTAGAGGACGCTGGCTTTACACCCCACCTCCCAGTCTCCATTTGATACCAAGACCTGCCTGGTGGTACCATGAACCACACAGATGATTAAGGGCAGGCAGGCAAGCATGGCCATTCCTCCTCTCCATTAACCATGTTGCTTCCATTTGTTAGGGAGAAATTCTATTCCAGGAATTCCAGTGTTGGCTGGCTTCTTCTCCCCCTACCAGATATTGTGAGCTCAGAGATGGCAAGCTCATTTTGACAGTACTTTTCTCCTTCAACTCACTTCCTCAACTTTGTTCACCTTCCTAATAAAGCCTTCCTTGACTGCCATGTTCATTAAAACTCTGTCACCTCCACCCAGGACTACTAATGTTATTACCTACTCTCTTTTTCTTTTTCCCCCCACAGCATTTATGGCCTTCTGCCATATAATTTATTTATGTATCATGTTGACTGTTTAATGTACATTATAAGGTCCATGAGAATGCTTGCCAGTTTTGCCCACAGATGTAATATAAATATTTAGGATAATGCCTAACACACATTGGGCATTCAAGGGAGGGAGAGAGGGTGGGACTTACTTCCCACCATGGGCCAGGCTTGACTTGAGTCAGTCAAGAAGGTTAATCTGCTGCTGGCAGCCATGAATCAAGAGGAAGGGTTTGGGGGATTATCAGCTTCCTCCGATTTTCCACCTGCCAATCCCCTCCAATATGGGAAGCCTGGGAACAGACTACTGTCATATCATTGCCCATCCGTCCTCTCGGCCAAGCCTGGCACCCCCTGTTCTGATTGCTCTCTAAATGCTGGTCACTGGTTCCTTCCCCAGATACCAGCACTTTGCAAAGTCCACAGCCATTTGCACATAAATACCAACCCCCACTCCTACCCCAGGCTCAAAACCCCATCATTTATAAAAACTAGTCATTTCAGTTTCTGTTCCCTATTCTGGAAATGGCAAAAGTGAGGTCCCGAACTTAGAAGGCTAAGCTTGGGTTTAGTAAGCTTTTTACCAGAAGAGGGTAAAAAACTCAAGCTTAGTACTCCCACTTTGGGGGCCTTTCAACCTCAAAACGTGAACCCTGAGGAGCCTTCTCAGTCCACCCTTTGTCCTCTCATACAACCTAAGGGGTTCCCACAAGCCTAAGACTTTCCAAAAATGTAGAAACAAACTCCTTTATAGAAGCCCAGTCTTGCCTTCGTGCCAGAGACTACTTGTCTCCTACCTCTGCCATGCTCCTGGGCTCTGTCTCCCTGCCCTCTGCCTCCGCCTCAATCTCACACACATAGCTGAGAGTTCTTCAAAAATGAGCTGCTATATTCATTTAAATATGCCCCCAGGTGAGTGGGGCAAATATAAAGAGAAGAACTACCTCCTGGGAACTAGGCCCTTGACAAACACTATTGCAAATACAATACCTCTGCAAATGGATCGTTATTCCCATTTTACAGAAACAGAAACTGAGGCTCAGAGAATATAACCAACTTACATCCTAAGTCACACTCCTAAAGAGTGATGGGATGGGATTCGAAGCCCAGAGCCATAGATCCTGAGGGCCACACTTTCCAACCGCAGTGCATGCTATAAACTGAATGTTGGTGTATTCCCAAAATTTCTATGTTGAAGCCCCAACCCCCATTATGATGGTATTTGAAGATGGGGCCTTTGGGAGGTAATTATGGTCAGATGAGGTCATGAGGGTGGGGCCTTCATGATGGGATTAGAAAGACCAGAGTTCTGAGGACAAAATAAGAAGGTGCCTATCTCCCTATCAGGAAGACAGCTCTCAACAGAAAGCGAAGCCAGCACCTGGATCTTAGACTTGCAGCCTCCAGAAATGTGAGAAAGCAAACCTCTGTTGTTTAAACCACCCCAGTCAGTGGTATTTTGTTTTAACAGCCTGGGCTGACACTGCAGCAGGGGAAAACAGGAGTTCTCCTTGCGACCACAGTGTCACCTCTATAATACCCAGGCCCTTCCCTGGGTGGGGTCGGAAGACGGTTGCAAGCCTACAAACAAGACTGGCCCAACTGGAGTCCCCTGAGGAGCACCAAATGCTGAAGTCCAGGATTTGGTTTTAGGTCAGTGTGTACAAGGAGGTCTGTCCTTGGTGTCTTTCCTCCATGACTGAGTGACAGGCATAGTGTCAAGTGCCTTCTTTTAAATGTTTGAATGGTCAACAAAATGTTCAAGATCTGGAAAAAAATGGCTCCAAAATGTGAAATAAAAATCATAAAACTAAGATTAATAAAATTTCAAATAAACTTCAACAGAAAGAAACCCTATGTTCACTGGTAGGTCAAGCACTAATCAAGTCAAGCTCTACAGTTAAAATATAACAAAGTTTTCATGAGAAAATTAATTTATTCTTAAGCCTCCAAACTGTAAAAATGACTTAGAATCCTTCCAAAAATTTCACAGTGAAACCTCATCAATCATATTTAATGTGAGATGGGGAAGGGGTCATTTTAATATGTTTGATATGTTGTATGATGAGGTCTCCAAAATGAAAAGTGCTCAGGATGTTCAAAGGTCTTAAAATGTCCCTACTTTCTGGCGAGAAGTCAAGGCTGGCAAAATGTGTGTGACCGCTAACATCTTCATTTTTATGTGTTTACTGGGTTTCACTAGGGCAACCCAGGATGACTGAGCCAGGTTCCAAGACAAGGGAAACCATGGCCCACAGAGGGGGACTGGAAGCCAGGGGATGAACAACCAGATAATGGGAAAGAATTTCATACCCTTAGGCTCCTGTAAAAGGCAGGATCTCCAGGGAAGCAGCCTGCTGTGCTTGGAAAGCACCAGATCAGGAGTCAAGAGAGCAGAGTTCTATTCCCAACTTCATAACTGACAAGTTGTAGGACTTGGAATGCAGCCCCAGTTCCTAGAACCATGCCTGGCACACACCAGACATTCAATGAAATATGCTGAGAGAGCTTAATAAGTCAGTGTTCTCTAATGGCACACTTGAAGACCCTGGGCTGGAGCGGGGCAGGGAGACAAGCAGACTTTGGACACCAAGCATCCTTCCCAATCTCACTGCCGGCCACAACCACTGTCATAATCTTTACCTAACTCAGACTTCCCAAAAGTTCTCAATACTGGGAGGGGTCTAAGAAGGTAGGGTCAGCCATACACTGTGGAGTCACATGATACAGATCTGAAGTGGCACCTCTTCCCCAACATGCTAGGCCACCTTTACACAAATGCAAAGGGCTCCTTCAAGAGCTCCACACCTGCCCCTCCCAGCCCACCATTGCCTCCCTACTCTAGGTTTACCTCCAGGATTTTTTTTTTTTTTTACCACACTTCCTGAACAGGGCTCTTCCAAAATCTCTAAACAAAAGAAAAACCACCTGGATTAAAAGCCTCTTCAGAATGATGCTTGGCCACCTTTCTCCCTCCCCCTTCATCCAGAATGAGTCTGGAGGGAACCGAGGCAGGCATACTGAATCACAGTCACCCCTCCATGCACAGATACACACCCCAACCCAACAACCTCCACACAAGGAAGGCTGACAGCCTCCCACAAGACACACATCAGCAGAAGCCATCCTTGTTTGCAAGAATTCACATATTCCCTAATTATTTCAAGAGGACTTTCAGACCGAGGTAATCGTTTCCCCTTTATTACTTGCCACACACATAATGTCAGGGCCCTAGCATTCATCAGCACCCCCCTCCCCATATCTGCCCCCCACCTCTACCACCAAAAACCCAAATAATTTCAAAAACATTTTTATCCTAAAATGTTCCCCTCAATTTAAAAAAAAAAATTATCTTCAAGCGAAGAGATTTCTTTTCCATTTCAATCCCACAACAAGGAGAATGTCAGCCCAGCTTTTTTTTGACAGACAAATTATTGAATCAAAGAGAAAATGCCATTAAGCTCACAGGTTAGCAAGTGTCAGGAATGGTTTAAAGAGATATCCCCATTTATCTTCCAAACATGCACGAAATGTCACTAATGTGTGTTTATCATGTATAATCAGACAAAGAAAATATCGAAATAAAGTACTCCCGCATACAATAGAAATCTCCTTCCATCCTTCAAGATATCAGTGCTATTCAAATAGAATAATAATGATGAAGCCTCTCTCTTGAAAATGGAAATCAAGTGAAATGTAGATAGAAATGATTTTTTTTTTTTTTGGTAGTTGATGTACATTTCTAAAGTGCATTAACAGGAAATCCAGAACTTTTTAGGTCAATTATATTGTCAGTATTGTCAATGCCACTGAAATGAATACTGAGGCAGTGCCTGTTCTTGCTGGAATGAAGTTGCAGAAGAACCCCCTAGACTGGGGACTTATAGAGAAACTAGACACACACTGGAAGCCTGACACTGTTCAAGCATGCATATATGTGTATCTATACTTTTTCATTCAAATCAATCCCAGCTCCAGGCATTTTGGCTTACTATAAATCTCAATAGGAAGAAAAAGATCTACAAATAACCAAAAATCCGGCTTGATTTTCTTCCCCCCCCCCCTCCATTATGACAAAGCATATTTATGTAAGCCAGATGCTATGACAACAATAAAACCCAGCCCTCAAGTGAATGCTCTGGACAGCAACAGTTCTATGACTCCATCTGGACTTGCAAGACCCAGGACCATGAGCTGTCCACTGGAGAAAAAGATAGTTCTTGCATCAGAATGGACAGTCCCCTTCAAGTCTGAAAAGAGCTGGTATTTCAACCTGGAAACATTTTTTACCCTTACTACTTTCTCTCCCAATGGTCCCATCAGCTTTGTGACATATTTCCCCACTTTCTGGGTCACAAGTTTCCCAGGAGCAGAAGCCACATCTGTTTTAGTCCATCACTGACACTGACCTTCAAATAGCTGATGCTCAAAAAGTCGCTTCTTTTTTGAAAAGAAGCTTTTCCTCTCTGGTCTCTCTCAACCTCACACTTCCCTGGCTCTGGGATATTTCATAGCCCTATGGGGGAGTGGCCAAGGTCTGAGACATCCATGTGTTTGGGAGGCAGTAACTTACCACCTCAAGAAAGTTTCTGCTCTCCCAAATTGATGACATTAAACTCCTGTGTCAGGTACAATGTAAGGAAAGGGGATGAATGCAAGAGTAAAGGGTCCTAAAACAGTGGAGTACAGTGTTAAGACAGCAAGTTCTCAAATCAGCCCGCCTCCTGTCCATCCAGCTGTGCGGTCTTGGACCTCAACCTGTGTGGCTAGATCCTACCCCTAAGAATGAGGATACTAATAACCCTTACCTCACAAAGGTAGAGTGTTAAATAAGTCAATATGTGTACAGCCCTTACAACAGTGTTTGGTACATAATAGGTTCTCAAAAGCATTACATATTATTTTTAATACCTATTTGTTTCATTTTATTATACAAATAAAAGAGAATGAGACTTAAGGACTGGTACAACTCCTCAGGAATATAGGAGTGCAGGAATAAGACCCAAACGCAGGTATGCAGAGGCCCAGTAATCCGGCCACTCCATCAGCTACTTATTAGATGCTAGCTATATACAAAAACAATGGGAAGCACGCCAAAGTAGACAAGGGACAAAAAGGAGGGAAAGTGAGGAGACTGTGAGGGACAGGTTTGAACAAAAGTGATACGTTGAAATAGGAAACCAAAAGGACCCACTGTGGCTGCAGAGTGAGGTTTATCATGCATCAGGAACATCACTATGAAATTCACCAAATAAAATGTTTTTTCCACAGGCCCACAACCATGTCCTCATCATAGTTATCTGTTTCTTTTTTAGGTTTAAGTCCCAGCTGCTCTTTGTGAACCAGGACTGAACATATCTTTGTACCCTCCACCTCCAACACGAGGCCTGGAACTTGACAGGTATTCCCCCCAAAATGTGTACAATAAAAGGGAGCCAAGCAGGCAGGCTGCCTGGCCACCATTCTGAGGTTGTGCTGGGTGGGAGAGGGAGCCTTAGAGAGGGAGAGCCCAGGAAGCCCTAAGACACACTGACATGAAATAGGATAAAGATTTATTTAATCTCCAGTTCACAGGCTACAGAGTGGCATGTGGACCACAAACCACACCTAACAAAAGTTTGTGAAGAGAGCCCATGATCACACCACAGAAAACAAGGCTCACCCTTGCAGGGGGTGGTATTCTCACCTCCAGGTGGTGAGAGAGGCCAGCAAGGCAGATGCTACCATGGAGGCACCAGATTCCTCCACTGATTTGCTATGCATTCCCAGGCAAATCAGTGAAATTCTCTGCTCTTAAGTTGGCCCACCTATAAAATGAGGATAAAATATCTGTCTTGAAATTTGACCTTTTGTATAATAACCCTCAAAAGGTGGATAGAAATTTCCTAGCTATTATATTTTTAACAGTTTATCTTAAGGACATAATCAGAGGTATGTTTAAAATAATAAAAAAAAAAAAGATGTATTTCCTGGGGCATTCTTCATGGTGCTGAGTATAATAGGGAACAACAGAAAATAACCTAGTTACTCAACAACATTATGATACATACATCCTTTATAACAGAACAGGTTAAGACATTAAACAATGGGCTTCCAAGGACTATACTTATAACATGGATATATGCTTATAAGAAAAATATAATCCACAGATATAGGTGTATACACACAAAAGGAACGTATATGGGGTTGGATGTATACTAGAATGGATTAAGTGTCTATTTCTGGCAACTGTGGAATTACAGGCAATTTAATTTCTTTCTTATGATTTTCAGTATTGTCCAACATTTCTACAATGAATATGCACTATTTTCATAATCTGAAAAAACATTCTTAAAAACATAATTTTAGAAACCCTGACCATGTCTACCTCACAGCACTATTCTGAGATCAGTTATAGTAACAGATGCAGAAGCACTTTGAAATGTATAGAATGATATGTAATTCAAGTGACTGTGATAAGCCAGTAACTAAACGTTTGTGGTTAACCCCGTCCAAATGTCCTCCTCCCAGGCCAAGGCTATTGTGAGCATGGAAATGTGTGACACTCCATCATCTTATCCAAGTGGACTATGCAAGATTTCCATCTCCCCATTTCCACATGGCAAATGTAGAGCAAATAAGATTTGAAGCCTCCAATAGACTGAAAAATGTCAACCCAGATTTCTCCCCACCAAAACCAACCAACCAACCAACCAACCAGAGAAATTCCACATGTTAGAAACTCCCCATGAGCTTGGATCCAAAGATTCGGTGATATCCAGCTGGCAGTCTATGCCAGATTTGTCAAAGTGAGTCCCAAGGCTCCTAAAGAAGCGTTAATCTTCTGTCAGGAGTACCAACTCCAATAGGGCCTCAACAAGCAAATTATGTTCCAGAGATTTTAGGGCCCAATGGTGGTAAAATATTTATCACACTAATGGCTTTGAAGTGTAAACAGACTTCATATCAACACAGTGATTCTTCTTATACACACATTTGGGCTTTTAAATTGTGCTTAAGTTGGCAGGCTTAAAAGTAGATTAGTGAGTTTCAAGAGTTAGGGTTTTCCCAGGAAAAGCACATTTACTGAGCCAGTTGGTCAGTCACTGATCTAAAACAATTGTTTTACCTTAGAAATTTTAGACCCTGAGATGTCTTAAGGGTGTCTGAGATCCAGAAATTCTCCCTTGAACACAATCCAAGAAGGGCCAATAAATAAACCTGATTCATGGCAAGAGGCATTACATTCAGAAAAAGACCCACACATCACAATAATCCACTCGATTACTGGAGGCAGGAATGTAGATCAGGGATGTAGACTGGCAGTGGATTAAAAGGGAAAAAAAAAACCCACAATAATGTCTAATATTGAGATAGCACAGCTCTCAATAATTCAAAGCACATGTGCTTCTATTGTGTTACCTTAACCTAGCCAGAAGCCTGTAAAGGCAGGTATAAGGAGGGCTAGTAACCGCATTTTAAAAAGGAAAAAAGTTTAAAGAGGTCAATTATTGACTTGGCCAAGGTTATTTAGGCAATCGATGAAAGCCAGATTCATAACCCAGTCTCCCACCTAAGGAAGTCAACTTGCCTATGACAGTGACTAGTGGTAACCAAGCCAGTAAGGAAGATTCAAAACCAGCAGCTAAATCAAAGATGTTAACTGGGTGTTCAAGAATCCTCCTTGTGACTCAAGGATCAAGGAAAGACCAAGAAAACAAGTCTCTCCCACGAGTAAGTTCAGAACCCAAAGCTCCTTCTTTCCTCAGAAAGAAGCTACAAGCATTTCACTTGCCTTCTGAAAGGAGGCAAGAGAGAGTCCAAGTGCTACATCCTCTTACCTATACCTTCTTACTTCACCCCATGTCAGATGCTTAGGAACCACCACAAACCAGGGAGCTGCCCTGTGAAGCTTAGCATCTCTCTCCCTCTCTTATCCCCAACTATAGAGAGAACAGCAGTAAGTCGAACAACACTCCACTTCTCCAAAAAAGTTTATACACATGCGTGAGCATTCCATACAATGTATGTAACAAACTGGAAGAGCACCCAAGTAAATAAAGAACAGATCAAAAGGGAGGTATGAGGCAGCCACATTCAACTCTGCACTTGAAAATTTAAATGAATACTCCTTGAGAGCAAACTACAAAATGCTAACCTTGAAGTGCTGAGTGGCAGGAAGAATTATGGGTTATTGTACTGTCAAAATGCCAGACAGCTGTATGTTGAGTTGCTGCGTTATTTAGACAATCAGAAACTTGGAAGCTAATGTGACATATTTTTTTTCGGTGTGAAAGCTCTTGACATGCATCACGATAATTTCTAAAGGGACAAAATGTTATATAAAAAACATGGTGCCTTCAGGAGATGGCCTCATAGGTAGAACAGCCCCAGGCAGACCAGGAAGGATGTCAACAATGTGGACTTCCCAAGGGAGAGGACCATTTCCTTCCAGTCTTAGTCCACAGGGGGGCGGTCCCAAGCAACATGGAGCACACTCAGTCCAACTTCCTACTCTCTCATCACGGAAGAAATGCTCCTGGATTCACCTGCCTGGCTGTAGGCTGGGCTGGGCCAGGTGAAGCCCACTAATTGCAGGATCATCTCTCAGCTGGATGAGCAATATGGAGATCACATTCAGAGGACGCTACCAGAGATCATGGTACTGTGCAAACCAGGGGTAGAAATGGGGCTATAATTCTACCTCTGCTCTTGCAAGTTAGTTTACCTTCCACGTGTATTCTTGATTGGCTCGTGGACAAGTACAAATAGAATGAGTGGTAGCCATTTTAAGGAAATTCCTTGCTTTGACTCTCAGGTTGCCCTAAAGTGAGAGTGGGAGGCAGGTCATGGTTGACTGTACCTGAAATTCTACCTTCAGTACTTTCACTACAACTAAAATACAAACATTAACACATTGAACTTCCAAGAGTCACCTCTAACTCAGGGCACATGGAAGTTCTGAGAATTGGTTTTGCCGGGTGGGGGGAGGAGGAGTAAAGGATTTAAGATCCAGATGAGGGACAGGGGCCTATGGGACAGGCAGAAAGATAAGCCAGAGAAAATTCCAGATAGAAAGTACCATACTCTGTGGATTTGCCCTCTTCTCTGCATTTCTTCTTGATCAAAAGGAAAACCATCCCATCCAGGAGAAGAGAAAGTGGCTGGAGACTGGTGGGTCAAGGGGATTGTTCCTCTCCTAACAAGCATTTCCAGTCAGCAGGCACAGACTCTATCCTGAGGCCACCTCTACCACATGTACCAATAGCATGACCTTTAGCAAATTATTTAACCACAGTTTCCTTAAATGCAAAGTGGGAACAACAAGAATAACATCCTCAAACTGATGTTGAAAGATTTCATGGGCTAATTACTTAGAGCAGTGCCAGCCAGGTGATGATGGTTCTACTCAAAAATTATCACAGCATCCTCCTCTTATCATCACAGCTAACAGTTTATACCAAATCCCCACTGCCAGCTGCAGGAGTAGAATCCCCCAGGATACTTTTCCCAGGACAGCAAAGCAACTTTGAATCACAAGAGTTTCCTGTGCTCCCTGCTATGTGATCCTAGACAGGATCCTACACCCAACACTCACCCACCCCAGAAAAGGCCAGCATACTGTGCCATGCAGAGAAGGAAGTCCATTGTCTAAGTGGAAATCACCTGGATTTAGATGGTGCCCCCCACCCCCCACAAGCTCCACTAAGCGTTGTAAGTAAAGACACTCTCTTCTTTTCCACCTTGCTTTTATTTTTATTTGACAGTTAACCTAAATGTTAAGATAATACCCTGTAACCAGGGTACTTAAAAACTGATATGCAGCCAGAGGATAAGACTGGTAAATGAATGAATTTGAAGCTGATTCCAAAAGCTGTGCTATTTGGCTATAGCTACTCAGGAAAAATTAGGAATACAAGGACTGGGGCTAATGCCTTCGCACACAACAGTGGTTCAATACTTTCCACCCACCATTCCCTGGGTCATTATGAAGATCTCAAGGTATGAGATGGTCTACTGACACCTCCAGGTATGAGATGGACTACTCAAGCTCCCCACACACTTAAGGAAGACCGGCAAAGTCTGCTAGAGGAAAGATTGTTCCTTTCTCCAGTATCAGGGATCATTTTCTGCTGAAGTCAGGAAACACCTATATCCTTTAAGCAAATTATCATGGCAGGTGTGCTCACCAGAAATTTCATTTTTATGAATCAGTATGGGAATAGTTCTTGCCTACAATATGCATAAATGAAGAACCGGGGGCATGATCTATCCAATTCCATCCAACTCTTGCTTGAGTCTTAGCAATAAACATAGGGATAGACAGGGAAGTTCTGCATTGGATGGAAAGGATATTTTCCCCTACTCACTAAAAGTTGCCTGTCAGGGGTACCTGAGTGACTCAGTCAGTTAAGCGCCTGACTTTGGCTCAGGTCATGATTTCACAGTTCCTGAGTTTAAGCCCCGCACCAGGCTCTGTGCTGACAGCTCAGAGCCTGGAGCCTGCTTCAGATTCTCTGTCTCCCTCTCTCTCTCTGCTTCTCCCCCACTCATGCTCTGTCTCTCTCTCAAAAATAATAAACATTAAAATTTTTTTAAGTTGCCTGTCAGAAGCACTGACCACTGACTTTCCTAATCTTCCTTTGCTACTTTAAATATAAGTCTTTATATGTGATAGAGACCACATCAATGTTACCCCGAAGGCTGGCACCATTGACAAGCCTACACAAGATAGATTCATATGATCAGGAATCAAAAACACATTCTTCAAAGTCTGAAAGGCTTTGGCACATGATAGCTTATGACTCTAGAGAGTTTCTTAACCTATCTGTATGCCATTTTCCTCATATGCTTAATGCAGAGACTGTCACCCAGTGATAAGATTGTTATAATTAAATGGCATAATATACACCAAATGCATGGCCCCTGCAGGGCCTGAGACACAGAAAGAGCTAAATAAATGAGTCGTCATCATCATCATCATCATCATCATCATCATCAATCCAAATAGTGTCTGAGTCTCTTCATGCCACCACATATAGTAAGGAAGACATAAAATGCTTCATTCACCTGAATCCATACTCTCATAAGTCAGGGACAGCTGACTATTGTTCTCTGTGAGGTCTGCGGGGACAGTGAGGCTACACGGAGTAACAGGGCAGTGAGGTGTGACATAAAAGGCACTTAAACTGGAAGCCAGGCATCCAAATCTGGTTCTGCCTCACCCCTAACTCACTGTGTCAGCCTGGCCAGTTCACACAATCATCCTAGGCTTTAGTTTCCTTATTTAAAAGACAAAAGCAAAAACCAAGAGAATGTGAACTTCATCACCATTTCCACTCATCACCTGGGGTAGGCATCACTAATCAGTCATGGAACTGCTGAACACAGTGGTAACTCACAATTTTTCTCAAAATAGTACTCCTGGAAATCACCACCATAGGGTTTCCACATGCAATAAACTTATTTGTCATCCCTAACCTAAATGATCCCTGAGATTCTAACCCTTTAGAAGATGCTTGGAGATTTAACCAAACCCTTTAGCTCATACCAGGAAGTGGTCAGGGAGAAGCTTCAGTTAGAATGAAAAAAGCTAAGAGACCCCATTAACAGACTCTTTGGGCAGAAAAGCCTTGGCAGGTAAAAGGTACCCATTCATCGACAGTGCTTTGAGACCCTAATATTTTTCTATTTTCGTGTTAAACTCATTATGTATATCCACCTTATGTTCTCTTCCTCCTGCTCCCCAACAGCAATTACACATATTCCCAAAAATGTACATATCTATGTATATATGTACATACACACACATATACAAAATGTACATATCTATGTGTATACATACATATACATGCACATAGTTTTCCAACCCCACTCTTCTACTTTTACCCTCAACAGTTTCCCTCTTTAGGCCTCATGTACACAGATCTGCTTACTACTTTTGGCAATTTTAAGCCTATGCTATTTATCCTCATGACAATTTTGTGAAATATCAGCTTCATTTTGCAGACAAGGAACCTGAGGTTCAGAAAAGTTCAATGATGGCCATCAAAGAACCATGCTACCTTAGGGAAGACTTGGAATCCAAACCAGGTCTCCTGGATCGCACACCTAAACTCTATGTATGCAGCCACTCACAAGTTGCCATGGCCCACAGTAACTTTCACAAGGCCCCCGTTCCTGCTGTCTCCATACACCCTACCCACACCTACAATCTCCCAGCCCTAATTTTTCCCACATCTCTCACCAGGTCCTGGCAGCCTCTGGCATTTCCCAAGCACACAGTTCACCAAACTGGACCATTTCTTCTTTATTATCTACACAAATATTCTTAATTATTTCTCCTCCAACCTAAAGTACTTATTTCTTATTTATGGGTGTAAATATAAAGCCAGCAGAGCTCATATTTCATGGGGAGCCATTCCAACAGCATCTAGAGCCTTCCAAATTTACGGAGCATGAGAGCTGATTCTCTGCCCGTTTCATTATAAAGGGGTTTACCATAAATATTAGAATTTGAATTCCACCCAAGTAATGCATTAATAGATACTAAACCATTAATAATTTCTGTACTTTTTCATAAATGGGCAAAGTCCAATAAATAAACTATATCTTCTCTACAGCACAGCAGGGTTAACAAGTACCAAGGAGATTTCAAAGACAAACTACTGGTAGGGGCTGCCAGGAGGTAAGATTCATAATGAAACTACAAATTCCGGAGACCCATTTTTTACTGTCCACCATGGCAAGTATCTAAAATTAAATGCTAAGCAGAAATCCGTCCTGGAATCTGACACACAGCAGTTTAGGTAAACAATCTCTGAAATTAAAAACAGATTCTGGATAATAAATAAGTCTGCGTGTGGATCTCTCTGATAACAGATACCTCTCCCTGATAAATCAAAGGCGCCAGCCCTACTGAGCCTTTCTAAATTAGGCCAGATGATTCACCTAAAATATTTCATCTTGTGTCACCTGTCTTAATGAACGGCAGTAACAGATAGCTTCTTACCAGTTACTGCATGGGGGCCAAAGGCCTCCAGGCTAATTATACTGAAGGCCTGGGGAAGGTGGCCCATCTGGGAGGAGCTGGTGGACAAGGAGGATTTCACCATGATACTCATTTACTTGGTCCCATGACCCATGTCTACTAGCTTCACTTGCAACTGCCCTGGAATTGTAGAAGATGATCAGAATCAGAGATGCCAGATATCAAAGATAAATAGCCCATGAGGGGGAAGTGGTGAATCCACGCTTTATCATTCCTAGATGTGTGAACTTGGACAAATATCCAGAAATCTTTGGGGCCTCACTTTCCTCACGTGTAAAGTTGGGATAATAACACCTGCATAGCCTACCTCCTGGGGCTATGCTGAGGTCCAACCAGAAAGTGCAAACAGAACTACTTTGCAACCCTCAAGCACTACTCTGTTATTACAAGTGATACCATTCAGTCAGTCATTTCTTTGCCAAAATTTATTGAGTACCCCTTACGTGTCAGGCGTTAGGGATAATTTAGTGGCTAGAACAGACAAGACCCATACCTCATGGAAGGGGGGATGACCTGGGTACAACTTCCCTGAAAAGGTGGAGGGCACAGCATGTTAGAGGATGGTAAGGCTGTACAGGGAAATAAAGCAGGGAGACTGCCAGGGCCAGCCAGGGCAGGGAGCAGGGTTTCTATTTTCAACCAGGAAGACCTCACCAGGGACACAACTTTCAAGACTAAAGGAAGAAAGAGAGCAAGCCTCACAGATACTAAGATAGAAAGAGTAGGAACATCCAGAGAAAAATACTCCAAGGAGGATCTGAGGAGCCACAAAGATAGGATGGAGTTCTTGGAGAAGAGGAAGCCAGGAGCAGGAAGGAGGCCTGAGGGCACAGAATGGGCTTGGAGGGGAGAAGTTCAGCCTTTGGAAGGTTTCTAGTAGAGGAGCAATGTTTTCACCAGAGCACTCTGTGGCTGCTGTGCTGGGAATCATAAATATACATTATACTACTATTATTAACAGTATTGTTGCAAGATTCTGTTCTGATCCAGTGTGAATCTGGGTTGGAGAAGGAGAGAAAATGGGATGGGGGCCAAGCAGAGTGTTTTTCTTTCTTAAATGCTCAGAACAACTCAGTACAGAAAGGACTGGGTGAGTGTTGGTGGAATGGCACAGAAAGGCAAGAGTAGGGGACAAGTGAGCTGCAAGTGTAATGGAGATTGGGGAGCGGCCTCCTATATCCGGGGCCTGCTTCTGTCTCCTGTGTGGTTGTGGAGAGCTGTAGGAGGGAAGAGCAGTGCGTGGAAAAGGAAACCCACTGCTCTCAAGTCCTATGCCTTTGCTGCATTCAGTGAAGCAACGTGAAGCCCTATTCGTTTTAAGCCTGGGGCCTGTCTCTTTACTGAAAATGAAAACAAAATTCTCTTTTAAAAGAGGGGAGCTTGGTTGAAGGCCATGGGCCGTATTTTATCAGCGTTTGGTGTCAGCAGAAGTGGGAAACACAACATAATAAGAGGAGCCATCTCTCCTCCTGCTTCAGAGCAGAAAATGACGCAGGGGTCATTCCATTAGTGATCACAGCTGCTTCTAAATGAAACACGTATAACCTGAATCCAATTAATGAAAGGATCCGGCAATCCTCACCAATGCTAATGCTGAATGAATCTTTAAACCTTGCTCATTCACCAGCTCTGTGTTTCACCATAGTTCAAAATCTCAAGAGCACAAGCTAATTCCTGAATGAAGGAAATTATGACTCAGCATTTCTTTTCAAATGTCTGGCAACTTGGCCTCTCCCGTGGGGCTGGGGTGTGTACTTCTCCCTTCCTGTACTTCTGGTACTTCTGCAAAGCGTGGACAAGTCTGCAAACAATGTGGCCCAAACTGATTTTCTTCCCAGGTGCCTAGAGAGAGCAGGGATTGTCACTGATGTGCACACACAGAGCCACCTGGAAAGGCTTTTAAGTGGAGCCAGTGACAGGGTGGGGTGAAGGTGTTCCATTTTTTTTTTAATATTTATTCATTTTTGAGAGAGAGAGAGCCTGAGCAAGGGAGGGGCAGAAAGCGGGGGCAGGGGGCATGGAACAGAGGACCCAAAGGGGGCTCTGTGCTGACAGCAGAGAGCCCAATGCAGGGCTTAAACTCACGAACCATGAGAACATGACCTGAGCCAAAGTTGGATGCTCAAGTGACTGAGCCACCCAGGTGCCCCAAGTATACCAGTAATGGTAGTCACTAAACTAAACCAGGACTCAAACCCGGTCACCCATAACACCTTCACGACTTTTGCTATGTGTACATGCCACTGCTATTTGTATTCACTTCTTTTTGTTTTAAATCTTCAAATTGGTGGTTCTCACTGCCTGGGGCCAATCACACTCCCCAAAGGATATCTGACAATGTATGGAGACATTTTTTGACTGTCACAACTTGGAAGGAGGCAGTGCTACTGGCTTCTGGTGGACAGAGGCCAAGGCTGCTCGAAATATCTTACAATACACAGAATGCACCCCACCCCCAAACAAAAGAATTATCTGGCTCAAAATATCCATTAGTGCCATTACTCTAAGTGACTAATTATCCCTTACATTTATTTTAAAAGGGAATTCTATTTAAGTATCATAAAGGAAAAACCAGGATCACATATCATTAGTGTTCAGAGTCAAAAGAAGAAAGTAATCAGAGAAATATGCAAAACGAAAACAATATTAAATTTTAGTTAGCAGCCTGCTGAAGGCCTTGAGCCTGAATGCTGCTTAAAAAAAAAAAAAAAAACATTCTCTTTATTATGATCAAAAGGACAGAAAGAGAATTGAAAAGGGAGTAGCTTTTCCCTGTGTGATTAATGATGTATCTGTGCACATCCCCAAATCATCTTGGGTACCACAAGCAGAAGGTGATATTGGTAAAGCTAATCTCAGTCCATCTTCTCAGGGCCGAAACACGGGTATTATTGAAGCTGTATACCGATGAGGAAGCCCAAAGAGGCAAAAGCAGTGAGAAGCCAGCATTATTTGCATTATAAATCTCTCAGAAAGCTGATTATGGTGAGATATTTCGCTTAGAGGTGGAGAAACACCACTCAGAGATTCATAGTGGAGGGAAGTCCCTTCCAACATCTGAGACAAGACTGAGTGATGAAAGCCTTTCCAGATGGCTCTGTGTGTACAAATCAAAGAAACTATGGCTGACTGTTTAGGCAATGTTTTATGAGCCATACTCAAAACTATGCTAGTGCCTTGAGAAAAGTATTCTATGGTCACATAAGCTAGCTATAATACCTAGTTGAACAAAGTCTGAAGGTTTTCCTATTGTCAAACTTCTCAGAGCCCTTAATGTGATAATGAGCACGGCAGATAAGAATCCCCCTCCCCCAGGGGAAAGGGGAGCAAGAATTCTCAAACTCATCAAGCACATACTTTTATTTATTTTTTCTTGTGGAACACTGAGCCACCTGTCCCCCCTGGTATTCCAGGGAACACAGTTTGAGTAACTTAGCCGTAATGGAAGAAAATATTTCCTTTTCGCCAAAGGTTATGAGAGTTTCAAGAGACTGAAGTTGTAAAACCATCCATACTTCATAAAGAAAGAAAAAACCACACTGATTTTTAAAACACTGGTGTCTGCTAAATAAAGGTGCTCATAATACATTCACTCCAACTTATGAGTCTCTCTTCTCCGAACTCTCAGACCTCTGGAATGATTGGTTCTAGAAATGATTAATGTGTCCAAACAATCACATTCCTTAATTCCACATCTTAGTGGGTGGGGAGGATACTCTTAATTGCAAGTGCTATCTAGAAAACAACTTGCTCAACTCCTATCTGATGCAAGAGACCTTCTGCCAACATACAGCCTTTGGACACTCAGGCAATGGACAGGTTTGGTTTTCCTTGGCTTCCACCTTCACTCTTCATTATGTCATTAACTCTTTTCAGATCCCCCTTCCAGCTTGGTCACATCTTGCTTTGGAAGGTCTTTGCCTGCCCAGGGTGCATTCACCTTTCTTCTGATAAGAGCCAGGGAATTCCGCACTGCTCAATCCCTGAGCTCTGTGGAATTAACTCCACCCCAGGCTCCAGAAAGACACATAAACTGGCCTGGCCAGTCACATCCCACACTGCTGACAATGGTTCAGGATGGGTATGGGCCCCATTCAGGGATGGTAAGAACCGATTTGGTTTTTTTGAAGAGTCTGGTAAGAGGGAATCTCTCTTTTTCCATTGAGATTGCTGGGGAGATAATGCGGAAGCCCTACGGGGTTAGCAGCCAACTTGCCTCCTTGAAGGGAAAGCCAGAGAGCCACCAAGAGGAAAGTAGCACTGGGAGGTGGGGAAAGAGATCAACTGTGACTGGTATGATTTGGGCTGTGGATCCAGCTGTGCTGAAAGTCATATTTACCCTTGGCCTTTTCAGATATGTGGACTAATAAATTTCTGTTGATGATAATTTAAACTGAGATTCTGGTATGCCTGGCTGGCTTGACTGTTGGAGCATATGACTCTTGATCTGGGGGTTGTGAGTTCAAACCTCACGTTGGGTGTAGAGATTACTTAAATAAACAAACAAACAAAAAATAAAATAACTGAGATTCTGATAAGTAAAACATGCAATATGCTGGATGCCATGGATGACTGGTATTTTTAACAGTTCTGTTTCTCTCCATCTTAAAAACAACTCCTTCCTTTTCCTACTCACTTCCTTTCCCATTTTCCATTTTTCCTCAGATTTTCCCCTCAATCAGAAACAAAATAAATATAAGAAATTTCTGCTAACCGTCCAACATGGTATTTGTTCTTCAAAGACCACTGTCAAACCTCTCCCCATCTCAGAGGACAAGGAGTTCAGCCACAGGTAACTGCTTCCACATATGACATATTCAGGCTTTTCTTACAAATAACTAGAAAACAATCTTCATTCTCACTATTATATCAGGGTTCTTGGGCTTTGGACTTGAAGACCTAAACATTTAATATTATGACTTGAGATTCATTAAGAATGATGTTTGGGCAGAGGGTGAGGAAGAACATACCACCCTCTCTGTTCTTGAGCCCATTCCTCTTAAACTCAGGGCTTGGAAAAGCAAAATGTGACCACTCCTGCTGACACTCTGTTTCCAAATGTAAAACTCACCCCCAGGAATTGAAACTCTCAGCCTTCCTTTGGCATGCCACGTGAGCCCTTTGCCTGGCTGCAGACATGTCCTCATAGGGTCGATGCATTCCCTTGATCCCCTAAACAGGGACACGGACAAAGGGACAAACACTATACTCGTGCTCAGACTGCATGACGGAGGAGTCCTTCCCGCTCCAGGCCCTGTGTGTGGGACAGGTGCCCTTGGACCGTGACCAGCCACATGGCTACTTCTCTTGGCAGGCCTGGCAGGCCTTCCCCAACCCTGCTGGGAGGACATGAGGCAGAGCAGTTGACAGCTCTGTGGCCTTGACTCTTCCTTCCCGCTCCACAGACCAGGCCACAGCCTGGGAAGCTCAACCAAGGCCTGTGCTCTTGCCTATTTCTCCTCCTCGAGCTGCCAGCTTGATCTCATTCCTGCAGAGCACAGACCCCCCCACCCCCACCCCGCCAGAAAATCCAGACAGCCAACCCTCACAGGACCAGAGCAGCTCTCTCTAGTAGTGAGCACTTCTCCAGCCACACGGCCAGCACTTACTGTCCTGTTGCTACACAGGGATGAGCTCAGCAAGAACCCAGCTAAGTCATCAAGCTGTTGAAGGAAAGGCCTGCCACTTCATCCATCCAGACATTGACATTCTCGTGTGACCTCATGGAGCATGGTCAGAGCTCAACAAGGTACAGCTCACTCCCCCTGCCCCAGCCCTGCCTGCCTGCTCCCTGCATGAACAGCAGCATGGGAGGCAGAGAAAATGCAGGGAAAATAGAGAGGCTTTTGCATGCATGTGTATACATGCACATACACATGTGTAAACACAATACTACACATCTAACACACAGGTACACACATATACATGCTACATTTAAAATATGTAATTTCTAAATATAAATGAGAGCTACTTCAGGAAAATTAATGCTTTGGGGATACACACATACACTACGTTTCCATAATGATTAAACAAACGAATATAAATTATGTTTTTTAAATCCAACTGCACTTAAGCATTCTTTTATAATTTTATTACATTTAAAGGATCGCTAATATGGGGCTATAAAATTTCAAAAGCTAGCCTGGCAGTATGCTCTGCAGTAAGTGTTTCTAAAACTCATCCTCTGACCAGAGAAGAATGGATAGGACTTGGAGGGGGCAGGTGATTTAACCTCAAGTTCAGCTATAGACCAAGGACAAAGAGTAGAATCCCTTGAGAAGATTCCTGTGTTCTGGGGAAGAGAAGCAGCAGAGACTTGGAGGTTGGGCCTTGAATGGACTGGTGACAAAGTGGCACAGCCATGCAAGGCAGTGGAAGTGCCATGAAAAATGCAATGTACATGCCTAGATCCCTTTCTCCAATCCAATCTGAAGCAGGCAGAGGAATTAGCCTTCTGCCTGAGTAGGGAGTAGTAGGCCCTCTATTCTTCTTCTGGGACCCTCTCTCCTCCATCACCCCAAACTAGGGGCCAGACCCCAGCTGCCACACGTGCCACCTATGACCAGCACTGGGTAGCCCTGTTGTGAGTGGAAGGCTGCCATGAGTGAGGCATGAACACAAGAGAAGTTACTTCTCATCAGGAAATATTTTTAGTTTCTTGCTCCCGAAATTGGATGGCAGGCCACATGGAGAAGTTAAGAGTGCTGCATTTAGCAGCAAGATTCCTGTTCTCTGCCAGATGGGACACATGAATGTGACAGGCAATGCCCGCCAAAGTTCTCTTTGGGAAAGGTCATGCACTAGACAAGTACTTCTTAACCCCATGTCCATATCCTAACAATGGAACTAAAATGCATCAGAAGAGAATTCATATACCTTAGAGGGCAAGAATATCTTTTTACTGTCTCCCAAACCTCCCACTTTTCATCCTATCATAATGGATTCCACCAACTCTGCCCTATGGACAGTTCAGCCTGATCCTCCACTCCTGTAATTGTCCATGAAAAATTCAGAATTCTACTCAGTAAATAAAACACAAGACCTAAAACACAAAGAGTTCCATTTTATTGAGCACTGGCTATGTGACAGTGCCTACACCAAATGATCCCAACCTATGAAGTAGGTACTATTTTAGAGCCCTTTTATAAAAAGTCAAGGAATCCAGGGTGGGAAAGGTGAGGTAACATGCCCAAGGGCATCCAAAGGCAAGTAGTAGAGCTCTTGTGTATGTGTTCTACTATTTCCCAGGATACCAACAATTCAGAGCGGGCTCAAGACAAAACAAAATCCAAATACTTTTCTGTAAAATTTATCTGATACAAGG
Source organism: Panthera tigris (assembly GCF_018350195.1). Taxonomy (NCBI): domain Eukaryota; kingdom Metazoa; phylum Chordata; class Mammalia; order Carnivora; family Felidae; genus Panthera; species Panthera tigris. The sequence continues at coordinate 35,640,105 of NC_056670.1, read as the reverse complement.
GAGTCCAGCTGCTGATAGCATTCTTTCTCCAATACTTTAGGATATGAGTTCTCTGTCAATAGCAGAGGGGAGAAAGCAGAATGGCTGCCAAGGGGGAAGAAAAGCAATGAACTAATCTAATTTATACTGCACACCACCAAGCATTCAATATTAACATATCACAAATTTAGGGAATGGCCCATGCCCTCCAGGTGTTTATAGTTTAACTGTATACACAAGTACAAATTAACATACATGAAATACAATACTGGGAAAATCATGCTCAAGTATGTGGCACACACCCTACCTGTTTCTGAAGTCCCCTGCTTATCAGCAGAGTGAAATGTTGAGGATGGCTTTGAATCAAGGGATGTCCAGGGTTCAAATCCCAGCTGTTCCAACTACTAGCTATGTGATCTTGGGCAAGTTTGTTAACCTCTCTGAGCCTCTGTCTTCTCTACTGAAAATGAGCATTGTATCATCTACCCAACATGATTGCCAGAAGACAACTGAATAATATTAGTAAAATATTTAGGCTGGTGTCTAGAGTGTGTCAAGAGCTCATGATAAGTGGTATCACGATCATCATCAAAACTGCCACTAACTCAGAGAACACCAGCCACCTCAAAATGAATCACTTCGTGTTCAGAAAGGACAGAAAGCCACACAGCAAGGCAGTGAATTAGAGACCAAGAAAGAGGTTCTGAGTTCATGAGTCTGATATTTTAATTTGGTTCAATTCTACTACAGCTACAGCTTATCACTGGCACACACTGGATGATCTAAATGCTTTCACATGGGGGCGCCTGGGTGGCTCAGTCGGTTAAGCGTCTGACTTTGGCTCAGGTCATCATCTCACAGTTTGTGAGTTCAAGCCCCGCATCAGGTTCTGTGCTGACAGCTCAGAACCTGGAGTCTGCTTCAGATTCTCTCATTCTCTCTCTGCCCCTCCCCCACTTGTTCTCTGTCTCTCTCTGTCTCCCAAAAATAAATAAATGTAAAAAAAAATTTTTTTTTAAATGCTTTCACATGGTGAAAACTGGTCTGGGAGTAGTGATGGCTTGATTTCCACATTCCCCACATCTAGGATTGTTCACCACCACCACCACCACCACCCCCCCCCACCGGCAAACTCTTCCCTGCTTTCAGGTGAAAGCCAACTTGCAAAGGAGGCAGTGTGGCCCAGCAAAAAGAGCACAGGATGCCTTCAGGCCCTGTCTGCATTTAAATCCCTGTGGGCTGTATAACCTTGAGACAGATATTTACCCTTTCTGAATCTATAAATCAGAGAGACAAATACCTTCCTTGCAAGGCTCCTGGAAAGACTGAAAGATAATGTATGCAAGGGGCCTATCTAGGTACCTGTCACATAGTAGGTTACGGTTCAATAATGGAAAATGCTAGAATTATGCCTCTGCCTAGATCTATATGGCCGCTCTCCTTTTCTGTGCTGAATGACTGATATAAGGCAAGACCTCAAATTCTATGTAAGGATATCTCAGGAGCTTCCAGTGCCTACTCCTTTTTGGAGACATCTGTCAAAATCCAGTTCAAAGCCACACCTTGATGAGTCCTAAGTAACTATTCCCAGATGGATCGTAACTGAGCACCTAAAGTCACTGAGGATGGAATCACCTACAGCTTACTTCACAGCATCTGGTTGTGGAAGATGCTTCTTCTCCATGAACTGAAACAACTAACTCAGGGCCCAAGCCCAAGAGCTGTGGAAATGTGGTCACTCATGCTAAGTGACAAATCCACACAACCCTCACAACTCAACAGTGACCTAGTTGATGAGGGCTCTAAGGACCTAGAGGAAATGAGCCCCTGCAGGGCAATGCAGGGACTTAGAATAGTAAACCCTATCACCTGCAAGGTGCTCCAGGAGATAAAAGTAGAGGTGAATCACCCCCTGGCGAGTGAAAGAAGAGGACAATCTGCTCAAAACTCACTCAGCCTATCAGGAATGTCCCAATAAATCGCGATCCACGCCGAAGATATTCTGTTTGTAGAGAGTCTTCAGTAATGTTAATGACACTCTAATGAGAAAGAGAGATCCACTCACTAATCCCCACAGGGGGCTGATATTGACTGGCCTAAGGGTGCTGAGTGTTTGGAAGATTTAATAAGTTATCTGTAGCAAAAAGAGTGCACATACATAAGAAGAGAAGCAGTGAAGGGTAACTTCATTAACATCATTTTGTGTAAGGCAGATTCATGCTCGAAACCTTTACCTATGTGTGCCAGCCACAACCTTGTATGTTTGAGAGAAACACTGGGCAAGATTTATCTTTTTGTTGCATCCTATTTCTTCCTTCCTAAAAGTCTAAAGAACCTAAGAATAATATTGTCTAGTCAAAGCCAAAGAAACCATTCTAGTAGAAGAGTAACTACAGTATCTGAAAACACAGCAATATTATCTGTTATTTGAATAAAGGAAGCTGAAAAGAGAAAAAGACTTTGCTGACAAGAAGACTGATACAAGAACCAGGTGTACTCAGGGTTATTCCTCAGAGTCTTCACAGTCCTTGGCACAAAGAGTTCAATAAATGCTACAGAAGAATGAATGATACAATCCAGAAAAACAGATATTGCCAGATGAATGAACTTCAGTGATCAAACACCAAACACCCACCCACCCACCCACCCACCCACACACACACACACACATGACCTGCTGAGATCAGAAACTATTTTGTTCAACAAGTGAAAGCAAAATAATCGCAACAGATTCCTAAATTAAGATTCCAAACATTGAATCGCTTTAATAAAGAGACAATTTATATAACTTACAACTCTGGAATATTTACGACTACCCATGAATATCCTTGAGGCTCCTGATGAGAACATGAAGGTCAGCTGCCAACTTTTGGGAACTCATAGTTTCAAACACGCTAGGGAGGGTTAGAGAACACAAGGATCGCCTTGAATCCTTGTTACCAATGGGTTAATATTAGAAACAGTATTGACTGGTTTCCTACTGGTTGCTAAGCAACATTGTTTCCTTCCCCCAATGGTCTGAGAGAGAGGATTAAAAAAAAGGGCAGAAAATGAGAAATGTTGGAAAAATAGAAAGTGAAATTCAATGGATCATAAGGTGCAATTTGTAGGAAGAGTAAAAGAGCAAATAATTCTTACCGGATGTACTAAGACATCAGGTGCTTTATGACATCACAAGAGTAACACATTGAGCCTCCAGCTCAAAGACAGAGAGGAGAGTAGAAGATGAATGTCCCCCATCCCAGCACTGTGCTATTCATGTTCAGTTCACGCTTAACCGGAAACACACAGCGTCCATGGGTGACAGCAAGCTGACCTGTGTGACAGACCATTATAGCCCACACAAACAAACAAATCTATCAAACCCAAAAAGCTCAACCAAACTCTACCCATTGTAACTCATTGTCCCATTCCTTAAGGGGGCCTTTTGTTCCCTTCACATCTGAAAGGCCTCTAGTAAGTGATACAGATACTCAACAATATTGACTGAATGCTCACCATGTGCCAAGCACCAGGCTAGGACTTGGGAGGTCTGGGTTCTGGGGGTGGGTAGTGATAGAGCCCTTGCCCTTGACTCAACAGCATATTTGGTCTTCTTTTTCACCATCTCGGTGTTCCATTTTTGTCAGGACTCTATGATAGAGTAATAGAAAAGTCACAAAGAATGACTTAGGAGTTGTTAGACCAAGCCCCCCTTGGTCAACTGCAGGACAAGCCTATGAGGCTGCTAAACTTCTTCCTGCCTAAGATTTCTAGGCCTATTCCAAAATGAATTACTCAGAGAAGTAGCATATTAGTCCATTAATGTCCATTTTCACAAATCCGTTCATTAAACTAGATGCTGTCATCTGTGTCCTGCAGGAACATGGACCCTGGACAGGCCAGTTTTGACACTGCATAAAGGCTTAGGAAATAGACAGCATGTGCACAAGCTGGTAACTAGAGCATGGAAGGGAAATGGGAAGGAAGAGGAATCAGAGGGTCCTGGAGGCAAGGTAGGAATAAAGGAGTTCCAGACAACTGAAAGGCAAGAGAGAGGCCCCAAAGAGAGATGGAGCAAAGATTTTTTTTTTATAAGCAGGGATTTTGAAGCTGGTCCCATGATGACACGGAATGTTCAGCAATTTCCTGAACATGTCCCACACTAAGTTTCTCCATCTATAGAACAGAAAGAACACTTAGCTTGTAGTGTTGGGGGAATCCAAAGTGCTATCTTTAAAGCAAACCCCATGGTACCCAGTACACAGTAAATGCTCAATAAACTCTAGTCAATGTTATTATCATATATGGAACCACTTTAAACTATAAAACACTAGTTTTAACTGTTAATACAACTATTATTTATAGCTCTGCCTAAGATTGGTCCTGGTTCACCACCAAAATCATTCTTCTAAGCCAGTGTTTCCCTACTTTTAGGCAGGTATGCGGCACCCTCATAACTGCTCCTCCATCCAAGGGCTGTCTTTCGTAATTAATAATAATACTAGTAAAAACAACAATAATCGTAACAGCAGCAGCAGCAGCAACAATAACAATGATAAATGTTTACAGAGAATTTATCACATGCCTGGCACTATTCTAAGAGCTTTTAAGTACTAATTTCTTTGATTTTTAAGGCAACTTTAGCAAGTAGGTACTAGTATTAATGCCATTTCACAGACAAGTAAACTGTGGCACGGAAAGGTAAAGGTCATTTGGCCAACAAGCGGCAGAGCACAAATTGCAATTCAGACAGTCTGGCCCCCGTGTCCACACTTAACCACCATGCATTCTCCCCGCTCATTCTCGCTATGCCTGCATTTACTTAATTTTGTAAAGCCTTGAGTCACTTCAATTCTAAAATATCTTATACTACTCTATGATACCTATGAAATCCTGGGTTTTATATTCTAGTTATAATTTAGCTGATATAAAAATAATTACAAGATTAGTTTATAATTCCCATTTACTATCTAAAATTATCAATGAAACAGACTTTAGACAAATATTGCTGGGGGCACCTCAATGGCTCAGTTAAGCATCTGACTCTTGGTTTCGGCTCAGGTTATGATCTCAGGGTTTGTGAGTTCTAGTCCCACACCAGGCGGAGCCTACTTGGGATTCTCTCCCTCTCTCTCTGTCGCTCTCCCACTCACTCTGTCTCTCTCTCAAAAGTAAACTTAAAAAAAAATACTGCTCTATGTACCTGGGAATTCCTTCTAACACAACAACCTTAATTCCTTCTAAGCCACAACAACCATGGACCAATAATAACAATTCATCTGCCCTTGCTATTTCAACACCCTCTCCATACCCCCTTCTATATAACAGAGCCACTTTTTATCTGGCATAGGGCTGCCAAAATGAAAGAGTCTATTTTCTTTTCAGCTACCTGTGACTCTGCGATTAAGTTCTGGCCAATGCGATGTAGGGGGATGTGTCAGGTCGGACATCATGGAAGTTTCCTTAAAAGAAAACGATTTCATTCTCTGTCCCTCCCCCCTTCCGGCTTCTTGGAATGAGACATGATGGCAAGAGTACAAGCCATATCTGGAATCATAAGAAAATAGGCTAAGAATGATAGAGCTCAAGGGGAAGACACCAGGGCTCCTCATGACATCATGAAACTAGCACATCAACCCTTTACTACCTACCCCCACGTTTCTTCCATGCGAGAAAGAAAGCTCCATAATGTTAAGCTACATAAGGTGAGTCGTTCTCTTACATTCTCATTCTAATGAATACAGCACCGATCTCTTACTCTAGCAGTTCACCTACCACCTCAACCAAGGTACAACCAGAAAAACTCTACCCAGAGCATCTGTCCCCTAAGTATTCAGGAACCAAACAGGGCCTGAAACAATAGGTAGTGCCATTTATGTGTTCATTTACGAACCACTGCTCCAAATGTTTTATACACAATATTCTATTTCAATCTCCCAACAAACCTACATGATGGGGACTATTATAACCTCACTTATACAAATGAAGACACTGAGGCACAGAAAAGGATTAAGTACCATGCCTGAAGTCACGCAATTAATATGCGGTAGAGCCAGAACTCAGACCCAACAGTGTGACTCCAAAGGATAAGTTCTCAACCCTGCTGCTCTCTCATGGAACCAAAGGGACATCAGACACTGGACTCTCAGAGGAGCTGGCTTCTTAGTGGCTCAAACAGCTTCCCCATCACAGACCCTTAGCCAACTGCCCTCAAGGCCAAAATGACTTTGGCCTCTCCAGAAATCATCAGAAGGCCCCAACAGCCCTTCTTGTCATCATACTAACACCATATCTTAAGTAAAACCAAATACAAATCTGATGCCTAAGCATAAATGTCTGCCTTATTTTGTAGGTCAAAGCAACATTCAAAATATATTCAAAAGGAATACCCAGAAAATCTCTGTCTCAATCCCCCTCACGAATTCCATTCAGCTACTTAGATGCCCTGGACAGAGTAGGGCATGCACCAGCCCCCCTCCCTGACGGCCATCATGGGGTTAATTTGTATTTTCAAGGCCTGGCACATGTTCAGTCAAAAACCTGGCCGAGTGCCTGTTGTTTACTGAAGCTGGGGAAGAAGCATCTGCAACATTACGAAAAGCATATTGTAAAAGGCAACACATGCAAATTAAACCTCTTGAGCTATGAGTAAATTGCTGGGAAAATTTATAACTCATTTAATAAAACTTGAAGTAAATACATAGCCTGGCTCCCGGGGAAAACAAAATATTTCCCACAATTCTCTCATCTTAAAAAAAAAAAAAAAAAAAAAAAAGGACCATTGAGCCAGACGGCTCTATCAAGTATAAAGTATAAATAGCAGCTTCCGTGGTAAGCAAAACCCACTTGGCATTGTGGGGTATTTATTACCCACATGGGTGGTGCCGCAGCCTCTGCTCTGATGTATTTGACGATGTCCAGGCTCAGAACATTTCTACAATAATCCAGGATTATTGGCTCTAGTGGGCATCTTCTATTTATCAATTCATTCCACAAGTATTTATGATCTACCTGAGATCCACTGTGATGTGGTGACTGAGAACAAAGGCTCGGAAGCCTGGCTGCCTGCTTTTGAATCCAGCCTCTGCCACTTACTCATTGTGTGACTTTGTGCTGTGGTGTAAACTCTCTGTGTCTCAGTCTCCTCGCCTGTAAAATACGAATTATATGAATACCCACACCCTGAGGTCACTGTGAAAACTGATTAGGTGAATACACGTAAAGTGCTTAGAACAATGACTGGCAAATAGTAATCCCTTATTAAATATCAACTACTTATTATTTATTAGCTGGCATTATGGGCCAAGCAGTCTGGGAGGTGGAGAGAATCCAGGATCAAACAAGGTAGATGATGGCCTCTCTCATGGAGCTTATATTCTACTGGAGGAAAATAGATATTACACATGCAAACAAATGAATAAAAAGATAGTAATGGTGCTCTGACGAAAACAAGACAGAGTAAGGGAATATAATGCAAGCTCCAGTTAGGAGTGAGGACTATTTCAGTTATACTTATCAAAGAAAGTCTCTGTGAGGAGGTGACATTGGAGCTGAGACCTGAATGATAAGAAGGAACTCACGAAACCAAGAATGTTCTAATGTTCTACACAAAACTAATAACTTGTTAAGGATTCCAAGACAAAAAAAAAAAAAAAGTTTGCTGTCCTTGAGTGACAGTCCAAGGTCAGCAGGGGGCTAGTGTGTCCAGAATGGGAAAAGGCCCACAAAACAGGGTGGGCAAGGTTGACAGGATCAGATCACACCAAGCCTCATAGGCCATGGAAGGACTCTGGATTTTATACCAAGTACAAATAGTTTTTGGAGGGATTGAATAGAAGAGTGGCATGATCTAATTCGCAATTTAAAAGCCTGCTCTAGCTGCCATATGGCAAATGAATTACAGGGAGGCAAGAAGGGAAGGGACAGAGCAGAAAGGAAGCTACTGTGGTTTTTCCAGCAAGATATGATGGTGGCTTGATCCAGGGTGGTGGTAGTGGAGACTCAGGAAATATTTTAGGAGTAGAGCTGACAGGACTTTGATGGATAGATGTGGGCTGACAGAAAGAAAGAAATAAAAAATGACTCCCAGTTTGGGGACGTCTGGTTTATTCATTAGCTTGTGATGAATATTGTAGGATACTAAGCAGACATGGCTTCTATTTCTAAGAGCACTTTAAAGATAGTTGGTCAGAGAAGCCTAATATCCATGAAATTGAACAAAGAGAAAAATGTGATAGAAGTGCTTAAGTGCATGGTTTAGAGTCCAGGCTTCAAAGAAAAGGAAAGCACAGGCATTTTCATGGAAGGTCACAAAAATAGGGCACCCCATCTGGCCTTGAAGAATGCAGTCATTGGCATTCCATGAAGAGAGAGTCACGTGAGCATACATGTTGGGGATCAAAGTCCAACATGGTCCATTCCAAAGATGACAAATCAGTCAACATTCTAAAGACGACAAACCAGTCAACATAAATGGTAGCTTCCATCCAGTTAACTACCAATTCACTGAAAAATCTCTTAGAAGCCTGGTTCCGAAGGGACAGTGACAGAGAGGTAGTGACCTCACTGTTATTTGGTCACTCCTGTTTCAATCTTTCAGGAAAGGATTATGAAGTCCCACTGACAATGTAGACATATTCAGGCAAGTGGGGCAGTGGCTTAAAGCCAGGGCTTTCAGACAAACAAATCCCAGATTGAACACTTATTGGCCAAAATGACCCTGGACAAGTACCGTAACATCATCTTGGTCTCAATGTCTATGTAAATAGATTAATAATGGTATCTACCATATAGAATTAAGGAAAATAACATTCCTATGGGACTTAGCACAATGCCTAACAAGATATAAAAGTTCTCAGTAATTTTTATTTAAAGAAATGATGGTTCCTTCCTTACTATCCTGTAGATCTTATATTATAGCTTGTATATACCTGATGGCTATTGCCCATTTAAGCATCTCTTTTCCTCACTAGTTTGTAAAGTATACAAGGAACTGTTTGGGGGTGGCTTGTCTTTACTACCCATGGCTAACATGGTGCCTAGCATTAACAATAATAATACTGTAGTTATTATTATTTATGGCAGACAGTATTTACTGAACCCACACTATATTCAAAGCATGGCACCAAGTACTTTTCAGGTGTTAAATCATAGGAAGGGAATAGGATGGTGGTAGGAGCATGTAATAGTTCGTTTGGAATCTCTGCCCCATTGTTTACCAACTGTCTGACCTTTATCAAATGACTTAAGCTCCCCATAATTCAGTGTCTTCATCTACAACATGGGCAAAAAGCAGTACTAACCTCACTACGTTGCTGTGAAGATTAAATAAATTAATAAACATGAAGCTCTTCGAACAGGCCTGGCTCTTAGCAGAGGTTATAAAACTGTTAACTCTAGTCATAATTATCAATCACAACAATCCTATGAGTCATGTACTGCTGTCACCCCCATTTTACAGACAAAGAAACAAAGGCATAGAGAAGTTAATCAACCTCCTCATGGGAACACATTTACTAAGAGGCAGAGACAGGATTTACACTCAAGCAATCTATCTGTAGAATCGAGACATCTAACACCTAAGGTTTGGAGGAATAAATGAGCATCACACTTCATTGTGTGGCTCATCACCTGAAAGCTCTGGGCTTGAACACGAATGCAATATGGGCAGGAGCATGCTGGGCAAGGTGTGTTATCAGCCTCCCCTCCACAGCAGTCCCAGGGAACAGTTCAGTGGGATACAGAACATGCTCATGAATGAGGAAGATGCTGCGTCTTCAAGAGAAATTAATAGAAGACATAAGAAGAAAACTGGGAGCAATGGGGTATATCACAGATAAAAGAAGATGCAAAACTGATGACCCTAACAATGAAAAGTTTGTTGTCCATAATCCTGACAACATCTACAAGGCAACCACTGAGACTGCCCAAACCACATGCCAAGCCCTGGCAGAACAGCTCAGAACCAGTAGGTAAATTAAGGCTCTACCATATGACCTAAATCAAATACACATTACTACATATTTTGGGGCCTCCTTTGTAGATACTCTAAATCCTGGTTGATTTCATCTAAAGAACCCTTCCTTCCAGATGCAGGTGGCCTTTCTATCCCACCCCTTGGGGCAGCTTTGACAACCCCAGACTCGTGGTGCTGCAATTGCTTATCTTCTTAATCCAGGTGCCTTCATGCTTCAGAAGACAAGGGCACAGGCCTCACTTGTCTTGCAGGTCATTATAATTGTCGTGTTTCCTTTCACCATGGAAAACAGACAGTTGTGGCATATGAGAACTGCATATGGCTTAAGGCACTGGGGCAACAGTGTCGCACAGACCTGAGCATGAATCCCAGCTCTATCACTCATTTGTTGCGTGGCCTTCAGCAAGTTACCCAAGTTATTTAATGGAGCTGAGCCTCAGATGCCTCATCACTACAATGGGATGACAAATAGTACCTACCACAGGGCTGCTGGAAAATGAATGGGATAATGGATGTAAAACACGGTGCCTGGAATAGAAGCACTCATAAAAGTTAGGAGCCAATGCTATGGTTGTTGTGGAAGAGTTTTCTTCCTGAAAGGAATTACTGCCAATGTAGTATTAATTTCCCTAGTGTGGGGAGGGATGAACAGGTATAACATACAGGATTTTTAGGGCAATGAAAATACCCTATATAATACTATAATGATGGATACAGGTCATGATACATGTGTCCAAACCCATAGAAGGTACAATACCAAGAGTGAATCCTAATGTAAACTATGGACTTTGGGTAGTTACGATACGTCAGCATAGGTTCATCAGTTGTAACAAACATACCACTCTGCTTTAGGATGTTGATGATGTCAGGGCAGGGGATGTGAAATCTCTGTCCCTTCCTCTTAATTTTGTTGTGAACCTGCAAGTGTTTAAATGAATGAATGAAGAAATAAAATTTCCCCAGGGTAACACAGGTCAGAGAAACTCAACACTCTCACTCAACTGGAATATCTGGAAAATATGCTCAAGGGAGTCCCAGCCCCACCCATTGCATACTGCAGATGGCAGCAGTGGAGATTCAGGGATCCTGGCATAGAGGAACTTTTTAAACTCCTGACAATTCTTCTAAGAATAAAGGCAAGGATGGCTGCTTCTGACACACTGCTCCAGGCCTCTCTCCAATCTCTCCTGGATTTGGACATCACTCAGGCCCATCAGAATCCTGGGACTGTCGTCTGCTGACTGACAACAGAAAGAGAAATTTAGAGGTGTGAGTGAAATGACAGAGCTGTCACGGCTGCCTCTGAAACGACTCTTTTCTTAAAGAAAGGAAAGATAACAGGGGAGAAAAAAAAAACCCTCAGACAGCTGCGATACCCTGTCACAGTTGCTGGGAGGTTTTTTCAAAAAAGCTTCAGATGAATTTTAAAAACGAGAAGGGCAAAATACTTATCCAAATTTTAATCTCAGTTCTTACAGGACTAGGATAGAATTTGGGGACAAGTCCCCTCCTTTGCCCCCAGTATAAGAAAATATTGGCTAAATATTTTTATTTGGGGAATGGCAGCATTTTTTTCTCAACCGTTTAAAAAAAATGTGTTAAATTGGGGAAAAAAAAAAAACAAACTCCAAACCCCAGAGTCCACAATCGCCTTCCTTTGACATCAGCTCATGACCAGATCCTAATTCTTAGGTGGACTTCAGTCAACTAATACATATTCGTCACAGAGCTCTCCAGCCCTGACTCCAGTAATCCAACACATCAAAGTCACATGTCTGACAAACATCCAGAAAACAGCCTGGGTGATATGCCCAAGTCCCAGATCTCACTTCCCCTTCCTTGTCATCCAATATTTCCACCACTGTTAGTTTAAAATGTCTTGTTTCTTTCTTTGACAGCCAAAACATGAAAAACTGACCATTTGGGAGGGTTCTCTTACAAACAAACCACTCTAGGCTGAAACACATAGGCTGACTCTCCACCCAGCATCCCTTTTAGCAACAGAGAAGTCATTGGCCAAGGAGATCATGTTTCAAAGGCTCCCATTTTTCTCAGTTTTCTGAGAGCCCTAACTTTATAATAACCATGAGAAGAAACAGATTCCCAGTCTCACCCACAGGTCGAGCACAGCCCAGAAAGGAATGCCTTTATTAAGATAATGCCTTGGAAAAACCAATAATTCTAATAGCAACTAAAAGAACAGGTCATAATAGATGGAAGGAAATTGCAGTTTGAGTATTTTTCCAAGAGTCCAGGAGGGCTGAGCAGAAAAGAATAAGAAACCCCATCCTTGCTTGTAAAACACTCCAGGAGAACCACAATCCTACCCTGAACTGCTGATTGATGTAACACTTGGATTAGAAATACACCGCATGAAATACAATTTCCAGAGAGGAAAAGGAAGTCCTTGATGAGCCTGGTGAAAAAGTGATGAAAGCTTCACTCAAGCCTTCCACTTTAGTATCAGATTGTGGGAAACTTTCATTGAAACAACCCAACTGAGTCCATTAGCCATCCATCCACAAGCACTACATAAACCCTTAACACCTCAGCTAGGAGAATGCCCCATAATCACCCTGCTTTCCTGCCAGGAGGAGAGGGAAAGGAAAGCAGCAGTGGGGAGGCTGACTAAAGCCACCCCAAGACGCCATTCTTCTTTGATGGGGAGAGAAAGGGAGGAAGAAAATATCCAAAGAAAAGAGGAGACCGTCACTTTCTTCTCTTCACCAGCATCATCACAGTATTGACTTTGGGGCCAGTGAGAAACCATCCACTGTGAAAAAGAGAAATGAAGATATTCTTTTACCAAGCATAAAATGACTGGGTCCTGGTTTTGCCTTTTGTGATCTGTGTGATTTTAGGCACATTGTTCACCCCCTCGGGGCCTCAGGTCTAGACCCGGGACAGTAACTACAGCCTTTCCTATCTTTAAGGGTTATTCAAAATTTTCAATAAAACAATGTCAATGAAAATGCTTTTAAAATTTTAAAACCGTGAACAAATAAGGCATCATTACTATTTTAGATACTACACAAGCTGTGACTCAAGTGTTTCTTGTGCTCGTCAGCCTGCCAAGAGCTGTGATTAGGACTGACAGGAATAAGAAGATGTAGGTATAAGGGACATGGTTTTCTATGCCCATCTCCCTGTTCATCTCTAACTCCTTCCTAATCTCTTCATCAAGTTCCCTAGCTTTGTCCTGACTTGTGGTCCCCAGGGGTGCCCAACAGAAGAAGAGAAGAGCTCAGGGACTAGAATAAAACCCCATAAGCTGTACATGCTACAAAGTACCATGATGCCTACTGGACCCCAAGAATGAAAAGCCCAGGCTACAGAGAGGAGAATATGGAAGTAGTTTTCAAAAATTTTGGAGTACTAGCACTTCTTTTCCCAAAACGAATCTTTTGTTGAAGTCTAGTGATAAGCAGATCAAGGTGGAAGAGCTGGGCCTGAAGTGGAGGTGAAGGCTCACAGCCCACATCCCAGATTTCCCTCATCTGTGAGGTAGACAAAAGAAAAGTCTGGAAAGCCATGAATAGTTCATCTCTTCCTTGCATAGGTGGGGAGACTGGAGCCTACACAAGAGAAGAAACTGGGCAAGGTCCCAAAGCTAGTTCTTGGCCAGGCCAGATCTCATGTAATCAAGCCCATGCCTTTTCCACAGACCACATTACCCCCCAATGGGGTACAGGAAAGTCTGTGTTTGACTAGAGAGCTGGCAACACAAATATCCAGAGAGAGATTCATGTAGGTCTCACAGAAAGAATACATGTGTCTTGGGGTCATCAAATGGCTAAGGTCAAACTGGCCACACAGTGAAGGCTGATCTTGTCATTCAACCTGAATTTCACTGTAGCATGCACAGCCTTTGAGGTCTATCTGAGACAACTCCATTTGTATAGAGTCCATTACAAACACAATAGATAGGCCAAGTACCCTCTAGGATGTAAGCATTGGAGCAAGGTTTTAGCATACAGGAGGCACCCCAGTCCACTACCATCCCCAACATGCAAGCTAACTTTTTGAAAGCATTTCATTTAAAAGGTGTGCCTAGGGACTTAGAGTTTAAGTTCCTCTAGAAAAGTTACTGCTGATGAGTTTCCAAGGCTAGTCCAGCAAAGTCTATTTGACACCTAGTTTAAGAGGCTACTAAAGGAATCACCCTTTTTTCAGGAAGAGAAAATCACAGCATTGGGTTGATGCTTCTAAAGGTGTAGCTGCTGATGAAAGGTACCAACAAGAAAAAAGTAAACATGGAAAAATTATCATAGTAAGTGTGAGCTTGTGAACATAAACTGATACAAGATACAGACTTGACTAGCTCACCTCCACTGAGCTAAACCACGTTATGTCTGCCACACCCGATTTATGTGCTTGGTGGAGGACAATTTCTGGCTGAAACCATTGCTTTGCTTAAGAGTAAAGGGAATCC